>NC_138502.1:5978748-7366330 GCF_964252035.2 Podarcis erhardii | reverse complement strand
TTTGTGGGCAGCCATCTAATCTTATTTTGATATTAATTCGATTTTAAGCTGTATTTCAGTCAATTGCTGAATTTTATGTCTTAATGTATTATATATTTTGATGTTAGCTGCCCTGAGCCCAGTTCTAGCCAGGGAGGGTGGGATATTAATATTTTTTCCCCATCATCATCTACACAGAGCTGTAAAAATGCTCAAAAATAGTTATGTGCAATTTTCCATCGACTGCTCTACACCACCCTCTGGTGTCACACTTTTATAACAAATTGATAACCTTTTAACTGATCAATGTAGATTAGTTTGTAGAGTGTGCGGAAAAGTCAAGATTCGGATTAAGAACCAATCATTGTTGCATGGGTGGGGAATCTGTGACCCTCCAGATGTGCTGGTCTATAACCCCCATCGTTCCTGACCTATTGGTTGTGGCTGATGGGAGTTTGAGTCTAAAGTCATCTGGAAGACCCCAGATTCCCCATCCATGCATTGTTGTGTTATGAGTTCTACAACTTCCTCCCATAGTCATTAGAGGTCCCCAGACTCCAAGCAACACAAAGGACGTCTTGTCTATGCTTCCACTTTGTTGATTTGGCTAGGTATCTATATGTGTGGAATGCCTAGTAAGCATATTTTAAAATCATTTGATGTTCAAAAAACAAAGCTCTTATTTTCCATTAAGTTACTTGTGCAACCACATACAGAAAATTAAAACAAACAAACAAACAAACAAACAAACAAACAAACAAACAGTGTTCTTTTGCTCTTAGCTGTTTTTCATGCTTTCCAGATAGAAATTGTGTCCATGGTGTGCTTTGAGCTCCCTACAGTGGAAATCATCACACAGTGTAGAACTACCTAATTCACACTTTCTGAAACAATAGTTGAATTAAAACAACTAGCCTTTGAATTTTGCAATGCAGTTCTCCTCTAGTAATTGATTGTATGGAAGCTGCTTTGGGTAACATTTTGCCTAAAGAGCAGGGTACAAAAGCTTTTAAACTACACATACATGCATAATATGTACAGAAATGCACACATTGGTTAAAATAACATTACCAATGCATGATAGCACAGAAAACTGTGTTGCAAAGATATGAAGATTAGGCAAAATTGCATTTTAGGAGAAATTTGCACTAAAATGCTGATGAAATTTCACCAAAACAACCAAACCTGCCAACTGATGTTGAAATGTAGAGAATTGGACTTTGGATCGGGCAAATAAGAAACTTAAAATGATAGATTTGCTCATCCGTATCTGCTGCTGGGTTCTTATTTTTCACTGGTCTTCCATTCTCTACACAACTGCATATGAAACAGTGAACTGAATCTTCTTGTAGGCATCCCCATGCAAATGATACTTCCTCTAGTGTACTTTCCCCCCTGCTCAAATACCTTCTGGCACATTGTTCCCTCCAATACATAGCTTTCATCAATTGCTTATGCCCATAAACATATTATCATGCAGACTTTATTAACATCCTCTTTATTCATAAGCTTGTTGTTTGGTGAGTATTTCTATACGCCAAATAGAATACAGAGATGGCAGAAACAGAATGGCACATTTCTTTTTGGGAAATGAGGTGTATAACTTGGTTGCTTTGGTGTTATTCAGAGTAGCCTTCTTATGCTTGTCTGTCCCTTTCTACCCAAACACCAGAAACTTTTCTTTCCTCTCTCCACCATTCTGTTCCTTTATTTGTGGAAATGTAAAATGCAGTCATATTCCAGTCATCAAGATATTGGCAGTCCATCAGATAAAGTGTTGGGAAGCTCAAACCAGACTTTGAGCACAATGGCCTTCTACGATTTGACAATGATTCGGACATAATCGCTGGGCAAGAGACTCAATTAAAGATGTAAATGCTATGTGCACATATTTTATGCCAGTCTGATGATCAAAAATTGCTTCCATCCTTCTGATTCCAGCTACCCAGTCCCAGATTTCCCTGATCCAGCCTGTTTCAGAAATCAAACGCCCAGAAGAGACCTTGACTCTGACTTGCAAAAGTTCCTCCTCTTTGGATCAGTACTGGATGCAATGGAGTCGGAAAATGGGGGACCAGGGAATTCAGTGGATTGGAGAGATCAGCCCAGATGGCAAAGCAACAGGTATGCACCAGCCTCTGAGGGGAAGATTTACCATCTCCCGGAATAACGCACTGAACACCGTTTACTTAGAGATAAGGAAGCTTGTGGTTGAAGACAGTCGTCTCTATTACTGCAGCGCCCACAGTGAAATGGAACCATACAGAAACCAGAAACTGCTATGTGCCATCACTCCATCTGCTGGTCAGGTGCTAAGGCTAGAATCTCACACCACTGATCTGGTGGGTGCACATGCATTCGAAAAGGATCCTGGACCTGTTCAAAAGCCCAGATTCATGCAATCAAAAAGTCACAACGCTGCCCTTATCTTTGTGTGGGTAATCACTTGATCCACCCAGCAGAACAGACACTTTTTTGTTTCTGTTTTGTGTTTTGGTCTGCACTTGTCAGACTGCTGGCCTTTAGCAAACTCTTGAACAGAAGAAGGATCCCAATCCAAATCTTTGTGTCTTGAGTTCATTGCATGGATGGGCAAATCTTGTATCCCATCTCCCTTTCCCCAGTGTATTGATGCAATTCTGGGCTGCATCAATAGGAGTATAGCATCTAGATCAAGGGAAGTAATAGTGCCACTGTATTCTGCTCTGGTCAGACCTCACCTGGAGTACTGTGTCCAGTTCTGGGCACCACAGTTCAAGAAGGACACTGACAAACTGGAACGGGTCCAGAGGAGGGCAACCAAAATGGTCAAAGGCCTGGAAACGATGCCTTATGAGGAACGGCTAAGGGAGCTGGGCATGTTTAGCCTGGAGAAGAGGAGGTTAAGGGGTGATATGATAGCCATGTTCAAATATATAAAAGGATGTCACATAGAGGAGGGAGAAAGGTTGTTTTCTGCTGCTCCAGAGAAGCGGACACGGAGCAATGGTTCCAAACTACAAGAAAGAAGATTCCACCTAAACATTAGGAAGAACTTCCTGACAGTAAGAGCTGTTCGACAGTGGAATTTGCTGCCAAGGAGTGTGGTGGAGTCTCTTTCTTTGGAGGTCTTTAAGCAGAGGCTTGACAACCATATGTCAGGAGTGCTCTGATGGTGTTTCCTGCTTGGCAGGGGGTTGGACTCGATGGCCCTTGTGGTCTCTTCCAACTCTATGATTCTATGATTCTTCTATGATTCCTGGCTTGGGGACATGGGTGGCACTGTGGTCTAAACCACTGAGCCTCTTGGGCTTGCCGATCGGAAGGTCAGCGGTTCGAATCCGTGCGACGGGGTGGGCTCCTGTTGCTCAATCCCAGCTCGTGCCAACCTCGCAGTTTGAAAGCAGGCCAGTGCAAGTAAATAAGTAGTTACCACTGCGGCAGGAAGGTAAACGGTACTTCCATGTGCTCGGGTTTCCGTCATGGTGTCCCATTGCATCAGAAGCAGTTTAGTCAAGCTGGCCACATGACTCGGAAAGCTTTCTGTGGACAAATGCTGGCTTCTTCAGCCTGAAAAGCGAGCTGAGTGCCACAACCCCATAGTAGCCTTTGACTGGACTTAACCATCCAGGCGTCCTTTACCTTTTACCTTATACCTGGCTTGGTTGCCTCTTCTGTAAGGAGCTGACTTTTCTCAGTGTTTGGGGGACATTCTGAAAGATTAATTAGCATTATTAATTGGTGTGGGCAATCTCAGATAAAATTTGTAGTACTTAAAAAAAAACTTTTCTACAACCTCAGGTAGTCTCTTAATTAGCATTTTTGTAACCAGGGATGCTTTCTTGGTCTGATTAAGCTTATGTTATTTTATTCAATACATATACAAAAAGCTCATGGCAAAGCTGAAACTGCTGTGTGTTAATCTTTCCTTTTTTTCTTGAGGACAGAAGAGGAACTAGCTCTTCTGTCACTTTTGATGATTTCACTGCAATCCCACATAAAATTGATGTGTGGGTTTATGTTTGACAATGCTTTGTAAAAGTGGAGTGAATAATTTCTAATGCTAGTATTTCTAAATTTATTTGTGTAAACCTGACAGCAAAATAAAATAAAAAATAATAATAAATAAAATAAAAAAATGTTTCTAACAATTAAAATAGAAGTTACTTGCTGAAGCTCTACTGCAAGAACATTCCACAGGACTGGGCCAATGACACTAAGGACTTGGTCTCATGGTGATGTCAACTGAGGCTCACCATCTCAGGGGACAACCAGCAATCCTTGAACCTATAATCTCTGCTTCATTTTCATCTTATGCATAAAAACATAACAAAGCATTCTTGCTGCTTGATGAGTTGTCCTTGTTTCTGTTTAATTAGTGTTCTTAATTAGCACGGGGGAAACTATTAAAATCTTGGATGACTTTTTTCTTGCAATCCCATGTGGCACTGATGAAAAGTTTACAAGTGGAGATGGGAGCAGGAGAATTCATAAGAATTCATAAGAATGATGTTTTACATTAGGACTATTACAGTGACACACTCATTTGTCATTATGCTTCTTCTTCTTTTAATATTGACGTCAATGTATTTGTGTGGTGTGTGTGTGCGTGCATGTGCGTGTATTATCTAGATTTGGGCAAATGCTTGCAGAAGAAAAGAATATGTGGAACATGATGCTGTCCCCCTTGTTCTTGAATTTACCTTTACAAGTTAATGGGAAAACAGTGCTCACTGGATTCCATAGGACATAAGACAGGAAGACCAACACCAGGTGGAGCCACATCTAACTAATTCTAGTTTTGTCCTCATCCTGGTCTGTGCTGAGTTTTTATAAGAGTGACTCGGAGACAAATGAGGAGAAATTTGACAAGTAGTGCCACCCTCTGGACTGGATGTAAGTAAGACAGCATGAGGGGGGGATTGCAGAGGGCAGACTGAGGTTGGTAGGGCACTGCCCCATTTTTCCTAATGGGGGGGAGGGTGTCCTCCCAATGCAGTAGAAGACACAGTCCCAACTGAGTTTCATTTAAACTGCTCCTATTCAAGTACATGGGAAAAAAACATTGTTCTGGGATAAATATATCAATATGCAATGAATAAAGTTTACAGGGTAGAAATATTGAGGAAATGGATGGAAGTGGAACAAAAACAAAGTAATGCTAATAACACAAATAATAAAAGAAGATTGAGGGAAGGAGGTCAAACATGGGTGGAGGGAAGTCCATATTTTTATGTATTTTTTGGTGTGTGCTTTTTTTTCTTTTTCTTTTGTGTAATTTGTTATTTTTCTTTTTTTTTTCTTGCGACATTGTTTGGTTTTTGTTATTGCAATTCAATAAAGTTAAATAATATTTTTTTATTTAAAGAAACCCCTGTTCCTATGCAAAAAAGGAACAATATTCATACAGTGTAACTGAACGTAGCACCTATTTGTATAGTCAGCCATGGGTTAACCAAAACATATTGTTATAGATATGTTTGCAGGTGTGGTGATGAGCAGTTTTTATTAAATTTATTGTTCTTTTAAAGGAAGGAAGGGAGGAAATGGAAGAAGGAAATGTCACATCAATCACTGAATTCATTCTTCTGGGATTCCCTGAACTCCATGACATGAGGATGCCCTTTGTTGGCATTGTCCTTCTGATGTACCTTCTCTCCATTTCAGGCAACTGCCTCATCATTACCGTGGTCTTCATAGAACCCAAGCTCCATACACCTATGTATTTCTTCCTCAGCAATTTTTCCTTGGCTGAGCTCTGCAGTAGCACAACTGTGATACCGAAGATGCTAACCAACATGGTCTTGGACCAAAGCACCATTTGCTACATGTGTTGCATGACTCAGACTTTTATGGTCTTCTCGATGGGAGCCATTCAGTTCATTAACCTCACCGTCATGTCCTTTGACCGCTACACAGCCATCTGCCAACCTTTTAAGTACAATATCAAGATGACTAACACACTCTCCTTCCACCTATCATTGATGGCTTGGGTTGTAGGGTTTACAGTTATATTTTTTCATCTTATAGTTGTGTGGACTACTTACCCATTCTGTGGTAATGTCATCGATCACTTCTTTTGCGATATTGGACCTGTTTTGAAATTGGCTTGTGCTGATACAACTGTGTGGGAGCTTGTGAGTTTGTTTTATAGTGTCATTATTATGTGTGGCTCATTTTTCTTCTCAGTGGGTTCTTATGCATGCATTCTAAAGACCATTCTTCAGATTCCATCTGTCACCGGGAGGTCCAAGGCATTTTCCACTTGTTCCTCTCATCTCATTATTGTGGGCATCTTCTATGGGGCAACGTTTTTCATGTACCTGAGGCCTTCGACCCAAGGTGACACCCGAATCAACAAAGTTATATTCATGGTGATCTGTGTTGTTTTACCAACCCTAAGCCCTTTCATCTTCACAATACGAAACAATGACTTCAAAACTGCTGCGAAAAAAGCAAAGGGCAGAATTTGCCAGCTGCCTTCCTCTGTGGTCATGAGATTGCTCAAGCAGTGTTCCTTGCAAAGCACATTCAGCAAATTCTTTAATGAGCATAATCAGAAGACTTTGGAGTGTCACTGAGATCAGGGGTATATTGTCAGCTATTTCTTAGAACTTAAAAAAAAAAAACAACAGAAGAGAAAATGTGGTAATACTCAGGGTGCTCATTTGGTAGATATAATTCAGGTTCTCCCTGTTGGTGCAAATAACATTTGCTCAGTGTAGGCACATTTAAATTAATGGACCTAGCAGTCATGTCCATTAATGTCAATGGGTCTACTTTGAGTAGTAGTCAGTTGAATACCACCCATACTCTCCTTCTTTCTAAAGTTGCAAAAATAGTTGTTTATAATTTGTTTCCAGAAGCTATGGGGTAGAATTCAAATAACTCTGTTACATGATTCCATCGGGCTCTTCCATTCTTAAAAATATACAAATCAACTCAAAGCAGATACTGCTGCTTGTTGGTCCTTCTCTCTATTTTTCATGAAGAAAGAAGAGGAACAGAATCTTATGTCGCTTGCTATTATTTCACTGTGGTTCTATGTACAAGCGATTATTTGGTTTATTTCTGACAATTTAATGACTTCTAATATTAGTGTTCAAGATCAGCTCAGACTTTTGATTGGTATAGTTTCAGGAATGGAGATTTGTAGCTTAAAGAGAAAGCTGTCTCATTTAAATCCTGTAAGGTCTTTTGAATACTTTCATTAGTATCAAATTACCCTTGAAGACTCTCAGTCTCTGAGATTGATCCAGTTTTATTTTTCTGCTGCTATTGATGCTGTTTATGCTGTTGGTTCTGGAGTTAAATTCTGACAATGTGTGCACGTTCCACAATAAAAGAAAGTGTACAAAATGAGCTGCTAACAGAAATCATAATTAAGAGAAGGACTAGAGAAATAAATTAATTTTACTACAGGAAGCAGCTGCCTTAGAACGTCTCTCTCCAGAAACAGGCTGATGTTACTCAAGGAAGAACATCATACTTAAAACCTAATATTTATAATGCTGGTTCTAATGTACTTTGTCTTTCTCCTGAACCACTTCTATAGCATTTAGATCTTAGTATTTTTTCTTTTTAGGATTTCTGCCTTGATTTCTGCCTTAATACATTTTGTCATATGCTTTAAATATATTTTGACACCTAGGGCCTTTCATATGAATCTATATTATCATTCATTGACCCACATAGACAACTATTGTTGACTCTGACAAGATAAAGGTCTTTTGCAATCCTACTTCCAAAAATCATTATTTAAAGTATAGGAAAAGACTGGTTGGACCACAGCACAGGTCCATTAAGTTCAGCATCTTGTAGCCCATGCTATCCAGCCAAGTGCTTTTGGGAAGCCCACCATCTAAGACATGAAAACTAGTAGCCCTCTAATATTTTCAGACAGGCTACCTTCAAAGGTCTATGCTCTGGTAGCATAGTAACATTACATTACTGTTGTTGGGCTGTCTTTCAATGTAGTTCAGAAGCCACAGCTATTGTAGAATTCAGTGGGCAAGTTGCTCACCAGGGAAAGAAGATCTGAGCATGTAACTCCCGTTCTGATGAAACTGTTTAACAATTAGTTTGGGGAATCAATTCAAATTGCTTCAGCTGTTGTTTAATTATTTTTATTGAGTTTCATAATAGAGTAAAATTGAATACAAACACATACATACCAAATGCAGATTATAACCTTAAGCCTTGTGGGATGACCCTCCCCTTTTCTCCCCCCCCCAACTCAATCGCTTTGTATAACTATTTCTCTGGTTGTTTCTGACCTCCTTATTTTCTCCTCAGAAAAAGCCAAAAGAATTTTAGCTATAAAGAACACACACAAACAAACAAACAAACAAACACACACACACACACATATGTTGTCTGATCTTTAACCCACCTGTCAAGTTTTTTCTGATGTCATTACTTCCACATGTTCCTCTCATCTCACTATTGTTTGCCTATTCTATGGAGCAATGTTTTTCATGTACCTCAGGCCTTCGACCCAAAGTGACACCCAAATCAACAAAGTCGTGTTCCTTGTGACCATTGTTGCTTTGCCTCCCCTAAGCGCTTTCATCTTCACAATCCGAAACAGTGACTTCAAAACTGCTGCAAAAAGAGCAATGCTCAGAAGTTGCCACTTACCCTCCTCTGCTGTCATGAAATTAATCAAGATGGGGTCCGTGAAAAAATGTCCTCAACAACTTATTTAATGACTTTAGACTACTACTGAGAAAAATGGCATATCGTTAGGAGTTTCCATGGATAGTTCCAAAAAGCAGGTTTATCTACATATGGAAAGCCTGAAAATTGAGGACAAAGGCATCAATTACTGCACAGAAGAAAGTGAATTGGAACATTTACAAAAACCTGCAGTGAAACCAACAGGGGAGAGGTGTCTCTCGGTTTCGGTCAGAAAGATAAGCTTGCAGACTCTTGGCCCTAAGGACAAACAAAACAAGTTTCTTTGTATAAGGCATGTAAACTCATGTGGAATAACTGATGGTATTCTTTGATAAAGCCTGGGTCTTTTGCACTGTAAACAGGTAGCAGTGGTCTCTCTGAACAACAGCACACATTCTGTGGCAATAAACCCAAATTATGCACCCAAATCCACACTAGAAAGGGTGCTGCCAGGTTTGATTTTAACGGTTCTCTATTGCGCAAACACACTACTCAAACTAATATAGGAAGCAAAACAGTCATACTTCAAAATTTGCATGTCTCTGAATTTTGCGATGTGGTTCTCCAATCAGTGTGAACTGAAATGCATATGTGAGGGTGAAGTGAGCATAAAAAATCATAAATTAGTGGGTGGGAGGAGCCTTAAAATGGCATTCTGTTAAGGGACACTTTTTTTGGGGGGGGGGGGAAATGATATATTGGTCAAAACTGCATAGAAATATGAATCTATTAGGGAAAAGTCAGAGTAAAATACTGTTGAATTTGCATTAAAATGCTGCTGAAGTTACATTAGACTTTTTAAACAAAACAAAAAACCAGAAATTGCTACAGAAATGTGAGGAACTGAATTTAACATTAAAAAGAAGAAGAAAGGAGGAGGAGGAGGAGGAGGAGGAGGAGGAGGAGGAGGAGGGAGAAAGTATCTTGTTGTGAGACTTTAATGGATGACCTGAGAGTTTGTTTGGATCATGGGTGAGAATGCAGAGGCTGAGAGGTAGCACATGTCAGAAGGAAAATGAAATGGTGTTTATTTATATTTTAGTAACTTTCCATTAATGTAACATTTTTATATGTATTTCTGTACTTTTGAAATATTTTGTTAAGCTTGTCTGTTGTTGCTCAGAGAGATTTTAAATATATTAAATCGTATAGAAATAAATAATCAAGTCAGAATCAATCAAAGAAGCAGAGAGATTCTTGGCTGCCGCTAATATTGACCGTCTGCTCAATATACCTTTGGGATCCACATCTCTCCAAACATGTGACAGTTGCACAAACACATTACATTTTGAGCTGGGTATTACTGTACTATAAACTCACCTGAGCAGTCCCCTACAACGTAAGCACAGAAAAAAAAATGCTGTTGGTGGTGCTCACACTCCATGATGTTGGGCAAAAGAGAAAATAGAGAGAGAAATATAATCTTGCCACAGGAAGAAGCTGAGAAGACAGTTCCCTTTGCTGATATGTTATGCCAGTCTATAATTTTGGAATTTTGATTTTGTAAATGGAATCAAATGAAATGAGCATCATTATGTCAGACATTCCATATTGCTTCTATATTGTGTGCAAGGTGCTGCTTTCCCTCCCCCAATCTTCTCTGACTTTAAATTGGCCTTTGAAATTGGAGGGAGATGTGGGGCTGCTGTTCTTGTCATGATAACCACACCTCCTGCATGTGTGCATCTACTTGCCACTTATAATAAAAGCACTGATGGCCCCATGCAAAACGGGTCCTTGGGGACCTTCATTAAAAAGAAGTCCTCTGCAGAGGATGCAGAATTCAAGGGCCTTCATATAATTCAGGTCTTCTTCAGGTCCTGGGAGATGATGCCATTGAACATGGAACTGCTACCTTTGATGATTTTCCTTATGTTCTTCCCAACATGTAAGAGAAAAATCCTCACTCCACTCTTGTAGAAAATCCATTGCTTTGCTGTGTCATTCCATGCCAGTTCATGTTTCATTTTTCTTCTCCATATGCAGACATTTCCTCACAGATTACCCTTACTGAGTCTGGAGGAGGCATGAAAAGACCAGGAGAGACATTGTGACTGACCTGTATGGTGTCTGGGTTTTCTTTAACAAGCTATGGAGTACAGTGGATCCGTCAGCCTCCAGGAAAGGGATTGTTGTGGGTTGGAGGTATCTGGAGTGGTGGAAGCACTTACTATAGCAATGCCCTCCAAAACTGGATCACCATCACAAGAGACACCTCCAAAAACCAGGTGTTCCTGCAAGTGACTAGCCTGAAGCCTGAAGACTCTGTCATGTATTACTGTTCATGATACACACTGTGAGCAAAATCTTCTCAGAGGCAGAACAAGAACTCTGTTTCCTGAAAGCAAGATATAAGTCAATCATGGGTTTGTGTGCAGCAGCTGGAATCAAGGCCATATTTCACCCTGTGTTTTCCCTCAACCCCAAAGAACCTTTGGGATTCATTTCTCTCCAAACATGCAACAGTTGCACAAAATAATTACATTCTCAGCTGGGTATTAATGTGCAATAAACTCATCTGAACAGCCTCCGTATATATTTTCCTGAATGCTTCCATTTCATTCCCTCATTTATTTGATTTCATTAATAAAACATTTAAAAGAAACAATATTTCTTTTATTATGTGTGTGTGTATTCAACCTTTGTCTTAAAATATGTATTTATATGTATGTTTTTACACATTTAAACCGCAGATGCAGAAGGAATTATTGCATAGCAAATTTGTGAAATGCACATTAACCGAAAGTTGCTAATTAAAGATTGATTTCCTCACACACTGCTACTTAAGTTCCCCTGGTTTTCTAGATCTGCAAATGGGGAGGGCTAGTATTTCTTTTGAAAAGCCTCATCATAGCTTTCAGTTTCTTTGCTTTTTATTATTCAGCTAATTCAGCTGATCAAAGTGTTGCATACAGTAAAGCTGCTGACAGAAGAAATGAGCAACCTAATAAATGTTTACAGTCACATATAACATACGAAAATATAGTTTCCTTTGTTGATATGTTACACCAGTCTTTAATTTTGGAATGTGGTTTTGTAAATGGAATCAAAGGAAATGAGTATCATTCTGCAAGCCATTTCATACTGCGTCTATATTGTGTCCTCCCTGCAATCTGCAAGGTGCTTTTCCCCCTCTCCCAATCTTCTCTATCTTTAAATGGGCCTTTGAAATTGCAGGGAGATGTGGGGCTGCTGTTCTAAGCATGATAACCACACCTACTGCATGTGTGCCTGTACTTGCCGCTTATAATAACAGCACTGATGACACCATGCAAATTACATCCTGGGGGGCCTTCATTAAAAAGAAGTCCTGCGCAGAGGATGCAGAGCTCAGGTCTTCTTCAGGTCCTCGGAGATGATGCCATTGAACATGGAACTGCAACCCTTGGTGATTTTCCTGATGTTCTTCCCAGCATGTAAGAGAAAAATCATCTTCCCCACTCCTGTAGACAATCCATCACTTTGCTGCATCATTCCATTTCATTTCATGTTTCATTTTGCTTCTCTATCTACAGACATTTCCTCACAGATCACTCTTACTGAGTCTGGAGATGGCGTGAAAAGACCAGGAGAGACATTGCGACTGACCTGTATGGTGTCTGGGTTTTCTTTAACAACTAATGCAGTACACTGGACCCGTCAGCCTTCAGGAAAGGGACTGGAGTGGGCTGGAGTTATGTCGAGTAATGGAGGCACTAACTATAACCGTGCCCTCCAAAACAGGATCACCATCTCAAGAGACACCTCAAAAAACCAGGTGTTCCTGCAACTGACTAGCCTGAAGCCTGAAGACTCTGCCATGTATTACTGTTCAAGGCACACAGTGAGCAAAACATTCTCAGAGGCAGTACAAGAACTCTGTTTCCTGAAAACAAAATATAAGTCATTCATGGGTTTGTGGGCAGCAGCTGGAAGCAAGGCCATATTTCACCCTGGGTTTTTCATCATCCAAAAAAGCATAATGTGATGTCACACACCAATTGTTCCATTACAGAATCAATTATCTAAAGATGCAGAACTTCAAACATAGACTGGTCAGCACAACTCTTCAAAGTGTTTTCAAACTATGTCAAGAGTGAATAGGAATCACAGGCTGTCTGCTCAATATACCTTTGGGATTCATTTCTCTCCAAACATGTGACAGTTGCACAAAAACATTACATTCTCAGCTGGATATTACTGTGCTATAAAGTTTACATCCTACAATGTAAACACAGAGAAAAAAATCTGTTGGTGGTGCTCACGCTCCATGACAATGAGCAATACAGTCCAAAGGCCTAATACCACCTGCAAGGGAAAGTAGAGAGAGAAATGTAATTTTGCCACAAAAAGAAACTGTCTAGGATATCCCTTTTAGATGGAGCTGACATTTTTAATGCATGAAGAAGACAACCTTTAAAATAGCCTTATTTCTTTATATATTTTCCTGAATGCTTCCATTTCATTCCCACATTTATATGATTATGTTTACAAAAAAGT
The DNA here is from genome assembly GCF_964252035.2 of Podarcis erhardii. Classification (NCBI taxonomy): domain Eukaryota; kingdom Metazoa; phylum Chordata; class Lepidosauria; order Squamata; family Lacertidae; genus Podarcis; species Podarcis erhardii. The sequence goes on along the minus strand of NC_138502.1, from coordinate 7,353,214 downwards.
TTAAAATAAATTATATTTATTTTCTTTTTGTTTGTGTTTCTGTGTATTCAAACTCAAAATATGTATTTAAATGTATATTATTAAACATTTAAACAGCGGAAGCAGATGGAATTATTGCATAGCAAATTTGTGAAATGCACATTAACCGAAAGTTGCTGATTAAAGATTGATTTCCTCGGGCACTGCTACTTAAGTTCTCCTGGTTTTCTAGATCTGCAAATAGTAAGGGTTAGTATTTCTTTTTAAAGGAAGGTCTCATCATAGCAGATTTCAATTTCCTTTGTTGTTTTTTTATTATTCAACTAATGCAGCTGATCAAAGTGTTGCATACAGCAACACTACCGATAAAACAAATGTGCAACCCAATAAATGCTTACAGTCACATATCACATATGAAAAGAGAGTTTCCTTTGTGGATATGTTATACCAGTCTTTAATTTTGGAATGTGGTTTTGTTAACGGAATCAAAGGAAATGACTATCATTCTGCAAGCATAGACTGGTCAGCACGACTCTTCAAAGGGTTTTCAAACTATGTCAAGAGTGAAAAGGAACGACAGCTAAGTCCTAATCTTTTGTTTTGTTTTGATTTACCAAAGTACATTCTAACTCTGTACCACCACCTCAAGCACACAAATTTCCTGATGGAGGGGGAAAATAGACATGTTAGGTCAGCCACAGATTTCTCCGGGTCAGATTGCCACATCTCCAATGCACTGGATCAGGTCCCTAATCAGATAAAGGGGGCATCACTACACTAGTACCTGGACATTTTGCTGAACAACTTTATTTCCCACAGAGCTAAGGATTAATACACAGCAAGATCTGACTCTGGGGCATATGCTGGCTGTGGGCCCAGGATATACCTGCCCCTCAGCACCAAGGCCTGCATGCTTCTCCCCCTAATTACATCTATGGATGGATTTTGGAGAATGTTAAGAAGAAAAGGCATTCAACCACCCTGCTGCTGTGCCAAAGACAGGGTGGAAATCATTCCCAGTGGAATTCTCAGGAGGTAAAATGGGGTGCCCAGATGAATATTACTGCCTTCTACACGGTTGTGGTATTGCATATTCCTCCTAACTTGCAACATGCTTTTGCTCTGCCTTTAAAGCAGCCTATGAACTTGTAGAGAGTTTTCAGCATGGGTCTAGAATATTTTTGCCTCCAAAAGTTTACAGCTGATTTCCTTCCCATTCTTCTGCTGATTGAACTGTTGGTCTTGGAAGACAATGGAGTGGATGAGGAGCTGCAGTTTTGAAAGTGATACATTTCATTTGCTGCTGCTCTCATCTTTTATTGGCAGCAGCACCTGCTGTGTTGTTATTAGGTAGAAATAGGGTGGGGAAATAAGATTGCTGTTCTTTTGGTGGAAGCACCACTCATACTTCAAGTGGTCTCAGTTGCATGCCTGTACTTATATTTGTAACAGTGATGACATCATGCAAATTAGTTGCGGGTCCTTTGTTAAATAGAAGCCACATGTAGAGGAATCAGTATTCAAGGTCCTTGATATAATTCAGCTCCACTTCAGGTCTTCATAGTGCTTATCATCCATCATGGAACTGAAATTCTTGATGGTTTTCTTAATGCTCTTTCCAGCATGTAAGTTAAATCCCCAATTCTAATTCTGTAGAAGAGCCAATGGTTTTGCTCTGATTTTCTCATGACTCTTTCCCTTCTTTTATGTTCTTTCCCCCATGAATGTAGACATTTCTTCACAGATCACGCTTACTGAGTCTGGCGGTGGTATAAAGAGACCAGGAGAAACATTGCGACTGACCTGTACGGTGTCTGGGTTTTCTTTAACAAGTAATAGAGTGCACTGGATCCGTCAGCCACTCAGAAAGGGACTGGAGTGGGCTGGAGTTATCTGGAGTGATGGAAGCACTGACTATAGCAGTGCCCTCCAAAACCGGATCACCATCACAAGAGACACCTCAAAGAACCAGGTGTTCCTGCAACTGACTACCCTGAAGCCTGAAGATTCTGCAATGTATTACTGTTCAAGGGACACAGTGAGCAAAATGTTCTAAGGGGCAATACAAAAACTCAGCTTCCTGAAAACAAAATACAAGTCATTCACATGTTTGCTAGCAGCAGCTGGGTGCAATGCCATCTATAATCTGCTCTGTCAAAAGCAAATGCATGATGTTATTCCAGGCAGCATTCTGTGCTCAACCGATGTCTTTGTTTACAAATGTTGAACTGCAAAAACAGAATTGCCAGCACAACTCTTCCATGTGTTTTCAAAATCCATCTGTTAAAGAGTTACAACTGCTGCTGCTTAGTAAAGAAAAATGTCAATGTCAACAATGTCAAATCCTCCCCTGTCTGGGATTGGCAGGACACTGACAAGTGTGCACCAGGGGGTGGGGATCTGATTCAGGAAAGGAGGGTAGTAGTTTGTGGGAACCCGGGCCACACAATCAGGGCAGAGTTCCCTGTTCTGCCCTGCCTAGCTCCAGCAGCGAAGGTGAATCTGAAAAGCGAAGAGCACCAATATTTTAATGGTTATGATTCAGTGGACCCCATTCATAACTTACCAAACGTTAGGTCTCGTTTATGCTTAGGGAAGAGTGAAGGTTTGGAACTCACTTTAAAGGACATATTTTAAATGTCTAACAGCTTATATTTACATACTTTGCTTTATGTTTTGTGACTCTAAATCTGCGTTGGAGTACTTGCCCCAAACTTGTATCCTGGCATCCAGTCATTCTCCTTTTTATATACATATTTTTCCTTGCACCAACACTCCCCCCCCTTAATAAATGATACAGAAAATGAAAAAAAAAATACTGATAAAAAAATCAAACAAAAGAAAATACATATACACTGCAGATATAAACCCTACATACCCCCGTGACTTCCCTCCACCATGACTCGACTTCCTTTAGTTCAAATTTAAATACAGTCATTTTATTCTTTGGATAATACATCTCTTATTACCATTTCTAATTATTATTCTCACTTATGCTTTACATACTTAGTCCATGCATATCAACATACTATTTTTAGAGCAGTGTTTTTCCATATACTCCTCGAAACATTGCCATTCTAGTCTTAATTTTTTATTTGTCTGGAGCCTTACGGCTGCTGATAACTTAGTCAATTCCATAAATTCGCTTAATTTACATATCCAGTTTTCTTTTCTGGGTATTGTCTCATCTTTCCATTTACTGGTGAGAACTATTCTGGCGGGTGCCATGGTGTATAGAAATATTGTTTTCTTTTTCTGTGGGATAGGTAAAGGTAAAGGGACCCCTTCACTCTGGGTCTATCCACACTTACGGTTTGCCCCGCTTTTTCCATACACAGGTCTACACTTTAAAGATAAAGGTAAAGGGACCCCTGACCATTAGGTCCGGTCGTGGCCGACTCTGGGGTTGTGGTGCTCATCTTTCTTTATTGGCCGAGGGAGCCGGCATACAGCTTCCGGGTCATGTGGCCAGCATGACTAAGCTGCTTCTGGCGAACCAGAGCAGCGCAAGGAAATGCCGTTTACCTTCCCGCCGGAGCGGGACCTCTTTATCTACTTGCACTTTGATGTGTTTTCGAACTGCTAGGTGGGTAGGAGCTGGGACTGAGCAACGGGAGCTCACCCCGTTGCAGGGATTCGAACCGTCGACCTTTTGATCGGCAAGCCCTAGGCTCTGTGGTTTAACCCACAGCGCCACCCGCGTCTCTTTTTCTGTGGGATATCCTTCCCTAATAAACCTAGTAAATACGCCTCTGCTTTCTTTTCTATGGTGATTTTAAGCATCTCTTTTAACTCTTCATGTATAATACCGCAGAAATTCTTGATCTTCTCACAGTTCAGCCAAACATGAATCATTGTCCCTTCCACTTTATCACAGTTCCAACACAGATTGGACTTTAATTTATAAATCTTTGCAAGTTTTGATGGTGTCATATACTACCTAAAGAACATTTTCATAAAGTTCTCTTTAATGGTATAGCAGGTGGTAAATCTGATATCCTTGCACCAACACTTTATACCACGTAAGAATAAGGCACATCTCCATTGATTTAAGTGATTTAATGGTCTTTCTCTGTTATTTCTAAAGGTACAATTCCTCTCTTGTTCTTATCCTATGGTGATGATCTGAGGTTGCAATCACATCTACTGCTTAAGTCCTCATTTGTACCTTTGCTCATATTTGCAGGACAGGTGACATTATGCAAATGATTTTCTGGTTTCTTCCTCATTAAAAGGAAGCCACATGTAGAGGGTGCAGTATTTGATGTCTGTGACATAATTTAAATCCAGTTCGAGTTTATGAGAGTGTTTGCCATCTGTTAAAGTGATGCACTCAAACCTTCTGCTAAGCTTCCTATTGATCTACCCTGCATGTGAGAACACCTTCCTTTTCCTCTTCAAGTGGGCCATCTGACATTTTCCTCTGTAACACATTTCCTATTTTTATTCTTCTCATCTTTCCTTCTGTTACAGATATTTCACCCCAGAATGCAATCACAGAGACTGGTGATGGCTTTAAGAGGCCAGGAGACACTCTGCAATTGACGTGTACAGTGTCTGGATTCTCTCTAACAAGCTACAACATGCACTGGATCCGTCAGCCCCTGGGAAAGGGCCTGGAGTGGACTGGAGGTATCTGGAGCAGTGGGAGCACTCACTATAATACTGCACTCAAAAACCGCATCACCATCACAAGAGACACCTCAAAAAGCCAGGTGTCCCTGCAACTGAATAGCTTGAAGCCTGAAGATTCTGCCCGGTATTGCTGTGTGGGATGCACAGTGAGGGAAATTTTCTAAGACGCAGTACAAAAAACATGACCTTGTTCTTCATGGGTTTGTGAACAACATCTGGAAAGAAGCTCATTTATCATCCCATCTGTTTCCTCAATAACAAATCCATTGCTCACAGAGAATCACAAGCATTATATTCCATCATGCATCTCCCATCACATGATCAAGGGACAAGTGTGTCCCTCCAGAGTTCTCTATTCCTCCCTTGGGATTCTACCCAGACCACTCCCCTCCCCCCCCTTCTCTGGACAATGTACCTCATCACCCCACTTCATGCCCTCTTTGTTTGAGAGAGATCTCAGTTCCAAACTCAGTGGGGAAGTGAAGGGATAAGTCTTCCTTTAGGAACATAGGGAGCTTCCCAGGGTGGCAAGGGCAACCCAGTCAGATGGGATGGGTACAAATACTAAGTTGTTGTTGTTGTACTGAATTGGACTGTTTTGGTCCACCTGGCTCAGTCTTCTATACAGCAGCCTTTACCAATCTTGTTTTCCGACATGTTGCTGGACTAAAACACCATTGTTTCTGACCACTGGCCAAGCTGACCAGGAATTATGAGAGATAATATCTGGGGTGCAAGGTTGGGAAAGACTGCACTATACTGGCTAGCAATGCCTCCCCAGGTTTTTAGACTGGGGTCTCCCCCAGCCCTCGCTGAAAGTGCTAAGGGTGGAACATGGAACCTTCTGCATGCAAAGCACCCTATTACCAGATTCAGTATTAGGGATTTTTTCCTCCAGAAAACAAAAAAAAGCTACATTTTGATAAATAAAATATTCAGCTTTAAAAAGAACCAATTTCTGCATGTGGGTATGAAATTCTATGGGCTTTTTGCAGCTCCATAGAAATTCCCAACTACACAGAGGCATAGCTAGAGAGTGGGGCAGCGGGGCACACTGGGTGCCACACCACTTACCACAGGGCCTGGCCTGCTTCCTGCCTGAGCCACGTATCTCTCCTGGGAGTGACGCAGTGGCTCGGGCGCCTGCAGGCTCCGCGCTGCCCAAAGCATCAGTGTGGGGCATTCACTTGCCCATTGCCTCCCCCTCAGTTGTAGGGCGGCTGAGGGGGAGGCAGAGGGTGGACTACATGCAAGCTCCGTGCTGCCCAAAATGGCACCGTGGGGCTTGCATCTGCCTGTTGCCTTCCCCTCAACTGCCTTGCAGCTGAGGAGGAGGTGGCAGGCGGACTCCATGAAGGCTCCGTGCAGCAGGCCCTCCCCTCAGAATTCCCTATCGTGCCCTGCCTGGCTCCGGCAGTGAGGACTGGGTGAGTGTGAAGATCACCCTCTATGTCCCACCCCTGCTCTTCACCCCCTATGCCCTGCCTGTGAGCGTCTACCCAGCGGTGTCAGTGGCAAAGGCCGGAAGAGCGCACTCTGCCCCGGCCCAAGCTGCTGGTGAATGGCACTACGCCCCTGAGTAACACAGAGGGCATCATGCAAATGGTGTGGCCTTTGTTATGCCTTTTAAATGGGGGACCATATGCAAAGAGTCTCATGGAGTACTTGATAAAGCCTCTTTCTGCCGTGGGTTCACCTTGTTTTTCACCCTTGGCCTTTTGTGTCATTCTTTTCCCAGATAAATCATTTTAAAAGACAGGACTGGAGGAAGAGACAGAGAAAAAGATGATTTTACTACACCTACTTTTCATTCTATCAGCTTTGGGAGGTATGCCTCTTTGTACATTTTACAAGCAAAATATATTCTGGACATTGGCAAATAGTTCCGGGATGTATTTGAGGATGAGGAATTGAACAGCTGCTCCTTGTCGCAATTTAAGCATTTATTTATTTTTAATCTGTTACTCTCCTGCTTTAATATCCCCTTTTCAGGAGCCTATTCTCAGATGACTCTTACTCAGTCAGGTCTAGAAATCAAAAGGCCTGGAGACTCAGTAACGATCAAGTGCACTGTGAATGGCTTGAATGCTGCTATGGAAACTTTTTACATGGATTGGCTCAGGCAAGCACCCGGAAAGACGTTCGAAGGGTTGTCTCGGTTCAGGATACCAGGAAAAGAAGCTCAGCCTTCTGCATTCCGAGGTCGGTTTACAGCCTACAAAGACATAAACAGCTTCTACCTGGATATGAACAACCTGAGAGAAGAGGACACTGCCATGTATTACTGTACTAAAGACGGCGCACAGTGAGAGAAAACCCTTCTGGGCTCATGTCAAAAACCTTCTGTAGTGTAGCCACAGAAAAATATTGGCTGGTGGCGGCGCTCGTGTTCCATTTTCATGCGCAATTGAACGCAAGGGTTAAGCAGTAGAAACCATAACCGGAAGAGATGATAGAGAGAGAAATCTCCTTTTTCACAGGAAGCAGATGTCTGGGTTCTCCCTTTCCAGTGGAGGAAAGCTAGTGTAAAAGTAGTGTAAAAGGATAGTTCAATTCTAATCTGCAAATTAAGGCTAGACATGCAGATCATGATATTCATTTTGGGAATTTGCCATGGGTTTGGTCCAGTGAATGGGGATTTGAAGCTGATTGTATCTCTACTGTATGTGTAGCATCCATATTATTTCCTCCTCACACAAGTGGAATCCTGTACACACACACCCAAATTAGGATTTCCCTGATCGGCAAATAACCAGATAAGGGAAGATAAATAAATAAACTTGCATATTACTTGTCTGAGGATGCACATTTGTGTGTGTGTGTGTGTGTGTGTGTGTGTGTGTGTGTGTGTGTGTTTCTTACATATGTGGTGAAGTTTGCCTGAGTGCCATCCAACCTTATTTCCGTTCTGTTTGTGTATGGTGCTTTGGACCCCAGGGAACAGGGAACACCCTCTGAGTGTTATTATTTGGAGGTTCACGCCCAGCCTCAGTTAGTCAATTTATACCAGTCGCATAAATAGGGGGTGGAGCCAGCAGTGGCCAGGCAGTCCGCTCAGGAGCTTCACCCACCCAACCCTCCCTTTGTTTAATGTTTCTTGTTTGCAGGTTAACCTTTTTCTTCCTGTTTAGTGGACTCTGCTACGGTCTTTTGAATGGTTGCTGTTGAAGAACCGGGAAGAAATATTCCTGCATTGGCAAGTTTTGACTTCCCCGTAGCAATTCGTCACAACATTAGCAGTTTGGGCAGAATCCTTTTGTCTTTTCCCCCCTAAAATTGGGGGGGGGTGAAGTGGTGACTCACCCCTGCCCCACAGCGGTGATTCCAGGGTCCCCTCTTAAAGGGGTTGTAGTATGGGTGTCACTGGCCATACACTGAAAGGTTGTCAATGAATTACCCTGTGTGTGGGGATATGGGGTGGGCTGCCTGCATGCACATGCATCTTGCAGAGCACCACCATATCCCAATTACCCTGAGGAGCCCCAGTTCCCCTGACTGGGGGGGCTAGGAGGGATGCACGCCCAATGCCTAAGCCAAGGTCTTCCTACATTTGAGAGTTTAATAAAGTTGTGGCCAAATTTTAATCCCATAACATGTTGTCAGAGTCATTATTCATTTCTGGTGGTCCTTGGGGGCTGGGGCGGTTGCCGGCTGGTCACTCAAATAAACTGCAATGTATTTTTGTACTAGAGACACACAATGCTAGGACACCCACCTGTGTTCATGGCAGAAAACTTCCCAGGAAAATGCCCAGGAAAGAATTGCCTGATGGTGGTGCTCATACTCCATGATGCTGGGCAATCGCTCACAACAGCCTAGTAGTAGATACCACAACGGGAGGTAAATTGAATTTTGCAGATCTCTAGGTTCTCCAATTTTGATTCAATTATCTGGGCCACCAGAAAAAGTAACCTGGTGCACAGGAAGTGCCTGGATTGAGGCTTATCTAAAGCAATATGAAGTTTAAGGAAGAAGAAGAGGAGGAGGAGGAGGAGGAGGAGGAAGTTGTTAATGTGAAATAGTGTTGTGGGAGCTATGATATGGACTGAGAATTGTTAGGAATTACATAATTATCTCCATTTGACAGCTTCCTTTGTCCTCCCTGTTATGAGTTATTACCCCTGTCTCTGGGGACGCAATTCTTTGATTGCTATGCCCTTCTTGGGGGGGGGGGGAGTTGACGTTTTTCATGGACTGGTGGTGTCTTATATAGCAGAGCATATGCAAATATTGATTCAGTCCATTCTTTAAAACTCCTTCCCTCCTGCCCTAGACTTTGATCTTGCAGAAATAACCATCGTTCCCTTGTAGCTACCAGTCTTCCCAAGGAGAATTTCTCTGAAAACCATCCAATAAAAATGATTACTTGGATCCATCTCCTCTTAACTCTTTCAGCTTTCAAAGCTAATTCCTCCCTTTTGTTGCAATGATATGACTTGGACTTGCTGAGAATGTATTCAGGGAGATTTGTAACTTTGTCCCTTTTCCTAGGTGTTTTGTCAGACATTTCTCTGGTAGAAAATGGAGGAGACCTGAAAAGGCCTGGAGATTCTCTTCGGCTTATGTGTACAACATCAGGCTTCAGTATAGCCAGCTACTGGATGAGCTGGGTCCGTCAGGCTCCAGGAAAGGGGCTCGAGTGGGTGTCCAGGGTTTCAGGAAGTACCACATATTATGGAGATTCTGTTAAAGGCCAATTCACAACTTCCATGGATTGATCTTCGTATGACAGGCCTGAAAGCTGAAGACACTGGAATGTATTACTGTGCGAGAGAACACAGTGGTGCAGAGTGAATCTGAGCTCTGAAAAATACCCATGCTGAAGCTGGCAAAGGGACAAGGTTCCCTGGAGGGTTATTTATGGATCAGCCATTGAGATCTTGTTTGGAAACTCGGCAAAACATCCTGTCATTATAGTGTTTGTAACACCCCTTTGGGACTTCTGATCTGCTTCATTTTTGTTTGACCAATTTTTTTAAAAAAATCCTGCTTCTTGTCAAAAAACCTTCTGCAGTAGAAAGCAGAGTGTTCCGTGTATTCGGGCAACTAAGGACAATGACCTAGGAATAAAAACCACACACACACACACACACACACACACACACACAGTAGAAAGCACAGCAGGGTGAGAGAATAAAAATAAAATTTTGCCACAAGAAGCAGATGTCTAGGATCTCCTATTTTGACAGAAAAGCTGCTACTGACGCAGGAAGAAGAAAACCACAAGAAATAACTAGATGAAGAAATCTCTTACTAGTTCAGAGGACTTTTTGCATGGTTTTACCCAGGGGTAGGAAACCTAAGGCCCGGGGACCGGATGTGGACCAGTCGCCTTCTCAATCCAGCCCATGGACGGTCCAGGAATCAGCGTGTTTTTACATGAGTAGAATGTGTCCTTTTATTTAAAATGCATCTCTGGGTTATTTGTGGGGCATAGGAATTCATTCATTATTCTTTTTTTCAAAATATAGTCCAGCCCACCACATGGTCTGAGGGACGGTGGACCAGCCCACGGCTGAAGAAGGTTGCTGACCTCTGGTTTTACCAGTAACCCTAATCTATTGTGTACCCACATTCAATTGTGTGTGCTTGTTTCCAAAGACAGAGTAGTTCAGAGTCCTGGATTCCGGCCAGGATCATATGATGTCCTATCTCTGCTAATACATCTGTACATTGCAGGGCAGATGCAGGAGGAGATGTGGAATTGATGTTTTTGGTGTCTCATAGATGTGGGTGATGCTGTGGTCTAAACCACTGAGCCTCTTGGGCTTGCCGATTGGAAGGCCAGCAGTTTGAATCCCCACAATGGGGCTGAGCTCCCATTGCTCTGCCCCAGCTCCTGCCAACCTAGCAGTTCGAAAGCACACCACTGCAAGTAGATAAATAGGTACTGCTGCATCGGAAAGGTAAACAGTGTTTCTGTGTGCTCTGGTTTCCATCACAGTGTTCCGTTACCCCAGAAGCGGTTTAGTCATGCTGGGCACATGATTCGGCTCCCTCAGCCTGAGGTGAGATGAGCACCACAATCCCATAGTCGCCTTTGACTGGACTTAACCGTCCAGAGGTCCTTTACCTTTACCTTTCTAGTCAGATCCTGGAGGTTTCTCCTTTAATAGTGGCATTTGTGCCATCATGCAAATGATTCTTAGTTTTGGACTTCATTAAAGGAAACAGAGCATGCAAAGCTTCTCAGTAGCATACAGCTCCCCTTCAGGTCCTATGAGTTATTGCCAACCATTCAAGTCATGGAATTAACACTCTTGACCATATCCCTAATGATCTTCCCTGCATGTAAGGAAGTTGTGCAAGCAATTGATTCCCTGTATAGTCATCTTCTTCTTAATTCTTCCTTATTTTTTTTCCTCCTGATACAGGTGTTTTATCCCAGGTTACCATTACAGAGTCTGGTGGTGGTGTCAAGAGGCCAGGAGAGACCGTGCAACTGACTTGTACAGTGTCTGGATTTTCTGTAGTGAGCAGCATCATGGATTGGGCCCACTGGGCCCCTGGGAAAGGGCTAGTGTGGAGTGGACGAATCTGGACTGGTGGAAATGTGAACTATAACAGTGGTCTCCAGGACCGTATCACTATCACAAGAGACACCTCAAAAAACCAGGTGTTCCTGCAACTGCGTGGCCTGAAACTGGAAGATTCTGCCACGTATTACTGTACAAATAACACACTGAGAGAAAATGTCTCTCACAGGCCGTGCAAAAACTACTCTTCTGGAAAACCAGTGATACATGTATTTTTGTGCACTGCAGCTGGAAATGTCTATTTAGACATTTCATTTCCTGAACCACTGGTGCATTCAATTCCACAGTATTCTTATTGCAATAGCCATGCTTTAAACACAGCAACCTTGAATTTCAGAAGTATGTTCCTATCAAAATTTGTAATCATCAATGATAATTTATGTATGTACACAATTACATTCTGCATAGCTGTCAGGTTTCGTGGAATTTCCTCCCACGGTGGCAGCAAGAAGCAGAGAAAAACAAAGAAGAGTTCTTACCACTTAGTTTATTCACTAATCACAGCGGGAGACAAAAAGAATGCAGTTTCTCTTTCACTAATGACATTGTTCCAAGTAAAGGTGCACCTCCTATGTCCCTCCTATTCTACGTCATCCCTTCACAGAGATTTCTGTTCTACTACCCCCAGTGCCAGTCTGGTTCTAGGAGAAGGGGGGATCTGGAATGCTTTCTAATGTGTCAGCCAGCTGTTCTGGCTCTGCTGCTTCCCCTCCCCCCCTTCCATTGTAAATCTATACTATCCTCCTCTTCTTGGGAAGGTTCAGGAGATAATGTTGTCATTATCTATCTCTACCTCTTGTCTTTCGTTTTCTTATAATTTTATTGCCTGATTCATTGGCATTTTAAAAAGGATATTCTATTATAATTCAGGACTTCTGTTGCTTACTTTTCAACAAGCATTGACTGGCATAAAAAATCAGATGAGAGATCCTATAATATTGATAAAATAAAATAAAATATATAAATAATGTGTCCTTCATGTTGCGGCAAAATACGTCAGACCAAAAGTTCTGCTTACAAAATCACAACGGTAATGTGTATAGAGGCAAATAGAAACAAAAGCATTAAGGACTGAGAAGCATTTCAACTGAAAAAAGCTCCTCTGGGAAATATTATATATAGAGGAGGATATGCAAATAAAGGAACAGTCCACGCTTTAAACCTGAGCCGTCCTCTTGCTGTGGGTTCCAGCTGAACTTGTGGAAATATCCTCATACTGTTAGACAGACACCAGTTTTCCATCCAAACAATCCAGTAGAAATGTTTCTGTGGATACATTTCATATTTAGCTTCTTCATTTTCAAAGGTACTTAATCCCTTTGGTTGGAATGCAGTTGGTGTGATTTATCAGAAAGCCTTTATAATCCACATATGTAAGGTTTGCAACTCAAATCTCTCTCTCTTTCTAGGTGTCCATGCAGATTCTCTGGTGGAATCTGGTGGGGATGTGAAAAGACCTGGAGAGTCCCTTCGACTCACATGTACAACATCAGGATTCAACATAGACAGCTACTGGATGCACTGGGTCCATCAAGCTCCCGGAAAGGGACTCAAATGGTTCTCAGGAATTAATGGGGGCAGCACATATTATGCAGATTCTGCTAAAGGATGGTTCACAATCTTCACAGACAGTTCCAAGAAGCTAATCTATCTACATATGACTGGTCTGAAAGCTGAAGGCTTTTTTTTTGATGGACACCCAGTCCAAACCCCCTGATGATCTCTCCCAGCGGCTGCATGTAGATGTTAAAAAGCATGGGGGAGAGGATGGAACCCTGAGGCACCCCACAAGTGCCTGAACACTCATTCCCCACCACCACTTTCTGAACACGGCCCAGGCAGAAGGAGCGGAACCACTGTATAACAGTACCCCCAGCTCCCAGCCCCTCTAGACGGTCCAGAAGGATGTTATGGTCGATTGTATCAAAGGCCGCTGAGACATCCAGCAGAACTAGGAAACAGCTTCCACCTTTGTCCCTAGCCCACCAGAGATCATCAAGCAGCATGACCAAGGCAGTTTCAGTCCCACGATGAGGCGTGAATCCCAATTGGAAGGGATCCAAATGGTTCGCATCCTCCACGCGTGCCTGGAGTTGTTCAGCAACCACCCGCTCAGTCACCTTGCCCAAAAATAGAAGATTTGAAACTGGGCGATAGTTGGCCAGTTTGCAAAGGGGGGAGGATACTTTTGTCTCATAGGGGTGGTTGGGGGTAATCTAGTCACCATAATGATGGAGACACTGCCACTTCACCACATGACTGAGTGGCCTTGTAAAACACTGAGAGGACAGAGAACATGTGGAGCCTCCTACACTTTTCTGAAAGAGGAAGAGCCAGATACTGTACTTATGGAGTCTGTAGGGCTGGGAGGCATAGAATTCCCTTCCAAATCATGAATAATCACTCATGAGAACCTCTATGTGCACAAGCTGTTGGGAATCATGCTATCGGTCATCCAGCCAAGCAGATCCCTGGCTCCTGTGCACTGCATATGTGTCCCTTGTAGTAAACACATAGCCAGTTACTCTGCCAGCACTGATGTCTGAGACTTCAGTGGTTTTCTTCAGCTACAGTCCAAGGCACTTTGGCAGAGTTATGACATTATAATGAGCACAATTCGGGTGGCTTTGAAGAGCATTAGATGAATTCATGTGAACAATCTATGCTGCCTATGTGTCCCTCCAGTATCAGAAACAGTATTACTCTAAATACTAGCTGCTGGGATACACAAGTGGAATAGTGCTCCTGTGTCATCAGGTGTAGGTGATCTGTGGGGAGGGGCAGGATCTCTGGTAGAAGACAAACCACACATATTACTATTGAATGCATTTAAGAGCACTGAGAGGTGTGTGTTTTATTGGGGGGGGGAGAGAGAAGTGTCCTCAAGATGTGTCCTAAATACATACAGCGGAACAGAATGGATGCAATAGATCACAATAGACTTATGATGCAGTGTCAGGGAGACTGAAGTGAGATGGAATCAACTGTCCAATCACTAGTTTTTTCTCCAACAAATGAAGTGAAATGGATTACCAAAAGAAAGATGGCCATTTTCTGGTATTGATGCCCCAGTTAAGGAGTTGCCATCCCAATAATAGGCACCATATGCAACCAGATATTATAAATATTTACATTTTATAACCTTAGCTTCTCAGATTTGCATTTCAAAGGGTGTTTTCATTATAAAGTAAATTGCCATCATTTTTTACACATAATAATGATTTGCTTCCTTTGTGTTTATTTGTGCTTTGTAAGCCAACTTAGAGGACTCATGCATTGAGGTGATGATGAAAATGGAGGGGAAAATAAACCATCTGCAGCAAAGTCACAAAATGAACAAGCCAGGATTTGGAGACAGGTTCTATCCTAGGTCCAGCAGGGGGAATTTCAACTAAAACCAGAAAATAGTGAAGTTGAGGACCAGTACGGCTCATCTCTTTTATATCAGATGTTTCCAGGCCCGCCCCAAATATGCAAAACCGAAAACTTTCCTTTCCTCTTTAAAGGTAAACACCAGATCCCTCAGACTGAATCAAGGCTCTGTGGATCTGCTTCAGTAATTTATTTAGGTCCTGAACTCTCCCATTATAATTTTTAAAATGTTGTGGCTGTTACATTTCATCATGATTACAAGCACGTTGCCATGTAAGTCAACTCTTTTGTATCTTAATTATATGTACTAGTGGTGTGGGGAGTTATTTCCACATTTGGTCACTGTTTCAATCCTGATGTGATACCTGTTTTTGTGTGTTTGCTTTAAAATGCACACAGTTAAGCAGCGTGTCTCTTCTCTCTGCAGGGGCCAGTTCACAGATTGTCCTCACTCAGTCAGGCCCAGAAATGAAAAAGCCTGGAGAATCTGTGAGGTTAACCTGTGCCACAAAAGGTTTTGCTCTTAGCAGCTATTGGATGTACTGGGTCCGGCAGTCTCCAGAAAAAGGGCTGGAATGGCTGGTTTCCTATTACACCCCATCCAGCAACTACTACTCCCCAACCATCCAAGGGCGTTTCACTGCCTCCAAGGACAGCACCAACCTTTATCTTCAAATGAACAGCCTGAAGCCAGAAGACACTGCCGTCTATTACTGTGCCAGAGACACAGTGGTGGAAGTTGAATTCGAGCTCAGACAAAAACCTTTGTGTGTTAAAGTAAAAGACTGCAGGTGGCACTGAAGAGCTTTTAGTTCAAAAGATTATGCTGAACAAACCACAAGCAAATAAATACATATCAAGTCTTTCTACATTAGTTCCCGATCTATCCACAAAGGTGGCAGAAACTCCTTATCCTAGCTTCCAAAGCTATTGGGATCAAATAAGTTAGCCTGGTTTTATTTCCCTGCTAGACAATTTCTTGTGGGAATGCAAATTATTATTATTATCATTATTAACTGAAATTACCGTGGTATATACTGCCCTATACCCAGAGGTCTCAGGGCAGTTAAATACATTTTGTCCTAAAGAATAAATAATAATTTTATTTGCTATTTATATTCAGAATAAATTCCCACAGTGATAGGCCACACAAAATAGATATCATAATCCACAGCAACTGTTCCTGATGCTAGTGTGTAGATGAGACGTCGAAGCTCACATTTGTGCAATAGCTGGGAAGAAAACAACACAAAAAAATGCAATTCCTGCCTATGTCTAATACTGATCAGTTCTCCTTGCAACAATAAAATATACATTAAAACCTATTGTAATTATAAGATATATAACTGTACAATGTTGAGGGGAACAACATAATAAGTCTGTAAGGCATTAGCTTCTCTAAACCTTTAAAGATGGAACATCACCAGTTTTAGTCAAGGGACAAACACAAAGAGGGATGTATGGGAGCACGACAGGTTTGGCCACAATGGCTGCAGAGCTTCTGGGACTCCACAGTAGGTGCCACATCAATTATGTTAAATGGGAGGTGAGAGGTGGGGGTTGCAGGATTTTGGAGTAACATAGGGTACCACTGAAATCTGAGAGGCCAAGATCCGCCACTGACTTGCCAACCTTTAAGAATGTAAAAATATAAACCAAAATAACTTTTCATTGCAAAAGACCACATTATAAACTACTTATGTACATGTGACTCCGTATTTTGGTAGTCTCTTATATTTCCATTTAGAAATATTAATACTATTATCACTGTTTTCATCATCTATTTCTACCTCCTGTCTTTCGTTTCCTTACAATTTTATTGCCTGATTCATTGGCATTTTAATAAGGATATTCTATTTTAATTCAGGAGTTCTGTTGTTTGCAATGGAGGGCATAAAAAAAATTCAGAGGACAGATCCTATAATATTGATAGTATAGAATAAAATATATAAATAATGTGTCGTTAATGTTGGGGCAAAATATGTCAGACCGAAAGTTCTGCTTACAAAATCACAAAGGCAATGTGTATAGAAGCAAATGGGAACAAAAGCATTAAGGACTGAGAAGCATTTCAACTGAAAAATCTCCTCTGGGAAATATTATATACAGAGGAGGATATGCAAATAATGGAACAGTCCACACTTTAAACCTGAGCCGTCCTCTTGCTGTGGGTTCCAGCTGAGCTTGTGGAAATATCCTCATCCTGTTAGACAGACACCAGCTTTCCATCCAAACAACCCAGTAGAAATGATTCTGTGGCTACATTTCATATTTAGCTTTTTCCTTTTCAAAGGTACTTAATCCCTTTGGTTGGAATGCAGTTGATGTGATCTATCAGGAAGCCTTTATAATCCATATGTAAAGTTTGCAACCTCTCTTTCTAGGTGTCCATGCAGATTCTCTGGTGGAATCTGGTGGGGATGTGAAAAGACCTGGAGAGTCCCTTCGACTCACATGTACAACATCAGTATTCAACATAGACAGCTACTGGATGCACTGGGTCCATCAAGCTCCTGGAAAGGGACTCAAATGGCTCTCACGAATCTTTGGGGGGCGGACAAATTATGCAGATTCTGCTAAAGGACGGTTCACAATCTCCACAGACAGTTCCAAGAAGCTGATCTATCTACATATGACTGGTCTGAAAGCTGAAGATACCGGCATGTATTATTGTGCTAGAGAACACAGTGGCGGGAGGTGAATCTAAGCTTACACAAAAACCCATTTGGAGTATAAAGAGAAAGAATGTGGTGGCTTCTAAGGGTTGTAAAAGCTGTTTGGAATTCCTGTTGGGTGATCAAGCAAATCATATATTTGCCACAGATCTTGTAAAACTCAGAGGAACTTCTGATGGTGTTTCAGAGCAGATGTTGTTGACTCAAACCCTAGTCCAGAAATTTTCACATCAAGTGAAAACGATTGGGTGTTAAGATTTTGCACTGGGTGACTTTGGGTCCATCTCTGAGCCTAAAATGCAACATAGGGTTGTTCTGAGGATATAACAGGGGAAAGAAGAACCCAGCATGCAACCTTGAGCTGTTGCGAAGAAACCTGAGGCATCATCATCATCACCATGATCATCATCAACCACCACCACCACAACAACATAATACCATAGAAGCAAAATATATAATCAATTTGAATACTGATTTCTTCATTTAAATAAAATAATTGAATATTCAATAGCTGTTTGGTAGAAGTGGGTGGTTCTGTGGGATGCTGTGGTAATCAAGCAGAAGTCTTGACATTATAATACTACTAATAATAATTTATTATTTATACCCCGCCCATCTGGCTGGGTTTCCCCAAATATTCTGGGCGGCTTCCATCAAAGACAAAAAATACACTAAAATGTCACACATTAACAACTTCCCTGAACAGGGCTGCCTTCAGATGTCTTCTGAATGTCACGTAGTTGTTTATCTCTTTGACATCTGATGGGAGGGCGTTCCACAGGGTGGGCACCACTACCAAGAAGGCCCTCTGCCTGGTTCCCTGTAGCTTTGCTTCTCACCATGAGGGAACCGCCAGAAGGCCCTCGGCGCTGGACCTCAGTGTCCGGGCAGAATGGTGGGGGGTGGAGATGCTCCTTCAGGTATACTGGGCCAAGACCGTTTAGGGCTTCAAAGGTCAACACCAACCCTTTGAATTGCACTCGGAAATGTACTGGGAGCCAATGTAGGTCTTTCAAGACCTTATGTGGTCTCGGCGGCGCCCCCAGTCACCAGTCTAGCTGCCGCATTCTGGATTAGTTGTAGTTTCCGGGTCACCTTCAAAGGTAGTCCCACGTAGAGCACATTGCAGTCCAAGCAGGAGATAACTAGAGCATGCACCACTCTGGCGACAGTCCGCGGGCAGGTAGGGTGTCAGCCTGCATACCAGGTGGAGCTGGTAGATGGCTGCCCTGGATACAGAATTGACCTGCGCCTCAATGGACAGCTGTGAGTCCAAAATTACTTCCAGGCTGCGCACCTGATCCTTCAGGGGCACAGTTATCCCATTCTGGATCAGAGAGTTCTCCACACCTGCCCGCCCCCTGTCCCCCAAGAACAGTACTTCTGTCTTGTCAGGATTCAACCTCAATCCATTAGCCACCATCCATCCTCCAACCGCCTTCAGGCACTCACACAGGACCTTCACTGCCTTCACTGGTTCTGATTTTAAAGAGAGGTAGAGCTGCGTATCATGAGCATATTGATGGACACCCAGTCCAAACCCCCTGATGATCTCTCCCAGCGGCTGCATGTAGATGTTAAAAAGCATGGGGGAGAGGATGGAACCCTGAGGCACCCCACAAGTGCCTGAACACTCATTCCCCACCACCACTTTCTGAACACGGCCCAGGAGGCAGAAGGAGCGGAACCACTGTATAACAGTACCCCCAGCTCCCAGCCCCTCTAGACGGTCCAGAAGAATGTTATGGTCGATTGTATCAAAGGCCGCTGAGAGATCCAGCAGAACTAGGAAACAGCTTCCACCTTTGTCCCTAGCCCACCAGAGATCATCAAGCAGCATGACCAAGGCAGTTTCAGTCCCACGATGAGGCGTGAATCCCAATTGGAAGGGATCCAAATGGTTCGCATCCTCCACGCGTGCCTGGAGTTGTTCAGCAACCACCCGCTCAGTCACCTTGCCCAAAAATAGAAGATTTTAAACTGGGCGATAGTTGGCCAGTTTGCAAAGGGGGGAGGATACTTTTGTCTCATAGGGGTGGTTGGGGGTAATCTAGTCACCATAATGATGGAGACACTGCCACTTCACCACATGACTGAGTGGCCTTGTAAAACACTGAGAGGACAGAGAACATGTGGAGCCTCCTACACTTTTCTGAAAGAGGAGGAGCCAGATACTGTACTTATGGAGTCTGTTGGGCTGGGAGGCATAAATTCCCTTCCAAATAATGAATAATCACTCATGAGAACCTCTATGTGCACAAGCTGTTGGGAATCATGCTATCGGTCATCCAGCCAAGCAGATCCCTGGCTCCTGTGCACTGCATATGTGTCCCTTGTAGTAAACACATAGCCAGTTACTCTGCCAGCACTGATGTCTGAGACTTCAGTGGTTTTCTTCAGCTACAGTCCAAGGCACTTTGGCAGAGTTATGACATTATAATGAGCACAATTCGGGTGGCTTTGAAGAGCATTAGATGAATTCATGTGAACAATCTATGCTGCCTATGTGTCCCTCCAGTATCAGAAACAGTATTACTCTAAATACTAGCTGCTGGGATACACAAGTGGAATAGTGCTCCTGTGTCATCAGGTGTAGGTGATCTGTGGGGAGGGGCAGGATCTCTGGTAGAAGACAAACCACACATATTACTATTGAATGCATTTAAGAGCACTGAGAGGTGTGTGTTTTATTGGGGGGGGGAGAGGAGTGTCCTCAAAATGTGTCCTAAATACATACAGCAGAACAGAATGGATGCAATAGATCACAATAGACTTATGATGCACTGTCAGGGAGACTGAAGTGAGATGGAATCAACTGTCCAATCACTAGTTTTTTCTCCAACAAATGAAGTGAAATGGATTACCAAAAGAAAGATGGCCATTTTCTGGTATTGATGCCCCAGTTAAGGAGTTGCCATCCCAATAATAGGCACCATATGCAACCAGATATTATAAATAACTTACATTTTATAACCTTAGCTTCTCAGATTTGCATTTCAAAGGGTGTTTTCCTTTTAAAGTAAATTGCCATCATTTTTTACATATAATAATGATTTGCTTCCTTTGTGTTTATTTATGGTGTGCTTTGTAAGTCAACTTAGAGGACTCATGCATTGAGGAACTTAGAGGAAATTGAGGTGATGATGAAAATGGAGAGGGAAAAAACCATCTGCAGCAAAGTCACAAAATGAACAAGGCAGGATTTGGAGACAGGTTCTATCCTATGTCCAGCAGGGGAAATTTCAACTGAACCATAAAATACTGAAGTGGAGGACCAGTACGGCTCATCTCTTTTATATCAGATGTTTCCAGGCCCGCCCAAAATATGCAAAACCTAAAATTTTCTTTTCATCTTTAAAGTTAAACACCAGATCCCTCAGAAGGATTCAAAGCTCCGTGGATCCGCTTCAGTAATTTATTTAGGTCCTCAACTCTCCCATTATAATTTTTAAAATGTTGTGGCTGTTACATTTCATCATGATTATAAGCACATTACAATGTAAGTCAAATCTTTTGTATCTTAATTATATGTACTAGTGGTGTGGGGAGTTATTTCCACTTTTGGTCACTGTTTCAATCCTGATGTGTACCTGTTTTTTTGTGTTTGCTTTAAAATGCACACAGTTAAGCAATGTGTCTCTTCTCTCTGCAGGGGCCACTTCACAGATTGTCCTCACTCAGTCAGGCCCAGAAATGAAAAAGCCTGGAGAATCTGTGAGATTAACCTGTGCCACAAAAGGTTTTGCTCTTAGCAGCTATGGCATGAACTGGGTCCGGCAGTCTCCGGGAAAAGGGCTGGAATGGCTGGTTTACTATTATTCATCATCCAGCAACAACTACTCCCCAACCATCCAAGGGCGTTTCACTGCCTCCAAGGACAGCACCAACCTTTATCTTCAAATGAACAGCCTGAAGCCAGAAGACACTGCCGTCTATTACTGTGCCAGAGACACAGTGGTGGAAGTTGAATTCGAGCTCAGACAAAAACCTTTGTGTGTTAAATTAAAAGACTGCAGGTGGCACTGAAGAGCTTTCAGTTCAAATGATTGTGCTGAATAAACCAAAAGAAAATAAATACATATCAAGTCTCTCTACATTAGTTCCCGATCTATCCACAAAGGTGGCAGAAACTACTTATCCTAGTTCCCAAAGCTATTGGGATCAAATAAGTAGCCCTGGTTTTATTTCCCTGCTAGACAACTTCTTGTGGGAATGCAAATAATTATTACTATCATTATTAACTGAATTTATATACTGCCCTATACCCACAGGTCTCAGGGCGGTTAAGTACATTTTGTCCTAAAGAATAAATAATAATTTTATTTGCTATTTATTTGCAGAATAAATTCCCATAGTGATAGGACACACAAAATAGATATCAGAATGCTACAATCCACAGCAACTGTTCCTGACTGCTAGCGTGTAGATGAGACGTCAAAGCTCACATTTGTGCAATAGCTGGGAAGAAAACAACACCAAAAAAATGCAATTCCTGCCTATGTCTAATACTGATCAGTTCTCCTTGCAACAATAAAATATACATTAAAACCTATTGTAATTAGAAGATATCATAAAACTGTACAATGTTGAGGGGAGCAACATAATAAGTCTGTAAGGCATTAGCTTCTCTGAACTTTTAAAGATGGAACATCACCAGTTTTAGCCAAGGGACAAACACATAGAGGGATCTATGGGAGCACAACAGGTTTGGCCACAATGGCTGCAGAGCTTCTGGGACTCCACAGTAGGTGCCACAGCAATTATGTTAAATGGGAGGTGAGAGGTGGGGGTTGCAGGATTTTGGAGTTATGCAGGGTACCACTGAAATCTGAGAGGCCAAGATCCGCCACTGACTTGCCAACCTTTAAGAATATTCAAGTATAAAACAAAATAACTTTTCATTGCAAAAGATCACATTATAAACTACTTATGTACATGTGACTCCGTATTATGGTAGTCTCTTATATTTCCATTTAGAAATATTAATACTATTATCACTGTTTTCATCATCTATTTCTACCTCCTGTCTTTCGTTTCCTTACAATTTTATTGCCTGATTCATTGGCATTTTAAAAAGGATATTCTATTTTAATTCAGGAGTTCTGTTGTTTGCATTGGAGGGCATAAAAAAATTCAGAGGACAGATCCTATAACATTGATAGTATAGAATAAAATATATAAATAATGTGTCGTTAATGTTGGGGCAAAATATGTCAGACCGAAAGTTCTGCTTACAAAATCACAAAGACAATGTGTATAGAGGCAAATAGAAACAAAAGCATTATGGACTGAGAAGCATTTCAACTGAAAAAGCTCCTCTGGGAAATATTATATATAGAGGAGGATATGCAAATAATGGAACAGTCCACACTTTAAACCTGAGCCGTCCTCTTGCTGTGAGTTCCAGCTGAGCTTGTGGAAATATCCTCATCCTGTTAGACAGACACCAGCTTTCCACCCAAACAACCCAGTAGAAATGATTCTGTGGATACATTTCATATTTAGCTTTTTCCTTTTCAAAGGTACTTAATCCCTTTGGTTGGAATGCAGTTGGTGTGATTTATCAGGAAGCCTTTATAATCCACATATGTAAAGTTTGCAACTCAAATCTCTCTCTCTTTCTAGGTGTCCATGCAGATTCTCTGGTGGAATCTGGTGGGGATGTGAAAAGACCTGGAGAGTCCCTTCAACTCACATGTACAACATCAGGATTCAACATAGACAGCTACTGGATGCACTGGGTCCATCAAGCTCCTGGAAAGGGACTCAAATGGCTCTCACGAATTAATCGGGCCAGCACAGCTTATGCAGATTCTGCTAAAGGACGGTTCACAATCTCCACAGACAGTTCCAAGAAGCTGATCTATCTACATATGACTGGTCTGAAAGCTGAAGATACCGGCATGTATTATTGTGCTAGAGAACACAGTGGTGGGAAGTGAATCTGAGCTTACACAAAAACCCATT
The DNA here is from genome assembly GCF_964252035.2 of Podarcis erhardii. Classification (NCBI taxonomy): domain Eukaryota; kingdom Metazoa; phylum Chordata; class Lepidosauria; order Squamata; family Lacertidae; genus Podarcis; species Podarcis erhardii. The sequence continues at coordinate 7,330,050 of NC_138502.1, read as the reverse complement.
CGGAGTATAAAGAAAAAGAATGTGGTGGCTTCTTAGGGTTGTAAAAGGTGAAAGATTTATACGATCTGAAGAGAAACCAGAGTATGGCTTCTTAGGGTTGTAAAAGCTGTTTGGAATTCCTGTTGGGTGATCAAGCAAATCATATATTTGCCACAGATCTTGTAAAACTCAGAGGATGCTTCATAGCATATGTTGTTGACTCAAACAACACATTCAGTGTATTGTGGGTGTTAAGATTTTTCACTGGGTGACCTTGGGTCAGTCTCTTAGCCTAAACTGCCATATATGGTTGTTTTGAGGATATAAAAGTGTAAGAAATAACCCTGCATGCAACATTGGAAGAAACTTGCGGCATCATCATCATCAACAACAACATTTTACTGCAAAACCAGATATATAATAAATTTGACTACTGATTTCTTCATAAAATAAAATAAAATATTCAATAGCTATATGTTAGAAGTGGGTGGTCCTAAAGGATGCTGTGGTAATCTAGACAGAAGTCAACACTTGGCACTATGCAATGGGGGAAATCATAATGTTGGTTCATAGGGGTGGTTGGTGGTGATCTAGTCTCCTTGGTGATGGAGACACAGCCATTTTACAACATGACTGAGTGTGCTGGCAAAACATTGGGAGGATAGAGAATATATGGATCCTCCTACACTTCTCTGAAAGAGGAGCAGCAAGATATTGTACTTATGGGCTGGGAGGCAGAAAATTCCCTTCCAAACCTCTAGTCATCAGTCATTAAAATCTCTATGTGAACAAACAATTGGGAATCTTGCTATCAGCCATCCAGCCAAGCATACCCTTGCTCCTGTAAACTTCATATGTGTCCCTTGTTGTCAACACATAGCCGGTTACTCTGCCAACATTTATGTCTGAGAATTCAGTGGTTTTCTTCAGCTACAGTCCAATGCACTTTGGCAGAGTTATGACATCATGCTGAGCACAATTTTGGTGGTTTTCAAGGAGCATTAGATGAATTCATTTCAACAATCTATGCTGCCTATGGTTTCCCTCCAGTATTAGAAAAAATATGGGTCTAAATACTAGTTGCTGGGATGCAGAAGTGGAATAGCGCTCCTGAGTTGTCAGGTGTAGGTGATCTATGGGGAGCGTCAGGGTCTCTGGTAGGGGAGAAGCCACACATTTTACACTTTAATGCATTTAAGAGGACTGAGAAGCATATGTTTTATTGGGGATGGAGTGTGCACAAAATGTGTCCTAAATATAACAGAATGGATGGGGTGAATCAGGATGCAATAGACACAATTCCCACACAGAGACAGAGACACAAAGAGTTGATTAAAATAAACAAGGGCTCCATTCATTTCACATAAACTTCCCCAGGAAATTTTCCAGTAACTTAAACGTCATGTTTAAACCATATACTGATGGTTGAGGACCATTTGGAATTCCCTCTTTGGGCTCCTTTGCTTTTATTGCTTCACTCCACTCCCTGCACTGATGAGAGTCTCCCTTTTTGTCTAAGTTCTGCCCACCCCTGCCCAGCATATGCAAAAATCATACACTCTCATTTGCTTTTAAATGGCTAACTTTTCTCCTCCTCCGGAGAAACGAAAGATCTCCTTGAGCCTGCTTCAGCGATCAGTGGGGTTCCTCATCTCTCTGTTCACAATGTTCTGGCTATTGAATTCCCTCCTCTTCATAACTGGGATTGCTTGTAAGTAATTCTTCAAAGGTTATTTTTGAACAAATCATTATATTTTGGAAGCATTCAATCCAGCGAAGTGCCCTGCATGGAAACACCTGCTCTATATTTATTTATAAATCCACTTAATGTGCCTCCTCTCTTTTCAGGGGCCAGTTCAGAGATTGTTCTCACTCAGTCAGGCCCAGAATTGAAAAAGCCTGGAGAATCCGTGAGACTCACCTGTTCCACAGCTGGATTTGATCTTAGCAGAGCTCACACGCACTGGCTCCGTCAGTCTCCAGGGAAAGGGCTGGAATGGCTGATATACTATTACTCTTCAACTGGTATCAATTATTACTCCCCAACCATTCAAGGGCGGTTCACTGCCTCCAAGGATAGCTCCAACTTATATCTGCACATGAACAATCTGAAGCAAGAAGACACAGCCACGTATTACTGTGCCAGAGGCTCACAGTGATGAAAAGCTAGTCTTGGGTCTGGCAAAAACCATTCCATTATGTAACTCAGGAAAGAGAAATCCTTTTTTTTAAATAAATATTTATTAAAGTTTTTAAATATAAATGCACAAACAATAAACAATCTTACTTCTGTCACAAACATAATTTCATCACTTCTTTGGACTCCCTCGCGTCTCCCGCTCCCATTTACATCGTTAAAAGTTTTTTCCAAACAAATTATCAACTTGTTTACAATCTCATGTCCACTCATTCAAATATAATCTAGCACTTCTTCTAAAAAAATTTTATATTTTCTTTTAGTCTCACTTATCATCAAATTTAAATCTAATTTAGTGGTGGCCAATTTTTTTATAATCTAGCATCCTTCTTAACATTCAACCAAATTACAATGTTTTTGTAGATACATCTTGAATTTCTCCCAGTCTTCCTCCATCTTCTCTTCTCCCAGATCACGGATTCTGCCAGTCATCTCGGCCAGTTGCATATAGTCCATCAGCTGCATCTGCCACTCTTCTAGTGTGGGTAGATCTTGAGTTTTCCAGTTTTTTGCGATGAGTATCCTTGCTGCCGTTGTTGCATACATAAAGAATGTTCGGTCCTTCTTTAGCACCTTCTGGCCGACAATACCCAGAAGGAAGGCCTCTGGTTTCTTAGTGAAGGTATACTTAAATACCTTTTTCAGCTCATTATATATCATTTCCCAGAAGACCTTCACCTTAGGGCATGTCCACCAGAGGTGAAAGAATGTTCCTTCATTTTCTTTACATTTCCAACATTTATTATCAGACGAATGGTATATTTTGGCGAGTTTAACTGGGGTCATGTACCATCTATATATCATTTTCATTACATTTTCCTTCAGAGCATTACATGCGGTGAAGTTCAGCCCAGTGGTCCACAACCTTTCCCAGTCCTCAAACATAATGTTATGCCCAATGTCAGGAAAGAGAAATCCTGTAGGGGGCATACACATTCAACAACACAAGTATTAAGAAAATCGCAGCAATGAGATGAAACCACAATGTGAAGAGTTTGTGAAGAAGGAAGTTTCATTTCTCAAAGGAAGCAGGTGTCTAGGATTTCTCCTCTAAATGTGGAAATATATGAAGTTCTTAGGTCATATGAGGTTTCCAATAAAGTGAAGCAGATCTAGGGAAAAGAAGCATAGGAATGATCATCAATTAATCACTCTCTCTCTGTGAAAATATTTATATTGTTATAAGTTTTTTGGAAGGCATATCCCCCACAGTTCTTAAATTTAATAAATGCTTAGATTTTGTTGTTTAGTTGTTTAGTCGTGTCCGAATCTTTGTGACCCCATGGACCAGAGTAGGCCAGGCACTCCTGTCTTCCAATGCCTCCCGCAGTTTGGTCAGACTCATGCTGGTAGCTTCGACAACACTGTCCAACCATCTCATTCTCTGTTGTCCCCTTCTCCTTGTGCCCTCCATCTTTCCCAACATCAGGGTCTTTTCCAAGGAGTCTTCTCTTCTCATGAGGTGGCCAAAGTATTGGAGCCTCAGCTTCACAATCTGTCCTTCCAGTGAGCACTCAGGGCTGATTTCCTTAAGAATGGAGAGGTTTGATCTTCTTGCAGTCCATGGGACTCTCAAGAGTCTCCTCCAGCACCATAATTCAAAAGCATCAATTCTTCAGTGATCAGCCTTCTTTATGGTCCAGCTCTCACTTCCATACATCACCACTGGGAAAACCATAGTTTAACTATACGTACCTTTGTTGGCAAGGTGATGTCTCTGCTTTTTAAGATGCTGTCTAGGTTTGTCATTACTTTTCTCCCAAGAAGCAGGTGTATTTTAATTTCGTGACTGCTGTCACCATCGGCAGTGATCATGGAGCCCAAGAAAATAAAATCTCTCACTGCCTCCATTTCTTCCCCTTCTATTTGGCAGGAGGTGATGGGACCAGTGGCCATAATCTTCATTTTTTTGATGTAGAGCTTCAAACGATATTTTGCGCTCTCCTCTTTCACCCTCATTAAAAAGTTCTTTAATTCCTCCTTGCTTTCTACCATCAAGGTTGTGTCATCTGCATATCTGAGGTTGTTGATATTTCTTCTGGCAATCTTAATTCTGGCTTGGGATTCTTCCAGCCCAGCCTTTCGCATGATGAATTCTGCATATTAGTTAAATATGCAGGGAGACAATATACAGCCTTGTCGTACTCCTTTCCCAATTAGCAGAGTGCTAAAATATAGGTAAGATGCATTTTCTGGGATTGGGAATCCATAGTGTGGGCTATTTCCTAAATATAAGTAAACTTTCCAAAATTTTATCCAAAGACCCGTTGTTCAGTCACAAAAGCTAGCACCTTCCCCACATATTTGCAAAAGGAAAATACAAGCCTTCATCACGTGTTCGTACATTTTTCACAGTAACTTAAAAATACAGCTCACACACAATTATAAACCATTTTATGTAATATTAAATAATTTCAACATTTTTATGGTCATGAAAGTGCAGGTGAATTTTAATGTGAAGTTTTAACTGACGTAGAATTATGGTGAACTGAATGGGAAAAGGAGCAACTGGGGTAAACTGAAATTGACAGATGAATCATTCTCAAAGTAGATTGTCTATGTACCTGCTATAGAGGCTGTTTGCCCCTTTGACCCACTAGTGCAGCTAGAGAACCATCTGCAAAAGGACATTATTTAGAGTGAACTGAAATGGCTTCAGGACAGAAGGTAGTAATCACTTTCACATCCACAACGACAGGAATATTTGGGGGAGGGGATTTGCAATGACTGTTTCACAAACGTTTGCTGCTGAACCTGCCCAACAACACTGCCACTTGGCTCACGGCAGGTTTTCCGAAGGGAATGCTGCCCTTGACCTTAAAAAATGTTCCCCACCCTAGACAGGACCAATGCTATTCTAAATAACTGCATTTCTCAATTAAAGTTTGAGTGCCTTAAGTACTGCATTGTAATTTCTGTTCACTCCCAAAGCCAGAGAAACTATGGGCAAGATGGCATCAAGTCACACGCCTGTTTCCAGAAAACATGATGGGCAAACACAGGTAGGAAAGGTGGGATTCTGACATTCATTCTTAGCCACTCCATTGTTGCATCTTCTTTCAGCCTTCAGTTCTCTTTTATGAGAGGCACCCAGGACAACATGCAAATGGGTTTCTGGTACGGCCTTCTTTAAAGAGGGCGTGCAGGTCAAAGATACCAAATTCAAGGTCTTCGGCAGCATCCAGATCTTCTTCTGGTCCTGCAACCATCCAAGTCATGGAGAGGAATCTTTTGATTGGTTTCCTAATGATATTCCCTGCATGTAAGATAGTTTCCCATTTCTTCTTAAGAAGGGGTTCTTGTGTAATATCATTGTGTTTCTTATTTATTTTTGTCTTCTTCAATTCTTTTCTGATAAATGCAGACAGTTCCTCACAGATTACCCTCACACAGTCCGGCAATGGGCTGAAAAGACCTGGAGAGACTCTGCAGCTGACCTGCACAGTGTCTGGATTTTCTCTAACAAGCTATAGTGTGCACTGGGTCCGTCAGCCTCCTGGAAAAGGGCTGGAGTGGACTGGACGAATAAGGTATGATGGAAGCAATAACTATAACTCTGCTCTCCAAAACCGGATCACCATCACAAGGGACATCTCAAAAAGCCAGGTGTCCCTGGAACTGAGGGCCCTGAAGCCTGAAGACTCTGCCATGTACTATTGTGCAAGAGACACAGTGAGACAACCCAACTCCGGGGCTGCACAAAAACCACCCCAACTGAGAACCAGGCTTCAATGTTGCATATGCTTGAAATAGCCCTGTTTTTTCCTGCCTGTTCATTTCCTCTCCCTTCAAATTCATTAATGACAAAAGAGTGCTCTGTTCTGAAAAGCAAACCATGGGAAAATAACCTCAAAAAAGCCTTAGAATGTATCATATCACAGGTGCAAAGAAAGATGCTGTATACGAAGTCCATTTAGAATTAGGAAATTTGTGGCCCTGTTCCTGAAGTATAACTTTCATCTGATTTCATTACTCTGTGAACACAGTCAAGTGGCACTGCTACAACTTTTTCCTTCAGTGAGAGGCACCCTGGGTGGGGCTTCAGAGAAAAAAATGCTCTTGAGGTTTATTTGAGTGTCTTCTTAGCTGTTAAACATAGGAGAAGGGTCGGAGGAGCTAACAGCAGAATAAATATGCTTCACAATGACCTGGAAGCTGTCTGTGGACAAACGCCGGTTCCCTCGGCCTATAGAGCGAGATGAACGCTGCAACTCTAGAGCCGTCTGCAACTGGACCTGATGGTCAAGGGTACCTTTACCTTTATGCTTCACATACTTGGGATGTGGGTGGCGCTGTGGTCTAAACCACAGAGCCTAGGGCTTGCAGATCAGAAGGTCAGAGGTTAAAATCCCTGTGATGGGGTGAACTCCCATTGCTCGGTTCCTGCTCCTGCCAACCTAGCAGTTTGAAAGCACGTCAAAGTGCAAGTAGATAAATAGGTACCGCTTCGGTGGGAAGGTAAACAGCATTTTTGTGCGTTGCTCTGGTTCGCCAGAAGTGGCTTAGTCATGCTGGCCACATGACCCAAAAGCTGTACGCCGGCTCCCTTGGCCAGTAAAGCGAGATGAGCGCTGCAATCCCAAAGTCGTCTGAGACTGGACCTAATGGTCAGGGGTCCCTTTACCTTTACCTATGTAGCACCCTGCTTGTGGTTAACGCTTAGCTGGAATGAAATATTCAACGCAGCAATAGAGAAATTAAAATAGTAATTTATTTGTCAGACAAATAAAGAGGCACAGTGGTACATGGTTACCAAGCTCTGGCCTGGCCTCTTGCCATCCTGGCCAGCACTTATATTCCCTTAATCCAGCCCCCTTTGCTCCTCCTGTGGCTGCCTCTGTCCAATCAGCCTGGTTGAAATTCCTATTGGCTGTTTGTTATAACCAATCACAATAGATACACCCCCAAAAGGTACACCCAGTTCCTTGCCCTTATAAGGGAGACAAAGAGCTATCCTATATGACATATAAGTAATAATATATCTTACATGGAATCTTAATTACCAGCTCACCTCTTGCCCTATTGCCCTATTGCCTTCTAAAACAAATGTTTAATCTTAAATTTTTATCTTAAACATATGTCAAGGATATTAAGTTCACATCAACATTGAAAGATCTCCTTCATTTGAGAATTTCTAAACAAAATGCCTGACAGCCATTTGTCATGAGTGCTTGCTGGCGTCTTTCTGTCTTGCAGGGGAGCTGGGCTCGTTTTGCCCCTCTGGTCTCACAGCAATATGACTCTATGAAATAAGAATTTAGCATTTCTTTCTTTCTAGATCCTTTGCATAATTACATTTAAGCCAGCATATTTCATACATAACATATATAGCTTTTTAGAAGGATAAATCTCCTCAAAGTAAAAGGAAGGAACAGTTTACAGCCTCAAAATAAAAAGTGAAGGAAAAAGTCTCTTCCCCTGTTTACACTCCCCTCCTTCTCCAGCCAGTTGTTTTCTCTTCCTTTGCTCTTGACCTTCTGTCCTGTGGCTCAAATTTAACGGTTTTATTTTACTATTTACCGACTCTTAATTATGTTGGGTCTATGTAACCTTACTCTTGACCTGTAATTCCCTGTTTACGACTTTAAGAATTGTCTTCTGCTATAAATCAAAGGGGCCCCTTGTCTAGGAGGAATTGCCAAGGAGGAATTGTCAAGGCCTTTTCTCTGCCTGGCATGAAACATTGGTGAATTTAGGAATCGATCAAAATATAAGCCAATATAAGCCTTGATTAAAAATACAGTCTATATTCAGATGCCACACCTATGCTTCACATAGTGTTGCCATATTTCTAGAAGTTGTTGAGCTTTTTGATCCTTCTAGCTGAGAGAGAGAGAGAGAGAGAGAGAGAGAGAGAGAGAGAGAACACAGTTTAATAGCAGAATTGCAGTTGTTCCAATAAATTGCAAAGAGCAGCTCATAAAAATGAGATTCCCCCTGTCCATTTATGCAGAAGGAGGTGCTGTCTGAGGCTCATTTGATACACAATTTATTTGCACTCTAATATCAGAAGTGGCATGCCTATGAAAATGAGTTGAATCAAAAAAAATAGGAGAGTTTTATTGCATTCTGGTCCTGCTTGCAGGAGGCCCAGGTTCCTTCTGTCCCAAAATTAAAAGGATTAGGAAGGAGGAGATGGGGAAGACCTTCTGTCTGCCATCCCAGAAAGTGGCTGACAGCCAGAGGAATTCAATCCTGACTTAAATAAACAAAAAGTCTGATCTGGTAGAAGGCAAATTCCTCTATTCCTGAGTTCATCCCTGAAATACTTATTGTGGTGGTGAGCCCTGTGGTTAACACTGTGAACTTTGAAGCCACTCATCTTGAGTTCAGATCTTGATGGAACCTGTAGCTTCCATGAGTGATAACAGGGGGTGTTCCAGAGACAGAGAATGTGTTTTGTATGCAGGGAACTCCAGGTTCAACTCATATAGCAAGTGACAGAAAAGACTGGTGGCAAATTACTACCAGTGAGAACATCCCAGGATCCACTGTGATGAAATTGTACCTTGGGGCTATTCCAAACATACATAACAGATTTCCCATGGTTTGCCTTGAATAGTTGATGTTTAAATAAATAAATGGCCAGCCTGAGAGGAGTAAGATCTGGACTATGGTGTGGGAGGAGGACAGCTTTAATCCTTTGCTCCAGCAAGGAACCTCCATGCCTAGTATTCACAATGGAAGAAAGCAGTGTCTCTTCTTCACCAACAAGCCAAGGGCAACTCAACACTTTAAAAGATGGCTTCAACTTCAATCAGCAAATAATTAGCCCCAAAGTGGAGAACAAAGTGGAGTTTAATGTTGCAACCATTAATTGCTGCACCAGTGATGCACTGTGATGGCAATGCAGCCAGGACTCCTAAAGGACCAGCAAAAGAAGGAAAAACCTTCTGCTTTATAAGTTATGCCAATGACTTGCTGCTGGTGGTGCTCTTGTTCCATGGTGGTGGGAACTGAGGAAAACCACAGAACCACAGGTGTCTTGAAACTCAGAAATACCACAAAGCCGCAAGTAGGAGAGATACTAAAGAGGGACATCTCCTTTCACAAGAGGAAGCAGGTGTCTAGGAACTGCTCTTTTGAAGTAAATGAATGTAGATTGTGAATCTTTCATCTGGCCCTCTCCTGAACCATGTTATCTCTTCTTCTAAGGATTGTTTTCTTTCTTTCTTTCTTTCTTTCTTTCTTTCTTTCTTTCTTTCTTTCTTCTCACATTTCTTCCATTCCTGAGCTGTTTTTTAGTCAAAAGAGACTATAAGTGCCCGTTTGAATTTTTTTGTGAGACCTAAGGAGACAATCTTGCTCCCTAAATAAATATGATTTTCATATACCCAGGGGATATAATATTCCCTTGAATTGTGATAACTTTAATGTGCTATGCTAACTGAACCTACTCTTTAAGTTATACGGATCTGGGATATTACCTTCCTCCTAAACAATATATGGATGTGATACTTTCTGGGTCTCTGGCTAATTCACATTTTACTCTTAAGCCACGAACTGGGGAGGATTTATTTCAGTCTACTTTTTTGCTAGAACACTGGTACTTGGTACTTGCTTATGGATTGGAATCAAATCTTCAGATGTGAGAAGTGTGTGTTTTATTGTGGAGGTGTGCGTGCCCAAATTGTGTTCTTAATATGTACAGTGGAACAGAATGGATGGGGTGAATTGGGATACAATAGAACACAATAGACTTAAGATGCAGTGTCAGTGAGATTGAAGTGAGAAGGAATCAGCTGCTCAAACCACTAGTTTGTTCTCCAACAAATGTAATGAAATGAATAACCAAAAGAAAGATGGCCTTTTTCTGGTATTGATGTCCCAGTTTTGGAGTTGCCATCCCAATAATCAGCACCATAGGCAACCAGATATTATAAATAAATTACATTTTATAATCTTAACTTCTCAGATTTGCATTTCAATGGGTGTTTTCATTTTAAATGAAATTGCTACCAACTTTTTACGTGTAATACTGATTTGCTTTCTTTGTGTTTATTTATGGTGTGCTTTGTGAGCCAAGTCAGAGGACTCACGCAGTGAGGTGATGATGTAAATGGAGAGGAAAATAAACCATCTGAAGCAAAGTCACAACATGAATAAGCCAGGATTTGGAGACCAGTTCTCCTGGCCCAAGGCCCTTTCCTAGGTCCAGCAGCATAAATTTCAACTGAACCAGAAAATACTGAAGTTGATGTCCAGTATAGCTCATCCCTTTTATATCAGATGTTTCCAGTCCCACCCAAAATATGCAAAACTGAAAACTTACCTTTCCTCTTTAAAGGTAAACACCAGATCCCTCAGACGGATTCAAAGCTCAGGAGATCTGCTTCAGTAATTTCTTTGGGTCCTCAATTCTCCAATTATAAATTTTAAAATGTTGTGGAACTTACATTTCATCATGATTATAAGTACATTGCCATGTAAGTCAATTGTTTTGTATCTTTATAATATGTACTAGTGGTGTGGGGAGTTATTTCCACATTGGGTCACTCTTGACATCCTTGTTTTTGTGTGTTTGCTTTTAATTGCACACAGTTAAGCACTGTGTCTCTTCTCTCTGCAGGGGCCAATTCACAGATTGTCCTCACTCAGTCAGGCCCAGAAATGAAAAAGCCTGGAGAATCTGTGAGGTTAACCTGCGCCACAAGAGGTTTTGATCTTAGCAGCTATACCATGCACTGGATCCGGCAGTCTCCAGGAAAAGGGCTGGAATGGCTGCTTTACTATTATTCATCATCCAGCAATAAGTACTCCCCAACCATCCAAGGGCGTTTCACTGCCTCCAAGGACAGCACCAACTTTTATCTTCAAATGAACAGCCTGAAGCAAGAAGACACTGCCGTCTATTACTGTGCCAGACACACAGTGGTGGAAACTGAACTCGAGCTCAGACAAAAACCTTTGTGTGTTAAATTAAAAGACTGCAGGTGGCACTGAAGAGCTTTCAGTTCAAATGACTGTACTGAATTAACCAGAAGTAAATACATACTTTTGCAGTGTCTCTACATTGGTTCCCAATCCAACCCCAAAGGCGGCAGAAACCCCTTATCCTAGCCCCCAAACGCATTATCCTAACCTCCATGCCCTGGGAGCAAAGAAATCAGTAGGGTTCTCCCAGTTTTATTTGCCTCCTAGCAAGCTCTTGTGGACATGCAAAGTGCATTCTCATTCCACAGCATAAATCATGGTTTCCTTTTTGTATCTTCACAGAATTTATTCCCATAGGGATACAACTTGCCAGGGTCGGCCCATCTTGGAGGCAAAGGTGAGGTCACTGCCTCTGTATGTTGGATCAACAGGGGCTACAGATCCTGCCTTCAAGGAATGCATCACCTGCTGTTGCCGCCACGGTGGCATCTGTGGCTGAGACAGACTCCTTGGTGACTGAATCTGGCTCTTCCTTGGCAGCCTGCTGCCACCACCCCTCCAACATGAATATCACCTCTATAGTGGCCTCTTGGTGAATTGGAGGCACTGCTGGTCTCCCACCCCTTGGGAGGAAATGGCAGCTGCTGCTCTCTGGAGTCTCCAGGGGTCTGCACCCACTCTTCCCCCTCCACATTGACCTTTGAATCCCACTTCAGCTATTGGATAAGGTTCATTTGATTTCTCCATCCTGGCGTTGTCAGGCAAGGAATGTCCAGAGTAAGGAATTAACAAATTATTGTCAAATGTCCATGTACAAGTTAGGAAAAGGCATGGTGAGGAAGGTGTCCTGGGGAAGAGTCCAAAAGGCTAGATGGAGAGGTTTGGAGGGCCACATTTGCCCCTTGGGCCTGCAGTTCCTCACTCCTGGCCTAGAGGCAGCAGACACTATTAATAGCAAGACTGTCAAGATCACATTACATTAAACTTACCCATTCCAGTGAATTTGCATAAAAATATAGAGCCAGTGTATCAATAACAATAATGCTATTTAAAGTATATGTTGCAATTGTACCTAATTTTTAAGCTGTTGGTTCAGGGAAACTGTATGTCCAGTGACATTTCCTCCTACATCTTTTTTTACAAAGCAATTCTTTGGATGATTCAGTGGCGTGGGGAGGAGGTTTGCATTTTTCAAGTCTCTTATAAGAGTAGTACTCATGGCATAATGCAAATGATTGTATAGTGTGGCCTGTTTGATGCAACTCAAGGTTCTTCCAGTGATAGGAGTTAATACCATCTATCAGAATCATAAAACTGAAGCTCTTGATAAGTATCTTAATGAGCATCCCTGCATGTAAGGAAGGGTTAATTTCTTCCTCTGTGCAGATGACAATCTTGATGATGTGCTACCTATTACTCATATGCATTTTTTTACTGTCTATATATTCTTTCCTGTCATGCAGGTATCTCACTACAGTCTTATGCAGCAGCAGGTGGTGGAATGAAACAAACTGGAGAGACTCTACAGCTAACCTGTACAGTGTATGGATTTTCTGTAGACAGCTTTGGTGTACATTGGATCAGTCAGTCACCAGGGAAGGGATGGAAGTGGGTTGGACTCATCCAGGGTAATGGGAAGACATATTATAACAACACTTTCCAAAATCGGATCAGCATCACAAGAGACATTGCCAGAAATCAAGTGTTCTTGCAACTCAACTCCCCAAAGGCTGCCATGTATTGTTGTTCGAGAGATGCACCCACACTGAGCAAATTCCTCTAAGAGGCAGTACAAAATCTACCCTCCAGAAAATGAGGGGTCAGCCTTGCATGGGTTTTTTTGTGTGCACCAGCCCCAAACAGGATCCTCTTTCAGCTTCTCCATTTTTCAAACCACTCATGGAATACACAATGCAACATTCCTGCTGTTCTTTTGCTATTCTTTTGAATAAAGATTCTCCAAATATATCACACAGAGTATCCTCATGTTATCCCAAGTGCTAGAGCATCCTGTGGGCAGAGAAGTGGATCTGGCTGATGGGCCAGACCTAGAAGTGACAAGGTCCTGCAGGCCACATAGCAAAACACAATCCATCCAGACAAAGACACTCAATGCAGATGTGAAGCAAGGCCTGGGAGGGGCATGGCCCAAGGAAAGGGTGTGGTGGCATGGGAAGAGTGCATGGGACAAAGAAGCTTGGCATGCCATATTTGACCCTTGGACCTGAGGTTCCCCATCTCTATCCAAGAGCTTGGCTTCCCAAGGTCCAAACCTCTCCACTGCCCCCCTTCACACCTGTGCCAGGAGCAATAGACTAAAGGGGAATTAGTGTATACATTGAGAAAACCTCTTCATCAAGAAATGGGAACCAGAACAAGGTCCTGTGCCTATTGACCTGCTTGTATGTCATCTTTCCATGTGTAAAGATCCATCCCATATCTTTTTCCTGTTTCTTCCATTTCAGGCATCTTGGTCTGTGTTGGACTGACCAGGTTAAATTTACCTGAAACCTATTCAAGCCAGATATAGAGATAGATTATTCCAGTGCAGACCTAATGTGCTTTTATTCCAAGTAAATTTTAACCTAAACCTGATTTTCAATCATATACATGGAAATAATCATTACTGCCCAATGCCATCTCATGGAAACAGCAAGCAGTGGCCAATCATCTCTCCTCAATCACGAAAGGTGGAGAGGCTGTGTTGCTCTTCTATACTGAGCTTTATGTAAATGTGGACTAGCTTCCTCTATAAATCAGTCACACACCTTCCCTACCTATAAGAGATACATGTTTAGAGATTCACAACCCTGTTAGCCAGTGTCAAGTTTCTTCTTAATTTGCTTCAAAACATCACTGGGGAGAAATGCTTCTGTGGATTTATTTTGTTTTATTTTCAACAGCCATCAGAGGTAATTATCCATTAGATGCAGTTAGCATGCAAAATATCAGTATGCTCTAGGGGCTAATGCAGGGACAGGGAACCTGTGACCCTTCAGATGTCATTAGTCTGCTGCAACTCCCATAATTCTGGCATTCCTGACTGGGGGTGATGGGAGTACAACAACGACTAGAGGGCTACAGGTTCAGATATTATTAATCTAAAGCAGAATTTATAACATCTCTTTCTTTCTAGATGTCCAATCAGAGATTCAACTGGAAGAATCTGGAGGGGACGTAAAAAGGCCAGGAGAGTCCCTCCGTCTCATCTGCCAAACCTCTGGGTTCACCTTCAGCAGCTACAACATGAACTGGGTGCGACAGGCTCCTGGAAAGGGATTGGAATGGATTGCCTATATTGCTACCACTAATACATACTATGCTGACTCAGTTAAGGGTCGATTTACTATCTCCAGGGATAATTCCATCAGCGCACTCTACTTGCAGATGATTGGTTTGAAGGTGGAAGATTCAGGATTGTACTTCTGTGCTAGAGACACAGTGACTGAAAAGCTAGCAGTCAGCAGACAAAATCTTCAGTCTTCTTGATTGTACTATTTCTGTTCATGGAAAGGGGGAAGTAGACACACAGCAAAAACAGGAGGCAAACCACAAAAAATGCATATAGCACAGATGTATGTAGCCCAGCAGAGTTCAGCTGGAGAATATATAATAATGTGGAATGTCATCACCATCTAATTTCTAAAAAGAGGGATGAGGATTTGACCCTCATTGGAATAACATCCACAGAATAACATTTTGAACTGTGGGATAGATGTCAGTGTGTTCCATGTTGTCCTGCATTTCCCATGAAGAGACAACGAAAATATAAGAAGAGCCCAGTTGATGGATCAGGCCAATGTTCAAACAAGTCCAGAATCCTTCTGCTCTCAAAACAGTCAAGAGAAATGTAGCAGTTTGTGATTTTGAAATTATTAGTTAGCACTGTGTATTCATAAGGTGATTCAGGTCAGTTTGTGACAGATGTCTCAGACTTTGTTTGACTTCAGGCTTTGCATTACTGATACCAATAAATTTAGAAAAAACAATTTTTTATTTAAAAAATTGAATGCAAAGTAATAAGTTTATACACTGCTTAATTGTAAATAAATCCTTCTGTTTTGTTTCTTTTGGTGTCCACTACTCTGGGATACTGGGGGAACTGTAAGCACATGAAGATGATGGGTATCTGGCGAAGGACCCTGTGTGAGAGACAGGGAAGGGAAGATCTCCCAGGGTGGGAGGCTGGGAGAAGAAAGGGAAGCTCCCCGGTGTGAGCTGGCAGGGTCCACTCCCTTCTGTGTGAGACAAGGATTAAGATTTACCTTTGAGAGAGGACTTTCTTTTCTCTTTCTCTCTCTTTTTTATTTATTTTGTTTTTTGCTATATTGTATGGTGAAAGATTCAATAAATTTCATGGGGGGAAATATAAACAAAATTGTGAGAAAATAAATGGTAGTCATTGCTTTTGTGGCAGCTGTCATTTCCCCTTCCCTCAGAATTCTTCAGAATGATGGCCTGTCTGAGGCATTCAGGGCATAGCTGTCAACGTTTTCCTTTTTTAAAGGGAAATTCCCTTATTCCGAATAGGATTCCTCGCAAGAAAAGGGAAAAGTTGACAGCTGTGATTCAGGGATGAAGGTGGCAGGAAGAGATTGACAGTCCATAAAAGGTCCTCCAATGTTTTCACTGCTGAACAGGCAATGGCAAAACAACAACAACAGTGCTGTCATTGTAAATAACTGGTTGTATGACCTAACAATAATCTTACTCAGTGTAGATCCTATGAAGTTAATGGACATGCCTAACTTGGGCTTATTCATTTCCATGAGTCTACTCTAAGCAGGAATATTACCAGTGCATTTTTTTCTAAAAAAAATATTTAAAAAATGTTTCTTGTTCATATTGAAATACTGCCCTTCAATGAGGCCAAACTTAGATTCACAATACGTTTAGGGGTCTGCGTACCCCTCCTCCCAAAAAAGCACTGACTATTACCATTAATCACATGGCTCGGTAGATGTCTTCAACTGACTTACAAAAATTAAAAGCACAAAACATTGCATAAAATTGGGGATGGGGAAGAACTCAAAAGCACTGGCTTGCTGATGCTGCCCGATTCTTTTGAGAAAACTACTAGTATCTCTCAAACCCTTGGGAGGGGTGTTTCTTTTAAACCGGCATCTTGGGCATGATGAAAATCACATGCAAATCCACTGCATTAATAAATTTCCTTTTAAGTACCTAAACACTCCATATTTTTTACAGTTGGCTGTAGACTAACAATCACCACATCAGAGGAAAATGTTTCTCTTATTACACACCATGAAGCTCCCCTTTCTTTTTCTTTCCTTATTAACAGCTCCACTGTGTGAGTATCTACCAGGTAAATGTGAAGAATGAAATGTACTGGAATTGAATGTCGGTCATTAACAAAAATCCCTTGTCATTGACTTTAGATGTTCACTCCAGTGTTCAGCTCATGGAATCTGGGCCAAGAACAGCAAAGCCTGGAGGATCCTTCAAGCTAACCTGCACTATTAGTGGAGATTCTGTTAGCAGCAACTTGTGGGACTGGATTCGCCAATCTCCAGGGAAAGGACTGGAATGGCTTGGAGAAATAGATTGGTATGACTCTAAATGGCGAATAGACTATGCCCCATCTCTTCAAGGACGGATCACACTCTCTGCTGATGCCTCCAGCAATGAGTATTACCTTGAACTGAGGTCCCTGACAGCTGCAGACACAGCCACATATTACTGTGCCCGAAGACCACAGTGAGACAAAGCAAAGGAGAACTGTACAAAAAGAGGAAAGCATTTGGTGCAGACTTTTTGCTTTTCATTTTTTAAAAGCAATCCATCTTTAGGCTATTTCTGTGATGAATGACCCTCTTCGAAAAGTGCAGTCTAGATTGGAAGGTTCAGAAACTCAAGCGAGACCAATTTCCATAAAAAATACGCAATAAACTTTATTAAAAACAAAGCTCTGTAAAAGGAAAAGCTTCAAACAATTACACAAATTAAGAGGCTAAAAAATAACGAAGCTATCTTATCTACCTAGCCTACAGGAACACTTACACATAAATCTTAGCAGGCTGAGCAACAAAGCAAAATACCCTCAAAAGTCCGAACAGGTGCTGACCGTCCATGTTAAGATTTCTGTATGCTCACCCCAACCAAGGTTTTAAGAAACACTGACTGGCTGTTCAACCCTTCCACCCAATGAAATCAGCACCTTCTCCAATTATGTGTCTTTGATTACTATCTGACATTGGCCTTGAGGCCTTAATGAGAGGCATCTGTGTTTAGGCTCATTATTCCAGGAATCCTAACAAATTCTCATACGACCCGCACAATAATCTTAAAGGGACTATTTCACCACAATTTCACACATGAATAATGAGAACATACCACAACAGACCCTCTCATTTGTTAACATTGGCTGAGGTGGCCATTTTGGTAGCTCCCCAATTTTTGCTTTTATTTTTTGCGGGAAGGGATGGCCTGGGAGATGGTATTCCCCTAAACTGTGAAAATGTCTTTACACAGACATGTGTCTGGCACCTTCATTATACACTTTTCATCATATGCCAAAGATGCACCTCTTTACCTTGTCCTCTAACACTCGAGACACATGCATTTAAGACCTACTCTATTCTTCTTATAGAATCACAGACTTGTAGAGTTGGAAGGGACGACAAGGGTCATCTAGTCCTACCCCATTCAATACAGGGTAATTTTTTTAAAAATAGTTAAATAGTTATTTGTTTCAAACTGGATTTTAATGCTGCTATTTTAAATTGTTGGGACATGCCCTGGGACCTTGAGGTGAATAGTAGGTAATAAATGAAAATCACCATTAATGTTTGGCACGCATGAGTGAATTAGCCATTACAGCTCTGACACTTAAAAGAAAAAGGTGAATCTTAATGTTCTGCACACTGTGCTTCGAGGCCCCCAAGCCCATCCCCTGAAAATAACTTCACACTGGCATGTAATTTTAGTTTAAGTTATTGGGCAAAATTTAGGCCACAACTTTATTGATTACAGCAAAGTGAGCGGTGTTGGCTTAGGCATTGGCAACAGACTATAACTGACTCCTGCCTTTCTGGATGGTAGTCTGAAAGGGTAAACACCAAAGGAGGAAGCAACATTGATGATGACCGATCGAAGGTCACCCTGTGGTCCTGGCATGGCCCTAGCCCCTCAAGCGGACTTCAGACGAGATCCAGGACCCCCTGATTCCTTTACCGGAATACCCCATTCCTGGAGGGGCAGGTGATGGCCGCACCTCCCCTCCCTCACTGCCAGGGAGGATTCTGAGGAGCAATGGACAGAAGAGGAAGACAGGGAGATGACGCGGGAGGTAGAACAGGGGGCGTAGAGCAGTCAGGGAGAACAGGGGCTCAGAGATGCTGGAGAGCCCCACAACAACCCAGAGACAGAGGAAGCGGAAGAGAGGGTGGAGAGTAGCCAGGGAGAGCAGGGGCTCAGGGATGCTGGAGAACTCCGCAACCATCCAGAGGCTTGGGAAGGAAGTTCAGACTCAGGAAGGGAGGGGGCTTTCAAATCAGCACAGACAAGGAGGGAAGTGAAACGTAAGGATCAAAGACATCTCACTCAATTCCCATGCCTACTTTGTTGGCACAGGAACTTTAGGAAGCCACTCCCTGAATCTGACACGACGGGTTTGGACACGTAATTCTGAACTGTAGCTGTTCTTGTATATATGTAATAAAGACTGTAAATATCATGCTGATTGTGCTGGAGTATTACTGGGAATCAGAACCACCACCTTTACACCCACATTTCAATAAGCCAATGCCTAACTGCCAAATCTTACAAAGTTGTGACAATTGCTAAGGGGGTAAGCAAACCAAGTGGCTACAGCCAAATGGAGAAAATTCCTACCCAGCCCCTGCTCCAAAACAGGCGACCCAATCCAAAGCAAGGCCAAAGCAGCATTGCCTAAAATTAGGAAGGGAAGGCAGGTGTTCAGCAGCACAAAGCAAGTGCCCCCAGTTACATCATGCTGCCGCTTTTATACGCCCCAGGAATCGCACTAACTGCCCCAATTGGCCCAAACAGCCTGGCACGATCCCGAGGCCTAATGGTTAAGGCTTGGGCCACGCCCAGCAACAACTCTCCCAGCAGGGGTGCCTTAGGGGCCTGTGTGCAACCAGGACCCTCATTAAGGAGGATCCCATTACTCATCTGCCCATGACTGATGGACACGGCACCTCTTGTGAAACCTGATTTTAAGTAGACCATCTCAGCCATAACACTAGCAGACTTGAATTGAAATGTAATTTGTATTCATTGAATGTACTCAATATTTCGTAAAAAAATAACGAATTGAAGCAACTTATTGAATTTCATCCCTACCCACCTAAAAGAAGCTCCATTGTGCCTTCTGAACTATACATTTAAAGCAATACGATCCCACCTTTAGCATTCATAGCTTCCCACAAATAAGTCTGGGAACTGTAGTTTGCTGAAGATGCTGAGAGTTGTTTGGAGAGCCTAACTTATTTCAGAACTGCAATTTCCATAGTTCCCTAGGAAGAGGGATTGATGGTTAAACAATTCTGGGGATTGCTGGACTACAGCTCCCATCATCCCTGGAAATTGGCTATGCTGGCTGGGAGTGATGATAATTGTAGTCTAAAAGCATATGGGGGGCACCATACTGGCTTCCCCTAATTGAAAGTATGTGTTAGACCCTATACTTTCACCTTCGACAACCAAATGTCCACTCCCCACCCCCACAATATTCAGAAGGGTTTTCAAACACCTATGGACTCCCTGCAAGGGGGTAAATTAAGGTGGATGAAACATTTCGATTGGACCTAATATCATGTATATGAAGTGTAATTTTGAGAAATTCACACCAAAATGCCAACAATATTTAATGAGAACCTGTTTAGTAGTAGTAGTAGTAGTAGTAGTAGTAGAAGAAGAAGAAGAAGAAGAAGGAAGAAGAAGAAGAAGAAGAAGAAGAAGAAGAAGAAGAAGAAGAAGAAACAACAAAGATAGTAATAATACCAATTAATGTTTGGTAAAATGAGAACCTGAGAGAAATATATGGATTTGTTAATCCCTAAGAGGCATTAGGTACCATTAGCTACCCCTCCCAGTTCAGTGTCATCTGAAAATTTCATTAGTATCCCCTCAGTTCCACTATCCAAGTCTTTTTTAAAGATGTTGAAAAATAATGGGCCCAGGACACACCAAACTTGCAAGGAAATTGCAATGTTATAAAGAGCAAGCTGTGCATTTTTTATTGGTTTAAACATCTTTCAAGAAACATGTCACCTCTCCTGCCAAAAGGTCAAACATAAAAAGGTCAAAACGTTAAAAAAGTGAAGACATAATTTAACAGGATATCTTGATATACATCTTGAGCACCTAAAATTATAATTCAGAGGAGACTCTTGAATGTGAAAGGCCATAAATCAGTGATAGAGTACAGCCCTTGTATTCAGATGGTGCCCAGTTCCCAGCTCAGCATCTCTATGTAGGGCTGGGACCCCTGCCTAAAATCCAGATTGCTGCTGACATTTACTGTATACAGTACTCAGGTAGATGGACGAATGGTCTGATTCATAATAAGGCAGATTCTTATAAAGCTGAATGTGTCTGGCCTATGGAGAAATATGCAAATAGTGGTAGCAGACACTTCTATAAATCAGCCTTGTTCCAGTCAAACAACACTAGGTGGATCAACCTTCATCTCCCCATTTCAGGAAAATATCAAGAAATCACTTTTATAATATCTCCCAAACGCTTAAAAATAATGACACTTTGGCTTCATTTGATGATTCTCATTACAACATGGGAAGGTATTTTCCTCCTTTTTAAATCTGGGAAAAAAATGTTTTCCTTGGCTGTAATTATAAACAATATCTTACATATTGATCTTTGCAATGAATGAAGCAATTTCATTTATCTGATCCTAACTGCTGCTGTTTTTATTTTTCACATTTCCTCTGCAGGTTTATATTCACAAAGTGTTGTGCTGACACAACTGGGTTCAGAACTGAAAAGACCTGGAGAGTCTGTCAGACTGAAATGCGCCACCAGTGGGTTTGCCCTGAATGACTGGTATATGAGCTGGATAAGGCAGAAACCAGGGAAAGGACTGGAATGGCTGGTGAGGTACTGGAAACCTTCAGCAACCAACTATTTGCCTGCCATCCAAGGACGCTTCACCGCCTCCAAGGACAGCTCCAATTTTTATCTGCAAATGAACAACCTGACTCCTGAAGACACTGCTATGTATTACTGTGCGAGAGACACAGTGGGAGAAGATACATATGTGATCGTTCAAAAACTCTTGTAGTGAAGCAACTCTAGAAGCCATTGTCTGGTGGGGGAGCTCAAGAGGCACTGTCATCAGAATTGAGGGGACTTTTAGTCTTTTCACCAATAAATAACACTGAGATTCTTTTTCTCCCATTTCCCACATGGGATAACATAGGAAGCAGATGGCCTACGAATTTCACCAGAGCATGACATAATATGAATGAAGAGATGCTTTTGTTATTTTGGCACTGTCCTCTATCTGAAGATTAAAGAAAGTTAAGGTGGTGGTGGTTGAAAAAAGAGATTGTGCTGCTGGTTTTTAACACCCACACAGAGCAGAGCATAACTCACAAAGTGCATCTTAATAATGATTGTCAGTGGCAAAATATTATTATATGTCAGGTGTACTTAATATGTATCAGTATAAGCCTAGAAGGTCGCTGGAACAACTTGGTCAGAGTCAAAGAAGGTATGAAGTGTGAGTGGATCTCTAAGGCAGAAGGCAGAGGCATATTAATTACTCCACAACCAAAACTAATCACCTAATGAGGGCAATTGACTTTGTGATTTTAAGTACACAAGTACACAAGAATGTATCATCCTTACATGTCCCCCATCAAACTTAGCCTATTACCTTTCAGTGCTTTCACTATACAACCAGATACATTCATTCATTCAGCAGCAACAAAGATTGTGTGTAGTTCTTTCTCCTTATTCTGTCTCCAACCTTATACTTCACATCCAAATCATAACATGTACCAATCAAATACCTCGTCCTATCAAAGTAACACAAAGTCAATTGCTTGGTTACTATGGACATCACACAAACAGAAATCACAATCTCTACTGGCCTACACTTTGAGTACCCAGATTATGACTCTGAGGCAACCCTTAGTTTGTGTATTTATGTTGGGGGATATGCAAATAGAACTGCCGTTCACCTCTATAAACGACATTGTTCTTTCTGCTCTGCATTCGGTAGGTCAACCCACAAGGCTCCTGTTTCAAGAGGAAGATCACAAGCAATTGCCTTTAGAGTTATCTTTCAAATACTAAAAGAAAATGCAACTTTGGCTCCTTTTGATATCTATTGTTGCTGTGTGGGAAGCTATTTTGCCCAGTAAGTTTTCTTATTATCATTATGGTGATTTTATTTATTTATTTCATAGCATTTGTATACCCATTGATTGTAAAAGTAGATTAAGGATTCCCTCCTCTCAATCTCCTTTTCAGGGGTCTCTTCCCAGGTTGTTCTGACTCAAGTGGGTTCAGAATTGAAAAGGCCTGGAGAATCAGTCAGACTGCAATGTGCTACAAGTGGATTTGTTTTGACGGACTATGGGATGAATTGGATAAGGCAGAAACCAGGGAAGGGACTGCAGTGGCTGGTGTGGTACCAGAATCCTTCAGCAACCAATTACTATTTGCCTGCAATCCAAGGACGCTTCACCGCCTCCAAGGACAGATCCAATTTTTATCTGCAGATGAACAATCTGGCTCCTGAAGACACTGCTGTGTATTACTGTGCAAGAGACACAGTGGAAGAAAGGGTACCAGCTATCATTCAAGAACCCTTGTGATGAAACTACTCTGGAAGGCATTGTCTGGTGAGGGAGCTCAAGAGACACTGTTGTCAGAACAGAGGGGCCTTTTTAGCTTTTCACCCAGAAATAATACAGAGATTCTTCTTCTTCCATCTCCCGCATGGACAGGAAGCAGATGGCCTATGAACTTCATCAGAGCAGAACATGCTAGTAATGAGGATATGGTTCTGTTTTGTCATAGGAAAACCACCATCCTCTATTTATCCCAAGATATAATGAAGCTTATTTAAAGAAAAAAAAGTTGCAGTGGTGGTTTTTAACAGCTTCACAGAGCAGACCAAACATCACAAATTGCACTTTAAGGATAACTGAAAGGTGACAAACTATTAATCTATTGCACAAATCCACCATATCTCTAAGAATAAGCCTAGAAGGTCAGTGAATCAAGTAATTGGGGTGAAGTTATTCAAGTTGTCTGAAGTGTACTAGAGGGAAATCAAGCTCCACACAGATTATTCTATAACTCAATAAGAAGGCTTCTCTTGGCCAGATTGCTCCTCAGCTGTCCCATATTATATCTTTTTGAATGCAGCAACAAAAGTTACTTTAAAAAAAAGAGGGTGGGGTGGATCTCCTGACTTTTAATTGGAATTCAGCCCGCCTTAGGGATGTGTGAGGCCTCTGATAGAATCCTAGAGCTAGGCTTTGAGAAGGAAGTGGGGGGGGGGCTTGTCAGAGCCCTCAGGCCTCATCCCCAATGCTGCTGCCGCTACCCCAGGAGCTACGTCATGTTCCCTACCCTGCCTGGGGTCACCAAAAAAAGACTTGCAGACCACCACACATTGGACCACCATGCTCTAGTAAGTCATAAGCTCCTAAAGTCTATGCCTAACATATCTAATATTATTATAGAATGCATTATATCATTTAATACTTTCTTCTTATTAGTTGTTCCCTGCTGATCAGTTCAGGCCTTACCACTATGGTGTAGCATTTAGGGGAAAAGATGCAACCCAGCAAACTGGAAGCCAAGATGGAAAAGATCTCTACAGCCACCAGTGTGAGAGAGCCAGTGTGGTGTAGTGGTTAAGAGCAGTGGACTTGTAATCTGGAGGACCGGGTTTGATTCCCTGCTCCTCCACATGCAGCTGCTGGGTGACCTTGGGCTAGTCACACTTCTCTGAAGTCTCTCAGCCTCACTCACCTCACAGAGTGTTTGTTGTGGGGGAGGAAGGGAAAGGAGATTCTTAGCCACTTTGAGACTCCTTCGGGTAGTGATAAACCAGGATATCAAATCCAAACTCTTCTTCTTCTCTTCTATTTTTCTCGGGTGCTCAGGTAGGTTGGAACAAAGGAGATACACATGGTGCAAAATCACACATGCTGAAGGTGATGAACTTGGCTTCATTAAAACTGTCTGGTAACTTGCTGGTCAAGAATGCCATAATGAAGCTGGCAATGGTCAAAAGGCCTAAGTACCTGAGGACACAGTAAAACATAGCAATGGACCCTTCATTACATTGCACAATGATTTCTTCAGTTACTGACTGTATGTCTAAGCTTTTCTGCTCCCTAAAGGGTTGAGATATGGCACCTTGATTCCAGATTTCAGACTCTAACAGGAAATATTGTGAAGTAATTGGTTTGACTAGAGAACACAGTATACAGGTAAACCCAGAAGGTCTTGTGAAAAGAGAAATGGGGTATTGGTTTGAGATGTCATGAATGAGCCAGATCCCAAGGAAGGTTTGCAACCAGCTGAAGGAAGCAGCCAGGAACAGAGAGGGGTAACTGCCAGGCAGGATGAGCATCTGCTAGTGCCAACTCCCCCACCCCTTGGAATGTGGGTTGATAAGGGAATGACTGAGAGTGAGCCAGAACCCTACCAACACTCTCGAGAAGTGCAAAATGCTGCAAACGAAGAAGGAAGCAGTTTATCAGGTGGGAAAGAGCTAAGAGACAGACACTCAGAGAATGGGGATGAGGTGGGAGCTGACCCTCTCAGGTCTCGGCAAATGGGAGGGCTCCAAGACAGGAAGCAAAACTAGAAACATCAGAAGCAAAAGTTCAGTTGCTTCTGGTCTCGCAGGAAGCAGTCTTCAGAAGGGTCATCTTGACTGATGAGGCTAGTGGTTTTTTAGAGCTATCCGGCGAACTCTGTTTTTGCAAAAATCTTCCTTTTTAATTAACTACGCTTGCTGTGTTATCAAGACAGCAACCAGGACTCCTGACACCAGATTTGGGTGGTGAGCAAACACCAAGAAGAAACTGGGGTCCTAGGCCATATCTCCTCATTTCGTCCATGAGGCCATTCTGGCTGACCCGTGTCCAATGTGTCTTACAGCTAATATTTTAGATTGTGTCAGATGTGAGGCAAGATTGTTGGGTCTTTTTGAGTCTCTTGCAAAACACAGCTTAGTATAACACTTTCCAAGAGGGCCATGTAAAGCTCTTTGCCGAGTGGTACATTGACCAATGCATTTCAAGGATTTTTCCAAGACCTGACTAGTTATCAAGTTATCTAGTTATCTAGTTATCAAGTCCTATCTAGTTATCAAGTCCTGCCCATCCCTCTACAAAGTACTCCACAAGAAGGCATTTTGACAGATTTGCACTCAGCTGATTGTCTGGTTTTGTGAAGTGCCTTGTAAGGTCCAAATATGTCATTACCATGATAAGTGAAAGAAATGTAGACAGCCACCCACTCCGGCCAAACTTGGCCTACAAAGGGTTGGGAATATAATGTTCTGGTCCAGTGTCCTGATCTATCTCATACCGAAAACATTGCCTTGACTAGGGAAACCAAATCTGTGGTAATCAAGAAATGCAGACCACATTTCCTTAAAAGTAGAACTGAGTCTTATATTTTCACCTCAGAAGTATGAAAAGGTAGAGTTCATTTCTCGGCATTTCTCGGCAAACCTCTGGAATGATTTTTAGGTTTCTTTGGGCAAGTTTATGAGAGTATTTAGGAAAACTGTACTTTTAAGGGAATTGTCTTGCTGCCACCATAAAACTCTTGTCACATGCCCCTTCAGTCCAGTTAATGCTATTAAGCGCACAAAAAGATACACATACCCATTTAAGATGAACCTCCGGGGGGGGGGGGGGAGTTTCCTGCTGCAGACTGTAGGCTTTCATGAGGTGAAAGGCAATGGCTAATGTTTCTGGTGGAAGACCTAATATGCCAGTTCCCATTCATCCCCTCTCCCCTTATAACTATAAATGATTTAAAAGAAATTAAGAAATAAACACGTTTAAAAGTTTTTAAATAATCAAAGAAGGGAGGCATGTTTTCAAAACGAAGATTTATTAAAGTTAAGAAAGAACAGAGGAAGAAAGCAGAACAAATGCTTATTTGTTGAGCATAAGTAGGCTAGTAAATCATCATCATCATCATCATCATCATCATCATCATTTATTTATACCATGTCCATCTGGCTGGGTTTGCCCAGCCACTCTGGGCAACTCCCAATCAAATATTAAAAACAAAATACCACATTAAACATTAAAACCTTCCCTAAACAGGGCTGCCTTCAGATGTGTTTTAAAAGTAAGATAGTTGTTTATTTCCTTGACATCTGATGGGAGGGCGTTCCACAGGGCAGGTGCCACTACAAAAAAGGCCCTCTGCCTGGTTCCCTGTAACCTCATGGTGAAGGAACCACCAGAAGGCCCTTGGCGTTGGATCTCAGTGTCCGGGCTGAACGATGGGGTTAGAGACACTTTGAGTGACAGAGTTTATTGAGATATCACCTTTAGTTTTATTTAAAATAACAACAAAACCATATGTTCTGAATGCCCCCCCCAAAAAAAGTGCACATTTCACATAGAAAATACATTATAAATGTGTCTGTCTTAATCAGGCACATATTTCAAAACTGAGGAAAATATTGGCCATTACCTCACATGATATAGCAACATAAATGTCACCCCTCATTTTTGCAATGTCTTTTCATAACTGAACACTTTTTCTTATTTGCTGTTAGTTTAATAAATAAAGCATTCCTACAGACAGCGGTGTTATCTTCATTTTTTTCTATCATAGAATCTTAGAGTTGGAAGGCGCCCAAGTAACCCTGTCCACCCCCCTGCAATGCAGGAATCTCAGCTAAACCATCCATCACGGACGGCCATCCAAACTCTGCTTAAAGTCCTCAAAGGAAGGAGAGTCCACAACCTCCCAAGGGAGAATGTTCTACTGTCAGAAAGTTTTTCCACATGTTTAGTCAGAAACTCCTTTCTTGTAACCTGAAGCCATTGGTTTGATTCCTACTTTCCTAAGCAGGAGAAAACAAGCTTGCTCCATCTTCCATGTGATAGCCCTATATAAATTTGAAGATGACTATCATATCTCCTCTCAGTCTCCTCTTTTCTGGGCTAAACATGTCCACCTCCTTCAACCATTCCTCAGAAGACTTGGCTTCTAGACCCTTGGTCGTCCTAGTTGCCTCCTCTACACATGCTCCAGTTTGTCAATATCCTTCTTAAATTATGACACCCAGAACTGGACAGTTTTCAAGATGTGGTCTGACCAATGAAGAATAGAGTGGTACTATTACTTCCCTTGAATTGGACACTAGACATTTCTTGATGCAGCTTAGAAAAGCATTCAGGGGTTTTTTTTGCTGCTGCATCACACTGTTGTCTCATGTTTAGTTTGTGTTTGCCACAAGTCATTCTATGAATGAGGGCATTGCAAGAGAATTTCATATAAGTTTTAACAGAATGCCTACAATTAGTGTCACAGTAAAGAATGTATTCCTGAACACTATCTACATAACAATATAACCCACATAAAGTACAGATATTCATTACAGTGGTACCATGGGTTACAGATGCTTCAGGTTACAGACTCCGCTAACCTAGAAATAGTACCTCAGATTAAGAACTTTGCTTCAGGATGAGAACAGAAATCGTGCAGCGGTGGCACGGCAGCAGTGGAAGGCCCCATTAGCTAAAGTGGTACCTCAGGTTAAGAACAGTTTCAGGTTAAGAATGGACCTCCAGAACGAATTAAGTTCTTAACCCGAGGTACCACTGTATTATTTTCTGCTTATCTGCTCCCTGCAGTTCAGTTCAGGTTTCAAGAGGATGATGTAGCATTTAGGAAGGAAGATACAAGCCAGTACGCCAGCACTGGAAGCCAAGATGGAGAAGACCTCCACAGCCACCATGTGTTTCCCTCTTGTGCTTAGGTAGGTTGGAACAAAGGAGACCCACACACTGCAAAATGCCAACATGCTGAATGTTATGAATTTAGCTTCATTAAAAATATCGGGTAACTTGCGGACGAGGAATGCCTCAATGAAGCTGGCAATGGCCAAAAGACCTAAGTAGCCGAGGACAAAGTAAAACATTGCAACAAGCCCTTCATTACATTGCACTATAATTTCTTCAGTTACTGAATACATGTCTAAATGGGGGAATGGGGGAAAGGTTGATAACCACACAGCACAAATGCCTACTGGAATAAGGGAGCAGGAAAGGACAATGGAAAAAGCCAGTCTTCTCCCCAGCCATTTCTTCATTCTAGAGCCAGGCTTTGAAGCCATAAATGCTAGAGAAACAATGGTAGTTTTTGCCAGAACGCATGAAACAACCACTGAGAAGATAATGCCAAATGTTGGTTGTCGGAGAAGGCAGATTGTTTTCCCAGGCTGGCCAATGAATAACAAAGAAGAGAGGAAGCAGAGCAGGAGGGAGATGAGGAGAGTGTACGTAAGTTCCCGGTTGTTGGCTTTGACTATAGGGGTGTCTCTGTGCTTAATAAAAGTTCCTAGAATCAAGGCCGTGATCAGAGAAAAAGAAATTGCAAGTGAGGCTAAAGCGATTCCTATGGGTTCTTCATATGAGAGAAAGGTTTTGACTTTTGGGATGCAGCCATTTTTATTCTTGTTTGGATATTGATCTTCTGGGCATCTGAAGCAGTCATCCATATCTGAAAAATAGAACAAAGGGTGTGGGAGAGACAGAGATGTGACTTCAATGCATATTCATTGAACTACAACCAATTATGATGGCAAAATGACATGATATACCAGTCTGGTTTGAAATTTTCCCATCTGGGCATGGGGTGCAATCATAGCAGCAAAACTTTTCTCCTTCCTTTTTCTTCTTCTGATGACCAGGCTGGCAGTAATCATTACACATGGAAAGAGGAAGCACCTATCCATAGACAGGAAAATGTTTATGCTGGGGTGGCATTGGAAGAAAGAAAGAAAAAGCTTGTCTAGCCCAGTAGCATTTCTGGTAGCTCATGAAGAAATAGTATTCCTCTATCATCAGCACTGAATGCTCTCCAGAACTTGATGATTCACCAGAAAACCATTTTAGGTGCTAGTAATAATAATTAAAAAAATAATTTTACTATTTATAAAAACACAATGAAACAGCTTATCCACATTTGTATTTCCTCCACGCTTTCAAGAAATGTCCTGTGCTTTAGGGCTCTGCATCACAGTGCTCCCTCGTGAAAACCAGTTCTTTAAGGCTGAATGGAAGCAAATGATTCAGCTTTAAAGAGTGGAATTTCACAGGGAAAGTTTTGGGGAGACGACAGCTTGGACACACAGAACTGAAGTGCAGATTTCTTCCTCGAAAGAGCGGGGCTAAGAACTGAGTCCTGATGCATTAACATCCCAAATGATATCCCTCAAGAGAACTGCAGAATCCATACCTGATTAAAATGACTGTGCCACACAATCATATGCTCATTAATGGTGAATTTGCTTTCTTCTAGATCATTGGGATCCACCTTTCCAACTCTCACTTTCTGGAAGGAGTTGTTGGGGAATAGGACCAGGTTTGTTATATCAAACCCACCTCTCATTTCCCTTTTATTATTAAAGGACACAGCTTCATTTGCTGAGTTGTTAAATGAAATGTCTCTGAGAAACTGGTGGAGCTAGTTGGGAGGGAAAACAGAGCAAGTAGCAGTAGGTGTAACATGGTTGTTGGAATTGTAGACTCAAATTCTTTTCAAGTTCTGCACCACCTGTTCATTACCCAGCTGAGAGTACACCTTTTAAATTAAACATGGAGCAAAGAGAATTACAGGAAGCTTTGGCAGGTACAGTTAGGGACCTGGTTTCTTAATTATTGTGATAGGACTGCCTTTCCAACCAGCTCCTCTGCAGAACTAGTTAGAAAATGCCCAGAGGCATTTCAGACTCAAATTCTCTAATTGGGACAAACATGGAATACCACCACTTTTCACCACAGCTGGACCTTCCGTTAGTTGACTTGAGTCATATTCCCTAGGCAGTGGATTGAGGCAAAGGGAGATTTAGCACACTTACCATTAGTTGTTTCTATTATGTTTTGTATGTATATACAAAGATTCATGTTTGAAATAAGATTCGCAAAGCGATTGTGTACATTACAGTGAGCATAGGGTTCTGGGTGAGATGGGATTTTGGTCCGATCTAAGGTAAAGGTAAAGGGACCCCTGACCATTAGGTCCAGTCATGACCGACTCTGGGGTTGCAGCGCTCATCTCGCTTTATTGGCCATACAGCTTCCGGGTCATGTGGCCAGCATGACTAAGCCACTTCTGGCGAACCAGAGCAGTGCACGGAAACGCCGTTTACCTTCCTGTTGGAGCGGTACCTATTTATCTACTTGCACTTTGACATGCTTTCAAACTGCTCGGTTGGCAGGAGCAGGGACCGAGCAACGGGAGCTCACCCCATCCAGGGATTCGAATCGCCGATCTTCTGATCGGCAAGTCCTAGGCTCTGTGGTTTAACCCACAGCGCCACCCACGTCCCTTGGTCCGAGCTACAAGTCCTCTTATGTTCATATGTTGTTAAGATAGGGACTGTGAACACGGCAACAGGGCTTGCTGAAACATCCCCACCTTCCAGGAATACCCAGATAAGACTGCAATCTCATCATGTACTAATTAATCCCTTGAAATAAACAGTTTAGTTATTGAGACATTACCTGCCAAGGCTGCATAGATTGATGCTTCATACTATTATTTTCTTTGTGCTTGGGTCTGGATGTGAACATAGCATGCAGTGCATGAGCAAAAGCATAGACAGCATTGTAGATACTGTAGCTGTGGCCAGTCATGTGCATTTCAAAAACAGCTGCAGGGAGACTTTCCAGCCTCTCCTCTCCAGTACATGTTCCATCATCCTTGACAGGCATACCTGGATCAGGATAGAAACAGTCAAATGCCTGCCCCCAGAAGTCCTTCAAAAAGCCATCTCCTTTGGTCCTTTGTGTTTGGATGTTCTGAAGGAATTGGTTGAACTCTAGAAGCTCCTCTGAGTGAATTGTAAAGGAAAGGGCACCTTGGAACAACTGGAGATCCCATCTCCTTTGAAGGCCAGTTAAAATGAAATCAATCTGGATTGTCATAATCCACACTTTTCCAAATACTGTCCTGTTATAACCAGTGGTATCTTGAAGAAATACAAAAGTTCTGAATGTTGAAATTGCCATTGATCCTCCATACATGATAAATGTACTGGGGTTTTTATTTGTTAATGGTAAATATACAGGTAAAGCTATGGCAAGTATGTCCAGAAAGTTATCCAATTGGGCTTGTTCTGGCATTCTTTTGGTGAATGCTGAACAAATTCCATTCTGGAAAAATAATGATTCTATGGTCTGCAAGAATTGTTCTCCACTGCTCCCATCCACAACAAAGAGCCCAACCCATGTCCACCTAAACCTCTGAAGAAGCCGGATAATCCCCATATACTGAGGGACTTCATTTGGAGCCATGTGGTAAAAGTAAGGGAGCTGTGTGTCATCACTGTCCATCTTTGGGGGAAAGGAGCCGTAAGTGAGCTGAAAGTAGAATGCATAGATATATCATAAAGAAAACTGAAGATTAGTCTTGTGTAAATGCCTTTTTATGACAGACAGAGAGAGAAAGATTTGGTTAGATAGCGCTGAGGAGGGTACAATATGGGTTTCACAGGATATAAGTTCAAGAATGCTTCAGGGGAATTCTTTCCGATTTGAGGATTAGGGTGAAATTTCTGAAGGTTGCTTACCTCCCTCCATCTGGACCAAATATTTTGTTAGTTAGTAATGAGATGTGTGGAATATGGATTTCCCCAGATCCCGCCCCCCCCCGGAAAAAAATCCTACCTGAGGAATCTTGTAGAGACTAATGATGTCTGCCATACAGTGGGAGATACGAGAGCCAAGTCCTCCTGTGACAGCTATGAGGTTTTTCTGGCTGTCGCATTTGTAGTTGGGAACAAATCTATCTGACTTGAAGAGAAGGTCCAGCGTGGTACGGTAGGTCATCTTTGCATCACAGTAGCTGTCGAAAATGTGGAACCCAAGTGTGACATTGGGCAAGATCTTGGGATTCTCATTGATCTCCTTCACAGCAAATGCCAAAGCAAGCAGGTGCTGATAGAACTTTGTCACCACACTGCCAATATAATAGATTTGTTATATCTGGAACATGTTATCAGAAAGCCTTGTAAGACTTTAGTCAATATGAGATCATGCCCAGTGACAGGAGTGGCACTATTACTCTGATAAAGCTTGCGAATATGGCCCTCCCTCAAATAATTAGTGGAGTAAAATAAAAATAAATTGCCTGGTCAAAAAGAGGCTACACTTCAGTGCTGTCTTGGCTTTATTTCATTTTATTTTTTGCATTTAGGTTTTGCTATCAGTATTTTGCTTCTTGGGAAACCAGTTTGCCTTCAGATTTTGAAGTTTCTCAGAGCAGCCTTTTAAGGCTGGGCGCATAGACATTTTGGAAAGATTTTTTTTATGCTTCAGTTTCCTTTTTCCTTTTATTTTGGCTTGTTTATCACCTTGCTCAGACTTTCTTATTTCAATTTCAAGCATTCAATTTTCCATCTATTTTTACCTGTCTAAACTTTCCCATCTGACCTATTCAGGATCCTGGATTCAACCCACTCAAGCTTCCAACAGAATCAATAGAAGACAATCATTTGGGTCCCTGTTTGGATTGCTGATTGGATTGCCCATTGCACTGAAAATGAACAACCTCAGGAAATGTGAACATTTCATAAATTTTTAAAAAACAACAACACAGAGAACCAAAAACTCACTCCCAACCCACTTCTTGCGTTCCACTCTAAACTTGGTAAAATGCATTAAGCTCAGAAAATACACACAATACTTACTGTGGCACATCAAAAAGGTTCAGAAAAGGATGTTTGAGAAACTTAACTTCAGTGTCAACATAATATGTATGAGAGGTCATCCCACCAATGACGAGGCCCCCTGGCTGGTACCACTCATGCGGAACAGGGAGCGGGTCACTTGGGGGGCACCTTACAGCATTCACTTCACACACCATAAGAAGCAACAAAATGACCCACACTATTACGCACAGCATTCTGAAAGCACAGTATCTCTCTACATGCAAACATTCTTGTCCCATAACTAGCCACTGCCTAGCATTAATAGATTTGATTTGATGGTTTCACCCCAATCTATGAGAAAATCATTAGCCTTACATTTAGCACTGTCTGGAATGGGCAGCTATTTAATTCCAAATATGTGTCAAAGTTGGACCCTACCTGCCTCTTCTACCTAATCCCATCTCCCCTATGCCCAGTGGTTTATTTATAACAACTTTCACATGTGCTTACTGACTGTTTTCTCCTGCCTTCTGGAAAACTTCAGCAAGGGAAACAAATTATAATATTTGGATAATTGCAGGGGGAGATAATTCCTTCTTCACGGTTTAGATTCTGAGTGACACTTTTGCTAGGAAACATGTTGATTTCTGACAGAAGCCTTCTCTTCTCCCTAAAGGGGTGAGAAAAGTTTCTTGCAGATTTCTGTGGTGAGCAAACTCCGGGTTGACCATTTTGGCTGAACCACATACACCTGCCCTACACTTCGAGATGTATGAATGTCTCCCAATCTGTTTCGACATTCATACAATCTATTCCAACATTCACACACCCTTGGGGGGGTATTTACTGTTCTACTGTGATTGGTGTATTTCAAACAATTCTCCCTTTTTTGTCTTCCACTGATGAGTGTTAAATGTATCACACAATAGACTTACATATCTCATCCATCAACATCTACCTCATTTACAAATCAATAATCTTCCCTGTTTTTTTTTTTTCTTTTTTAAAATGAGAGAGAGAGAGAGACTTCTAAAGGGGGAAGCACTGTTACTCTTTTGCAGGAAAAGCAACAAAGTATCTTGTGACATTTTAGTGGCTAATAGCCCATGGCAAAGGCATCCATGAATACAAACATAACCATATTTGATCTGAAGTAAATCTCATGAATTCATTGAAGTTTATTGCAGCCCATCTTACAACCATGTTTTCTCAGTTCAGTATGATTTCAGAGAGAGAGAGAGAGAGAGAGAGAGAGAGAGAGAGAGAGAATATCTCATTTCTCTCCCTCAGACATCAAGGGAGGAGAATTTAGCTAAAAATGAAATTGGGGGAGAGGGAGGAAAGGAATTTTACAATGAATTCTACTTTACAAACAAAGATGTGAGAGAATGGAAGGTGTGGCGTTCGCCCTCCTAGGTGTGTGATATCATGCTGGGTTCATAAGGAAAGGGTAATAGCTCAGTCAGTAGAGCATAAGGCTCTTAAGCTCAGGGTTGTGGGTTTGAGCCCCATGTTGGGCAAAAGATTCTTGCATTGCAGGGGGTTGGACTAGATGACCCTTGTGGTCCCTTCTAACTCTACAGTTCTAGGATTCTAGGGTTAACTAAGTGTAAAATGACTAACCAATAGGAACCCAAGGGGAGGAGTTAGAGTTAGAGTTGTTGAGAAGTCAGTCCGGAGTTAGAGAAGGGGAGAGAGGATACGTCTGTGGGTTGGGCTAGTCTGATGTGAGAGAGTGAGAGAATCTGTTAAGAGGAGTCAGTCAAGCAGTTGAGATAATCAGTCAGAAGGTATTAGGAAGGTATAGGCCGGTAAAGAAACTAAAGTTAAGAAACTGACAAGAATATTATCTGAGAAACCATAAACCTGTTAATACTTATAAAATAAACCTGTTTAATTGGTTCAATTTTAACAACTGTCAGCACTCAGTGTGTACCCAAGAGTAACGGGTTGGTGGCAGCGGGGAAGCGAGCACAGTGGTGGCACATGGATCAATAGACCGTTAAACTTCTGGGGACCCTGTGTGATCGCAACAGAAGGGTAGTCAGAAATTGCCAGATTGCTATTCCCATATTGACAAAGAGGCTCATAATTTAGCTGAGGAGTACAGATAAAATTCATAAATATTAAAAAAAGATGTGAAATGACAAAAATGAGAGATAAGTCCACACCATCTGGGTGTGGTGTCCTTTCAGTTATATAGTGGGAGAGTATGGCTCCCCTTAATTTTCACATATTCATGCTAAGCATATTCAGACCTAGAATTACCACTCACCCATTAAAGTGGTTTGCGGGGTTTGCGACCCGGCACAGGCTTCCCTAGCCCGGGTGACACCCCCCTTTTGCTTGCTGGCCATCGCTCCGCCCCCTCCTCAGCTAACCAGTCGGCTGCTGGCTGGGGGGTGGAATGAGGGCCAGGTACTAAAGGCTCCAGCCGACCACCTCCTGTTGTTATTCAATATATACACATTTGTTTTATGACTGTTTTTCCTCCATATTTTTCTTTCTCTCTCATTTTAAATTATATCCATTGGATGTGTAACTTCATGATAGAAATACCACAAGTTAGGAAAGGTATTAATAAACAATATATCCTCCCCTGCCACCCTGAACATTCCCAAACTACCACCGGACATTTCCTATAAAATGCAAAAATCCCCATTGATGGGGATGTAGGCCCTCCAAAAAAGGACTTATTGGGGATTTTGCGGGTATATGGCAACCCTAATATATTTTGAACTGGCAATAAATAACATACCAAATCTAGAAAGACAAAAAAGTCCCTGTTGCAACAGTGACAATTGTATATTAATAAATATTCATATAATGTATATTGCAAAACAATTTGTAGCTACATCCAATTTTATATAATGTTTATTTTTCCATCCCTCATGCTTGACTGGGGATAATGGGAGCTGGAATCCAAAACCATTCAACATTTTGTTGTTTAGAATCTAACCTTTCATTTTCCTTTTGTTTCTTTTTCTTTTTCTTTCTGTTTCATTTTGAATTATACGCATTGTTTTCTCCTTATCAGTTGCTCCCTGCTATTCAGCTCTGGCCTCAGCACAATGATGTAGCATTTCGGGCAAAAGATACAGCCCAGTAACCCAGCAGTGGAGGCCAAGATGGAGAAGATCTCCACAGCCACCATGCCTTTCCCTCTTGTGCTCAGGTAAGTTGGAATAAAGGACAACCATACACTGCAAAAGGCCAACATGCTGAAAGTGATGAATTTGGCTTCATTAAAACTATCGGGCAACTTGCGAGCAAGGAATGCCACAATGAAGCTGGTGATGGCCAGAAATCCCATGTAGCCCAACACACAGTAGAACATGACGACTGACCCTTCATTACATTGCAGAATGATTTCTTTTTTTGCTGAGTACATGTCTAAGTCAGGAAATGGAGGAAAGGTTGCCAGCCACGTGGTACAAAGACATATTTGAACAAGTGAACAGCAAATTACAATTGAATAGGACACTTTCCTCCCCACCCATTTCTTCATTCTAGATCCTGGTTTTGTAGCCATGAATGCTAGAGAAACTATGGTGGTCTTTGCCAACACACAAGAAACAGCCACTGAGAAGACGATGCCAAAAGTTGGTTGTCGGAGAAGGCAGCTCACTTTCCCAGGTTGGCCAAGGAATAACAAAGAAGATAGGAAACAGAACAAGAGGGAGACGAGGAGAGTATATGAGAGGTCCCGGTTGTTAGCTTTCACCATTGGCGTATCTTTGTGCTTAATAAATATTCCTAACACGAGGGCTGTGATCAGAGAAAAGGAAACCGCAGCTGAGATTAAAGTGCTCCCTAAAGGTTCATCATATGACAGAAAGGTTACAACTTTGGGGGTGCAAGCATCCTTATTCTTGCTTGGATACTGAGCTCCAGGACATATGAAACAGTCATCCACATCTGAAAAATAGGAAAAAGTCCCATTTCAGTGTCAATTTATTAGACACAAGAAAGTAAATTAGCCCTTATGGTGCTAGAATTTAATCATCTACCAGTCTGGTTAGAAATCTTCCCTTCTGGGCACAGAGCACAATCATAGCAGCAAGCTTTCTCCCCTTCCTTTTTCTTCTTCTGATTACCAGGCTGGCAGTGTTCATTGCATGAAGAAAGGGGAAGCATCTATCCAAAAAACAGAAGGAAGATTAGTATGGAAGAAAATTATGTCTAATTTTATTTGATTTCATCCCTACGTCCAGTTTCCAGTTTCCAACTTTGCTGTATACTGATCAGTAAATGTGAAGTTAAGTAGTAGAAAATTGTTGAAAGAGCTAATTAAATATGCAGGAGGAGTGAATCATCATTTGCTGCTGTAGCCTGATGCCTTAGACCAGTGGTGTCCAAACTTTTTTTCAAAGAGGGCCAGATTTGATGAAGAGAAGGGCCATGAGGGCCACCCAAAGTTGTTAACCTTTTTTTAGGATTGAAATTGATGAGTTTTTTATGATTTTACCCCTAAGTTGTTGACCTTTTTTTTTTATTTATTTATTTTTGATTGAAGGATTTTACTCCAGGAAATAAAAAATAAACTGACTGGCAGGCCGGATTAGGCCCCCAAAATGGACTTTGGACATGCCTGCCTTAGACCACAGTAACAGAAATTACCAAATTTGTGTTTGCAAATGACATGAACTGAAAATGAGTAAAGTGAAATTGATCACTTTAGACAACTAAGAAAGGAAAATTGCTCCTCTCTCACTGAGGGAGAATCTAGTTTTAGAAGATAAAATCCTTCATATCTTCTCATAGCATAATGGGCAAAGTCTACCGTATTTGAATTAGACAAAAAAAGATTACAAGCTTTTTATTGTAAGTAGCACTTAATTTTGGGAATTGGTTTGGAAAAGATGCTTTCAGTGTTTGTTTGGTTGTTTGATTTTTTTAAAAAAACTAAGAACAATGAAGGCAATTTACAATCCATTCAGCTTGGTGGCCCATTGCAAAGCCAAGTTCTAGAGAAAAGATAAGTTCTTACATCATTATTACCCACCAAGGGTTCACCAAGGAAACTACAGCATCCATACCTCATTAAAACATCTTGGCCACACAATTATATCATCGTTGATCATGAATACTTTTCCATCAAGTGCATTGGTATCAACCCTTCCAACTTTCAATCTCTGGAATGACTTGTTTGGGAATGTAATCATGTTTGTTATGTCAAAGCCACAACCCATTTCCCATTTATCATCAAAGGCCATTGTTTCTCCAACTGAGTTGTTGAATGAAATGCCTTGAAGAAAGAGGTGGAGCTGATTGAAAGAAGAAAAGAAAGTGGGCACAAAAAATAGCACATAATATACATTTTGAGGACTGGGAAAAATTCTGGAAAGTAAATTTGAAATTTACAGATTATTCTCTTTTGAAAGAAAATTATATGAAAATGATGTATAGATTGTATATTACACCAGTACAGATAGCAAAAATGTACAAAACCTGGTTAAACATATGTTGGAAATGTAAAGAAAAAGAAGGGACTTTTTATCATATGTGGTGGGAATGTAGAGAAGTTTTAAAAAAATTGGGAAGTGATATACAATGAATTGAAAAAATGTTTAAAATGACATTTGTAAAAAAAAAAAAAAAAACAAACAAAAAACAGAAGCCTTTTTGTTAGGGATTGTAGGACAAGACCTGCCAAGAAAAACAAAAAACTTATTGATGTATGCTACAACAGTGGCAAGAGTCTTGATAGCACAAGGATGGAAGAACGAGGAAATCCAAACAAAAAAACAGTGGGAAGAAAAATTGATGAGTTACGCAGAGCAGGCTAAATTGACATATAAATTGCGGAACAAGGACAACTGTGACTTTAAGGAAGAATGGGAACTTTTTACAAATTATCTAAAAAGACAACACAATGAACTGGACTCCTTGGCAGGTTTTGAAAAAACATACACAAATTTATTGGTTGATAACAGGGTAGATAGATAATGTAAGGATATGTATAATTCCATAATATGCAGAGAATAATATGTGCTGGGAAATCAGAGAGAGGAGCTGAGGGAAGTCTCTGGGTGGGGAGGGAGGGTTAGAAGGGGGGAAGGGAAAAATAATGAATGTGATATGTTTTGATAATGAAATTGTTAATAAAAACACTTCTTTTTTAAAAAAGAAGGAAGGAAGGAAGGAAGGAAGGAAGGAAGGAAGGAAGGAAGGAAAGAACACAATCGTATAACAACATGCAAAAGATTGCAAGCTTTGAAGGGGGAAGAGGGGGAAATAATGAATATGATATGTTTTGATAATTTGTTATATTGAAATTGTTAATAAAAACACTTTTAAAAAAAGAAGGAAAGAAGGAAAGAAAGAAAAATAGAACACAATCGCATAACAACATGCTAAAGATTGCAAGCTTTAATTACAGGAAGAAATGTACACCCACAGATCCCGCCTCTGAAAAAACCTTTCTGATCAGTTATACAAGGTGGAGGAAAATGGATATAGGCACCACTTGTATTAATTAATCTGTTCATTGTATCAAGAAGATTTCTTTGTGGAGCTATTACCTGCCAAGCCTGCAGGGGCTGAACGTCAACACTGCTACCAACCACCGTTGGTCTGTGCCTGGATCTAGATGAGTACATGTCATGCAAAGCATGAGCGATAACATATACAGCATTATAGATGCTGTAGCTCTGGCCATTCATGCGCATTTCAAAAAGACCTGCAGGGAGACTTTCCAGCCTCTCTTCTCCAGTACAAGTGTCATCATCCATTTCAAGCATCCCTGGATCTGGAAGTAAACAGTCAAAGGCTTGCTCCCAGAAATCTTTCAGAAAGCCATCTCCTTGAGTTCTCTTTGGCTTTATGTTCTGAAGAAATTCCCTGAACCCTGGTACCTCTTTTGTGTGAATTGCGAAGGAAATGGCACCCTGGAACATCTGGAAATCCAGCCCTCTTGAAATCCCAGATAATGCAAAGTCTATCTGGGTGGTCATAATCCACACCTTTCCAAATAATCCATTTTCATTATTTCCAGAATCTTGTGAACCTAGAAAAGTTATCAGCCATAGAATTGTTACAGGATCTCCATATACAATATTTATATTGGCTTTATAATCTGTGAAAGACACACTAATTAAATTTGCGTAATGAAAGTGATTTAAAAGCTCCTCCATACGAGCTACTTGTGGAATTCTTTTTGTGAAGGCTGAACAGATTCCATGTCTGGAAAACAATGACTCTAGTATTTTAAGGAATTGTTCTCCACTCTTGTCCTCCACCACAAAGAGCCCCACCCATGTCCACCTAAAATGCTGAAGTAGCCAGATAATGCCCATATACTGAAGGTTTTCATTTGGAACCATGCGGTAAAAAGGAGGGCCTTCCATACTTTGGAACTCATTTGCAGCAAATGAACCATATGTAAGCTGTAAGAAAATGGATAACATCAAGTGAGTTATGAAGAGTCTTTTTCAATGAAACTGATTTTAATAATATTGCTTCTTTCTTGTAGACTTCCCAGTTGAGTAATAATAATCCCCACACCCCCATGAATATATATTACCTGTGGGATCTTGTAGAGACCTGTGATGTCTCTCATATGAAAAGAGGTGTCAGAGCCAAGTCCTCCAATAATTGCTAGGAGGCTTTTGTGTGACCCACATTCGTAGTTGGGAAGAAAACTCTCTGACTTGAAGATCAGATCCAGTGTGGTGCGATAGGTCATCCTTGCATCATGATAGCTATCAGAGATGTGGAAACCAAGTGTGACATTAGGTAGCATCTTGGGATTCTTGTTAATGTCATTTATGGCAAACACCAGAGCCAGGATGTGTGAGTAGAACTTGGTCACCACGCTGCCAAGAGAGTTGATTTCATTAATTGAAACGATGAGTCTATAATGAACAAATTCATGATGCTATTATACTAGAAATTCCTATGAGTAACCAAATAAGAATATTGGGTTGTATTTTATATTTGTGATTCCCTCCCCTCAATGCCACACCATCCTCTTCAGTGGAAAAGTTAATTGTGCAAAAGACATAGAATGGAAAAGGCAGTATTCTGGTCCAAATATTGTCAAAATCTAAATTCTTTGGCAGGCCTGGACTGACATCTGCATGAAATAAGAGAA
The DNA here is from genome assembly GCF_964252035.2 of Podarcis erhardii. Classification (NCBI taxonomy): domain Eukaryota; kingdom Metazoa; phylum Chordata; class Lepidosauria; order Squamata; family Lacertidae; genus Podarcis; species Podarcis erhardii. The sequence continues at coordinate 7,289,019 of NC_138502.1, read as the reverse complement.
CTTTACAAAACTAACACAACTGAATAAAGTTAAGTATGCAGTCAAAAATGTAATTTAGGAACCACATGTTGGAATCATGTGTGAACTTTTTTTTTTTGTAAATAGTATCAATTTTGGATCGTTTTGTTCACTGTTTCGTATTGTGGTTTTTTTAAAAAACAACAACAACGAATAAAGCATTTAAAAATTAAGAAAAAAATTTAAAAAGGAAAGGAAAGAAGAGCCAATATTCTGATGCCATGTGTGCATCTGCATGAATGTAATATTGTAGTGGTTGTCGCAGTACCAGAATTTTGGGAAATCTTTCCTATTTGTTTCCAATATCCCATGGCTAATAAATCATTTTCAGCTCAATAATGCTTCTAATATATAATGCAACCAAATATACATGACATATGTTATTTTCATGGCCTTGACACATTTTGTGATCTCCTCAGTAAAATATAACAATCCATTTCTCCCTCTCTTTGGCCATTCCAGTAGGTATACTTACATCTTTTTGTATTTTATTTATGAATTTTTCAGATTATATTTTACATATATTCATCATTTTGTTATAATCTTCTTTTGACTTCCCAACCTATCCTTTCCTACACGAATCAATCACTTTTTTGTTTATATTTGAAAGACCATACATGGGTCCCTTAAGTATACTTGATTTGAGACATTATAAGAGCCCTCATTTGATACCAAGAGGCCAGAGGAGAGAAGAAATAAACATTTTCTTTTTTCCAGAAAGATTTTCTTTTTTCCAGAAAGATAAGCAAGTGTCTCAAAAGAGTCAGAGAGGAAAGGCAAATACACTGATGCATGAAACATGGTATTTCAGTAACATTATTTTCATGTCTTTCTATCTCTCCATTTATGAATACTCTTCTTTGCTTGCCTGTCCATCTTTTTGTGCAAGTTTTCACATTGGCAGAAACAGTATTTACTATTAACAACTAAAATGCAATGCATTCAGGAGGTGCAAATGGGGATTCTTACTGTGGAACATCAAATATTGTCTGAGACGGATGTTCCCTGAAAGAGACTTCATTGAAAAAATAAGAGTTCTGAGACACAATCCCACCAATGAGGAGACCACCTGCCTGGTAGAAATCATGTGGAACAGGGAGGGAATCATCTCTGAGACATCCCATAATATCTACTTGGCAGACAATGGGAGGCAGAAGAAGTAGCAGTATAGTTATTCTCAACATGTTGGCAACAAAATGTCTTTGTAAACACAAATCTCTTGCATCCATCACCTTGTTTGAGTGGGTTAGATTGAATGGTCCTTCACTCTGCCAAATTACCCATAGAATTTTCATTAAGAGTGTGACAAATGACTTGAATACTATCTGATATCACCTGCTTTCCAGTTTCAGTGTGGCTTATAAAAAGAAAAGGGGGAAGTGTCAGAGATGGCCATGTTTACCTCATGTACTTATTCCCAGCCGCCCATGCTACAGGGAGTTTTGTATAATCACTTTCAGGCCCCCATAGTGACTGTTTTCTTCTGCATTCTGCAGAGCCTTGATAGCTTAAGACAGGTGAACACATTATAGTGTTTTGGTTAATTGTAGGGAGAGATAATTACTTCTTCAGAGTGTGGATCCTGAATGCCACTTTTGATAGGAAACATGTTGGCTCTTTTCCACAGTTGGCCAGAAGTCTTCTCTTCCTAAAGAGATGGGACTTGGGACCTCAGTTCCAAATTTCAAACTCCTGCCCCTGAAATGCTGCTCTGTAACTGCTATGAACAAAACAAGAAAATGGCAGGACTCTACTCTTGAATAATTAGAAGTAGCAAGAAGAGGGCCAAGGTCTTTTGTGGAACAACTTGTAAACAATATCAATTCACTTATCCAGGTCAACATATATGAGTGTGAATATCAATATCAATTCATTTATATTAATATCAATTCACTTATATCAATATCAATTCACTTATATCAATATCAATTCACTTATATCAATATCAATTCACAATATCAATATGAGTGTGAATATCAATATTGATTCACTTATCCAGTTCAACATATATGAGTGTGAAATCTCCCAGAAAGAATAGCATGGTCTTATCATACTTAAGTTTCAAAGGAGGAATGTCTTGAATATGATATAATTAATTGAGAGGAGGGTGAATGAGAGAATGAATGCACTTTCCAGAATAAGCGAATTTATTTGCAGCAGCAGCAGCAGCAGCAGCAGCAGCAGCAACTAAACAAAGGAGTTCAGTTGAAATATGGACATATGTAAGGTCCTGCACTTAAGCAGGAAGAACCAGCTGCACAAACATGAGATGAGAGACACCTGCATTGCCAGTAGTACATGTGGAAAGGTTCCAGGGGTCTTAGTTCACCACAACCTTAGCATGAGTCAACAGTGAAATGCAGAGGTACCCAGATGCCCCCTCTCTAAACAGGACTGGTAGGACCCAAACCAATGGCTTCAAGTTACAAGAAAGGAGATTCTGACCAAACATCAGGAATAACTTCCCGACTATTCAGCCCTTGGAATGTGAGCATATGCCATGGATGCTTTAGCTGAGAATGCTGCATAGCAGGCGGGATGACTAGATGAATCTTGGCTTCCTTTCCAACTCTACAATTCTATGATTCTTTGATATATTGAGAAGTAGTGTAACCTGTGTTATTGGTTTAGTTCTAGCCCCAATCACAAATGGACAGCGTTTTGGCCAATATAACATCAGATCTCCCTGACCATATTGAGTTTCTAAATCAATAGCCCTCTAGCACTTTTCATCAGCCACAGGTAGGAATACTTCAGGGAGATTAACAATCTATGCCACATATGGTGGTTGTCAAATTCACTACTTCTAGTAGGAGTGAAATCCATAGTTTAACTATATGTTGTCTACAGGAGTAGTTTATTCCGTGTCTTTCAATAATCTTTCAATCTTTCAAACCTTTCAATAATCACTCTCACTTGATACCCCCAACTTCTATTGTTATGAAACAGGGAGGAAAGCTTTTAACTATGTACATTCTCCATAACATGCGTGTGTATCATGTCTCCTGGTGAGCCAGTGTGGTGCAGTGGTTAAGAGCGGTAGTCTCGTAATCTGGGGAACTGGGTTCGCGTCTCCGCTCCTCCACATGCAGCTGCTGGGTGACCTTGGGCCAGTCACACTTCTTTGAAGTCTCTCAGCCCCACTCACCTCACAGAGTGTTTGTTGTGGGGGAGGAAGGGAAAGGAAAATGTTAGCCGCTTTGAGACTCCTTAAAGGGAGTGAAAGGTGGGATATCAAATCCAAACTCTTCTTCTTCTTCCTGGTACAGTACTTGCCTTTTTTAAACTAGAAAGATCCTCCCAGATTGTTCTGACTCAAATGGATTCAGAATTGAAAAAACTTGGATAAATCTGTTCAAAGGCAATATTCTATGAATGGATTTTTTGTGATTGACTACAGGATGAGTTGGATAAGGCAAAATTCAGGGAAAGTACTGCAACAGCTGGTGTGGTACTGGAAATCTTAACCAACCTATGTCCATGCCATCCAAGGATGCTTACAGCCCCCAAGGACAGCTCCGGTTTTTGTCTGCTAATGAACAATCTGATTGCCAAGGACACTATTATGTATCACTGTGCATGAGACACAGCTATCATTCATAAACCCTTGTGATAAAGCAACTCTGGAAGGAATTGTCTGGGAGGAGAGATCAAGAGTGTTGTCAGGTCAGAACTGATGGGGGACCTCTTGTCTGTTCACCCAGTGGGAATGCAGAGGTTCTTCTTCTTCTATTACTGGAATAAAATATTTTATGAACATTATGAGGGCATAACATGCAGGTAATGAAGAGGTAGTTCTGTTTTCCCCCAAATAAACTACCTGATTTATCGCATGGTGAAATAATTGCCTTGACTAGGGAAACCAAATTTGTGGTAATCAAGAAATGCAGACCACATTTCCTTAAAAGTAGAACTGAGTCTTATATTTTCACCTCCGAAGTATGAAAAGGTAGAGTTCATTTCTCGGCATTTCTCGGCAAACCTCTGGAATGATTCTTGGGTTTCTTTGAGCAAGTTTATGAGAGTATTTAGGAAAACTGTACTTTTAAGGGAATTGTGTTGCTGCCAGCATAAAGCTCTTGTCACATGCCCCTTCCAGCAACTCCACTTAACGCACACAAAAAGATACACATACCCATTTAAGATGAACCTCCAAGGGGGGGGGGGAGTTTCCTGCTGCAGACTTTAGGCTTTCATGAGGTGAAAGGCAATGGCTAATGTTTCTGGTAGAAGACCTAATATGCCAGTTCCCATTCCTCCCCTTCCCCCTTATAACTATAAATGATTTAAAAGAGATTAAGCAATAAACACATTACTAAGTTTTTAAATAACGAAAGAAGGAAGGCATGTTTTCAAAATGGAGATTTATTAAAGTTAATAAAGAGCAGGGGAAGAAAGCAGAACAAATGAGCACAAGTAGGCTAGTAAATAATAATAATAATAATAATAATAATAATAATAATAATAATAATAATAATAATAATTTATACCCTGTCCATTTGATTGGGTTTGCCCAGCCACTCTGGGTGACTCCCAATCAAATATTAAAAACACAATACAGCATTAAACATTAAAAACTTCCCTAAACAGGGCTGCCTTCAGATGTCTTTTAAAAGTAGGATAGTTGTTTATTTCCTTGACACCTGATGGGAGGGCGTTCCACAGGGCAGGTGCCACTATTGAAAAGGCCCTCTGCCTAGGTCGGAGCGAAACAATACAAACTTAAAGCTTTTGCAGATGACCTAGTTTTGACCCTGCAGGAGCCAGAATCTAGTACGAAAAGAGTATTACAATTGATTCAGGACTTTGGTCAGGTGGCGGGATTTAAATTAAACAAACAGAAAACCAAGGTGTTGGGAAAAAATTTGACAGATACAGAGTCAGAACGGTTTCAGAGAGAAACAGAACTAACTGTTGTTAAAAAAGTAAAGTACCTAGGGGTAAACATAACAGCAAAAAATCTGAGTCTATTTAAGGATAATTATGAAAAATGTTGGTCTGAAATTAAGAGAGACTTGGACAGTTGGACAAAACTGAAGCTTTCTTTGTTAGGCCGAATTGCTGCTATTAAGATGAATGTATTGCCAAAAATGTTGTTTTTGTTTCAAACTCTACAGATTGTGGACAAGACGGAGTGCTTCCGGAAGTGGCAGAAAGATATATCTAAATTTGTCTGGCAGGGCAAAAAGCCCAGAATTAAGTTTAAGATATTAACAGACGCGAAAGAAAGAGGGGGCTTTGCCCTGCCAGACTTAAAGTTGTACTATGAAGCCGCAGCTTTCTGCTGGCTAAAAGACTGGCTACTTCTCGAAGACACTGACGTACTGGACCTGGAAGGTTTTAACAATGCTTTTGGTTGGCATGCATACTTATGGTATGACAAAGTTAAGATCAATAAGGCCTTTAAGAACCATATTGTCAGGAAAGCAGTGTTTAATGTCTGGACAAAATACAAAGACTTATTGGAAAATAAAACTCCAAGGTGGCTTTCACCTCTGGAAGCTAAGGCCCGAAAAAGACCCAATATGGAGGCCAAATGGCCAAAATATTGGGAAATATTAGAAAAAGATGGAGACAATTGGAAATTGCAGAGTTTGGAGAAAATGAAGGACAAAGTGCGAGACTGGTTACATTATGCTCAGATTAAAGAAGTTTTTAAAAATGACAAAAAGTTAGGGTTCCAGGTGGAGAAATCGAAGTTAGAAACAGAATTGTTAGAACCAAAGACTAAGGTACTATCTAGAATGTATAACTTGCTGTTAAAATGGAACACACAAGACGAAATGGTTAAATCGGCTATGATAAAGTGGGCACAGGACATTGGGCATAACATTATGTTTGAGGACTGGGAAAGGTTATGGACCACTGGGCTGAACTTCACTGCATGTAATGCTCTGAAGGAAAATCTAATGAAAATGATATATAGATGGTACATGACCCCAGTTAAACTTGCCAAAATATACCATTCGTCTGATAATAAATGTTGGAAATGTAAAGAAAATGAAGGAACATTCTTTCATCTCTGGTGGACATGCCCTAAGGTGAAGGCCTTCTGGGAAATGATATATAATGAGCTGAAAAAGGTATTTAAGTATACCTTCACCAAGAAACCAGAGGCCTTCCTTTTGGGTATTGTCGGCCAGAAGGTGCTAAAGAAGGACCGAACATTTTTAATGTATGCAACAACGGCAGCAAGGATACTCATCGCAAAAAACTGGAAAACTCAAGATCTACCCACACTGGAAGAGTGGCAGATGCAGCTGATGGACTATATGCAACTGGCCGAGATGACTGGCAGAATCCGAGACCTGGGAGAAGAGAGGATTGAGGAAGACTGGAAGAAATTTAAGATGTATTTACAAAAACATTGTAATTTGGTTGAATGTTAAGAAGGATGCTAGATTATAAAAAATTGGCCACCACTAAATTAGATTTTGAATTTGATGATAAGTGAGATTAAAGAAAACATAAATTTTATGGAGAATTGCTAGATTATACTTAAATGAGTGGATATAAGATCGTAAACAAGTTGATAATTTGCTTGGAAAAACCTTTTAACGATGTAAATGGGAGCGGGAGACGTGAGGGAGTCCAAAGAAGTGATGAAACTACGTTGTGATAGAAGTGAGATTGTTTATTATTGGTGCATTTGTATTCAAAAACTCTAATAAATATTTATTTAAAAAAAAAAGGCCCTCTGGCTGGTTCCCTGTAATCTCTCAGCCCTTTATAAATTTGAAGGTGACTATCATATCTCCTCTCAGTCTCCTCTTGTCCAGGCTAAACATACCCAGCTCCTTCAACCATTTCTCATCAGACTTGGCTTCTAGACCCTTGATCATACTAGTTGCCTCCTGTACACATGTTCCAGCTTGTCAATATCCTTCTTAAATTGTGACACCTAGAACTGGACACAGTATTATAGGTATGGTCTGACCAACAAATAATAATAATAATAATAATAATAATTTATTATTTGTACCCTGCCCATCTGGCTGGGTTTCCCCAGCCTCAAAGACCAAAAATGCACTAAGATAGATTAAACAAACTACGAAGTATAGACTGGTACTATTACTTCCCTTGAACAGGACACTAGACTTCTGTTGATGCAGCTTAGAATAGCATTCTCCCCCCCCCTTTTTTTTTTTTTGCTGCTGCATCTCACTGTTGTCTCTACACATGCTCCAGTTAGTCAATATCCATCTTAAATTATGACACCTAGAACTGGACAGTTTTCAAGATGTGGTCTGACCAACGAAGAATAGAGTGGTACTATTACTTCCCTTGAACAGGACACTAGACATTTCTTGATGCAGCTTAGAAAAGCATTCAGGGTTTTTTTTTTGCTGCTGCATCACACTGTTGTCTCATGTTTAGTTTGTGTTTGCAACAAGTCATACTATGAATGAGGGCATTGCAAGAGAATTTCATATAAGTTTTAACCGAATGCCTACAATTAGTGTCACAGTAAAGAATGTATTCCTGAACACTATCTACATAACAATATAACCCACATAAAGTACAGATATTCATTACTGTGGTACCATGGGTTACAGATGCTTCAGGTTACAGACTCCGCTAACCTAAAAATAGTACCTCAGGTTAAGAACTTTGCTTCAGGATGAGAACAGAAATTGTGCGGCCGTGGCACAGTAGCAGTGGGAGACCCCATTAGCTAAAGTGGTACCACTGTATTATTTTCTGCTTATCTGCTCCCTGCAGTTCAGTTCAGGTTTCAAGAGGATGATGTAGCATTTAGGAAGGAAGATACAAGCCAGTACGCCAGCACTGGAAGCCAAGATGGAGAAGACCTCCACAGCCACCATGTGTTTCCCTCTTGTGCTTAGGTAGGTTGGAACAAAGGAGACCCACACACTGCAAAATGCCAACATGCTGAATGTTATGAATTTAGCTTCATTAAAAATATCGGGTAACTTGCGGACGAGGAATGCCTCAATGAAGCTGGCAATGGCCAAAAGACCTAAGTAGCCGAGGACAGAGTAAAACATTGCAACAAGCCCTTCATTACATTGCACTATAATTTCTTCAGTTACTGAATACATGTCTAAATGGGGGAACGGGGGAGAGGTTGATAACCACACAGCACAAATGCCTACTGGAATAAGGGAGCAGGAAAGGACAATGGAAAAAGCCAGTCTTCTCCCCAGCCATTTCTTCATTCTAGAGCCAGGCTTTGAAGCCATAAATGCTAGAGAAACAATGGTAGTTTTTGCCAGAACGCATGAAACAACCACTGAGAAGATAATGCCAAATATTGGTTGGCGGAGAAGGCAGATCGTTTTCCCAGGCTGGCCAATGAATAACAAAGAAGAGAGGAAGCAGAGCAGGAGGGAGATGAGGAGAGTGTACGTAAGTTCCCGGTTGTTGGCTTTGACTATAGGGGTGTCTCTGTGCTTAATAAAAGTTCCTAGAATCAAGGCCGTGATCAGAGAAAAAGAAATTGCAAGTGAGGCTAAAGCGATCCCTATGGGTTCTTCATAGGAGAGAAAGGTTTTGACTTTTGGGATGCAGCCATTTTTATTCTTGTTTGGATATTGATCTTCTGGGCATCTGAAGCAGTCATCCATATCTGAAAAGTAGAACAAGGGGTGTGGGGGAGACAGAGATGTGACTTCAATGCATATTCATTGACTACAACCAATTATGATGGCAAAATGACATGATATACCAGTCTGGTTTGAAATTTTCCCATCTGGGCATGGGGTGCAATCATAGCAGCAAAACTTTTCTCCTTCCTTTTTCTTCTTCTGATGACCAGGCTGGCAGTAATCATTACACATAGAAAGAGGAAGCACCTATCCATAGACAGGAAAATGTTTATGCTGGGGTGGCATTGGAAGAAAGAAAGAAAAAGCTTGTCTAGCCCAGTAGCATTTCTGGTAGCTCATGAAGAAATAGTATTCCTTTATCATCAGCACTGAATGCTCTCCAGAACTTGATGATTCACCAGAAAACCATTTTAGGTGCTAGTAATAATAATTAAAAAAATAATTTTACTATTTATAAAAACACAATAAAACAGCTTATCCACATTTGTATTTCCTCCACGCTTTCAAGAAATGTCCTGTGCTTTAGGGCTCTGCATCACAGTGCTCCCTCGTGAAAACCAGTTCTTTAATGCTGAATGGAAGCAAATGATTCAGCTTTAAAGAGTGGATTTTCACAGGGAAAGTTGTGGGGGTGGGGGGACGACAGCTTGGACACAGAGCACTGAAGTGCAGATTTCTTCCTCGAAAGAGCGGGGCTAAGAACTGAGTCCTGATGCATTAACATCCCAAATGATATCCCTCAAGAGAACTGCAGAATCCATACCTGATTAAAATGACTGTGCCACACAATCATATGCTCATTAATGGTGAATTTGCTTTCTTCTAGATCATTGGGATCCACCTTTCCAACTCTCACTTTCTGGAAGGAGTTGTTGGGGAATAGGACCAGGTTTGTTATATCAAACCCACCTCTCATTTCCCTTTTATTATTAAAGGACACAGCTTCATTTGCTGAGTTGTTAAATGAAATGTCTCTGAGAAACTGGTGGAGCTAGTTGGGAGGGAAAACAGAGCAAGTAGCAGTAGGTGTAACATGGTTGTTGGAATTGTAGACTCAAATTCTTTTCAAGTTCTGCACCACCTGTTCATTACCCAGCTGAGAGTACACCTTTTAAATTAAACATGGAGCAAAGAGAATTACAGGAAGCTTTGGCAGGTACAGTTAGGGACCTGGTTTCTTAATTATTGTGATAGGACTGCCTTTCCAACCAGCTCCTCTGCAGAACTAGTTAGAAAATGCCCAGAGGCATTTCAGACTCAAATTCTCTAATTGGGACAAACATGGAATACCACCACTTTTCACCACAGCTGGACCTTCCGTTAGTTGACTTGAGTCATATTCCCTAGGCAGTGGATTGAGGCAAAGGGAGATTTAGCACACTTACCATTAGTTGTTTCTATTATGTTTTGTATGTATATACAAAGATTCATGTTTGAAATAAGATTCGCAAAGCGATTGTGTACATTACAGTGAGCATAGGGTTCTGGGTGAGATGGGATTTTGGTCCGATCTAAGGTAAAGGTAAAGGGACCCCTGACCATTAGGTCCAGTCATGACCGACTCTGGGGTTGCAGCGCTCATCTCGCTTTATTGGCCATACAGCTTCCGGGTCATGTGGCCAGCATGACTAAGCCACTTCTGGCGAACCAGAGCAGTGCACGGAAACGCCGTTTACCTTCCTGTTGGAGCGGTACCTATTTATCTACTTGCACTTTGACATGCTTTCAAACTGCTCGGTTGGCAGGAGCAGGGACCGAGCAACGGGAGCTCACCCCATCCAGGGATTCGAATCGCCGATCTTCTGATCGGCAAGTCCTAGGCTCTGTGGTTTAACCCACAGCGCCACCCACGTCCCTTGGTCCGAGCTACAAGTCCTCTTATGTTCATATGTTGTTAAGATAGGGACTGTGAACAGGGCAACAGGGCTTGCTGAAACATCCCCACCTTCCAGGAATACCCAGATAAGACTGCAATCTCATCATGTACTAATTAATCCCTTGAAATAAACAGTTTAGTTATTGAGACATTACCTGCCAAGGCTGCATAGATTGATGCTTCATACTATTATTTTCTTTGTGCTTGGGTCTGGATGTGAACATAGCATGCAGTGCATGAGCAAAAGCATAGACAGCATTGTAGATACTGTAGCTGTGGCCAGTCATGTGCATTTCAAAAACAGCTGCAGGGAGACTTTCCAGCCTCTCCTCTCCAGTACATGTTCCATCATCCTTGACAGGCATACCTGGATCAGGATAGAAACAGTCAAATGCCTGCCCCCAGAAGTCCTTCAAAAAGCCATCTCCTTTGGTCCTTTGTGTTTGGATGTTCTGAAGGAATTGGTTGAACTCTAGAAGCTCCTCTGAGTGAATTGTAAAGGAAAGGGCACCTTGGAACAACTGGAGATCCCATCTCCTTTGAAGGCCAGTTAAAATGAAATCAATCTGGATTGTCATAATCCACACTTTTCCAAATACTGTCCTGTTATAACCAGTGGTATCTTGAAGAAATACAAAAGTTCTGAATGTTGCAATTGTCATTGATCCTCCATACATGATAAATGTACTGGGGTTTTTATTTGTTAATGGTAAATATACAGGTAAAGCTATGGCAAGTATGTCCAGAAAGTTATCCAATTGGGCTTGTTCTGGCATTCTTTTGGTGAATGCTGAACAAATTCCATTCTGGAAAAATAATGATTCTATGGTCTGCAAGAATTGTTCTCCACTGTTCCCATCCACAACAAAGAGCCCAACCCATGTCCACCTAAACCTCTGAAGAAGCCAGATAATCCCCATATACTGATGGACTTCATTTGGAGCCATGTGGTAAAAGTAAGGGAGCTGTGTGTCATCACTGTCCATCTTTGGGGGAAAGGAGCCGTAAGTGAGCTGAAAGTAGAATGCATAGATATATCATAAAGAAAACTGAAGATTAGTCTTGTGTAAATGCCTTTTTATGACAGACAGAGAGAGAAAGATTTGGTTAGATAGTGCTGAGGAGGGTACAATATGGGTTTCACAGGATATAAGTTCAAGAATGCTTCAGGGGAATTCTTTCCGATTTGAGGATTAGGGTGAAATTTCTTTGGGCAGGTCCACCAAAGGTGGTAGAAAGTTCCTTCACATTCGTTACATTTCCAGCATTTATTATTGGGCAAATGGTATATCTTTGCAAGCTTGACTGGGGTCATGTACCACCTATAGTCTCATTTATCTGATAATAATGTAACCAGTCTCGAACCGTGAGAAACTAAAATCCAAGGTTCGAGACTGGTTACATTATTATCAGATAAATGAGACTTTTAAGCAGGACAGGAAACTAGGATTCCAGAAGGAGAGGTCAAAATTGGAAACAGAATTGTTAGAGACCAATACTAAGAATCTGTCTAAAATGTATAACTTGTTGCTGAAATGGAATACACAGGATGAAACGGTTAAATCAGCTATGATCAAATGGGCACAAGACTTAGGTCATGATATTATGTTTGCTGACTGGGAACAGTTATGGACCACAGGCCTTAAATTTACGGCATGTAGTGCCTTGAAAGAAAACATAATGGGAATGCATAGATATATCATAAAGAAAACTGAAGATTAGTCTTGTGTAAATGCCTTTTTATGACAGACACAGAGAGAAAGATTTGGTTAGATAGCGCTGAGGAGGGTACAATATGGGTTTCACAGGATATAAGTTCAAGAATGCTTCAGGGGAATTCTTTCCGATTTGAGGATTAGGGTGAAATTTCTGAAGGTTGCTTACCTCCCTCCATCTGGACCAAATATTTTGTTAGTTAGTAATGAGATGTGTGGAATATGGATTTCCCCAGATTCCCCCCCCCCCCAAAAAAAAATCCTACCTGAGGAATCTTGTAGAGACCAATGATGTCTGCCATACAGTGGGAGGTACGAGAGCCAAGTCCTCCTGTGACAGCTATGAGGTTTTTCTGGCTGTCGCATTTGTAGTTGGGGACAAATCTATCTGACTTGGAGAGAAGGTCCAGGGTGGTACGGTAGGTCATCTTTGCATCACAGTAGCTGTCGTAAATGTGGAACCCAAGTGTAACATTCGGCAAGATCTTGGGATTCTCATTGATCTCCTTCACAGCAAATGCCAAAGCTAGCAGGTGCTGATAGAACTTTGTCACCACACTGCCAATATAATTGATTTGTTATATCTGGAACATGTTATCAGAAAGCCTTGTAAGACTTTAGTCAATATGAGATCATGCCCAGTGACAGGAGTGGCACTATTACTCTGATAAAGCTTACGAATATGGCCCTCCCTCAAATAATTAGTGGAGTAAAATAAAAATAAATTGCCTGGTCAAAAAGAGGCTACACTTCAGTGCTGTCTTGGCTTTATTTCATTTTATTTTTTGCATTTAGGTTTTGCTATCAGTATTTTGCTTCTTGGGAAACCAGTTTGCCTTCAGATTTTGAAGTTTCTCAGAGCAGCCTTTTAAGGCTGGGCGCATAGACATTTTGGAAAGATTTTTTTTATGCTTCAGTTTCCTTTTTCCTTTTATTTTGGCTTGTTTATCACCTTGCTCAGACTTTCTTATTTCAATTTCAAGCATTCAATTTTCCATCTATTTTTACCTGTCTAAACTTTCCCATCTGACCCATTCAGGATCCTGGATTCAACCCACTCAACCTTCCAACGGAATCAATAGAAGACAATCATTTGGGTCCCTGTTTGGATTGCTGATTGGATTCCCCATTTCACTGAAAATGAATAACCTCAGGAAATGTGAACATTTCATAGAATTAAAAAAAAAAAAAAAACCACAGAGAACCAAAAACTCACTCCCAACCCACTTCTTGCGTTCCACTCTAAACTTGGTAAAATGCATTAAGCTCAGAAAATACACACAATACTTACTGTGGCACATCAAAAAGGTTCAGAGAAGGATGTTTGGAGAAGTCAACTTTAGTGTCAACATAATATGCATGAGAAGTCATCCCACCAATGATGAGGCCCCCTGGCTGGTACCACTCATGTGGAACAGGGAGCGGGTCACATGGGGGGCACCTTACAGCACTCACTTCGCACACCATAAGAAGCAACAGAATGAGCCACACTATTACACACAGCATTCTGAAAGCACAGTATCTCTCTACATGCAAACATTCTTGTCCCATAACTAGCCACTGCCGAGCATTCATAGATTTGATTTGATGGTTTCACCCCAATCTATGAGAAAATCATTAGCCTTACATTTAGCACTGTCTGGAATGGGCAGCTATTTAATTCCAAATATGTGTCAAAGTTGGACCCTACCTACCTCTTCCACCTAATACCATCTCCCCAATGCCCAGTGGTTTATTTATAACAACTTTCACATGTGCTTACTGACTGTTTTCTCCTGCCTTCTGGAAAACTTCAGCAAGGGAAACAAATTATAGTATTTGGATAATTGCAGGGGGAGATAATTCCTTCTTCACGGTTTAGATTCTGAGTGACACTTTTGCTAGGAAACATGTTGATTTCTGACAGAAGCCTTCTCCTCTCCCTAAAGGGGTGAGAAAAAGTTTCTTGCAGATTTCTGTGGTGAGCAAACTCCGGGTTGACCAATTTGGCTGAACCACATTCACCTGCCCTACACTTAGAGATGTATGAATGTCTCCCAATCTGTTTTGACATTCATACCATCTATTCCAACATTCACACACCCTTGGGGGGGGTATTTACTGTTCTACTGTGATTGGTGTATTTCAAACAATTCTCCCTTTTTTGTCTTCCACTGATGAGTGTTAAATGTATCACACAATAGACTTACATATCTCATCCATCAACATCTACCTCATTTACAAATCAATAATCTTCCCTGTATTTTCCTTTTTTAAAATGAGAGAGAGAGAGAGACTTCTAAAGGGGGAAGCACTGTTACTCTTTTGCAGGAAAAGCAACAAAGTATCTTGTGACATTTTAGTGGCTAATAGCCCGTGGCAAAGGCATCCATGAATACAAACATAACCATATTTGATCTGAAGTAAATCTCATGAATTCATTGAAGTTTATTGCAGCCCATCTTACAACCATGTTTTCTCAGTTCAGTATGATTTCAGAGAGAGAGAGAGAGAGAGAATATCTCATTTCTCTCCCTCAGACATCAAGGGAGGAGAATTTAGCTAAAAATGAAATTGGGGGAGAGGGAGGAAAGGAATTTTACAATGAATTCTACTTTACGAACAAAGATTTGAGAGAATGGAAGGTGTGGCGTTCACCCTCCTAGGTGTGTGATATCATGCTGGGTTCATAAGGAAAGGGTAATAGCTCAGTCAGTAGAGCATAAGGCTCTTAAGCTCAGGGTTGTGGGTTTGAGCCCCATGTTGGGCAAAAGATTCCTGCATTGCAGGGGGTTGGACTAGATGACCCTCGTGGTCCCTTCTAACTCTACAGTTCTAGGATTCTAGGGTTAACTAAGTGTAAAATGACTAACCAATAGGAACCCAAGGGGAGGAGTTAGAGTTAGAGTTGTTGAGAAGTCAGTCCGGAGTTAGAGAAGGGGAGAGAGGATACGTCTGTGGGTTGGGCTAGTCTGATGTGAGAGAGTGAGAGAATCTGTTAAGAGGAGTCAGTCAAGCAGTTGAGATAATCAGTCAGAAGGTATTAGGAAGGTATAGGCCGGTAAAGAAACTAAAGTTAAGAAACTGACAAGAATATTATCTGAGAAACCATAAACCTGTTAATACTTATAAAATAAACCTGTTTAATTGGTTCAATTTTAACAACTGTCAGCACTCAGTGTGTACCCAAGAGTAACAGGTTGGTGGCAGCGGGGAAGCGAGCACAGTGGTGGCACATGGATCAATAGACCGTTAAACTTCTGGGGACCCTGTGTGATCGCCACAGAAGGGTAGTCAGAAATTGCCAGATTGCTATTCCCATATTGACAAAGAGGCTCATAATTTAGCTGAGGAGTACAGATAAAATTCATAAATATTAAAAAAAGATGTGAAATGAACAAAAATGAGAGATAAGTCCACACCATCTGGGTGTGGTGTCCTTTCAGTTATATAGTGGGAGAGTATGGCTCCCCTTAATTTTCACATATTCATGCTAAGCATATTCAGACCTAGAATTACCACTCACCCATTAAAGTGGTTTGCGGGGTTTGTGACCCGGCGCAGGCTTCCCTAGCCCGGGTGACACCCCCCTTTTGCTTGCTGGCCATCGCTCCGCCCCCTCCTCAGCTAACCAGTCGGCTGCTGGCTGGGGGGTGGAATGAGGGCCAGGTACTAAAGGCTCCAGCCGACCACCTCCTGTTGTTATTCAATATATACACATTTGTTTTATGACTGTTTTTCCTCCATATTTTTCTTTCTCTCTCATTTTAAATTATATCCATTGGATGTGTAACTTCATGATAGAAATACCACAAGTTAGGAAAGGTATTAATAAACAATATATCCTCCCCTGCCACCCTGAACATTCCCAAACTACCACCGGACATTTCCTATAAAATGCAAAAATCCCCATTGATGGGGATGTAGGCCCTCCAAAAAAGGACTTATTGGGGATTTTGCGGGTATATGGCAACCCTAATATATTTTGAACTGGCAATAAATAACATACCAAATCTAGAAAGACAAAAAAGTCCCTGTTGCAACAGTGACAATTGTATATTAATAAATATTCATATAATGTATATTGCAAAACAATTTGTAGCTACATCCAATTTTATATAATGTTTATTTTTCCATCCCTCATGCTTGACTGGGGATAATGGGAGCTGGAATCCAAAACCATTCAACATTTTGTTGTTTAGAATCTAACCTTTCATTTTCCTTTTGTTTCTTTTTCTTTTTCTTTCTGTTTCATTTTGAATTATACGCATTGTTTTCTCCTTATCAGTTGCTCCCTGCTATTCAGCTCTGGCCTCAGCACAATGATGTAGCATTTCGGGCAAAAGATACAGCCCAGTAACCCAGCAGTGGAGGCCAAGATGGAGAAGATCTCCACAGCCACCATGCCTTTCCCTCTTGTGCTCAGGTAAGTTGGAATAAAGGACAACCATACACTGCAAAAGGCCAACATGCTGAAAGTGATGAATTTGGCTTCATTAAAACTATCGGGCAACTTGCGAGCAAGGAATGCCACAATGAAGCTGGTGATGGCCAGAAATCCCATGTAGCCCAACACACAGTAGAACATGACGACTGACCCTTCATTACATTGCAGAATGATTTCTTTTTTTGCTGAGTACATGTCTAAGTCAGGAAATGGAGGAAAGGTTGCCAGCCACGTGGTACAAAGACATATTTGAACAAGTGAACAGCAAATTACAATTGAATAGGACACTTTCCTCCCCACCCATTTCTTCATTCTAGATCCTGGTTTTGTAGCCATGAATGCTAGAGAAACTATGGTGGTCTTTGCCAACACACAAGAAACAGCCACTGAGAAGACGATGCCAAAAGTTGGTTGTCGGAGAAGGCAGCTCACTTTCCCAGGTTGGCCAAGGAATAACAAAGAAGATAGGAAACAGAACAAGAGGGAGACGAGGAGAGTATATGAGAGGTCCCGGTTGTTAGCTTTCACCATTGGCGTATCTTTGTGCTTAATAAATATTCCTAACACGAGGGCTGTGATCAGAGAAAAGGAAACCGCAGCTGAGATTAAAGTGATCCCTAAAGGTTCATCATATGACAGAAAGGTTACAACTTTGGGGGTGCAAGCATCCTTATTCTTGCTTGGATACTGAGCTCCAGGACATATGAAACAGTCATCCACATCTGAAAAATAGGAAAAAGTCCCATTTCAGTGTCAATTTATTAGACACAAGAAAGTAAATTAGCCCTTATGGTGCTAGAATTTAATCATCTACCAGTCTGGTTAGAAATCTTCCCTTCTGGGCACAGAGCACAATCATAGCAGCAAGCTTTCTCCCCTTCCTTTTTCTTCTTCTGATTACCAGGCTGGCAGTGTTCATTGCATGAAGAAAGGGGAAGCATCTATCCAAAAAACAGAAGGAAGATTAGTATGGAAGAAAATTATGTCTAATTTTATTTGATTTCATCCCTACGTCCAGTTTCCAGTTTCCAACTTTGCTGTATACTGATCAGTAAATGTGAAGTTAAGTAGTAGAAAATTGTTGAAAGAGCTAATTAAATACGCAGGAGGAGTGAATCATCATTTGCTGCTGTAGCCTGATGCCTTAGACCAGTGGTGTCCAAACTTTTTTTCAAAGAGGGCCAGATTTGATGAAGAGAAGGGCCATGAGGGCCACCCAAAGTTGTTAACCTTTTTTTAGGATTGAAATTGATGAGTTTTTTATGATTTTACCCCTCAGTTTACCCCCCCCTTTTTTTTATTGAAGGATTTTACTCCAGGAAATAAAAAATAAACTGACTGGCAGGCCGGATTAGGCCCCCAAAATGGACTTTGGACATGCCTGCCTTAGACCACAGTAACAGAAATTACCAAATTTGTGTTTGCAAATGACATGAACTGAAAATGAGTAAAGTGAAATTGATCACTTTAGACAACTAAGAAAGGAAAATTGCTCCTCTCTCACTGAGGGAGAATCTAGTTTTAGAAGGTAAAATCCTTCATATCTTCTCATAGCATAATGGGCAAAGTCTACCGTATTTGAATTAGACAAAAAAAGATTACAAGCTTTTTATTGTAAGTAGCACTTAATTTTGGGAATTGGTTTGGAAAAGATGCTTTCAGTGTTTGTTTGGTTGTTTGATTTTTTTTAAAAAACTAAGAACAATGAAGGCAATTTACAATCCATTCAGCTTGGTGGCCCATTGCAAAGCCAAGTTCTAGAGAAAAGATAAGTTCTTACATCATTATTACCCACCAAGGGTTCACCAAGGAAACTACAGCATCCATACCTCATTAAAACATCTTGGCCACACAATTATATCATCGTTGATCATGAATACTTTTCCATCAAGTGCATTGGTATCAACCCTTCCAACTTTCAATCTCTGGAATGACTTGTTTGGGAATGTAATCATGTTTGTTATGTCAAAGCCACAACCCATTTCCCATTTATCATCAAAGGCCATTGTTTCTCCAACTGAGTTGTTGAATGAAATGCCTTGAAGAAAGAGGTGGAGCTGATTGAAAGAAGGAAAGAAATTGGGCACAAGAAATAGCACATAATATACATTTTGAGGACTGGGAAAAATTCTGGAAAGTAAATTTGAAATTTACAGATTATTCTCTTTTGAAAGAAAATTATATGAAAATGATGTATAGATTGTATATTACACCAGTACAGATAGCAAAAATGTACAAAACCTGGTTAAACATATGTTGGAAATGTAAAGAAAAAGAAGGGACTTTTTATCATATGTGGTGGGAATGTAGAGAAGTTTTAAAAAAATTGGGAAGTGATATACAATGAATTGAAAAAATGTTTAAAATGACATTTGTAAAAAAAAAACAAAAACAAAAAAACAGAAGCATTTTTGTTAGGGATTGTAGGACAAGACCTGCCAAGAAAAACAAAAAACTTATTGATGTATGCTACAACAGTGGCAAGAGTCTTGATAGCACAAGGATGGAAGAACGAGGAAATCCAAACAAAAAAACAGTGGGAAGAAAAATTGATGAGTTACGCAGAGCAGGCTAAATTGACATATAAATTGCGGAACAAGGACAACTGTGACTTTAAGGAAGAATGGGAACTTTTTACAAATTATCTAAAAAGACAACACAATGAACTGGACTCCTTGGCAGGTTTTGAAAAAACATACACAAATTTATTGGTTGATAACAGGGTAGGTAGATAATGTAAGGATATGTATAATTCCATAATATGCAGAGAATAATATGTGCTGGGAAATCAGAGAGAGGAGCTGAGGGAAGTCTCTGGGTGGGGAGGGAGGGTTAGAAGGGGGGAAGGGAAAAATAATGAATGTGATATGTTTTGATAATGAAATTGTTAATAAAAACACTTCTTTTTTAAAAAAGAAGGAAGGAAGGAAGGAAGGAAGGAAGGAAGGAAGGAAGGAAGGAACACAATCGTATAACAACATGCAAAAGATTGCAAGCTTTGAAGGGGGAAGAGGGGGAAATAATGAATATGATATGTTTTGATAATTTGTTATATTGAAATTGTTAATAAAAAAACTTTTAAAAAAAGAAGGAAAGAAGGAAAGAAAGAAAAATAGAACACAATCGCATAACAACATGCTAAAGATTGCAAGCTTTAATTATAGGAAGAAATGTACACCCACAGATCCCGCCTCTGAAAAAACCTTTCTGATCAGTTATACAAGGTGGAGGAAAATGGATATAGGCACCACTTGTATTAATTAATCTGTTCATTGTATCAAGAAGATTTCTTTGTGGAGCTATTACCTGCCAAGCCTGCAGGGGCTGAACGTCAACACTGCTACCAACCACGGTTGGTCTGTGCCTGGATCTAGATGAGTACATGTCATGCAAAGCATGAGCGATAACATATACAGCATTATAGATGCTGTAGCTCTAGCCATTCATGCGCATTTCAAAAAGACCTGCAGGGAGACTTTCCAGCCTCTCTTCTCCAGTACAAGTGTCATCATCCATTTCAAGCATCCCTGGATCTGGAAGTAAACAGTCAAAGGCTTGCTCCCAGAAATCTTTCAGAAAGCCATCTCCTTGAGTTCTCTTTGGCTTTATGTTCTGAAGAAATTCCCTGAACCCTGGTACCTCTTTTGTGTGAATTGCGAAGGAAATGGCACCCTGGAACATCTGGAAATCCAGCCCTCTTGAAATCCCAGATAATGCAAAGTCTATCTGGGTGGTCATAATCCACACCTTTCCAAATAATCCATTTTCATTATTTCCAGAATCTTGTGAACCTAGAAAAGTTATCAGCCATAGAATTGTTACAGGATCTCCATATACAATATTTATATTGGCTTTATAATCTGTGAAAGACACACTAAGTAAATTTGCGTAATGAAAGTGATTTAAAAGCTCCTCCATACGAGCTACTTGTGGAATTCTTTTTGTGAAGGCTGAACAGATTCCATGTCTGGAAAACAATGACTCCAGTATTTTAAGGAATTTTTCTCCACTCTTGTCCTCCACCACAAAGAGCCCCACCCATGTCCACCTAAAATGCTGAAGTAGCCAGATAATGCCCATATACTGAAGGTTTTCATTTGGAACCATGCGGTAAAAAGGAGGGCCTTCCATACTTTGGAACTCATTTGCAGCAAATGAACCATATGTAAGCTGTAAGAAAATGGATAACATCAAGTGAGTTATGAAGAGTCTTTTTCAATGAAACTGATTTTAATAATATTGCTTCTTTCTTGTAGACTTCCCAGTTGAGTAATAATAATCCCCACACCCCCATGAATATATATTACCTGTGGGATCTTGTAGAGACCTGTGATGTCTCTCATATGAAAAGAGGTGTCAGAGCCAAGTCCTCCAATAATTGCTAGGAGGCTTTTGTGTGACCCACATTCGTAGTTGGGAAGAAAACTCTCTGACTTGAAGATCAGATCCAGTGTGGTGCGATAGGTCATCCTTGCATCATGATAGCTGTCAGAGATGTGGAAACCAAGTGTGACATTAGGTAGCATCTTGGGATTCTTGTTAATGTCATTTATGGCAAACACCAGAGCCAGGATGTGTGAGTAGAACTTGGTCACCACGCTGGCAAGAGAGTTGATTTCATTAATTTAAACGATGAGTCTCTAATGAACAAATTCATGATGCTATTATATTAGAAATTCCTATGAGTAACCAAATAAGAATATTGGGTTGTATTTTATATTTGTGATTCCCTCCCCTCAATGCCACACCATCCTCTTCAGTGGAAAAGTTAATTGTGCAAAAGACATAGAATGGAAAAGGCAGAATTCTGGTCCAAATAATGTCAAAATCTAAATTCTTTGGCAGGCCTGGACTGACATCTGCATGAAATAAGAGAACTTTACAAAACTAACACAACTGAATAAAGTTAAGTATGCAGTCAAAAATGTAATTTAGGAACCACATGTTGGAATCATGTGTGAACTTTTTTTTTTGTAAATAGTATCAATTTTGGATCGTTTCGTTCACTGTTTCGTATTGTGGTTTTTTTAAAACAACAACAACGAATAAAGCATTTAAAAATTAAGAAAAAAATTAAAAAAGGAAAGGAAAGAAGAGCCAATATTCTGATGCCATGTGTGCATCTGCATGAATGTAATATTGTAGTGGTTGTCGCAGTACCAGAATTTTGGGAAATCTTTCCTATTTGTTTCCAATATCCCATGGCTAATAAATCATTTTCAGCTCAATAATGCTTCTAATATATAATGCAACCAAATATACATGCCATATGTTATTTTCATGGCCTTGACACATTTTGTGATCTCCTCAGTAAAATATAACAATCCATTTCTCCCTCTCTTTGGCCATTCCAGTAGGTATACTTACATCTTTTTGTATTTTATTTATGAATTTTTCAGATTATATTTTACATATATTCATCATTTTGTTATAATCTTCTTTTGACTTCCCAACCTATCCTTTCCTACACGAATCAATCACTTTTTTGTTTATATTTGAAAGACCATACATGGTCCCTTAAGTATACTTGATTTGAGACATTATAAGAGCACTCATTTGATACCAAGAGGCCAGAGGAGAGGAGAAATAAACATTTTCTTTTTTCCAGAAAGATAAGCAGGTGTGTCAAAAGAGTCAGAGAGGAAAGGCAAATACACTGATGCATGAAACATGGTATTGCAGTAACATTTTTTCCCATGTCTTTCGATCTCTCCATTTATGAATACTCTTCTTTGCTTGCCTGTCCATCTTTTTGTGCAAGTTTTCACATTGGCAGAAACAGTATTTACTATTAACAACTAAAATGCAATGCATTCAGGAGGTGCAAATGGGGATTCTTACTGTGGAACATCAAATATTGTCTGAGACGGATGTTCCCTGAAAGAGACTTCATTGAAAAAATAAGAGTTCTGAGACACAATCCCACCAATGAGGAGACCACCTGCCTGGTAGAAATCATGTGGAACAGGGAGGGAATCATCTCCGAGACATCCCATAATATCTACTTGGCAGACAATGGGAGGCAGAAGAAGTAGCAGTATTGTTATTTTCAACATGTTGGCAGCAAAACGTCTTTGTAAACACAAATTCTCTTGCATCCATCACCTTGTTTGAGTGGGTTAGATTGAATGGTCCCTGACTCTGCCAAATTACCCATAGAATTTTCATTAAGAGTGTGACAAATGACTTGAATACTATCTGATATCACCAGCTTTCCAGTTTCAGTGTGGCTTATAAAAAGAAAAGGGGGAAGTGTCAGAGATGGCCATGTTTACCTCATGTACTTATTCCCAGCCGCCCATGCTACAGGGAGTTTTGTATAATCACTTTCAGGCCCCCATAGTGACTGTTTTCTTCTGCATTCTGCAGAGCCTTGAGAGCTTAAGACAGGTGAACACATTATAGTGTTTTGGTTAATTGTAGGAAGAGATAATTACTTCTTCAGAGTGTGGATCCTGAATGCCACTTTTGATAGGAAACATGTTGGCTCTTTTCCACAGTTGGCCAGAAGTCTTCTCTTCTTCCTAAAGAGATGGGACTTGGGACCTCAGTTCCAAATTTCAAACTCCAAAAGGACCACTTAGAACAATGCTATAACCATTTCTTACAGTAATGACAAACACTATTAGAAAGTAAAATATATCAGTATTAGGCACTGGAATAGGTCACTATCTAGAGGTCCCTGACCCAGAAACTGACCCTGAAATGCTGCTCTGTAACTGCTATGAACAAAACAAGAAAATGGCAGGACTCTACTCTTGAATAATTAGAAGTAGCAAGAAGAGGGCCAAGATCTGTTGTGGAACAACTTGTAAACAATATCAATTCACTTATCCAGGTCAACATATATGAGTGTGAATATCAATTTCAATTCATTTGTATTAATATCAATTCACTTATATCAATATCAATTCACAATATCAATATGAGTGTGAATATCAATATTGATTCACTTATCCAGTTCAACATATATGAGTGTGAAATCTCCCAGAAAGAATAGCATGGTCTTATCATACTTAAGTTTCAAAGGAGGAATGTCTTGAATATGATATGATTAATTGACAGGAGGGTGAATGAGAGAATGAATGCACTTTACAGAATAAGTGAATTTATTTGCAGCAGCAGCAGCAACAACAACCACTGAACAAAGGAGTTCAGTTGAAATATGGGCATATGTAAGGTCCTGCACTTAAGCAGGAAGAACCAGCTGCACAAACATGAGATGAGGGACACCTGCATTGCCAGTTGTACATGTGGAAAGGATCTAGGGGTCTTAGTTGACCACAATCTTAGCATGGGTTAACAGTAAAATGCAGAGGTACCCAGATGCCCACTCTCAGCACAGGACTAGTAGGACCCAGTCCAATAGCTTCAAGTTACAATAAAAGGAGATTCTGACCAAACATCAGGAATAACTTCCTAACTATTCAGCCCTTGGAATGTGAACATATGCCATGGATGCTTTAGCTGAGATTCCTGCATAGCTGGCGGGATGACTAGATGAATCTTGGCTTCCTTTCCAACTCTACAATTCTATGATTCTTTGATATATTGAGAAGTAGTGTAACCTGTGTTATTGGTTTAGTTCTAGCCCCAATCACAATGGACAGTGTTTTGGCCAATATAACATCAGATCTCCCTGACTGTATTGAGTTTCTAAATCAATAGCCCTCTAGTACTTTTCATCAGCCACAGGTTGGAATACCTCAGGTAGATTAATATTGTATGCCATGTATGGTGGTTGTCAAATTCACTACTTCTAGTAGGAGTGAAATCCATAGTTTAATTATGTGTTGTCTACAGGAATAGTTTCTTCTGTGTCTCCTAAACCTTTCAATAATCACTCTCACTTGATACCCCCAACTTCTATTGTTATGAAACAGGGAGAAAAGCTTTTACCTATGTACATTCTCCATAACATGCGTGTGTATCATGTCTTCTGGTACTTGCCTTTTTTAAACTAGAAAGACCCTCCCAGATTGTTCTGACTCAAGTGGATTCAGAATTGAAAAAACCTGGATAAATCTGTTCAAAGGCAATGTTCTATGAATGGATTTCTTGTGACTGACTACAGGATGAATTGGATAAGGCAGAAATCAGGGAAAGGACTGCAACAGCTGGTGTGGTACTGGAAATCTTAACAAACCTATGTCCATGCAATCCAAGGATGCTTACAGCCTCTAAGGACAGCTCCAGTTTTTGCCTACAAATGAACAATCTGACTGCCTGTGTTGGGACCTGTGGTAACCCAAGCAACACAGTCCATATCCAGTCCCGAATCCAAGGGTTCCATGAGGAGTCAGTCCGACATGGCCAAGGCAGGACATGAGGAAGGAAACCAGGCTAGGTCAGGCACAGGATCACAGGCAGGTTCTAGCAAACAGCAACATTGCTCCTGCAACCTGAGGTGGGGTTCAGCAGCCTTTTATCTCTGTTGGGGTAACGGCTGGTCCTGATCCCCCGGTGACTCACCTCCCTGTCTTGCCCTAAGGTGAGCATTCCTCCTGTGAGTACTCAGGTCTCTCCTTCTCTCAGACCTCAGTCTCTGCAGCTCAGGAGATGTTGGCAGGTTACTAGACCCAGAGGCCACCTAAGCCTCTCCTGACCCAACTGGTAGTGGAGCAACTGTAAGTGATTGCCCAGCTGGAGGCAACGAGGTAATCTTCGCATTTGGAGCCAGGGCAGGCTCAGGCCCCTGACTCGGCCCAGCTGGTGCTTGTTGCAGGGGAACCTGTGCAGACTGGGGCTCTTCAGAATCAGGCCCCAGACTAGGTTCAGCTGCCGCCTGAGGCAAAGGGTGACCTGAGACTCCTCTGGCTCTGAGTCCAAGCCCAAGTCCCAGGCCATCACACTGTGCATGGGACACAACTATCATTCATAAACCCTTGTGATAAAGCAAGTTTGGAAGGAATTGTCTAGGAGGAGAGATCAAGAGACACTGTTGTCAGGTCAGAACTGACAGGGAACCTCTTGTCTGTTCACCCAGTGGGAATGCAGAGATTCTTCTTCTATTATTGGAAGAAAATGGTGTGTGAACTTTATCTGGGCATAACATGCTGCTAATGAAGAGATAGTTCTGTTTTTTTCCACAAGAAAACCACCGTCCTCTAACCCAGGGGTAGGCAACCTAAGGCCCGGAGGCCGGATGCGGCCCAATCGCCTTCTCAATCTGGCCTGCGGATGGTCTGGGAATCAGCGTCTTTTTACATGAGTGGAATTTTCTTTACAGTGCATCTCTGGGTTGTTTGTGGGGCATAGGAATTCATTCATCCCCCCCCAAAAAAATAGTTCGGCCCACCACATGTTTTGAGGGATGGTGGACTGGCCCATGGCTGAAAAAGGTTGCTGACCCTGCTCTAACCCAAGATAAAATAAAGCTTATTTGAAGAAATAAGTTGCAGTACTGGTTTTTAACATCCACACAGAACAGAACATAGATAACAAATTTCTTTTTAATTATGATTGGCAGTGGCAAAATATTAATATAGTGCAGATGTTCACCACATCTATAATGATAAGCCTAGGAGGTCCATGGAAAAAGTAACCAGGAGGATGTCAGTCTATTTGCCTCCCCCCCCCCCACCGTGTCTGAAGTGTATTAGAGAGAAATCAAGGTCCACACAGATTGTTCTATACCCCAGTAAAAGAGATTCTCAATCCCAGATTCTTCTTCAGGAGCCCCATATTCATTTTGAATGCAGTGGCAAAGGCTAACACTTTTTAAAGTGTTAGAGCCAGTGTGGTGTAGTGGTTAAGAGCGGTAGTCTCGTAATCTGGGGAACCGGGTTCGCGTCTCCGCTCCTCCACATGCAGCTGCTGGGTGACCTTGGGCCAGTCCCACTTCTCTGAAGTCTCTCAGCCCCACTCACCTCACAGAGTGTTTGTTGTGGGGGAGGAAGGGAAAGGAGAATGTTAGCCGCTTTGAGACTCCTTAAAGGGAGTGAAAGGCGGGATATCAAATCCAAACTCTTCTTCTTCTAAAATGGGGATGGTAGAGGATATTCTGGCTCTTCACTAGAATTTAACAATGGGACATGGGACAAAATAGAGTTGCTGAATATAAACATACATGGAATAAGCAGATAGGGAAGGTAGATTATCAGCCAATGTATTATCTATTGTGTTCCCAGTCACAGAGTCCCCTCTGCCGACATGCATAACTGCTGAGTGGAAAATGAATGAACACAACAAGTGTCTGGGATTTAAACAGCGACAACTTTATTGATTTCCGATGTTGCTTTGGCATAGGCATTGAGCGTGTATCCCTCTAAGCCACCCTGCTGGAGGACTAAGGTATGAGAGGGTTTCTTCAGGGATGGAATCCTTGCAAAATGCAGGTTTACAAGGATGGCCCCCTAATGCTGAGGGAAACTCTATGGCCCGCTAGCCCTACGCTCTTGACTCTTTGGGCAGAGACTTCCCTCTAGTCCCCTCTAACGAGGTACCCTGTTAATGCCGTCGGCCAAGATAATTAGATGGCCATGCCCCCCTCCCCAGGCCTCTGTGGATTAGCTCGTTTGAAGAATGGGTTTGACGGGAACCAGTGAGCTTCCTGTGGCAGGAACCTGTGGCTCTCCAGATACTACACTACAAAACCAGAGTTGAAGAGTTCGAAGGGACAATGAGGGTCATTCAGTCCAACTCCCTTTTGAACTGCACCTCTTTTTACCATCCTTGCTAGGGCTGATGCGAGTAGGAGTCCAGATCATGCAATGAATCCTTGTTTTATGTGATATGAAATAAAATACAATTGTACCTTTGTTCTCGAACGGAATCCACGCTGGAAGTCCGTTCCACTTCCAAAAATGTTTGAAAACCAAGGCATGGCTTCTGATTGACTGCAGAAACTGTCTGCACTCAATTGGAAGCCGTGTAAGCAGCGTCAGACATTCAGCTTCCAAAAATAGTTTATAAGTGTTTGGGGCGTTAGGGAGCCAAAATGTTCAAGAACCAAGCTGTTTGAAAACCAAGGTACAACTGCATTATATAACAATGCAATTTTGTATTAGTATGTTCACTTTTAGCAAATGGTGATTTCACTTCTGTTCTGATCATGTTTCATTTGTGCATTTTAACATTAGACTTTATTATAATTTTAAAGGACATTATCTATTTTATGTAAACTGCTTAGATTATATGGGTGATTAAGCAGCATGTAAATCTGAACAAATGATTAAACAAAGTCATCTTGAGGGCCACAGGTTTGTCACGCCTGATACAGGGAAAGAGAGGTTGAGTGGGAGACAAATGGAAAGGCACATTTCCTCTGCTGCATAAACATTTCACAAATATACAACGTCTGGGAGAAAAGTATTATATCATCAATTTGCCTGTCTTGCTGTCTTTCTTATATGAAGACATTGTGAATTCAAAGAAGCTTTAGTAATGTTCTAGTAAGCCATATGCTCTTCAAACCTATATCCAACCCACCTAATAATATGATAGATACAAAACATGTTGATAATTTAACACTTTTTTCTTATTAGTTGTTCCTTGCTGTTTAGTTCAGGCCTCATCACAATGATGTAGCATTTAGGGGAAAAGATGCAACCCAGCAACCCACAACAGGAAGCCAATATTGAGAAGATCTCTACAGCCACCATGTATTTTCCTCGGGTGCTCAGGTAGGTTGGAACAAAGGAGAGCCATATGCTGCAAAATACTAGCATGCTGAAGGTGATGAACTTGGCTTCATTAAAACTGTCTGGTAAGTTGCGGGCAAGGAATGCCACAAGGAAACTGGCAATGGCCAAAAGGCCTAAGTAACCGAGGACACAATAAAACATGGCAACAGACCCTTCATTACATTGCACAATGATTTCTTCCGTTACTGACTGCATGTCTAAATCAGGGAATGGGGGAGAGGTTGCCAACCAGAAGGTGCAAATGCTCACTTGAATGGAAGTGCAGGAAAGGAGAATGGAATAGACTAGTCTTTTCCCCACCCATTTCTGCATCCTAGATCTAGGTTTTGTGGCCATAAATGCAAGAGAAACTATGGTGGTTTTGGCCAACACGCAAGAAACCGCCATGGAGAAGATGATGCCAAAAGCAGATTGTCGGAGAAGGCAGGTCACTTTCCCAGGTTGGCCAAGGAAAAGCAAAGATGAGAGGAAGCAGAGCAGGAGGGAGATGAGGAGAGTGTAGGTGAGTCCCCGGTTGTTGGCTTTCACTATGGGGGTGTCTCTGTGCTTAATAAATATTCCTAGCATCAAGGCTGTAATGAGGGAAAATGAAATAGCAAGAGCGGCTAATGTAACCCCTAAATTTTCTTTATAAGATAGAAAATGAATAGTTTTGTGGATGCACTCATTTTTATTCTTGTTTGGATACTGATCTTCTGGGCATTTGAAGCAGTCATCCATATCTGAAAAATAGAACAAGGGGTGTGGGAGAGAGCGATCTAAATTCAGCGTATATTCATTGACTACAGTCAATTAATGATGGCAAAATGACAAGATATACCAGTCTGGTTTGAAATCTTCCCCTCTGGGCATGGAGCACAGTCATAGCAGCAAAACTTCTCCCCTTCCTTCATTCTCTTTTGACACCCAGGGTGGCAATGCACATTGCACATACCAAGGGGACGCACCTACCCATAAGAAAGATTAGAATGAGAAATGCATGAAGTTGTTTACGTTAGGAGAGCTGTACATATAGATATGCAGATCTACTTCAGTACACGGCGCTGGTATCTGAGGGCCATATTGCCTCATGATAACCTTCCAGGGACCATTTCTTGTGCTGGGTGGTGAAAGACCAAAGTGGGTGAAGCAAAATGCGCATTTCTTACCTTTGTACAGTAGGATACATACATATACCATCCAGACTGAATGACTCAAGGAAGGCTAGTGTTGCCTGGGCACAGTCCCATCATACAACTACAGACATACTCGCAGGGCTTGGGGTTCCTCACCTCTACACTCCCACATCCCCTAGAAATTTACACCTTAATTACCTACCATTTTTAAGCAATGTCCAGCAAACATTAGATGTGTTTCTGTGCATGGTGTCCTTAATTATGTGTAAAAAGGCAACATTTTTTTCCACAATAGGAACAGAGATTTCTGGCATGTTGGTGGCAAAGTCACATCAATACTTTTTAATGGAGCTTGATGGCCCATCAGTTTAGGCAGAATAGGAAATTAATGCCTCAATTTAGAGCAGAAGATTGACATTTCTGTATTTAGAAAGTGACTTCCCTGACTCTTTTCATCATTCACAATGGTTGGGTTAGCCAGAAAAGGTAGTTTGTAATTCAATTTCTGCCTTATTTGAAAGCACAGGATTTGTCCAGAGAACCCAAGAACTCATACCTGGTTAAACAATCTGTGCCACACAATTCCACCCTCATTAATGATGAATGGTTGTCCTTCAGGAGCATTGAGATCCACCCTTCCAATTTTTACTTTAAGGAATGACTTGTTTGGGAATGTGACCATATTTAGAATGTCAAACCCACCTTCCATCTCCCTTTCTGCATTAAAGGACACAACTTCGTTTGCTGGGTTGTTAAATGAAACGCCTTGAAGAAATGGATGGAGCTAGTTGAAAAATAAAGAAAATTAGATATGTGGTGCAAAATGAATTCAGATTGAAATGATTAACAGGCACAACCATAGAAGGAAATACATGTATACTAAGAACATGTTGTCAGAGTTGTTGTCACTTCGTACTGAACTGCCCATTGAAATCAGAAGAGTTGTGAAAATCATTACCTGCCAAGGCTGCAGACGGCTAGGTCCAGCACTCTTATCAATTACCATTGATCTGTGCTTGGATCTGAAGAGGTCCATGGTGTTCAGAGCATGAGCAATAGCATAGACAGCATTATAGATACTATAGCTGTGTCCAGTCATGTGCATTTCAAAAACACCTGCAGGGAGGCTGTCCAGCTTCTCTTCTCCAGTACATGTGTCATCATCCATCAGAGGCACCTCTAGATCTGGAAATAAGCAATCAAATGCTTGCTCCCAGAAATTTTGGAGAAAACCATCTCTTTGTGTCCAATTTGGTTTCACAGTCTGAAGAAATTCCTTGAAATCTAGAATATCTTTTGAGTGAGTTGTGAAGGAAATGGCACCTTCAAAGATCTGAAAATCCCAGGATCTTTCCATGCCTGTCATTATGAAATCTATCTGTGTTGTCAAGATCCACACCTTTCCAAATGATGTGCTTTCTTTTCTGAAGGGATCTAACATAATTATATATGCTCTCAGCAATAGAAAGGTCAAGGTTTCTCCGTAAATGATAATTACATTGACATCTATTTTTCTTAAAAGTTCAAACACATTTGAAGCTTTGACCACAGGATCATTCAGAGAAGGCAGCTGGGTTTGTTGTGGGAGTCTTTCTGTGAAGGCTGAACAGATTCCATTCTGGGAAAACAATGGCTCTAGGGTCTTCAAGAAAAATTCTCCAATGTTATCATCCACAACAAAGAGTCCGACCCATGTCCATCTAAAATATCGAAATAACCTGATAATCCCCATATACTGATGGGCTTCATTTGGGACCAAACCATAAAAGGAAGATATGTGCATTTTTCTAATCTCCTCTGAGGCAAAGGAACCATATGCAAGCTAAAACAAAATGCACAGTCCTTGTAGAGACAAGTAAGAAATAGTCTCAGTGTGCAAATGAATGATTATAAATCATAAATATCAGTTGCAGGATTTTTCAGTAATACCATTATTTGCTTCCTAATCTGTGCCTGTCAAAAGTTTAATTTACTACCTCTCTTTCACAGCACCCACTATGTTTATCTTGATAAGATTTAAGATGTTTCCCATAAAGGCAGAGGTATCAAGAGACAGGTTTTTGTGGATGTCATATGAACTAATAGGGACAACTGGAGAGGAGGTCCATATTGGTGAGATGGTCATCTTTGCATTGTAGCAGCTGATACACAAATGAGAACTAGGTGAATACATAAAAGTTTTACTTGAGCTCTCATGGACATGCAATTAAGCTTAATATTGGAATTGTAGACTTGATGAGGTGGAAGGGATCCAAATGTCAACCATAACAAGAACGTCCAGACCTGTAGGCTTACAATCTTAACCCTACTCCCAGCACACACACCCAAATAGACACTGGAAGAAGGACAGGGAAGGAAAAGGAAAATCAAAATTCAGACACCAGTTTCTAAACAGCTGTTCCTATAATGACCAAATGGCACAGTTCGGGGTGCTGGGCCTCCAGAAAAGCAGATGAAATGAGGCCTGCTTCCAGACTCTCCCACTGATGGATGGGCTGGATGCCAGTGAGAGTTAAGGGACAGGAGGACTGACAGACCTAGCTGGTCACAGTAGAGCCAGTGGAGTGACTATTGCTTCCCAGTTCTTGTTCTGCTGGAATGGCATGTATGTTAGGACAGGCGCATTGGTGTCATGGCAGCCATGAAATCCTGGACCATTCATACTCAGTGGCTTCTGTGTGGATGATTAGAATAATCAGGAGAGTCTGCAACATCATATCGAAGCCATGTTCCTCTTACCTACTCACTATGTCACTCTCCCAATGCTTACCTGTGGAATCTTGTAGAGTCCCAAGATTTCTGCCACGTGGAAGGAGGTAGAAAAGCCCAGTCCACCAATGATGGCTTTGATGTTTTTCTGACGACCACATTCAAAGTTGGGGACAAATCTATGCAATTTGAAGAGCAGGGCTAGAGTGTTTTGATAGGTCATCCTCACATCATGGTAGCTGTCATAGATGTGGAAACCAAGTGTGACATTGGGCAAGAGCTTGGGGTTCTCGTTGATCTCCTTTATGGCAAAGGCCAAGGCCAGAGAGTGCTGGTAGAACTTGGTCACCATGCTGGCAATAGAGTTAAGCAACAATTTCAGAATAGAATTCTAGCACTCATTCAGGTCTAATACCACAAATCATGGCGCAAACCATTGTAGTAGTATGATATGAGGTGCATAGGAACCCATGCTTTACCAGAGCACAATGCCATAAAAGAGAACTGCGTGTTATGTTGTGTGGCTGTGGCTGTGACTTCTTCTCCTGTCTTTATTGTGTGTATATAGTGTTGAGTGTATGGCACATTGGTGTAAATCAATAAATAAAAATGTGCAAATGACTGGCAGCATATTTTTCATATTTATTTATTCATTTCGCAGATTATTTCACAAGACTAATCCCCCCAAATTCCTTTGGGAAATGGATTCATTGGTAGATGTCTGTGTGTGTTGAAGCGGGTGTGTGTGTGTGATATCTGTAATGCATACATAAGGCAAATACATTAGTAAAGTGCAAATGAAATGAACTGAGATGGAGGAGGAGCCCTAGTTTGGACCAATCATACCTAAGCATGTGTCATCAACTCTGACAACAGCCTTCCAGGGTTTCAGAAATGGAGTCCCAGTCCTATCTGGAGATGCCAAGCATTGAACCTTGAACTTTCTGCATACATATCCTCTATGGATGGTCTATGGCCCTTCCTACATGTGCATTTGTTGAACATCTTGCCACTCATATACACCATCTTTGAGATCTGGAAAAACTTGTAAGATGGGTGACTTACTGGGTAACATCAAACAATTTCTGAGAAGGATGCTCATTGAATGAAATTCCATGGAAAACATACATGATTTGAGATCCAACACCACCAATGAGGATGCCACCTGGCTGGTACCATTCATGTGGAACAGGGACAGGGTCAGATGTGGGGCATTTCATAGTCTCTTCTTTGCACACAATGGGAGGCAATAGAAGCAGAAACATTAGAAGCCACAACACCCCAGCACCCAGCCCTGATTCTACCATATCCCCCTGTAGCAGCTGCATGGTGTCAATGCACCTCTTAGAATCAGCAGAGATATAACTGCAAGCCTTGAATAAAAGCAGGCATCACAAATTATCCAATTTGAAGTCTGGGTTGTAAGACACACAAACACAAGGCAGAAATAGCATAAAACAAACTTGCAGAGCCATGCCTCCCTCTTTGTCCTTCCTTCTAACTCTCCATAGTACAGGGGTTTATTTCTAACCACTTTCAGGCTTGCATATCCTTTGTTTTCTCATGTCTTCTGTAAAGCCTCTGGAGCTTCAGACATGTGAACAAATTATAGTGCTTGAGATAATTTGGGGGTGGGGGTGCAATTTTCTCTTTGTGGAGAGGATATTTAGTGAAACTTTTTGTAGGAGGCATGTTTTTTTGAAGTCAGACCACAAGTCTTCTCTGCTCTCTAAAGGGAAATGGGGCTTTATGGTGAAGTCATTGGTTTGAGTAGAGAACACAATATACTGGTAGACCTGGAAGGTGTGGAAACAAGTCTTTTTCGCTTCATAACAAGATGAGAAGTACAGGTTCCATATTTTGAGGGTGAGCAAACACCAACAAGAAACTGATCTCATTTCATCCATGAGGTCATGGTAGCAGACCAGAATCCAATGTGCCCTACACCTGACATCATATAGTATGTGAGATGTGAGGCAAGATTGTTGGGTCTCTTGAAAAACACAGAACATTATAACTATTTACAAGGAGCTCCACAAGACAACCCTGTAAAGCTCTTTCCAAGGTGCTCCACCGAGCCATGTTTTTCAAGGTTTTTTCTTACCAAGACCTGACAATCATATCAAGTCCTGCCCAACCCTTTGCAAAATGCTCCAGAAGATGGCATTTTGTAAAATGATTTGCACTCAGACAATTATCTGGTTTTGTGAAGTCCATTGTAAGGTCAAACTGTGTCATGATGATGATAAGCCTGCTCTCCCCTTTTGGTGCAAGAACATTGCAGGATGGCGAGGCTCCAATGGGGCCTCGACAAGGGAACCACGGCTTCGGTGCTCTTCCTGATAGGCAGCGGGGGCATCAGTAGCCAGATCTTGGCCTGCATCCCACTTTGGCAAATGGGAATGGAGGCTGGGACTTGGGCTGTGCCAGGAGGTTGGGCCGATGGAGTGGAAAGCCTTCCGTTGGGTCCACCCCATAGCCATTTAAGCATCCCGAGCCTGGAGCGCTACCTGTTTGTTCCTTCATCCAGTTTCCCTGCCCACCCATCCTTGGTTTTAGCTGATAGTTAAGGACCTTGCTGTGGCTGTGGTGGTTGCCGTTTTATGGGGCTGGGTAGGAATTTGTCCACCGGACCAATTGGCTCTTACCTGGTGGTTTTTTCCTACCTCATAGCAATTGTCACAACTGGGTTGGGCGTTGGGGCAATCCTTTGTTTTGGATGAAGGGGAGGTTGCAGTCTTTGCTTGCCCCTTCAAACACTGGGGCATCCCATTAAAAGGATCTGGGAGGAGTGGTCATGTCTGCGTGCTCAGGCAGGGCCAGGGCCAAAGGCACTCCACCAGACGGCGGTCCCTGTGGGCATCAGCCTATTTGATGTAAGTCTTAGGAACCCCCACCTGGGTTGACCTACATGTCACTTCTGCCTGGCGGGCTGGAAGTATTTTGATCGCTGCCATGCCCAAGCCAAATCTCTTTCATTTGTATTCAATAAAGTTGTGGCCTGTTTTGATCCAAACCAGTCTTATTGGTCTTTTATTTATTTTGGTTGGAGGCTGGGGAGCATGATGCCCAGACCTGCAAATGAATGAAACATGTACAGCCACCCACACCTGCCAAACTTGGCCTGTGAGGGGTTGGTGATATAATGAACTGGTCCACTGGCCACATGTGTCCAATGGTGAAGTCATTTCCATGACTGGGGAAACCAAAGCTGTAGTAATCAAGAAATGCAGGCAACATTTCCTTAAAAGTTGAGCTGAGTCTTATGTTTTTAGATCAGAAGTGTTAGAGGGTAGAGTTCAAAAGGAGAGCTGGCATTTCTCTGCAAATCTCTGAAATGATTCTTAGGTATCTTTGGGCAAGTTTATGATGAGATAGTATTTAGGAAAACTGTACTTTAAGGAAATGGATTTGCTGACACCATAACGCTCTTATTACCTACCCCTTCCAGTAACTACAGAATTGCTATTACAGTGGTACCTTGGTTCTCAAGCTTAATCTCTTCTGGAAGTCTGTTCCAAAACCAAAGCGTTCCAAAACCAAGGTGTGCTTTCCCATAGAAAGTAATACAATATGGATTAATCTGCTCCATGCAATTAAAAACAACCCCTAAAACAGTAGTTTAACATGAAATTTAGTATCTAATGAGACCATTGATCCATAAAATGAAATCAATAAACCAGGCTGCAATCTACTACCCAGTATCAAAAACTGGCAGTGATCTACCAATTGCCATTGGAGGGACGAGACAGGAGGGGAGAGTTTAAGTGTGGAGTGTGGAAACACTCAAACTGCAGGGACGAAGAGAGTGCATGGGGTGCGTGTGGGGAGGGAGGTGGCTAACTGGATGCGGGAGAGGGGAGTTTAAGTTCGGGGGGAGGAAAGGGAGGCAAAAGTTCTCTTCCCCCACCCAAGCCTGCTCCCTCTCTCCCTCTCTCCTGCTTGTTTTCCGGCATCTGCCCAAGCTCCCTGTCCATGCTCCCATTCACCCAGGCGAGTCCCAGGGCTTCTGTCTCCACTGCCTGTGTGCAGTGCGACCGCCCCATTCCTTGCTCAGGAATGCAGAGCCTGCACTGCCTCACCTGGACCTCGCTTGGGACAAGGGAGGGAGGGAAGGCGAGGGGGCGAGAAGGTCAACCTGCCCAGCATAGTTCCCCCACCACACATTCCCCCCCCCAACACCACCTCTCTGTGCGCTGGGGGAGAGTTGCCAACTTCCAAGTCTCCATATTTACATTCCAAGGAGCCGCCAAACCCCACACTTCCCAGCAGAGGGAAGGGAAGGGAAGGAAGCAGCAGCAGTCACTGCTGGGGGCCAAGCCGCTCGCTCAAAACGGAAGTGAGCACTCAAATTGGAGCACATTCTGCTTCTGAAAAAAGTTTGAAAACCGGAACACTCATTTCCGGGTTTGAAGTGTTTGGGTTCCAAGTAGTTTGAGAACAAAAGCTGTTTGAAAACCGAGGCACCACTGTACACACACATAAAGATACACATACCCATTCATGAGGAGCCTCCACAGGAGAAACTGAAGTCATTAGGCTGTCATTAGGTGGAATGAAATGACTAATGTTCCTGGAGGAGGAGCTAATATCCTTGTTCTAATTGCTCTCCCCTTAAAACATTATAACTTTAAACTATTTAAATGAGATTAAGTAATAAACATGTTTCCAAATTAAGAAAATAGAACAGCATAAGAATTATTTTTAGAAGGGAGATTTATTATAGTGAAGAAAGAACAGTGGAAAACATTGGAACCAATCTCAATCTGTCCTGACAATCATACACCTATTTATTTGATATTTACTATTCCTCTGTGATTGGTGTATTTCAAACCATGTAGTACCCAATGCACACACATATCTCATCTATCAACATCTGCCTCATTTACAAATCAATCACCTTTCCTGTATTTCCCTTTCAAAATACAGTGACTTCGAAAGGGGGAAGCCCTGTAACTCTTTTGCAGGAAAAGCAACAAAGTATCTTATGGCACCTAAAATGCAAAGTCGCTAATAGCCCGTGGTAAAGGCATCCATGGTACAAACCTATTTCTATTTTATCTGAAGTAAATCTCATGAATTCATTGAGGTTTATTGCAGCCTACCACACAACCGTGTTTTCTCAGTTCAGTGTGTGTGTAAAATCTCATTTCCCGGGCATCAGGGAGGGAGAGTTTAGCTAAAACAGAAAAAAGGTGGGGGAAAGGTGGGGGGAGGAAAGAAATTTCAAATGTAATTTAACTTTGCAAACAAAGATTCGGGAGAATGCATGGGTAGTAAGAAACTACCAGATGATTATTCCCACATTGACAAAGAGGCTGAGAGTTTAACTGAGGGGTACAGATAAAATCCACAAGTATATAAAAAAATAACCTGCTTTCAAGTGAAATGAGCAATAATGAGTGATAATTTCCATTCTGTTAAAAAAATAAAAATCAAGGTAGGAAGCAGATGACATTCTCACGCTACTTCCTTCTCCTAAACCTCACTGATTTCAATGGGATTTACTTTTGAGTAGACATGTTTAAGATTACATTCTGGGGCACAGTTAAAAATAAAATAGAAAATACCCCCCCAAAAAAACACCCTAGATCTTTCCTGTAAAATGGAACCCCCCCCATGGTGATGTAGGCCCCCTAAAAAGGGCTTGTCAGGGATTTTGTGGACGTAATATATTTTTAACTGGCAAAAGATAACATACCATTATTCTTGTAATTCTTCTTGTTTACATTTCTGTGCCAACAGTACTCTTGCTGCCATTATTGCATATAAAACAGTTTATTATCCTATCTATTAATATCTGCCCCTACAATGCCAGGCAAAAAAGTGCCTGATGGAACAGTGACAATTATTCATAAATATTCATACAATGTATATTACAAAACAATTTATAGGTACAGTCGTACCTTGGAAGTCTAACAGCTTAGTTCTGAAATGTTTTTGCTCCGAAGCGTTGCAAAACCAGCAGTGACTTCTGCGGTTTCCAATTGAGTGCAGGAAGTTCCTGCTGCCAATCAAGAGCCATGATTTGGTTTTTAAACATTTTTGGAAGTCGAACGGACTTCTGGAATGGATTCCATTTGACTTCCAAGGTACGACTGTATATCCAATTTTATATAATGTTTATTTTTCCATCCCTCATGCTTGACTGGGGATAATGGGATCTGGAGTCCAAAAACATCTAGAATGCGACAAATGCTTCACCACTGATCACCATTGTTAAGATATGACAGAATAGTCTCTCATAAAACCATTACAAAGGGAGTTTGCATTAAGCAGTCACAATTGGGAAGGCTATCCTAATATTCAGTCACTGTCTATACCCCCAAGTGTTTGCATCCACTGTTTGTAGTCTTGCTCACTGGAGCGACAAGGAATAA
This sequence comes from Podarcis erhardii, assembly GCF_964252035.2. Taxonomy (NCBI): domain Eukaryota; kingdom Metazoa; phylum Chordata; class Lepidosauria; order Squamata; family Lacertidae; genus Podarcis; species Podarcis erhardii. The sequence continues at coordinate 7,250,565 of NC_138502.1, read as the reverse complement.
GGGGTGGGGTGATGACCTTTCAGTTATGTAGTGGCAGAAATTAAGGCTCCCCTTAATTTTCCCATATTCATGCTATGCATATTCAGATGACAGGATGACAGGATCCCTGACAGGATGGCTCAGTTGGTTAGAGTGTGGTGCTGATAATGCCAAGGTTGCAGGTTCGATCCCTGTATGGGACATCTGCGTATTCCTACATTGCAGGGGGTTGGACTAGATGATCCTCAGGGTCCCTTCCAATTCTATGATTCTAAGATCTTCTGAAGAATTTAACCTTTCCTTTTCCTTTTGGTTTTGCTTCTTTTTATTTTCTGTCTCATTTTGAATTTGAATATGTTTCCTCAATGCTTTCTCCTTATTAGTTGCTCCCTGCTATTCAGCTCTGGCCTCAGCACAATGATGTAGCATTTGGGGCAAAAGATACAGCCCAGTAACCCAGCAGTGGAGGCCAAGATGGAGAAGATCTCCACAGCCACCATGCCTTTCCCTCTTGTGCTCAGGTAAGTGGGAATAAAGGACAACCATACACTGCAAAAGGCCAACATGCTGAAAGTGATGAATTTGGCTTCATTAAAACTATCGGGCAACTTACGGGCAAGGAATGCCACAATGAAGCTGGTGATGGCCAGAAATCCCATGTAGCCCAACACACAGTAGAACATGACGACTGACCCTTCATTACATTGCAGAATGATTTCTTTTGTTGCTGAGTACATGTCTAAGTCAGGAAATGGAGGAAAGGTTGCCAGCCACGCAGTACAAAGCCATATTTGAACAAGTGAACAGCAAATTACAACTGAATAGGACACTTTCCTCCCCATCCATTTCTTCATTCTAGATCCTGGTTTTGTAGCCATGAATGCTAGAGAAACTATGGTGGTTTTGGCCAACACACAAGAAACAGCCACTGAGAAGATGATGCCAAAAGTTGGTTGTCGGAGAAGGCAGGTCACTTTCCCAGGTTGGCCAAGGAATAACAAAGAAGATAGGAAACAAAACAGGAGGGAGACGAGGAGAGTATATGAAAGGTCCCGGTTGTTGGCTCTCACCATTGGAGTATCTTTGTGCTTAATAAATATTCCTATTATGAGTACTGTGATCAGAGAAAATGAAACCACAGCTGAGGATAAAGTGATTCCTAAAGGTTCTTCATATGATAGAAACATTTTAACTTTGGGGGTGCAATCATTTTTATTCTTGCTTGGATAGTGGGTTCCTGGGCATTCGAAACAGTCGTCCATATCTGCAAAAATAGAAAAAGGTCCAATTTGAGTGTCAATTTATCAGACACAAGAAAGTAAATTTGCATTTCTAGTGTTAGAATTTCATCAACTACCAGTTTGGTTAGAAATCTTCCCTTCTGGGCATAAAGCACAATCATAGCAACAAGATTTCTCCCCTTCCTTCCTTTTCTTCTGATGACCAGGCTGGCAGTGTTCATTACATGAAGAAAGGGGAAGCACCTATCCATAAAACGGAAAAAGGAGATTAGTGTGTGTGTGGTGGGGGTAATTTTAGTTGATTTCCTTCCTTTGCTTTCTGTTTTCAATTCTCCTGTGCACTGATTAATAACTGTGAAGTTAAGTGTTAGAAAATTGTTGAAAAAGCTATTTAAATATGAAAAATGTGTCAACCTCCAATTGCTGATGTAGCCTAATACCTTATATCATAACAACAAAACATTTTAACTTCTGAACTGGCTTGAAACTTGCAGGTATAGGGCACTATATTAATTCAATTAACACCAGCAGCAGCAACAACAACAAAAACAACAGATACTACCAAAATAGTGTTTGCAAGTGACTTGAACTGAAATTGAATAAAGTAGACTAGTTTATCTTTGACAGCTATGAAAGAAAACTTTCTTCTCCCTGAAGCAGAATCTAGTTTCAGAAGATAAAATGCTTTATATCTTCTCATAGGATGGGAAATAAAAAAAAAAAATTACAGTATCTGAATTAGATAAGCTTGGAGACATATGAGCCACATTTCTGTAAATGAAGATCTTCCAGATTTCCCCCCCCCCAAAAAAAATAAAAAATAAAAATGGCTACAAGGTTTTAAGTGTAAGGAGCACTTATTTTTTTGAGATTTATTTACAAGGCATGCTTTCAGAATAAATGAAATTTACAACCCATTCAGCATGTCTTGAACACATGCTATCTGCCACATTTTATATATTTAACTGTGAGATTTTTTTATGCAAATTCAGGTGGTAAGGATTGAAAGGGGTTGGTTTTCAAATTTTCCAAGAAGCTATGGAGTAGTGATGCTTGTCAACTTGGGTAGCTTTAAGAGAGGATTACACAAAATCTTGGTGGAAAGCATTATCAGTTATTACTAGCCACAATGGATATATTCCAGTTCAACTGTCAGAAGAAATATGTATATGCTGGTAACCACAAGTGGGCAGAGTGCTGTTGTGCACAATTCTGGCTTATTTTCCTCCCATAGAGGTATGGTTAGCCCCAGTGAGAACATCTAATTCAATTAGATGAACCTTTCAACTGATGTAATGCAGTAGCGTATTCTTATGTTCTCCTGGGTATTAATATGTGATGATGAAAAAATACAGTTTGAAGATGTTGTTCTGCTTGATGTGAAAATCACAGAAAGGTACTGCTGGAGGGATGCGTAAGAGGTTCTAACATTATCCTGAAAAGCACCATCCCATGCCATTACCCCCAAAAGTTTTCATGAACCTTACAAACAGCAGACTATACATGATCTGAGAGGTGGAGTCAACATACTGATGCAGAAACAGTGACCTGAAGTAGCTAAGTGCTGTAAGGCTCACAACTCATGAAATATTTACAGAAAATCCAGCATGCTTTTCAAAATAAGAATAGCAATATATGGAATTTCAATGTTTTATCCTACTTTTGAAAATCAAAGTTATCACTCAGTTAATTCTGAAGCTTGGTGACCCATTGCAATCTCAGGTTATGGAGAAAAGAGAAGACCTTACATCATCATTAATAACAAAGGGTTCATTTGAGGAAACTACAGCATCCATACCTCATTAAAATGTCTTGGCCACACAATTATATCATCGTTGATCATGAATACTTTTCCATCAAGGGCATTGGTATCAACCCTTCCAACTTTCACTCTCTGGAATGACTTGTTTGGGAATGTAATCATGTTTGTTATGTCAAAGCCACAACCCATTTCCCATTTATCATCAAAGGCCATAGTTTCTCCAACTGAGTTGTTGAATGAAATGCCTTGAAGAAACAGGTGGAGCTGATTGAAAGAAGGAAAATAAAAATCACAACTGGATAACCACAAGCTAAAAAAAAGTGCAAGCTTTAGTTATATGAGGAAATGTAATCCCACTGCTCCATACATACACCCCCAATGCTGTAGAAAACATTTTAATTAGTTATACAGTGGTACTTCAATTGATGAATGGATTGTCTCCAAAACTAATTGGCTCCCGAATGCTGCAAACCTGGAAGTAACATTTTTTGAAGCCGAACATCTGACACAGCTTCCACTTGACTGCAGGATGCTCCTGCAGTCAATTGGAATCTGTGCCTTGGTTTTAAAATGGTTTCGGGAGTCAACTGGACTGCCGGAACAGATTAAGTTTGAGAACCAAGGTACCACTGTACAAGATGGAGAAAGCTGGATGTAGACCCAACTTATATTAATTAATCTGTTGGTTGTATTAAGAAGGTTTTGTTGTGGAGAAAAGTAAACCCACTGCCCACCCAAATATTATCAGTTATTCAAGGAGGAGAAAGTTGGAGGCAGCCACACCTTGTGTGTTCAATTTGTTCACTGAACAAATAAGATTTTGTTGTGGATCAATTACCTGCCATGCCTCCAGTGGCTGATGTTTAACACTGTAACTAAGCACTGTTGATCTGTGCTTGGCTCTAGATGAGTACATGACATGCAAAGCATGAGCAATAATATATGCAGCATTGTAGATGCTGTAGCTCTGGCCACTCATGTGCATTTCAAAAAGACCTACAGGGAGACTTTCCAGCCTCTCTTCTCCAGTACAAGTGTCATCATTCATTTCAGGCATTCCTGGATCTGGAAGTAAACAGTCAAAGGCTTGCTCCCAGAAATCTTTCAGAAAACCATCTCCTTGAGTCCTCTTTGGTTTTATGTTCTGAAGAAATTCCCTGAACCCTGGTACCTCTTTTGTGTGAATTGCGAAGGAAATGGCACCCTGGAACATCTGGAAATCCCATCCTCTTGAAACTCCAGATAATACAAATTCTATCTGGGTTGTCATAATCCACACCTTTCCAGATAATATGCTTTCCTTATTTCCAAAATCTTGTGAACCTATAAAAGTTCTCAGCCATAGAACTGTTACAGGATCCCCATATACAATATTTGCATTGGCTTTATAATCTGCAAAAGATATACTAATTAAATTTTCATCATAAAATTGATTTATGAATTCCTCCATATGTGCTACTTGCGAGATTCTTTTTGTGAAGGCTGAACAGATTCCATGCCTGGAAAACAATGTCTCCAGTATTTTAAGGAATTGTTCTCCACTGTTATCATCCACAACAAAGAGCCCAACCCAGGTCCACCTAAAGTGCTGAAGTAACCAGATAATGCCCATATACTGAAGGTTTTCATTCGGAACCATGCGATAAAAAGGAGGGGCTTCCATACTTTGGATCTCATCTGGGGCAAATGATCCATATGCCAGCTGTAAGAAAATGAACATATACAATCAAGATGAGTTATAAATATCCCAATCCTATCCTATCCCTTGTCCCAGAAAAGGTAGAATGGTTACAAAAACTTATGGAATATGCAGAAATGGCGATACTTACCGGAAGAATAAGAACTCAAGATAACAAACTCTTTATTAAAGAATGGTTTATTTAATATTTACAGATAAATTGTAAACAGATACATCAGATACTGTTTTATAAGAGTATATATTTACAGTAGACAAATAAATGAGTAAATTAAATGATTTTGGATCTGCAGAAGATATGAAAAAAATTAAGGAACCCCAGAAAAAGGTGGAAGGACGTCAAATTTTGAAATGTTAAATGGATTGTGAAATTAATGAAATGTATGATTTTTAAAGCATAAATAAAAAACCAAATAAAAAAGAGAGGTAGTGTTTAGAATTGGGTTGATGCAACATACACTTTTGAAGTTGGATGAATTTGGTGAAAACTAGTAAAGAACACTTCAATGTGAATTTTATCAAATTATCAAAAGTGAATATTATTCCCAAAATTTTAACTTTTGTCATTAATATTGCTCCTTTATGGCTCCCCAATCTCTCTCACTTTCAATGAAAACAGATAAACAAATAGATGAAGAACCTAGACACATGACGCTGAAACAAAAACCCCACACATACACTATGCAAAAGAAGCAAAAAATCATCACCCCCCCTCTTTCTCCAACCTCTCCTTCCCCACATTTTCTCCCCTCCACACATCACAATGCCTAGGATAGCAATGTATCACACCAAATGTAACTGACCTGTAGATAGGACTTATGAACTTTCAGTTCATAAACTGAAAGCAGAAACATTATATGCACCTTAGTTATCCATGATAATGTTCAATGAAATTGATTTTAATGATATGATATTGGTTCTTTCTTGTAAACATCCATGAAAATCGTTCAATGAAATTGATTTTAATAATATTGGTTCTTTCTTGTAAACATCCAAATTGGGTAATAATAATCTCCACACCCCATATTACCTGTGGGATCTTGTAGAGACCAGTGATGTCCCTCATATGACAAGAGGTGTCAGATCCAAGTCCTCCAATAATTGCTAGGAGGTTTTTTTGTGCCCCACATTTGTAGTTGGGAAGAAAACTCTCTGACTTGAAGATCAGATCCAGTGTAGTGCGATAGGTCATCCTTGCATCATGATAGCTGTCAGAGATGTGGAAACCTAGCGTGACGTTAGGTAGCATCTTGGGATTCTTGTTGATGTCATTTATGGCAAACACCAGAGCCAGGATGTGTGAGTAGAACTTGGTCACCACACTGCCAAGAGAGTTTGAGCTCATTAATTTAAAAGATGAGTCTATAATGAACTAATTCATGATGCTATAATGCTAGATATTCCTATGTGTAACGGAATAAGAAAATTGGACTATATTTTATATTTGTGATTCCCTCCCCTCAGTGCCACACCATCCTCTTCAGAAGAAAAGTTTATTGGGCAAAATGACATAGAGCGGAAAAGTCAGTATTCTGATGCCATGTGTGTTTATGCATATATGTACTATTGTAGTGGTTGTCATATGTAGTACTAGAATTTTGGGATTTTCCCCCCCATATGTTTCCAATATCCCACAGCTAATAAATCCTTTTCGGCTAAATAATGTTTCTGATATATGATGCATACGTACATATTTGCCGCATGTCATTTTTAGGGCATTGACACGTATTGTCATCTCTCTCTTGTCCCATTCCACTGGGTTTGCCGACAACAATCACTTTCTGTTTATTTTTTAAAGAACATGGTCACTTAAGCAAACTTGATTCAAGACAGTATAAGAGCATTCATTTGGTATCAAGAAGGCAGAGAGAAGAAATAAACATTTTCTTTCCCCCCACAGAGATAAACAAGTGTGTCAGAGGACTCAGAGGCGAAAGGCAAATGCTCTGATGCATCAACAATTATATTTCCATAACATACTTTTCCATGTCTCTCTACCTCTCCATTTATGAACCCTCTTCTCTGCTTGTCTGTCCATCTTTTTGTGCAAGCCTTCACATTTAGATTCCTTATACATGTTTTGAAAACTAGTATTGCCAACAGCAGCTCTTTTCCTAGCATTCCCCTCCTTGGTTCCATTGTAGATCAATGTCCTGCATGTCCATTGTAAGTTTTTAACCATTTGAATTACTTATTTATTCTAAATTGACACCATTCATGCAATTTAAAAGATCAATAAGGGAAGATCCTTACTGTGGAATATCAAACATATTCTGAGAAGGATGTTCCTTGAAAGAGACTTTGTTGAAAAAGTAAGAGATCTGAGAAACAATCCCACCAATGAGGAGACCACCTGCCTGGTAGAAATCATGTGGAACAGGGAGCGGATCATCTCCAAGATATCCCATAATATCTACTTGGCAGACAATGGGAGGTAGAAGTAGTAGCAGCATTGTCATTCTTAACACATTGGCAGCAAAATTTCTTTGTAAATACAAATTCTCTTGCATCCATCACCTTGTTTCAGTGGTTTAGATGGAATGGTCCCTGACTCTGCCAAATTAGCCCTAGAATTTTCATTAAGAGTGTTACAAATGATTTGATATCACCAGCTTTCCAGTTTCAATGTGGCTTATAAAAAGAAAAGGAGGAAGTGTCAGAGATGGCCATGTTTACTTCATGTACTTAACCCCAGTGGCCCAGGCTACAGGGAGTTTTGTATAATCACTTCCAGCTTGCACAGTGACTGTTTTCTACTGCATTCTGCAGAGCCATGGGAGCTTCAAACAGATGAACACATTATAGTGTTTTGGTTAATTGTAGGGAAAAATAATTACTTCTTCAGAATGTGGATTCCCTCACTCAGACATCAGAGAGAGAAAGTTGATCGGGGTGGAGAAAAGAAATTTTAAATTTAATTTTACTTTTCAAACAAAGATTTGAGGGAATGGATGAGTGGTCAATAATGAGCACTCAAATCCAGATGGCTCTGCCCACTTTGGCCAAGAGGCTCCAACTTTAACAGAGGGCACAGACAAAGGCCATAGGTAGCCAAAAAGATAACCTCTTTTAATGTGAAAAGAACAATAGTGAGTGATGCATTCCATTGCATGTGAGTGTGAAATCTCCCAGAAAGAATGGCATGGTCTTATCATACTTAAGTTTCAAAGGAGGAATGAGAGAATGAATGCAATTCCCAGAATAAGCGAATTTATTTGCTGCAGCAGCAGCAGCAGCAACGACAACAACCACCACTGAACAAATGGGTTCAGTTGAAATATGGGCATATGTAAGGTCCTGCACTTAAGCAGGAAGAACCAGCTGCACAAACATGAGATGAGGGACACCTGCATTGCCAGTAGTACATGTGGAAAGGTTCCAGGGGTCTTAGTTGACCACAACCTTAGCATGGGTTAACAGTAAAATGCAGAGGTACCCAGATGCCCACTCTCAGCACAGGACTGGTAGGACCCAGTCCAATAGCTTCAAGTTACAATAAAAGGAGATTCTGACCAAACATCAGGAATATCTTCCCGACTATTCAGCCCTTGGAATGTGAACATATGTCATGGATGCTTTAGCTGAGATTCCTGCATAGCTGGTTGGATGACCAGATGAATCTTGGCTTCCTTTCCAACTCTACAATTCTATGATTCTATGGTATATTGAGAAGTAGTGTAACCTGTGTTATTGGTTTAGTTCTAGCCCCAATCACAAATGGACAGTGTTTTGGCCAATAAAATATCAGATCTCAATGACTGTATTGAGTTTCTAAATCAATAGTTCTATTCAACTTTTACATCAATGATATGGTTAACTGTTTGTCATCTCCGGACTTCCACGCCCCCAAACTGGCTGACAAATCAATATCAGTACTTTTGTATGCTGATGATGCGATACTCCTATCTCGAACAAGAATAGGCTTAAATAGGCTCATAGGTGAACTTTCAGCATACTGCAGGAGAGAGCAACTGGCAATAAACTATCAGAAAACCAAAATTATGGTTTTTGCAAGGAAACACAGACAGTACAGCTGGAGGATGGATAACCAGACAATTGAACAGGTTAAAGCCTTCAAATATCTGGGCATCGTTTTCCAGTCGACTGGGTCCTGGGATGTCCATCAAAAATGTGCCAAAGAAAAAGCAGCTCAAAGTATTAAGATGCTGTCCCGCTTCTTTTACACGAAGGGGGGCAGATACATCCCAGCAGCCCTTGAAGTTTTTCAAGCAAAACCTCTGGCGCAGTTACTGTATGGGGCACAAATCTGGATGGGGAACCACTGCTCCAGTCTTGAAACTGTTCAGTCTAAATTCCTAAGGCAGATATTCGGCGTCCCCACCTGTGTTCCAAACGCAGCATTACGACTCGAGGCCTGCCTTCCATCTGTAGAAACTCAGACCTGGCAAAGAACATTCAACTATTGGCTTCGTCTTAATCTAAATCCACCTGGTCTACTGCCTCTAGTAATGCAAGACCCTCACAAAAGCAAGTGGTTCAAAACTGTGCATCAAAAACTCCTTACATGCGGTTTGCATTCACAGTCCCTACTATCAATGGGCCTCATTAAAGCAAAGAGTCTAATAGGCCAGCGCCTGAAAGACATTGAACGGCAAAACAACCTGACTATCTTAAAGAAACTGTGCCCATGGTATACCTACTCTCCCCCTTCTCATTTTGACTCCCCAGCTTCATATCTGTTTAAATTAACCATCCCAAAATACAGACGTGCCTTTACATTGGCTAGATGGGATGTTCTTCCTTCTGCCGTACTCGAAGGTCGTTATCAAAAGACTCCATTTGAAAAACGTCTCTGCCCATGTGGAGATGGTAACACGGAAACAGTGTCCCACGTCCTCCTATCCTGCCCCATTTACAAAGACCTAAGGAATGAGATTATTACTCCACTCATTCTCTCCAACCCCGGCCGCTCACCAGACATTACACTGTATTTTCTCTTATCTGATACGGATAGTCAGATAACAGAGAAGGTCGCGAGGTACATCGAGAGAGCTGTGAAATTGAGGGCCACCATCTGAGTGACAGACTTGTTCATCTGACGGACCTCCTTTTGCCTGCTCTTTTCTTCTTTTTATTCTTATTTTTATTTTTAATTCTTGTATAGCTGTGGCCTGTTGGCTTTGCTAATAAAGTTTTGATCTTTGATCTTTCTAAATCAATAGCCCTCTAGCACTTTTCATCACCCACAGGTTGGAATACCTCAGGTAGATTAACATTGTATGCCACGTAAGGTGGTTGTCAAATTCACTACTTCTAGTAGGAGTGAAATCCATAGTTTAACTATGTGTTGTGTAAAGGAGTAGTTTATTCTGTGCCTCCTAAACCTTTCAATAATCACTCTCACTTGATACCCCCAACTTCTATTGTTACGAAACAGGGAGAAAAGCTACAGATAGGTAGCCGTGTTGGTCTGCCATAGTCAAAACAAAAAATTCCTTCCAGTAGCACCTTAAAGACCAACTAAGTTAGTTCTAGGTATGAGCTTTTGTGTGCATGCACACTGTGCATGCACAGTGTGTATCTGAAGAAGTGTGCATGCACACGAAAGCTCATACCTAGAACTAACTTAGTTGGTCTTTAAGGTGCTACTGGAAGGGAGAAAAGCTTTTATCTATGTACATTCTCCATAACATGCGTGTGTATCATGTCTCCTGGTACTTGCCTTTTTTAAACTAGAAAGACCCTCCCAGATTGTTCTGACTCAAGTGGATTCAGAATTGAAAAAACTTGGAAAAATATGTTGAAAGGCAATGTTCTATGAATGGATTTCTTGTGATTGACTACAGGATGAGTTGGATAAGGCAAAATTCAGGGAAAGTACTGCAACAGCTGGTACTGGAAATCTTAACAAACCTATGTCCATGCCATATTAGCATATTAAATGCAACCATTGAAGTTGCCCCCCATTCCTGGTTTCCATTATAAAAGTAAGTTCTTGTTCTTGGAATGGTAGAAACAGTATTTACTTTTAACAACTAAAATATAATGCATTCAGGAATTGCATATGGGGATTCTTACCTTGGAATGTCAAACATATTCTGAGAAGGATGTTCCTTGAAAGAGACTTTGTTAAAAAAGTAAGAGATCTGAGAAGCAATTCCACCAATGAGGAGATCACCCGACTGGTACAAATCATGTGGAACAGGGAGGGGATCATTTACAAGACATCTCATAATATCTACTTGGCAGACTATGGGAGGTAGAAGAAGTAGCAGCATTGTCATTCTCAACATGTTGGCAGTAAAATTTCTTTGTAAACACAAATTCTCTTGCATCCATCACCTTGTTTGAGTGGGTTAGATTGAATGGTCCCTCACTCTGCCAAATTAGCCCTAGAATTTTCATTAAGAGTGTGACAAATGACTTAAATACTATCGGATATCACCAACTTTCCAGTTTCAATGTGGCTTATAAAAAGAAAAGGGAGAAGTGTCAGAGATGGCCATGTTTACCTCATGTACTTATTCCCAGCTGCCCATGCTACAGGCAGTTCTGTGTAATCACTTTCAGGTTCCCATAGTGACTGTTTTCTTCTGCATTCTGCAGAGCCTTGATAGCTTAAGACAGGTGAACACATTATAGTGCTTTGGTTAATTGTAGGAAGAGATAATTACTTCTTCAGAGTGTGGATCCTGAATGCCACTTTTGATAGGAAACATGTTGGCTCTTTTCCACAGTTGGCCAGAAGTCTTCTCTTCTTCCTAAATAGATGGGTCTTGGGACCTTAGTTCAAAATTTCAAACTCCAAAAGCATCCTGTGAATGTTGGCTGCCACTGTGACAACTGAGAGCTATGCTATAACCATTTCTTACAGTAATGACAAGCACCATAAAAAAGGAAAGGAAACCAGGATTATGTATTGCAATGGCATTACTCCCAGCAATGGTCAAATTGCACTCACATATCCTAAACCTATGGGATGCATGTCAATCTGCTCTGACATTCATTCACATTTGTATTTGTTATTTTGTGTTTCTACACAGTTGGTGTATTTTATATTCTACTGATGTATATCACAAGAGACAAACAAATCTTATCCCTCAACATATGCCTTATTTACAAATCAATTACCTCCTTTGTATTTTCCTTTTCAAAATTATGGAATTTCCCAGGGGTGTAGCTCTGTTACGCTTCAGCAGCAAAAACAGCAGAGTATATTGAGGCACCTTGTATTTAAGGTTAAACAACATGGCTAGTGGTGCTTAACAAAGGCATCTAGGAGTACAAACATAAGCATATCTACTCAGATATAAAACTCATTAATTCATTGGGGCTCATTAGCACATAAGTGAGATTGGAATTACAACCTATATCACAATATTGATTTCTTGTCATCTTATATCATTTCCCTCACTCAGACATCAGAGAGAGAAAGTTGATCGGGGTGGAGAAAAGAAATTTTAAATTTAATTTTACTTTTCAAACAAAGATTTAAGGGAATGGATGAGTGGTCAATAATGAGCACTCAAATCCAGATGGTTCTGCCCACTTTGGCCAAGAGGCTCCAACTTTAACAGAGGAGCACAGATAAAGGCCATAGGTAGCCAAAAAGATAACCTTTTTTAATGTGAAAAGAACAATAGTGAGTGATGCATTCCATTGTTTGTTTGTTCTCAGTGGGAATTATACATAAATGAATATGTAAATGATGCATATTGCAAAGCAATTTATGTATCTAATTTCAATAAATGTGTAATTGTTAAACAACCAAACAAAAGTCATTTTGACAACTAAGGCAAAAAGCATTCACAGCACAAGTCCTTGCATCACTTTTCCAATGAGGATCTACAAATCAGACCCACAAATTTGATGTGGGGATTCTTGCAGAACCCTACTGTGTAGCTGTCTCCTCATTCCTGTAGTAGTCATATGCTAAATTCCATTCCATTTCATTTATTAGAAGCATGTCAGGCGAACATGGGAAGAGCCTCACTGAATCAGACCAGTGGCTCATCTTGTTCAGAGTCTACTTCCCACATTAGCCTACCAGATCCATGTGTGAATTCCACACACAGGACCTGAATGAAGCATCACTTTGCCCCCTTTTCCCTATACATTTGGAAAATATGTGGGATGTGATCTAGTCATCTAGTGTTTATTACAACATGGGTGGGGGCAATATGAGGATACTCTCCTCCTCAAAGCCAAGTTATGTATAGAGCTAAACAACCTTCGCCCATGTGGTTTCCTAGAGATGCTGATGGAATGCAACCCTCATCATCCCTCATCCTTGACTAGAGGTAATGGGAGCTGGAGTTGAATAACATTTGGAGTACTCTAACTTCATCATGACTGACAAGCAATATTGTTGAAAATTGACAGAATCACAAAAAGCACAAGAACTCTGCCCAAACTACTCCTTATGAAAATGTTCCTTGAATGAAGCATTTTGCAAAAATATACTAAGGCAAAATCTGAGCATGAACAGAAACTTTTCAAAGATACATCAATATAATTGAATATCTACCAATATTTTGAACTGCTCCTAAGGCTCTATTCCAACATGCATAACTATAGGATAGAATGAAAATATAAGATTCCTTAATACTTCCTCCTTATTAGTTTCTCCCTGCTATTCAGTCCTGGTCGCAACACAATGATGTAGCATTTTGGGTAAAAGATACAACCCAGTAACCCAGCAGTAGAGGCCAAGATGGAGAAAATCTCCACAGCCACCATGTCTTTCCCTCTGGTGCTCAGGTAAGTCGGAATAAAGGACAACCAAACACTGCAAAATGCCAGCATGCTGAAAGTGATGAATTTTGCTTCATTAAAAGTGTCGGGTAACTTGCGAGCAAGGAATGCCACAATGAAGCTGGTGATTGCAAGAAGACCCATGTAGCCCAAGACACAGTAGAACATGATGGCCGACCCTTCATTACACTGTACAATGATTTCTTCATTTACCGAATGCATGTCTAAATCAGGGAATGGGGGAAAGGTTGCCAGCCACACAGTACAAATACCTATTTGAACAAGTGAACAACAAATTACAATTGAACAGGACACTTTACTCCCCACCCATTTCTTCATTCTAGATCCTGGTTTTGTAGCCATGAATGCAATAGAAACTAAGGTGGTTTTGGCCAGCACACAAGAAACAGCCACTGAGAAGATGATGCCAAAAGCTGCTTGTCGGAGAAGGCAGGTCACTTTCCCAGGTAGGCCAAGGAATAGCAAAGAAGAGAGAAAACAGAGCAGGAGGGAGACGAGGAGAGTGTAGGAGAGGTCCCTGTTGTTGGCTTTGACTATTGGGGTATCTCTGTGCTTAATAAACATTCCTAGCACCAGGGCTGTGGTCAGTGAAAAAGAAACTGCAGTTGAGGCCAAAGTCAGCCCTAGAGGTTCTTCATATGATAAAAAGGTTATAACTTTAGGGATGCAAACATTTTTATCTTTGTTTGCATACTGGTCTTCTGGACATTTGAAACAGTCATCCATATCTGAAAAATAGAAAAATGTTCTGAATTCAGTGTCAATTAGTGTGACACAACAAAATAAAAATAAACCTATCTGATGGCAAAATTACATCACCCACCACTCTGGTTTGATATCTTCCCATCTAAGCATGGGACACAATCATAGCAACAAAACTTTTCCCCTTCCTTCATTTTCTTCTGATGACCAGGATGGCAGTGTTCATTACACACCGAAAGAGGAAGCACCTATCCATAAACAGGGAGGGAAATCAGTATGAAAAAGCTTTTTGGTTAACTTTAACTGACCTTGTTTATTTAAGTGGTATATAAACTGTTGCAATAAATAAATAAATAAATAAATAAATAAATAAATAAATAAATAAATAATATTCAAAACAAGATATTCTTTAAATGCTGATATAGCCTAATATCAAAAGTTACAATAGGTAAGTTTATGTATTTGCAGAATACATTATTTGATTTTAAACCTTCTTGGACAATTATAAAAGTTGATGTGTTCATCTCAGACTGATAGCGATGAAATTTGCTTCCCCTTTTCTCTTAAAGCAGACTATAGCTTCTCCACATTACATTTTGTAGGAAATCATCAAATGTCTATAATCAGTGCTTTTTTTTCTTTTAAAAAAATGGTTAGGGGTACTCTCATTTTCCTACTTGTTTTGAAATATTGTCCCTCAATGAGGCCAAACTTATATTCACAAAATGTTTAGGGGTATACATACCCGTGCGTACCCCCAGAGAAAAAGCACTGGGTATAATATCTGAATTAGATAAAATCTCCTATGTTGTGCTTAAAGGGTGTTGATTGTAAGATATTCCAAAAATGGAGGGGAGAGTAAGTAAATCAGAATGAATGAAATAAAGTTTGAAGCTTTCATTCTTTCCAGCATCCATGTCAAAATCTGAGAAAGTGGGTACAGTGGTACCTCGGGTTACATACGCTTCAGGTTACAGACTCCGCTAACCCGGGAATAGTACCTCGGGTTAAGAACTCTGCATTAGCTAAAGTGGTGCTTCAGTTTCAGGTTAAGAATGGTCCTCCAGAACGAATTAAGTAGTTAACCCGAGGTACCACTGTATTGCTGGAAGGATATATCAGTGGCACAAGGAATTCAGCAACCAGCTTAATCACCACCTTATCTATCTCCAACACAGTTAATTATAAAAGGTTCTGTGAACCACTCCTAGCAACAGACTCTTTGCAATCAGAGTGGCAGAGTTAACCTGTTACTTAATGATCACAGACATGAAGAAGCGAAGTGATGTAAACCTCAGAGTTAATAAACAAGGTATAGAAAATTTGACACAGTTTTCAAATTAAGAATAAACAGAATCCATGCCTCATTAAATGCTCTAGGCCATACGATTGTATCTTCATCGACGGTGAATCGTTTTCCTTCATGGGCACTGGGATCAACCCTCCCAACTTTCACTTTCTGGAATGAGTTATTTGGCAAGATTACCAGGTTCATGATGTCAAATCCACCTCTCATTTCCCGTTTATCATTAAAGGACACAGTTTCTCCAGCTGAGTTGTTAAATGAAATGTCTTGAAGAAACAGGTGGAGCTAATTGAAAAAGATGGGGGGGGGATTCATGGATGACAACGCTCTGCAAATTGCAAGCTTGAGTTATAGAAATAAATATGAACCCAATATTTGCATTAATGACTTAAGGAGAAACCTGAGTGTAGCTTCACATTGTACTACACTGGTAACTCAGGTTCTTAACCTGAATTTTACTGACTAACGAGACCACTGATCCATAAAATGAAGGCAATAATTAATGTACTGTACTATAAAATAAATAAGGCAGCATTGTAGACGAAAAAAATTAACATTTGTTTTTCTTACATGCACTGATGATAGTCACTGTTTGGATGGGGGGCTTTTATCCATTTCTGCAGTCACACAATCAACCAGTAGCTGAACTGGGCTCCACACAATCCCCAAAACAATGACAAAAGGCAGAGTCCCCCAGAAGTCCCCCAAACAAAGGGGCAAAGCAGAGACAAAGGCACAGGGCAGACTCACATAAACAAATCCCAAAATCCCTTGCAGAATCCCAAAATCTCCCTCTTTCCCCCTCCCACAGGGTAGGTGGACTTACTTGGGTAAGTGCCACCCATCTTGCTACACCTGGGAGTGGGGCAAGGGTTGGTAAAGGGCTTTTAAGCCCAGTCTCATCTTTGTTTTCTTAATAGCTCCACTGCTCTTGGTCTTCATTAGATAACTGTTCCTTACCTAACTTTGGGGCTGGGATGCAACCTGCTGGGCATCCTGAGGATGTCAGGGCCTGGCTCCAGGCAGTTGTGAAGGCCTTGGAGAGCTCTCGTGGCTGGAGGCTGAACGCAGAGCCACCATACGTCCCTCAGATGTCAGGGCCTGTCTCTGGGCATTCACAGAGGCCTCAAAGAGCTCCCACTGCTGAAGCCCATTCGTGGGGCCTCCGCAGGCCCCACAGATGTTGGGGCCTGGCTCCTGGCATTCAAGGAGGCCGGAGCGCAGTCGCAGAAACTCCGTAGGCCCCGCAGATGTCCGGGCTTGGCTCCGGGCAGCGGCGAGGCCTCCAAGAGCTCAGAACATTCACTTCTGGGTTAAAAACTTTCAAAACCTGAAAAAAACATAACCCGAGGTGTTCGTAACCAAAAGTACCACTGTACACTGTATATAGAAATACTTTTTGGTAAGAGGTTACCTGCCAAGGCTTTAGGTTCTGAAGTTCAATATTGTTACCAACCAGCATTCGCCCATGCTTGGATCTAGATGAGTACATGGCATGCAAAGCATGAGCCAAAGCATAGACAGCAATATAAATGCTGTAGCTGTGGCCACTCATGTGCATTTCAAAAAGTCCAGCAGGGAGACTTTCCAGCCTCTCCTCTCCAGTACAGCTGTCATCATCCATTATAGGCACCCCTGGATCTGGAAAGAAACAGTCAAAGGCTTGCTCCCAGAAATCTTTGAGAAACCCATCTCCTTGAGTCCAATTTGGCTTAATGATTTGAAGAAATTCTCTGAAACCTGGTACTTCTTTTGTGCGAATTGTGAAGGAAATGGCACCCTGGAACATCTCAAAACTCCATCCTCTTGCAGCACCCGTTAATATAAAATCCATCTGCATTGTCATGATCCACACTTTCCCAAAGAATGTGTTTTGCATTTTTCCTGAATCCTGTGAACATATAAAAGTTCTCAGCCACAAAATTGTTAAAGATTCTCCATACGTGATAATTGTACCAGCTTTACGTTCTTGGAAAGATACATCAATTGGACTTGCATCGTTAAAATTATTGATGAATGCCTCCATACGAGCATCTTGTGGGATTCTTTTTATGAAGGCTGAACAGATTCCATGCCTGGAAAACAATGGCTCCAGTATTCTGAGGAATTGCTCTCCACTGTTATCATCCACAACAAAGAGTCCAACCCAGGTCCACCTAAAATGCTGAAGTAACCATATAATCCCCATATACTGAAGGTTTTCATTTGGAACCATGCGGTAAAATGGAGGAGCACCCTTTGTTTGGATCTCATCTGGTGCAAAGGAGCCATATATAAGCTGTAAGAAAATGTGCAGAGACCAGAGAGATTTATTAATACCAATCAATTTATTCCAGAAGTCTGTGGCTGGGAGTGGATTCATGCAACAAATATTTCTTGAGTGATAGGGACATTATAATCTTCCTAAGATTTTACTACCTGTCACCAATATTACTCCCTTCTTTGGAACTTCATAGCTGAGTAATAAATAATTTTCCAACATCCACATGCACAGATATTACCTGAGGAATTTTGTAGAGACCAATGATGTCCATCATAAGGACAGAGGTGTCAGAGCCAAGTCCTCCAATAATGGCAAGAAGGGTTTTCTGTTTGCCACATTTGTAGTTGGGAAGAAACGTGTGTGACTTGAAAATCAGGTCCAGTGTCATCCGATATGTCATCCTTGCACTGTCATAGCTGTCGGAGATGTGGAAACCGAGGGTGACATTGGGCAGGATATTGGCATTCCTGTTGATCTCGTTTGCCGCAAATGCCAAAGCCAGGCTGTGCTGGTAGAACTTGGTTATGACACTGGCAAGAGAGTTTATTTTAATATCTCAGAAGATGTGTCCATAATGCACAAATTTGTTATGCTACAAACAAAGTTTTCTTCTTAAACAAAGTTTTAAGCATACCAAGCTATGAACAGTGCAAAGTTTACTATTCTGTTGCATTTAGATTGCATTTAGATTGTCCATATATTGTCCATTATACCATCTAAGCCCATGCTAAATCAAATATTGGCATTCCTTTATCATTAAGTGAATGTGTGTCCCTGTGTGTGTGTGGAGATGTACAAGATAGGTACTTAAGAGTTCACCAAGAAGAAAAAATATAACTTTTGTTTCCCCAAAAAGGCTATTGTAAGGGAGCTGAAAAAGAATATAGTTTCCATTTGCACCATCCCATCCCAAGTGACATTAGTCAGTGCTTTTATATCTTCCCTTTTTGAGATTTTATTTTTTGTGTGTATTTTCATTTTCAAACAGAAATGACTTTCATATCTGGAAGGAGAGTATCCAGATAGACTCTTGATAATTATAAGGTATACAGTTTTGAAAATGCAGATGGAGTGGGGAATCCTTACCGTGGAAAGTCAAACAGGTTCTGAGAAGGGTGTTCCTCAAAATTAACCTGGCTGACTATATAAGAGATATGAGAAACAATTCCACCAATGAGGAGGCAACCTAGCTGGTACCATTCATGTGGAACAGGGAGGGGGTCACCTATGTGACATTTCATAGTTTCTTCTTGGGACACAAGGGGAGTCAGCAGGAGCATCAACACTGCTATTTCTAACATGTTGGCAGAAAAGAGTTTCTGACTCTATAAGTTCCCTAATTCATAACTTGCATCCTATGTGAGATTGCCAATACTAGAAGTCCAAGATTCAAGAAGGAGAACGTGTCATAGACGGACCTGCCTGCCTATTGCACTTAATTATAGCCTAATGATACAGGGGTTATTTTATAACTGCTTTCAGGCTTGCTTACTGACTATTTTCTCTTGCCTTCTAGAAAGCACCAGAAACTTCAGAAAGGTGAGCAAATTATAATATTTTGGATAATTGCAGAGAGAAATAATTGCTTCTTCTGAGATTTGATACTGAGTCATACTTTGGGTAGGGAAAAGGTTTCTTCATCTTTATGGAACAGTCCACAAGTCTTCTCTATTCCCTAAAGCAGGTGCATTATTAATTTGGCACTTTGTTGTTGGACAACAACTTCTGCTGATTCCTGCCTGCAAGATCAAAGATTCAATGACATCTAAATGTCCACAAATATCTCTTCTATGCCATGAAGCAATGAAAAAGAAATTTTGTTTCCTTATACAGTCATGTTACGGACGCTTCAGGTTATGTGTTTTTGGGTTGTGGACCACGGGAAATGGTCACGCCAGGCCCTGAGCAGACGCAGCGGTTTAGGGTGTGAATGCTGCGGGCTGTGGACATGCCTCCATCATGGATTACGTCCGTAACCTGAGATTCCACTGTATCTCTGAAAAACCAATTAAATCAGGAGAGTGACACACTTTGGTAAAGCCAGTAACTTGACTAAATAACCCAAGCAATGATAGTCCTGCAATGAAGGCGGTTCTGTCTTAGAATTAGAGTTTCATCTTACCCACCTGCCAATCACTTGGCATCATGTGATTTTGCTAACATGTCTTACTAACAAACTATAGGAGTAAAGGAATAGGGCTTTGGAAATGCCAATGATTGGCTGTTGGATGGTGCCTGCCATCCCTGCTTTCTTTGCTTGAGTGAGTAAGGACTACAGATTAACGCAGACTGCAGATTCACACAGACCGTGGGTGGGTTATATACACTTTGGATAGTATTGACAATTATTGCTTTGTTTTTCGCTCCAATAGCTAGTTGATGCAATAAAAATATAAAGATCATGTCTATATCAAATGGTCAATCAACAGACAGATAGACAGAAAGACATTTATTGTGTTAATGCCGATCACCATTAGGGAAAAAAAGAAGTCAATAATAGCCATTGCCATGGTGCAATATCTCTTCACTCCTTCCCCTAAAACTCTGAAATCCCCCGCCAGATGTGTCATAAACGGGGTGAGGACACTGCCAATCTCAACAGTGCAACACTTGGAATTAAGAAGAGGGCAGGTAGTGCTTTATTTAATCTTCAATTTTGTTTAGAAGTTAGGTGAGCTGTGCAGTGCTTTTTCTCTGGGGATACCCAAGGGTACTCAGTACCAGCTTCTTTTTTCTCACCAAATGTTAAAAGTGTGGCATTTGCAGTAACAACATCATAGAGATTACCGGCACCTTTTTCTCTCTCTTAAAAACAAAAACGCTAGTTTTGTAGAACTACTTGTATAAAATAGTTGTACACTTATCCAGTTCAGTAGGTAAAAGAGTATGATTTTCCGTTCAAAAGATGTGATCATATCATATTTAAGATCAAAGGAAACAATTTCAAAAAATAAAGAGAGAGAGAGAAGGGGTTAAGGGAATGGAGGGTGAAAATGAGGTCCAATGCACCTTCAGAAACTGTTGAATATCTGCTTAACAAAACACAGTGCCTTTTTTGAGATCACACTTCCATACTGGAAGAGTTCAGTTGAAGCTATGTCCTCTCATCACTTGGCTAAGCTCTAGCCCCCAATGTAACTGATTGCATTCTAACATTCTTAAGGAACTGTTCTTAAATTTAAGTAAATAGAATAAATAGTGGATTGATATTCTACAATGTGTCTGCCTGTGGTTTGTCTGCCCACAGTTTATGTATTATTTTACACCACAGTCCTTGCAGCTGATCTGTACCTAAAATACTTGCCCATCATGAAAAGCAATATAATTGGAAAAAAGAAGATGGTTTTATAATAATAATATAATAATAATAATTTATTATTTGTACCCCGCCCATCTGGCTGGGTTTCCCCAGCCACTCTGGGCGGCTTCCAACAGAGATAAAAAATACACTAAAATGTCACATATTAAAAACTTCCCTGAACAGGGCTGCCTTCAGATGTCTTCTGAATGTCAGGTAGTTGTCCATCGCCTTGACATCCGATGGGAGGGCATTCCACAGGGCGGGCGCCACCACCGAGAAGGCCCTCTGCCTGGTTCCCTGCAACTTGGCCTCTCGCAGTGAGGGAACCGCCAGAAGGCCCTCGGAGCTGGACCTCAGTGTCCGGGCAGAACGATGGGGGAGGAGACGCTCCTTCAGATATACTGGACCGAGGCCATTTAGGGCTTTAAAGGTCAGCACCAACACTTTGAATTGTGCTCGGAAACGTACTGGGAGCCAATGTAGGTCTTTCAAGACCGGTGTTATATGGTCTCGGCGGCCGCTCCCAGTCACCAGTCTAGCTGCCGCATTCTGTATTAGTTGTAGTTTCCGGGTCACCTTCAAAGGTAGCCCCACGTAGAGCGCATTGCAGTAGTCCAAGCGGGAGATAACCAGAGCATGTACCACTCTGGCGAGACAGTCCGCAGGCAGATAGGGTCTCAGCCTACGTACCATTACGTACTTTCTCCTCATTATCTGCTCCCTGCTGTTCAGTTCAGGCCTCAGCACAATTATGTAGCACTTAGGGGAAAAGATGCACCCCAGTAACCCACCACAAGAGGCCAAGATGGAGGAGATCTCCACAGCCACCATGCCTTTTCCTCTGGTGCTCAGGTAAGTTGGAACAAAGGACAGCCAAACACTGCAAAATGCCAAAATGCTGAATGTAATGAATTTTGCTTCATTAAAACTGTCAGGTAACTTGCGGGCAAGGAATGCCACAATGAAGCTGCTGATGGCCAGGAGACCCATGTAGCCCAGGACACAATAGAACATGGTGACAGACCCTTCATTACACTGTACAATGATTTCTTCATTCACTGAATGCATGTCTAATTCAGGGAATGGGGGGAAGGTTGCCAGCCACAGTGTGCAAAAACACATTTGAAGAAGTGAACCAGAAACAGCAATTGAATAGGACACTTTCCCCCCCACCCATTTCTTCACTGAGGATCCGGGTTTTGTGGCCATGAATGCTAGAGAAACAATGATGGTTTTGGCCAACACACAAGAAACAGCCACTGAGAAGATGATGCTGAAAGCTGGTTGTCGGAGAAGGCAGGTCACTTTCCCAGGTTGGCCAAGGAATAGCAAAGAGGAGAGAAAACAGAGCAGGAGGGAGACGAGGAGAGTGTAGGAGAGGTCCCGGTTGTTGGCTTTGACTATGGGGGTATCTTTATGTTTAATGATGGTAGCAAACACCAAGGTTGTTATGAAAGAAAAAGAAGCCGTAACTGAAGCTAAGCCTTTGCCTAAAGGTTCTTCATAAGACAGAAAATGTATAACTTTGGGGTTGCATTGATTTTTATTGTTGCTTGGATACTGATCTTCTGGGCATTTGAAACAGTCTTCCATATCTGAAAGCATAGGGTAGGGGAGTTCCAACTGAGTGTCAATTCATTGAATACAGCAAATTATTTTTACCCTTTGTTATGTCAAGGTGACATGACCTACCAGTTTGGTTTGAAATCTTCCCCTCTGGACACGGAGCACAATCATAGCAGCAAAATTGTTCACCCTCCTTCTTTTTCTTATGATGACCAGGGTGGCAATATTCATTACACACAGAAAGAGGAACCACCTGTCCATATAAATGTGTTGTTGTTTTGTTTTGTTTTTAGAATAAGTGATATTGAAGAAATATAGTTCTTACTTACTGATGACATATCATAGCAATGGAAACAACCCTGCCACATTTTTAAACCAAATGAAATTATCTATGATATATAGATTCAGGATGCCTGTGCATGTGTAGATTTTTTGATTTAATTAGCATTCTGTTCCTCCTCTTCCATTACTTTTTGTGCATGGAGCTGCCTGTACCATAGCTGTCAACTTTCCCCCTTTTTAAAGGGAAATTCCCTTAGTTTGAATAGGATTCCTCACAAGAAAAGGGAAAAGTTGACAGCTATGGCCTGTACGTGAGCTGCTTGAAAATGTTCAGAAGAATACATACAGGAATGTCAACATTATGATGAACAAAATGAAACTTGAAGCTTTTGATTTTATCAAGATGGTTATCAATGTGACCAAAAGTGTCAGGAGGTGTTACTGTGATGTGCCAGAATAGGAGGGACATGAATAGTCATATTTCCCTAATAATTACACCCACATTCAATACTGTCAGAGCCACCCTGGGTCCCAGCTCACAAGAGACCAAAGTCCAGTCCAAGCTATATACAAAAGGTTTTATTGAAGATCATTGTCGTCATTACATCCAAACTCCGTGGCTCCGCATCTGTTACCCTTAGATGTTAGAAGTCCCCTCTGAGTCCGTCCCTCCCCTGCACCAATTTAAGAGGCTTGTGCTGCTCCACCTTTTCCTCTCTTTCCTTTTCCGCAGGGTCTTCCTGCCCCCCTGTGTTCCCTCCTTCCGGGACTCCCCAGAGGCTGAGTCTTCTCCTGCCTGCTCCCCCCTCCTTCGTGCTTTGGCACCAGGCTCCTCCCCAGAGCTCTCCCCACTTCCGCGCGCCTCCACATTTGAACTTGGCGCGCGTACGTTGCTCCTGACCTTCCTTTCAACAGCCACACTGCTCCCGGTACTGCTTTCCGCCCCTTCCGGCAGGACGTCTTGCCCCGATCTCCTTCCCCCCTCTGCTCCTTGTTCTGTTCCTCCCGACACACTGGTAACTCCACCCTCTTCACTCCGTTCCGGTGGAGAAGCCGGTCCCGATCTCCAACTCCCACTGGCGGTTCCCCCTACGTTCCCCTGCTCCTGACTGTTTCCCCCTTGGGCTCCCCTTGGCTTGACCAGGGGGGCTCCCTTTTGGGAATCCTCCGATTCACTGGACGGACTCATGGACCATCTCGGGTCATTGTCGTCCTCTTCCTCGTCAGCCTGGAACCCTTCTCCCTCACTCTCGGTCTCCTCCCTCCTCTGCGCCTCTCTCCCTGAACCCCTGACATCCATCCCCCCCTCGAAGCCCCCCCTTCCCCCCTCCCCCCCATCGGGTGCGGGTTGTGGGAACTGCAGCTCCTCGGAGGTAGATGCAGGATACAGTTCGGCTACGTCCATGTCCTCTGCTGGCAGCTCGGTGTACGTGTGTTCGAATTCGGGTTCTTCACCCAAAATGTTCGCAGTTCCCTCTTCCATTGCTACTTCGTCTGGTGCTGCCGGCCAAGGCCCCTTCAGCCATTTCTTGCGCCAGGCTTCCTCTGGTTGCTCATCCCACCAATAAGAGGGCTCTGTGTCCACCCCCGAACACGATCCCCTGGGCGAGTTTGAGTCCGGCGTTCTTTCCTCGGCTGAAGAAAAGCCGTGGAAAGTGCTGCCTGAACATGTGGGGGTAAAGAGCCAGTCATCGAAGTACTCAGCTGGCATGGGTCTATGTGGGAAAAGGGCATGGAACTCGTCCTTTAAAAGAGGTTCGTCTAAAGCGTAGTCCGGCACCCACCCACTGGCACTGACTGGTGCACCCTCTCTGACTAGAAAGTATTCTATTCCCTCTTCCCCCCATCTCGAGTCCAGGATCTCTGTGACCTCGTTGAGTGGTTCGACCCTAGGCGATCCCTCCCTCCTAGGTGACTCTGTGCGTGGCTGCGGTACTGTTTCAGACTCCTGAAACCTGTGCGGGGCCTTGTAGGGAGTGAGCACCGACCTATGAAAAACCGGGTGGACTCTGGAACCTTCGGGGAGGGCCAGTCGAAAAGCCACGGGGTTGATCTTAGCCTCCACCTGGTATGGTCCTAGCTGCCTGTGCCCTAGCTTCTTCTTGGCCAACGACTTGGCTGGCATCGCCTGGGCCGTTAACCACACCCAGTCCCCCACCTGGATGTCCTCTCCCACTCTTCTGCCTTTGTCTGCCTGCACCTTATATGCTTGTTTGGCTAGCTCCAAATGTCTCCGCAGCTCCTCGTGCACCTCTTGTAGTTCTGCAGCGAACTGGTCGGCCTCTTGCGGCTCCCCCTCTCTTGGTGCTACGAACCCCGGGAAGGTCCTGGGATGACGTCCATTGTTCGCGAAGAACGGCGTCACCCCCGTCGACGCATGCTTCGTGTTGTTGTAGGCAAACTCCGCCATCGGTAGGTAGTCCACCCAAGCTGCGGGTCGCTGATTTGCGTAACATCTCAGGTACTGCTGCATGATCGCGTTGACCCTCTCGGCTTGGCCGTTGGTTTGTGGATGTCTTGCCGACGCTAGGTTGATCTTGACGTGCAGGATACCTAGGAGCTTCTGCCAAAAATTGGAAATAAACTGGCGCCCCCTGTCGGACAGGATGGCCCGCGGCAGCCCATGCGCCCGGAACACGTGGTCGATGAAGAGCTTGGCGGTCTGTTCCGCCGTCGCCACCTTCGCGCAGGGAATGAAGTGCGCCATCTTGGTGAACAAGTCCACCACCACCAGTACCGCCGTCTTGCCTCTGGAACTGGGCAGGTCAGTGACGAAGTCCAGCGCCACCCTCTCCCACGGTTGCTGTGGTGTTTCCAGTGGTTCCAGTAAGCCCGCCGGCTTCTGGTGTACTGGCTTGGACCTCTGACAAGTGTCACATCTGGCGACGTACTCCGCTACTTCTCCTCGCATCTGGGGCCACCAAAAGTCCCTGGCCACCAGTTCCATTGTCTTCTCCCTGCCGAAATGGCCCGCACTGGGAGCGTCGTGCAACTGCTGCAGAACCTTTGCTCGGAGCTCGTCGCTCGGCACGTAGAGGGCACCCTTGTGAGTTAACAGTCCGTCGCGTAACTGGAACTCATCGTCTCTCAGCGAACCCCTACGCAGCTCCTCTATTTTGGATTGTGCAAACTGATCTACCTGCAACGCGCGTCGTACCGCGTCCAGGTCGACAGCGATGGCAGCGCACGCCCACGCCTGCGGTGCAAAAATGTGCCTGGCTGCTATTGGCGCCGCTTCCTCAAGATATTGCGGTTTCCTGGAGAGCGCATCGGCTATAACGTTGGAGTCCCCTGGGACGTACTCTATCCTGAAGTCGAAATCCGCGAAGAACTCTGCCCAGCGCATGTGTCTTTGGCTCTGGAGTTTCGCCGTGCGCCAATACTCTAAGTTCTTGTGATCCGTGCGGACCTGCACTGTGTGCTTGGCTCCAATGAGGAAATGTCGCCACGCTTTGAACGCTGCGTGAATGGCTAACAGCTCCCTGTCCCATATGGTGTAGTTTTGCTCCGCTTTGCTGAGCTTTCTGGAGTAAAAGGCACCGGGTCTCCAGTTTCCATGTGGATCTTCTTGCAGGAGTACGGCTCCAACCGCTCTGTCTGACGCGTCGGTCTCTAGTCGTATGGGCTTGCCTGGATTCACGTGCAGCAGCTGCTCCTCGGAGGCGAAAAGGCTTTTAAGCTTCTGAAAAGAGCGCTCCGCCTGTTCCGTCCACACGAACCTCTTTTTCTTGGAACTGAGAGTGTCCGTGATCGCTGCCGTCTCCTTTGCAAAACCTCTGATGAATTTGCGGTAGAAGTTGGCGAAGCCGATGAATCTTTGGACTTCCTTCCGATTGCGAGGGCTCTTCCAGTCCAACACCGTGCGGACCTTGGCGCTGTCCATGGCCAGCCCCTTGTCGGACAGCTTGTAGCCTAGGAAATCCACGTCCGTCACATCAAACTGGCACTTCTCTAACTTGGCGTAGAGCTTGTTCTCCCGTAGTCTCTGCAGGACTTCCTTTACGTCCTTCTCATGGGCCTCCTCCGTTTCCGAAAAGATCAGGATGTCGTCGAGGAAACACACGCATTTCTTGTAGAGAAGTCCCGCTAGCACGTGATGCATAAATGCTTGGAAGACGTGAGATCCATTTTGGAGACCAAATGGCATAACTCTGTATTCGTACGTGCCCAGAGGCGTGAACATGGCCGTCTTCCACTCATCGCCCTCCCGGATGCGTATGAGGTTATACGCTCCACGCAGATCCAATTTGGTGAAGATCTTCCCCTTCCTTACGGTTGCCAGGAGATCATCTATCTTGGGCATGGGGAAGGCCTTGGGTTTGGTCTTACTGTTTATGAATCGATAGTCCACAATGAGTCTTTTTTGGGGCGTGTCCTTTTTCTTTACAAAGAAAACAGGACTGCCCCCCACCGCTTTCGATTCTCGGATGAATCCGCGCTTCAAATTGTGCTCTATGAACTCCCTGAGTTCTTGCATCTCGTCCTCAGACATGGAATACAGCTTTGCAGTCGGCAACTGCGCCCCTGGCACCAGGTCGATGGCACAATCATAAGGCCTGTGGGGCGGCAACTGGTCAGCTTCCTTCTCGCAGAAAACCTCCAGGAACCCCTCGTACTTGCGGGGTACTGCCTGCACCATGCCAAGTTGCAACTGCTGCTCAGCTCCCTCCTCCTGGCTGGACTGGATGCAATGTTGAGCACAGTACGATGAGCAAAAGGTGATCTGCCGTTGGTACCACGCTACAGCAGGACTGTGTCTCTCCAGCCAACTCATGCCTAATACTATAGGCGTGTCTGAAAGGCGGGTGACATTGAAGCTGATGACTTCTCGATGATTTCCAATCCTCATCACCATGGGAGGCGTCTGTTGCACAACTTGTCCTCCTAGCAATTTCCTGCCATCCACCGTGACTACGTTCAGAGGTGTTGTCGCTGGCAGAAGCGCTATGCGATGCTGCTTGACAAAGTGCGTCCCCACAAAATCTGCGTTGCTCCCAGAATCAATCGTGATGGGGACTTCCAGGGTGGTTCCATTCGGCAACTGAAGTGTTGCAGTGAGCTGCACCGCTGGCTTGGGTGGTAAAGGGTCTGTGCGTTGCAAAAGCGCTGGGGACTGCTCTACAGATTCGCCTGGCTGAGCCCCAGCAGCTCTGCTTCCAGCCAGGCACTGTCGTTTCCCTGAGGTTGCTCTGCTTGCATCATTTCTGCTGCAACAGTTGCTAAAGCTGCAGTGTGTTTCTGCAGCCTCTGGGGACACTCTTTCGCCATGTGCTGTGCACTGTCGCAAATGTAACACTTCCTGGTCCCTCTAGGAGGCTTTGCCTTCACTGCACCGGAAGCTGGGGCTCTGGCTGTTGCTTGAGCCTTAGCACCACCAAGTTCCATGGGCTCCTCCCCCTGCCTTCCCAGTGGCGAAGGATGTGACTGACTGAACTCCCTGGGGATGAAAGAAGACGTCCTCGCTGGTGGACGCACCTGACGTTCTTCCTCAGTGTGCCAAGGACGTCCCTCGTGCCGTATCCCAATCGCCAAAGCCCTCTGCACAAGCTCCTCCAGGGTCTGGGGTCTGTCTCCCCTGGCAAGTTCATCCTTAATGGGACCGCTGAGCCCCTCCCAGAACAAATCCCTCACAGGTGCACAATCCTTCTCCCAGCTTAGCGCAGTCAGTAAAGCAAAAAATCTAGAATGGTACTGACGCACAGTGGCTTTGCCTTGCCGCAATCCAAAAATTTCCCTGCGTGCAAGATCCACATCTACAGTTGACTGGAAGCAGGCATCCATCGCTTTAATGAATTCATCTGCATCGCGGCGGGCAGGGCCATCTTCACGCCACAAATTGCGCAACCAGTCTCTGGCCGGCCCATGCAAGTGAGAAACAATAAACCCCACTTTCTCCTCCTCATCTTTAAAGTCATGACGAAGCAAGTGCAATGCATACAAAACGTCTGCTCTGAAACTGGGGTAGTGCTTCAGGTTCCCATCGAAGTGGGTGACTAGGCTGCCCCCCCTCCGTCCAAGTCCAATCCCCTCTGATCTGGACCCTGGGAACCCTTCCCTGCTTGCACGTTCCCACCTTGTTTGCAGGTCCTGGCAGCGCTTCTCCATTTCGTCATGCTTCTTCTGAGACGCAAGGACTGCAGCAGTGAGTTCGGAAACTGTAGTTCGCAGCGCTGTCAACTGCTCCTCCGCACTCATGGCTGTCACCGTTCGTGAGCTTTGCAAAAAAAATTTTGCGTTCTTTGGAGGGGACTTTCTGTCTGAGCCACCCTGGGTCCCAGCTCACAAGAGACCAAAGTCCAGTCCAAGCTATATACAAAAGGTTTTATTGAAGATCATTGTCGTCATTACATCCAAACTCCGTGGCTCCGCATCTGTTACCCTTAGATGTTAGAAGTCCCCTCTGAGTCCGTCCCTCCCCTGCACCAATTTAAGAGGCTTGTGCTGCTCCACCTTTTCCTCTCTTTCCTTTTCCGCAGGGTCTTCCTGCCCCCCTGTGTTCCCTCCTTCCGGGACTCCCCAGAGGCTGAGTCTTCTCCTGCCTGCTCCCCCCTCCTTCGTGCTTTGGCACCAGGCTCCTCCCCAGAGCTCTCCCCACTTCCGCGCGCCTCCACATTTGAACTTGGCGCGCGTACGTTGCTCCTGACCTTCCTTTCAACAGCCACACTGCTCCCGGTACTGCTTTCCGCCCCTTCCGGCAGGACGTCTTGCCCCGATCTCCTTCCCCCTCTGCTCCTTGTTCTGTTCCTCCCGACACACTGGTAACTCCACCCTCTTCACTCCGTTCCGGTGGAGAAGCCGGTCCCGATCTCCAACTCCCACTGGCGGTTCCCCCTACGTTCCCCTGCTCCTGACTGTTTCCCCCTTGGGCTCCCCTTGGCTTGACCAGGGGGGCTCCCTTTTGGGAATCCTCCGATTCACTGGACGGACTCATGGACCATCTCGGGTCATTGTCGTCCTCTTCCTCGTCAGCCTGGAACCCTTCTCCCTCACTCTCGGTCTCCTCCCTCCTCTGCGCCTCTCTCCCTGAACCCCTGACAAATACTTATTCTACTTTATTCCATACTGTCATGGCTGAGGTTTTTTTACCAGCTGTGGAATTTTCAAGATGCTCCTAATGAACTTCTAGAACATAGAGTTGTTCTGGTTTTATTCCAGTGAGTTTATTAATTGTCATTTGATTTTATAGTACTAACTGATAATCTTTGTTTGATATCTTTGTAAACCACTTAGAGATTACTGTAGTTAAGTGGAATATAAATCGGGTTGGTTTTTTTAAAAATTCAGTGGTATCTTGGGTTAAGAACTTAATTCATTCTGGAGGTCCGTTCTTAACCTGAAACTGTTCTGAACCTGAAGCACGACTTTAGCTAATGAGGTCTCCCGCTGCCGCCACGCCACCGGAGCACGATTTCTGTTCTCATCCTGAAGCAAAGTTCTTAACCCGAGGTACTATTTGTGGGTTAGAGGATTCTGTAACCTGAAGCATCTGTAACCCGAGGTACCACTGTAAAGGAGATATGCAGAAAACCTTACAGTGCTATCATGTAGTAACTCAGATCTTTGACACATCAAACTCAGTAATGTCTGAACCTGGAAATGCTAAAAACTGAACATGGGGTCTTTTGCATGGAAACCATATTCTCTACCATTGAGCTCCATCACTTTCAAATGTAACAGGCAAGGACACCATTATGAATGATAGACTCATAGAACTGTTGAGTTGGAGGTGAATATGAGGACCATCTAGTCCAACTCCCTGCAATGCAAGGATCTCAAATAAAGCATCCATGACAGATGACAATAAAACCTCTGCTGAAGTAGTATGGTTGTAAAAATTTCAGGGCTGATGTACTGTATGCTTCTGAGCTCAATTCAAAGTGTTGGTTGCTGACTTTTAAAGCCCTAAACGGCCTCGGCCCAGTATACCTGAAGGAGCATCTCCACCCCCATCGTTCTGCCCAGACACTGAGACCCAGCGCCAAGGGCCTTCTGGCAGTTCCCTCACTATGAGAAGCAAAGTTACAGGGAACCAGGCAGAGGGCCTCCTCGGTAGTGGTGCCTGCCCTGTGGAATGCTCTTCCATCAGATGTCAAAGAAAAACAACTATATGACAATTAGAACACATCTGAAGGCAGCCCTGTTTAGGGAAGTTCTTATTGATTGATGTTTTAATGTATTTTTAACCTTCTGTTGGAAGCCACCCAGAGTGGCTGGGGAAACCCAGCCAAATGGGCAGGATAGAAATAAATTATTATTATTATTATTATTATTATTATTATTATTATTATTATTATTATTATTACTGCACTGCAAGAGCAAAGTAATGGAGCAAAGGAAGTGGACAAGCAAGGACCAGACAATGATTTCAGGAAGACACAATCCTGCTTTAGGTGTCTACGAAGTGAATTAAAGTTCAGAGTTCATTAGCTATGTATGGAAAAGGTAAAATGATATTCCAAATAGGAGCAGCATAAACTGGAATTTAAAGGTAGCTACTAGTTTCTGAATGTGAAAGGAATCATTGAATTTGTTTTAGAGTTTATGTACCATTGCCAGATCAGATCATAGGGCTGGGGGGGGAGGGAAGTACTTATTCCTTCATATACAGATAGGTAGCCGTGTTGGTCTGCCATAGTCAAAACAAAACAAATTCCTTCCAGTAGCACCTTAAAGACCAACTAAGTCAGTTCTTGGTATGAGCTTTCGTGTGCATGCCTTAGTTGGTCTTTAAGGTGCTACTGGAAGGAATTAGTTTTGTTTATTCCTTCATAGTTCAGCACAATGGGTTAACCAAGATAGCCCCAGAAACAATACCTCATTAAAATATCTGTGCCAGATAATTCTATCCTCACTAATGGTGAATACTTTCCCTTCAGGAGCAAAAGGAACAACACTTCCAACTTTTATTCTCTGAAAAGAATTGTTGGGAAAGGTGACGAGGTTCATGATGTCGAATCCACTGCTCGTTTCCCATTGATCATTAAAGGAAACAGTTTCTCCAGCTGAGTTGTTAAACGAGATGCCTTGAAGAAACTGGTGGAGCTGTTTGGAAAAAAAGGAATATAGACAGAATAAAAGAATGCTGAAGATTTCAGAATGGATTTCCTTTCCAGTTTCATTCATAGAAATGAAATGTAAACCCACTTTTTAAAATGAGAAAGATGTGGAATATAGTCATTATTAATCCAAGAAGGAGAAAAAGCAATGCATTCTCAATCTGTACCAAACTGTTCACTGAACTATGAAGCATTTGCTAAAGAGACATTACCTGCCAAGGCTGCAGAGATTGAAGTTTGACATTGCTGCCAACTACCTTTGATTTATGTTTGGATCTAGCAAAGTCCATGGCATGCAAAGCATGAGCCAAAGCATAAACAGCATTATAGATACTGTAGCTGTGTCCAGTCATGTGCATTTCAAAAAGACCTGCAGGGAGACTTTCTGGCCTCTCCTCTCCAGTACAAGTGTCATCATCTGTCACAGGCATACCTGGATCTGGAAAGGTACAATCAAATGCTTGCTCCCAGAAATTTTGGAGGAAACCATCTCTTTCCGTCCTGGTAGGGATTTTATTCTGAAGAAATTCCCTGAAACCCGGAACCTCTTTTGTGTGAATAGCAAATAAAATGGCACTCTGGAACATCTGGAAATCCCATCCTCTTATAGAACCAGTTAATATAATATCTGTTTGGGTTGTCACAATCCACACCTTTCCAAATAATGGGTTTTTTTGTATTTCCTGAATCTTGTGAATGCATAAAAGTTCTGAGCCGTAAAATTGTCAAAGATTCTCCATACATTATAATTGTACCAGCTTTATGATCTTGGAAAGATACATCAATTGGACTTGCATCATAAGCTTCTTGTGGGATTCTTTTGGTGAAGGCTGAACAGATTCCATGTTTAGAAAACAATGGCTCCAGTACTTTTAGGAATTGCTCTCCACTGTTATCATCCACAACAACAAGCCCCACCCAGGCCCACCTAAAATGCTGAAGTAACCATATAATTCCCATATACTGAAGGTTTTCATTTGGGACCATGCGGTAAAAGGAAGGAACTTCCATTGTTTTGGTGTCATCTATGGCAAATGAGCCATATGTAAGCTGTAAGAAAACATACAGATACCTCGGGTTAAGTACTTAATACGTTCCGGAGGTCCATTCTTAACCTGAAACTGTTCTTAACCTGAAGCACCACTTTAGCTAATGGGGCCTCCTGCTGCCACTGTGCTGCCGGAGCACAATTTCTGTTCTCAACCTGAAGCAAAGTTCTTAACCTGAGGTAATATTTCTGGGTTAGCGGAGTCTGTAACCTGAAGTGTATGTAACCTGAAGTGTATGTAACCCGAGGTTCCACTGTACTGCAAAGATAAGTCAAGAGTAGTTTACTTTTTCAGGAGGCTGTTGTTAGGAACTTCTGAATGAGAAAATATATTTTCCAAAAGAATTTTTGAAGTTGGTTAGAGATAGGTCTTTTTCTGGCTGAATTTTGAAATGTCATTTTATTTGCAGGTACAAACAAATTCTAAGTCACTAATTCTTTCTTCTGCACATTATGCAAGTAGTAAATATAGAAAGAATATACTATCACCATCAGCACCCATGCATATATCCTACCTGTGGTATCTTGTATAGCCCTAAGATGTTCATCAAATTGAAAGCAGTGTCAGAGCCCAGTCTTCCAATAATGGCTAGTAGGTTTAGTCTGTTTCAAGAGGCTGTGTTTAGGATTGAGCAATATCCACTTTTGAAGTTGTATGCAATTGCTGAGAACTAGTGAAGGACACTTCTATGCTAATTTTATCAAATTATCGAAAGCTAATACTATTCCCAAAATTTTAATTTTTGTCATTAATATTGCTTCTTTCTGGCTCCCCCATTTCTCTTACCATCGATGAAAATTGATAAACAAATCGATGAATAACCTAACCACATGATGCTGAAACAAAAACAAAAAACCCCACATTTGTTGTTGTTTAGTCATTTAGTCGTGTCCGACTCTTCGTGACCCCATGGACCAGAGCATGCCAGGCACTTCTGTCTTCCACTGCCTCCCGCAGTTTGGTCAAACTCATGCTGGTAGCTTCAAGAACACTGTACAGCCATCTTGTCCTCTGTCATCCCCTTCTCCTTGTGCCCTCCATCTTTCCCAACACCAGGGTCTTTTCCAGGGAGTCTTCTCTTCTCATGAGGTGGCCAAAGTATTGGAGCCTCAGCTTCAGGATCTGTCCTTCCAGTGAGCACTCAGGGCTGATTTCCTTAAGAATGGAGAGGTTTGATCTTCTTGCAGTCCATGGGACTCTCAAGAGTCTCCTCCAGCACCATAATTCAAAAGCATCAATTCTTCGGCGATCAGCCTTCTTTATGGTCCAGCTTTCACTTCCATATATCACTACTGGGAAAACCATAGCTTTTACTATACGGACCTTTGTTGGCAAGGTGATGTCTCTGCTTTTTAAGACGCTGTCTAGGTTTGCCATTGCCTTCCTCCCAAGGAGCAGGCGTCTTTTAATTTCGTGGCTGCTGTCACCATCTGCAGTGATCATGGAGCCCAAGAAAGTAAAATCTCTCACTGCCTCCATTTCTTCCCCTTCTATTTGCCAGGAGGTGATGGGCCCAGTGGCCATGATCTTCGTTTTTTTGATGTTGAGCTTCAGACCATATTTTGCGCTCTCCTCTTTCACCCTCAATAAAAGGTTCTTTAATTCCTCCTCACTTTCTGCCATCAAGGTTGTGTCATCTGCATATCTGAGGTTGTTGATATTTCTTCCGGCAATCTTAATTCCTGCTAGGGATTCATCCAGCCCAGCCTTTCGCATAATGAATTATGCATGTAAGTTAAACAAGCAGGGAGACAATATACAGCCTTGTCGTACTCCTTTCCCAATTTTGAACCAATCAGTTGTTCCATATCCAGTTCTAACTGTAGCTTCTTGTCCCACATAGAGATTTCTCAGGAGACAGATGAGGTGATCAGGCACTCCCATTTCTTTAAGAACTTGCCATAGTTTGCTGTGGTTGACACAGTCAAAAAACCACATACACTATGCAAAAGAAAGAAATATCATCACCCCCTCTTTCTCCCACCCCTCCTTCCCCACATTTTCTCCCCTCCACACATCACAATGCCTATGATAGCAATGAATCACACAAAATGTAACTGACCTGTAGATAGGACTCTATGAACTGAAAACAGAAATGTTATATGCACCTTTGTTATCCATGAAAATAGTTCAATGAAAATGATTTTAATAATATTGCTTCTTTCTTGTAAACTTCCAAATTGAGTATTGCTATCCCCACATACCCCATAGTACATAATACCTGTGGGATCTTGTAGAGACCAGTGATGTCCCTCATACGGAAAGAAGTGTCAGAACCAAGTCCTCCAATAATTGCTAGGAGGTTTTTTTGTGACCCACATTCGTAGTTGGGGAGAAAACTATCTGACTTGAAGATCAGATCCAGTGTGGTGCGATAGGTGATCTTTGCATCATAGAAACTGTCAGAGATGTGGAAACCAAGTGTGACATTAGGTAGCATCTTGGGATTCTTGTTTATGTCATTTATGGCAAACACCAAGGCAAGAATATGCTGGTAGAACTTTGTAACGACACTATCAATAATGTTACTCTCATTAATTCAGAAGGTGAATATAAAATACACGAATTCCTTATTCTATAAACCTAGTAATTCCTGTTTGTTACTGAGTTGAATTCATTTGCAGCAAAAGCCAAGGGAAATTCATTCTGCTAGGACTTGGTCACCACCATGACAATAGACTTTTTTTCCTAATTCAAAAGATGTATCTCCAATGCATGAAGCTGTTATGGTATAACCCCATTAATCTATATGAGAAATTGAATTGAACAGGATTAAGAATTTCTTTTCCATTTGTTTCTGATTCCCTACAGTCAAGCATCACCATTGTCGCCAGCCAAACCTTTAGTTATACTTTCTTACAGAAAAAAATTTGATTTGTCATCTGTAATGCATAGTCTCTTTGTGATCTCTTGAGAAAAATATTTCAATATATTTACTCTCTCTTTCCTTTTTTTAAATAAAATATTTATTGAAATTTTCCAGAATAATACATTGTAAAACAAAAAGAAAAGAAACAACAAAAATACAAAAATACAAAAAAGAAAAATAGAAAACTAAAAACACATAGAATTTCCCTTTACTTATTTTCTTTTAACTTATTTTCCGGACCTCCTCATACCTCCCTTTCTTATATTCCAATTCAAATTATTAATTCAGCAAATCCTCACCATTATTTACTCTCTCTTTCCAGTGCATAATATACACGTAGAGTTGACTTCCATGAATGCTATATAACATGCTTTGACTTCTTTGGATTCTCCACACACACAAAGCATTACAACATTGGATACTACCCCTTATTTACTCTAAATTCACACAATTCATGCAATTTAAAAGATCAAGAAAGGAAGTTCCTTACTGTGGAATATCAAAGAGGTTCTGAGTAGGATGTTCCTTGAACGAAACTTCATGGAAAAAGTAAATGATCTGAGACATAATCTCACCTATGAGGAGACCACCTGGCTGGTACCATTCATGTGGTATAGGCAGGGGATCACCTGTGAGACATTTCATGGGACCTACTTTGGACACAATAGAAGGCAGAAGAAGCAGTAGCCATGTTTTTCCTAACATGCTTCCCTCAAATCTTATTTCTAAATATGAGCTGCCTTGCACCTATTTCCTTACATCGAGCTTATAACAGGTAAAAGAAGAAGAAGTGTGTCTGATATGGCCCTGCCAGCCTCTTGAACTTAATCCAAGCTTCCAATGGCACAGGTGTTCATTCATAATCACTTTCAGACTTGTTTACTGACTGTTTCCTCCTGCCCTTTTCAAAGTCTCTGGAGATTTGACCATATAAGCAAATGATAGTGTTATGGATAATTGTGTGTGTATGTGAGGGTAAATTGCTTTCTAGGTTCTTTGATACTGAATGACACATATTGTAGGAAACACATTGTTTCTTGTCTTCCATTTGTGGCCAGAAGTCTTATCTGCTCCCTGAACAGATGGGAAATGGGACCTTGCTTCTAGATTTCCATGAGAAGCAGTCTCCAACAGGACTATGAGGCCTTATGAGCATTCTTTGTGGCACATAAACTGTGGCATTCCCACTCCACAGTAGTATGCCTGGCATCTTCACTAAACAGCTTCTGGTGAATGCTGGAGATGCTCCAAAATACTGTTGCAAGCTAGAAGGAAAGCAAATGGGAAATAAACAAGGGTTATATTGGGAAAGTTCCCTTGTTCTCCTCTGTAGGCAACTAGGAGGAACAATTCAGCATGCCATTTCTTTCTGTTGCTGCATATGGCATGATTTCCTCCCTCCCTCCCTCCCTCCCTCCCTCCCTCCCTCTCTCTCTCTCTCTCACACACACATACACACACAGAGAGAGAGCGTTTCTAACTCTTATTTTTCCTGCTAGCTTCTTTCTGTTTATCTCACATTATCTTATCCCAAAAGCCATTGTTTAATTTTGACTTGTAACTGTGCTCAAGGTTTCAAATCCGAACTCATCCATGAAGTTCACTGGGTGCATTACAAAGGCATCTAGGACTACAAACATATGCATATCTACTCAGATATAAAACTCATGAATTCATTGGGGCTCCTTACCACATAAGTGTGATTGGAATTGCAACCTATACCACAGCATTGATTTCTTGCCATCTTATATCATGTCCCTCACTCAGACATCAGAGAAAGTTGATCAGGGTGGAGAAAAGAAAATTTAAATTTAATTTTACTTCTCTAACAAAGATTTGAGGGGATGGATGAGTGGTCAATAATGAGCACTCAAATCCAGATGGTTCTGCCCACTTTGGCCAAGAGGCTCCAACTTTAACAGAGGAGCACAGATAATTTCTGCCCTCCCTTCCCAACAGGTGGGCGGGGTTTGCGGCAGTTCCAAGTTTAAGCCAGTACCGTGTCGTAAGAAAGATAAGCCAGTAGACGTAGAGTGTACATTTGATAATTGGTTAACTATGTACATGTCTTATATGGGGTTGGTGGTCACTGCTTACCCTGATAGGACTTGGCAACTGGCTAATTACCAAGCCAATATTTTGAAAGCTAGACAAATGGTGGGGCATGCGATGGCATTAGCTTATGATGAAGAATTCCGCGAAAGGGCTGCTGAAGATCCCAAAGCATGCTGGGACATAAAAGATTTGGTCTGAGGTGGTGGCCCCTCACTTCCCAAAAAGGGCGCTGGGGGAAAAGTCAGCCAAGCCAGCTGCAAAGGAGCCGTGGGTGGTTTCCTCAGACTGCTGGGAGTTTAACAATTGGTAGTGCAGCCAGGATAGGTGCCATTTCGATCACATTTGTGAGCTCTGTGATGTTTCACACCCATGTACTAAGTGGAACAGCGGGGCATGTGTTGGCCCACCTTGATGCCCATGCTGCTGAGGGCAGCATCTGTGCATGGCCCACCGAAGGTATTGGTTCTGCACCTGGGAGAGAATGACTTAGTGGTGGAAAAAGGCATTGTCCTGACCCTGGCTGCAAGGGCAGACGTCAAACGCTTTCAGGCCATGTAGCCAACAATGACCATCTGCTGGTCCAATCCCCTCCCCCACCTGTGCTGGAGAGGGGTTAACAGGCCCTCTTGCATCAATTATGCGGTGCAGGAAATCAACAGGGCCATGCGCTATACCATGTGGCAACTTGAGCTTTGGCTGCATGACTTGCTCCAAGGCCTCAAATATTGGGCAGACAGGTGTTTGTTCTTCAGCTATGGGTTTCTTGGCAGCAAGACCCCTTAGGGCCTTAGGGTGGCAGTTTTTAGGCCCTGGCAAGGTATCCTTTAGTCTATCTTCGAGTTGGGGGGCATTTCATGCACCCCCACGTAGCATTGTTTGCAGGGCCTGTTAAAGGGTTGATTGTGGGAGTCCCTGGCCCTAGAGTGGTGGCATGTAGGTCAAACTCCCGGCCAAAGTAAGGTGGGAGGGCACACTGTGTAAGTTTGTGCTTTACAGTCCCTTCCCACTGCACCGCATTGCCCTGCACATCCTCAGTCCCAGTCGGTCTGAGAGGGTTACATGCCAAGGCCTATGTCAAGTTTCCCACATTCCGAAGTTCAATAAAGTTGTGGCCAATTTGAACCCATACTTTGGTCTCTTGTCTCATTTGGGGGTGGGAGGGGGTAGGTTCCATCGACAGGGTTCAGCGCATGTCCTCGCAAAAGCCACAGGTACCAAAGAGATAACCACTTTCCATGTGAAACGAGCACTATTGAGTGATGCATTCCATTGTTTGGTTGTGTGTTTGTTGAATCACATTAGGAAGCAGATGGAATACTAACTCCATTTAGCTGGTTATACGCCTTAATGAATTCCATGACCTGAGTAGACATGATGAGGATGACAGTCTTTGTGCAAATAGCATACCTCTGGCAAGAAAAAAGCAGCCATGCGGTTATCTAGAGATGCTGCTGGACTACAACTCCCATTATCCGTAGTCTTTGACTTGAGGTAATGGGAGCTGAAGTTGAAAAACATATTGTGCTGTTCCTGTGATTCCCCA
Source organism: Podarcis erhardii (assembly GCF_964252035.2). Taxonomy (NCBI): domain Eukaryota; kingdom Metazoa; phylum Chordata; class Lepidosauria; order Squamata; family Lacertidae; genus Podarcis; species Podarcis erhardii. The sequence continues at coordinate 7,211,159 of NC_138502.1, read as the reverse complement.
CCCCCGCACCCTGTAATAATATTAATGGCAGATATAATGTCTCCCCTTAATCTCCATGCTAAGCACATCTAGCTCTTCCACCTGTTAATATTTGATATTGACCCATTTCCTTTAAGCTTGTTTTGTTTTGCTTCCTTACTTTATAATTCTGCCCCATTGTCCACTATTTTTCCATTTTAGTGAACCTGATGTACATGGCAATGAGCACCAGAACTCTGCCCAAACTATTCCCTAGGAAAATGTTTCTTTAAAGAGATAGTTCATCTCGCAAAATGTCTTTTTTCAACTAAGGCAAAATCTGAGCATCAGCAGAAACTTTGCCAAGAGACATCGATATAATTGGAAATGAATATCTACCAATATTCTGCCCGCTCCTAAGGCATGTATAACTATGATAGAATGAAAATATAAGATTCCTTAATACTGTCTTCTTATTAGTTTCTCCCGGCTATTCAGTTCTGGTCGCAACACAATGATGTAACATTTCGGGCAAAAGATACAACCCAGTAAGCCAGCAGTAGAGGCCAAGATGGAGAAGATCTCGACAGCCACCATGCCTTTCCCTCTTGTGCTCAGGTAAGTCGGAATAAAGGACAACCAAACACTGCAAAATGCCAGCATGCTGAAAGTGATGAATTTTGCTTCATTAAAAGTGTCGGGTAACTTGCGGGCAAGGAATGCCACAATGAAGCTGGTGATTGCAAGAAGACCCATGTAGCCCAAGACACAGTAGAACATGATGGCCGACCCTTCATTACACTGTACAATGATTTCTTCATTTACCGAATGCATGTCTAAATCAGGGAATGGGGGAAAGGTTGCCAGCCACACAGTACAAATACCTATTTGAACAAGTGAACAGCCAATTACAATTGAATAGGACACTTTCCTCCCCACCCATTTCTTCATTCTAGATCCGGGTTTTGTAGCCATGAATGCGAGAGAAACTATGGTGGTTTTGGCCAGCACACAAGAAACAGCCAAAGAGAAGATGATGCCAAAAGCTGCTTGTTGAAGGTGGCAGATCACTTTCCCAGGATGGCCAAGGAATAACAAAGAAGAGAGAAAACAGAGCAGGAGGGAGACGAGGAGAGTGTAGGAGAGGTCCCTGTTGTTGGCTTTGACTATTGGGGTATCTCTGTGCTTAATAAACATTCCTAGCACCAGGGCTGTGGTCAGTGAAAAAGAAACTGCAGTTGAGGCCAAAGTCAGCCCTAGAGGTTCTTCATATGATAAAAAGGTTATAACTTTGGGGATGCAACCATTTTTATTTTTGTTTACATACAGGTCCTCTGGGCATTTGAAACAGTCATCCGCATCTGAAAAACAGAAAATAGGTCTAAATTCAGAGTCAGTTAGTATGACACATCAAAATAAAAATAAACCTATCTAATGGCAAAATTACATCACCCACCACTCTGGTTTGATATCTTCCCATCTAAGCACGGGACACAATCATAGCAACAAAACTTTTCCCCTTCCTTCATTTTCTTCTGATGACCAGGATGGCATTGTTCATTACACATCGAAAGAGGAAGCACCTATCCATAAACAGGGGAAAATTAGTATGAACATACTTTTGGTTAACATTAACTGATCTTATTTACTTAAGCAGTAAATAAACTGTTGAAATAAATAATTAAGAAATATTCAAAGAACGTTATTCTTCAATTGCTGATATGGCCTAATATAAAAATTACAATAGATAAGTTTATGTGTTTGCAGAATAAATGATTTGACGTGAAACCTTCTTGGACAATTATAACAGTGGATGTGTCTGTCACAGACTGATAGGGATGAAATTTGCTTCCCCTTTTGTCTTAAATCAGAACATAGCTTCTCCACATTATATTTCATAGGAAATCTTCAAATGGCTATAATCAGTGCTTTTAAAAAAAAAAAAAAAGTTTAAGGGTGCTCTCATTTAACTGCTCATATTGAAATATGGCCCCTTCAGATTCAAAATATATTCAGTGGCATGCATACCCCCACGTCCCCCAGGGAAAAAGCACTGGCTATAATATCTGAATTAGATAAAATTTCCTATGATGTGTTTACAGCGTGCTGGTTGTAGGATATTCCAAAAATGGAGGAGAGAGTAAGTAAATCAGAATAATTGAAATAAAAGTTGAAGCTTTCATTCTGCTCAGTAGCCATGTCAAACTCTCAGAAAGTGGGTATTGCTGAAGGGATATGTCAGAGGCAAAAGGAATTCAGCAACCAGCAGTTTCCTAAATATCTCCTGCACTGATAATTGTAAAAGGTTCTGTGAACCAGTGCCAACAGCAGAAAGCAGAGTGGCAGTGTTAACCTATTACTTCAGGGAAGCAAACGTGAAGAAGCAAAGTGATGTAAACCTCAGACTTGATAAACAATGCATTGAAAATTTGGCACAGTTTTCAAGTTAAGAATAAACAGAATCCATGCCTCATTAAATGCTCTAGGCCATACAATTGTATCTTCATTGACGGTGAATCGTTTTCCTTCATGGGCACTGGGATCAACCCTCCCAACTTTCACTTTCTGGAATGAGTTATTTGGCAAGATGACCAGGTTCATGATGTCAAATCCACCTCTCATTTCCCATTTATCATTAAAGGACACAGTTTCTCCAGCTGAGTTGTTAAATGAAATGTCTTGAAGAAACAAGTGGAGCTAATTGAAAAAGATGGGGGGGGGGGATTCATGGATAACAACGCTCTGCAAATCTCAAGCTTCAGTTATAGAAAGAAATATGAATACAATATTTGCATTAATGACTTAAGTAGTAACCTGAATGTAGCTTCACATTGTACCACACTGTATTACCTGCCAAGGCTTCAGGTTCTGAAGTTCAATATTGCTATCAACCAACATTGGCCTGTGCTTGGATCTAGATGAGTACATGGCATGCAAAGCATGAGCCAAAGCATAGACAGCAATATAAATGCTGTAGCTGTGGCCACTCATGTGCATTTCAAAAAGTCCAGCAGGGAGACTTTCCAGCCTCTCCTCTCCAGTACAGCTGTCATCATCCATTATAGGCACCCCTGGATCTGGAAAGAAACAGTCAAAGGCTTGCTCCCAGAAATCTTTGAGAAACCCATCTCCTTGAGTCCAATTTGGCTTAATGATTTGAAGAAATTCTCTGAAACCTGGTACCTCTTTTGTGTGAATTGTGAAGGAAATGGCACCCTGGAACATCTCAAAACTCCATCCTCTTGCAGCACCCGTTAATATAAAATCCATCTGCATTGTCATAATCCACACTTTCCCAAAGAATGTGTTTTGCATATTTCCTGAATCCTGTGAACATATAAAAGTTCTCAGCCACAAAATTGTTAAAGATTCTCCATGCGTGATCATTGTAACAGTTTTAGGATCTAGGAAAGGTACATCAGTTGGACTAGCATAATTAATATGATTGATGAATTCTTCCATACGGATATCTTGTGGGATTCTTTTTGTGAAGGCTGAACAGATTCCATGCCTGGAAAACATTGGCTCCAATATTCTTAGGAATTGCTCTCCACTGTTATCATCCACAACAAAGAGCCCAACCCAGGTCCATCTAAAATGCTGAAGTAACCATATAATCCCCATATACTGAAGGTTTCCATTTGGAACCATGCGGTAAAAGGGAGGAGCACCCATTGTTTGGATCTCATCTGGTGCAAATGAACCATATATCAGCTGTAAAAAAATGTACAGTGACCATAGAGATTTGTTAATACCCATCTGTTTATTCCAGAAGTCTGTGGCTGGGAGTGGATTTGTGCAACATTATTTCTAATTCTATCCTGAATTAAAGGTAAATTATAATGTTCCCAAGATTTTACTACTTGTCATCAATATTACTGCCTTCTTCAGAACTCCATAGCTGAGTAATAAATAATTTTCCAACATCCACAGATATTACCTGCGGAATTTTGAAGAGGCCAATTATGTCCATCATAAGGAAAGAGGTGTCAGAGCCAAGTCCTCCAATAATGGCATGAAGGGGTTTCTGTTTGCCACATTTGTAGTTGGGGAGAAATGTATTGGACTTGAAAATCAGGTCCAGTGTCGTCCGATATGTCATCCTTGCACTGTCATAGCTGTCAGAGATGTGGAAACCGAGGGTGACATTGGGCAGGATATTGGCATTCTTGTTGATCTCGTTTACCGCAAATGCCAAAGCCAGGCTGTGTTGGTAGAACTTGGTTATGACCCTGCCAAGAGAGTTTATTTTAATATCTCAGAAGACGCATCCATAATGCACAAATTCGTTATGCTACAAACCCAAAAATTTCTAAGTGCAACTGAGTCAGAATTTTGCAATACCCTTACTACTTGTTTCCGATATGTCACAATTTACTCTTTGAGAGCTCATCAGCAAAACAAAGCAATACATTTCCCTTTTCTCTGTCAAATCCACTGTGTATACCCACATCAATGACCTCTAATTTAAATAAAATTTATTAAAGTATATGTCATGGCAATTACATTTGTTTTCACAAAGAAGTAATAGTACTTGACTGAAAAAGACTATAGTTTCCATTAGCTGACCACATCCAATCCCAAGTTACATTAGTCAGAGCTTTTATATCTCCCCTTTATGAGATTTTATTTTGTGTGTGTGCTCATTGTGTGAGTGCACACAAAAGGTTGTGCTGGTTTTGATATGTAGATTTCCCATGTGTATTTTGAAGCCTTGCAGTATTCAAGATCAAGATCACACCTTTTCCTTATTTTATTTAATGCTCCCTACTTGTCATTCCTGATGACTTTCCTGTACAAGCACTGTGTTTTCCGAAACAGAAAAGGCTTTCATTTTGGAAGAAGCATATCCACATGTACTCTTGATAATTATAAGATATACAGATTAGAAAATACAGATGCAGTGGGGGATCCTTACTGTGGAAAATCAAACAGGTTCTGAGAAGGGTGTTCCTCAAAAGTAACCTGGTTGACTATATAGGAGATATGAGAAGCCATTCCACCAATGAGGAAACAACCTAGTTGGTACCATTCATGTGGAACAGGGAGGGGATCACCTGTGTGACATTTCATAGTTTCTTCCTGAGACACGACAGGAGTCAGCAGGAGCATCAGCACTGCTATTTCTAACATGTTGGCAGAAAAGAGTTTCTGACTCTACAAATTCCCTAATTTGTAACTTGCATCCTTTGTGAGGTTGCCAATACTAGAAGTCCAAGATTCAGAAAGGAGAATATGTCATAGGCAGACTTGTCTGCCTCTTGCACTTAATTATAGCCCAATAACACAGGAGTTAATTTATAATTACTTTCAGGCTCAATTACTGACTGTTGTCGCCTGCCTTCTAGAAAGCACCAGAAGCTTCAGAAGGGTGAGCAAATTATAATTATTTGGATAATTGCAGAGGGAAATAAATGCCTCTTCAAAGCTTTGATAATTAGTCACACTTTGGGTAGTGAAAAAGTTGGTTCATCTTTATGGAACAGTTCACAAGTCTTCTCTAGTCCCTAAAGCAGGTGCATTAATAATTTGGTGCTTTGTTGTACAACTTCCGTCAATTCCTGCCTGCAAGAACAAAGATTCAATGACATGTAAATGTCCACAAATATCCCTTCTCTGCCATGATGCAATGAGAAAGAAAAGTTTGGTTCCTGATCTCTCTGAAAAACAAATTAAATCAAGAGAATGACACTCTCTGGTAAAGCCATTAACTAGACTGAATAACCCAAGCAGTGATAGTCCTGCAATGAAGGCGGCTCTGTCTTAGAATAAGAGTTTCATTTTACCCACCTGCCAATCACTTGCCGACAGGCTATTTTGCTAGCATGTCTTACTAGCAAATCATAGGGTTAGGAATAGGGCTCTGGAAAGGCCAGTGATTGGCTGTTGGGTGGTGCCTACCATCCCTTTGCTTGTGTGAGTAAGGAGTGCACATTAATGTAGACTGCGTGTGATTTTGTTAAGATTTCTGCAGTTATTGCTTCACTTTCCACACTAATAGATAGTTGATTGTCAGGATCTAGTTGGCTCCTCAGCTTAATTAGGCAGCAAATGGAATCCGTCAACTTTCAAGGAATTTTATTATATACAGTAATTACACTCAGAGCCATTCACACAGCTGTCGGCTCCTTTCAAGACATTGACCCTTCTGTGCTCTGATTTTGCAGCCAACAGGATACCTTCCAGGAACTCCCCTTTCGATTCTTTGATTGACATATTTCTTTGACCCTTGTTAAAATATGAGAGCAGAGGGATCCTGGTTGTCTTCATACCCCATCCTCTGATGAATCACCCCCTTCTTTTGTTCCTAGAGACCGCTTATCAGTGTCTTAGAGGCTTGACAGACCTCTTTCCTCTTAGAAAATTTATCTCCTCTTCTCCAGCAAATGAGAAGCAGGGTTGTGAGGAGCTGTCTTCAAACGGTTTGGAAGGAAGGAGAATTACTGCTTCCTCCTCTTCTAACTCTCTCTCTCTCTCTGGGGAGCCCTGACTCTGGCATTCTTTGAGGCTCTGTCCCCTTCATCATCCCCATTGTCACTATGGGGAGCCCTTTCTCTGACATCGGGGCAAAAAAATTATAAATATCATGTCCATATCAAATGATCAATCAATAGAAGGATAGACAGAAAGGCATTTATTGTGTTAATGCAGAGCACCATTAAGAAGAAGAAAAGAAATCAATAATAGCCATTGACATGGCTCAATATCTATTCACCACTTCCCCATAAGATGTAGAATCCCCCACCAGATGTGTCACACTGCCAGCCTCAACAGAACAACGCTTGGAAGGGAGAAGAGATGAGTGGTGCTTGATTTAATAATAAATAATGTTTATGAGTTCTGTGTGCTGTGCAGTGTTTTTCCCCTGTGGGTACTGAAGGGTACTCAGTACCAGCTTCTTCTTTTCTCCCCAAATGTTAAAAGAGTGGAATTTACAGTAACAACTTCATAGAGATTAGTGGCACCTCTGCCCCTAAATATAAAACTACTGGTGTTGTGGAACTACTTGCATAAAATAGTTGTGCACTTATCCAGTTCAGCATATAAAAGAGTATAATTTTCCATTCAAATTATGTGATCACATCATATTTAAGATCAAAGGGAACAAGAGAGAGAGAGAGAGAGAGAGAGAGAGAGAGAGAGAGAGAGGGTTCTTGATACAACAGAACACTGTAAAGAAAAGAACACAAAATGAAAGGAAGGATAAGATTTTGCAGAAAATCAAAGAATTGGAGAAGAAATTAAGATCAAATCCGAAGTCACAGCCGATTCTGAGAGAAATTAAACTGTATCAAGCTCAATATTCCAAATTGATAAACCAAGAAATAGAATGGAAGATTAAATTAATGAAACAAAAAACTTTTGAATCGGCAAACAAATGTGGGAAACTGCTAGCCTGGCAGTTGAAGAAGAGACAGAAACTAAATACAGTTACAAACCTAGAAATTGAAGGAAGAAATATCCAGAACCCCATGGAAATTAGAAAGTGCTTCCAGAGATACTTTAAAAAATTATACACTCAAGGGCCGCAAGATGAGGTTGAGATTAAACAATTTTTGGAAAGAAATGGACTAACAAAGTTGTCACAAAAAAACAGATTAATCCTGAACAACAAAATAACACAGCAAGAGATTGAACAAGCTATCCAGAACATGCAATTGGGCAAATCTCCAGGGCCAGACGGTCTGACCTCCAAGTATTATAAGACACTAAAAGACTATCTGATCCAACCATTGATGGAGGTCTGTAATGAAATTATGGAAGGGAAGAAGGCGCCGGAATCGTGGAAGGAAGCTTTTATCACATTGATACCAAAATCTGAAGCTGAAAAGACACAACTTAAAAACTATCGTCCCATCTCCCTTCTGAATGTGGATTACAAAATATTTGCAGACATTTTGGCAAGTAGATTTAAAAGAGTTCTTAATGAAGTAATTCATAAAGACCAGGCAGGCTTTCTCCCAGGCAGACATATGTTTGCAAATACTAGGAACATTATTGACGTTTTGGAACTTTTGCAAACAGATATAAATACAAAAGCAGTGTTAATTTTTATAGACGCGGAGAAGGCCTTTGACAATATTTCTTGGAAATTTATGAAGGGAAATTTGAATGAAATGGGAGTGGGACGGGGGTTTGAGAATGGGATTGACGCAATATATTCAGAACAAAAGGCTAAACTAATAGTTAACAATGTGGTCACAGAAGAGTTCAAAATTGAAAAAGGAACACGACAAGGCTGCCCGATTTCCCCTTTGTTATTTATTTCGGTTCTGGAGGTGCTCTTGAACTTGATCAGAGGGGACCGGTTGGTGGAAGGGATTCAGGTCGGAGCGAAACAATACAAATTGAAAGCTTTTGCAGATGACCTAGTTTTGACTCTGCAGGAGCCAGAATCTAGTACGAAAAGAGTATTACAACTGATACAGGATTTTGGTCGGGTGGCAGGATTTAAATTAAATAAACAGAAAACTAAAGTGTTGGGAAAAAATTTGACAGATATAGAGTCGGAAAGGTTTCAGAGAGAAACAGAACTAACTATGGTTAAAAAAGTAAAATACCTAGGGGTAAACATAACAGCAAAAAACCTGAGTCTATTTAAGGATAATTATGAAAAATGTTGGTCTGAAATTAAGAGAGACTTGGATAGTTGGACAAAATTGAAGCTTTCTTTGTTAGGCCGAATTGCTGCTATCAAGATGAATGTATTGCCAAAAATGTTGTTTTTGTTTCAAACATTACAGATCGTGGACAAAACGGAGTGCTTCCGGAAGTGGCAGAAAGATATATCCAGATTTGTCTGGCAGGGCAAAAAGCCCAGAATTAAGTTTAAGATATTAACAGATGCGAAAGAAAGAGGGGGCTTTGCCCTGCCAGACTTAAAGTTGTACTATGAAGCCGCAGCTTTTTGCTGGCTAAAAGACTGGCTACTTCTCGAAGACACTGACGTGTTGGACTTGGAAGGTTTTAACAATGCTTTTGGTTGGCATGCATACCTATGGTATGACAAAGTTAAGATCAATAAGGCCTTTAAGAACCATATTGTCAGGAAAGCAGTGTTTAATGTCTGGACAAAATACAAAGACTTACTGGAAAATAAAACTCCAAGGTGGCTCTCACCTCTGGAGGCTAAGGCCCTAAAAAGACCCAATATGGAGGCTAAATGGCCAAAATATTGGGAAATATTAGAAAAAGATGGAGACAATTGGAAATTGCAGAGTTTAGAGAAAATGAAGGATAAGGTGCGAGACTGGTTACATTATGCTCAGATTAAAGAAGTTTTTAAAAATGATAAAAAGTTAGGGTTCCAGGTGGAGAAATCGAAGTTAGAAACTGAATTGTTAGAACCAAAGACTAAGGTATTATCTAGAATGTATAACTTGCTGTTAAAATGGAATACACAAGACGAAATGGTTAAATCGGTTATGATAAAATGGGCACAGGACATTGGGCATAACATTATGTTTGAGGACTGGGAAAGGTTGTGGACCACTGGGCTGAACTTCACCGCATGTAATGCTCTGAAGGAAAATGTAATGAAAATGATATATAGATGGTACATGACCCCAGTTAAACTTGCCAAAATATACCATTCGTCTGATAATAAATGTTGGAAATGTAAAGAAAACGAAGGAACATTCTTTCACCTCTGGTGGACATGCCCTAAGGTGAAGGTCTTCTGGGAAATGATATATAATGAGCTGAAAAAGGTATTTAAGTATACCTTCACTAAGAAACCAGAGGCCTTCCTTCTGGGTATTGTCAGCCAGAAGGTGTTAAAGAAGGACCGAACATTCTTTATGTATGCAACAACGGCAGCAAGGATACTCATCGCAAAAAACTGGAAAACTTAAGATCTACCCACACTGGAAGAGTGGCAGATGCAACTGATGGACTATATGCAACTGGCCGAGATGACAGGCAGAATCCGTAACCTGGGAGAAGAGAAGATGGAGGAAGACTGGGAGAAATTCAAGAAGTATCTACAAAAACATTGTAATTTGGTTGAATGCTAAGAAGGATGCTAGATTATAAAAAACTGGCCACCACTAAATTAGATTTGAAATTTGATGATAAGTGAGACTAAAGAAAATATAAAATTTTTTGGAAGAAGTGCTAGATTATATTTGAATGAGTGGACATGAGATTGTAAACAAGTTGATAATTTGTTTGGAAAAAACTTTTAACGATGTAAATGGGAGCGGGAGACGTGAGGAAGTCCAAAGAAGTGATGAAATTATGTCTGTGATAGAAGTAAGACTGTTTATTATTTGTGCATTTATATTTAAAAACTTTAATAAATATTTATAAATAAAAAAAAGAGAGAGAGAGAGAGAGAGAGAGAGAGAAGGGGTGAAAGGTGGAGGGTGAAGAGGAGGTCCAATGCACCTTCAGAAACTGTTGAATCTCTTAACAAAACACAGTGACTTTTTCAAGATCACACTTCCATTCTGGAAGAGTTCAGTTGAAGTCTTGGGCACTCTGGCTCCCTTAAGGAACTGTTCTTAAAATTAAGAATAAATAGAGCATTAGTATTACACAAAATTCTTCCTCTAATGCAGTAGGAACCCTTCTTGGCATTTTGAAAAGCTTTGCAGTTCTTAAACTCTTAGTTGCTGACAATTTATACATGCGTAGCTGCAGTTGTCTGCCGGCGGTTAGTCTGCCCACAGTTTATGTATTATTTTATACCACTCTCCTTGTAGCTGATCTGTACCTAAAATACTTGCCCATCATGCAAAGCAGTATGATTGTAGAAAAGAGGACAATTTTCTTAACTCTTACTCCTCATTATCTGTACCCTGCTGTTCAGTACAGGGATCAGAACAATTATGTAGCACTTAGGGAAAAAGATGCATCCCAGTAGCACAGCACTGGATGTCAAGATGGAGAAGATTGGAACATTATGCCATATGTGATGGTCCTGTCTGGAAATTAAGAAATATTGGAATATGAAACCTGAGGAAATAAAAAAGCTAATAAAAACATCACATAATAAAAGAGCAGAATCATATTTATTAGGAATTTTGAATGCTGACAACCTGAATGACAAAATTAATATTTTCTTGTACGCGACAACAGCAGCGAGAATGTAAATAGCCAATAATTGGAAAGGGAATTACGTTACAACCAAAGCTGAATAAATTGTGTGAATACTTGGAATTAGTAAAGCTGACTGATTTGATAAGACAAAAACCAAAATATATAATTCAGAAACAATGGAAATGTTAAAATGATTATTTATGTAGACAAAGATTAAATGTAAGGTATTGGTTATGTTTAGAATAGATTTATGAAAGATTTAGAAAACTTAATGATTAGAGTATTTGTATGAGATTGTATGGGAAAAGTACGGAATAACAGATACAATCTTACTTAAAATGTATATAGGAAGTGCAGTGTAAGCGATGTAAGTCAATCAATGAAATTTTATTATTGAGATATTTGTAGAATAAATTTGGAAGAAATTCTTCCAACTCTTCTTCTTTTTCTCCTTATTATTTGTTTTTCTTTTTTCTTCCTTTTTTTCTTTTTTGTTCGTTTCTTGTATATGTGTGCTTATCTGAAATATAGATGTATGTATTTGCAATATTTTGCTCAAATTTTGTAATAATTGTGTTAAATAAAATTATATTTTAAAAAGAAATCTATCACATTTAATAAACATAGGTGCACGATGTTTTTGTCAGTGTAGGTTGTTTTGATTTAGTAAGTACAGTAGTACTTTGGGTTAAGTACTTAATTCATTCCGGAGGTCCGTTCTTAACCTGAAACTGTTCTTAACCTGAAGCACCACTTTAACTAATGGGGCCTTCCACTGCCGCCGTGCCACTGCTGCACGATTTCTGTTCTTATCCTGAAGCAAAGTTCTTAACCCAAGGTACTATTTCTGGGTTAGCGGAGTCTGTAACCTGAAGCGTCTGTAACCCAAGGTACCACTGTATTCTGTTTCCTCTTTCCCATTGTTTTGTGTCATATTCAAACTATAATTGCAGAGAATATAAAGGATTTGAGTAGACAATTACTTCACAAAAAATCACCCTCACAATCATTTCTGATACTAATTTATTCCATCCTGGCATGACACTCAGGGCATGTACACAGAACACCTGTGAGTACAAGACATGCATTTGGGGGCAGTTCTGCAGAGGGCTTGCTCTGAAACAAGGTGAGCCCCACATCCCATAGTTGCCTTTCACTGGACTGAACTCTCCAGGTGTCCTTTACCTTACTTTACCTAGAGAAAAAGTTGATTAAATTTCAACGTTTATTAAAAATCTATGGAAAAAGAACAATAATATTCAAAACATTTAATCTTTGAAAGGAATTGTTGGGGAAGGTGATCAGGTTCATGGTGTCAAATCCACCACTCATTTCCCACTGAACATTAAAGGCCATAGTTTCTGCAGCTGAGTCATTAAAGGAGATGCTTTGAAGAAGTTGGTGGAGCTATTTCCAACATAAACGGAAAGTAATCAAAACAAAATGACTAAATGCTGAAGATTTCAGAATGCCATTCATTCTAAGCATCAGAAATAGAAAGGAAAAGTAAACCCACATTTTAAAATAAAAAAGATGTAGAATATTTCAATTATTTATTCATGGAAAACAAAAAGTAATGTATTCTCACCCTGTAGCAATCTTGGTGATTGAAATTAGTAGAGATTGTTGAGAAGAAATTACCTACTGAGGCTGCAGAGATTGAAGTTTGATATTCCTAACAACTACAGTGGTACCTCAGGTTAAGTACTTAATTCTTCCAGAGGTCCATTCTTAACCTTAAACTGTTCTTAACCTGAAGCACCACTTTAGCTAATGGGGCCTCCTGCTGCTGACATGCAGCTGGAGCCCGATTTCTGATCTTATCCTGAAGCAAAGTTCTTAACCTGAAGCACTATTTCTGGGTTAGCAGAGTCTGTAACCTGAAGCGTATGTAACCTGAAGCGTATGTAACCCGAGGTACCACTGTATCTTTGATCTGCCTTTGTATTCAGAGAAGTCAATTGCATGCAAAGCAACTTGTCATCTAGTTCTGCCAAGTGTTCATTGCAGCATTTGGAAGGTATGGTGCACTTGGTACATCATGGATGGGGGCAATATGAGAATACATTTTTGTTTTTTAAAGCCAAGATATGTATAGAACTAAACAGCCTTGTGGTTTCCTAGAGATGCTGCTGGACTACAACTCCCATCATCCCTCGTCCTTGACTGGAGGTAATAGGAGCTGGAGTTGAAAAACATATTGTGCTGTTGTTGTGATTCCCGCCGCTTTGCCCCCTGCAATAATAATAATGGCAGAATTCATGTCTTCCCTTAATCTCCATTCTAAGCATATCCAGCTCTTCCAACTGTTGATATTTGATATTGACCCATTTCCTTTAAGCTTGTTTTTTTTTTTTTTTTTTGCTTCCTTACTTTATAATTCTGCCCCATTCTTTACTATTTTCCATTTTAGTGGACATGATGCACATGGCAATGAGCACCAGAACTCTGCCCAGACTACTCCTTAGGAAAATGTTTCTTGAATGAGATATTTGAAAAAAAGAAATTTTGCGAGATGAACTTAGGCAAAATCTGAGCAGGAACAGAAACTTTGCCAAGAGACATCGCTATAATTGGAAGTGAATATCTACTAATATTCTGACCTGCTCCTAAGGCTCTTTTCCAACTTGTATTACTGTATGTTAGAATGAAAATATAAGATTCCTTAATACTTTCTCCTTATTAGTTTCTCCCTACTATTCAGTTCTGGTCGCAAAAAAATGATGTAGCATTTCGGGCAAAAGATACAACCCAGTAAGCCAGCAGTAGAGGCCAAGATGGAGAAGATCTCCACAGCCACCATGCCTTTCCCTCTGGTGCTCAGGTAAGTGGGAATAAAGGACAACCAAACACTGCAAAATGCCAGCATGCTGAAAGTGATGAATTTTGCTTCATTAAAAGTGTCGGGTAACTTGCGGGCAAGGAATGCCACAATGAAGCTGATGATGGCAAGAAGACCCATGTAGCCCAAGACACAATAGAACATGGTGACGGACCCTTCATTACACTGTACAATGATTTCTTCATTTACTGAATGCATGTCTAAATCAGGGAATGGGGGAAAGGTTGCCAGCCACACAGTACAAATACCTATTTGAACAAGTGAACAGCCAATTACAATTGAATAGGACACTTTCCTCCCCACCCATTTCTTCATTCTAGATCCGGGTTTTGTAGCCATGAATGCAAGAGAAACTATGGTGGTCTTTGCCAACACACAAGAAACAGCCACTGAGAAGATGATGCCAAAAGCTGCTTGTTGAAGGTGGCAGATCACTTTCCCAGGATGGCCAAGGAATAACAAAGAAGAGAGAAAACAGAGCAGGAGGGAGACGAGGAGAGTGTAGGAGAGGTCCCTGTTGTTGGCTTTGACTATTGGGGTATCTCTGTGCTTAATAAACATTCCTAGCACCAAGGCTGTGGTCAGTGAAAAAGAAACTGCAGTTGAGGCCAAAGTCAGCCCAAGAGGTTCTTCATATGATAAAAAGGTTATAACTTTAGGGATGCAACCATTTTTATCTTTGTTTGCATAATAGTCTTCTGAGCATTTGAAACAGTCATCCATATCTGAAAAATAGAAAAAAGTTCTGAATTCAGTGTCAATTAGTGTGACACAACAAAGTAAAAAAAACCCTATGTGATGGCAAAATTACATCACCCACCACTCTGGTTTGATATCTTCCCATCTAAGCACGGCACACAATCATAGCAACAAAACTTTTCCCCTTCCTTCATTTTCTTCTGATGACCAGGATGACATTGTTCATTACACACCGAAAGAGGAAGCACCTATCCAAAAACAGGTGAAAAATTAGTATGAATATACTTTTGGTTAACTTTAACTGATCTTATTTACTTAAGTGGTATATAAACTGTTGAAATAAATAAATAAATAAATAAATAAATAAATAAATAAATAAATAATAAAATTCAAAACAAGTTATTCTCCAATTGCTGATATAGCCAAATATCAAAAGTTACAATAGGTTTTATGTGTTTGCAGAATAAATTATTTGACAATTATTACAGTGGATGTATTCATCTCAGACTGATAGGGATGAAATTTGCTTAACTCGATGTCTTAAATTAAAATATAGCTTCTCCACGCTATATATAATAGGAAATCATCAAATGGCCATAATCACTGCTTCCCCCCAAAAGGAACAATGTTTAAGGGTACTATCATTTCCCTACTTGTATTGAAATACTGCCCCTCAAAGAGGTCAAAGTTAGATTCACAAAATATTTAGGGGTATGCAAATCCCTGCATCCCCCCAGTAAAAAAGCACTGACAATAATATCTGAATTAGATACAATCTCCTATGTCATGCTCAAAGGGTGTTGATTATAAGATATTCAAATATGAAGGGGAGAGTAAGTAAATCAGAATGAATGAAATAATCTTTGAAGCTTTCATTGTGCTCAGGCTCCGTGTCAAACTCTTAGAAAGTGGGTATTGCTGGAGGGATATGTCAGAGGCACAAGGAATTCAGCAAACCAACTTTTCCCCATAAGTCACAACCTTATTTATCACAAGCGTAGTGACTTCTAAAAGGTTCTGTGAACCACTACCAACAACAGACTCTTTGCCATCAGAGTGGCAGAGTTAACCTATTACAGTGGTACCTCGGGTTACATACACTTCAGGTTATGTACACTTCAGGTTACAGACTCCGCTAACCCAGAAATATTACCTCGGGTTAAGAACCTTGCTTCAGGATAAGAACAGAAATTGTGCAGCAGCGGTGCAGCGGCAGCAGGAGGCCCCATTATTTAAAGTGGTGCTTTAGGTTAAGAACAGTTTCAGGTTAAGAACAGACCTCCAGAACGAATTAAGTTCTTAACCTGAGATACCACTGTATTTCAGGATCACAGATATGAAGAACCAAAGTGATGTAAACCTCAGAGTTAATAAACAATGCATTGAAAATTTGACACACTTTTTTAAATTAAAGAAAAACAGAATCCACACCTTATTGAAAACTCTGGGCCATTCAATTCTATCCTCATCAACGGTGAATTGTTTTCCTTCATGGGCACTGGGATCAATCCTCCCAACTTTCACTTTCTGGAATGAGTTATTTGGCAAGATGACCAGGTTCATGATGTCAAATCCACCTCTCATTTCCCGTTTATCGTTAAAGGACACAGTTTCTCCAGCTGAATTGTTAAATGAAATGTCTTGAAGAAACAGGTGGAGCTAATTGAAAAGGATGGGGGGGGGGATTCATGGATAAACACATTCTGCAAATTGCAAGTTTCAGTTATAGAAAGAAATATGAAACCAATATTTGCATTAATGACTTAAGGAGAAACATGGATGTAGCTTCACATTATACCACACTACATATTGAAATACTTTCTGGTAAGATGTTACCTGCCAAGGCTTCAGGTTCTGAAGTTCAATATTGTTACCAACCAACATTGGCCTGTGCTTGGACCTAGGTGAGTTCATGGCATGCAAAGCATGAGCCAAAGCATAGACAGCAATATAAATGCTGTAGCTGTGGCCACTCATGTGCATTTCAAAAAGTCCAGCAGGGAGATTTTCCAGCCTCTCCTCTCCAGTACAGCTGTCATCATCCATTATAGGCACCCCTGGATCTGGAAAGAAACAGTCAAAGGCTTGCTCCCAGAAATCTTTGAGAAAGCCATCTCCTTGAGTCCAATTTGGCTTAATGATTTGAAGAAATTCTCTGAAACCTGGTACCTCTTTTGTGTGAATTGTGAAGGAAATGGCACCCTGGAACATCTCAAAACTCCATCCTCTTGCTGCACCCGTTAATATAAAATCCATCTGCATTGTCATAATCCACACCTTTCCAGATAATGGGTTTTCCTTATTTCCTGAATCCTGTGAACATATAAAAGTTCTCAGCCACAAAATTGTAAAAGACTCTCCATACATGATAATTGTACCAGCTTTATTATCTTGGAAATATATATCAGCAGGACTTGCATCATTAAACTGATTTATGAATTCCTCCATATGAACTTCTTGTGGGATCCTTTTGGTGAAGGCTGAACAGATTCCATGCCTGGAAAACAATGGCTCCAGTATTCTGAGGAATTGCTCTCCACTGTTATCATCCACAACAAAGAGCCCAACCCAGGTCCAGCTAAAATGCTGAAGTAGCCATATGATCCCCTTATACTGAAGGTTTTCATTTGTAACCATGCGGTAAAAGGGAGGAGCACCCATTGTTTGGATCTCATCTGGTGCAAATGAGCCATATATCAGCTGTAAGACAATGTGCAGAGACAACAAAGATTCATTAATGCCCATCTATGTATTTCAAAAGTTCGTGCCTGGGAGTGGATTTGTGTAACTAGTATTTTCGCAGTATTTTAAAATCTATCTTGAGTTAAAAGGCTATTATAATGTTCCCAAGATTTTTCTTCTTGTCATCAATATTACTCCTTTCTTTCGAACTTCAAAGCTGAGTAATAAATAAGTTTCCAACATCCACATCCACAGAATGAATGAATGAATATTTGCATAAGCCATTGGCCATAGCAATCAAACAGCAATACTATACACAAAGAATAAAAATAAAAAGTCAGTTATACAAAATACATATTAGAGTTTTTAATCAATAGTCAAATACTGGATCTTATTCTAACTGCATCAGCTAAAAACCTTGCAATCTTTGCTGTCACCTGCTCATTTTGATCTGCCAAGAGAAAGGACACTGTCACAGTGGCTGGGCGACCCAGAATGGAAAATAAACAAGGGGTGATAACCTCATTCCTCAAGTCTTTATAAAGAGTGCAGGCCAGAAGGACATACGCCACAGATTCGGTACTGCGATCTCCACGGGGACATAAGCATTTTTCATGTTGAATCTGTTGGAATCGTTCCTCAAGTACAGCCGAGGGCAATACATTCAATCTTGCAAGAGTAAAAGCACGTCTATATTTTAGAATTGCTAGGTTATGCATATAGGGTGCAAGAGAGTTGAAATGGGTAGGTGGGAAATAGTCATACTACGGGCAAAATTTCCTTATTGTGGCCAAGTTGTTCTGATACTCAATATCATTTCGGTGCTGACAAATTAGATTGTTTGCTTTATTAAACCCAAAGCAAGTAGCTGTTGTGGTGATAAACCACAAGAGTGAAGCTTCTGATAGACAATTTTAGTCCAGGTGCTCTTGTGACGATCTTGCAGCACCAGGGATATTAGACTTGGGGAATTTAAATTTAGGCGAAGCCCATAGTTTAATGTTCTATGCCAAATCCATAATTCTATGGACAGAAGATGAGCCTCTAGACAGAGGGTGGTATAGAGAAAATTTGCCTTAAGAACTTTGATTGGACAGCTTCCATAGATCCAAGGTGACTGTCTGTCCAAATCTGAGCCCCTTATAATAACTGTGCTAGGGGTTTAGCATGGAACACTTCCATGATTGATCGTATATATTTTCAACCTTTTGTGTAGAAAAGGAATGGCAGAATTTTGTCTTCTTGGGACACTTTTTCTTTTGCACATTTCTGGTGTGCTCCCCATGACTCTGCGGACTGGAAAATAAGGCCAAGATATTTGAAAACTTTGAGCTGTTCAATTGGCTGGTTGTCCATATGCCATCTATGGGCTCTATAGTTTCTTGAAAAAACCATGGACTTGGTTTTCTTGTAATTCATGGCCAGCTGTTCTCCCTGGCAATATCCTGAAAATACCCTCATCAGTCTTTTTACCGCTACTTTTGTTTGGGATAGAGGCATTTAATAGCATTGATACAGGTTTTATGGTCACTTTAGGGGCATGATACTCTGAAGATGCTAGACACTGGGCAATATCATTTATATATAAGTTGAATAGTGCTGGGGCTATAATACACCCTTGCTTGACTCCCTTTGTGGCTGGTACAGATCCTGTAAGTTGTCCATTTGTGGAGCAGCGCACTTTCAACACAGTATCTTTATATAAGTATTTAATCAAGTACAGTACTCTTTTTTCCATACTTGAGGAGTTATGTTGAGTTATAGGGATATTATAAGGTTCCCAAGATTTTTCTTCTTGTCATCAATATTACTCCTTTCTTTGGGACTTCAAAGCTGAGTAATAAATAATTTTTCAACATCCACATGCACAGATATTACCTGTGGAATTTTGTAGAGACCAATGATGTCCATCATAAGGACAGAGGTGTCAGAGCCAAGTCCTCCAATTATGGCAAGAAGGGGTTTCTGTTTGCCACATTTGTAGTCGGGGAGAAATGTATTGGACTTGAAAATTAGGTCCAGTGTCGTCCGATATGTCATCCTTGCACTGTCATAGCTGTCAGAGATGTGGAAACCGAGGGTGACATTGGGCAGGATATTGGCATTCTCGTTGATCTCGTTTACAGCAAATGCCAAAGCCAAACTGTGCTGGTAGTACTTGGTTATGACCCTGCCAAGAGAGTTTATTTTAATATCTCAGAACATGTGTCCATAATGCACAAACTCGTTATGCTACAAACCCAGGAATTTATAAGTGTAACTGAGTCACAATTTTGCAATAGCCTTCTATTTGTTTCTGATGTGCCACAATTTATGAATAGCATCTTCTTCAACAAATTTTTAAGCGTACCAATCTATGAAGAGTGAAAAGTGTAGTATTCTGTTGCATCATAGATTGCATCTAGATTGTCAATTAATTCTTCATTATACTATCTAAGCACATGTTGATTCAATTATTTGCAGCCCTTTATCATTAAGTGATTGTGTGTCCGTGTGTGCATGGACACATGCAAAATAGTGCTGCATTTCACCTCTAAAATCAGATTGTTACTTTTTACATTCTTCCTATTTGTTTCTGAGATCCCCACAGCTAGTAAAATCTTCTTCAGTTGAAAAAATATAAACAATCTATGCTGCATCAGATCATATTTGTCATATGCAATGTGCATGTTGTGACATACTTTGAGAGCTCATCAGCAGAACAAAGCAATACATTTTTAGTTTCTCTGTCAAATGCATTGTTGAATACCCACATCAATGACCTCTAGTTTAAATATTACTTATTAAGATATGTGGTGGCTTGAGAAAGAGTATGATCTGAGGTACTTAAGAGTTCACCAAGAAGAATAAATATAACCCATTTTCCCAAAAAGGCAATTATACTAGAGCTGAAAAAGACTATAGTTTCCATTAGCTGACCACCATCCCATCCCAAGCGACATAAGTCACTGCTTTTATATTCCCCCTTTTTGAAATTTTATTTTTGTGTGCGCCCATAGTTTGAGTACACACAAAAGGTTGTGCTGGTTTTCATATGTAGAAGTTCCATGTTTATTCTGAAGGCTTGTAGTATTCATGATCCAACACCCTGCATTCCCAAAGAGAAAAAGTTCTCACATTTAGGAGAGTATCCACATATACTCTTGATAATTATAAGGTATACAACTTAGAAAATGCAGATGGAGTGGGGGATCCTTACTGTGGAAAATCAAACAGGTTCTGAGAAGGGTGTTCCTCAAAAGTAACTTGGTTGACTATATAAGAGATATGAGAAGCAATCCCACCAATGAGGAAGCAACCTAGCTGGTACCATTCATGTGGAACAGGGAGGGGATCAACAGTGTGACATTTCATAATTTCTTCTTGAGACACAAGGGGAGTCAGCAGGAGCATCAACAGTGCTATTTCTTACATGCTGGAAAAAATGTAATTTGACTCTATAAATTCCCTAATTTGTAACTTGCATCCTTTGTGAGATTGCCAATCCTAGAAGTCCAAGTGTGGCTTATAAGATTCAAAAAGGAGAACATGCCATAGATGGACCTGCCTGCCTCTTGCACTTAATTATAGCCTAATGGCACAAGGAGTTAATTTATAACTACTTTCAGGCTCGCTTACTGACTGTTTTTGCCTGCCTTCTAGAAAGCACCAGAAGCTTCAGAATGGTGAGCAAATTATAATTATTTGAATAATTGCAGAGGGAAATAATTGCCTCTTAAAAGCTTTGATACTGAGTGACACTTTGGGTAGGAAAAAATTGGTTCATTTTATGGAACAGTCCACAAGTTTTCTCCATTCCCTAAAGCAGGTGCATTAATAATTTGGTGCTTTGTTGTTGGAGAAAAACTTCCGTCAAACCCTCCCAGCATAAGCAAAAATTCAATGACATGTAAATGTCCACAAATATCCCTTCTCTGTCATGAAGCAATGAGAAATAAATGTTTTGTTCCTGATCTCTCTGAGAAACAAATTAAATTGAGAGAATGACACTCTCTGGTAAAGCCATTAACTAGACTGAATAACCCAAGCAGTGATAGTCCTGGAAAGAAGGTGGCTGTGTCTTAGAGTTAGAGTTTCATCTTACACACCTGCCAATCACTTGCCATCAGGCTATTTTGCTAGCATGACTTACTAGCAAACCATAGGTTAAAGGAATAGGGATTTGGAAAGGCCAATGATTGGCTGTTGGGGGGTGCCTGCCAGCCTTCCTTTCTTTGCTTGTGTGAGTAAGTAAGGACTGCAGATAAACTCACACTTTGGGTGGGTTATAGAAATTTTGGATAGTACTGATAAGTTTAGATTACTGTAGTTATAGCATCACTTTCCACTCAAAATGCTAGCTGGTTGTCACCATCTAGTCCTCGGCTTAATTAGGCAGCAAGCAGACTCCATCAACTTTCAAGCAGTTTTATTATATACAGTAAGTACACTCAGAGCCATTCACACAGCTACCGGCTCCTTTCAAGACATTGGCACATCTCGACTCCGATTTGGCCACCAACAGGATACCCTCGAGGAACTCTCCTTTCGATTCTTTGATTGATTCTTTCCTTGACCCTTGTTAACCTACGAGCACGGGGGGATTCTGGTTGGCGTCCTACCCCTTCCTCTTACAAACCACCCCCTTTCTGTTGTTGCTAGAGACCGCTTATCAGTGTCTTGAAGGCTCTCCAGACCTCTCTCGCTTCCCTGAGAATTTATCTCCTCTTCTCCAGCAGATGAGAAGGGAGGGGGGTTGTGGGGAGCTGTCTTCAAATGGCTGGGAAGGAAGGAGAACTGCTCCTTCCGCCTCTTCTAACTCTCTCTCCCTCTCTGGGGAGCCCTGGCTCTGGCATTCTCTGGCTCTTTGTCCCTTTCACTATCCCCGTCATCTTTCTGGGGAGCCCTTTCTCTGACATTGGTGTAATTAAAACATAAAGATCATGTCCATATCAAATGATCAATCAACAGACAGATAGACACAAAGACATTCATTGTGTTTTAATGCAGAGCACCATTAAGAAGAAGAAAAGAAATCAATAATAGCCATTGCCATGGCTCAATATCTATTCACCACTTCCCCATAAGATGTAAAATCCTCCACCAGATGTGTCATAAATGGGGTGAGGACACTGCTGGTCTCAACAGCACAGCACTTTGAAGTGAGAAGAGAAGGGATAGTGCTTGATTTAATAATGAATAGTGTTTAGGAATTATGTGAGTTGTGCAGTGGGTTTTTTGGGGGTGCTCAGGGGTACTCTATACCAGCTTCTTCTTTCCTCCCCAAATGTTAAAAGTGTGGCATTTACAGCAACAACTTCATAGAGATTACTGGCATCTCCACCCCTCCTAAAAACAAAAGCACTTGTGCTGTGGAACCACTTGTATAAAATAGTTATACACTTATCCAATTCAGCATATAAAAGAGTATAATTTTCCATTCAAATTACGTGATCACATCATATTTAAGGTCAAAGGGAACAATATCTAAAGAGAGAGAGAGAGAAGGGGTTAAATTAATCAAGGGTGAAAAGGAGGTCCAATGCACCTTCAGAAAATGTTGAATCTCTTAACGAAATGCAGAGACTTTTTTCAAGATCACACTTCCATTCTGGAAGAGTTCAGTGGAAGTTTTGTCCTCTGATCAGTTGGCTAAGCTCTAGCCCCCATCATAACTGATTGCCTTTTGGCCACTCTGGCTCCCTTAAGGAACTGTTCTTAAAATTAAGAATAAATAGAGCATTAGTATTACACAAAATTATTTCTCTAATGCAGTAGGAACGCTTCTTGGCATTTTGAAAAGCCTTGCGGTTCTTAAACTCTTAGTTGCTGACAATTTATACATGCATAGCTTCATATGTCTGCCCGCGGTTAGTCTGCTCACAGTTTATGTATTATTTTACACCACTGTCCTTGTAGCTGATCTGTACCTGAAATACTTGCCCATCATGCAAAGCAGTATATTGGAGAAAAGAGGACAATTTTCTTAATTCTTTCTTCTCATTATCTGCTCCCTGCTGTTCAGTTCAGGCCTCAGCACAATGATGTAGCACTTAGGGAAAAAGATGCATCCCAGTAACACAGCACTGGAGGCCAAGATGGAGAAGATCTCCACAGCCACCATGCCTTTCCCTCTGGTGCTCAGGTAAGTTGGAACAAAGGACAACCAAACACTGCAAAATGCCAACATGCTGAATGTAATGAATTTTGCTTCATTAAAACTGTCAGGTAGCTTGCGGGCCAGGAAGGCCACAATGAAGCTGCTGATGGCCAGGAGACCCATGTAGCCCAGGACACAATAGAACATGGTGACAGACCCTTCATTACACTGAACAATGATTTCTTCATTCACTGAATGCATGTCTAAATCAGGGAATGGGGGGAAGGTTGAGAGCCACACCATGCAAAAACACATTTGAAGAAGTGAACCAGAAACAGCAATTGAATAGGACACTTTTTTCCCCATCCATTTCTTCACTCTTGATCCTGGTTTTGTGGCCATGAATGCTAGAGAAACAATGATGGTTTTGGCCAACACACAAGAAACAGCCACTGAGAAGATGATGCTGAAAGCTGGTTGTCGGAGAAGGCAGGTCACTTTCCCAGGTTGGCCAAGGAATAGCAAAGAGGAGAGGAAGCAGAGCAGGAGGGAGATGAGGAGAATGTAGGTGAGGTCCCGGTTGTTGGCTTTGACTATGGGGGTATCTTTATGCTTAACAAAAGAAGCAAACACCAAGGTTGTGATGAAAGAAAAAGAAGCTGCAGTTGAAGCTAAGCCTTTGCCTAAAGGTTCTTCATAAGACAAAAAATGTATAACTTTGGGGTTGCATTGATTTTTATTGTTGCTTGGATACTGATCTTCTGGGCATTTGAAACAGTCTTCCATATCTGAAATTTAGGTTGGAGGAATTTGAACTCAGTGACAATTCATTGAATACAGCAAATTCTTTTCAGCCTGTATTACAGCAAAATGACATGACCTACCCGTTTGGTTTGAAATCTTCCCCTCTGGACATGGAGCACAATCATAGCAGCAAAATTGTTCACCCTCCTTCCTTTTCTTCTGATGACCCGGGTGGCAATATTCATTACACACAGAAAGAGGAACCACCTGTCCATATACATTTTTAGGGTTTTTACAATTAGTGATATTTTTAAAAATACACTTCTTACTTGTTGATGTAGCCCCAAACCCCATATCACAATGATGGAGACAGCCCTCAGCATGTTCAGACCAAATGATATCTATCATATTTAATAAACATAGGTGCACGATGTTTTTGTCATTGTAGTTTTTTATTTATTTAATAAGGATATTGCAGAGCATACAAAGTAGGCAACAATTTCACACACAAAAAACCATGCATGCATGCACACGAAAGCTCATACCAAGAACTGACTTAGTTGGTCTTTAAGGTGCTACTGGAAGGAATTTGTTTTGTTTTGACAAAAAAACACTTTCACAATCATTTCTGATTCTATGTTATTCCACCCTGGCATGGCACTCAGGACATCTACATAGAACACATGTGGGTACAAGGTATGAATTTGGGGACAGTTCTGCAGAGGACCTGTTCTGAATCGATATGAGCACTGCATCCCATAGTTTCTTTGACTGGACTTAACTGTCCAGGGATACTTTACCTTATTTTACCTAGAACAAAAAGTTAATTAAATTTCAATGTTCATTAAATATGTATGGAAAAGGTAAAATAATATTCAAAACAGGAATAGTATTATATGGATGCATGTACTTGTTTCTGAATGTGAAAGGAATAATTGAAGTCATTCAACAGCTTTATGTGCCATTGCAAGATCAGAATATATTGGGGGGAAAACAATCTTACTTCATCGTTTAACACAATGGCTTTACCAAGATAGAACTAGAATCAATACCTCATTAAAATATCTGTGCCACACAATGTTATCCTCACTAATGGTGAATATTCTCCTATCAGCAGCATAGTGATCAACACTTCCAATTTTTATTCTCTGAAAGGAATTGTTGGGGAAGGTGACCAGGTTCATGATGTCAAATCCACCGCTCATTTCCCACTGATCATTAAAGGACATAGTTTCTCCAGCTGAGTTGTTAAAGGAGATGCCTTGAAGAAACTGATGGAGCTATTTCAAATATAAAAGGAAAGAAATCAACAAAAAATAACAGCATGCTGAAGATTTCAGAATGCCATTCATTGCAAGTTTCAAAAATAGAAAGGAAATGTAAACCCATGTTTTAAAAGAAAAACCGTGTAGAATGTTTTTATTATTTATTCAAGGAGAACAAAAAGTAATGTATTCTCACCCTGTAGCAATCTGGGTGATTGAAATCAGCAGAGTTTGTTGAGAAGAAATTACCTGCCAAGGCTGCAAAGATTGAAGTTGGATATTGCTACCAACTATCTTTGATCTGCGTTTGGATTTAGAGAAGTCCATGGCATGCAAAGCATGAGCCAAAGCATAAACTGCATTATATATACTGTAGCTGTGTCCAGTCATGTGCATTTCAAAAAGACCTGCAATGAGACTTTCTGGCCTCTCTTCTCCAGTACATGTGTCATCATCCATCACAGGCATACCTGGATCTGGAAATAAACAATCAAATGCTTGCTCCCAGAAATTTTTGAGAAAACCATCTCTTTCAGTTCTGGTAGGGTTTATATTCTGAAGAAATTCTCTGAAACCTGGTACTTCTTTTGCGTGAATAGCAAATAAAATGGCACCCTGGAACATCTGGAAATCCCATCCTCTTGCAGCACCTGTTAATATAAAATCTGTCTGGGTTGTCACAATCCACACCTTTCCAAATAATGGGTTTTCTGTATTTTCTGATTCTGGTGAATGAATAAAAGTTTTCAGCCGCAAGATTGTTAAAGATTCTCCATACATGATCATTGTACTGGTTCTATAATCTTCCCGAGATAAATCAATTGGACTTGACCTAGAAAAATGATTTATGAATTCCTCCATACGAACTTCTTGTGGGATTCTTTTTGTGAATGCTGAACATATTCCATGTTTAGAAAACAATGGCTCCAGTATTCTTAGGAATTGCTCTCCACTGTTATCATCCACAACAACAAGCCCCACCCATGTCCACCTAAAATGCTGAAGTAACCATATAATCCCCATATACTGAAGGTTTTCGTTTGGGACCATGCGGTAAAAGGGAGGAACTTCCATTGTTTTGGTCTCATCTATGGCAAATGAGCCATATGTAAGCTGTAAGAAAACATACAGATACTGCAGAGATAGGTTAGGAGTAGTTTACTTTTCGGGCGGCTGTTATTAGGAACTTCAGCATGACAAAATATATTCTCCAAAAGAATTTTTGAAGTCGGTCAGAGATAGGGTCTTTTTCTGACTGAATTTTCTTAAGTCATTGAGATCTTATCTTATTTGCAAATACAGCCAAATTCTAAGATACTAGTTTTTTCTTCTGAAAGATAACAGAAAAATATTATATTACCATCAGCACCCATGCACATATCCTACCTGTGGTATCTTGTGCAAACCTAAGATGTTCATCACATGGAAAGAAGTGTCCGAGCCCAGTCCTCCAATGACGGCTAGGAGGTTTTTCTGTGTTCCACACTTGTAGTTGGGGAGAAATGTATGTGATTTGAAAATCAGATCCAGGGTGGTGCGATAGGTCATCTTTGCATCGTAATAGGTGTCAGAGATGTGGAAACCAAGTGTGATATTCGGTAACATCTCAAGATTCTTGTTGATGTCATTTATGGCAAACACCAGGGCCAGAACATGCTGGTAAAACTTGGTAATGACACTGCCAATAGTGTTTCTTTCATTAATTCAGAAGATGAGTCTATCATGCATGAATCTTTTATGCTACAACCCTTGTAGTTCCTGTTCGTAATTGAGCTGAGTTCACTTACAGCAAAAGCCAAAATAAAGATATGTTGCCAAAACATGGTCACCACCCTGACAATAGACACCCCCCCCCAATTCTGATTATGTATTTACAATGCATGAAGCTGTTACTCTCTAATCCCACTAATCTATATGAGCAATTGAAACTCTTTTTAATTTAATATATTTTCCATTTGTTTATGATTCCCTACAGCTTAGTATCACCATTATCACCAGCCAAACCTTTATACTTTGTTACAGAAAACAATTTGATTTGTCATCTGTAATGCATAGTCCACTTTGTGATCTCTTGATAAAAATATATTTATCAATATATTTAATCTCTCTTTCCAATGCACTAGAAATACTCATAGAGATTACTTCTATGAATGTTTTATAACTCCCCATGCACAAATCCTTAGAGCATTGGATACTATCCCATATTTATTTTATATTTACAAAATTCCTGCAATATTTGAGATTCCGGGGGAAAAGGATCCTTACTGTGGAATGTCGAAGAGGTTCTGAGTAGGATTTTCCTTGAAGAAAACTTCATGGAAAAAGTAAATGATCTGAGAAGTAATCTCACCAATGAGGAAACTACCTGGCTGGTACCATTCATGTGGTACAGGCAGCGGATCACCTGTGAGACATTTCATGGGACCTACTTTGGACACAATGGAAGGCAGAAGAAGCAGTAGCAATGTTTTTCCTAACATGCTTTCCCCAAATCTTACTTCTAAATATGAGCTGCCTTGCACCTATTTCCTTATATCGAGCTTATAAAAGGCAAAGGGAGAAAAGTGTCAGAGAGGCCCTGCCTGCCTCTTGCACTTAATCCCGGCTTCCCATGGCACAGGTGTTCATTTATAACCACTTTGAGGCTTGCCTACAGATTGTTTCCTCCTGCCTTTTTGAAAGTCTCTGAAGCTTTGACTGCATGAGCAGATGATTATGCTTTGGATAATTGCAGGGGGACAGTAATTGCTTTTTCAGTGTTTTGATACTGAGTGAGCCTATTGGTAGGAACTGATGTTGTTTCTTGTCTTCCATTTGTGACCAGAAGTCTTCTCTGCTTGCTGAACAGATGGGAAATGACACCTTAGTTCTAGATTTCCATGAGGAGCAGTCTCCAACAGGACAGTGAGGCCATACGAGCATTCTTTGTGGCATTTTGAACTGTGGCATTCCCTCTGCACACTAGTATGCTTGGTATCTTCACCAAACAGCTTCTGGTGAATGCTGGAGATGCCCCAATATACTGTTGCAAGATAGAAGCACAACAAATGGGAAAGAAACTGGGGAACGGAACAAGGGTTATGTTGGGAAAGTTCCCTTGTTCTTCTCTGTAGGCAAGTAGGAGGGGCAATTGAATACACCATTTCCCCCCTGTTGCTGCTTATGACATGATTTCCTATCCCACCCCCCCAGTTTCTAATTTTTATTTTCCCTGCTAGCCTGTTTCTGTTTATCTCACATCATCTTATCTTAAAAGTGATTGTTTGCTCAAGGGTTCAAATCCAAACTCATCCATGAAGTTCACTGGGTGACCTTGAGCCAGTCATTCTCTTTTAGCCTAACCATGGATGTTTGGTAGGATAAAATGAAGAGGAAAATATGTAAGCTACCTTGAGTTCCTTGGAGAAAAGGTGGGGTTAAATGCAATCAGTCAATCAATCAATCAATCAATCAAGCAGTGCTTTTTTTCTGGAGGGACGCAGGGGTACGCATACCCCTAAACATTTTGTGTATCTAATGGGAGAAGAAACTAAATTTGTTTAAAATTTTAGTTTCTTCTCTAGCACAGTGAATTGTCAGTTCCGTTGCTACCCCCAGTGGTGGCCTCATTTCCCGTCATGGTGTTTCCTGAATCTCAGACAGAAGCGAGCCTTTAATGTGTGAAGTAGGAGTTGGAATCTACCACGGTGATTGGTCAATTTCATTGTATTTGTATTTATTTTTCCTGATTCAAACTATAAAATGGTGATTTTCTTAAGTCAAAATGAGAGCACATTTTTTAAAGGAAAAAAGCACTGCAATCAACACTGACTCTGCTTAGGCAGGGATTTTTTTTCTATAAACTCAACATGCATTTTGCAAGCTATGGCTGGAACACCAATGAGAGCTGTTCTTGCACAGTGATAGTCTGGCCACAGTGACCCATGGTTGAGTAATACCAAGATTCAATTATCACAATGCACTCTATGTGAGGCTACCTTTGGACCTTGTCTGGAGGCTTCAACATGTGCCAAAAGCTGTGGTTAGACTGTTGATGAGGGAAAGACTATCACCAACACGTATGTTCAATGCTAAAAAGTTTGCACTAGCTGTTAATGTTTTATTAGGCTAGGTTCAAGATTCTTTAATTAATTTACAATTTGGGTGCAGGATACTCCTTACCAATGGTGGTTGAAAGATAGAATGCTTAATGTGTCCTCCTTATTAGTTGTTCCCTGCTATTCAGTTTGGGACTTAGCACAATGATGAATAGGATATCCCA
Organism: Podarcis erhardii; assembly: GCF_964252035.2. Taxonomy (NCBI): domain Eukaryota; kingdom Metazoa; phylum Chordata; class Lepidosauria; order Squamata; family Lacertidae; genus Podarcis; species Podarcis erhardii. The sequence goes on along the minus strand of NC_138502.1, from coordinate 7,181,586 downwards.
TACCTTTAAGCCTCTTCTCTTATGCCTCTGAGGTCTTTGAGGGAGTCACTATTAGTGGTCCCTCAAGCCTCAGGTACAAAGCCCATGGCAATCAGATTTTATTTTGTATCTTATTTGTTGTTTGTTTCTTAGTTCAAGTGCAGACATCTGCCCAATATCTTCCTCTGTGAAGACAAATGGATTTATGAAGAAAGCTTTATTGTCTCTAACATCTTCCAACTATACTTGGTAACCACATCAGCACCCCCTTGGTCCTGATAACACCTCCACAGATTGGCACTATACTGTATAAACCAGCTGATTCTCCAATACTGTTTTTTTGACAACTCCCAAGCATTTGGAGTACCCGCAAGACGGTGCCCCACAAGACGAATGCCTCGCAAGACGGAAAACCCACTAGACGAAAGGGTTTTCTGTTTTGGAGGTGCTTCGCAAAACAAATTTCCTATGGGCTTGCTTCGCAAGACGAAAATGTCTTGCGAGTTCCTGCGGGTTCCCCCCCTTTTTCTAAGCCGCTAAGCCGCTTATCAGCTGATCCGCTAAGCCGCTAAGCCGCTAAGCCGCTAAGCCGCTAAGCCGCTTATCAGCTGATCCGCTAAGCCGCTAAGCCGCTTAACAGCCTATCCGCTAAGCCGTTTATTAGCTGATCCGCTAAGCCACTAAGCCGCTTATCAGCTGATCCGCTAAGCTGCTAAGCCGCTAATAGCGCTAATCTGCTAAGCCGCTAATGGGCTTGCTTCGCAAGACGAAAAAACCGCAAGACGAAGAGACTCGCGGAACGGATTCTTTTCACCTTGCGAGGCACCACTGTAATTTGATTTCATTGACATTGCTTCCCAAATTCTTTTTTTTTTTTTTTTAAACCAATCCCCTATTTTGGAGGGAAGGTTCATTTTGGAAGTAGAATTTGACGGTAATGGCTTTTCTTGGCCATTGGCCATTTATATTTATTTCATTAGCACTATGGTCACTGCATCCAACTGGTTAAACAACATGACATCTTTCAACAAGTTCTGATTGCCACTTAAGATAAAGTCCAAGGTGATTTTCTGTCTAATCCGTTCTGTAACCAACTGTTCTAGGGTATAGTCTCTGTAAGGATGGTTGAAGTTACCCATTACTACAACAGTTCCTGCTTGGAATGATTTTTATTATTATTATTTCTGCATCTCAAGTTCTCGCTAAGCATTGTTTTTAGGGGGAAAGAGTACACCCCAAGTACTAAATTACTCTTGGGGTTTTGTATCACCACTCAGAATGGACTTCTGGGTAGGAGTCTGCCCCCTTTTGGATTTCTAGCTTGCTGGACTCAATGACCATTTTGACATACAAAGTGACATTCTCCTTCAGTACATTCTTGCCTGTCCTTCCTAAACAATTTATATACAGTGGTACCTCGGGTTACAGACACTTCAGGTTACAGACTCCACTGACCCAGAAATAGTACCTTGGGTTAAGAACTTTGCTTCAGGATGAGAAGAGAAATCGTGCGGCGGCAGTGGGAGGCCCCATTAGCTAAAGTGGTACCTCAGGTTAAGAACAGTTTCAGGTTAAGAACGGACCTCCAGAATGAATTAAGTTCTTAACCCGAGGTACCACTGTATAATTAAACATACCTAATATTATTCAAAGGTAAAGTAAAGGTAAAGGGGACCCCTGACCATTAGGTCCAGTCGTGGCTGACTCTGGGGTTGTGGCGCTCATCTCATTTTATTGGTTGAAGGACCCGGCATACAGATTCCGGGTCATGTGGCCAGCATTACTAAGCCACTTCTGCCGAACCAGAGCAGCGCATGGAATCCCACAAAATTACCTTCCCACCAGAGTGGTACCTATTTATCTACTTGCACTTTGACGTGCTTTTGAACTGCTAGGTTGGCAGGAGCTGGGACCGAGCAACGGGAGCTCACCCCGTTGTGGGGATTCGAACCACCGACCTTCTGATCAGCAAGTCCTAGGCTCTGTGGTTTAACCCACAGTACCACCTGTGTCCCCTATGCAAAGGTATCTCCCCACAAATACTTGGACTTCCGATAGTCTTTTGTTTGTGTGTGAGAAGGATTATGACTAGATGTTATGATGTAGTGGCTGAAAGATAGAATGCTTAATGTTTTCTCCTAATTAGATGCTCCCTGCTATTTAGTTCAGGTTTCAAAACAATGATGTAGCATTTAGGGGAAAAGATGCAACCCAACAACCCAATACTAGAGGACAGCATAGAGAAGATCTCCACAGCCACCATGTGTTTGCCGCATGTGCTCAGGTAGGTTGGAACAAAAGAGACCCAAACATTGGAAAATGCCAACATGCTAAAGGTAATGAACTTTGCTTCATTAAAGCTGTCAGGTAACTTGCGGGCTAGGAAGGCCACAATGAAGCAGGTGATGGCCAAAAGACCAATGTAGCCCAGAACAGAGTAAAAGATGGCAACAGAACCTTCATTACATTGCACAATAATTTCACCCATTACTGAGTGCATATCTAAATCAGGGAAGGGTGGAAACATTGCTATCCAAAAAGCACAGGTGGTTACTTGAATGAGGGAGCACGAAAGGACAATGGAAGTGGACAGTTTTCTGCCCACCCACTTCCTCATGCTGGAGCCTGGCTTGGTGGCTATGAAAGCTACAACTACAGTGATGGTTTTGGCTAAGACACAAGAAACTGCCACTGAGAAAATAATGCCAAAAGTGGGTTGTTGGAGAAGGCAGGTCACTACACAAGGTTTACCAAGGAATAAGAAAGAAGAGAGGAAGCAGAGAAGGAGGGAGATTAGGAGAATGTAGGTGAGAGCTCGGTTGTTGGCCTTCACAATGGGGGTGTCTTTGTATTTAATAAAAATCCCTAACACCCAGACTGTGATGAGGGAAAAACCCCCAGCAACTGATGCTAAAGTGATCCCCAAAGGTTCTTCATATGACAAAAAATTCATATGTTTTGGGATACAATCATCTCTGTTTATGCTTGGATATTGATCTTCTGGGCATTTGAAACAGTCATCCATGTCTGAAAGATATAAAGAAGCAGCAGCTCAGTCCCCATTCATCTTTAAAACCACAATGATTTAAGCATGTATGATGACAACATTTTATAATGAGGACAATACCTACCAGTCTGGTTTGAAATCTTCCTTTCTGGGCATGGGGCACAATTATAGCAGCAAAACTTTTCCCCTTCCTTCCTTTTTTTCTGGTGACCAGTGTGGCAATATTCATTACACACAGAAAGTGGAAGCACCTAGCCACAAATATAATAAGAGTTTTGGGTGTGAGATTTTGAAATGATTTTTAAGTTGCTTACCTCCAGAAACATGCCATATTGAAGCAAAGTATTCAGAGAAAAAGAACCATGATTGCTAAGCTTACTCAGGAGTCTTGGGTGCATTACATTGTCAATATGCTTGTTTACTCAATAAAAGATATCTAATAATTTAGTGATATGGGAGCTGCTGTTGCATGCTGATTTTGCTTCAGGAAGTCTTGTTTTTCTATCTGCTTGGTTGCTTATCTTTAACAATGCTTTCCACTAGTTTTACATTGAACATTGAGCTAACTGACCTGTAATTTCCAGGATCAGCCTTCTATTTAAAAAATTGGTGTTACATTGGCCCTTTCTCAATCCTTAGGGATGATTACATTTTTTTGTTAGAAGATAATTCATATTTGAGTCCTTTGAGAGTTGTCGAGTGGATTCTATCTCTACCTGATGATTTCTAATTTTCTCATTTATCCAGGAAGGCCTAGAACATGGCATTCTATCGCCAACATCAGTCTTAGTTCCTCAGGCTTCCTTCCAGCACCAAGAAGGCTAGTAAATATTATTCAGATTAGCAGGATTTATTTGATGGCTTTCAGGGCTGCATTTGACAAAGGAGGATTTTTTTTCTTGGCACCCAGATTACCCACAGCAGGAAGAGAGAGTCCATCAGGGGACCTCGCTATCCCTACCTGATTAAACCTTTTATGCCACACAATTATATCTTCATTGATGATGAATTCTTTTTCTTCATTGGCATCAACTCTTCCAACTTTTACTATCTGGAAAGAGTTATTGGGGAAGGTGACCAGGTTCATGATATCAAATCCACCTCTGAATTCTCCTTCATCATTAAAGGAAATCATTTCTCCAGCTGAGTTGTTAAATGAAACAGCTTGGAGGAATTTGGCAATCTAGTTTAAAGAGAAACAGAGGGCTAACATACTTCAAGTTTTAGACTCAACTAGATTTTATGCTGAAATTACAGGATGAAATGCAAACCTAAAAAAAACTGTAGTAGTATTAGATTAAATAACAGGTTTTGATGCACAAAAAAGCTGGGTGTGATCTTGTCTTGTACTAATTTGTACATGAAAAGAAGACTTTGATGGGGAGACATTACCTGCCAAGGGTATAATGACTGAAGTTCATCAACTCCCCACCGCCTCACACTTGCTCTTTCTTTGGCTCTCGATGAGTACATGGCATGTAATGCATAAGCCAAAGCATAAACAGCATTGTAGATAATGTAGCTTTGACCAGTCATGCGCATTTCAAAAAGACCTGAGGTAAGACTCTCCAACTTTTCATCTCCAGAACATGCTTCATTGACATTCACAGGGAATTCTGAATCTGGAGAAAAGCAGTCAAATGCTTGCTCCCAGACAACTTTGAGGAAACCATCTGCTTCATTCCTCTGGGGTTTTATGTTCTTTAGAAACTCTTCGAAGGCAAGAAGCTCTTCTGAATGAATTGTGAATGAAATTGCACCTTCAAACACCTGGAAATCCCAGTTTTTCTGCAGGCCAGTTGATGTGAAATCTATCTGGGTGGTCATAATCCACACCTTTCCAATAAATATATCTTCTTTATATGCACGGTGTTGCAGAAAATTTACATTTCTTAGCCAGGAAAGCATCACTGATTCTCCATAGCAGATAAATGTATTGGCCTTGCTGTCCCTGAGAGTTACATAAATTTCTACAATGTCATAGAGGCTTTCTACTAGATTATCTATACCAATTTTTCGTGGGATTCTTTTAGTGATGGATGAACAGATTCCATTTTTTGAAAACAATGGCTCCAGGATCTTCAAGAAATGTTCTCCTGTTTTATTATTGGCAACAAAGAGTCCAACCCATATCCATCTGAAATACTTAAGTAGCCGGATAATCCCTAAATATTGATGAGCTTCATTTGGGACCATGCGATAGAACGCAAAGCCTTGCATTGCTTGGTTTTCTTCTAAGGAAAATGAACTATATGTGAGCTAATGGAAAATATAAAGTTATTGCAGAAAATCAGTATGTTAGACCAATGGAGTGCAAACATATATTGCTAACCATGTTATGGTAAAATTGTAATGGAGAGGTAACATAATTAACATAAGGTTATGGTATGGGATAAACACAGGAGATTCTTAGCATGAATTATTAGCATGGTACATCATGTATAGCACCCTTACTGGGAGATGAATGATTTAATTTTGATACATATTTAGGGGATATTAGAACCTGTAAGATTTATGGGATGGAATATTGTTAGGACTTGAAGGGTATAAGTAAATTTGAACAAATAAAACCAAAAAAATGTGAACAAATTCACTCCTTTATTGGTGCATAAAAATAAGAAATTTCCTGTGTAAGTTGAAATGGAAACATGATTTGAGAGTAGAAAGTTTGAAAAATGGATCGAGGAGATGTCCATTAAATGGTTATTACAAAAGATGTTGATTTTTTGGAGGTAAGAAGATAGATTCTATACCACCTTGGTGAAAGTGCTGGCAGGTTTAAAGTATTTGGGATGTCATTCTATCAATTATCAATGAAATAGATGGAAGATTAATAGAAATATGGGGGTGAAGAGAAAAATGTATTTATGGTATCGAACAGTAACTGCTAAGTTGATACTTAAGATAAAAGCAACAGTGAAATTATCAGGAATCTTAGATAGTTGGAGGCTGGTGATGCAGTATATAAAATGAAAAATTGTGACTTAGGGAATTGAAATAGATTTGTTGTTATAAAAAGCATTGGGCACATTGGGCAAAAGATTCCTGCATGGTAGGGCGTTAGAATAGATGTTGTTATTACAAGAAGCAGTGGCAGAGATAGCCACTCTGGAGCGGCGCACATAATGTGCACCCAGGGGGCGGGGCGATCCTCCTGGTGGGATTCCGATCGCGGTGTGGTGGAGTGATCCTCCGGGGGAGGATTTTGGCACCCCCTCCATGGGATGACACCTGGGGCTGATGGCCCCACAGCACCCCTCCCTACACCCCTGATGAGAAGAGTTACAAAAAGAAAAACACACACACCAATAAATAAGATCACACAATTAACAGGATTTTGTGTTTCTACAAACAATTCTTTTACTTACCAGCCAGGCATTTACTCTGATAATGAAAAGAGAAAAGTGTAATTTCAATCCCCCTTCATTCCCCAGTTCATAGATCCTACCTGTGGTATCTTGTAAAGATTCAAAATGTCTGCTATGTGAAAAGAGATGTCAGAGGTCAGTCCTCCAATAGCAGCTATGAGGTTCTTCTGGTTGCCACATGTGTAGTTGGGGAGAAATCTACGTAATTTGAAGAGCAGGTCCAGAGTGGTCCTGTAGGTCATCATCGCTGAATAGTAACTGTCATAGATGTGGAAACCAAGGGTGATATTTGGCAAGATCTTCAGGTTATTGTTGATCTCTTCAATGGCAAACACCAAGGCCAGGACATGTTGATGGAACTTTGTCACTACACTACCAATGGAGTTGACATATTATTTTAGGAAAGTTGATGCCTAAACACATTATTATGTTACCACATTCATTTCTGCACGTCTATCCTTATATTTATTCCTGATGTTCATAAGTAATAACCACTTTCATTTTAATCATCATTTATTCTGGCTCCACATTTTAAAGTCACACACATCTTCACCAATATAGCAAGCCAAGTTTCCTGCAGGTGCTATACTAGAAAGCAACATCAGTTTCCTGAATTAACCTCAACCATCCTGTTCCATGAAACTGATTGCTTATAGGAGCTGTTGGAGAACTTGCATTTTTTTAAAAAATGCACTTCTCTTTTAACAACTGCCTGCAACAATAACATACCAGGGGAGCTTTTTCTGGCATGGATGTAATAGGTGGGCTAAGCTTCACCATCTATATGTCTATCGCAAGGTATAATAAATGACAGGAGCAGGGCCGGATGGTTGGGGAAACTGAATATCCCTCCCTATAGGGCATCATTGTGTGAGGGAGCAATCCCAAGCACAAGAAACTAGTTTAAAGCAAGCTGGTGTAAACTAAGCCACGGAAAATCTTAATCTGATCCAAGCCTAGTTCAACAGCGAGATTTCTGCTGCTGTTCTGCATAAGCCTTGCAGAGGGAAAACAATCTGCTAACATTATATGGTGGGATACTGTTTTGCAGCAGACTTTAAAACCATTTAATGTTACCCATGCAGATATCATCTCATGCAGAGGTTCATTTGCACATACAATATCGGACTTCATCCTTTAGTGTGTGGTGACAACTACACTTTAAAATGCCTTCCCCTTAAATGTTAGATAAACCATTAAAGCAGGGCTTTTTATTTCATCTGCATTGGAATTGTTTGAATGAATGGCATTATTTGTATTTTCAATGCATAGTTGTGGAACTTAAAAAAAGTGTCTTTATTGCCACATTAAGTGGAGAGGGAAAGTATAATAATATATGTATCATCTCACTCAAACACACACACACACACACACACATCTATAATAATTTACTGTGGAATCGCAAACAGCTCCTGAGAATTATGCTGCTTGAAATCAACTTCAGGGAAAAAGTAAATAATCTGAGAAGCAATCTCGCCAATGAGGAGGTCACCAGGCTGGTACCATTCATGAGGAACAGGGATAGAGTCACCTGCAGGACACTTCACACTATAGGCTTTGCACGCAATGGCAAGAAGCCAAAACAGTGTTAGGAGCCTGGAAGCAAAGCCTCTCTCAAAGCGCACATTCACCAACTGCATGACTTTGGCTGCACTGAATGCTGCCTGAATCTAACAATGCACCTCTTACATCGAAATGCATCACCCTGGCTAATACAAGGAAAAGAGAGAGTTGTGATAAGTAATATTAACAAAGCCCTGGCAGCCTCTCTGTGCCCCACACTGCCAACTCTCACTGGCACAGGAGGTTATTTATAACCACTTCCAAGCTTCCTTATTGTTTTCTAGTGCCTTTCGGAAAGCCTTTAGAAATCTGGTCAAGTGAGCAAATTAGTGTGATTTAGATAATTGCAGGGGGAGATAATTACTTCTTCATACATTTTGAGACACTTCAGCTAGGAAAAATGAAGACCCTTCTTTTGAGATTTGACCTCACATCTTCTCTGTTTCCATAGTGAGCAGATCTCATCTGGAAAATGCATCTAAATTGGAACTTCTTGCCTAGGGACATAAGTGGTAAATTCTGACATGGTGTGTAACGTTAAGAAAATCTGAAAGCAAAATGATCACTTTATTTATTTATTTATCTGTATTTTTTATTTCATTTTATTAACTTTATTTAATAAAGTTATATCTCATTTTCTGAGAGACCATCTCTGCACTGTGCCACAATATTTAAAACAAAACAAATTCCTCCCAGTAGCACCTTAAAGACCAACTAAGTCAGTTCTTGGTATGAGCTTTCGTGTGCATGCACACTTCTTCAGATACACTGAAACAGAAGTTTCCAGACCCTTCTATATAGTGAGAAGGTGGGGAGGGGTATTACTCAGAAGGGTGGTGGGAATGGGTGATTGGCAGATAGCTGTGATGAGCCTGTTGACGACTCTTAACGACTGCAATAGGTCTTACAGGAAAAAGCAAGGGGTGAAAAGGTGAAAAATGGCTTTGTCATGTATAATGAGATAAGAATCCAAGGTCTTTGTTCAGACCAGGTTTCTCCATGGTTTTGAGTTTGGTGATAAGTTGTAATTCAGCAGCTTCTCTTTCCAGTCTATTTCTGAAATTCCTTTGTAGTAAAACAGCTACTTTGAGATCTTGTATAGAATGTCCTGGGAGATTGAAATGTTCTCCTACTGGTTTCTCTGTCTTGTGATTCCTGATGTCCGATTTATGTCCGTTTATTCTTTGGCATAAGGTCTGGCCTGTTTGTCCAATATAGAGAGCTGAAGGACACTGTTGGCATTTTATGGCATACACAATGTTAGACGATGAGCAATTAAATAGTCCCGAGATGGTATGTGTGATGTTGTTGGGGCCAGTAATGGTGTTGTCCGGGTGTATGTGGCAGCAAAGTTGGCATCTGGGTTTATTGCAGGCTCTGGTGCCAGTGTCCGTGTTAGGTCTGGTTGTAGTATTATTGTGGGTTAGGAGTTGTTTAAGACTGGGTGGCTGTCTGTAGGCAATGAAAGGTCTTCCTCCCAGAGCTTGAGAAAGAGAACTGTCATTGTCCAGGAGAGGTTGTAGATCTCTGATGATGCGTTGTACTGTTTTAACTTGGGAGCTGTATGTGATGACTAGAGGTGTTCTGTTATTTTCTTTTTTGGGTCTGTCTTGCAGCAAGTTCTCTCTGGGTATCAGTCTGGCTCTGTTGATCTGAAGAAATGTGCATGCACACGAAAGCTCATACCAAGAACTGACTTAGTTGGTCTTTAAGGTGCTACTGGAAGGAATTTGTTTTGTTTTGACTATGGCAGACCAACACGGCTACCTATCTGTAACAATATTTAAAATCACAGCTGCAGCGCAACATGAACCGGCAACCAATGCAACTTGTGTGCTATATGTGAAATAATTTCCCATCTCCCAGCCTCAACGAAAAACCATGTAGCTGTAACTTCACTCATTACCTAAGAATATAGGCAGGAAGGAAAAACCAAGCTTGCTCATTTCACAGAAATTACTTAGAATATTACCTGCATAGTTTCCTTAATAATATTCTTTCTTTCTTTCTTTCTTTCTTTCTTTCTTTCTGACAAGCCTCTCCTCCTTCTGGAGGGGAGGGATTGTGAGCGGGAGACGATTCCCGCATCACGCAGGGGGCGATCTGCCCCCTAACCTATCATCACTGCTGGTGCGCCACGCCTCCCGGTTGGGCACCCAATCGGGTGACACCATGGGGGCGTGGTTTAGCCGCTCAAATGCAGTTGCACCAGCTCTCCCCGCCATTTCGATCCTGTTTTTCCACCCCCCACCACTCCCTATAGGGCGTAGCTTCTCGCTTGGCCTTGCTATGGACCCGTGGACCCGTGGTTAGTCACCCTGGTTGCCTAGGGGGCCTGGTAGGAGTTTTTTTCCAATTGTTTTTTTTTCAATTGTTTTTCCACCCACCCACCACTCCCTATAGGGCGTAGCTTCTCGCTTGGCCTTGCTATGGACCCGTGGTTAGTCACCCTGGTTGCCTAGGAGGCCTGGTAGGAGTTTTTTTTTCCAATTGGCAAATTGGCACCGGCCTCTTGGTTTTTTTTCGCCTACTTAGTAGCAATTGTCACAACTTTATTGGTATTTGGCGGTTAGGCATTGGAATGTGTTGTTGGTGTATGGAAGGGCAAGGTGTGGCCATCGCCTACCCCTTCACTTATGGGTATTCCGTTAAAGGAATCCAGTGGTCATGGATCCTGTCCGATGCCCTGTGTGGCGGGGCGCCATGGCATGACTCAGGTGACATCAGGGGACAGCTTATAGTTGTATTTGCATCAACAGGCTCCCCCTACTGGTGGGTAACCCCTCATCAGACTCACCCCTCTCCGAGTGGGTGGAGTCAAATTTTCTGTGGTCCAATGCCTAAGCCAATACCTTCTCACATGCTGTAATCAATAAAGTTGTGGCCTTTCCTTGCCCATTAACCTAATATACTGTCTCCACGTGTCTTCATTCCCCAAGCGGGGATCAGGTCCTCCAGTCACAAATTCAGAGCCTGGGGAAAACCAGTGTGGATTATCATAGTTTCCTAGTTGATTACTTACTCCTGTGCCAGGTTACACTATTGACATTGTGTAAAGATCCTTATTTAGACAACTCTTACAATGTATATACAGCAAGTGTCAATGGGAGTCACTAACAAATTGGATTCAAAGACCTGCTATGCCAAACCTTGGCCTAGCTGTTCTCCTGTGCTCACCTATGCTTTGTGAAGGGTTTTATTTGTATTTGGTTAAAAGTTTGTATTTGATGCCTAGATCCAGGTAATCTTTGATGAGAGAGCCCCATCAGAGATTTTTTAAAATACAGCAAAATGAAGTGTGGAAATGTAGTCTGTTAAAATACCCCATTCTAAGTTGCTTTCAAAGTTCCCCACATGCCTAAGCATAGAAAAAGACCACACATTTGGTAAATTAAAAATGTTTTACTTAGAAATTCTTCAAAGATTGGATTCATATGTTATAAAATAAGCTGTGTTATTTAGGTTCCAAAATGTTTATTCATCATCATCATCAAACCTTTTAATGGCATCACATTCAAACATCCAAAACAAATCAATACCGAATTACCACTTCCCCAGTGGCACAAAACATTAGCTAAAAGAAAGGAGGTAGAGCGGTCTATCATCACAAAAATGTTTATTAAATTATTTGTACAGAAACACAAATATTGCTTACTCAAGTCAAGCTGCAAGCCTCCTTCCTGTTGCTATAGATAGTCATTTCAGAGGAACTGCTCAGAACAAATCATAATCAATTTTCCATTAGGTAAATTCTATTCTAATCCCCATCTCCCATCTGAAACGAAGCCTCTCCAAACACTATCTCTATCTAACCTCTCACCTCCAAATCTCTCCCTCTCAAAGTGCAGCTCAATATCCTCTCAGAGAGAGGCTCCAGAACTCTGGTGGGATTCTGAGGAACTGCATCACCAGACTCTGATCTGGCTATGCTGTTTGTCACAGAGGCTGATTTCTCCCACATTGTGTACAGCACTTTGAAACTTTCGGCAATCTAGTGTTGTATATATTTTATGAAATAAATTACTAAAATAATGAAAACCAAATTGACCTGCACCTAAAATGCTTGCCTAACTCACATGTCAGTATAACAACAAGATTTTCACTTTGGTTTCTCTTCAGATCGTATAAATCTTTCGCCTTTCACTTTTGAATGCTTCTTTGATTTCTGCCTCACAAGATTTTCCTGAGCATTGTTATAAGGTGCACAATAGCACATCCCCAAAACTAAATTACATTACATCACCACACATAATGTTTCCCCTTTTTGGATTTCTAGCTTGCTGGACTCAATGTTCATTTTGACATACAGAGTGGCGTCCTTTACTGTCCTTCCTATAGAAGGCATATATAAGTAAATATCTATAACTAATGTTATATGAATGTATCTCTCCCCCAAATATCTGGACTTCCCATAGACATCTGGTTGGCCACTTTGTGAGTAGGATGATGACTAGAATGTTGGTAATAAGAGGTTGATTTATCCAACATTGTGTAGACCAGTTTCAGATTTCCTACATTTTTATGAAATAAATTAATGAAATAATGGGGGGGGGGGAACGGGACGACAGGAATGATCTGTACCTAAAATGCTTGCCTAACACATGCGTCAGTATAACCAAAGGGACAAATCCTTTAATGTTTTCTTTTTATTAGCTGCTCCCTGCTATTCAGCTCAGGTCTCAACACAATGATGTAGCATTTGGGGCAAAAGATGCAGCCCAGTAGCCCAGCACTGGAGGCCAAGATAGAGAAGACTTCCACAGCCACCATGTCTTTTCCCCTTGTGCTCAAGTAAGTAGGAACAAAAGAGGCCCAAACACTACAAAATGCTAACATGCTGAATGTAATGAACTTGGCTTCATTGAAGCTGTCAGGTAACTTGCGGGCTAAGAATGCTACAACAAAGCTGGTGATGGCCAAGAGGCCCATGTAGCCCAAGACACAGTAGAACATGGTGACTGACCCTTCATTACATTGCACAATAATTTCTCCACTTACTGAATGAAAGTCCAAATCGGGGAAGGGAGCCGAGGTTGCCAGCCACATAGTACAAATGCTTGCTTGAACAAGGGAGCAGGTTAAAACAATGAAGATGGCCAGTCTTTTCCCCACCCACTTCCTCACGCTGGACCCTGGTCTGGTGGCCATGAAAGCTGTAACCACAGTGATGGTTTTGGCCAGGATGCAAGAAACAGCCAATGAGAAAATTATGACAAACATTGGTTGTCGGAGAAAGCAGGTCACTATACAAGGTTGGCCAAGGAATAACAAAGAAGAGAGGAAGCAGAACAAGAGGCAGAGGAGGAGGGTGTAGGTGAGGTCCCGATTGTTTGCTTTGACTATGGGCGTGTCTTTGTGCTTAATAAAAATCCCTAGCACCACAGCTGTGATGATGGACAAAAAACCAGAAACTGAAGCTAAACTGATCCCCAGAGGTTCTTTATAAGAGAGAAAGTTTCTAATTTTGGGGATGCAAGCATCTCTGTTTCTGTTTGAATATTGGTCTGCCGGACACTGGAAACAGTCTTCTGTATCTGAAATACAAATAGAAGAGACATTTTAGTGGCAATTCATTAGCCACATCATATGGAGTTAATAATGTATGTTGACAAAATTTTAGGAACCTACCTTTCTGGTCTGAAATCTTCCCTTCTGGACATGGAGCACAATCATAGCAACAGAACTTTTTCTCTTCCTTCTTCTTCTTATGATGACCAGTGTGGCAGTGTTCATTACACACAGAAAGTGGAAGCACCTACGCACAAACATAAGATGGCTGTGGGACTTGGGGTGAGAGATTGTAGTTAACTTTCATATGAATCATCCTAAAGCCACATGATTAGCTATGCTTGTCTTCATAGTTTTATCATCTATGGAGATAAAATATGAATATGAATGTAGTTCAATAGTCTTTCGTTCTTCAGCCTAGTAGTATTTGTGGGGTTATTTACAAAGCTACATTAGGCAGAACTAGTACTTTCGGACATCCTCATTGCCTATTTGCCCAAGAAATCCCCATCATCTCTACCTGATTAAATGTTTTATGTCAGACAATTAGTTCTTCATTAATGGTGAAGTCGTCTTCTTCACTGGGGTCCACTCTCCCAACTTTCACTCTCTGGAAAGAGTTGTTGTGGAATGTCACCAGGTTCATAATGTCATATCCACCGCTCAATTCCCCTTTATCATTAAAGGACACCATCACTCCAGCAGAGTTGTTAAATGCAACATCTTGCAGAAATAAGTCAACCTAGTTTTGAGAGATAGAAAAGTTTTCAGACTGAACTTAAATATATGGTCCAATGACATAATAATAATAATAATAATAATAATAATAATAATAAAATTTTATTTATATCCCACCCTCCCCAGCCGAAGCCAGGCTCAGGGCGGCTAACAACAATAAAACAGTACAAAAGTACAGCACAAACAACACTCTAAAATCATTCATTATAAAATTAATTAATTCAAGCCACTGGCAACCATTGGGCAAGAGCTCCGCGAAGATTGCCGAGGGAGGGAGGCAGGCTGTGCCCTGGCCAAAGGCCTGGTGGAACAGCTCGGTCTTGCAGGCCCTGTGGAAAGATGTCAAGTCCTGCTTGAGATGTAAGCCCCATGAAGCTGTTTGAATGTATAAGATTCATTACAATTGTCACCTGTTTCAGCTGATTCTCACATATGATAATTTTAATTGTGAATTGAAATGATTTTTTAATGTAAAGACATTAACTTCCATGGATGCAGTGACTGAAGGTCATCAACATTACTCAACAATATTGTTCTTCGTATGGCTCTAGATGTATAAATGGCATACAAAGCATAAGCTGAAGTATAAACAGCATTGCTGTACTTTGTATGCATAAGGTCACTATCCATCGCAATGAGATTATTTTGTTGTGAAGACATTACCTGCCAAGGCTGCAGAGACTGAAGTTCAATACTGCTACCATCCACCCTTGGTCTCTGCTTGGATTGGGATGAGTAGAAGGTATGCAGAGCATGAGCCAAAGCATAGACAGCATTATAGACACTGTAGCTGTGGCCTGTCATGTGCATTTCAAAAATACCCGCAGGGAGACTTTCTAGCCTCTCCTCTCCAGTACAGCTGTCATCATCCATCATAGGCATCTCTGGATCTGGAAATATACAATCAAATGCTTGCTCCCAGAAGCCCTTGAGAAAACCATCTGCTTGGGTCCTGGAAGGCTTGATGCTCTGGAGAAATTCTGAAAAATCCAAAAGCTCTCTTGACTGAATTGTGAAGGAAAGTGAACCTTGGAAAAGCTGGAAATCCCAGTTTCTCTGAGGGCCAGTAGATGTGAAATCTATCTGGGATGTCATAACCCATACCTTTCCAAATGAAGCATTTTCCTTATGTCCATGATCATGAAAAAGATTAACAGTTCTCAGCCAGGCGATTGTCAAAGATTCTCCATAGCAGATAAGTGTTCTGGCCTTCTTATCTGTGAGAGATACATAAATTCTTTCAATTTTATTCAGTATTTCATCTACATTTTCCATGGAAACTTGCTCTGGGATTCTTTTTGTGAAGGCTGAACAGATTCCATGCTTGGAAAACAGTGGCTCCAGGGTCTTCAAGAAATGTTCTCCCGTGTTATCATCCACAACAAACAACCCAACCCATGTCCATCCGAAATACTGAAGTAAACGGATAATGCCAGTATATTGATGGCTTTCATTTGGGACCATGCTGTAAAAGGAAAAGCTCTGCAATGCTTGAATCTCTTCTGCGGCAAATGAACCATAGGTAAGCTAAAAGAAAACAGCTTCATTGCAGCAATAAGTTAAGATGATTATCTCTGTGCCCATATTGTTTGTTGTATGTGATTTCATAACAAAATATTTATTTAAGAACTTTGTGGGTTTCAAAATAATGACAGCTGATCAATTTTTTTGAGAAAAATAAGCATTTTCCAGTATATTTTTTTCTGCTTTACCTAAGTCTGACAGCAGTAATAAAGATGTTCCATGTTGAGCTGACAGTTCATGTGCACAAACTGAACAGGTTTAGGATCCAGCCTAAGCTCCTGCCCAGTCCCATCCTGACCCTGGAAGGCCTTTTGAGTGCAGGACTTACACTAGTAGTGGCTAAACCATAGATGAGATGGGATGAACAAATTACAGTAGCATATCTTCAGATGATCCAGGATTGGACACTTAACACTCTGTGAGCCTTTTTTGATCCCAGAGTTCCTCTGCATCATAAATCACTCATCCCAGAAAATTTTGTCACAGGATTGCTCACCCAACTCTGCCTTTTTTTTTTTTAAAAGATTCTTTTAATTTGCAGTCTCTCTCATTTTCCAAAACACAGACCCTACCTGTGGAACCTTGTAGAGGGTTAAGATGTCTGCCATATTGATAGAGATGCCAGATGTAAGTCCCCCGATAACGGCTATGAGGTTTTTCTGGATATCACATATGTAGTTGGGGACAAATCTGTGTGATTTGAAGAGCAGGTCCAAAGTGGTACGATAGGTCATCCTTGCATCATAGTAACTGTCATAGATGTGGAACCCAAGTGTAGCATTGGGCAAGATCTTTTGATCATCATTGATCTCCTTTATGACAAACACCAAAGCCAGGGCGTGCTGATAGAACTTTGTCACTATACTGCCAATGGAGTAGACACAGTAATACTTTAATTCACACTTAAGCATTTGATGCATTTTTTTTGCAATCCCATTCATTTTTGTTAGAGTAGTCTTTTATTTCTTGCTGTTTTCATTTTTGAAATGCTGCATCATAGTGTAAATTTCTCCTGATCCTATTATTATTATTATTTGCAAGCAATTTCCTCTAATGCAATTCTATCATCAATATATTTTGTCTTCTCATTTTTTTTATTTTTATGTTGTGAACTCCCCTGTAATCTTTGAATGAAGGGTAGTATACAGAATTAATTAACAACAACAGCAACAGGTATGTGGCAGTGATGTTGCTGCTGGATGGGTATTGCTAGCCACTCCTGCTTCACACAAACATGCAGCCTTGTAAAAGACAATTGATCTTTCAGGAAAAAAAGTGGGGAATATAACTACTTACTGTGGAACCTCAAGTAGCTCCTGAGAAGGATCTTCCTTAAATTTAATTTCTGAGGAATGGTAAAAGATCTGAGAAACAATCCCACCAATCAGGAGGTCACCTGGCTGGTACCATTCATGTGGAACTGGGATTGGATCACCTGCAGGGCACTGCATTGTATTGACTTTGCACACAATGGGTAGCAGAAGCAATAGCAAAAGTCTCTGCATAGTTGCAATAAATCTCCTCCTAGGGGGCAGATTCCTTGGTGTTCATATACACCAACTGCCTGACTTTGACTACGTTAAATGTTGCCTCACTCTTACAATTCACTTCATAAGGTGAAACATATCACCTTTGCTTTTAGCATAAGCATAGTTTAAATACTAATTTAAATAGTTAATCCTTCTCTCTCTTTTTATGCTGGGTGTTCAATATGAAAAAGCGGCGCTATGTGTAATCATTATCACAGACTACTTCTGTCCCCCATTCCCAACTGTCAGTGAGCACTTTGTTTCCTTAATACTTTTCCAAGCTGTTTTTTGACTGTTTTCTAGTGTCTTTGTGAAAGCCTTTCAATATTTGGGTGACTGAAGCAATTATTTTGAATTGGCTAATTGCAGAGGGAGATAATTACACCTTCAGACTTTAGATTCTGAAGTAACTGCAAATGAGTTGCCTTGTTTTTGTAGATGAGAAAACTTCAGATTTCCCTGAAGATCAAAGCCCTACAAGAAAATCAGGACCTGACACAGTGCCATAATCTTACCTAGGGAAACCAATAAGTGCTAAATCATAAAACGAAATCCACTGTCCAACTCCAATTTTGCAATAAAATTGTAACCTTGAACGTATTGACATGGGATCAACAAGAGGAGCAGTGACACTTGATGTAAACTAAAACTGTTCCTCTAGTCTGGTGTAAGCTGTTTTGTTGAGCCAGGTCAAAAGCATCAGAATACCAGGCTTATGTACCCCTGAACTGAAACATCACAATGTTCAACCATATCCTCACCCACAGTAGCCAACTCTTCTCCACCTTAACCCCTATGCATTTGCCTAACCACCTTTTAAGGGCATTCAAGTTGCTGAGCATCACTAACAGGAACAAATTTCATGGTTCAACTTTGTGCTGTGTGAAGAAGTCTCTTACTTCATAAACAAACAAAATGTACTCGCCTTCAGGTTTACAATCTAAAATGACATAGCACAAAAGGAAAATGGATTGGGAGAAAGAGTTTTATTGCTTTCTTGGCTCTAAGAAGGAAGTGGGAGGGCTCTAAAACCCTGCCAGAGCCCATGCTCCCTCTTCCCAAAGCTAGGTATCTCCTTACCCACCTGAGGGTGGGGGGAGGGCATGCCAAATGTTGGCCTTGCACAGAGTGCCATAGTACCCAAGTCCACAACTGTGAAAGTTTCACATTTTAGCAGAAGCACCCATTTTTTAAAGCACAGGACTGGCAATTGTCCTCCACCTACTTCACACAAGGTGGCAGCATTGTCATATACAGAATACAAAACACCACTGGCAGATGAGCATGAAGGGTTGCAGTTTCAACCATAAAGCAGTGCCCCCTCTACAAGTATCTGAAAACTAACACTATGCAGGTCCCTCGAGAGTCTGATTCCCCAAGGAACTTCCCTACATTTTTTAACCAAAAGCCAAGGCAGTCTGATCCCATGCTCAATTAATAGAATGGCTTTAAATGCATACGCTTCTTTAGGTCAGCTTTCTTGAGCCATTACCCATGCTTTTTAGGTCTCATTGATAGCTTATGGTAGGTGGGGAAAACAGAACCAGGACAGGGACATAGCCACATGGTGGATCATTTGCTTTGCACGTAGACAGGACAAAGTTCAATTTCCAGCATCTCCAAGTAGGGCTGGAAGAGACCCCCTGCCTGAAACCATGGCTCTTTGCAGTAGGCACTCATTCCGTTCTCTAACCCAATCTCTCCAGGGTTGGAGTCAGTATGCTTCTGAATACTAGTTGCTGGAAGCTGGAGGAGAGAAAGGTGCTCTTGTGCTTGGGTCTTCCTTGAACATTTCTTGCAGACATCTGAGTGGCCACTGTGTTCAACTAGATGGGCCATTGGCCTTCTATCAGGCTCTTCCTGTGTTCTTCTCTGCCACCTGAAACCTGTTGCTCAGTAGGGCTTATATTGCACCCTACCAACTTTGCAAGAGAAAGGCTTCTCTCAATTGTGAGCAGGCAGACAACAGACAGTCATGGTGGGTAATGACATAACCTTTAAGAAACAAACAAACCACCAACGAGTGAGCAGTTTCTTTCATTGCTGGGCTGCTCTGTGTGAATGTTCAGAGTTTCTTTTTCAATCTACAACAGCAGATGGAGCAGAGCCAGTGAAAAGAAAGGCCGAACTGCTTGCTTTGTCCCCATCCTCCTCCCTGCTGGGCAACACTGAGACTAAGGAGAAGGAAGCTGACAGGCAGGACCACACCCTAGACTGGTTGTAAGCAAGAAGGTAGGCAGGTGGAGGCTAGCTGAGGGCAGACTGAGGCTGACGGGGCAGTTCTAATGGACCAGCCTCCACTGTGAGCTGGGCTTTCCCAAGATATCAGGCAAAGAGCAGAATGGCGCTCCCACATCCAGCCTACAGAAGCCAGCTGCTCTGCATTCATCTTTGAAATCCTCCAAGAGTTCTGATTTTACAATCAGCTTTTTACACAGCTGAACTTCTGTACTTTATTTTTACTTGATTTTAAATCAGTCTCCTTGGCTTATAATTTGAACCATGATTTTTGCCCTATTACTGTGCATGTGTGTATGTTCTAGTGGTTAGCACATCCTACTAGGACCTGGTGACCTTCTGCCAGTCATTGTCACCCAGCATAACTTACCTCATGAAATTGCTGTGAGGATAAAATGGGGAGGATGAGAACCATATATGTCACCTTGAGGCCATGGCAGAAGACGTAAATGAAATAATAATAATAATAATAATAATAATAATAATAACAACAACAACAACAACAACAACAACAACAACAACAACAACAACCTACTCCTAGGGATGGGGCTGAAATTAAATTTCATTGGGATTTAAAGAACACACCTAATTCAAACTTTCTGAAACAATACATGAACCAAGATAACCATCTTTCAAAATTCATACTTCTCTGAATTTTGCAATGTAGTTCTACAGCCAGGCAATGTGTACAAAACAACAGCAACAACCAAATCATATAGTGCTGTAAACTATGCAGATATATGCATATATTTGTGAAAATACCCTGAAGCAAAATTGCATATAATAATGTGCATATTAGGAGAAATCTGCTGATGAAAATTTGTGGAAATATATATGAGGTGAGAAATATGTATAACTGAAATTAAGTTTGGAAAACGAGGTCAAACTGAGAGGAACTGGGAGGCACTGAATTCAGTAGATTTACTCATCCCTACCAAGTCCCTAAGTCATGTTTGCAGAAAGACAGAGGTTGCAAACTGGCTGCATTTCTCTCTTATCCTCACTGTGGTATGCAAATAAAGAGGTAGCTTCCTCTTTAAATCAGTCAACATTGTCTCCCTACCCAGGACCACAATCCCATGTCTCTGTGATCAGTTCCAAATTCATATCTCTCCAAATGGCAGTAGGAAAAATGTTCTTTTGGCTCCAATTTGTCTTCTTTGCAGCTGTGCTCAGAGGTATTTCCCTGCCCTTTCAGATTCCCTTGGCAAGAAGATGCTGAAGTATGCAGTGGTTTGTTTTATAATATATTTTTCTTTACAGATGTCCACTCAGCGATTCAGCTTGAACCATCTGAAGGGGGCATTAGAAGGCCCGGAGAGTCCCTCCGCCTCTTCTGTAAAGGTTCAGGATTCACGTTCAGTATCTATGAGATGCATTGGGTGTGACAGGTTCCTGGAAAGGGACTGGAATGGATTGCAAGGATATACGAGAGTGGGAGCACACAGTTTTATGCTGATTCAGTAAAAGGGCGCTTCACCATCTCTAGAGACAATCCATCAAGTATGGTGTACCTGCAGATGAACAATCTGAAGCCTGAAGACACTGCTCTATATTACTGTGTGAGACACATTGAGAGGAAGTGAGTCTGAAGCTAGTCAAAAACCCTCCTTAGCAGATGGTAGCTCTCAAAACTGATCCAAATACGTGAGTCTGGGTGAATGAGGCAGAACAGGGTACTCCCCTTGGTGACTTGAGAATTTACTACAAGTCCTAGAGTTCGCAGCAGGAGCTGGTCAAACATATGTCATTTGCACCAGACGGAGACTTCCCCAGCCTTAGCTGAAGATGGGTAGGAATGAACCTGAGACTTTTTGCTTAGAAAGTATGTGTTCCACCACTGAGCCATGCCTCTTTCCTAGTCTGTAGTTCTGGTTAGATGAATTCAGTAAGTTATGCCAAATAAGTTTTCCAATATTAACCCAATATTACTCCAATTATACAATTTATACAAATGCCAATTAATTCCAAATTAATTCCAATTAATTCCAAATTGGAATTTGGAGGTGAATTTGGTAATTTAAACCCATGCCTGTGCTGCTAACATCTCTCTGTAAAGCCTTGGCCTAGCTTCAAGACAACTGAGATAGAGTTTAGTTCAGGTAGAGTATTTAGCCATTGATGTGTGTTTCTCATTGGGACTGGTAGGAAAGTAGGTACGGAGGCCAACAATAAGTAAGATCAGAGCCAACAACAGGCTCCAGCAGATTTTGCACTTCATTGTGTCCCCAGTCAAGGCAATGGCTTCACCTTGGGGCAGAGGTACCAACTTGAATAAAATATTGGGGGGAAGCACGTAAACCCTGCCCTGCATAATCAGTCACATGACATGGTGCATGGGCAGCATTTGAATGGCAAATTGTTCCCCCATCAACTTTGAATGGCAAATGGTTCCCCCATCAACCTCAAATATTTTATCAGGTGGGCCAAAAACCCTTCGGCCTCTAGGAGTTTGCCCCTATGCCTTGGGTCCTGATATATATATAATCATTGTGCTTCCAACCAAATTTGCCACTAAGGCCCAAACCTTTTATTTAAGCTTTACTTGCATCCCAAACCATCTGTATCCCTTCAAGAGCCAGTGTGGTGAAGTGCTTAAGAGCAGTGGACTCATAATCTGGTGAACAGGGTTCGATTCCCTGCTCCTTAACATGCAGCTGCTGGGTCACACTTCTTTGAAGTCTCTCAGCTTCACTCACCTCACAGAGAGTTTGTTGTGGGGGAGGAAGAAAAAGGAGATTGTTAGCTGCTTTGAGACTCCTTAGGGTAGTGCTAAAGTGATAAAGTTGGATATCAAAGAAAACATTAGGTAGTTTACCCTGGAAATTTTTAATATTTTTCTCTGAAGGTCTGTCTCTCTTCCAGTTTCCAAAAAGGCATCAATTTTCATATAAAAAGTCCAATAACCTATCCATAAGTCCTTCATAAAATATAGTTTTCTCTTCATTCCGTGCATATATGTCTACAGCCAGAGTTTTATTACCTTAGATACTAACTCCCATCCAAACATTCAACATTTTAATCAGTCAATCAGTTTAATTGTAAATAGGCCAAAGGCCTTTACAACAGACAACAGGGAATAAAAGGAAACTTTTATCTAAAACCATACAATGTAACCTGTAGCAGTTTACAACATAAAAATAAATTTACAACATTAAAACTTAAGATTGGAGTGCATTCACATAGCTACATATCTACCTCAGTTTGGAGCAAAAGTTGTTATGCATATTGTCAGGGAACTACCATCGGAGCCAGAGGAGGGGAGAGGGCTCCAGAGGGATGACGGAGAGCATCCCAGGAGGGAGAGAGACAGCCCATCTGCTGGGGAAGGAAATCAGCGCAACACCAGTGGAGAAGGGGGGCAGAAGGGGGAATCGGTGAGGGGGCTCCAAGACTACTCACCGGAGACCAGCGGGGAGAGCACGGGTCCTCCACTGCCCACACCCTCCCTGCCCAGAAGACTTCTGCGCAGGGAGAGTAGGAGGAGACTTGGCGTCAAAGAACTTCTTTGCTGGAAGAAGTTCAAGAAACGCCCACTGACGGATTCTGCCAGCGATTGAGACAGCCACAGATGAGTGGCTGTCCGGACAGAAAGGATTCACCCAGGTAACCCAGCCAGGTGTGGTGACAACTTACACAAGAGCAACCCCTAGAACCATTACACATATATAGAAAAACTCCATCCCCAACCCCATCAGTCCTGCAGAGGCATCCCATAAAATTTTTAATCTTAAAAAATACTCTGTTGTTGTATATTGACTAAAGAACATCAATCCACTTACAGTTAAAGCACAAATATATCCTTATTTCAGTACAGTATCCAGAAATAGCATACATACAGAAATTATTAAATGTAATAATTAGCCATAGATGAGGTATGAATAACACTTTTTGATTAATATGAAAAGCTACTTGTTCAGTCAGGCATGATATTTTTGATCATGTAAATCTGGAATCAAGTTCCCATATCTTATTTTCTTAGGGACTAGAGAAGACTTCTGCTCACAAATGGAAGACAAGATCCAACATGTTGCCTACCAGAAGAGTCAATTGGTATCAAAACACTGAGAGAGTAATTCCCCCCCTCTCTCTCACACACACACAGTTATCCACAGACACAGTTATCCACAGCACTATCATTTACTCAGGTGGTCAAAGCTCCAGAGACTTTCAAAAGGGTAGGAGAAAACAGTGCAGGAGAAGTAATTCCCCCCTCACACACAAAGTTATCCACAGCACCATCATTTCCTCAGGTGGTCAAAGCTCCAGAGACTTTCAAAAGGACAGGAGAAAACAGTCAGTAAGCAAGTCTGAAAGTGATGATAAATGAACACCTGTGCCATGGGAAGTTGGGATTAAATGCAAGAGGCAAGCAAGGACATCTCCGACTATTTTCTCCCATTGTCTTGTCAAAGCTAGTTAGAAGGAAATAGGTGCAGGGCAGCTTACATTATATTTAGAGAGAAACTTTGAGGAAAGCATGTTAGCAAAAACAATGTTTCTTCTTCTGCTGCTTTCTACTGTGTCCAAAGTAGGTCTCATGAAATGTCACACAGGTGATCCTCTGCCTATACCACATGAATGGTACCAGCCAGGTGGTTTCCTCATTGGTGGGATTACTTCTCAGATAATCTACTTCTTCCATGAAATTCTGTTCAAAGAACACCCTTCCCAGAATCACTTTGACATTCCACAGTAAGGATTGTCTTAGCCAAATCTGTTAAGTTGTATATATTTTATAAATGTATAGGATATATGGGGTAGTATCCAATGCTGTAAAGATTTGTGAATGGGGAAATATAAAAACAGTAAAAGCAATCATCATTATGTATATACCTTGTGCACTGGGATAGAGGTGGAGCATATTGTTATATTATTTTAAAGATATCACAGTGTTGCTAAAGAAACTAGGCATTATAGATGAAAAACACATATGTTATATGTAACAAGGGACGCAGGTGGTGCTGTGGGTTAAAGCCTCAGCGCCTAGGACTTGCCGATCGAAAGGTCGGCGGTTCGAATCCCTGCAGCGGGGTGCGCTCCCGCTGCTCGGTCCCAGCGCCTGCCAACCTAGCAGTTCGAAAGCACCTCTGGGTGCAAGTAGATAAATAGGGACCGCTTACCAGCGGGAAGGTAAACGGCGTTTCCGTGTGCGGCTCTGGCTCGCCAGAGCAGCGATGTCACGCTGGCCACGTGACCCGGAAGTGTCTCCGGACAGCGCTGGCCCCTGGCCTCTTAAGTGAGATGGGCGCACAACCCCAGAGTCTGTCAAGACTGGCCCGTACGGGCAGGGGTACCTTTACCTTTACCTATATGTAACAAAATATAAATAAAGTTTGGTGAGAATCGTTACAGATGTCTGTAGGGAATCAGGAGAAATTGGAAAAGATATTTCCACTCCTGTAAGATTCAATTGCTCATGTAATGGTATTATAGAGTAATAGGTATATCTTCTGAATTAGAAAAATGATTCTATTCTCAGTGTGGTGAACAAGTTCTAGCAAGATGGATTTCTCTTGGTTTTTGCTGTAAATGAACTTAATTCTGTTGACACAGAAACTACAAGGTTTATAGCATTATTTATTCCTGCATTGTAGATTCATTTTGTGAATTAATGAAAGTCATGTTATTGGCAGAATCATTACCAAGTTTTACCAGCATGTTCTGGCTCTGGTGTTTGCCATAAATGACATCAACAAGAATCCCAAAATACTGCCTAATGTGACACTTGGTTTCCACATCTGTGACACCTATTATGATGCAAGGATGACCTATCGCACCACACTGGATCTGATCTTCAAGTCCCATAGGTTTTTTCCAAACTACAAATGTGCCACAGAGAAAAGCCTCCTAGCCATCATTGGAGGACTGGGCTCAGACACTTCTTTCCATCTGATGGATATCTTAGCCCTATATAAGATACCACAGGTACAATATGTGCATGGGGGCTGGTGGGAATATATATTTCTGTATTTACAACTTGGAATAAAGTGATGGTTCAGAAGAAATAACTAGTGATATTGAATTTGCTTGAATTTCAAAGACCAGAAAAAGACCCTAATGACAAAGACCCTACTCCTAACTTATCTACACAGTATCTATATATTTTCTTACAGCTTACATATGGCTCATTTACCATAGAAGAGACCAAAATAATGGAAGTTCTTCCCTTTTACCGCATGATCCCAAACGAAAACATTGAGTATATGGGAATTATATTGTTACTTCAGCATTTTAGGTGGACCTGGGTTGGGCTCTTTGTTGTGGATGATAACAGTGGAGAGCAATTCCTAAAAATACTGGAGTCATTGTTTTCCGGAAATGGAATCTGTTCAGCCTTCACCAAAAGAATCCCACAAGAAGCTCATATGGAGGATTTCATAAATCAGTTTTTTGATTCTAGTTCAATTAATTTGTCTTCCCAAGATTGTAAAGCTCGTACAATTATCATGTATGGAGAATCTTTAATAATTTTGCATCTGAGAGTTTTTATATATTCACAAGATTCAGGAAATACAAAAAACCCATTATTTGGAAAGGTGTGGATTGTGACAACCCAAACAGATTTTATATTAACAGGTGCAGCAAGAGGATGGGATTTTCAGATATTCCAGGGTGCCATTTCATTTGCCATTCACACAAACGATGTTCCAGGTTTCAGGGAATTTCTTCAGAATATAATCCCTACTAGGACAGAAAGAGATGGTTTCCTCCAAAATTTCTGGGAGCAAGCATTCGATTGTTCCTTTCCAGATCCAGGTATGCCT
This sequence comes from Podarcis erhardii, assembly GCF_964252035.2. Lineage (NCBI taxonomy): Eukaryota > Metazoa > Chordata > Lepidosauria > Squamata > Lacertidae > Podarcis > Podarcis erhardii. The sequence goes on along the minus strand of NC_138502.1, from coordinate 7,155,365 downwards.
GTGATGGATGATGACACATGTACTGGAGTGGAGAGGCTGGAGAATCTCCCTGCAGGTCTTTTTGAAATTCACATGACTGGACACAGCTACAGTATCTATAATGCTGTTTATGCTTTGGCCCATGCTTTGCAAGCCATGGACTTTGGTAGATCCAAACCTAAATCAAAGGCAGTTGGTAACAGTGTCGAACTTCAGTCTCTGCAGCCTTGGCAGGTAATGTTTCCCCAATAAATGCTTCGTAGTTCAATGTACATACTCATACAGGGTGATAATACATTAGTTTTTGTCCTGCTTGGATAAATAATGAAAATGGTACACATATTCTTGTTTTGAAAACAGGGTTTACAGTTCCTTTCTATGAATGAAATTTGAAACGAAGGCCATTCTGAAATCTTAAGCATGCTGTTTTTCTTTTTTGATTTCCCTCTCTTTTTGCTAATAGCTCCACCATTTTCTTCAACGCATCTCATTTAACAATTCAGCTGGAGAAACCATGTCCTTTAATGATCAATTGGAAATGCGAGGTGGATTTGACATCATGAACCTGGTCACCTTTCCCAACAATTCCTTTCAGAGAGTAAAAGTTGGAAGTGTTGCTCCACATGTTGCTGATAGGAAAGGAATTACCATTAGTGAGCATAAAATTGTGTGGTATGGATATTTTAATGAGGTATTGATTCTACGTCTATATTGGAGAGCCCATTGTGTTGAACTATGAAGTCAGGAGTAATCTTTTCTCTGTAACCCGACATGGCAATGGCACCCGAAACTCTAGAGTGAATTCAATTTTTCCTTTCACATTCAGAAACCAGAGGTGGTTTCAGGGCAGCACAAACAGTTCCTCCCACACTGGGCACAAAGCAGAGGAGGCTTCCAGTTAGCACTTGCCCAGCTTGGGAAGGAGCTGGGAGGGATCTATGACGCTGTTGATGCTGTTTCCCCTCCTTCAGTCTTGGGTGGGTGGGTATTATGCTGCCATGTCTTCCGGGCTCCATTTGACATTAACACTAATGGCATTATCAATACATTTCACAAAGGGTGTCTTTCTGTACATCACATTATGCCAGCTACATGGATGTCATGATCTACCAAAATAAACCATAGAAAATGTTTGGATTGGCACACACCACTACACAAAGATTGTGTCTTCCTGACAACATTATCTTAGTGAGCTGTCTTGCCTGTTTGCCTCTTTTGACCCATTTCTTTGCTCTTGTAGTGCAGTATCTCAACAATGAAATGTACACCACCATATCACTTCAGCAGAAATTGGATTGTACTAGATGAACCATGTGGGCTCTTAAGGTCCATTTCAATTCAACAACTCATTATAGTGTCTTTGCATGTTACATGTGAAAGAGGTGGAGCTCAATTGTAGAGCATATGTATTCCATGCAAAGGGTCCCATGTTCAGTCTTTAGGATCTCCAGGAATGACTGCCTGAACTTCTAGGGAATTGCTGGTGCTACATTTCATCATCACTGTCTCAATGGTCTGAGTTACTATTTGACACTAGTGTGAGGTCTTCTGTGTTTCTGCTCTTTAAAAAACAATTCATATTCCACTTAATTACAATAGTCTCTAAGTGGTTTATAAAGATATCATACAAAAATCATCAGTGTGTGCTATAAAATCAAACCACATTAGCAAGACCACTGGAATCAAACAAGAACAACACTGGAAGTTCAAAAGGGGCATCATAAAAATTCTACAAGTAGTAAAGATGCACTCAGTCATGCCAAGATGGAATAAAGCAGAATCGGGAATGAATGTGGGGGTGATGTTTATGAAAATATTGGCTATTCAAGTTCTGCCAGATCATAGTAACATCCTCTGACATTTAAGGTCACCTTGATGACAATCACGATAAGAACAAAAGCTTCAAACTGTATTACATTCATCATGATTTTGTCATTCCTGCATGTATTCTTCTGAACATTTTCAGGCAACTTACCTAGAGGCACATCTATGAGATCTGTCACGATAATTACAATTTCACATAAACCAATGGCAGAAGGGACACAGAATACTTATTACTGTAAATAAAACAAGTTACACTGGCACAAACATCCTGCATCTATATATCATAGATTATTTCATTTCATTTGAATGTGCTGACGGCTGTCTCTATTGTTATGATACTTCATCAGTAACTGAGAAATATATCTTTTCAATATAACTATTTAAAAAACAAAAAACAAAAAATGTATATGGACAGGTGGTTCCTCTTTCTGTGTGTAATGAATATTGCCACCCTGGTCATGAGAAGAAACGGAAGGAGGGTGAAAAATTTTGCTGCTATGATTGTGCTCCATGTCCAGATGGGAAAATTTCAAACAAAACTGGTAGGTCATGTCATCTTGCCATAACAAAGGGTAAACACATTTTGCTGTATCCAATGATTGGTCAGTAAGTTGAATCTCCCCCACCCCACCCCATTTTTCAGATATGGAAGACTGTTTCAAATGTCCAGAAGATCAGTATTCAAGCATGAATAGAAGTCAATGCCACCCAAAAATCATACATTTTTTGTCTTACAAAGAACCTTTAGGGAAAGGCTTAGCTTCAGTTACGGCTTCTTTTTCTTTCATCACAACCTTGGTTTTTGCTACCTTGATTAAGCATAAAGATACCCCCATTGTAAAAGCAAACAACCAGGACCTCACCTACATTCTCCTGGTCTCCCTCTTGCTCTGCTTCCTCTCCTCTTTGCTATTCATCGGCCAACCTGGGAAAGTGACCTGCCTTCTCCGACAACCAACATTTGGAATCATTTTCTCAGTGGCTGTTTCTTGCATGTTGGCCAAGACCACCATTGTTTCTCTAGCATTCATGGCCACAAAACCAGGATCAAGAGTGAAGAAATTGATGGGGAAGAAAGTATCTTATTCAATTGCTGTTTGTTGTTCACTGGTTCAATTGTGCATTTGCACGGTGTGGCTCTCAACCTTTCCCCCATTCCCTGATTTAGACATGCATTCAGTGAATGAAGAAATCATTGTACAGTGTAATGAAGGGTCTGTCACCATGTTCTATTGTGTCCTGGGCTACATGGGTCTCCTGGCTATCAGCAGCTTCATTGTGGCCTTCCTGGCCCGCAAGTTACCTGACAGTTTTAATGAAGCAAAGTTCATCACTTTCAGCATGTTGGCCTTTTGCAGTGTTTGGCTGTCCTTTGTTCCAACTTACCTGAGCACCAGAGGGAAAGGCATGGTGGCTGTGGAGATCTTCTCGATCCTGACGTCCAGTGCTGTGCTACTGGGATGCATCTTTTTCCCTAAGTGCTACATCATTTTGCTGAGGCCTGAACTGAACAGCAGGGAGCAGATAATGAGGAGACAACATTGAGGAATTTGTCCTCTTTTCTCCAGTCATACTGCTTTCCTTGATGGTCAAGTATTTTGGCACCACATGGGATGATGTTTTTTGGTTTCAAATGCAAGAACAATTATTTTCTGGGTTTTTTATGTTGTACAACTAATATGTTGACTTTGCAATCATAAAGCTCCAGAGGGTTTGTGGTTTACCTACTAGAGAGGAATGGCAAGCTAACCTGTAAGACTGCACTGAAATGGCAAAACTGACTGGAAAACTCATAGACAAAGAAGACAAGAAAATCAAGAAATAATGGGAACAGTTCATAACTTATTTAGGAGACAACTGTAAGAAGATGAAAACATTAGCAGGATTTTAATCTGACTCGTAATGTAAGAAATACTATGGACAATATGTATAGGTACAAAAAATAGACTATGAAGTAATATGCAGTTGGAAATGTTGACAATACGACCCATGAGGGGATGGGGGGAAGTCCTGAGATTCAGAGAAATCTCATTTTATGGATATGTATTTGGTATTGTAATAAATTTACATTTGCAATATGAAATAAAAATGATTTCAGGGGGGGAAAGAGGGTATGTGTGTGACGGAGTGAACTCCCATTGCTTGGTCCCAGCATTACCAGCAATGCAGATAAATAGGTCCCTCTATGGTAGGAAGGTAAACAGTGTTTCTGTGCACCCTGGCTTCCGTTACAATGTTCCATTGTGCCAGAAGCGCATAGTCATCTGGACACATGACTGGGAAAGCTGTCTGTGGACAAACGCCGGCACCCTGGGCCTGAAAGTGGAGGTGAGCACCACACCCCACAGTCAAATTCAACTGGACTTAAACATCCAGGTTCCTTTACTTTTTACCTTTTACACCAAATAGGGTACTGATTCTCCATGAACATGTCTTGCAATTCTCTATTTAAGGTCAGACAGCCCTTGCTCCCTTAAAAAAGAGAGAAAAGGTTTTTAAATTGCAGAATATAGGTAATTGCCTAGGAGGCACAGAAACGATTATTAGGGCTTCCTTTTTCCTTTGGTGACTCTCTTTACTGCTCTTGCAGGCTGGAAGGAAAAGGTTAAGAAAATGAGAGGAAGTGGCTTCTATTTTGTAATTACATTTATAACCCACATTTCTTATTTTAAGTGGTGTACATTGTACTACTCTCTCTTAGCTGTGAGGAAGGTAAATCTGACACTGACTGGGAGCCTGAGGGCCACCTTCCTGCCTCTCTCTACCTGGCCCAGGGCGCAACCTGCCAGGCTTCATAAGTACTACTGCTGCTGCCCAGCAAGGACTGGGGTACTTGGGGAAAAGTTTCGTCGGGAGGTTTCGCTATTATTCCTATTAATTTTTTGTATCTCTATTTTTATGCGGAAATTGTTCAGTTTGGTTATGAAGTGTTTGATGTCTTTTATTTCTTTTTATGACTACTTTGCTATGTTTGTAATTATGTAAATCTTTTCATATTGTAAGCTGCCTTGAACATTGTTTTAACTGTGGAAAGGTGGCATACATATAAAAGGATGGTGTTGGAATGATGATGATGATGACTGGATCAAGGTCACTGATGGGGTTCAGGCTGAGCAGGGGTCAAAGCCCTGGTCTCCCAGGGCATTACCATTTCCCCTTTAAGCACACCACACTTGAAAGAGTGTAAGGATATGGTCTAATGTGGAAGCAATACACATCTGTCAACACCCAAGAAAACCCAAGACAAGAAGGATGTGCAACAGGTTGTATTTATTAAAATATAATAACTATAGAAACCAAAACCAATGAGGCTGGGATGGTGAGGCGGCTTAATGGGAGCGTTTCAACTCTCCCATTACCTAAGCCTGCTGCCAACCACATGCTGTCATCCTGCATCAAGAAATCTCCTCCACCTTCACTGCATGCTGCTTGGGTACAGTGGTACCTTGGGTTAAGTACTTAATTCATTCCGGAGGTCCGTTCTTAACTTGAAACTGTTCTTAACCTGAAGCACCACTTTAGCTATTTTGGCCTCCTACAGCTGCCGCGCCACTGGAACACGATTTCAGTTCTCATCCTGAAGCAAAGTTCTTAACCCGACGTATTATTTCTGGGTAAGCGGAGTCTGTAACCTGAAGCATATGTAACCTGAAGTGTATGTAACCCAAGGTACCACTGTATATGAACATGATATGCACACAATGGCCCCATTGGACATCATTCACCCTGATGTACCTGATAGGTCAAAGCACCACTCTGATGGGGAAATGAGAACTGGGAGGAAAAAAGATTGTCATTTTCAGCAGGGGGCTAGTCCACTGTCCCTCAGACCATGTGGGGGGCCAGACTATATTTTGAAAAAGAAATAATGGACAAATTCCTATGCCCCACAAATAACCCAGAGATGCATTTTAAATAAAAGGACACATTCTACTCATGTAAAAACACATGGGCCGGATTTAGAAGGTGATTGGACCAGATCCAGACCTTCGTTTCCCTACCCATGCTCTATAAAAAAGTGGCAATGAGATTTTACCAATGTCACATCACATGATGTAACGGCAACATTTTAAGGAAGCCTAAAATAAAGGATACAGTGGTACTTTAGGTTACAGATGCTTCAGGTTACAAACACTTCATGTTACAGACTCCGCTAACCCAGAAATAGTACCTTAGGTTAAGAACTTTGCTTCACGATGAGAACAGAAACCGTGCGGTCACAGCAGCAGGAGGCACCATTAGCTAAAGTGGTGCTTCAGGTTAAGAAAGAACCTCCAAAATGAATTAAGTTCTTACCCGAGGCACCACTGTATATTTATAAGAAATTATATCAAAGTTGTTTGTTCTGGTGTTTTGCATAAAATACTACAGACATTCTCAACACAGCCTTTCCCTTTGATTTCTTAGTTCTGCTTGATGCCAAAAAAGGGGTATAAAATGTTAATTTCCCCTCATAAACACACAATTACCTACAGCGCTATCATTTGCTCAGGTGGTCAAAGCTCCAGAGACTTTCAAAAGGGTAGGAGAAAACAGTCAGCAAGCAAGTCTGAAAGAGATTATAAATGAACACGTGTGCTATGGGAAATTCGGATTAAATGCAAGAGGCAAGCAACGCTGTCTCTGACATTTTTTTTCTGTTGCCTTTTATAAGCTCTATGTAAGGAAATAGGTGCAGGGCAACTTATATGTAGAAAGAAGCTTTGAGGAAAGCATGTTAGGAAAAACATTGCTTCTGCTTCTTTTGTCTTCCATTGTGCCCAAAGTAGGTCCCCTGAAATGTCTCACAGGTGATCCCCTGCCTATACCACATGAATGGTACCAGCCAGGTGGTCTCCTCATTGGTGAGATTACTTCTCTGTTCTTTTACTTTTTCCATGAAGTTTGGTTCAAGGAACATCCTACTCAGAACCTCTTTGACATCCCACAGTAAGGATCCTCTTATCTGAACCGTTTAAATTGCATGTATTTAGAGAAAATATGGTTGCTGTAAATATTTTTTAATGGGGAGTTATAAAACATTAAGAAGTAACCTCTATGTTTATTCCTTGTGCACTGGAAAGAGAGATTAAATATCTCAATATATTTTTCTCAGGACATGACAAGGCACTATGCATTACAGATTTTTTAAAAATGCATATGTTATATATGACAAAACACAGGCAAAGGTTTGGCTGGCAAGAAGAGTGATAGTTGGCTGTGGGGAATCAGGAGCAAATGTAAAATATATTCCCATTCCTGTGAGATTCGAGTGCTCATGTAGATAAGTGGGATTACAGCATAACAGTTTCATGAACTGTAGATACATAATTGGAATTAGAAAAAAATATCTATTGTCAGGATAGTTACCAAGTTCTGGCAATATGTATATCCCTTGGCTTTTGCTGTAAATAAACTCAACTCAGTTACACACAGGTATGACTAGATTTGTAGCATAAAGAATTCATGCATTTTAGACTCACCTTCTGAATTAATGAGAGTAATACTATTGACAGTGTTGTTACCAAGTTCTACCAGCATGTGCTAGCCTTGGTGTTTGCCATAAATGAAATCAACAAGAATCCCAAAATACTACCTAATGTGACACTTGGTTTCCACATCTCTGACACCTATTATGACGCAAGGATGACTTTTCGCACTGCACTGGATCAGATCTTCAAGTCACATAGGTTTCTCCCCAACTACAAATGTGCCACAGAGAAAAACCTATTAGCTGTCATTGGAGGACTTAGCTCAGACACTTCTTTCCATTTGATGGATGTCTTAGGTCTATATAAGATACCACAGGTAGGATATGTGCGTGGCTGCTGGTGGTAATACTATATCTTTCTGATTTTACAACTTGTAATAATGTGATGGTTCAAAAGAAAGACTTGGGGATATAGTGTATATTTGTATTTTCATATATAATGAACGTTTCCATAACTTGAGAAATTTCAGCCAGAAAAAGTCAAAAAATCTTTTGAAAAATATATTTTGTCATGCAGAAGTTCCTAATAAGTGCCTTCTGAAATATTTAGAGTACTCCTAACTTACCTCTGAAATATTTAGAGTACCTCTAAATATTTACCTCTTATCTGTGTTTTCTTACAGCTTACATATGGCTCATTTACCATAGATGAGACCAAAATAGTGGAAGTTCCCTCCGTTTACCGCATGGTCCCAAACGAAAACCTTCAGTATATGGGGATTATATGGTTACTTCAGCATTTTAGGTGGACCTGGGTTGGGCTCTTTGTTGTGGACGATACCAGTGGAGAGCAATTCCTAAAAATACTGGAGCCATTGATTTTCAGACATGGAATCTGTTCAGCTTTCACCAAAAGAATCCCTAAAGGAAATCTTATGGAGGATTTAATAAATCAGTTTTATGATTCCAGTGAAATTCATATATCTTTCCCAGATTGTAAAGCTAGTACAGTTATCATGTATGGAGAATCTTTAAGAATTTTACGGCTGAGAACTTTTATGCATTCACAAGAATCAGGAAATACAAAAAACCCATTATTTGGAAAGGTGTGGATTGTGACAACCCAGACAGATTTTATATTAACTGGTGGTACTAGAGGATGGGATTTCCAGATGTTCCAGGGTGCCATTTTATTTGTTATTCACACAAAAGAGGTTTCAGGTTTCAGGGAATTTCTTCAGAATATAAAACCTACCAGGACAGAAAGAGATGGTTTCCTCCAAAATTTCTGGGAGCAAGCATTTGATTGTTCATTTCCAGATCCAGGTATGCCTGTGATGGACGATGACACATGTACTGGAGAAGAGAGGCCAGAAAGTCTCCCTGCAGGTCTTTTTGAAATGCACATGACTGGACACAGCTACAGTATCTATAATGCTGTTTATGCTTTGGCTCATGCTTTGCATGCCATGGTCTTGACTGGATCCAAACATAAATCAAAGGCAGTTGGTAACAGTGTCAAACTTCAGTCTCTGCAGCCTTGGCAGGTAATTTCTTCTCAACAAACTCTTCTTATTTTAATGACTGGTTGCTACATGGTCAGAATACATTATTTTTTGTCCTCCTTGCATAAATAAGGAAGATATTCAACATCTTTCTCATTTCAAAAATTGGGCTTACATTTCATTCCAAAACTGAAACTTGCAATGAATGGCATTCTGAAATCTTCAGCATGCTGCTATTTTGTCTTGATTTCTTTCCTTTTACTTTTGAAATAGCTCCACCACTTTCTTCAAGGCATCTCATTTAACAATTCAGCTGGAGAAACCATTTCCTTTAATGATCAATGGGAAATAAGCGGTGGATTTGACATCATGAACCTGGTCACCTTTCCCAACAATTCCTTTCAGAGAATAAAATTAGGAAGTGTTGCTCCACATGTTGCTGATAGGAAAGAAATTACAATTAGTGAGAATAAAATTGTATGGCACAGATATTTTAATGAGGTATGGATTCTGGGTCTTTCTTGGAGAGCCCATTGTATTGAACTAAGATATAAGGAGTATATTTTCTCCATTACTTGATGTTGCAATGGTGCTTGAAACTCTAGAGTGAATTCAATTTTTTCCTTTCACATTCAGAAACCAGAGGAGGTTTCAGGGCAGCACAAACAGTTCCTCTCACACTGGGCACAAAGCAGAGGAGGCTCCCAGTAAGCACTTGCCCAGCTATGGGAAGGAGGTGTGAGGGCTCTGGAAGGTCATTTAAACTTCAATGTCCTTCCCAAACGCTAGTTAGCACTTGTCCAGCTTGGGAAGGAGCAGTGAGGGATCTATGACCATGTTGAGACTCTTTGCCCTCCATCACTCTTGGGTGGGTGGGTATTATGCTGTCATGTCTTCTGGGCTCCATTTGACATTAAGACTAATGGCATTATCAATACATTTCACAAAGGGTGTCTTTCTGTACATCACATTATGCCAACTACATGGATGTCATGATCTACCATAATAAACCATATAAAATGTTCGGATTGGCACACACCATTACACAAAGATTGTGTCTTCCTGATAACATTATCTTCGTGAGCTGTCTTGTCTGTCTGCCTCCTTTGTCCCATTTCTTTGCTCTTGTAATGCAGTATCTCAACAATGAAATGTACACCACCATATCACTTCAGCAGAAATTGGATTGTACTAGATGATTAGGATCCTTTCCAATTCAACAATATATCATTCATCACAGTGTCTTTGCATGTTACATGTGAAAGAGTTGGAGCTCAATTATAGCGCATATGTTTTCCATGCAAAGGGTTCCATGTTCAGTCTTTAGCATCTCCAGGAATGAAAGAAGAAAAACCCTGCCTGAAATTCTAGGGAATTGCTGGTGCTAAGTTTCAACATTACTGTCTCAATGGTCTGAGTTACTATCTGACACCAGTGTGAGGTCTTCTTTGTTTCTGCTCTTTAAAAAACAATTCATATTCCACTTAATTACAATAGTCTCTATGTGGTTTACAAGATATCATAGAAAAATAATGAGTGCATACTATAAAATCAAATCACATTAGCAAGACCACTGGAATCAAACAAGAACAACACTGGAAGTTCAAAAGGGGCATCATAAAAATTCTACAAGTAGTAAAGACACACTCAGTCATGCCAAGATGGAATAAAGTAGAATCGGGAATGAATGTGGGGGTGATGTTTATGAAAATATTGGCTATTCAAGTTCTGCCAGATCATAGTAACATCCTCTGAAATTTAAGGTCACCTTGATGACAATCATGATAAGAGCAAAAGCTTCAGTCTGTATTATGTTCATCATGATTTTGTCATTCCTGTATGTATTCTTCTGAACATTTTCAGGCAACTTACCTACAGGCACATCTATCTGCCATGATAATTACAACTTCACATAAACCAATGGCAGAGGGAAAACAGAATACTTATTACTGTAAATAAAACAAGTTACTCTGGTACAAACATCCTGCATCTATATATCATTGATTATTTCATTTCATTTGAATGTGCTGCACGGTGGTGGTTACACGGGCACAAACATACTGCACCTATATAACATAGATTATTTTGTTTCATTTGAATGTGCTGCACGGCTGTCTCTATTGTTATGATACTTCATCCGTAACTGAGAAATATATTTTTTCAATATAACTAATTCTTTTAAAAAATCAAAAACAAAAAATGTATATGGACAGGTGGTTCCTCTTTCTGTGTGTAATGAATATTGCCACCCTGGTCATGAGAAGAAACGGAAGGAGGGTGAAAAATTTTGCTGCTATGATTGTGCTCCATGTCCAGAGGGGAAGATTTCAAACCAAACTGGTAGGTCATGTCATCTTGCCATAACAAAGGGTAAACACATTTTGCTGTATCCAATGAATTGCCACTAATTTGGAATTCCCCCACCTCAACCCCTTTTACAGATACGGAAGACTGTTTCCAATGCCCAGAAGATAAGTACCCAAGCAAGAATAGAAATCAGTGCAACCCCAAAATCATAAATTTTTTGTCTTATGAAGAACCTGTAGGAAAAGGCATAGCTTCAGTTACGGCTTCTTTTTCTTTCATCACAACCTTAGTGTTTGCTACCTTCATTAAGCATAAAGATACCCCCATTGTCAAAGCCAACAACCGGGACCTCACCTACATTCTCCTGGTCTCCCTCCTTCTTTGCTTCCTCTCCTCTTTCTTATTCATTGGCCAACCTGGGAAAGTGACCTGCCTTCTCCGACAACCAACGTTTGTTATCATTTTCTCAGTGGCTGTTTCTTGCATGTTGGCCAAGACCAGCATTGTTTCTCTAGCATTCATGGCCACAAAACCAGGATCAAGAGTGAAGAAATGGGTGGGGAAGAAAGTATCTTATTCAATTGCTGTTTGTTGTTCACTGGTTCAATTGTGCTTTTGCACAGTGTGGCTCTCAACCTTTCCTCCATTCCCTGATTTAGACATGCATTCAGTGAATGAAGAAATCATTGTACAGTGTAATGAAGGGTCTGTCACCATGTTCTATTGTGTCCTGGGCTACATGGGTCTCCTGGCCATCAGCAGCTTCATTGTGGCCTTCCTGGCCCGCAAGTTACCTGACAGTTTTAATGAAGCAAAGTTTATCACTTTCAGCATGTTGGCATTTTGCAGTGTTTGGCTGTCCTTTGTTCCAACTTACCTGAGCACCAGAGGGAAAGGCATGGTGGCTGTGGAGATCTTCTCGATCCTGACGTCCAGTGCTGTGTTACTGGGATGCATCTTTTTCCCTAAGTGCTACATCATTTTGCTGAGGCCTGAACTGAACAGCAGGGAGCAGATAATGAGGAGACAACATTGAGGAATTCATCCTCGGACTTCCGGTCGGCGCCAGCGATTAATGGCGGACTTCTCCCGGAGCTCCGAGAGAAGTCTGCTTCGCGGGTTCGGGTCCCGTCTGCTACGGCAAAGCGGGGACCCCTAAAATCGCAGGCAGCGAAGCCTGCGAGCAAGGAGTCTCAGCGGGTGCCTTAAGGGTCTCCCCAAACCGCGGAGGAGCCTTTTTAAAGGCTTCGGAACGGTGCGGGGGGAGCGCGGCACTGAGAGCTGTCACCCAGCCCACGGAGCGAAGCCGCATCGCCATTATCGGAGAGCGCTGATTTCTTCCGGCAATTGGACTTAAAAGCAACTACTCGTGAGTAGGATTAAAAAGCTTAATTGGACTTAATTGGACTTAAGAATTGCATGAATTCCGTCACGGGAAAAGGTACAAAAAGGAAGTCTGCCTTTCCCGGTCTGTAGATATAGCGAAAGCAAAGAGACTGCTAAACTGTAACCTTTGAAGACTGCATATTGTTTAAGTGTAACTCATTGACAAGGAGCAAGATTTAAACCCCCCACTTAGCTGGCAGGAGCGGTGGGGAGAACTTTACCTGCATGAAAGAGGAAAGGAAATAATACCCACTGTCTTTATATCCTGAGGGAGGACTGCCTTGTAAGGGGTAAAGACCACTGAACTGAGGAATAACTTTGTAGACTTTACTGAACTTTGTGGAAAGATACTTTGTGGAAAGATACTGCATTGGAGGACTGTCTCTTAAAAAAAAAAATTGTTACTTGTCTGCAATTATTTAGAAAGGAGTTGGGACTACGGCTTTTCTCTCTTTGAAAAGAACTGGGGGGGATCTGTAAAAAGTATCCTAATATTAAAAGACTGCGTAGTGAAGTTGGGAACTTCCCCCCCTAGAGGAGACTTTGAGACTTTGTTACTTTTTGAAACAACTAAGCTACTAGAAGCCCAGCCAGTGGAAATTTCCTATTAAAAACAAACTCTATAGCGTGGGACTGACCTTGACTGGGCATGATAGTGGCATGGCAAATGATAAAGGAAAAATAGAACCATTCCAGGAGAAAAGTCTTAGATCCGGCAGACACTACAGAGTTGATACTTCACAGCAAAGGAGGAACAGAGATGACTGGCAGAATCCGAGACCAGGATAGAGAGACTGTGGAAGAAGACTGGAAGAAGTTTAAAGACTATCTTAATAAATATTATAAAATTAATGAAGGATAAGATATGGGTTTAAAAATTAGTGGTTTGCAGAGGTATTGACTAAGGAAAAAGAATAGAATAAATAAAGAAAAAAATTATGGAAATATGGGAATGGATTTGCTGATAAGATAAATGAGATTAGAATACAGAAGGGGGAGGTGCGAGGAGGTCGGTGAAATTAGGTTTAGAAAATAAGGTTTGAAAGTATACTTGTTTTTGTTTTTGTTTGTTTGTTGGTATGTTTTTATTGTTGTTTGTATCTGTGTTTATATGTGTTGATTGGAAACTTAATAAATATCATTTAAAAAAAAAAAAAAGAGGAATTCGTCCTCTTTTCTCCAGTCACACTGCTTTGCTTGATGGTCAAGTATTTTGGCACCACATGGGATGATGTTTTTTGGTTTCAAATGCAAGAACAATTATTTTCTGGTTTTTTTATGTTGTACAACTAATATGTTGACTTTGCAATCATAAAGCTCCAGAGGTTTTGTGGTTTACCTACTAGAGAGGAATGGCAAACTAAGCTGTAAGACTGCACTGAAATGGCAAAACTGACTGGAAAACTCATAGACAAAGAAGACAAGAAAATCAAGAAAAAATGGGAAAAGTTCATAACTTATTTAGGAGACAACTGTAAGAAGATGAAAACTCGTAATGTAAGAAATACTATGGACAATATGTATAGATACAAAAAATAGGCTATGAAATAATATGCAGCTGGAAATGTTGACAATACGACCCATGAGGGGATGAGGGGAAGTCCTGAGATTCAGAGAAATCTCATTTTATAGATATGTTTTTTCTATTGTGGTTAATTTACAATTGTAATATCAAATAAAAATGATTTCAGGAAAAAAAATAGGGTATGTGTGCGATGGGGTGAGCTCCCATGGCTTTGCCCCAACATACCTGCATCAGTAGATAAGTAAGTACTGCTATGAGAGAAGGGTAAGCAGTGTTTCTGTGCACTCTTGTTTCCCTCACAGTGTTCCGTTGCACCAGAAGTGGTTTACTCAGGCAGGTCACATGTTCTAGAAAGCTGTCTGTGAACAAACGCCGGCTCCCTTGGCCTGAAAGTGGAGATGAGGACCATACCCAATAGTCAAATTCCATTGAACTTAACTGTCCAGGGTCATATACCTGTTACACCAAATATGGTACTGATTCTCCATTAACATCTCTTGCAGTTCTCTATTTAAGGTCAGATAACCCTTGCTTCCTTAAAAAGGGGGGGGGGGGGACTTTTTAAAATGCAGAATATAGGTAATTGCCTAGGAGGCACAGAAACAAACCAAACACCTCACCAAACACCTGCAACATGTCTCATGAAAAGACCTTTTGTGTTTCAAACTTGGTACAAAAACAAGATTCATTATGTTACGAAAAATTGCTTGCAAAATACAGTACTACCTTGGTTTTCGAACGTATCCCTTGATGAACATTTCAGTTTTCAAATGCCGTCAACCCAGAACCAAATGTTTAGTTTAGTTTTCAAACACGCCTCAGAAGTTGAACATGTCATGTGTTAGGGGCTGGTTTGAATCTGAATGATCAGATCCAGGAGAGGAGGAGACTTTCTCTGAAAATCTGTCCTGTATCGGGGAGACTCCATTCCAGTTTCCCATAAGGCATCAATTTTCATATGAAAAGTCCATCAACCTATCCATAAGTCCTTCATAAAATATAGATTTCTCTTCATTTGGTGCATATATATATATATGTATATATATGTATATCAACGGGGAACGGGTGGAGAGGGTGGCGGAATTCAGGTTTTTGGGAGTGACTATTGATCAGGGCATGACTTGGAGCGCAAATACCACTGCTCTGGTGAAGAAGGCTCAGCAGAGAATTTATTTCCTCAGACTTTTAAAGAAGAACAATCTGAGTGAGAAACTGCTGGTGTCCTTCTACCGAGGCTCCATAGAGAGCATTCTCACATACTGTATTTGTGCTTGGTTCTCCAGTTGTACAGCTAGGGAGAAGAAGGTGCTCCAGAAGGTCATAACCACAGCCCAAAGGATTATTGGTCATCCTCTCCCATCTTTGGAAGAACTGTACGGTTCCCGTTGTCTTAGGAAAGCAAACAACATCCTGCAGGATTCATCTCACCCGGGATACAGTCTGTTTGCACTACTGCCTTCTGGCAGGAGATATAGAAACATCAAGTCAAGGACAAATAGACTGAAAAATAGTTTCTATCCAAGAGCTGTGGCCTTTTTGAATGCTGTAACTCGATAGTGTGACCTGGAAGTTTGATGGGTGTGGGTGTGGGTGTGGCTGGAATGTGGTTTGTTTGGTTGTTGTTGCTGTTTTGCTTTTGTTGTTTTTTTAAGGGATGGCATCCAATTTCGTTGCACTGTGCAATGTTGCACTTGTGTAATGACAATAAAGAATCTATCTATCTATCTATCTATCTATATATGTCTACAACCAAAGTTTTATCACCTTGGATATTAACTCACACCCCAACATTCACCATTTTAATCAGTCAATCAGTTAATAATAATAATAATAATAATAATAATAATAATAATAATAATTTATTATTTGTACCCCGCCCATCTGGCTGGGTTTCCCCAGCCACTCCGGGCGGCTTCCAACAGAGATGAAAAATACACTAAAATGTCACATATTAAAAACTTCCCTGAACAGGGCTGCCTTCAGATGTCTTCTGAATGTCAGGTAGTTGTTTATCGCTTTGACATCTGATGGGAGGGCATTCCACAGGGCGGGCGCCACTACCGAGAAGGCCCTCTGCCTGGTTCCCTGTAACTTGGTCTCTCGCAGTGAGGGAACCGCCAGAAGGCCCTCGGAGCTGGACCTCAGTGTCCGGGCAGAACGATGGGGGAGGAGACGCTCCTTCAGATATACTGGGCTGAGGCTGTTTAGGGCTTTAAAGGTCAGCACCAACACTTTGAATTGTGCTCGGAAACGTACTGGGAGCCAATGTAGGTCTTTCAGGACCGGTGTTATATGGTCTCGGCGGCCGCTCCCAGTCACCAGTCTAGCTGCCGCATTCTGGATTAGTTGTAGTTTCCGGGTCATCTTCAAAGGTAGCCCCACGTAGAGCGCATTGCAGTAGTCCAAGCGGGAGATAACCAGAGCATGTACCACTCTGGCGAGACAGTCTGCAGGCAGATAGGGTCTCAGCCTACGTACCAGATGGAGCTGGTAAACAGCTGCCCTGGATACAGACTTGACCTGTGCCTCCATGGACAGCTGTGAGTCCAAAATGACTCCCAGGCTGCGCACCTGGTCCTTCAGGGGCACAGTTACCCCATTCAGGACCAGGGAATCCTTCACACCTGCCCGCCTCCTGTCCCCCAAAAACAGTACTTCTGTCTTGTCAGGATTCAACCTCAATCTGTTAGCTGCCATCCATCCTCCAACCGCTTCCAGACACTCACACAGGACCTTCACCGCCTTCACTGGTTCTGATTTAAAAGAGAGGTAGAGCTGGGTATCATCTGCATACTGATGAACACCCAGCCCAAACCTCCTGATGAGGGATCCCAGCGGCTGCATGTAGATGTTGAAAAGCATGGGGGAGAGGACAGAAGCCTGAGGCACCCCACAAGTGAGAGCCCAGGGGTCTGAACACTCATCCCCCACCACCACTTTCTGAACACAGCCCAGGAGGAAGGAGCGGAACCACTGTATGACAGTGCCCCCAGCTCCCAGCCCCTCAAGACGGTCCAGAAGGATGTCATGGTCGATGGTATCAAACGCCGCTGAGAGATCCAGCAGAACTAGGAAACAGCTCTCACCTTTGTCCCTAGCCCGCCGGAGATCATCAACCAGTGCGACCAAGGCAGTTTCAGTCCCATGATGAGGCCTGAATCCCGACTGGAAGGGATCCAAATGGTCCGCTTCTTCCAGGCGTGCCTGGAGTTGTTCAGCAACCACTCGCTCAATCACCTTGCCCAAGAATGGAAGGTTTGAGACTGGGTGATAATTGGCCATCGTGGCCGCATCTAAAGATGGTTTTTTAAGAAGCGGTTTAATAACCGCCTCTTTCAGCGGGTCTGGGAAGGCTCCCTCACGGAGGGAAGCATTCACCACCCCACGAAGCCCATCGCCCAGTCCTTCCCGGCTAGCTTTTATAAGCCAGGATGGGCAAGGATCCAGGAGACAGGTGGTTGGCTTCACTTGTCCAAGCAGCCTGTCCACATCCTCGGAGGTAACAGAGTTTAATTATATATATGCCAAAGGTCTTTACAACAGACAACAGGTAAGAAAAGGAAACTTTCATCTAAAATCATACAACATAATATGTAGCAGGTTACAACATAAAAAGAAATTTACAGCATTAAAACCTAAGATTGGAATGCATTCACACGGCTACATATCTACCTCAGTCCTGTAGAAAAAATCAGTTTGGGGCAAAAGTGGGAATGCATAAATAGACAGAGATCAATTCCTCACATGGCCATTAACATTTTGGATTTTAAAGAATAGTACTTTATTATATGGTCAGGGGTCCCTTTACCTTTACCTTTACCTATTTTATTATATAGAGACTAAAGAACATCAATTCACATACAGTTAAAACACAAATATATGCTTATTTCAGTACAGTATCAGGGAAATCATACGTACAGAAATGATTAAATGTACTATTTAGCCATAGATGAGATGTAAATTGCACTTCTGATTTATATGAAAAACTTCTTGTTCAGTCAGGCAAGGTCCCATATCTTATCTGCTTAGGGACCAGAGAAGACTTCTGCTCACAAATGGAAGACAAGATCCAACTTGCTGCCTACCAGAAGGCTCAATTAATATCAAAACACTGAGAGAGTAATTTCCCCACACACAGTTCTCCACAGCACCATCATTTGCTCATGTGGTCAAAGCTCCAGAGATTTTCAAAAGGGTAGGAGAAAACTGTCAGCAAGCAAGTCTGAAAGAGATTATAAATGAACACGTGTGCTATGGGAAATTCGGATTAAATGCAAGAGGCAAGCAAGGAGATCTCTGACACTTTTATACTACTGCTTTGTTAAAGCTAGTTCTAAGGAACAGGTGCTAGGCAGCTTATAGTTAGAGAGAAGCTTTGAGGAAAGCATGTTAGGAAAAACAATCTTGCTTCTTCTTCTGCCTTCTACTGTGTCCAAAGTAGGTCTCATGAAATATCACACAGGTGATCCCCTACCTATACCACATGAATGGTACGAGCCAAGGGGTCTCGTCATTGGTGGGATTACTTCTCAGATCATTTACTTCTTCCATGAAATTCTGTTCAAGGAACATCCTTCCCAGAATCTCTTTGATATTCCACAGTAAGGATCATGTTAGCCAAATATGTTAAGTTATGTTATATGTAACACAATATGAATAAACTTTGGCCAGGGAAATTGTAACAATTGGCTGTAGGGAATCCGGAGCAATTGGAAAAGATATTTCCACTCCTGTAAAATTCAATTGCTCATTTAGATTAGTGAGATTATAGAGCAACAGCTTCACACATTGTAGGTACATATTCTGAATTAGAAAAATAATTCTATTCTCAGTGTAGTGAGCAAATTCTAGGAGGGTGGATTTCCCTTAGCTTTTGCTGTAAATAAACTCAGTTCAGTTAGATACAGGAACTACGAGGTTTGTAGCATAAACTATTCCTGCATTGTAGACTCATCTTCTGAATTAATGAAAGTAATATTATTGGCAGAGTCATTACCAAGTTCTACCAGCATGTTCTGGCCCTGGTGTTTGCCATAAATGAGCTCAACAAGAATCCCAAAATACTACCTAACGTGACCCTTGGTTTCCACATCTGTGACACCTATTATGATGCAAGGATGACCTATCGCACCACACTGGATCTGATCTTCAAGTCGCATAGGTTTTTTCCAAACTACAAATGTACCACAGAGAAAAACCTCCTAGCCGTCATTGGAGGACTAGGCTCTGACACTTCTTTCCATTTGATGGATATCTTAGCTCTATATAAGATACCACAGGTAGGATATGTACATGGGGGCTGGTGGTAATGTCATATTTTTCTGTATTTACAACTTGGAATAATGTGATGGTTCAAAAGAAAGAACTAGTGATGAGAAAGAACTTCAGGATGAGAACAGAAATCGTGTTCCGGCACCGTGGCAGCAGCAGGAGGCCCCATTAGCTAAAGTAGTGCTTTAGGTTAAGAACAGTTTCAGGTTAAGAACGGACCTCCGGAACGAATTAAGTACCTAACCTGAGGTGCCACTGTATCTTTATGTTTTCTTACAGCTTACATATGGCTCATTTACCATAGATGAGACCAAAATAATGAAAGTTGCTCCCTTTTACCGAATGGTCCCAAACGAAAACCTTCAGTATATGGGGATTATATGGTTACTTCAGCATTTTAGGTGGAGCTGGGTTGGGCTCTTTGTTGTGGATGATAACAGTGGAGAGCAATTCCTAAAGATCATGGAGCCATTGTTTTCCAGACATGGAATCTGTTCAGCCTTCACCAAAAGAATCCCACAAGAAGCTCATATGGAGGATTTCATAAATCAATTTTTTAATAAAAGTCCAGTTGATGTATCCTTCCAAGATCAAAAAGCTGGTACAATTATCATGTACGGAGAATCTTTAATCATTTTGCGGCTGAGAGTTTTTATACATTCAGAATATTCAGGAAATACAAAAAACCCATTATTTGGAAAAGTGTGGATTGTGACAACCCAGACAGATTTTATATTAGCCGGTTCTTTAAGAGGATGGGATTTTCAGATGTTCCAGGGTGCCATTTTATTTGCTATTCACACAAAAGAGGTTCCGGGTTTCAGGAAATTTCTTCAGAATATAAAACCTTACAGGACGGAAAGAGATGGTTTCCTCCAAAATTTCTGGGAGCAAGCATTTGATTGTTCCTTTCCAGATCCAGGTATGCCTGTGATGGATGATGACACTTGTACTGGAGAGGAGAGGCTGGAGAGTCTCCCTGCAGGTCTTTTTGAAATGCACATGACTGGACACAGCTACAGTATCTATAATGCTGTTTATGCTTTGGCCCATGCTTTGCATGGCATGGACTTGGCTAGCTCCAAATATAAACCAAAGGTAATTGGTAACAGTGTCGAACTTCAGTCTCTGCAGCCTTGGCAGGTAATGTTTCCCCAACAAATGCTTTGTAGTTCAGTGAACACTTTGGTACAGGTTGAGAATACATTAATTTTTGTTCTGCTGGGATAAATGATGAGAATATTATGCATGTACTTGTTTTGAAAATGTGGTTTACATTTCATTTCTATGAATGAAACTTGAAAGGACGGCCATTCTGAAATCCTCAACATGCTGTTATTCTGGTTTGATTTCTTTCCCTCTTTTCAAATAGCTCCACGTGTTTCTTCATGACATCTCTTTTAACAACTCTGCTGGAGAAACTATGTCCTTTAATGATCACTGGGAAATGAGTGCTGGATTTGATATCATGAACCTGGTCACCTTCCCCAACAATTCCTTTCAGAGAATAGAAGTTGGAAGTGTTGCTCCATATGCTGCTGATAGGAAAGTGATTACCATTAGTGAGAATAAAATTGTGTGGCACAAATATTTTAATGAGGTATTGATTCTACGTTTATTTTGGAGAACCCATTGTATTGAACTATGACGCAAGGAGTGTTTTTGCTTGTATTAATTCTTGTTCAAATTTAGATGTTTCATTCTCAAATCCCTTCTTTCTATCCAAACTTAATCTCTCATTTATTTGATAATATTGCTACCAGTCCATCAGGTATATCCTAATTTCTTCGAATTTCTTTAAGTTGAATTTATTATTGTTTTTTTCTAACAACATCCTATATGTCGCCCAGTCTCCTTTCGTGTTCTTTTTTACCACCAGGGCTTCTGTGGGTGAAAAACTGACTGGGGAATCTTAGGTTCTAATAATGCTTTATATTTGGCCCATATTTTATAAAGTGATTTTCTTATTATGTGGTTCAAAAACCCCTTGTGTGCCTTCACCTTCTCATATACCAGATACACGTGCCAACCAAAGCAGTTATCGAAACCCTCCAGATCCAGCATGTCCGTATGTTTTAATATGATACAGTCTTTAATCCATACCAACCCAGCAGCCACATGATATAATTCCAAATCGGGAAGAGAGAACCCTCCTCTCTCCCTCTGGTCTATATGTAACTGATGTTTAATTCTCAGCTTTTTCCCGTTTCAAATGAATCTAGTGATGTCTTTCCTCCAATTTTGAAAATATTCCATGACCCCTAAAATTGGGATGGTCTGGAATAGGAAGATCATTTTAGGTAAAATATTCATTTTAACTGCTGAGATTCTGCCCCAGAGGGATTGATGAAGTATTCCAAATTTCTAAATTTTTGTTTATCTCATTCCAGGTTTTGGTGTAATTATTAATACATTTTGTAGATATCCAGATTCCCAAATATTTTGCTTTGTTCTTGATCTCCAAACCCGTAATTTCCTGTAGATCCTTCTACTCCTCAGCTCTCATGTTTTTAACCAACAAGTTGTGGTTTTTTGTAGTTTATTTTAAATCCTGCTAGTTTACCATATTCATTAATCAATTCTATAGCTAATGGGATACTTTCTTTGGGATCTTCTGTTGTTACTATCTAGTCATCTGCATAGGCTCTTACTTTATATGCTTTTTCTCCTATCACAACTCCTTTTATTATTTCCGTTTTTTCCAAAGTTTTCATTAGAGTTTCCAACACTAATATGAATAAGAGGGGTGACAGAGGACATCCTTGCCTAGTCCGTTTCATAATCTTGATATTTTCCATGCCATCATCATTTATTACCAGCCTTGCCCTTGGGTGACGATAAATTGCCTCTATTCCCCTTTTGAACCTTTCTCCAAATTCCATTAATTTAATTTGCCTTTTCATAAAACATCAGGAACCATTGTCTATTGCCTTCTTTGCATCTATTAGCATCATAGCTGCCTGTTTTTCATTCTTAAATCCTAGATATTCCAATATATTGACAAAATTACTGGTGTTGTTTTAAATTTGCCTTCCTTGTAGGAATCCACCTTGGTTTGGCTGTATTATTACTTTTAAAACGTGTTTTAACCTATCTGCTAGAATACCAGTGAAAGGTTTGTAATTGCAATTCAACAGAGATATTGGTCTATAATTAGACGCTTAAAAAAACGATCTTGCTGAACTAATTACTACATAGAATACAAGATCGGGAGGCGGGTGGAAGGAAGGAAAATAAGGTTTTGAAGGTTATAATTGGAATGTGGGTTTTTTATATATGCTAAAATTCTCTTTTTCTTTTCTATTTTTGTATATGATCTTTTTTCTTTTTTTCTTTTGTAATGTTTGCTTTTTCATGCTTTTTTGTGTAAAACTTAATAAAATTATATATATATATATATATATATATATATATATATATATATATAGACGCTAATTCTAGATCACTTCCCTGTTTTGGGAGCAGTGTGACATAGGCTTCAGTCCATGATTCTGATACCTTCCCTCTGTTACAAATATCATTCATTACTTCTTTTCAGGGTGTTGCCCATGTCTCTTCTATTTTTTGTAATACTCCACTGGGATTCCATTTGGACCTGGCATTTTCCCCGGTTTTGAATTTCCATCATTGAAACAGGGGTGTTTAACGTCTTTATCTTGTGTGGTGCTGGTAATTTTATGTTGATTTAAATATTGTTCTATTTCTTCTGGGTTTTCTAATTCCTTTTTATATAGCTCTTTATATTATTTCACAAAATTTTGTATAATCATTTTTGGGTCATCTGTCACTCTCTCTCCAATTCTAAATCTGTTAATTAATTTTTCACTCTGCCTTTTTTTAAGTTGCCAAGCAAGAAACTTATCCAGTTTATTGGCAAATTCAAAATTGCTGTGTTTCAAGATTTTCAGGTTCCATTCAATTTATTGTTCTAACATAGATGAGTAGTCTGATTGTAGTAATTTTATTTCTTGTTTTATTATCTCATTGCTCAGGTTTTTTTAAAATAAGTTCCTTTTCTTTCTTTTTTCCCCTCTAATAATTCTGGTTTTTTTTTCTTTTCTTTGAAAAGAATTTTGCTGTATAAAGTAATCCCTAATCACTGCCTTGCAGGTGTCCCAAATCACTTTGATGTCGGTACCTTGATTGTTATTAAATTCAAAAAATTCATCTAACGTCTTCTTGGCTCCTTGAACTTCTTCCTAATCATTTAACAGAGATCCATTGTCTCCATCTTCCTATTCCTTTTATACGTATACCATAAATCAAACAAGTTACATGGACACAAACATCCTGCACCTATATAACATAGATTATTTTGTTTCATTTGAATGTGCTGCAAGGCTACCTCAATTGCTATGATACTTCATCAGTAAATGAGAAGTGTATCTTTTCAATATAACGAATTATTTAAAATAAAATAAAAAACCATAGATCATATCATAGATTATTGCGTTTCATTTGAATGTGCTGCACGGCTGTCTCTATTGTCATAGTACTTCATAAGTAACTGAGAAATATATTTTTTCAATATAACTAATTCTTTTAAAAAACAAAAAACAAAAAATTATATGGACAGGTGGTTCCTCTTTCTGTGTGTAATGAATATTGCCATCCTGGTCATCAGAAGAAAAGGAAGGAGGGTGAAAAATTTTGCTGCTATGATTGTGCTCCATGTCCAGATGGGAAGATTTCAAACCAAACTGGTAGGTCATGTCATCTTGCCATAACAAACGGTGAAAATATTTTGCTATATCCAATGAATTGCCACTAATTTGGAATTCCCCCACCTCAACCCCTTTTACAGATATGGAAGACTGTTTCAAATGCGAAGATGATCAGTATCCAAGCAAGAATAGAAGTCAGTGCAACCCCAAAATCATACATTTTTTGTCTTACAAAGAACCTTTAGGGAAAGGCTTAGCTTCAGTTACGGCTTCTTTTTCTTTCATCACAACCTTGGTTTTTGCTACCTTCATTAAGCATAAAGATACCCCCATAGTCAAAGCCAACAACCGGGACCTCACCTACATTCTCCTGGTCTCCCTCCTGCTCTGCTTCCTCTCCTCTTTGCTATTCATCAGCCAACCTGGGAAAGTGACCTGCCTTCTCCGACAACCAACATTTGGAATCATTTTCTCAGTGGCTGTTTCTTGCATGTTGGCCAAGACCAGCATTGTTTCTCTAGCATTCATGGCCACAAAACCAGGATCAAGAGTGAAGAAATGGGTGGGGAAGAAAGTATCCTATTCAATTGCTGTTTACTGTTCACTTGTTCAATTGGGCTTTTGCACAGTGTGGCTCTCAACCTTTCCCCCATTCCCTGATTTAGACATGCATTCAGTGAATGAAGAAATCATTGTACAATGTAATGAAGGGTCTGTCACCATGTTCTATTGTGTCCTGGGCTACATGGGTCTCCTGGCTATCAGCAGCTTCATTGTGGCCTTCCTGGCCCGCAAGTTACCTGACAGTTTTAATGAAGCAAAGTTCATCACCTTCAGCATGTTGGCATTTTGCAGTGTTTGGTTGTCCTTTGTTCCAACTTACCTGAGCACCAGAGGGAAAGGCATGGTGGCTGTGGAGATCTTCTCCATCTTGGCCTCCAGTGCTGTGCTTCTGGGATGCATCTTTTTCCCTAAGTGCTACATCATTTTGCTGAGGCCTGAACTGAACAGCAGGGAGCAGATAATGAGGAGACAGCATTGAGGAATTTGTCTTCATTTCCACAGTCATGCTAATTTGCATGATGGACAACTATTTCACATACATATCAGTTAGAAGAACAGGGGCATATTCAGTTTTATTTCTCTCTCCTGCATTGCTAGCATAGATAACTGTCTCTGCAACATCTTAATTTGCTAAGTTATATTTCTCTTAATTGGAAATTGTTCCCGTTCTTTTTCTTTTCATCTAAACGCACATAAACTTTTTGTAGTTTCTCTGGTCTCTTTCTTTTCTTTTTATGTTATAACTTCTTATGTAAGCTTGACTTGCATCCTAAACTGTCTGTATCCCTATGGCTTTATTAAACTTATTCTCAAAGAATTATTTTAACCTTTGTTTGCAATCTTGTTCAACCTTCTCTTGTTGTAACAATTCATTAAACCTCCATTTAATAAAACTTATGAGTGTCATAATGACTGAACTGTGATCTGAGAAAAGCTTTGGTAAGATGTCTACTTTATGCATCTCAGTATGTAACTAGCCCTGAGATGGATAGAAGAGAAGTTCCCTACCAGAGAGGAATGGCAAACCAAGCTGATGGACTATGCTGAAATGGCAAAACTGACTGGAAAACTTGAAAACCAAGAGAACAAAAACTGTATTAAAGAATGGGAAAAAATTATAATTTATTTAGGACACCATTGTAATCAGATGGAAAGAATGGCAGGATTTCGATTTCACTTGTAGTGTAACAAATACCATGGACAATATGGATTGATATAAAAGTTAGAGTATGGGAGTATATGCAGTTGTAAATGCTGAAAATGGGACCCCATGGAGGAGGTGGGAGGAAGTCACGAGATTCAGATCAATCTCTGTATATGGATATATATTTGGATTTTTATAACTGTATTTGTAAAACCAAATAATAATGATTTCGCAGAAAAAGGGAGAGAGAGAGAAAAAGAGCTGGGTTCTCAATGAGATATGTAAATAGCTTTGCATCTCCATTTTTATATCTCTGTATTTCAACAATGTCCATATTATCCATCATTTCAAAGAAAATCTTAGATAGTTTACCCGGAGAAACTTTAATATTTTACCCTAAAGCTCTGTTCTGTATTGGAGAAATCACTCCATTCCAGTCTCCCATAAGGCAGCAATTTTCATATGAAAAGTCCAGCAACCTGTCCATAAGTCCTTCATAAAATATAGATTTCTCTTCATTTGGTGCATATATGTCTCCAACCAAAGTTTTATTCCTTTGGATATTAACTCCCACCCCAACATTCATCATTTTAATGAATCAATCAGTTTTATTGTCTATAGACCAAAGGCCTTTACAACAGACAACAGGGCATAAAAGGAAACATTCATCTAAAACCATACAATGTAACCTGTAGCAGTTTACAAAGCCTCTCCTACTTCCGGAGGGGAGGGGTTGTGAGCGGGAGATGATTCCCGCGTCATGCAGGGGGCGCTCCGCCCCCTGCTTCAACTCCAGGGCTGGCGCGCCACGCCCCTCCCTGGTTGGGCACCCAATAGGGAAGCTTGGCAGGGGCGTGGCTTTCCATTCAAATGCGGCCGCGCCAACCATCCCCACCATTGCACACACATTTTCTTCGAGTCACCCACCCTCCACTCCCTTTAGATTAGCTTTTCCTGAGACTTTGCTATGGACCTCTGGTTGGTCGCCCTGTTTAACCAGGGGGCCTGGTAGGAGTTTTTTCCCAATTGGCTAAATTGGCCCGGCCTCTTGGTTTTTTCCGCCTACCTCATAGCAACCGTCACAACTTTCGTGATATTTGGCGGTTAGGCATTGGAATGTGTTGTTGGTGTTTCGGGGGGCAAGGTGTGGCCATCGCCTTCCCTGACAATTTTGGGTATTCCGCTAAAGGAATCCGGCGGTCGTGGATCCTGTCCGATGCCCGTGTGGCGGGGGGGGGGGCATGGCACGACCCTCAGTGACATCAGGAGAGAGCCTATAGTTGTATTAGCATCAACAGGCTCCACCTTCTGGTGAATAAACCCCCTTTGGGCTCACCCCTCTCCAAGTGGGCGGAGTCTAATGTTCCGTGGTCCAATGCCTAAGCCAATACCTTCTCACATGCTGTAATCAATAAAGTTGTGGCCTTTTCCTTACCCATTAACCTTACATACTGTGTCCATGTGTCTTTATTCCCCAAGCGAGGATCGGATTACAACATAAAAAGAAATTTACAACATTAAAACTTAAGATTGGAGTGCATTCACGTAGCTACATATCTACCTCAGTTGGGGCAGAGGTGGGAATGCATATATAGAAAAACTCCATTTCCCCTACATCAGTGCTGCAGAGATAAATGAATCATGTGGCATCCCATAACATTTTTTATTTTTAAAAATACTACTTTATTGTATATTGACTAAAGAACATCAATCCACTTACAGTTAAAACACAACTATATGCTGTTTTCAGTACAGTATCAAGAAAAAGTATACATACAGAAAGTTTTAAGTGCAATAATTAGCCATAGATGAGGTATAAATTACACCTTTGAATTAATATGTAAAACTACTTGTTCAGTCAGGCATGATCATGCAAATCTGGAGTCAAGGTCCCATATCTCATCTGTTTAGAGACCAGAGAGGACTTGTGCTCACAAATGGAAGACAAGAACCAACATGTTACCTACCAGAAGGGTCAAATAGTATCAAAACACAGAGAAGTAATTCCCCTTTCACACACAAAGTTATCCACAGCACCATCATTTCCTCAGGTGGTCAAAGCTCCAGAGACTTTCAAAAGGGTAGGAGAAAACAGTCAGTAAGCAAGTCTGAAAGTGATGATAAATGAACACCTGTGCCATGGGAAGTTGGGATTAAATGCAAGTGGCAAGCAAGGACATCTCTGACACTTTTCTCCCATTGCCTTTTATAAGCTTGATGTAAGAAAATAGGTGCAGGGCAGTTTATATTTAGAAAGAAGCTTTGAGGAAAGCATGTTAGGAAAAACATTGCTTCTTCTTCTTCTGCCTTCTACTGTGTCCAAAGTAGGGTCCATGAAATGTCACACAGGTGATCCCCTACCTATACCACATGAATGGTACCAGCCAGGGGGTCTCGTCATTGGTGAGATTACTTCTCAGATCATTTACTTCTTCCATGAAATTCTGTTCAAGGAACATCCTTCCCAGAACCTCTTTGATATTCCACAGTAAGGATCGTCTTAGTCAAATCTGTTAAATTGCATGCATTTTGTAAATGTAGAAGAAATATGTGGTAGTATCCAAAGCTGTAAAGATTTGTGAACGGGGAAATATAAAAACAGTCAAAGAAATCATCTTTATGTATATTTGTTGTGCACTGAGATAGAGGTGAAGTATTTTCTTAGATAATAATATGAGCGATCACAAGGTTTCTTAATGCACTAGGCATTATAGATGACAAATTCACATGTTATATGTAACAAAATATTAAAAAAGGCTGGTAGGTGATAATCGTAACAGTTGGCTGTAGGGAATCAGAAGAAATGATACTTTCATTCCTGTAAGATTAAATAGTTCATGAGAACATCTTTCTCATTTCAAAAAGCAATTATAGAGTAACAGCTTCATACATTGTAGGAACAACTTCTGAATTAGAAAAATAATTCTATTCTCAGTGTGGTGAGCAAGTTCTAGCAGGATAGATTTCCCTTGACTGTAAATCAACTCAATTCAGTTAGATACAGGAACTACGAGGTTTGTAGCATGAACTATTCCTGCATTGTAGACTCATCTTCTGAATTAATGAAAGTAATATTATTGGCAGAGTCATTACCAAGTTTTACCAGCATGTTCTGGCCCTGGTGTTTGCCATAAATGAGCTCAATAAGAATCCCAAAATACTACCTAACGTGACACTTGGTTTCCACATCTGTGACACCTATCATGACGCAAGGATGACCTTTCTCACCACACTGGATCTGATCTTCAAGTCGCATAGGTTTCTCCCAAGCTACAAATGTGCCACAGAGAAAAACCTCCTAGCAGTCATTGGAGGACTAGGCTCTGACACTTCTTTCCATCTGATGGATGTCTTAGCTCTATATAAGATACCACAGGTAGGATATGTACATGGGGGCTGGTGGTAATATCACATTCTTCTGTATTTACAACTTGGAATAATGTTGTGGTTCAGAATAAAGAACTAGTGACATTGAATTTGCTTGTATTTCAAATATAATAAAACACCAGAAAAGACCCTAATGAAAACATTAGACTACTAACTTATTTTTGCAGTTTCTGTATGTTTTCTTACAGCTTTCATATGGCTCATTTACCATAGATGATACGGATATAATAGAAGTTTCTCCTTTTTACCGAATGGTCCCAAACAAAAACCTTCAGTATATGGGAATTATATGGTTACTTCAGCATTTTAGGTGGAGCTGGGTTGGGCTCTTTGTTGTGGATGATAACAGTGGAGAGCAATTCCTAAAAATACTGGAGCCATTGTTTTCCAGACATGGAATCTGTTCAGCCTTCATCAAAAGAATCTCAAAAGGAGCTCACATGGAGGAATTCATAAACCAGTTTTACCATTCCACAGCAATTGATATATCTTTCCAAGATCATAAAGCTGGTACAATCATCTTGTACGGAGAATCTTCAATAATTTTGCGGCTTAGAATTTTTATATGTTCAGAAGATTCAGGAAATACAAAAAACCCATTATTTGGAAAGGTGTGGATTGTGACAACTCAGACAGACTTTATATTAACAGGTGCTGCAAGAGGATGGGATTTTCAGATGTTCCAGGGTGCCATTTTATTTACTATTCACACAAAAGAGGTTCCAGGTTTCAGGGAATTTCTTCAGAATATAAAACCTTACAGGACGGAAAGAGATGGTTTCCTCCAAAATTTCTGGGAGCAAGCATTTGATTGTTCCTTTCCAGATACAGGTATGCCTGTGATGGATGATGACACTTGTACTGGAGAGGAGAGGCTGGAGAGTCTCCCTGCAGGTCTTTTTGAAATGCACATGACTGGACACAGCTACAGTATCTATAATGCTGCTTATGCTTTGGCCCATGCTTTGCATGCCATGGACTTGGCTAGATCCAAATATAAACCAAAGGTAGTTGGTAAGAGTGTCGAACTTCAGTCTCTGCAGCCTTGGCAGGTAATGTTTCCCCAACAAATGCTTCGTAGTTCATTGAATAGTTTGGTACAGGTTGAGAACACATTAATTTTTGTTCTGCTTGGGTAAATAATAAAGATATTTAACATCTTTCTCATTTCAAAAATTGGGCTTCCATTTCCTTCCTAAGACTGAAACTTTAAAGGATTGTCATTCTGTAAACTTTAGCATGTTGTTATTTTATTTTGTCCCCCCCCCCTTTTATTGCTGAAATAGCTCCACCAGTTTCTTCAAGGCATCTCATTTAACAATTCAGCTGGAGAAACCATGTCCTTTAATGATCAATGGGAAATAAGTGGTGGATTTGACATCATGAACCTGGTCACCTTCCCCAACAATTCCTTTCAGAGAATAAAAGTAGGAAGTGTTGCTCCATATGCTCCTGAAGGGAAAGCATTCACCATTAGAGAGGACAAAATTGTCTGGCACAGATATTTTAATGAGGTATTTATTCTGGGTCTATCTTGGAGAACCCATTGTGTTGAACTATGAAGGAATGCGTATTTTTCTCTCCATAACCTTGTCTTGCAAAGCAACTCTAGAATGAATTCATTGATTCCTTTCACATTCAGAAACCAGAGGTGGTTTTAGGACAGCACAAATGGTTACTCACTCACTGGGCAAAAAGCAGAAACTTGTCAAGCTATGGGAAGGAGCTGGGAGGGCTCTAGGACCCTGCTGATGCTCTTTCACACCCTTCACTTCTGGGTGGGTGGGTAATAAGAATTTATAATAAGAATTTATTATTTATATCCCGCCCATCCAGCTGGGTTTCCCCAGTCACTCTGGGTGGCTTCCTTTTTTAAAAAAAAATAATTTTTTTTATTAATTTTCAACACAAATAAAAACAAAACAATCAACACACACAAACAAACACAAACATATAAACATGTATAATTTCAAATCTTTTTTTCATAACCTTACTTCCCGGACTTCTCCCTCCCTCCCCTTCTCTGCTTCCCTATTTTAAAAGTTT
This sequence comes from Podarcis erhardii, assembly GCF_964252035.2. Lineage (NCBI taxonomy): Eukaryota > Metazoa > Chordata > Lepidosauria > Squamata > Lacertidae > Podarcis > Podarcis erhardii. The sequence goes on along the minus strand of NC_138502.1, from coordinate 7,124,353 downwards.
CTTCAACAACCCTTCAGGCCGGTTAATTAATCACTTATTGTCTTTTTAAATTTCTTCTGGTAATTAATCTATCAATCACTCTGGGTGGCTTCCAACAAAATATTAAAATATAATAGTCCTTCAGATATTAAAAGCTTCCCTAAACAGGGCTGGCTTCAGATATCTCCTAAAAGTTTGGTAGTTGTTTTTTTCCTTTCACATTTGGTGGGAGGGTGTTCCACAGGGCAGGCACCACTATTGAGGAGGCCCTCTACCTGGTTCATGTTGTCATGACTTCTGGGCTCCATTTAACATTAAGATAATGCCAGTATCAATACATTTGATTGGTGCAGTGCCGAGGGACTTCTGGCACTTCCCTCACTACAAGAAGCAAAGCTACAGGGAACCAGGCAGAGGGCCTTCTTGGTAGTGGTGCCCGCCCTGTGGAATGCCTTCTCTTCAGATGTCAAAGAGATAAACAACTACCTGACATTTAGAAAACATCTGAAGGCAGCATTGTTCAGGGAAGTTTTTAATGTGTCACATTTTGATGTATTTTTAATCTTTGTTGGAAGACACCCAGAGTGGCTGGGGAAACACAGCCAGATGGGTGAGGTACAAATAAATTATGATGATGATGATGATGATGATGATGATGTCATGATCTTCTAGAATAAACCATAGAAAATGTTTGGATTGGCACAAACCATTACACAAACATTGTTTATTCCTGCCAACATTATCTTAGTGAGCTGTCTGGCCTGTCTGCCTCCGTTGTCCTATTTCATTCCTCTTGCAATGCAGTATCTCAACAATGAAATTTACCCCATCATATCACTTCAGCAGAAATTGGATGGCCATATGTCATGGATGCTTTAGTTTAGATTGCAGGGTGTTGGAGTAGATGACCCTTAGGGTCCCTTAAGTTCCCTACAATTCAACAGTTCTATAGGACTCATATTGGTGTCTTTGCATGCTACATGTGAAAGTGCTGGAGCTCAATTGTAGAGCATATATTTTCCTTTAAAAGGGTCCAGTCTTCAGCATCTCCAGGAATGACTGGTGGAAAACCCTGCATGAAATTCCAGAGAGCTGCTAAGTGGTTTACAAAGATATAATACAATAATAAGTTTATACTATGAAATCAAACCGCATTAACAAGCCCAATGGAATCAAACAAGAACAACTCTATGTTCTGGAAGTTCATTAGGGACATGATGGAAAGTCTACTACTGGTACTACACACTCAGTCATGCCAGGATGATTAAAGTAGAATCGGGAATGAATGAGGGGTGATTTCTAGGAAAATACTGGCTATTCAAGACCGTTCAGATCATAGTAACATCCTCTGACATTTAAGGTCACCTTGATTACAATCACGATAAGAACAAAAGCTTCAATATTTATTACGACCATCATGATTTTGTCATTCCTGCATGTCTATTTCTGAACATTTTCAGGCAACTTACCTAGAGGCATGTCTATGAGATCTGCCACGATAATTACAATTTCACATAAACCAATAGGAGAGGGGAAACAGATACTTATTACTAAAAATGAAACAAGTTACACTAGAACAAACATCCTGCATCTATACATTATAGATCATTTCGTTTCATTTGAATGTGCTGAAAGGCTGTCTCCATTGTTAGGATACTTTATCAGTAAATGAGAAATATATTTTTTTCAATATAACTAACTCCTTAACAAAAAAACATGTATATGGACAGGTTGTTCCCCTTTCTGTCTGTAATGAATATTGCCACCCTGGAAATCAGAAGGAAAGGAAGGAGGGTGAAAAGTTTTGCTGCTATGATTGTGCTCCATGTCCAGATGGGAAAATTTCAAACCGAACCGGTAGGTCATGTCACCTTGACATAACAAGGAGTAAAAATAATTTGCTGTATTCAATGAATTGCCACTAAGTTTGAACTCCCCCACACTACCCCACTCTTCAGATATGGAAGACTGTTTCCACTGCCCAGAAGATCAGTATCCAAGCAAGAACAGAAGTCAATGCAACCCCAAAATCATGCATTTTCTGTCTTATGAAGACCCTTTAGGCAAAGGCTTAGCCTCAGGTACGGCTTCTTTTTCTTTCATCACAACCTTGGTTTTTGCTCCCTTCATTAAGCATAAAGATACCCCCATTGTCAAAGCCAACAACTGGAACCTCACCTACATCCTCCTGGTTTCCCTCCTGCTCTGCTTTCTTTCCTCTTTGCTTTTCCTTGGCAAACCTGGGAAAGTGACCTGCCTTCTTCGACAACCAGCTTTCAGCATCATCTTCTCAGTTGCTGTTTCTTGTGTGTTGGCAAAGACCACAATTGTTTCTCTAGCATTCATGGCCACACAACCAGGATCAGCAATGAAGAAATGGGTGGAAGGGAAAGTTTCATATTCAATTGCTGTTTGCTGTTCATTTGTTCAATTGGGCTTGTGCACGGTTTGGCTCTCAACCTCTCCCCCATTCCCTGATTTAGACATGCATTCAGTAAAGGAAGAAATCATTGTACAGTGTAATGAAGGGTCTGTCATCATGTTCTATTGTGTCCTGGGCTACATGGGTCTTCTGGCCATCAGCAGCTTCATTGTGGCATTCCTTGCTCGCAAGCTACCTGATAGTTTTAATGAAGCAAAGTTCATCACCTTCAGCATGCTGGCATTTTGCAGTGTTTGGTTGTCCTTTGTTCCAACTTACCTGAGCACCAGAGGGAAAGGCATGGTGGCTGTGGAGATCTTCTCCATCTTGACGTCCAGTGCTGTGTTACTGGGATGCATCTTTTTCCCTAAGTGCTACATCATTGTGCTGAGGCCTGAACTGAACAGCAAGGAGCAGATTATGAGGAGAAAGAATTAAGAAAACCGTCCTCTGTTCTCCAAATATACTGCTTTGCTTGATGAACATGTATTTCAGATACAAATCAGTTAGCAGAACAGGGGCTAGAAACCTTCGGTCTCCCCGTGTGACCTGTGAGGCCTTTGTCCCAGAACCACTCTCGCCAGCCATTCACCTGACTTTATATATGAAGTCAATGTAGGAGCAGGTTGAGACATGGCTGCAGACAGCAGGATTGAATTCCTTGCACAACAGCTAATGTGTGGGTAGCTCACTCCTTCTTACCTCAACTATGCTATGTATCTCCAGTAGGGCCAAAACCATGCAAGAATCATAATTGAATCCCTAGATATCAGCTGCTACACTGACTGTCCAATCCTGCTTTATTTGGTTGCAGTAGCCAATTCTGCTAGAAACTGGCTTTTATTCCCACACTCTCCAGATAGCAGGGTTGAACTCCCCACACATCATCTGCTGCGTGAGACTTCAATCCTGCTGGACCATATCTCTCCCACCCACAAACGCCAATGTTGGTTTTCACTTCTGATTATCTTTAAGTCTATCAAGAATGCTTTAAAAAAAATAGGTAAAGGGGGGGGGACCCCAAACCTATGATTTCCCCTTAGTTTAATTGCTTCTTCACCTATCTCAGAAAATGCTTATTTGTAAATAAGCCAATGTGAGCAGGGGATAAAATGAGATTAATGAAAAAGAACTGGAGTAACAACCAGACAATACTAAGAGAAATAGGTCAAGATGTAAGAGAAATGGCTGAAATTATCTCAAGTCTACAGGAGCTGGGGATGGAGAAAAATGGTTTTTGTTGTTGCATTTAGGTGAGCCCATCTAATTCAAACTTTACTAAACACCGAGAAATAAAATACAGCCATTATCAGAAATTTCCAAAGATTTTTGTTGCCATTCTCCAAACAGAATCCTTTTACATTAAGAAAGGAAAAATGTCTTGCAAAATTGTGAACAATAGTTGATATTCAAAACAAAAAAAATTCCTTCCAGTAGCACCTTAAAGACCAACTAAGTTAGTTCTTGATATGAGCTTTCGTGTGCATGCACACTTCTTCAGATACATGTATCTGAAGAAGTGTGCATGCACACGAAAGCTCATACCAAGAACTAACTTAGTTGGTCTTTAAGGTGCTACTGGAAGGAATTTTTTTTGTTTTGACTATGGCAGACCAACACGGCTACCTATCTGTAATAGTTGATATTGTATACAATATGAGCTCCATGCAAAAATCATGGTGAATTTAGATGATTTAGGCTATAGAACAGTAAAGGCAATATTCTCTAGAAAAAGGTGATACTGGCATTTCTGTTTTTACATGAAACATAATTACTAACATATTAATGAAGCATGAAATTAAGGATAGACACGGATGTGGGCCCCGTTCCTGCCTCTCTCCACCTGGCTTGGGTCAGGATCTGACAGGCTTCCTAAGAACAGCTGCTGCTACTGCTGCCCAACAAGGACTGGGGTATACAAGGACTCTTGTAGTTATGTAAATCTTTTCATATTGTAAGTTGCCTTGAGCATTGTTTTAACTGTGGAAAGGAGGAATACAAATAAAATGATGATGATGATGACTGGATTAAGGTCACTGACAGGGTTCATGGCTAAGCAGGGGCCAGAGCCCAGGCCTCCCAGGGCATTGCCAAACCCATTTTAAGCTACACCACACTGGAAAGGGTGAAAGGACATGGTCTAATGTAGAATCAATATACATTGTCAACACACCCAAGAAGACCCAAGACAAAAAGATGCATAACAGGTTATGGTGTTTTGCTTCAAACACTAGAGCCATTCTCAGTAGACACTTTTCCTGTGCCTTTCTCTACATTCTTTGATTTCTTAGTTCTGCTTGATGCAAAAAAGGGATATAAAATGTTAATTTCCCTTCATATACATGCAATTATCCACAGCACTATCATTTGCACATTTGGTCAATGCTCCAGAGACTTTCTAAAGGGTAGGAGAAAAGTGTCAGTAATCAAGTCTGAAGGTGATTCTAAAATAACACCTGTGCCATGGAAAGTTGGGATTAAATGCAAGAAGCAGGTGGGGCAGTCTCTGGCACTTTTTTCCAATTGCCTTTTATAAGCTCGATGTAAGCAAATAAGTGCAGTTTATATGTAGAAAGATGCTTTGAGGGAAGCATGTTAGGGAAAACATTGCTGCTGCTTCTTTTGCCTTCCATTGTGTCCAAAGCAGGACCCATGAAATGTCTCACAGGTGATCCCCTACCTATACCACATGAATGGTACCAGCCAGGTGGTTTCCTCATCGGTCAGATTACTTCTCAGATCATTTACTTTTTCCATGAAGTTTTGTTCAAGGAACATCCTACTCAGAACCTCTTTGATATCCCACAGTAAGGATCCTCTTATCTGAACCATTTAAATTGCATGAATATTGTAAATTTAGAGTAAATATGAGGGCTGTGAATATTTGTTTATTGGGAGTTATGTCAGTCTGCATTTCTTTGTGCAGAAACTATTGATCTCATGTGTAAAGATCTTTCCTATTCTTTCCTATTCTGATTAATTATGGAAGCTACTAGAAGCTTCTCTGTGTGAGAGAAGCAGAGGCAGAAGGGTTGATTGATTGGGTTATATCTTCTGGGAAGCTGCTTTGAGCTAGTTCTCTTATCTCTATTCTGCAGAGTCATGCTGACTATACATATAGGCCAGAAGGATCCTGAGTCTTACTCTTCCCCTTTCTTTTCTCTCTCTTTCTTCTGGTGTGGTGTTTCTGTACATGGGATGCTTAGTGCTAAGGTTTAGTCTTATTATGACTTAAGTTTATAAGTCCCACAAATGGATTTTTGTATGGATTGAAACAATCCTGATTGTATTGGATTTGATAACTATTCTGCTACATTTGCCTTCAGCACAAATAAAGCTCTGCTGAATGAAGTACTATTGCTTCTGGTCTATTTTTGGGAACTCTCCTGAACACTGCAACTTGTTTAAGGTTTTCCAACAAAATGTATGACAAGTTATACAACATTAAAAGAAGTAACCCCTATGTGTATTCCTTGTGTGCTGGAAAAAGAGAGATTAAATATACTGATATATTTTTCTCAGGAGATTACATGCCACTATATATTACAGATTTTTTTTTTTTTAAAAAAAAACTCCTCTGTTATATATAACAAGGAATAGATAAAGGTTTGGCTGGCAAGAAGGGTGAGAGTTGGCTGTGGGGAATCAGGAGCAAATGTAAAATATATTCCCATTCCTGTGAGACTCAAGTGCTCATGTAGATAAGTGGGATTACAGCATAGCAACTTCATGCATTGTAGATACATCATTGGAATTAGAGAAAATTTTCTATTGTTAGGGTGCTAATAAAGTTCTGGCAACATGTTTTTCCCTTGGCTTTTGCTGTAAATAAATTTAGCCCAGTTATGCTGGTATGACTAAGTTTGTATCATAAAGAATTTATGCATTTCCGACTCTTCTTCTGAATTAATGATAGTAATATTACTGGCAGAGTCATTACCAAGTTCTACCAGCATGTGCTAGCCTTGGTGTTTGCCGTAAATGAAATCAACAAGAAACCCAAAATACTACCTAATGTGACACTTGGTTTCCACATCTCTGACACCTATTATGATGCAAGGATGACCTTTCGCACCGCACTGGATCAGATCTTCAAGTCACATAGGTTTCTGCCCAACTACAAATGTGCCGCAGAAAAAAACCTACTAGCCATCATTGGAGGTCTTGGCTCTGACACCTCGTTTCATTTGATGGACATCTTAGGTCTATATAAGATACCACAGGTAGGATATATGCATGAGTGTTGGTTGTATGGTTCTGAAGATAGAATTAGTGATATAGATTTTATTTACACTTGCAGATGTAATGGAAATTTCCATAACTTGAGAAAGTTTGGCCAGAAAGAGTTTCTAACTATATCTTAGCAACTTCAAAAATTCTTATGAAAAATATATTTTGTCATGTAGAAGTTCCTAATAAGAGCGTCCTGAAAAATATAGGCTTCACCTATCTTATCTCTGCAGTATCTGTGTTTTCTTACAGCTTACATATGGCTCATTTACCATAGATGAGGCCAAAATAATGGAAGTTCCTCCCTTTTACCAAATGGTCCCAAACGAAAACCTTCAATATATGGGGATTATATCATTACTACAGCATTTTAGGTGGACCTGGGTTGGGCTCTTTGTTTCAGATGGAAACAGTGGAGAGCAATTCCTCAGAATACTGGAGTCATTGTTTTCCAGAAATGGAATCTGTTCAGCCTTCACCAAAAGAATCCGAAAAGAAACTCACATGGAGGATTTCATAAATCAATTTTTTCAAAAAAGTATGATTAATTTATCCTTCCAAGATCATAAAGCTGGTACAATTATCATGTATGGAGAATCTTTCATAATTTTACGACTGAGAACTTTTATGCATTTTATGCAAGATTCAGGGAATACGAAAAACACATTATTTGGAAAGGTGTGGATTGTGACAACCCAGACAGATTTTATATTAAATGGTGCTTCAAGAGGATGGGATTTCGAGATATTCCAGGGTGCCATTTTATTTGCTATTCACACCAAAGAGGTTCCGGGTTTCAGGGAATTTCTTCAGAATAAAATCCCTACCAGGACGGAAAGAGATGGCTTCCTCCAGAATTTCTGGGAGCAAGCATTTGATTGTTCCTTTCCAGATCCAGGTATGCCTGTGATGGACGATGACACATGTACTGGAGAGGAGAGGATGGAGAGTCTCCCTGCAGGTCTTTTTGAAATGCACATGACTGGACACAGCTACAGTATCTATAATGCTGCTTATGCTTTGGCCCATGCTTTGCATGCCATGGACTTGGCTAGATCCAAATATAAACCAAAGGTAGTTGGTAACAGTGTCGAACTTCAATCTCTGCAGCCTTGGCAGGTAATGTTCCCCCAACAAATTCTTTGTATTTCATTGAATAGTTTGGTACAGGTTGAGAATACATTAATGTTTGTTCTGCTTGGATAAATAATAAAGATATTTAACATGTTTCTCATTTCAAAAATTGAGCTTCCATTTCCTTCCTAAGACTGAAACTTTAAAGGATTGTCATTCTGTAAACTTTAGCATGTTGTTATTCTATTTTGATTCCCCCCCCCTTTATTGCTGAAATAGCTCCACCAGTTTCTTCAAGGCATCTCATTTAACAATTCAGCTGGAGAAACCATGTCCTTTAATGATCAATGGGAAATAAGTGGTGGATTTGACATCATGAACCTGGTCACCTTCCCCAACAATTCCTTTCAGAGAATAAAAGTTGGAAGTGTTGCTCCATATGCTCCGGAAGGGAAAGCATTCACCATTAGAGAGGACAAAATTGCCTGGCACAAATATTTTAATGAGGTATTTATTCTGGGTCTATCTTTGGAGAACCCATTGTGTTGAACTATGAAGGAATGTGTATTTTTCTCTCCATGAACTTGTTTTGCAAAGCACCTCAAACTCTAGAATGAATTCATTGATTCCTTTCACATTCAGAAACCAGATGTGGTTTTAGGACAGCACAAATGGCGACTCACTCACTGGGCAAAAAGCAGAGAGGGCTCCCACTTGCCAAGCTATGGGAATGAGCTGGGAGGGCTCTAGGTCAGTGCTGATGGTCTTTCACATCCTTCACCTGTCTGGCACAGAAATTTTAATGAGGTATTTATTCTGGGTCTATCTTAGAAAACCTATCTTAGAAAACCAATTGAACTATGAAGGAATGAGTAATTTATTTCTCCATAAACCGGTCTTGCAATAGCACCTGAAACCTTACAATGAATTCATTGATTCCTTTCACATTCAGAAACCACAGGTCTCTTCAGAGCAGTGCAAATGGTTCCTCCCATTAAGAACATGCCCAGTTTGGAAAGCAGGTGGAAGGGCTCTAGGCACACTGCAGGTGCTCTTTCACCTTCTTTTCAAAGACCGGCATAGTGAAAGAGCTAGTGGCGGGCAGTGGGTGGGTTTTATGCTGTCATGACATCTGGGCTGCATTTAACATTAATACTAATGCCAGTATCAACACATTTCAAAACATTATGCCAACTTCGTTGATGTTATGATCTACCAAAGTACAGTGGTACCTCGGGTTACATACGCTTCAGGTTACATACGCTTCAGGTTACAGACTCCGCTAACTCAGAAATAGTGCTTTAGGTTAAGAACTTTGCTTCAGGATGAGAACAGAGATTGTGTTCCGGTGGTGCGGTGGCAGCAGGAGGCCCTATTAGATAAAGTGGTGCTTCAGGTTAAGAACAGTTTCAGGTTAAGAACGGACCTCCAAAACGAATTAAGTACTTAACCCAAGGTACCACTGTAAATCATACGAAATGTTGGGATTGGCTCACACCGTTACACAATGATTGTGTCTACCTGACAACATAACCTTAGTGAGCTGTCTTGCCTGTCTGTCTCCTTTCTCCTATTTCATTCATCTTGCAGTGCAGTATTTCAACAATGAAATTTACACGATCATATTACTTCAGCAGAAATTGGATGGCCATTTGTCATGGATTCTTTAGTTCAGATTGCAGGGGGTTGGACTTGGTGACCCTTATGGTCTGAACATGCTGCAAGGCTGTCTTCAATGCTATAATATATGGTTTGGGGGTGGGCTACATAAGCATGCATGGGACGCGGGTGGCGCTGTGGGTAAAACCTCAGCGCCTAGGACTTGCCGATCGCATGGTCGGCGGTTCGAATCCCCGTGGTGGGGTGAGCTCCCATCATTCGATCCCAGCTCCTGCCCACCTAGTAGTTCGAAAGCACCCTTAAGTGTAAGTAGATAAATAGGTACCGCTTCATAGCGGGAAGGTAAATGGCGTTTCTGTGTGCTGCTCTGGTGCTGGTTCGCCAGAGTAGCTTCATCACGCTGGCCACGTGACCCGGAAGTGTCTTCGGACAGCGCTGGCTCCCGGCCTCTAGAGTGAGATGAGCGCACAACCCTAGAGTCTGTCAAGACTGGCCCGTACGGGCAGGGGTACCTTTACCTTTACATAAGCATGCAAGCAAGATTCCCCCCCCCCATTCATATGCCTAATTCTAAAAACAATCAAATATTTATATGGATAGGTGGTTCCCATTTCTTTGTGTAATGCATACTGCCATCCTGGTCATCAGAAGAAAAGGAAGGAGGGTGAGAAGTTTTGCTGCTATGATTGTGCGCCATGTCCGGAGGGAAAGATTTCAAACCAAACTGGTAGGTCATGTCATCTTGCCATAAAAAGGGGTAAAAATAATTTGCTGTATTCAATGAACTGTCACCAAGATGGTAATCCCCCATCCTAACACATTTTTCAGATATGGAAGACTGTTTCCACTGCCCAGAAGATCAGTATCCAAGCAAGAATAGAAATCAGTGCATTCTGAAAATTGTACATTTTCTGTCTTATGAAGAACCTTTAGGCAAAGGCTTAGCTTCAGCTGCTGCCTCCTTTTCTTTTCTCACAACCTTGGTGTTTGCTACATTCCTTAAACATAAAGATACCCCCATTGTCAAAGCCAACAACCGGGACCTCAGCTACATCCTCCTGATCTCCCTCCTGCTCTGCTTCCTTTCCTCTTTGCTATTCCTCGGCCAACCTGGGAAAGTGACCTGCCTTCTCCGAAAACCAGCGTTCAGCATCATCTTCTCAGTTGCTGTTTCTTGTGTGTTAGCCAAAACCATCATTGTTTCTCTAGCATTCATGGCAACAAAACCAGGATCAGGAATGAAGAAATGGGTGGAGGGAAAAGTGTCATATTCAATTGCTGTTTGCTGTTCATTTGTTCAATCGTTCCTTTGCACAGTGTGGCTCTCAACCTTTCCCCCATTCCCTGATTTAGACATGCATTCAGTGAATGAAGAAATCATTATTCTGTGTAATGAAGGGTCCATCACCATGTTTTATTGTGTCCTGGGCTATATGGGTCTCCTGGCCATCAGCAGCTTCATTGTGGCATTCCTTGCCCGCAAGTTACCTGACAGTTTTAATGAAGCAAAGTTCATCACCTTCAGCATGTTGGCATTTTGCAGTGTTTGGTTGTCCTTTGTTCCAACTTACCTGAGCACCAGAGGGAAAGGCATGGTGGCTGTGGAGATCTTCTCCATCTTGGCCTCCAGTGCTGTGCTTCTGGGATGCATCTTTTTCCCTAAGTGCTACATCATTGTGCTGAGGCCTGAACTGAACAGCAGGGAGCAGATTATGAGGAGAAAGAATTAAGAAAACCAACCAAGGAGCAGATAATGAGGAAACAACATTGAGGAATTTTTCCTCTGTTCTCCAATTATACTGCTTTGCTTGATGAGCATGTTTTTCAGATGCAAATCAGTTAGAAGAACAGGGACCAGAAACCTTCAGACTGCCTGTGTGACTTGTGAGGCCACTTCCCCAAAACCACTCTCACCAGATGTTCACCTGACTTCATATGTATATGAAGTCAAGGTAGGAGCAGGTTGAGACATGCCTGCCGAAAGCAGGATTGGACTCCTTACACAGCAGCTGATCTGTGGGAAGCTCAGTCCTACTTACCTCAACTATGCTAGAAATCTCCACCAGGGAGAAGCATAACTGAACCCCCAGTTATCAGCTGCTGTATAAGGTATTAAGTCCTTCTTTCTTTGGATGCAGTAGCCAAATTCTGTGAGTTGCTGGCTTTTACTTAAAAACCTAGCAGATAGCAGGACTGAACTCCTCAGACATCAACTGCTGCAAGGGACTAGGCTCACATCTCTCCCACCCACAAAAGCCAACTTTGATTTTTACTTCTTAATAACTTTAAATCTCACTAGAAAGCATTGATATGATTTTTCCTTAGCCACCCCCATCAGATGGCTCCTTTAGCTATCTTAGAAAAAGTCTATTTTGAAAAGAAGCTGTGTGCATTGTCCTGTGCTTAAAATGTTCTGTATCCTGATTTCACTTTGGAATTCACAATGGAAACAGAACCTTTGGTAAGCACCTGGAACCTCTGAAATCTTTCTACCACTTGGAACAGATTGGTGTAGTGTGTGACAATGTCTTGTCATTTTAACTGTGGGAATCATCATTTCCAGTTTGCTTGAAAACTGATGTTTTCAATTGTAATGGGGACTGATTCTCTATTAGCATTTCCATGAGAACAGTGGGTTGGATTCATCAAGTGCATCATCAACACATCACCCACCTTGCTACAACTCAACATACCCAATGCTACTATCATAGACAGGGACTAATGTGAAAGTTATATGCATTTAGGAAATAGCAACTGAACCAAGCACATGTACCCATGACTTGTTTATGTATCACTTACATAATTTGAAGAGACACCCATCACGTTCATTTCCCTACTTCCAACAAAATTTCGTATTTTATAGAGGAAGCACTTTACCCAAAGAAAGAAAAAAAACATTTTTTCATAAAAATTGCCTATGCTGATCTCTGTGTTTTAATGCTCATTCTGAAAGCATTTCTATAAGTTTAATAGAACTGCAATACCTCGCACAATAGTGAGGAAGGCGGTGACCATGTGGCCTGTGTGCCAACTCAGCTATGTTGTCCAGTCAACACTTTATAGAAATCTTCAAGGCCCTTTCTGCTTGGCTTCCTTGCAATTCTTATCTTTGAGCTGGCATAAAGAACTATAAAGCAAGACACCTGATCATTCCACAAAGGGCACAGACATGCTTTTGTTACTAACATAAAACAGTGAAAGTAATGTGTGAATAGGCACCTCCCAACCTCTTATTAGTTCCATTGCTGGAGACCTTCTAAATTAAACTATTGAATTTCTGTATATCACGTTGTATTTATTAGATCTTCATGGAGATGTTTTGCATATTACAGAAAGAATCATTCTCTTGCTTTGACAAGAAGGAAAGAAGGATTGGGAGAGCGGCAGCCCAATGTCATAGAATCATAGAATCATAGCCCTGGAAGGGACCATGAGGATCATCTATAGTCCAACCAACCTGCAATGCAGGAAACTTTCACCCAACGTGGGGCTTCAATTTAGGACCCTGAGATTAAGAGTCCCATGCTCTACCGACTGAGCTATCCCACCCAACCCTGTTCCAATTTTATGTCCCAAAGTGGGACTTTTAAACTTTAGCAATACTTAATACTTATCCGTCTACCCCTTTATTAAAAAATTCAAAGACAAGAGATTCTATGAGCAGTCCTTTCCCTTGCTGAGCATCTATATTTTACTGAACTTTCAATCTGAATCTGCTGAGCATCTATATTTTACTGAACTTTCAATCTGAATCTGCCTTCCTGCCTCATACTATGACTCTATTCTTTCAGCCACATTCCTCCCCATAAATATGGGTCACTATTTCTTAAGTTGTGCCTCCTGTGTATGCACAAAGAATAACAGTTGCTCTTTTTACCCTGGGTTACTCTTTTTACCCTGAGCGATATGCAAATACAGGGAGGGACAGCTTCCTGTTTAAAGCAGTCAAACACTCTCCAGCCCCAACTCCATCCACTTTTGCAACCCCCGTGTGATTGGGATCACTTTCCAGACAACCTTTTCCAAAGCAACTAAAAGAATGATCCTTTTACTTCAATTAGTTTGTGTTTTGGTAGTTTTCAGAGGTCATTGTTATTTTTTTCTCCTTCCCCATGCAAGAAAACATTTGAAGTCTACTCATTAATGTCTAGAGAGCTTTATGATATCTCTTTCTTTACAGGTATCCAATCAGAGGTTCGACTAGAGGAATCTGGAGGGGACATAAAAAGACCTGGAGATTCCGTCCGCCTCTCCTGTCAAGCCTCTGGTTTTACCTTTAGCAGCTACTGGATGAACTGGGTCCGGCAGGCTCCTGGGAAGGGACTGGAATGGGTTGCAAGGATAAGCAGAGATGCCGGAAGCTCACAATATTACCCTGATTCAGTGAAAGGGCGCTTCACCATCTCCAGGGATAATCCTTCCAACAGGCTGTTTCTGCAAATGAGCAATCTGAAACCAGAAGACACAGCTATGTATTACTGTTCGAGAGAAGGCACAGTGAGAGGAAGTGAATCTGAAGGCTGGCAAAAACCCTCCTTGGTCGTGCCAGCTTTCCAATTTGATTATGTAATAGGACACGGGAGCTAGTAGAAAGGAGACTGTTGAGGACATCAGAAGAGTTACTGTCTTCTCAGACCTAAAATTCCATCTAATTGAGGCTTATTTTCCCCACAATGGCCAAGTCAGACCCTGCAGGTAACCCTCCTCTGATGCTCGGGTTGTGAATGTGATCCATGTGATCCATGCGGGAGGCACATTTGCAACCCACAGTGTCACGTCTGTGCATGCGTGGGTCACAATTTGGCACTTCTGCACATGCACAAAGCACGATTTAGTGCTTCTGCACATGCACAAGTGCCAAAACCCGGAGGTAACCCAAAAACACAAAACCCGAAGCATCTGTAACCCAAGGTATGACTGTATGGGATCCCAAAAGTCTGTACAATCTATGGCTACCATACCATATTATGACAGCTGCTTCTGTTCCTCTAGATATGACTATACCAAGATTTTGGAAGCAAGGCAGGCAGTGATTTATATATGGGCACATAGTGGTCATCAGTGCAGGTGGGGAATATACAAATACAAAAAAAGCAATGGGAAACTGTGGTATATATAACATAGAAACACCCTAAAACCAAGTATGACAGCTCTCCACATTTTTCTCACAAGGGGGCAGCCGAGCTTTGAAGATTACAAAGCACCATTTTGCCATGGCATCGGCAGAGTTAACACAGGATGATGTTCTGTGGTTTCAACTGCAGGAATGATTATTTCCTGTTTGCTTCGAAACTAATGTTGTACTGGTTGCATTGGAGGGCTGATTCTCCATGAACGTTTCTTGCAGTTCTCTATTAAAAGTCAAAGGATCCTTCTTCCCCCACCCCAAGAAACTGCTTAAAACTGATGGAATTGCTTACAAGGCATTGAAATTATCATTAATCCTTCCTGGTGAATTTTCTGGTCCTCTCTGCAGCTCTTATGGAGGGTGGAAGGAAAATAATCTGCAATGAATAAACTTTCAGATCAAAAGTCACTGCTAGTTTGGTACATGTGATGAATAATTACTGGCTATCTCACACTTCATGTGTACTAGATAAGTACAAAGATAGTTTAGCCAAAGCAATGAGTTGCTCTTTTATCCTGAGCTGTATGTAAATGAAGGGGCAGATTCCTGTTTAAATCAGTCAAACACCTGCTTGCCTCCACTACACTCAGAGATATAATTGTTTCATCACTTCCAGTCATTTCTACACATAGCACAACAGAGAAGGGAAGAAAAATGAGACTTTGGTTTCCATTTGTTTTCCTTTCAGCAGTTTTGGGAGGTAATTCTTATTTTCAAATAAAGAGGACTGGTACATTCTATAGTAAATATATAGCATTTCCTTCTTTCTTTCTTTTTCTCAAAAGCGAATGTATTTTGTTCCAGGTGTCCAATCCGAAGTCCAACTGGTGGAATCTGGTGGGGATGTCAAAAGACCTGGAGAGTCCCTCCGCCTCTCTTGTCGAGGCTCCGGGTTCACCTTCAGCAACTCTGGCATGCACTGGGTGAGACAGGCTCCCGGGAAAGGACTGGAATGGGTTGCAGTGATCTGGTATGATAGTAGCAAACAATATTATGCTGACTCTGTGAAAGGCCGCTTCACCATCTCCAGAGACAACCCTGCAGCTATGCTGTATCTGCAAATGGACAACCTGAAACCAGAGGACACAGCTGTGTACTACTGTGCAAGAGACACAGTGAGAACAAGTGAATCGTAAGCCAGACAAAAACCTCATATGCCAGCTGCCTCAACTGATTCATCTGCAACAACAACAACAACAACAGATAAAACAAAAAGTTTAGAGAAGGGATATAAATGGCTTGTTGTGTACCAGCATATTTTCTGCTAGTTTCAATGAATTGTGTTGAGACAAATGGGAGCGTGTGGCCTTAAGTCCAAGACCATGCGTCACTTCCCACAATATGGGAATGCTCAGGAGAAGTCTAGACCAGGCTTCCTCAACCTCAGCCCTCCAGATGTTGAGACTACAATTCCCAGCATCCCTGACCACTGGTCCTTCTAGCTAGGGATCATGGGAGTTATAGGCCAAAAACATCTGGAGGGCCAAGGTTGAGGAAGCCTGGTCTAGACTGTAATTCAGAAATCAGTTCCCCCAGCAATTCCTTTCCTAATAAGTTCAAATTTTCAATGTCACCTTTTGCCCAATGTAAAATCCACTTCTGGAAATCAAGCAGAATCATTTCTGTATTAGATGTTTCCATAAGATATCTGTTTGCAACCCTGTTAACTCGAGAAATCGTGGCAGATTTATGCTGCTGTTTCCCCACTATGTTCATAGATCACCTCATGTGGTGAAATTTGGGGAAGAAATGGAATTCCAGCATACCATTATTTCCTCACAATTTTCATGAGTGAATCATAACAGAACAGAAGCATGCATGCACATGGTGACCTATCCAGTGATATCCACTGTTGTGTCACACTGTTGTGAATGAAATTTAACACATTTTTTGTGATTTCTGCCTGGTCACTGCTTCCTGCTGCAGTATTCCAGCTATGTCTGGGGAAAATCCAGATGTATGACAACCCTACTGTTACTTTCACTCGCCATGTGCCTTTGGAGGATGGCTGTTCATGCTGGAAACAGCTGGAGGTAGAGTGCTTTGGTGCTCAAGTCCAGCTTGCAGCTTTTCCTCAGGCATCTGGTTTCTGGTTGGCCACTGAGAGAAGAGGATGTAGCACTACATGGGTCATTGGCCTGAACCTACCATCTTCTCTTAAGTTCTTACTGTTTCAGAAAGTGCAAATTGGTTTGCTTCTTCTTTAAGGTCAAACTCATAGAATCATAGAATCACAGAGTTGGAAGAGACCACAAGGGCCATCGAGTCCAACCCCCTGCCAAGCAGGAAACACCATCAGAGCACTCCTGACATATGGTTGTCAAGCAATCTGCTTAAACTCAATATTATACCCCCTCTATCCCTACTCATAAGTCATTAGTACTGTATAAGCACAAATATTGTTAACTAAAGGCCTATGTTTCTCTTGCTGTTTAAATTAGCCAGACACTATCGCTGCCCTGGATACATCCAGAGATAGAACAGCTGGACAACTTTCCAGTTAGTTCAGAGCACAGGGGAGAAGGACGGAAAATGACACAGTGCCTTCAATTTGTTTTGCTTTCAGCAGTTTTGGGAGGTTAAGATATGCTCAGATAAAGAGGACTAGTACATTCCATCATTAATTTGAAGCAGTTTGTTTAGTAGCGTGGCATAGCGGTTAGAGCAGGCATCACCAAACTCGGTCCTCCAGATGTTTTGGGACTACAACTCCCATCATCCCTAGCTAACAGGACCAGTGGTCAGGGATGATGGGAGCTGTAGTCCCAAAACATCTGGAGGACCGAGTTTGGGGATGCCTGGGTTAGAGGGTTGGACACCAGAGTTCAAACTGGTACAGGGCGATTTGGGCCAGTCCCTGCCTTTCATCCTAACCTTCCTTACAGGGTCAATATGGGGATTAAATTATGAGGGGCTGTACTACATAGGCCATCTTGAGCTCCTTGAAGATAAAGGTGGGACATAAATGCAATAAATTAAGTCCATCTGGTGGAGTCTACATGGGGTGTAAAAAAGCCTGGAGACACCCCTCTGCCTCTCCTGTCGAACCTCTGGGTTCACCTTTGGCATCTATTACTTCCATTGGGTGCAACAGGCTCCTGAGAAGGGACTGGAATGGGTTGCAATAATGTGGTGTGATGGTAGCAAACAATACTATGCTTAGTCAGTGAAAGGCCGCTTCGTCATCTCCAAAAAACAACCCTTCAGCTACAGTTTATCTGCAAATAAATTATCTGAAACCTGAGGACGCAGCTGTGTATTACTGTGCAAGAGGCACAGCGACAGGAAGCGATGCTGAAAGCAGGCAAAGACCTCTTTTGCAGCTGTCTGGACTGATTCAGCTGTGACTACAAGAGACATAAAATGAAGAATTTAGGAGAAAGCAGATAAATTGAATTGCAGAGTTAAAATTTCAGTTAGGTTGATTTTATTGCGTTGACTCCAATGGGAGTGTATGGCCTTAAATCGGAGAATTATTCTTGGATTTTATAATAGAGTGCTCAGAAGAAGCCTAGGTTACATTCAGACATCAAATTATTCCTTTCCCCCAACATTTCCTTTCCTGATAATTTTTGGGCTTCAGTAACCTTACACAGAATGCAAAATCCACTTCTAGAAATCTAGCACAGTGGTACCTTGGGTTACAGATGCTTCAGGTTACAGAAGCTTCAGGTTACAGACCCTGCTACCCAGAAATGGTACCTCGGGTTAAGAACTTTGCTTCAAGGGACTTCCGGGTTGACGCGATTGGATTAATGGCGGATTCCCTCCGAGCTCCGGGGGGAATCGGCTCCGCTGAGGACGGGTCTTGCCGCGCCGGCGACGCGGGGACCCTTAGAAACCACAGGTGCGGATACCTGTGGACCTGGTGACTCGGTGGGCACCTTAAGCGCCCTCCTCGACAGTCAAAGAGCCTTTTTAAAGGCTGCGGAGAAGGTACGAGGAGTGGCGTGGTGCTGAGAGTGGACCGCTACCTCAGTGGAGTGAAGCCGCGAGCCATTGCCGGAGAGCGTCAACTTTCTTCCCGACATTTGGACCGAAAGTAAATACCCCGTGAGTAAAGGAAATTCGATCTTTAAAAGAAATTTTATCCCTAATCTGGCGACCGGGGGGGACGCGCTAAAGGGAAGTCCGCACCCCCCCCCCTCATACAGACAATTTAAAGCAAGGAGCGAAAGCCTAAGATCAGAGAGAAATAATCTTGTCTTTTCGGAGATTGACAGAGATTTTATCAATTTACGTGAACAAGTCGTTTTTTTTTCTAAGCTGTGCTGGAGGAAGAGGAGAGTTTTAGAAAATTTCTGTGTACCCCCCCCGAACCCGGGAGTACCCTGTAACAGCCTAGCGCGAAAGAACAGAGTTTTGACAGCTGTCAAGTGAGCTGTCAAACGGCAGGACTAAGAGAACTGTATTACTTTATATCTTTTGGATTTACAAAGTGTTATATTTAACTAGAAGTGGTTGGAAACAAAGTAAATAACGAGCTAAAAAGACTGTTGGTACAGAACTTAACAATGGCAATCCCTCTAGAGGGGACTGGAGACATTACAATGGCTGCAGAAGGAAAACTACTAGCAGAAATAGAAAGAGCCTTCTTTCTCGTGGGAACTTTACAAGAGCAAGCTATGATTATGGATAAACAGTTGATGACCTTGATCTCTAAGACAAGTAACCCTGCTGATGGAAGGAAGGAATTGACTCTGGAAGATTCTGCAGCTGAATCAGAAAAGATATCTTTGGAGTTGGAGGAAAAACAGGTCGAAGGGGAGAAAGTACAGTTGTTAAACTTCTTACAGGACTCTTTGCAGCCAAGGAACAGAGAAGCCCTTTGGACTACAAGTCATGGAGAGAGAGAAGCAAGGGAGGAAGCCGCTGGACACAATAAAAGATGGAAAATTAAAAAAATAAAGAAATATAACTGGGGCTTCCTCCTCTTTTCTGGAATTGATGACTTGGGACTTTGGGGACCTTTGGCAGAACCTTGGCACCAAGTCCTTTTAACTAGGATTGATCTGAGAAAGGATGAAGAGACCTCCCGAGACTTGAAGATTAATAAAATGGATTACCAACAGAACAGGCAGGGAGAGACTGAAATTGACTTAAAGGCCTCTGACGTGAGAAATCCGGGCTAGGGATTTTAGAAGAGGACAGTTATTTTGGAAGGGACAGATACCGGGGCAGGGAGGGAAGGGGAAAAGTAGAATTTAAAATTTTAGGATTTTTGGGTTTTTTTTATATATAATGTTGATTCATATTTTTTTAAAAAAAAGAGGATAATTTTTGGTATAAGAATTTTGATTGATCTTAGAATAAGGATCTAATGTATATAAGCAAAAGGTTATTGAATTGGGCCTAACAAAAAGAATCAAATTTAAACATAATAAGAATAGGATTGGGGAAGGAAATAAGAACTTGCTGAATTTAATATGGAAATTGGGATGTATGGGGGGTGGTGGGGGGAAGTCAGGGAAAGAGGGTCATGAAAGCAAAGATATGAAACCATTTATATGTTTGTGTGTGTGTCGTTATAAAATGTGAAAATCCAATAATTTTTTTTTTTTTTTTTAAAGAACTTTGCTTCAGGATGAGAACAGAAATCGTGCTCTGGCAGCGTGGGTGGCAGTGGGAGGCCCCATTAGCTAAAGTGGTGCTTCAGGTTAAGAACAGTTTCAGGTTAAGAACGGACCTCCAGAATGAATTCAGTTCTTAACCCAAGGTACCACTGTAGAATCATTTGTGCTCATTTGCATATTAATTGTTTCCAGAAGAAAACTCACTTGCAACCCCATTGTCCCCGAGAATTCTAAAAATCTACAATATGTGAACAGAGAAAGTTGTGGGAGGTTTGCTCTATAATCCTCCACTACCACCAATCTGGAACAGAGCATTTTCACAGATGAATGATGAGAGAATAGAAGCACATGCGAGCATAAAGCGTGGTGCCATGTTCAATGTTATCCATTATAGTATCATTGGTATGAATGAAATTTAGCATGACATGGTGGTATATTGATTAAAAATAAAATAAAATCACAGTTAATTCAGCCTAAACAAAACACAGAAAACTGGCACTATAGCCTTATAGCCAAGGAAACTAACACAATAACTCCCACATCTCAATTCACCCCATAGTGTTACATTTCCGTTTTTTAACATAAGGCCTGAGTGCTCTGACTGAGCATAGTTAGAACAAATCAGGGTCACTCTCATTTTCTAAATAATAAAGATAATATTAAATTTCTGCAGCACCGCTCATTCAAAGCTCAGAGCACAGCTCGCAGCTTGCAGCTTGCAGCTTGCAGCTCGCAACACAAAACAAAAATATATAGCATAATAACAAACAAAAACAATTCTGTCCACAGTTTAAAAGGCCATAGATTGTTTAATAAACCAAAGCATTGGGAAAAGAAGAGTGCTTTTGCCTGGTACTTATTTGCTTATTTGATTTTTAAATGAGGTGTGTTTTTATGCTTATGTCACTTTCCAATTTTGAAAAACAGAAATAGTGCCCAAGGCAAAGGCAATCTAAGATTTGTGAGGGGTATCTCAGTGAAAAAACTTCTCAAAACGTCAGTATTCAGCCAAAATGAGGACTTGCAAAAATTCATCTTCCTCTGGCTTCTTGGTGGTGGGAAGGCAGGGGACCCATAAAAGGGTGTGTGTGACCAAGAGGACTTATTTAAATGATGGACCCACTGGTGGACGCAGAGCTTTGAGCATATCCTCAGTTTGGATCACCTCTCTTTATCTGATTCCCACCACTAGATGCAAAGTTGATGCAAATTCCTGTCCAAAAAGCTTTCTATTTAAATAGCTCTACCCACACCAAGTCTTCAGATCCTCAGCTGGACCAAATTAGTTGTCAATCCAGAAGGAGGAGTTTCTCTCTGCAAACAATGAAGGCCTCTTTCTTTTCATTTCTTTGTTAGCAGTGCCATGTGTGAGTATCTTCCAGGGTAAACATAAAAAAATCAAATATTACAGATGGACAAACTGCATGGTAACCAAAGTCTTGTTGTTTGCTTTAGATGTCCACTGCAGTGTCCAGCTTGTGGAATCTGGACCAAGAACTGTGAATCCTGGAGGGTCCCTGAGACTAACCTGCACTGTCACTGGGGATTCTGTTGAGAATAGTTACTGGGAATGGGTCCGACAGGTTCCTGGAAAAGGGCTGGAATGGATGGGCCAGATAGACTGGGATGGCAGCAACTGAAGATTATACTACAGCCCATCTCTCCAAGGCCGAATCACCCTGACTGCTGATGCCTCCAGAAATACATATGATATGGAGCTGCGATCTGTGACAGCTGCAGACACGCCTATATATTATTGTGCCCGCAGGACACACAGTGAGATAAACCAAAGGAGAAACTGTACAAAAAGGTGGAGGCATCTCTTACTCGGTGAAGTGTAGGAGCATCTCCTAAGATTCTTTGCATTTATCACAAGGGGGCAGCAGTGATTTAAAGACTAAGAAACCATCAACCACAACTGAAATAAAGCTTAGTGTGAAGTTTTGCAGTTGCAGCTGTGAGGCTAAATATTGTTTCCTCAGCTGCCTCAATTTCACTGGCTGCATGAGAGTTTGATTCCCCGAGAGACATTCTCACAACTTTCTATTCAGAGCCAAGAAAACACTGCCATTGCTGAGAAGCTAAAATGCTTGCTAGAAGCTTTATCTGACTTGGTTGTTCTCTTCTTGCAGCAGTTGCTTTTAACATGATCTTTTAAACTTGCTGATAGCTGAACTGGTGGTGTCTGAGCTGGAACCTGAGAACACAGGAAGTTAGGCTACTACACAGAGTCAGACCACTGGGCTCATCTCATCCAACTTGCTGATATCCACACTGACTAACAGCAGTTCTTCATGCTCAGAACTAGGATATTTAAACAGTGGCTTCTTTTCACCTTCAAGCCTGGGATCTGTCAGGCAGCTCTATAGATGCTGCTGTTCCTTGCTGCCTCACCCTAGTTTGTTTCACTCTGAGAAAGGGGACTCTTAGCCACACAGAGTTTACAGGGAAGGGGGCTGTTGTTTCCTTATCTGTGATCTGTGCTAACTTTTCTGGGTATTAGCAGGCTAACCATAGGGGCCAAAGGGGCATTTCTACTTCAGCTGCTGGCCAGCCAAGCCAAAGACACCAAAGACTGGTGACTGCCCTGGGGGCTTGAGGCTGCCCAGTAAGGTGTCAGTACTAGAGCTGATTTCTATTCCATTCCATACTTTCCTACCAAAAGTCCATCTAATCTAAGCTTCTTTTCTTGACATTGATTAGTCAGAATCTTCCAGAAAGCCCCACCAGGAGATGTAGGCAATGTCACCTCTATTTGTCTTCAGCAAGAGGGGGAAATGTAAGTGTGGGTAAAAAGTGGTTCTGCTCCTGGGTGAAGTGAGGCAAATTGCCATGGAAGTTAGAGCCATGTGGCAGCAGCATGTTAGCCAGTTTTTGGGAAAGAGAAATTGACTCTTTAAGTCCACTTTGCCCCAGAGTGTCCCGTTTTCCAATTTTGAAGTCCCAACTTCCTGCTTTGTGTGTATATGAAGCAGTGTAGGCCTAACTGTTCCTGGCAGACAATCAGTGCAATTGACACAGTGGGAGAGTTGAGTTATATTGATTGGAAATAAAAGCAGACCATTTTCTGACATGATGCCTGAGCACTCAGATTTGAGCATAGCTGAGATAATCAGTGTCACTCTCATTTATTTATTTTTAATACTGATACCAAATTTCTACACTGCACCTCAACTGAAAATAACATGGACAATAACATGAGAATAACATGGACAATATTAATGAGTAAGGAGAGTGTGGCCCCAGCCAAGATGAGGGCTTGTAAAAATTTCTCTTCCTGCTGCTTTCTGGTGCTGAGAAAACAAGGACCAATGGAAAGTGTGTGTGTGGCCCAGAGGGCTTCTTTAAATGACGGACCCACTTCCCACTGGTGGAAGCAGTGCTCTGAGAATATTCTCAGTTTAGATCACGTCTCTTTATCTGATTCCCACCACTAGATGCAAAGTTGATGCAAATTCCCTGTCCAAAAAGCTTTCTATTTAAATAGCTCCACCCACACCAAGTCTTCAGATGCTCAGCTGGACCAAATTAGTTGTCAATCCAGAGGGAGGAGTTTCTCTCTGCAAACAATGAAGGCCCCCTTTCTTTTCCTGTCTTTGATAGCAGTGCCGCTGTGTAAGTATCTTCCAGATAAACATTTAAAAAAATCAAATGTTACAGATGGACAAATTGCATGGTAACCAAAGTCTTGTTGTTTTCTTTAGATGTCCACTGCAGTGTTCAACTTGTGGAATCTGGACCAAGGGTGGTGAATCCTGGAGGCTCCCTGAGACTAACCTGCACTGTCACTGGGGATTCTGTCAAGAGTAATTACTGGGAATGGGTCCGACAGGCTCCTGGAAAAGGACTGGAATGGATGGGCCAGATAGACTGGGATAGCAAATGGAGATTATTCTACAGCCCATCTCTCCAAGGCCGAATCACCCTGACTGCTGATGCCTCCAGAAATACATATGATCTGGAGCTGAGATCTGTGACAGCTGCAGACACGGCTATGTATTATTGTGCCCGTGAACCACAGTGAGAAAAACCAAAGGAGAAACTGTACAAAAGGGTAGAGGCATCTCTTACTGGGTGAAGTGTAGGAGCAGCTCCTAGAATTCTTTCCATTTCTCACAAGGGGGCAGCAGTGATTTAAAGACTAAGAAATCATCAACCACAACTGAAATAAAGTCTAAAATAAAGCCTAGTGTGATGTTTTGTGGTTACAGCTGTGAGGCTATTGTTTCCTCAGCTGCCTCAACTTCACTGGCTGCATGGGAGTTTGATTCCCCGAGAGAAATTCCCACAACTTTCTATTTAGAACCAAGAAAACATTACCAATACCACCCCAACCATCATTTCCCAATTTATACACTAGGCAGGATTTCTATTTTATTACACTTTCCAGCCCCGTTGGCTGATACTCCAAGTATGAGTAGAAAGCAGAAAGGGGGATACAAATCTCTGTAAACATTATACTGTAACATATGTCTTCTTGTTGGCCTTAGATGTCCACTGCAATGTCCAGCTTGTGGAATCTGGACCAGAGACTGTGAATCCTGGAGTGACTCTGAGACTAATCTGCATTATCACTTGAGATTTTGTAAATAATGTTGACTGGGAATGGATCTGACAGGCTCCTGGAAATGAACAGGAATGGATAGGCCTGATACATTTGAGTGGCAACTCATGGCATGTTCGAGTGGAAGGGGATGGGGGATGCATCAAGCCACCATCAGCTGGGCATACAGCCCTGGCAGCCAGTGAAGATACATGCCCACTGAGGCGGCGGCTGCTTTCCTGCTGACTGAGAAAAGCAGCTCTGCCTCAGTGCTAGGAGATAGTAGTGCCAGTCCCTTGAAGTGAGAGCGATCAGCTTCCCTGTTCTATATCAGCGTGAAGGGAAAGCAACACCTCTCAACCAGCTGTCCTGTTTTCCTTCAGTGTGAGGAATAGCTGCCATTGTGGGGGGCACTGGGTGCTGCAGCCCCCACAATATTCCCCATGAAGTGGCTGGGCACCCACATTTTTTGCACCAGGGCTGCACACACAAGGGGGGCGGGGTGCAGAGGGAGCCCACTGGACGCAGCCCAGCATGAGAGCGCTGCCTGGGCAACATCCTTGGGTGGCACTGCCCAGCCGCAGAAACTGGCAGCAACACTGCCTGCTCCCTTATTTTTTCAACCTGGCAAAGTTTTATTACATTTATTACACATAGAACATCAAAGCAACATTAGTCTATGGTCATGGTACACATGTCAACCTTTGTTTACAAGCTAAAATCACTGGAACGTTAAACGTAATTAAAAGAGAAATGTGGTGCTTCTGGCTGAATACTGATTCTTGTGAAAATAAGGTATGTGAAAATAATAGGACAAAATGCGCAAGGGGAGGAGAAAGAGCATGCATCTATCTCCACCTCAGATCAAAGAAAAAGAAGGCTTGACTGCACTCACTTCCACATGCTGTGGTACAGGTTTATTGAAAGCCCGGTTCCCAAGCAGAGCAAGTGATTAAGGCAGGAGGGTCCAGTCCAGGAAACAAGGCCACACAAGAACAAGGAAGTTCTGCCCTTAGCAACTCAAGTCCTAGAGGGTATGTGCAAAATGTTTTGAGGGTGCAGTTATGGAGAGAAATTGCAAAATGACACTTTGTTTTTTCTAGGGTTAGGAAAATCATGCTCAGTAGTAACATTTTATATTGCTTAAGTATATAATAGTTTATTGCTAAGCAAGTCAATAAAATACAAATGTATCTATACTAAGAAGGGGGGGGGACACCCCTGGTCTTTTCTTTCTGGCAGCATATCAGCGCTGAAACCTTTTGGAAAAGTTTGGAGAGTGGGGCACTGAACTATCCTTCTTTGAACTATACGTACTTGATGCTTGCCCATCTGAAAGAGGGTCAACAAACAGGATCTGCGAATTCTGTTCTATATTTTATTGAACCTTTAAGATAAATCTGCCTTCCTTCCTCCTGCTTTAAACTTATACTTACAAGCCCATTCCAGCCTATAAATCTGGGTAACCATCTCTCAAGTTGTGTCTATTCTGTATGTACAAGGAACAGTTGCCAAAAGACAGTGAGAGGATGTGACTCTGAAGGCGGAAAACAAAGCCTGTTTGCCTTCTCACCAGAAATAAGTCTTGAGACAAACTATGTTAAGAGCAAACAGGGGAGATTCATTCAAATATATATAAAAGACTAGGATCTGTAATTCAACCAACCTGAACCAATTAACCAAGTCACGATGCACATGCAGGTGAGTTTTAATCAATAGGGTTATACAAGCCCTCACATTTCATGACCAATTTTACAGCCACATGCTGTGATTATGTAGCAAGGCGATCACACAGTGATAGGTGGAGCCAACTTGTCTCTGCCTAAGCCTGTTCCCACACACCCAGTAAAGTTCAAACTGCTAATTTGTGGGGGATTAAGTTGTGCCCCTTCCTTCATTCATCATTTGTGTCGTATTGAGAGTATTGAGAGTATTATTATTATTATTGGGCACGTGGAATCCTTAGGATGAATGAAAGCTCAGTCTTGTATTAAAATAACAATCACCCAAAACAAAAATGTGGTTCAAAAGCTTTATTTACAGCACTTAACTTTAAAACAAATTTAAAAATAAATATGTGTTAAATAAATAAATAAATAAAGTTGATTTGATGGGGGACGTATCAGGATTCCCTTAAAGACAGCAGGTGTGGCAGGTGCCAGGGACCAACTCCTTTTTTGTTTGAGTCCTAAGGAAAAGTGTGACATTCTGGGATCAAATCAGGAACCAGGAGGGCTTTTGGGAATTCTTGACTGTACAACACAACACTTGAAGGGTCAGCAAGTCATGTGTTTGGTATAAGGCTAAACAGATCTGCTCAGTCAAAGACCAGTGTTGTTCTTTTATCCTGAGCTGCATGTAAATGCAGAGGCAGCTTCCTCTTTAAAGCAGCAGCACACTCTCTGCCCAGCCTACAGCCAGAGGTAGAACTGCTGAACCACTTTCCAGTCAGTTCCTCTCAGAGCAAAATCGGGAGATAAATATGACACTCTGGCTTCAGTTTGTTTTTGTTTCAGCAGTTTTGGGAGGTAATTTTATTCCACTTTAAACAAAGATGACTAGTGTAATCCAGGACTTCATATTTAGCAGATTCTTTAAATATGGCTTACCCCCCTTACTAGGTGTCCAATGTGCAGTCCAGCTGGTAGAGTCTGGAGGGGATGTCAAAAGGCCTGGAGAGTCCCTCCGCCTCTCCTGTCAAGCTGCTGGATTCACCTTCAGCAGCTACTGGATGGTCTGGGTGCGACAGGCTCCAGGAAAGGGACTGGAATGGATTGCAGTAATCTGGTCTGGTGGTAGCCAACAATATTATGCAGACTCAGTGAAAGGGCGCTTCACCATCTCCAGAAACGACCCTTCAAACATGCTGTATCTACAAATGAACAGCTTGAAATCAGAGGACACTGCCGTTTATTACTGAGCAAGACACACAGTGAAAGGAAGTGAATCTGAAGCCAGCCAAAAACCTTCCTATGCCAGCTGTCTGGACTGGTTCAGCTGCAACCACAAAAAACTAAATGAAGAAGTTTGGAGAAGGAAGATAAATTCAAGATAAATTGTCTTGATTTTGTTGACACAAATGAGGATTTGTAACTGGCTGACTGACCGAACCCAAAGGGTGCTCATCAATGGTTCCTCTTCATCCTGGAGAAGAGTGACTAGTGGGGTGCCACAGGATTCTGTCTTGGGCCCAGTCTTATTCAACATCTTTATCAACGACTTGGATGATAGACTCAAGGGCATCCTGATCAAATTTGCAGATGACACCAAACTGGGAGGGGTGGCTAACACCCCAGAGGACAGGATCACACTTCAAAACGACCTTGACAGATTAGAGAACTGGGCCAAAACAAACAAGATGAACTTTAACAGGGAGAAATGTAAAGTATTGCACTTGGGCAAAAAAAAATGAGAGGCACAAATACAAGATGGGTGACACCTGGCTTGAGAGCAGTACATGTGAAAAGGATCTAGGAGTCTTGGTTGACCACAAACTTGACATGAGCCAACAGTGTGACGTGGCAGCTAAAAAAGCCAATGCAATTCTGGGCTGCATCAATAGGAGTGTAGCATCTAGATCAAGGGAAGTAATAGTGCCACTGTATTCTGCTCTGGTCAGACCTCACCTGGAATACTGTGTCCAGTTCTGGGCACCACAGTTCAAGAAGGACACTGACAAACTGGAATGTGTCCAGAGGAGGGCAACCAAATTGGTCAAAGGCCTGGAAACGATGCCTTATGAGGAACGGCTAAGGGAGCTGGGCATGTTTAGCCTGGAGAAGACGAGGTTAAGGGGTGATATGATAGCCATGTTCAACTATATAAAAGGATGTCACATAGAGGAGGGAGAAAGGTTGTTTTCTGCTGCTCCAGAGAAGCGGACACAGAGCAATGGATCCAAACTACAAGAAAGAAGATTCCACCTAAACATTAGGAAGAACTTCCTGACAGTAAGAGCTGTTCGACAGTGGAATTTGCTGCCAAGGAGTGTGGTGGAGTCTCCTTCTTTGGAGGTCTTTAAGCAGAGGCTTGACAACCGTATGTCAGGAGTGCTCTGATGGTGTTTCCTGCTTGGCAGGGGGTTGGACTCGATGGCCCTTGTGGTCTCTTCCAACTCGATGAGTCTATGATTCTATGAGGCATCATGCATAGTGTTCAAATTGGAATGCTCAGCGAAAACCTAGGCTGCATTCAGACACCACTTTATTCTATTTCCCCAGCAATTCATTTCTGACTTAGTTCCACTTCTTATGTGACCTTTTATACAATGTATAATTCATTTCTGGTAATCTAACAGAATCTTGTTGAAGCTTAGTACTCATTGCTATATGAATTGCTTCCATGAAATGTGTGTTTGCATGTTTGCGTGTTGAGTCCCACAGTGCCACCCCCCAAAAATTCACACATCACACGTTAATTTTTGTTTAAGGTTTTTGGCATAATTTTTGGCCACAACTTTATTCAAATACAAAAAATGTGAGTGGTTGCTTAGGCATTGGTTATGACTATCTGTCCTTGCCCCCCAAGGACAGAGCTGGCACTTCCGGGCACCACCGGAAGCCAGCGTGGGAAACAAGTATTGGGAGAGAAATGAGGCTGGGAATCAGTCCAACACCTCTCACCCTCATGTTCCGGTGGGGCTTGCACGGCCCAAGCCCGGCACCACGGACAAGGACGAAAGAATGGGAAGCCCCTGGATTCCTTTAATGGAATTCCTTTTCGCATCATTTGGAGGGATAGGCACCTTACCCCTCCAAACACCAATTTAACCAATGCCTAACCGCCATGGAGCCCACGGCTCACCGCCAAACCACTCACAGCCCCAGCCAAGACCTCAGCTTGGACACCACCGCACCTAACCAAGCCTCATTACCAGAAGCAGAAAGGTGCACGCCATCAACTCGAAAAAAGGATGGCTCCTGAGAGAAAATCTCAGGATGAAAAATAACATCTCCGCCCAGCTCCACGATCTTTTTCGACACTGCGGCGTTAATGCGTTTCCTGGCTCTCTCAGTGGCGGCTGGGCAACAACTGCCTCTCCAAGTGCGCCATTGCAGCAGCCTTGACCAAAATATTTTAGCTGTTGGCACCATTGCCTGCAGCGCCTCCAAGTCCGACAAAATTGCAGCACGCAGGAAAAAACAGTCCATAGAAACCAGGTCGTTCTCACCCAGCTGCACCACAATGGCTGATGGGGGTCCTTCCCATAGCAACTGCCTCCGAATCCGAGGCAGGAGCTCCGACCAGCGCATTCCCCGTCTGGACAGCCAGGACAACTGAACATGCGGAGGAAGGCCAAGACCTGGACCCGCTCTAAGATAAAACTGTTACCATAAAGAAGCAATGTAGAAGCAAGAAGAAGCAGCTAAGCCAGCTGCTGCTGGCTGGAAAGCCAGACAGGATGTTTGTGACTGTTGCCATGGCAAGAAAGGGGCAGTCCATTCTCCGTATTGAGCACCAGATGTGAGCTCAGTGTGTGTGTCATATGATCTGTACAGGATGTACATGCGTGGAGTTTGAGTTTCTCTCTGTTGTTCGAAGAGTGCAGACATCTTTATCTGTATGGCTGCTAAAGACAGAAATAAAGGCATGTAAATACACTTCTGTCTGTCTGATTCCCCTCCCTGGGGATATGCAGGGAGGAGGAGAAGCAGTGGTGTGTTTTTCTCACAGTCTGAGAAAAATCGCCGATACGGACCTCAACTGTTTTTCCTGCCGGGAGTCGCGGGAGGGAGGTCAAAAGGAATTCAGCCGGTGCCTGGACAGATACTGTAGTACTGATGATGACAGCGATAGCTCAGACAGCTCGGTTGTCACAGTCATTGAGAGGAAATCTCACATAATGACTAGACCCTCAGAGGAGGAGGACGAACCACTGTTTACAATTGGTACTGGTTCTCCAAAGAGTCCAAAGGCTGAACCAGAAAACAGAGAAGAGCAGCACCTCTTACGTAGGTCTGAGAGAGCAACGAAGGGTGTACCACCCAAAAGGAATTCAAAAGAGTTTGCCAACCTAGCTATTGCATGTGTTGCTGTTGTAAACGACCAAGGTCAGATTGAAGCTGTGTCTGAGTCAGAGACAAAGGCACAACAGAGAGTTGCTAACCAAGGTAATGCAGATGCACTCATTCCTTGGAAGTCACACAACCAGAGAGGTACATTGGTAAAACCAGTGGAGGGTAGTTCCAAGGGTGGAACTGAAACAACAGGGGAATGTTATACATATAACAACCGTTTGTTTTCTTCTCTGGATCAAGCATTGCACGCTGCACACATTGATTCTTTAGGGGGAGTATGTTACCATAAAGAAGCAATGCAGAAGCAAGAAGAAGCAGCTAAGCCAGCTGCTGCTGGCTGGAAAGCCAGACAGGATGTTTGTGACTGTTGCCATGGCAAGAAAGGGGCAGTCCATTCTCCGTATTGAGCACCAGATGTGAGCTCAGTGTGTGTGTCATATGATCTGTACAGGATGTACATGGGTGGAGTTTGAGTTTCTCTCTGTTGTTCGAAGAGTGCAGACATCTTTATCTGTATGGCTGCTAAAGACAGAAATAAAGGCATGTAAATACACTTCTGTCTGTCTGATTCCCCTCCCTGGGGATATGCAGGGAGGAGGAGAAGCAGTGGTGTGTTTTTCTCACAGTCTGAGAAAAATCGCCGATACGGACCTCAACTGTTTTTCCTGCCGGGAGTCGCGGGAGGGAGGTCAAAAGGAATTCAGCCGGTGCCTGGACAGATAGGCACATACCTCTGACCGAGGCAGAATTCCAACAAAAACAAGCAAAAATTGTAAGACACCAATAATGTTAACGAACATAACCTTTGGATGCATTCGATTTCCAACAACCTGTATTTTATTCCCACTGCCTTATTAACACGCTTTCCGGCCTTCTCGGTGGTAGTTTGTCTAGGCATTGGTTCACGACTAGCTGCACCTGACCTCAGCAGGGCAGCACTGACTGGGCCCCACCATATCGTCAGTACCAGCAAACATTGTGGGGGAGCAAAGAATCCCAAGGCCATCGCATCCCGCCAGGTATTGTTCCCCTTAGGGGAAAGCTGCACCCCATCTGCCCTAAAGAGGGCAACAGCCTTGAAGAAAATAGCGGGGGGCAATATTACAGAACCACCTAAAGCAAGGACCTATTTTATTTTATTTCTTATTTTATTTACTTTATTTTATTCTATTGTCCACCGCCTTATTAACATGCTTTCTGGCCTGCTCAGTGGTAGTTTGTCTAGGCATAGGTTCCCGACTAGCTGCACCTGACCTTAGCAGGGCAGCACTGACGACTGGGCCCCACCATATCGTCAGTACAAATAAACAGCGTGGGGGAGCAATGAAACAGGATCAGACTCAAGCTCACCCCCAAATGCTCCCAGGGACTCGTGTGTGGCCCTACCCCTCGAAAGGGGTCAACAAAAGCATAGCGAATCCTTGGATTCCCTTAATGGAATATATTTGCGCATTGGAGGGGACAGGTGCTCCAACCCCCCCTCCAGACCACCTTGAACCAATGCCTTAAATTATTATGAGTCCAGGGAGAGCTGCCATCAACTCAATCCAAGCCCTCTTGCATGCAGGAATGCAAACTTATGCTGGAGGAAGACATCAAACATTCTCGCCCAGCTGTACCACCAGCACTGCGGGAGGACCTGCACAGGTCACACTCGACCACACCCAAGGAAGGATCTCCTCCCAAAGCATTCCCCATCAGGACATCCAGTAAATGTTCACATGGGCAGGAAGACTGAGATGGCGCCCCAGCCCAAACTCGTCAACATGCTTGCCAGCCTAGTGTACGATGCTGTGACCCAAATGTGCACAGCTGCTCCTATGAAAAAAGGAAATAACAGACAAGCATCAGCACAGACATCATTTGACACTTCTTGATATAACCCTTGTCAGCGTAAGACTTCCAATGACCCGTATTCACAATGCTGTCTACTGACAGGCCCCCAGTCTGCAGCCTTTGCAGCAGTCCTATTCGGAAGGAATGAGCATGTTCAGCGGTAAGCAAGCCGCAGGCCGTAATAACTGGTGCACAACATAAGCACATTGATGACTGGCTAACGGGAGCCCATTTTCATGCACTAGGAGCGGGCCAGCAAGTTTTAACTTGTTGCAGATACTACATAGGTAAAATTGACCAACTTCCTGCCCACTGTACTATGAGGTTGGAGCCTATTCCAACCTTCCAAGGCCCTGCACACTACAAACTTTATACAAGGGTCTCTGAAAATTAAAGCTTCAGTGTAACAGACATTGCAGCAGACTGAATTCTGATAGTTCTAACAGCACGCCCAATCTGCAGCAGGTGGACCAAATACTGCAGGATCTGCTCAGAGGATGGGGGCTAATTCATCTGAATGGCCGAGGACTGCCAGCTTAAGGCTAAGAAATCCATCCAGGCCATCCCATAAGAGCTAAAAGCAGAAAGGGTAGAGTGTCAGCAACATCATTAGAGGATCCCGTAATTTGGAGAGTAGAAAGCACAATATTAAACCTTAAGTGGCGCAGCTCGAAAGCGTGAGCGGAGGGGCAGAGAATCTGCCGGAGCGTGAGGACTGTTTTGCCAAGACGCTCACCACTACCTGGTTATCAGACCAAAAGCAGATCCGATGGTCACTGAACTCCTCGGGCCACATGTGAACTGCTACTTCAATGGGGAAAAACTCAAGAAAAGTTATATCACATGATTGCCTCACCACACTGGGCTTGAGGCCATAGCTTTGCACACCAGCGGCCCTTGAAATAAAACCAAAGATCCAGCAGCACCAGCATGAACCTGAAAATCCCTGAATCTGAAGAAGTGTGCATGCACACGAAAGCTCATACCTAGAACTAACTCAGTTGGTCTTTAAGGTGCTACTGGAAGGAATTTTTTTATTTTGTTTTGACCATGGCAGACCAACACGGCTACCTATCTGTAACTGAAAATCCCTGTGCAGGTTCAAGGTATCCTGCCATGGCGAACTACTATTGCATACATTCAGGAATTGCTACCATCGCCTGATATCTGCCTTCACCACACTTGGTAGGCATACACAAAGGTAAGGGGACCTCAAGCCGCAGGCAGCCTGGCCTAGTGGGAAGATTAATTAAGTGACCCAGCAAGATCGATCTGATGAAGCATCACTTGCTACAGAGGAAGTATTACAAAATAACTTCCTTCAAGGCAGACAGCTTCTCCATAGGCAAGTGGTTTGTTTTAGCAACGATATCCACTGGATCCCTAAATAAAATGGGAATATGGGCAAAAGGTATTGAGCTATTGCTTGCCAGCTTCCAGCTTCCAGCACTTGAGCAGGGGGGCATCTTGTGCTGCCATCATGATATGTAAATTTACAGGGCCGACACTGGCCAGAACCCCTAAAGAAGTCCTGACAAAGCTGCCGCCGAGCCAGCTTCCTTTTCCGACACACACTCTGTGCAATGCAACTTCCCACTCCGTGCAATGCAAAAACACGCTCCGTGCAATGCAACTCGCACTCCGTGCAATGCACACACAAACCCTCCATGCAATGCAACTACATACTCCGTTCAATGCAACTACACTCTCTGTGCAATGCAAAAAACACGATCTGTGCAATGCAACTACACACTCCGTGCAATGCAAAAAACACGCTCTGTGCAATGCACGCACAAACCCTCTGTGCAATACAACTACGCACTCCGTTCAATGGAACTACACTCCATGCAATGCAACTACACACTCTGTGCAATGCAACTACACACTCCGTGCACTGCACACACCCTCCGTGTAATGCACACACCCTTCATGCAATGCAACTGCAAATCTCTCACGCAATGCAATGCAATTGCAGCCCGTGCAGCGCCGTGCCCTGCAACGCACAGAGCAAACTGCAATGCGGGCACGCAAAGGTGCTTTCTCCCACTTGCATATTGCAAATGTGGCGCCCGTTACATCCCTCGCAGTGAGGTAACCACCAAAAGGACCTAAGTGTCCAGGTAGAGCAATGGGGGAGCATGCAGCTGTCCCATACAGGGACCAATCCTGCAACCTAGGCATTACCGGCACTATGCGCTGACCCAGTGAAACCAATGCTTATAGACCACATGGGGACACTATTCAGGCCAGAAACGCTTCCAGGCCATCAAATTCTAGGGCAAAGCCCTAGGATCACCTGCTAGGCCAGGCATAAATGTTTCCAGTGAAATAGGAGAGTTGAGGTAGCCCACAGCTCGTCCAGGTACCCCTGCTTGCCCTTTTAGAGGGAAGCACCCCTTCAAGAAACCCAAAGTTCCTTTATCACAAATGGGCGGAACTACCCAGCAACAGAATAGCCAAAAAGGAGCATTTAGTTTTGTTTTGTTATAACAATGGCTAAGAGGGGGATATGAACCCTGTCTCCCAGGTCCTAGTCTTACACTTTAGCCACTAAGCCACAGTGGCTCGTCTCTAAAATGGCATTCGCCACTATCAGGGCAAAACAAACTTAAAGAAAATAAACTTGTTCAGAAATGGCATAGTTCAAGAGCATATGCAGAGTGCTCATAGTCCTTGGAGGCACAGAGAGCCTCTGGGGCCCTTTGTCTGCCTCAGATATACATTAGGAGCAACTGGGCCTGCAAGCAGATACATTCCTATAGCGAGAATGAGTCACGTGTCAGAGACTTAACAAGTAACTGCTACCTGTAGCAGACTTAGGCTTGGAAGTTAATGTGCAGGCCGAATAGGCCTCCCTGTTTCTGCTCTTGAGAATCTTAGTCTCATAGCAATATTAAAGGAAGCCAGATTAGTGCTCCCATCCAAGGCTAGCTTAAAATTTGGCCAACAGCGCTGCACACACTCAAATTAAAGCCAACCTTCGGGGATACTATAAACGAAAGTGATTCCAGCTAAGCTGGGAACAGCCCTGACTAGCCCCACAATTTCAACGAGAGAAATGGGGGAAACCTTTTGCGAAAGAAAGCCCCTAATGGGGGCTCTTTCCCTATTGAGAAAGGCATGCCACAGATATAGGGAGAATCTACCCACAGGGCAGGGTAAGGGGTGGGGTGGGAAATCGAACAGGAAAAAAAGGGGGGAATTAAATTATTTAAGGGACTAGGGAGGATTAAAAAGAAAGGGGAAATAAAGAAATAAAGAAATGTAACCAGACAATGAGAAGATTGTCCAAGTGCTCCATGTGATCCAATGCAAAACGGCCAAGAGGACGTCCTCTCGTCTGTCTCCTATATTTATAGACTCTGACCCCTCCTCCGAATTGGCAACACTCAAAAATCCCCAGCAACCCATTTAACCCTTTACAGGCTTGGGTTCCCACAAAATTTGCCTAGTCATGATGGTGGCCTGTTCCCCAACCGCAACACGTGCTCTCTGCTAGTGAGAACACGCTTTGCAACTTTGTTATCTGAGAAGATTTTGGTAGATCTGAGTTATAATTTCTTTACTGTTTTAATGGCTTACATAATGTGATGAAATTTGGGGAGGAATTCTGAAATACCATGTTATCCAGTTTTGGTGTGGATAGAGGTGGACTGTTTAAGTCCACTTGGCCCCACGTTTTCCCTGTCTCCAACTTTGTAATCCCACCATTCTGCTCTGTGTGTATATGAAGCAGTGTAGGACTTACTGTGTAGCACCCTGCTTGTGGTTAACGCTTAGCTGGAATGAAATATTCAACGCAGCAATAGAGAAATTAAAATAGTAATTTATTTGTCAGACAAATAAATGAGAGGCTCAGTGGTACATGGTTACCAAGCTCTGGCCTGGCCTCCTGCCATTCTGGCCAGCACTTATATTTCCTTAATCCAGCCCCCTTGCTCCTCCTTTGGCTGCCTCTGTCCAATCAGCCTGGTTGAAATTCCTATTGGCTGTTTGCTAGAACCAATCACAAGAGATACACCCATTTCCTTCTGTCCTTTTATGGAACACAAAGAGCTATCTATAAATGACAAATAAGTAGTAATATATCTTACATGTGTCTCAACAAGGAATCTTAATTACCAGCTCACCTCTTGCCCTCCTTGCCCTATTGCCTTCTAAAACAGATGGTTAATCTTAAATTTTTATCTTCAACAGATGTCAAGGATCTTGAGTTCACATCAACATTGAAAGATCTCCTTCATTTGATGGTTTCTAAACAAAAAGGCCTGACAACTATATATCAGGAGTGCTCGATGGCGTCTCCTGTCTGGCAGGAGGCTGGGCTCATTTGCCCCTCTGGTCTCCTATTGCAATATGACTCTATGAAATAAGAATCTAGCATTTCTTAAATCCTTTGCATAATTACATTTAAGCCAATATATTTAAGCTAATATATTTCATACATTATCATAGGTAGCCTTTTAAAAGGAATAAGGCCTTTGTAAAGTAAAAAAAAAAAAAGGAACTCAGTAAAAAACAGCTTCAAAAGAAGCCTCTTCAGTTTACACCCCTCCTTTCACAGCCAGCTAGATGCTTCTCCATTGCTCTTGGCCTTTCAACCTTAGGAAGAAGATATGGCTCATTTTACTGGGAGGCAAATGGTATTATTTTACTATTTATCCACCCTTAATTTAGTACTTTGCAATATGCAAGGTCAGTGTCTGTAACTCCCTTTTTTTACGACTTTGAGAATTGTTTTCTGCTATAAATCAGGGGGCCCCTTTCCTAGGAGGAAAAACATTGCCAAGGCCTTTTAGGCAGCTGGTCTTTTGCCTGGCATGAAACATTTGAAAATCTTTAAGCTTATTTTAAAATGCAAGCCCTGATTAAACATATAGAAGCTTTGATAAAAATGCAGGCTTATGATTAGATGCCTCAACTGTTCCTGACAGACAATCAATGTAATGGACACAAAGGGAGAGTCATGTTAATTTGGTTGGAATTAAAAGCAGACACCTTCCTGACATGATGCCTGAACACACAGACTTGAGCATGGCTGGAATTAATCAGGGTCACTTTCATATGCTGGTTTTTTTGTTTGTTTTTTACAAGCCCTCAACTTGGCTGGAGATATAGCCCCAGCCAAGTTGAGGGCTTGTAAAAAAAATTCTTCCTGCTGCTTTCTGGTTGTGGGAAAGCAAGGACCAATGAAAGGGTGTGTGTGGCCCGGAGGGCTTCTTTAAATGACAGACCCATATCCCACTGGTGGTAGCAGTGCTCTGAGCATATTCTCAGTTTAGATCACCTCCCTTTATCTGATTCCCACCACTGGATGCAAAGTTGATGCAAATTCCCTGTCCAAAAAGCTTTCTATTTAAATAGCTCTTTAAATAAGTCTTCATATGCTCAGCTGGACCAAATTAGCTGTCAGTCCAGAGGGTGGAGTTTCTCCCTGCAAACAATGAAGGCCCCCTTTCTTTTCCTTTCCTTGTTAACAGTGCCGTTGTGTGAGTATCTTCCAGATAAACATTTTAAAGAATCAAATATTACAGATGGACAAATGAGATGGTAACCCAAGTCTTGTTGTTTTCTTTAGATGTCCACTGCAGTGTCCAACTTGTGGAATCTGGACCAAGGGTTGTGAATCCTGGAGGGTCCCTGAGACTAACCTGCACTGTCACTGGGGATTCTGTCGAGAATCGTTACTGGGAATGGGCCCGACAGGCTCCTGGAAAAGGGCTGGAATGGATGGGCCAGATAGACTGGTCTAGCAGCAAATGGAGATTATACTACAGCCCATCTCTCCAAAGCCAAATCACCCTCACTGCTGATTCCTCCAGAAATACATATGACCTGGAGCTGAGATCTGTGACAGCTGTAGACACGGCTATATATTATTGTGCCCGCAGGACACACAGTGAGATAAACCAAAGGAGAAACTGTACAAAAAGGTGGAGGCATCTCTTACTGGGTGAAGTGTAAGAGCATCTCCTAGAATTCTTTCCGTTTCTCTCAAGGGGGCAGCAGTGATTTAAAGACTAATTAACCATCGACCACAACTGAAACAAAGTCTAAAATAAATCCTAGTGTGATGTTTTGTGGTTACAGCTGTGAGGCTATTGTTTCCTCAGCTGCCTCAACTGCATTAGAGTTTGATTCCCCGGGCGACATTCTCACAACTTTCTATTTAGAACCAAGAAAACATTGCCATTACCACCCCAACCATCATTTCCCAATGTATACACTAGGCAGAATTTCTATTTTATTACACTTTCCAGCTCTGTGGCTCATACTCCAAGTATGAGTAGAAAGCAGAAAGGGGGATACAAATCTCTGTAAACATTATACTGTAATAAATGTATTCTTGTTGGCCTTAGATGTCCACTGCTATGTCCAGCTTGTGGAATCTGGACCAGAGACTGTGAATGCTGGAGACTCTGAGACTAATCTGCATTATCACTTGAGATTTTGTCAGTAATGTTGACTGGGAATGCATCTGACAGGCTCCTGGAAAAGGACAGAAATGGATAGGCCTGATACTTCTGAGTGGCAACTCATGGCATGTTTGAGTGGAAGGGGATGGGGGATGCATCAAGCCACCATCAGCTGGTCATACAGCCCTGGCAGCCAGTGAAGATACATGCCCACTGAGGCTGCTGCTGCTTTCCTGCTGACTGAAAAAAGCAGCTCTGCCTCAGTGCTAGAGGATAGTAGTGCCACAGTGTCTTGAAGTGAGAGCGATCAGCATCCCTGTTCTCTATCAGCGTGAGGGTAAATCAACACCTCACAATCGGCTGTTCTGTTTTTCTTCAGTGTGAGGCATAGCTGCCATGGGGGGAGCTGGGTGCTGCAGCCCCCACAATATTCCCTGTGAAGTGGCTGGGCACCCACATTTTTTGCACCAGGGCTGCACACACAAGGGGGGTGGGGCGCAGAGGGAGCCCACTGGACGCAGCCCAGCATGAGAACGCTGCCTGGGCAACATTCTTTAAGATTCCCTTAAAGACAGCAGGTGTGGCGGGTGCCAGGGACCAACTCCTTTTGGAGTCCTAAGGTAAAGTGCGACATTCTGGGATCAAATCAGAAACCAGGAGGGCATTTGGGGATTCTTGACTGTAAAACAGAACACTTGAGGGGTCAGCAAGTCATGTGTTTTGTATAGGGCTAAACAGATCTACTTCGTCAAAGACCTGTCTTACTCTTTTATTCTGAGCTGCATGTAAATGCAGCGGCAGCTTCCTGTTTAAAGCAGCAGCACACTCTCTGCCCAGCCTACAGCCGGAGGTAGAACTACTGAACCACTTTCCAGTCAGTTCCTCTCAGAGCAAAATTCGGAGGCAAACATGACACTTTGGCTTCAGATTGTTTTTGTTTCAGCAGTTTTGAGAGGTAATTTTATTCCCGCTTTAAACAAAGATGACTATTATAATCCAGGGCTTCATATGTAGCAGATCTTTCAAATATGGCTTTCCCCCCTTTCTAGGTGTCCAATCAGCAGTCCAGCTGGTAGAATCTGGAGGGGATGTCAAAAGGCCTGGAGAGTCACTCCGTCTCTCCTGTCAAGCTTCTGGATTCACCTTCAGCAACTTTGACATGAACTGGGTGCGACAGGTTCCTGGGAAGGGACTGGAATGGATTGCAATAATCTGGTATGATGATAGCCAACAATATTATGCAGATTCAGTGAAAGGGCGCTTCACCATCTCCAGAGACAACCCTTCAAACATGCTGTATCTACAAATGAACAGCTTGAAATCAGAGGACACTGCTGTTTATTACTGTGCAAGAGGCACAGTGAAAGGAAGTGAATCTGAAGCCAGACAAAAACCTTCCTTTGCCAGCTGTCTGGACTGGTTCAGCTGCAACTACAAAAAACTAAATGAATAAATCTGAAGAAAGAAGATAAACTGAAGATAAATTATCTTGATTTTGTTGACACAAATGAGGCACCATGCCTATTCAAAATGGAATGTTCAGAGAAAGCCTAGATTGCATTCAGACACCATGTTATTCTATTTCCCCAGCAATTCATTTCCTACTAAATTCCACTTCTTATGTGATTGTTTATGCAGTGCAAAATTCAATTCTCGTAATCTAGCAGAATCTTGTTGAAGCTTAGTACTCATTGCTATATTTATTGCTTCCATGATATGTGTGTTTGCATGATTGCAGCTCTGTTAGCTCAGAAGATTGTGGCAGATTTAAGCTATAATTTCCCCATTGTTTTCATGGTTTACATGATGTGATGAAATTTCTGGGAAAATTTTCAAATACCATGTTATCCAGTTTTGGTGGGGATAGAGATGGACTGTTTATATTCAATTTGCCCCAGATTGTCCCTGTTTCCAACTTTGTAGTTCCGCCTTCCTGATTTGTGTGTATATGAAGCAGTGTAGGACTTAATTTTCCTGGCAGACCATCAGTATAATGGACACCAAGGGAGAGCCAAGTTAATTTGGTTGGAAATAAAAGCAAATGGTTTTATGACCTGATGACTGAGCACACAGACTTGAGCATAGCTGGAATAGATCAGGGCCACTTTCATTATTCCTTTTATACTAATATCAAATGTCTATACCACCCCTCATCTGAAAATCACAGGATGGCTCACATTGGTAGAGTGTGGCCCCAGCCAAAATGAAGGATTGTAAAAATTCATTTTCCTGCTGCTTTCTGCAAGTGGGAAAGCAGGGGACCCATGAAAGGGTGTGTGTGGCTCGGAGGGCTTCTTTAAATGACAGACCCACTTCCCACTGGTGAAGGCAGTGCTTTGAGCATATTCTCAGTTTAGATCACCTCTCTTTATCTGATTCCCACCACTAGATGCAAAGTTGATGCAAATTCCCTGCCCAAAAAACTTTCTATTTAAATAGCTCCACCCACACCAAGTCTTCAGATTGTAAACTGGACCAAATTAGCTGTCAATCCAGAGGGAGGAGTTTCTCTTTGCAAACAATGAATGCCCCCTTTCTTTTCCTGTCTTTGTTAGCAGTGCCACTGTGTGAGTATCTTCCAGAGAAACATTTTAAAAAATCAAATATTACAGATGAACAAATTGCATGGTAACCAAAGTCTTGTTGTTTTCTTTAGATGTCCACTGCAGTGTCCAACTTGTGGAATCTGGACCAAGGGTGGTGAATCCTGGAGGGTCCCTGAGACTAACCTGCACTGTCACTGGGGATTCTGTCAAGAATAATTACTGGGAATGGGCCCGACAGGCTCCCGGAAAAGGACTGGAATGGATGGGCCAGATATACTGGGTTATCCTCAAATGGAGCTTATACTACAACCCATCACTCCAAGACCGAATCACTGTGACTGCCGATTCCTCCAGAAATACATATGACCTGGAACTGAGATCTGTGACAGATGCAGACACGGCTATATATTATTGTGCCCGCAAGACACACAATGACATAAACCAAAGGAGAAACTGTATAAAAGGGCAGGAGCATCTGTTACTGGGGTGAAGTGTAGGAGCAGCTCCTAAGATTCTTTCTGTTTCTCACAAGGGGGCAGCAGTGATTTAAGGACTAAGAAGCTTTTGAACACAACTGAAATAAAGCCTTGTGAGATGTTTTGTGGTTACAGCTGCAGGACTGACTACTGTTTTCTCAGCTGCCTCAACTTTACTGGCTGCATGAGAGTCTGATTCCAAAACTGAATCGCACAGTACTAAAACAGACTATTAAACTTGTGATATTACCATACAAAAATCCCCCCCCAAAAAGTTGAGGGGTAGGCAAGGGATGGGCTTGCAGACCTTCTAGGTATATTCTGAGGACCCACAGGTGTCCACAGAACTCTAATTGTGAACCACCGCATCAAGCCATAGTTCATATGACAGAAATTGGTCCAAGCACATATACACACACATTTTTTTAGTAGTTATCTGCATAGAAGTTATGTATAAAGAGTCACACCACAGCTTCTCTTCCAATTTAAACATTACTTTATAGCAGACTGAGCCAAGTACACTGAAACCTATTTCAGAATATGGATAAAGAATGCATGCACAATTTATGAAATTGCCATACCCAGATGATAAAATAAGTGCAAAAATCAGAGGCAGACTGTGTTCTTTCAAATTTCAGTGGTGCTCTGGGTAAGGCCAAAATTTGGTAGCCTCAACCTCTTACCTTCCCTTCTGCTCAATTCACTATAGATAGATAGATGATAGATAGATAGACAGATAAACTTTATTTGCATTAGCCAACGGCCATAGCAACATAAAACAAGCAATATATACAATTAAAAAAGACAACAATGGGTAAAAAGGACAATCAAATGACCAAGATTATCGTTCAGATAAAAGGTAAAGGGACCCCTGACCATTAGGTCCAGTCGTGACCGACTCTGGGGTTGCGGCGCTCATCTCAATTTATTGGCTGAGGGAGCCAGCGTTTGTCCGCAGACAGCTTCCGGGTCATGTGGCCAGCATAACTAAGCCGCTTCTGGTGAACCAGACCAGCGCACGGAAATGCCGTTTACCTTCCCGCCAGAGCGGTCCCTATTTATCTACTTGCACTTTGATGTGCTTTCAAACTGCTAGGTTGCAAGAGCTGGGACCGAGCAACAGGAGCACATCCCGTCGCAGGGATTTGAACCGCCAACCTTCTGATCGGCAAGTCCTAGGCTCTGTGGTTTAACCTACAGTGCCACCTGTGTCCCTATCGTTCAGATAGTGGCCCTTAATATCATTGCACCCTTGATAAACCTAGCAACCTTTGCTGTTGTCTGATCATTTTGATCTGATAAAAGAAGGAACAATGTGGCTGCAGATGGGCGGCCTGGGATGGTAAGTAAGAGTGGGGTGATGATCTCATTCCTCGGATCTTTATAAAGGGGACAGGGCAGGAGAACATGAGCCACTGTTTCCAGATTGCCATCTCCACAGGGGCAGAGTCGTTTCTCAGGTGGAATCTTTTGGTATCTGCCCTCAAGTACGGCAGAGGGCATCACATCCTATCTGGCCAGTGTGAAGGCACGTCTGTATTTTGGGATGGTTACCGTAATTTATACAAATATGGTTCCATGGAATCAAACTGAGAAGTGGGGGGGGGGAGGCATACCAAGGACATAGTTTCTTTATAATGGCCAGATTGTTCTGTTGCTCTAAGTCCTTCAGATGCTGTCCAATTAGCCATTTTGCTTTAATAAAGCCCATAGTGAGAAGCTGATGTGGGTGGAGTCCGCAGGAGAGGAATTTTTGGTGCAAATTTTAGGCCACACACTTTTATGGGGGTCTTGTGTCACTAAGGGCAGTAGACCGGGTGGATTTAGATTTAGACAGAGCCAATAATTAAGAGTTCTTTGCCAGGACCAAGCTTCTACAGAGGGAAGACTTGCCTCTAGTCGCAATGCTGCAGTTGGGACACAAGGTGGTACAGAAAAAATCTGCCTTAAAAATTTGGATTGGACAGTTTCAAGAATGCTACAATGCCCCATTTGTGGAGTGGGGGGCCCCCCAGCACTTCATTACAGTATATATATTTAAGGCACCAGGTGAAAATGTTCCCCTTTAACCAGGTCCTTGACTCATTAATATTCTACAGCCTTTAAAATGTGTATACTATTTTGTTGCTTCTGTTTTGAGTATTTGTTTGTGCTTTTGTGTTTTTATCTTCTGAACAACCCTGAGATCTATTGATGAAGGGCAGTATATAAATTTTATAGACAGACAGATAGATGATAGGTGTTGATCTGATGGGGGACATTGAGAAGTGGTATCAGGATTCCGTTGAATACAGCAGGTGTGGCGAGTTCCAGGGACCAACTCCTTTTTTGTTTGAGTTGAGGGCCTTCTTGTAGTGGCGCCTGCCCTGTGGAATGCTTTCGCATCAGATGTCAAGGAAATAAACAACTATCTGTATTTTAGAAGACATCTGAAGGCAGCCCTGTTTAGGGAAGTCTTTAATGTTTGAACTTTTATTCTGTTTTTAATGTTCAGTTGAAAGCCACCCAAACCGAGC
This sequence comes from Podarcis erhardii, assembly GCF_964252035.2. Lineage (NCBI taxonomy): Eukaryota > Metazoa > Chordata > Lepidosauria > Squamata > Lacertidae > Podarcis > Podarcis erhardii. The sequence continues at coordinate 7,079,977 of NC_138502.1, read as the reverse complement.
CAGATGGGTGGGGGAGAAATAATAAATTTCTATTATTATTATTATTATTATTATTATTATTATTATTATTATTATTATTTAATACTATTGTAACAAGACTCCCACCCTGGGCCTCAGATAATCTCTGCCCATGCCTGCTTCCAAGTCCAAACTTTCAACATTTCTCCAATAAAAATAGGGACATCCCCACCATAACTTCCAACATTTCTCTGATGAAAATAGGAATGCTCTAAGATAAACTGGGGCATTCCGGGATCAGATACGGAATTGGGATGGCTTTTGGAAATCTGGGACTGTCCCTGGAAAATAGGATCTGCAATTCATGTGTTTGGTATAAGGCTAAACAGATCTGCTCCATCAAAGCCCTGTGTTGCTCTTTTATCCTGAGCTGCATGTAAATGCAGAGGGAGCTTCCTCTTTAAAGCAGCAGCACACTCTCTGCCCAGCCTACAGCCAGAGGGAGAACTGCTGAACCACTTTCCAGTCAGTTCCTCTCAGAGCAAAAGAGGGAGACAAACATGACACTTTGGCTTCAATTTGTTTTTGTTTCAGCAATTTTGGGAGGTAATTTTATTCCAGCTTTAAACAAAGATGACTAGTATAATCCAGGACTTCATATTTAGCAGATCCTTTAAATATGGCTTTCCTCCTTTTCTAGGTGTCCAATCAGCAGTCCAGCTGGTAGAGTCTGGAGGGGGTGTCAAAAGGCCTGGAGAGTCCCTCCGCCTCTCCTGTCAAGCTTCTGGATTCACCTTCAGCAGCTACTGGATGGCCTGGGTGCGACAGGCTCCTGGAAAAGGACTGGAATGGGTGGCATGGATACACTATGATAGTGGAGAAATATACTATGACAACTCTGTGAAAGGGCGCTTCACCGTCTCCAGAGACAACCCTTCAAACATGCTGTATCTACAAATGAACACCTTGAAATCAGAGGACACTGCTGTTTATTACTGTGCAAGAGACACAGTGAAAGGAAGTGAATCTGAAGCTAGACAAAAACCTTCCTTTGCCAGCTGTCTGGACTGGTTCAGCTGCAGCCACAAAGAACTAAATGAAGACGTTTGGAGAAGGAAGATAAATTCAAGATAAATTGCCTTGATTTTGTTGACACAAATGAGACAGCATGCCTAGTCTCCAAATTGAATGCTCAGAGAACGCCTAGGCTGCATTCAGACACCACTTTATTCTATTTCCATTTCTGTCTCCAACTTTGTAATCCCACCATTCTGCTCTGTGTGTATATGAAACAGTGTAGGACTTACTATTCCTGGCAGACAATCAGTGTAATGGACACAAAGGGAGAGCCATGTTAACTTGGTTGGAAATTAAAGCAGACCAACTTCCTGATATGATGCCTGAACACACAGATTTGAACATAGCTGGAATTAATCAGGGTCACTTTCAAATGGTTTTTTTTAAAATATCACTTTTATATGATTTTACCAATATAAAATTAAAACAATCCAAATACGTATCCATACATAGAGATTACTCTGAATCTTGCACCTTCCCCCCACACTCTCGATGGGTCCTATTTCTACATTTAAATATTCATATTATTCCATACACTATATTTTAATTCAATCCAAATTATTCATGGTATTTGTTACATTACAAGCTGGATTAATATCCTGCTAATGTTTCCATCTGTTTGCAGAGCTCTACTAGATAACTAATATTATCAAATTTCTACACTACTGCTCATCCAAAAAGCACAGGATGGTTCACATTGGCAGAGTGTGGCCCCAGCCAAGATGAGGGCTTGTAAAAATTCCTCTTTCTGCTGATTTCTGTTGGTGGCAAAACACGGACCAATGAAAGTGTGTGTGTGGCCCAGAGGGCTTCTTTAAAAGACAGACCCACTTCCCGCTGGTGAAGGCAGTGCTCTGAGCATATTCTCGGTTTAGATCACCTCTCTTTATCTGATTCCCACCACTAGATGCAAAGTTGATGCAAGTTCACTGTCCAAAAAGCTTTCTATTTAAATAGCTCCACCCACACCAAGTCTTCAGATGCTCAGCTGGACCAAATTAGCTGTCAATCCAGAGGAAGGAGTTTCTCTCTGCAAACAATGAAGGCCCCCTTTCTTTTCCTGTCTTTGTTAGCAGTGCCGCTGTGTGAGTATCTTCCAAATAAACATTTAAAAAAAATCAAATGTTACAGATGGACAAATTGTATGGTAACCAAAGTCTTGTTGTTTTCTTTAGATGTCCACTGCAGTGTTCAACTTGTGGAATCTGGACCAAGGGTGGTGAATCCTGGAGGGTCCCTGAGACTAACCTGCACTGTCACTGGGGATTCTGTCGAGAATCGTTACTGGGAATGGGCCCGACAGGCTCCCGGAAAAAGACTGGAATGGATGGGCCAGATTGACTGGAGTGGCAGCAACTGGAGATTATACTACAGCCCATCTCTCCAAGGTCGAATCACCCTGACTGCTGATGCCTCCAGAAATATATATGACCTGGAGCTGAGATCTGTGACAGCTGCAGACACGGCTATATATTATTGTGCCCGCAGTACACACAGTGAGATAAACCAAAGGAGAAACTGTACAAAAAGGTGGAGGCATCTGTTACTGGGATGAAGTGTAGGACCATTTCCTAAATTCTTTCTGTTTCTCACAAAGGGGCAGCAGTGATTTAAAGACTAAGAAACCATTGACCACAACTGAAATAAAGTCTAAAATAAAGCCTAGTGTGATGTTTTGTGGTTACAGCTGTGAGGATATTGTTTCCTCAGCTGCCTCAACTGCATAAGAGTTTGATTCCCCGAGAGACATTCTCACAACTTTCTATTTAGAACTAAAAAAACATTGCCATTACCACCCCAACCATCATTTCCCAATGTATACACTAGGCAGAATTTCTCTTTTATTACACTTTTCAGCTCTGTGGCTCATACTCCAAGTATGAGTTGAAAGCAGAAAGGGGGATACAAATCCCTGTAAACATTATACTGTAATAGATGTCTTCTTGTTGGCCTTAGATGTCCACTGCAATGTCCAGCTTGTGGAATCTGGACCAGAGACTGTGAATGCTGGAGACTCTGAGACTAATCTGCACTATCACTTGAGATTTTGTCAATAAAGTTTTCTCAGAATGGATCTGACAGGCTCCTGGAAATGAACAGGAATGGATAGGCCTGATACATCTGAGTGGCAACTCATGGCACGTTCGAGTGGAAGGGGATTGCCCTCTTTTGCCCCAGCTCCATCAAGCCACCATCAGCTGGGGATACAGCCTTCGCAGCCAGCGAAGATGCACGCCCACTGTGGCTGCTGCTGCTGCTTTCCTGCTGACTGAAAAAAGCAGCTCTGCCTCAGTGCCAGGAGAAGGTAGTGCCATGGTGCCTTGAAGTGAGAGTGATCAGCTGCCCTGTTCTCCATCAGAATGAGGGAAAGGCAACACTCCACAACCAGCTGTCCTGTTTTCCTTCGGTGTGAGGAATAGGCACCACGTGGGGGTGCTGGGTGCTGTAGCCCCCACCATATTCCCCATGAAGTGGTTGGGCACCCACAATTTTTGCATCAGGGCCCCAAAGGGGGTGGGGTGCAAAGGGATCCCACTGGATGCAGCCCAGCGTGAGAACGCTGCCTGGGCAACATCCTTGGGTGGTGCTGCCCAGCCGCAGAAAGGGGCAGCAACACTGCCTGCTCCTTCTCTCCTCCTCCTGGGTCATTCCCCTCTCCTAGTGCAGGAGAGGAGGACCACCGCAGCAGCGCTGCTGCCAACACTCTCAGCCAGAGCAGAAGCTGGGTGTGAGGGAGCAGGCTGCTCCCTCTCTCTCGCAAAACCCACTGTAGGAGAGGGGCGGCAACATTGCTGCCATTGCCTGTGCCTCCTCCACTTCATTCCTGGGTCAGACCCAACCCCCCCCCCCCTTGCAAAAATGGACCCAGGCATGTGATGTTAGCATACGCGAGATCATTGTGTGATATTGGCAGTGCCTTGAAATTGGCTACCCTGCCCTCCCTTGTGCAAGGAGCGATATATTGCTGCGTATTACTGAGTCAAAATCGTCATCACAGTGTGATTTCAAAACCGATGTTGGCCAATATATTGAAAAATCGCACAGTGCTAAAACAGACCATAAAAATTGTAATATAATCATGCAGTGCTTTTTCTGGGGGGATTCAGGGATACGCATAACCCTAAACATTTTGTGAATCTCTGTTTGGCCTCATTGAGAGGCGGTATTTCAATATGAGTAGGAAAAGGAGAGTATACCCCTAAACATTTTTTTTTAGAAAAAAGCACTGTTACCATGAAAATATGTCCAAACAAAAGAGTTGGGGAGAGGCAAGGGATAGGGCTGCAGACCGTCTAGGTCAGTGATGGCCAAACGTGGTCCTCCAGCTGTTTTGGGACTACAATTCCCATCATCTCTGACCACTGGTCCTGTTAACTAGGGATGATGTAGTCCCAAAACAGCTGGAGGGCCAAGTTTGACTATCACTGTTCTAGCTGCATTCCATGGACCCTCAGGGGTCCCCAGACCCCTAATTGTGAAGCAGGGCATGAAGCCATTGAAAGTTCATAAGACAGAGATTGACCCAAGCACATATACACACATTTTTTTTATGAATCACATGGAAAGAAGTTACGTATAAAGAGTCACGCTACAGATTTTCTTCTAAGTTAAGCAATACTTTATAGCAGACTGACCCAGGTACAATGAAATTTATTTCAGAATATGGATAAAGAGCACACAAACATTTGATAAAATAAGTGCAAAAATAAGGGGCAAACTGTTGTCTTTCAAATTTCAGTGGTGCCCTGGGTAAGGCCAAAATTTGGCAGCCCTCACCTCTCACCTTCCATTCTGCTCAATTCACTATATTCTAAGTGTCGCATCCTGTGGCGCCCCCTAGGGTCGGCACCCAGTGCAGTAAACTCAGTTGCCTGAAATTCACCTCTGCAAAAATCGCTATTACCCAAACCAGAACCAAAGTTGTCAATGTGTTGTTCTTTTTATTCTGAGCTGTATGTAAATGGAGGGACAGTTTCCTGTTTAAAGGAGTCAAGCCCTCTTTTGGCCCAGCTCCATCCACACCCGTAACCCCTGTGTGACTGGGATCACTTTCAAGGCCACTTTTCCCAAAACAACTTGGGGAATGATGTGTTTACTTCAATTAGTTTGCTTTTTGGCAATATTCAGAGGTTATTGTTGTGTTGTTATTTCTTTGGCATGTAAGGAGACATGTACAGTTTGCTGATTGATGTTCAGGAAGCTTTATAATATTGCTTTCTTTACAGGCTTTCAATCAGCAGTTCGACTGCAGGAATCTGGAGGGGACATCAAAAGGCCTGGGGAGTCCCTCTGTCTTTCATGCCAAGGCTCTGGCTTTACCTTCAGCAACTACTTCATGCACTGGGTGAGACAGGCTCCTGGGAAGGGACTGGAATGGGTTGCATGGATACACCAACATAGTGGAGAAGTATACTATGCCAGCTCTATGAAAGGGCACTTCGCCATCTCCAGGAACAACCCATCAAACATGTTGTATCTGCAAATGAACAACCTGAAACCCGAGGACACGGCTCTTTATTACTGTGCAGGAGACACAGTGAGAGGAAGTGAATCTGAAGGTTGAAAAGAAGTCTTGAGTAAAACTATTTTAAGAGTAAACGGATGAGATTCATTAAAATATATCAAAGAATAGTATCTGCATTTCAAACAACCTGAACCAATTAACCAGGGCACAATGCACAGGCAGGTGAGTTTAATCAATGGAGTTATACAAACCCTCCCAATTCCTGACTAATCTGACAGCCACACGCTGTGATCACACAGCAAGGCTGGTCTCGTTTGTAGCACACAGCCAGAGGTTGAACTAACCTGTCTCTACCTACGTCTGTTCCCACAAACATAGTAAAGCCCACACTGCTAATTTCAGGTGTGTTAAGTTTTGCTCTTTCTCTCATTCATCATTTGCGTCTTTTTGAGATTATTATTAATATTCGGTACATTGAAGCCTTTGGATGAAGAAAAGCTCACTTTTGTATTGAAATAAAAAAAAAAACCCAAAACAAAAATGTGCTTCAAAAGCTTTACTTACAGCACGTAACTTTAAAACAAATTTAAAAATAAATATGGGTTAAATAAATAATTAAATGTTGATCTGATGGGGGACGTTGAGAAGTTGTATCAGGATTCCCTTAAAGACAGCAGGTGTTTTTTAGTCCTAAGGAAAAGCGGGACATTCTGGGATCAAATCAGGAAACAGGAGGGCTTCTGTAAATTTTTGACTGGAAAACAAAACACTTGAAGGATCAGCAAGTCCTGTGTTTGGTATAAGGCTAAACAGATCTGCTCCATCAAAGCCCTGTGTTGCTCTTTTATTCTGAGCTGCATGTAAATAAAGAGGCAGATTCCTGTTTAAAGCAGCAGCACACTCTCTGCCCAGCCTACAGCCAGAGGTAGAACTGCTGAACCACTTTCCAGTCAGTTCCTCTCACAGAAAAATTGGGAGACAAACATGACACTTTGGCTTCAGTTTCTTTTTGTTTCAGCAGTTTTGGGAGGTAATTTTATTCCAGCTTTAAACAAAGATGACTAGTATAATGTAGGGCTTCATATTTAGCAGATCTTTAAATATGGCTTTCCTCCTTTTCTAGGTGTCCAATCAGCAGTCCAGCTGGTAGAGTCTGGAGGGGATGTCAAAAGACCTGGAGAGTCCCTCCGCCTCTCCTGTCGAGCTTCTGGATTCACCTTCAGCAGCGATCCCATGAACTGGGTGCGACAGGCTCCTGGGACGGGACTGGAATGGGTTGCAAGAATCTGGTCTGATGGTAGTCAACAACATTATGCAGACTCAGTGAAAGGGCGCTTCACCATCTCCAGAAACAACCGTTCAAACATGCTGTATCTGCAAATGAACAACCTGAAACCCGAGGACACGGCTCTATATTACTGTGCAAGAGAGACACAGTGAAAGAAAGTGAATCTGAAGCCAGCTGAAAACCTTCCTTTGCAAGTTGTCTGGACTGGTACAGCTGCAGCCACAAATAACTAAATGAAGAAGTTTGGAGAAGGAAGATAAATTCAAGATAAATTGTACTGATTTCGTTGACACAAATGAGGCATCATGCTTAGTGTTCAAAATGGAATGCTCAGGGTCACTTTCACCAGGGGCGTAGGAAGGGGGGGGCGCCCCAGGTTGCATCATGGAGGGGAGTGACCAATGATCAAGGAACAATTACTGCCCTACTAGGGCGGTTCATAAAAAACTTTTTTTAAAAAAATGCCTGCTCCAAAGGTCTTATCTTACTACACTAGGGATGGTATAGCTATAAATGAAGGTCAAGTTAATATCTTGACTCTCCTCCGTGAAAATAGCTGTTTACCTGGCCATTTTCCTATGTCGTGAAGGCTGAAATTTCAATTCAGTGGAGCACTTACTGTTCCCAACCCTAACCCTTTGGAAAGCCATCTAATTAGACTTTAATTTAATTTTGACATATTTTCAGGAGGTAATTTAATTATTGTTTGATTTTATACCGATGCTAAGTAACTGATGTTAGCTGCCCTGAGTCCGACTTCCGCTGGGGAGGGTGGGATATAAATGGAAGTTTATCATTATTATTACTTCTTATTATTCCTTTGTAAGAAAATATGAAATAACATAAAAACATTTTTGCAGGGGGGGAATCAATGTGTGTGTGGGGGGGGGGGTGACAAGAAATTTTCCGCACCGGGTACCACCTGAACTTCCTACGCTTCTGACTTTCATTTATTTATTTTTAAAACTAATATCAAATTTCTACACTGCCTCTCATCCAATAATCACAAGATGGTTCGCAGTGGCATAGGGTGGCCCCAGCCAAGATAAGGGCTTGTAAAAATTCCTCTTCCTGCTTATTTCTGGTGGTGAGAAAGCAAGGAACCCATAAAAGGGTGTGTGTCGCTGGGAGGGCTTCTTTAAATGAAGGAACAGGTTCAGGCAGTGCTTTGAGCATATTCTCAGTTTAGATAAGCTCTCTTTTCTTTTCTTTTTAAAACTCATTTTTATATGATTTTACCAATATAAAATTAGAACAATCAAAATACATATCCATACGTAGAGATTACTCTGAATCTCACAACTTCCCCCCACACTCTACATTTCTACTATTTCTACATTTAAATATTCATATAATTCCATACGCTATATTTTAATTCAATCCAAATTATTCATGGTATTTGTTACATCACAAGCGGGATTAAAATCCTGCTAATCTTTCCATCTGTTTCCAGAGCTCTCCTAGATAACTAATATTATCAAATTTCTACACCACTGCTCATCCGAAAAGCACAGGATGGTTCACATTGGCAGAGTGTGGCCCCAGCCAAGATGAGAACTTGTAAAAATTTCTCTTCCTGCTGCTTTCTGATAGTGGGAAAGCAAGGGACCCATAAAAGGGTGTGTGTGGCCCAGATGACTTCTTTAAATGATGGACCCACTTCCCACTGGTGGAGGCAGTGCTCTGAGCATATTCTCAGTTTAGAGTATCTCTCTTTATCTGATTCCCACTACTAGATGTAAAGTTGATGCAAATCCCTTTCTAAAAAGCTTTCTATTTAAATAGCTCTACCCACACCAAGTCTTCAGATGCTCAGCTGGACCAAATTAGTTGTCAATCCAGAGAGAGGAGTTTCTCTCTGCAAACAATGAAGGCCCCCTTTCTTTTTCCTTTCCTTGTTAACAGTGCCGCTGTGTGAGTATCTTCCAGATAAACATTTTTAAAAAAATCTAATATTACAGATGCACAAATTGCATGGTAACGGAAGTCTTGTTGTTGTCCTTAGATGTCCACTGCAGTGTCCAAATTGTGGAATCTGGACCAACGATTGTGAATCCTGGAGGGTCCCTGAGACTAACCTGCACTGTCAAAAAAGATTTCTGGGAATGGGTCATTTCTGGGGATTCTGTCAAAAATAATTTCTGGGAATGGGTCCAACAGGCTCCCGGAAAAGGCCTGGAATGGATCGGCCAGATCGATTGGTCTAGCAGCAAATGGAGATTATTCTACAGCCCATACCTCCAAGGTCGAATCACTGTGACTGCCGATGCCTCCAGAAATACATATGACCTGGAGCTGAGATCTGTGACAGCTGCAGACACAGCTATATATTATTGTGCCCGCAGGAAACACAGTGAGAAAAACCAAAGGAGAAACTGTACAAAAGCGTAGAGGCATCTCTTACTGGGTGAAGTGTAGGAGCATCTCCTAAAAAAAATTCCGTTTCTCACAAGGGGGCAGCAGTGATTTAAAGCCTATGAATCCATTGACCACAACTGAAATAAAGTCTGAAATAAAGCCTAGTGTGATGTTTTGTGGTTACAGCTGTGAAGCTGAGTATTTTTTCCTCAGCTGCCTCGACTTCGCTGGCAGCATTAGAGTTTGATTCCCCAAGAGACATTTTCATATCTTTCTATTCAAAACCAAGAAAATCACCTCACCATCATTTCCCAATGTATAGATGATGATGATGATGATGATGATGATGATACTACTACTACTACTACTACTACTACTACTACTAATAATAATAATTTATTTATACCCCACCCTTCCAGGTTGAGGAAACCGGGCTCAGGGCAGCTAACAACAAATTTAAAACACTTAATTGTCCTCTGTGTTAAAACTAATTCCTATCTATAGATGCACATTCAGAAATCATAGAAATAGAATTAATAGCACTATAGTGCATCTTCTCTCTCTCTCTCTCTCTCTCTCTATATATATATATATATATATATATATATATCACTTAGCTTTTAAGCTGAATCTGCCTTCCTGCCTCATACTTTGAATCCATTTTTCCGCCACATTCCTCCCCATGAATACAGGTCCACTATCTCTCAAGCTGTGTCTACTGTGTATACACAAAGAACAAAAGTTGCTAACGTGTTTCTCTTTTTATCCTGAGCTGTATGTAAATGCATGGACAGCTTCCTGTTCCACTGGGTCATAACGCTCTTTGAGCCCCAGCTCCATCCAGAACCACAAGCACTGTGTGATTGACATCCCATTCCAAGCAACTTTTCCCAAAGCAAGCAAAAGGAATGATTCCTTTACTTCAATTAGTTTGTTTCCTGGCAGTCTTCAGAGGTCAATATTACAATTAATAATCCTCCAGCATGGAAGGACACACTTGCAGTTTATTGATTAGTCATGAATCAATAAGATTAGCACTTTATAATATCTCTTGCTTTACAGGTATTCAATCACAGTACCAACTGGAGGTATCAGGAGGCGACACCAAAAGACCTGGAGAGTCTCTACGCCTCTCTTGTCGAGCTTCTGGCTTCGATTTCAGCAGCTACTGGATGAGCTGGGTGCGACAGGCTGCTGGGAAGGGACTGGAATGGGTGGCATGGATACGCTATGATAGTGGAGAAATATACTATGACAACTCTGTGACAGGACGCTTCACCATCTCCAGGGACAACCCATCAGCCATGCTGTATCTGCAAATGAACAATCTGAAAGCAGAGGACACAGCTATGTATTACTGTGCAAGCTTACACAGTGAGAGGAAGTCTGGCAAAAACAGCCTCTTCTTGCTCATGGCAGTGCTCCAGTTTGTTCCTGTAGGACACAACTGATGGTGGAAACAAGGAGCAGGGACATGAGTCAGGACACTAGAAGATATTTGGACTTTTGAGACCAAGGCTCCACCTAATTCAGGCTTCTTTCCCCCACATTGAATAGTCAGAATCTTCAGGAAAGCACAGCAGGAGAGGCAGGCAATGCCACCTCTATTCCCCTTGATCCTGAAAGGGAAAGTGCAGGTGGGCATACAGAGTGCATCTGTTCCTAGGTGAGGTGAGGCAAATTGCCATGGCAGGTAGATAGATGTTGCAGCAGCATGTTAGCCACTTTCAGGGAGAGAGAGGTGGACTGTTTCAATCCACTTTGCTCCAGAGTGTCCCTGTTTCCAACTTTGCAGTCCCACTTTCCTGCTTTGTGTGTATATGACGCAATGTAGGACTTATTGTTCCTGGCACACCATCAGTGTAATGGACAGAAGGGGATAGTCATGTTAATTTGGTTGGAAATAAAACAGACCATTTTCTGACATGATGCCTGAACCCTCAGAATTGAGCATAGCTGGGATAAATCAAGATCACTCTCATTTTTATTTTTCTACTCCACCCCTCATCTGAAAATTACAGGATGGCTCACATTGGCTTCAACCAGGTCCTTGACTAATGGATATTATACAGCCTTGTAGACGTTTTTGTGGGAGGGGGGGATTACTGGTTTTTTGCTTCTGTTTGGATCATTTATTTGTGCTTCTATCTTGTGAACCATCCTGAGATTTTATGATGAAGGGCAGTATATAATTTTTTAAAATAGATAGTTAGATTATAGATGATAGAAAGATAGATAGATAGATGATAGATAGATAGATAGATGATAGATAGATAAATAGATAGATAGATAGATAGATGATAGATAGATAAATGTTGAACTGATAGGCGGATGTTGAGATGCTGCATTGGGATTCCCTTAGAAACAACAGGTATGGTGGGTGCCAGGGACCAATTCATTTTTGTTTGAGTTGATAATTTTATTCTAACAAGACTTCCACCCCAGGACTCACTTAACCTCTGTATGGGCCTGGTCCCAAGTCCACACCTTCCAACATTTCTCTGATGAAAATAGGGATGTCCTAAGGAAAAGTGGAACATTCTGGGATCAAATAAGGAATAGGTGTCAGGGAAAGGGAGATGGCTAGAGAGATGAGGGGGGTGAGAGGTAATTACCGAGAGTCTAAAGAGCTCATTAGCAGTCTGTCATCTGACTCAGAGGAAGAAATAGGGAGGGGGCAATATGATCGAATTTGAAGCTTTCCTTGTTAGGTCGAATTGCTGTGATCAAAATGAATGTATTGCCTAGAATGTTATTTTTGTTTCAGACATTACAAATTGTGGACAAACTAGACTGTTTCAAGAAGTGGCAGAAAAATATAACTAGATTTGTCTGGCAGGGCAAAAAGCCCAGAATAAAATTTAAGATATTAGCTGACACAAAAGATAGAGGGGGGTTTGCCCTGCCGGACTTAAGACTGTACTATGAATCGGCAGCTTTCTGCTGGTTGAAAGACTGGCTACTTCTTGAGAACACAGATATTCTGGACTTGGAAGGATTTGACAATAGATTTGGTTGGCATGCATATATATGGTATGACAAGGTTAAAGTTCATAAAGGTTTTAAAAGCCATATTGTTAGGAAAGCATTATACAATGTTTGGATTCGATATAAGGACTTGTTGGAAAATAAAACTCCTAGGTGGTTATCACCAATGGAGGCCAAGGAGGTGAAGAAACTTAATATGGAATCTAAATGGCCAAAATATTTTGAAATCTTAGAGCAAGAAAGTGGTAAATTTAAACTACAGAGTTTTGAGAAAATAAAGTCCAAGGTATGAGACTGGCTCCATTATTATCAAATAATGGAGACCTTTAAACAAGACAGGAAAATTGGTTTCCAGGTGGAGAAATCGAAATTAGAAACAGAATTGTTAGAACCCAATACTAAGAATTTATCAAGAATGTATAATTTGTTGCTGAAGTGGAATACAATAGATGAGACAGTTAAATCAGCTATGATTAAATGGGCACAGGACATTGGTCATGACATTATGTTTGCTGACTGGGAACAGTTATGGACCACCGGCATTAAATTTACGGCATGTAATGCCTTAAAAGAAAATATTATGAAAATGATTTATAGGTGGTACATGACCCCAGTCAAGCTTGCGAAGATTTACCATTTGCCCAATAATAAATGCTGGAAATGTAATGAGACTGAAGGTATCTTCTTTCACCTTTGGTGGACCTGCCCAAAGATTAAAGCCTTTTGGGAAATGATTTATAATGAAATTAAGAAGGTACTTAAATGTACTTTTCATAAGAAACCAGAGGCATTTCTTTTGGGCATGGTCGGCCAATTGGTGTCAAGAAAGGACAAGACTTTTTTTATGTACGCTACCACAGCGGCAAGGATTCTTCTAGCAAAGTATTGGAAGACACAAGAATTACCTACACTGGAAGAATGGCAGACGAAAGTGATTGACTTTATGGGATTGGCAGAAATGACTGGCAGAATCCGTGACCAAGAGAAAGAGACGGTGGAGGAAGATTGGAAGAAATTTAAAGCTTATCTTAAGAACTGTTATAAAATTGATGAGTGCTAAAATGTCAAGGGAAAGGAAGATGCAGAATTACAGCTGAAACTGTTTGATGAATTAAGATGAAACTGAGAAAGAATAAGTTATAATTTAATTGGAGTAAAGGGTTGCTGAAAAACTGTAAAACAAGGATGCAGTAAGGGTGAGGTATGGGGAAGTCCGAGAAAGAAGGCTTATGAAAATGAGGATATGAAATTATACTTGTTTGTATGTTTTTGTTTGTCGATGTTTGTATGCTATTTTGTTTTAAAAATTGGAAAATCATTAAAAAAATTATATATATATAAAAAATATATACTTCATCTGAGAAAAAAAAAAGAAAGAAATAGGGAGGGGGCAACCAGTCCCCAGAACTAGCTACTCACAGAACAAAGGAAGTAGGAGGAGTGCCCTGCACCGATGGGCATGCTGGGCAAAAAGACGTCACAAATCTTCAGTCGAGAATCTCAGAAATCTGACTGAGTTAAGCATGTAAGCATGGACACGTTTGTTTGAACTCTTGTAACTGCTTTGAACTTTTAGTAATAAATCAACAAGGCAGAAATGGCTGTGTGCCTGGAGCGTTATCTCTACTAGCTTGGCAGCAACAACTCTCTTACAATAGGGATCGCTTTTAAACAGTAAATCTGGGACTGTCCCTGAAAAGTAGTGTCTGTAAGTCGTATGTTTGGTATAAGGCTAAACAGATCTGCTCAGTCAAAGACCAGTGTTGCTCTTTTATCCTGAGCTGCATGTAAATGCAGAGGCAGCTTCCTCTTTAAAGCAGCAGCACACTCTCTGCCCAGCCTACAGCCAGAGGTAGAACTGCTGAACCACTTTCCAGTCAGTTCCTCTCAGAGCAAAATCAGGAGACAAACATGACACTTTGGCTTCAGTTTCTTTTTGTTTCAGCAGTTTTGGGAGGTAATTTTATTCCTTCTTTGAACAAAGATGACTAGTATAATGTAGGGCTTCATATGTACCCACCCACTTCCTCATGTTGGAACCTGGTTTTGTAGCCATGAAAGCGAGAATCACAGTGACAGTTTTGGCCAACACACAGGAAACAGCGACTGAGAAGATGGTGCCGAAAGCAGATTGACGGAGAAAGCAGGTCACCTTACTTGGTTGTCCGAGAAACAATAATGAGCAGAGGAAGCAGAGCAACAGAGAGATGAGCAGGGTATAGGTGACATCCCGGTTGTTGGCTTTGACTATGGGAGTATCTTTGTATCTAATAAAAATCACAAGCACTAAAGCTGTGATCACTGCTAAAAAAGCAGCAACCATAGCAAAGCTGATCCCCAAAGGTTCTTCAAAAGAGTTTGTTTGAACTCTTGTAACTGCTTTGAACTTTTAGTAATAAATCAACAAGGCAGAAATGGCTGTGTGCCTGGAGCGTTATCTCTACTAGCTTGGCAGCAACAACTCTCTTACAATAGGGATCACTTTTAAACAGTAAATCTGGGACTGTCCCTGAAAAGTAGTGTCTGTAAGTCGTATGTTTGGTATAAGGCTAAACAGATCTGCTCAGTCAAAGACCTGCGTTGCTCTTTTATCCTGAGCTGCATGTAAATGCAGAGGCAGCTTCCTCTTTAAAGCAGCAGCACACTCTCTGCCCAGCCTACAGCCAGAGGTAGAACTGCTGAACCACTTTCCAGTCAGTTCCTCTCAGAGCAAAATCAGGAGACAAACATGACACTTTGGCTTCAGTTTCTTTTTGTTTCAGCAGTTTTGGGAGGTAATTTTATTCCTTCTTTGAACAAAGATGACTAGTATAATGTAGGGCTTCATATGTACCCACCCACTTCCTCATGTTGGAACCTGGTTTTGTAGCCATGAAAGCGAGAATCACAGTGACAGTTTTGGCCAACACACAGGAAACAGCGACTGAGAAGATGGTGCCGAAAGCAGATTGACGGAGAAAGCAGGTCGCCTTACTTGGTTGTCCGAGAAACAATAATGAGCAGAGGAAGCAGAGCAACAGAGAGATGAGCAGGGTATAGGTGACATCCCGGTTGTTGGCTTTGACTATGGGAGTATCTTTGTATCTAATAAAAATCACAAGCACTAAAGCTGTGATCACTGCTAAAAAAGCAGCAACCATAGCAAAGCTGATCCCCAAAGGTTCTTCAAAAGAGTTTGTTTGAACTCTTGTAACTGCTTTGAACTTTTAGTAATAAATCAACAAGGCAGAAATGGCTGTGTGCCTGGAGCGTTATCTCTACTAGCTTGGCAGCAACAACTCTCTTACAATAGGGATCACTTTTAAACAGTAAATCTGGGACTGTCCCTGAAAAGTAGTGTCTGTAAGTCGTATGTTTGGTATAAGGCTAAACAGATCTGCTCAGTCAAAGACCTGCGTTGCTCTTTTATCCTGAGCTGCATGTAAATGCAGAGGCAGCTTCCTCTTTAAAGCAGCAGCACACTCTCTGCCCAGCCTACAGCCAGAGGTAGAACTGCTGAACCACTTTCCAGTCAGTTCCTCTCAGAGCAAAATCAGGAGACAAACATGACACTTTGGCTTCAGTTTCTTTTTGTTTCAGCAGTTTTGGGAGGTAATTTTATTCCTTCTTTGAACAAAGATGACTAGTATAATGTAGGGCTTCATATGTAGCAGATCTTTTAAATATGGCTTTCCTCCTTTTCTAGGTGTCCAATCAGCAGTCCAGCTGGTAGAGTCTGGAGGGGATGTCAAAAAGCCTGGAGAGTCCCTCCGCCTCTCCTGTCGAGCTTCTGGATTCACCTTCAGCAGCTATGAAATGAACTGGGTGCGACAGGCTCCTGGAAAAGGACTGGAATGGGTTGCAATAATATGGCCTGGTGGTAACCAACAATATTATGCAGACTCAGTGAAAGGGCGTTTCACCATCTCCAGAGACAACCCTTCAAACATGCTGTATCTGCAAATGAATAGTTTGAAATCAGAGGACACTGCTGTTTATTACTGTACAAGAGACACAGTGAAAGGAAGTGAATCTGAAGCCAGACAAAAACCTTCCTTTGCCAGTTGTCTGGACTGGTTCAGCTGCAGCCGCAAAATACTATATGAAGAAGTGTGGAGAGGAAAGATAAATTGTATGGATTTTGTTGACACAAATGAGGCATGTCTATTGTTCAAAATGGAACACTCAGAGTAAGCCTAGGCTACATTCAGACACCACTTTATTCTATTTCTCCAGCAATTCATTTCCTGCTAAGTTCCACTTCTTATGTGATCTTTTATACAGTGCAAAATTCAATTCTGGTAATCAAGGAGAATCTTGTTGTTGTTTAGTACTCATTCCTATATTGATTGCTTCCATGAAATGTCTATTTGCATGTTTGCAACTCTGTTAGCTCAGAAGATTGTGGCAGATTTGAGCTATAATTTTCCCACTGTATTAATGGATTACATAATGTGATGAAATTTAGGGAAGAATTCTGAAATACCACTTTTTGTTCTTGATTGAATGATAAAGCAACAGAACCTTGCATGCACTTAAATGGTGGTTCCCAATGTTATCTGATGTTGTATCACACTGGCATGAATGAAATTTAGCATGGCATGGTTGTTTATTTATTTAAAAAGCTGCAGTCCCAAATGCAACAGGAATATTAGAAACCAGGAAAAAAGCACCGGTTATCTAATTTGAACTTCCTGTAGTAGAACATCAGAACAAAAAGAAAATAAATCGGTTTCTGAACAAGAATAAACGAGAGATTTTATTCTTCACTTCTCAGTTATATAAACTTTTCACATATTGGTTTAGGTTACTTAGGATGTATGAACAAAACAAAATCTATTTGCATATATAGTAACAACCCAAGCAGAAGTCTTGAATAAGCCCCATGATATCCATTCCATTAATACCACATTGGGAATATATATAAAAGGGCAGTTGATGCTCTATATTTTCCTCTTTATTAGCTGCTCCCTGCTGTTCATGTCAGGCCTCAGCAGAATAATGTAGCATTTTGGGGAAAATATACAGCCCAGTAGCCCAGCACTGGAGGCCAATATAGAGAAGATCTCCACAGCCACCATGTATTTCCCCTTGGTGCTCAGGTAGGTTGGGACAAAGCACAACCAAACACTGCAAAACACCAACATGCTGAAGGTGATGAACTTGGCTTCATTGAAAGTGTCTGGCAGTTTCCTTACTAGAAAAGCCACTGTGAAACTAATGATAGACAACAGTCCCATGTAGCCCAGGACAAGATAAAACATGGTGACAGAACCTTCATTGCATTTGGCTACTATGATTTTGGTTAATGATACCATGTCAAAGTCTGGGAATGGGGGAGAGATAGCGAGCCACACTACACAGATACCTGCTTGAATAAGAGAGCAGGAGAAGACAATGGAGTTGGTCAGTCTTCTACCCACCCACTTCCTCATGTTGGAACCTGGTTTTGTAGCCATGAAAGCGAGAATCACAGTGACAGTTTTGGCCAACACACAGGAAACAGCGACTGAGAAGATGGTGCCGAAAGCAGATTGACGGAGAAAGCAGGTCGCCTTACTTGGTTGTCCAAGAAACAATAATGAGCAGAGGAAGCAGAGCAACAGAGAGATGAGCAGGGTATAGGTGACATCCCGGTTGTTGGCTTTGACTATGGGAGTATCTTTGTGTCTAATAAAAATCACAAACACTAAAGCTGTGATCACTGCTAAAAAAGCAGCAACCATAGCAAAGCTGATCCCCAAAGGTTCTTCAAAAGAGAGAAAATTTATAATCTTGGGGAGGCATCTTTCTTGATCTTTGTTCGGATACTCGTTTTCTGGGCATCTGAAACAGTCATCCATGTCTGATGGGGAAAAAAAAATGTTGCTCACATAACTATGCTTATTCTGTTGTTGACTGAGGTTTTTCTTTTGTCCCATGGATCTTTGACCTGGCAGTCTCTGACCCTTAGTTCCCAGTGTGAGAGCTGGTCTTGAAGAAAGGCATTTTAGTATTATCTAACTATTCTTCTGCTTATCCTTGTTCACCATCTGCATCTATGTTAATTAACATTTCCAAGTAACAGAGGAAAATACCACTAAAATATCAAACATAAATACTACACACACACACACACACAAAAAAAAAAATTCTTATAAAATGTTAGGAAAAAATAGTAATTTGAGATTGATGTGATGTGGCAAACTGAATTTAAGATTCATCCATCTCTTTTAAAGGGATTGGAGAGCTTTTCTTTTTTTAGACAACACATCTTCATACTGTATAAAGGAAAATACAGGAAAATACAATTTTGAGTCATTTATTGTCCTTGGTACAACCAAGTTCCCAATTCTTCAGCAAAGGGGTGGTTCACACATGCATTTACCATAGCTTTTAGCATTCCCCCCCCCCATCACTTGATGACTCTGGACTGTGTAAACTAACCTTGACCTATGAAAATCCCAATGTGCATATGTAGTCACATTCCATTAATCTTTTACCTGTAAGATATATTGCATGAAATTTAATCTCCATTTACACTGGTCATATTTGCAGCAATACATCACCCACCCTTTCGGTGTGAAATCTTCCCTTCTGCGCACTGAGCACAGTCGTAGCAGCAAAATTTCTCCCCCTCCTTCTTTTTCTTCTGATAGCCAGGGCGGCAGGAGGCACTGCAGACAGAAACAGGAGGTACCTATCAATAAACAGGACAATCAGATAAATTCAGAATGTTTTTGTTCAATAACTGCTATACAAGGAAACAATTGATCAGTCAGCACAGAATAATGCAAAACATGGCTGATGGCATGATTTAGCTAGTTCTTTCCTAATCATGGCGGCAAATGCCATTGGTTGAAGGCAACCTAACAATTAATGAAATGACATTAACTGCTCCACAGGTACTTTATCCAATAGGAACTGTTTTGACCAGTTTGTTGGTGACCATAAACAACTTTCTTCAGACTTTCCCACAGCCCAACAAAATTTTATTCTTCATGAGTGCTTCACTTCTGTACAAAATAGTTGTGAGCAACATATATATTTTTCACTTAATAAGAGTCCTTCAAGGTCAGGGCAAAGTCCCATCTAAACCAGCATCATGTTTGCATGGTAGCCACTTGGATGCCCATGAGAAGACCACAAGCAAGACCTGAATGCAACAACACTCTCCTCACTTATGATTAACAGCAGCATAAATCCAAAGACACACTGCTTCTAACACTGTTAGTAGAACAAAGCCAACATGTTTAGCAGATTGAAAGTCATATCCTCCATGAATCTGTCTAATCCCACTTCAAACTATTTAAATGGGTAGCCATCACTATGTGCATTATAAATGCACACAATATTCTTAGTGTGGACACACCATAAATTTGCAAAATGATATCATGCTATTGGCAGTTTCACATTTTATTGATACAGTGGTACCTCGGGTTACATACGCTTCAGGTTACAGACTCCGCTAACCCAGAAATTGTGCTTCAGGTTAAGAACTTTGCTTCAGGATAAGTACAGAAATTGGGCTTTGGCGGCACGGCGGCAGCAGGAGGCCCCATTAGCTAAAGTGGTGCTTCAGGTTAAGAACAGTTTCAGGTTAAGAACGGACCTCCGGAATGAATTAAGTACTTAACCCGAGGTACCACTGTACAGACTGATCTTGGTAGAGCTGTTCACAATCCATTTTCAGTGTTTAACTGTTAAAGCCCTAAATTACTCCCCCCCCTCCAGGTTGCTTAGATAATCATTCTTTGCAGGCCCTTTCCCATGACCCTGTCCCAGCTAATAAAATGAAGCAGAGGAGAGGGCCTACTTGGTGGTGGCACCCCACTTATTGATTCTCCTCTCCAAAGAGTTTTGCTTTGCCCAAACAATATTAACAGTAAGCATCTTCTTGAATACCTTACTGTTCTCTCCCTTCTGGTGCTTCAGCATTTCCCACCAAGTTTCCTTTGGACAGTTTCATGTTGTCCTTAAACTGTTTATGTGTTCATACAGATTTTAGATGGAGTTTTTGCTGTTGTGATTTAATGTGTGGAATTATCGCTTGCATTCTGTATGTTAACATTTTTGTGAACCAGCACTGGAGCTGTTTAGTATACAAATGTGTTATTGGGATAGGTGATAATGGGAATGTAAGAGTTGTTGTAGGCTTCACCAAAGGAAGCATACAGCCCCAATATCATCCATTCTGCTGCACAAACACACACCCATATGCCCAAGAATACACAACCTGGTTAAAATTTCTGCTCCACACAATTGATGATTCATTGATGGTGAATTCTTTCCCCTCAAAGGCATTGGGATTCACTTGTCCCACCTTTACTCGAAGAAAGGAGATGTTTGGAAATATGACCATATTGGTTAAATCAAATCCTGCAAGCAATTCCCCTTTATTATTAAAAGTCACTGTTTCCCCAGCAGCATTGTTAAATGAAGTGCCTTGAAGAAATTGGTGGAGCTAATTGAGAGGGGGAAAGGAGACATTAGTTTAAAATAACTGATGTGCTGGGAAAGGTCTGCCCACATCAAATATATAACGAGACCTTGAAGCTTAGTATGGGTGCGCCACCAAGACCCTGCATAGATCTTGTCCCCATCTCTTCTAGTCTCCTGTCCTTTCAGGAGAAGCTTTGATGAAACCATCCTCTGATGTCCAAGATGCCTTAGCAGGTTCACCAAATGTTGTTTTCATTTTTCTTCCCCCTCTACTCACATTCTATCTGCATGGCATGAAGCTACATACAGATGATGGTCTTCAAATAAGAGTTTTCTCCAAGTTAGTACATCATAGGTGAAAAACGGCTATGTATCCATTCTCACCCAATGAAGCAAAGCATTCCCAGATGGCTGACATAACAGGTGATCAGGTCTTCCCACACTATTGGGTGGCTTGATGGCTGGAGAGATGTGCAAATCAGCCCCCAAATTACTCACTGACAGAGCGGGTGAGGCAAGTAACACTATTGCAGTGGTGAAAGACTAGAAATTTGCAGCTCACTTTTCCCATGCTCCACGTATAGGTAGAAATGTGAACCCCCATGGCTTTCTCAGTCATTAATATGTGCATAATTTCTACAGGTATTCAAGGAGGACACATTTTGATGTTTTTTTTCTCTATGTATGAATGCATTCCTGGCAATGAAGACATTCTGTGGTGACAACATTACCTGCCAAGGCTGGAGATCTTGAAATTCAGAACTTTTCCTCCCCACCATCACTCTATCTTTCAATGTAGATGAGTTCCTCGAATGCAAAGCATGTGCCACAGCATAGACAGCATTATAGACACTGTAACTGTGACCTGTCATGTCCATTTCGAAAACAGGTCCAGGAAGACTCTCCAGCCTCTCCTGTCCAATACATGGTCTATCTACCTCCAGTGTTATGCTGGGATTGGAAAATGTACATCCAAATGCTTGTTCCCAAAATCCTTGGAGAAAACCATCTCCTCGTCTCCAATAAGGTTTTATGTTGTGAAGATAAGCCTGGAATCCTGGATGTCCACTTGCATGTATAGCAAAAGAAATAGCCCCCTGGAATATTTGAAAATTACTACGTGTTATAAAGCCTGTTACTGAAAAATCAATCTGGGCTGTTGTAATCCAGACCTTCCCAACAGATATATTTCTTTCATATTCCAGATCTGCTATTGGCACTAAAGTGCTCAGCCACAGAAGGGTCATGCTTTCACCATAGATAATAATTGCTCTAGCTTTTCTATCCATGAAAGAATGATAAATGTTTGATGCCATATCGCTCAGAATATCAAGGGAAATGAATCGTCCTTGTTTCTGGAGCCTTTCTGTGAAAGCTGAACATATCCCGTGCTGAGAAAGCAGTGGCTCCAGGATCTGCAAGAAGTGGTCTCCACTGTCATCAGCAGCAGCTAGGAGCCCAACCCAGGTCCATCCAAAATGTTGAAGCAACTGGATAATCCCACTGTACTGATGGGTTTCGCTTGGGACCATGTGGTAAAAGGAAGGGGAATTCTTTGTGCTACTTTCCTCTGGGGCAAATGAGCCAAATGTGAGCTGAAAGAAAATGTACAGATAGTTTAGAGATGGGTTGCAATTTGTGGTGGGCAAAAACCCCTCACTTACCTTTCCAGAATCTTTGCACAGAAATGAAAGTGGTGCCAGAGCTGTCCTGGGTGCTTATAGAAGCTTTTATAACTCAGGGATTTAATTACATGCAAAAGAAGGGGTCCTACTCTTGGAAAAGTTGGGTCTTGCTTTTTCAATATCCAATAAGGCTTTGTTTTTCTGCAAGTCATTTTCAGCCTCTTCCTGAACCACAAAGGCAGTAACAGGATGACAAGAGGTGAGCATATCTTCTCCATGAACAGATGTTACCTGTGGAATCTTGTAGAGAGTTAAGATGTTTGCCATGTGGAAAGAAATATCAGAGCTCATTCCCCCAATGACAGCTATGAGTTTTTTCTGAGTGCCACATTTGTAGTTGGGGATAAATCTATGTGAATTGAAGAGCTGGTCCAGAGTGGTGCGGTAGGTCATCCTTGCATCATAGTAGCTGTCACAGATGTGGAACCCAAGTGTGACATTGGGCAAGATTTTTGGGTTCTTGTTGACCTCGTTTACAGCAAATGTCAAGGCCAAGGCATGCTGGTAAGACTTTGTCACTACACTGCAATGAGAGTTACATTTTCTTTCAGTGGAGAATTCTAAAGCAAAAGAAATTGTTTTGTCACAATACATTTCTGTTCAGGCTTTCTGTAAAGCAGTCTAATTCAGCCATGCAAGACCATCAAGTTCCCACCACCATTTTTTGGGGGGGGAATTAGCAGAACAAACTCAACAATGCTTGAGAACTATAGAAAAAGACGGTTGGTTATGGGGAAGATGGAAGAAATGTGGGTGGGGGGAGGGGATAAAATAAATTAAAACGATGGATCACATTGACATGGATAATGAATGACAATTTGTCCTCCAACACCACAATGCCCCATTTGGGACTGAAGGACGAAATTTAAGAAATGTAAATAACTGAATAGAGATGTCTGATGTTGACATATTGCTTATAGGTGTCTATTTCTTACAATTTCTAATCTGTCTTACCTGATATGGGATGGAAGGTATCTTACCTTGGAAGATCGAAGCCCAAATCATTAGAAGGATGTTGTTCGAAGGACACTTCAGGGAAAAAGAAGATGATCTGAGAAGAGATGGCACCAATGAGGAGGTCCCCAGGCTCATACCATTCATGGGGAACAGGAAGGGGGTCATTTGTTGGACATTTCAGGGTATCTACTTTGCACACCATGTGGGGCAGCAGAAGCAGAAACACCACTAACACCACCATCTGACAGCAATTTTCTCTAGATGAAGATGCTGCTGTGTCTATCTGCAGCCTTATTCCTGACACTACCCTAGTCAAACAATGCACATCAGGATATAGCTGACTCTGCCAATGTGATTGGTGAAGAGAAGAATATCACCTTTAAACTTAATATCTATACGCTTGCAAAACAAATCAAATCAGATGGTACGTGTGATAACAGGGCTGTGGAATGAAACTGGTGGAATCCTGGTTTCCTCTTGCCCTCAATCCCACCTCTCAATGACAAAATTGGTGGGATTTATTGAGCTACTTCTAGGTTGTTTTTCCTACTCCCTTCCAGAAAGTTCGTGGAGATTTGCCAAGGAAAATGAATGACAGTGAGCCAGATAATTACAGAGGAGGTAATTACCCCTGGCGAGGAGTTTGGTTTCTAAGGGATGACATGTGTTTTGCTCTCCCCACCCCCACCCCGCAACTTGTTTTGTTAGTGCAACAGTAACTGGGATGGAGGTTCAGGTGATCACAGCAAAAAACAACAACCCAAAAAACACCAGTAGGACAGCTAAGCCCAACCCAAAGGAGAAGACAGAAAGAAGGATGGAATATTTCCACTCAGAAATATTTCAATTATATACCTCTGTGAAGAATTTTGAGAACTGCATTTTACACAGACACACAAAATATACAACAGAAGACGGACCCTGAGATTTTCCTACAGGACAGAATTGAGGGAACATAGAAAGCTGTCTTATTCTGAGTGTTCCATCTAGTTCTTATACTGAGTGCTCCATCAAGTTGTCTACATTATCTGGGAAATTTAATTTCCAAGGGTGCCAGACAATCCCACTTTCCTGCATTTTTCTCCTCCATGAAAGAATGATTGACTCACTCACTTTGAAAGGACCAGTCATCCTGGTGGTCTTTTGATTAGATTTTTTGGTCCTCTTTCTGTGTGGGTGGGGTGATTCTTTGTTCCTTTCTTAATCTCCCCCCACAATTTTTTTTTGGGGTGGTGGCATGTGGTTTATCATTTGTTAAATAATTGTTTTATACTTTTTATGTCTACCATCTTCATTTGTCACTTTTCATTCTGAAAATTCAATTTTTATATTACAGTACTCTCATTTTACTCAACATCGCCATCCTGGCTTGTCCCCACCCTCCTTCACCAGTCCCTGTCTGCTTGCCCCAATTTTTTACCTGGCAGGCAGAATGGCAGCCTGTCTGTGCCTGGACTATCAGAAATGTCACAATGGGAGTGCTATCTCCTCTCGTGAAGTATTTGTGGTACTTGGAGACAGTTCTACCCCTTTTGCCAGTTCACGTGACTGGACTGAGCAGAGTTACTTAAGTCCCCCGTGTCCAGTCACATCCTTGCCATGTCACTTTTGGGGGACTTACACTGGTCGCAGCTCAGCCAGCTTCTGCTGAGACGAGATGATAAAATTAAATCAGAATATCTTCATCTGAACTGGATTTGAGAACTTAACATCTCTGAAGATCCACCAGATCCTAACTTGTTAACCCTAGTAGCCTTTGTCACAGGATTGCCCCCTAAGGAGCTATTTTAACTGAAGACAAAGATTAATAGAATTTGTACTCACTTCAACACAAGAATAACTCTCTGCAAGGTTGTGGGTCCCCCCCTTTTGTATTTTTGTGTTCCCAAGGGCCCCTAGGAATAATCAGACCTTCCTCTCCAAGGGAAAGTTGATTCTCCATCCTCAGAGAAGCTGATGCCAAGTCAGAGTCCCCTTCTCCTCCATTGTAGGGTATGGAGATGAGGGATCCTACACCTTCCCAGTCCCCTAACACCTTCCAGACAACAACAGCTACTGATTGGGAACTGCGGAGCTCAACTCATTTCCTGTTGTTTCCAATAAGACAGAAATGTGTGTTTTGTTTTTGTTTTAAAAAAAGTTCAACCCCAAGAGCATATGGGTCTTTTGAAGGGACAGGTGAACTCTCTATACCCCAGTCTCATGAGTGCAACTTAGAATAGATAGATACATATATTGTTGTTCTTTTTATCTTTTAAAAACCACTGTCTACTGTCCATATTTTTTTAAAAAAAGGTTATGTTACTTATCGTTGATAATGATCCAATAGTAATAATCTCCCTTCTTATGCTCACTGATATATGCAAAGTCACAAGAACTTGGACTTCTTGCTTCAGGCCTTAGGATCACACCTCTCACTTCACACATAATGCCTGGAATGACGCATTAAGTCCCTTTAAGAGCCAGACCATCACATCATTACGTGGTCTTTATTGCCAATGTTCACTGCACTAGTGGCTTCATTCTTGTGTATGTATGGCTTTACATCTTATTCTTGCCCTCACCCAATGTGCTTTTCATGTCATAATTAGAGGCTCTTGCCTTTTCTATCTCATCTTTCCTGTTCCCATTCCAGGTGCCCTCACACAGGTTGTACTGATAGAGTCGGATCTAGTATTGAAGAAACCTGAAGGATCCCACCTGTGCTGTCATAGGATTTGATATTAAACACTACTATATGGACTGCGTCCAGCAAAAACCTGGGAAAAGCTTGGAATGGCCTCTTCACTACTATAGTGTTGGGAGCAAATACTGCTACTCTACAATCCAAGGGGCTAAACTGAGACTGGAGGATCAATAGCTGGTATAAGGACCCCCAAATGTCTCTTCTAGGGGACATGGCAAGATCAGGACAAGATGGGAAGGCAGGAACTAGTCTCAATCTTTATTCCTTTTGAACCAGTCTGATACATATATTCTTTTTTTCATTATTTAACAAAATCTACTGTTCTTAATTTATTTATTTTTTTGTAAATTACCTATGTTACCCATCGAGTTTGATACCTTTGTGGATAATGATAACGATAACTATAATGATAACGATAATGATATCTTTATTGTCATTGTCCCATGTGGAACAATGAAATTGAAAAACTACTACAAAACTACATAAAACTACTACAAAACTACATAAAACGACTACAAAACTACATAAAATATTTAAAAACCCCTAAAAACTCTAAAACCCCATTTTATTTAGAATCAGAATTGCATTTGCATACAAACTGTTTCTCAGGCGGCTAGTCCTGGCCTTTATAACCCTATACCTTCTTCCAGAAGGCAGAAGCTGAAAGAGATCATTTCTGGGGTGTGTACTATCCTGCGCTATCTCTGCCCACTTTCTTATGACACCTGGCAGCATAGATTTGATCTAAGATGGGAAGAGTGCACCCAATTATTCTCTCTGCAGTCTTTACAACCCAGGATAGCATTCTTTTTTCCCTGGCCGTGCAGCTCCCAAACCACACACACAGATCATAAGTTAGTACCCTCTCCACAGTGCAATGGTAAATTGCCATCAACAGATCCTTTGAGAGATTGTTTTTTCCGGAGGATTCTCAGAAAATATAATCTCTGATGAGCATTGTATGAAATCTGTGGCATTGATGCTTTAAATGCACACTTGACGAAAAGACGAGAGATATGGTTCCATATTATATTGGCTCCTCCCCTCTTATATTCACTGTCTTTTCCCTTCCTTATTTCATTCATTGTGAGTTTCATGTGACAACTGTGGGCTGTTGCTTTTCCTATTTCAGCTCTTTTTCCTGTGTTCCTATTCCAGGCATCCGTACACAAATTGTTCTGACCCAGTCGGATCCAGTTCTAAAGAAACCTAGAGAATCTAACAAACTCTCCTGTCCTGTCACTGGGTTTAATGTTAACAGCTACGCTATGGACTGGTTCCGACAAAAACCTGGAAAAGGATTGGAATGGCTTGTTCACTACTATAAAGTTGGGAGCGATTATAGATATTCCCCTACAATCCAAGGGCGATTCACAGCCTCAAACGGACAGCTCCAACATCTATCTGCAAATAAACAACCTGAAAGCAGAAGACACGGCAGTCTATCACTGTCCAAGAGACATACTGAGTGAGATCCCACTAGACCTCACATAAAAAAACCCTTCACTGCATCTCATTTTGTGAGAAATAACCACAGGGGGCAGCAAAGAGCAACAAACCAGAAAGCCACAGACCAGAAATGATCAATGGTCCACCAATTTAATTTATTGGCCACACTCCAGTCTGCAGTGAGGTGGATTAATATTGTCGGATGATCTTTTGTGCTGTTGGAAACTGAATCCACTCATTAGGCTGCAGTTGTGGATGTTCTATTAAGGCCTTCACATGCAGATTTGTAGGCCTAGGTAGGTTGATTGAGGGGAGGTAGGACATAACCTAACCCCTACAGATACCAACCAATGAAGATGTCCATTCTGCACAATGTAAAATTGGTCCCATGGTGGGGCAGCTCCTGCCCTTTGCAACTCCTCACCATTTTGTATCAGACAAACACCTTCTCTACTGTCTTTTCAGCAATTGCTAAAGACATTACTCCTTCATCAAACATTCTAAATTGAGGCATTTATCCCAACTGGTAAGAACATTGGACATGGATTGATTGGAGGTGTATAGAAGTGCTTTTTAGCTGGCTGTCCTGGAGTAGAGGACACTTGGATGAATGGGGTCGCAATGGAATGCATTACCCAAATCCAATCAGCTGGAGAAATGTCATCCTACCAGAGCTGCCCAGGTGCAGCAGGAATCCAGCTGGCTGAACTGAGGCTGGAGCATCTAAGGCTGGCATAAGGATCTCACAAATGGCTTTTCTAGGGAAAATTGCATGATAAGGACATTACTGGAAGGAGGAACCTAGTTTCAATTTTTATTCCATTCGAACCAGTCTGATACATATATATATTTATTTATTTTGCAATATCTACTGTTCATTTTTTTAAAATCATTTTGTAGATTACCTGTGTTACCCTTCTAGTCTGAAACGTTGGTTAGTACGCATTCTTTAGAATCTGTGGCATAGATGTTTTAAGTGCACACTTAAAGGCCAGAGATATGATTCCATCATAATATAACCCCTTCTTATATTCGCTGATTTATGCAAAGCTGCAAAAAGGAGTGTCCCCCTTAAGCCTTCAAAGCCTCACACCCCACCCGGACTTCCTGCAACAGCACATTACGCCTCTTTCTGATCCAGACTATCCCACCATTATGCTGACTTCACTGCCAGTGCTCATTGCACTGGTTGCTGCTTTCCCATGTATGTTGAGATCTTTTCCCTTCCTTAATTCATTCATTTTGAGTTTCATGTGATAACTGTGGGCTGTTGCTTCTCCTATTTCAGCTATTTTCCCTTCCTTCCTATTCCAGGCACCCTCACCCAAATTGTTTTGACCCAGTCAGATCCAGTACTGAAGAAACCTGGAGAATCTAATAAACTCACCTGTGCTGTCACTGGGTTTAATGTTAACAGCTACTATATGGCCTGGGTCCGACAAAAACCAGGAAAAGGACTGGAATGGCTTGTTCTCTATTATAAAGCTGGGAACGATTATAGATATTCCCCTTCAATCCAAGGGCGAGTCACAGCCTCAACAGACAGCTCAAACTTTTATCTACAAATGAACAACCTGAAAGCAGAAGACACAGCAGTCTATTACTGTGCGAGACACACAGTGAGTGAGATCCCACTAGAGCTCAGACAAAAACACTTAGCTGCATTTCATCCTGTGAAATATAACCAGAGGTGGCAGCAAAGGGCAACAAACCAGAAAGTCACAAACCAGAAATGACTGGTGGTCCACCGATTTCATTTTTTGACCATGCTCCGGTCTGCAGTGAGTTGCTCTAATATTGTCAGATGCGAAAGAACAGCTCTGTGACAGCTCTGTTAGCACAGGGACTAAGTTGGTTCATATGGGAGAGGTAGTCCTTAAGGCCTTGAGGTCCTAAGCCATGAGGCATTATAGATCAGCACCAGCACTTTGAATTGGTCCCAGAAACTAATTGGCAGCCAGAGTGCAGTTAGGCCACGATGAATCATTAGTTTATTCAGATTAGTCTGAAACATATATTGTTTTCTTTTTTCTTCTTAAAATCCCCTACTGTTTTATCATTAAAAACATATACAAAGATTTCATGGATCATGTAATATGCGTAGCAATTTGGGTTTGAAAATTTTGTTAATGTGCATGCATAGAATCTATGGCATAGATGTTTTAAGTGCACACTTGATGAGAAGGCAGGATGTGTGGAATTTGGATTCCATATTAATAGTTTCCTTTCTTATGCTCACTGATTTATGCAAATCAAGGCATTGGGCGTCCTACTTAAGCTTTGAAAGCCTCACTTCTCACACAGACTTATAATGGTGAGGAGTTGCAAAGGGCAGGAGCCGCCACACTAAAGGACCATTTCAACATAGTGTAGAATGGACATATTTATTGGTTGGTATCTGTAGGGGTTAGGTTATGTCCTATCCCCCCTCAATCAACCTACCTAGGCCTACAAATCTGCTTGTGAAGGCCTTAATAGAACATCCACAACTGCAGCCTAATGAGTGGGTTCAGTTTCCAACAGCACAAAAGATGATGAAAAATACCATACTAGAAAAACTGCCTTCCTAGACATTGTTAAAGGAAAATATCTTTTGTCTTGGAAGGAAGCTGACAAGCTCTCTCAGGGAAAGGCGCAGGTGGGGGAAATGTGGGGAGGGCACTGTCTCAGAGCATCTCTTTTACATCCGACAATATTAATCCCCCTCGCTGAAGACTGGAGTGTAGCCAATAAATTAAATTGGTGGACCTTTGATCATTTCTGGTTTGTGGCTTTCTGGTTTGTTGCCCTTTGCCCTTTAATAGTTTCCCTTCTTATGCTCACTGATTTATGCAAAGCTACAAGACATTGGGTGTCCTACTTAAGCTTTTAAAGCCTCACTTCTCACACAGAGTTCCTGGAACAGCACATTAAGTCCCTTTCGGAGCCAGAGCACTGCATCACTATGCCGTCTTTATTGCCAGTGCTCATTGTGCGTGGAACTTTACATCTACATCTTATTCCTTCCTTCATTTAATGTGGGTTTCATGTGGGCTGTTGCTTTTTCTATCTCATCTATTTTTCACTTCCAATTCCAGGTGCCCTCACAGAGATAGTTCTGACGCAGTTGGACCCAGTATTGAAGAAACCTGGAGAATCCCATGAGGTCACCTGTGCTGTTACTGGATTTGATGTTAATAGAATTGTTATGGAGTGGGTCCGGCAAAAACCTGGGAAAGGATTGGAATGGCTCGTTGATTACAATAAAGCTTGGAGCAGTCAATATTATATGCCTACAATCCAAGGGCAATTCACAGCCTCAACAGACAGCTCCAACATCTATCTGCAAATAAACAACCTGAAAGCAGAAGACACGGCAGTCTATCACTGTTCAAGAGACATACTGAGTGAGATCCCACTAGACCTCACATAAAAACCCTTCACTGCATCTCATTTTGTGAGAAATAACCACAGGGGGCAGCAAAGAGCAACAAACCAGAAAGCCACAGACCAGAAATGATCAATGGTCCACCAATTTAATTTATTGGCCACACTCCAGTCTGCAGTGAGGTGGATTAATATTGTCGGATGATCTTTTGTGCTGTTGGAAACTGAATCCACTCATTAGGCTGCAGTTGTGGATGTTCTATTAAGGCCTTCACATGCAGATTTGTAGGCCTAGGTAGGTTGATTGAGGGGGGATAGGACATAACCTAACCCCTACAGATACCAACCAATGAAGATGTCCATTCTGCACAATGCAAAATTGGTCCCATAGTGAGGCAGCTCCTGCCCTTTGCTACTCCTCACCATTATATATCAGACAGGAATTTCCTCTGTTATCTGGGCAGCAACTGCTAAAGACATTGCTCCTTCATCAACAAACAAAATCTACTGTTCTTTTTTTTTTTAAAAAAAAAATCATTTTGTAGATTACATATGTTACCCATCGAGTTTTATACCTTTGTTTACAAGCAGTCTATGTAATCTGTGGTATAGATGCTTTAAATGCACACTTGATGAAAAGACAAGAGATATGGTTGCATATTATATTGGTTCCTCCCCTCTTATATTCGTTGATTTATGCAAAGCTGCAAAAAGTAGTCTCCCTCTTCAGGCTTAAAAGTCTCACACCCCACCCAGACTTCCTGCAATGGCACATTAAGTCTCTTTCTGATCCAGACTATCCCGCCATTATGTTGTCTTTACTGCCAGTGCTCATTGCCTTGGCTACCTCTTTCCCATGTATGTTGAGGTCTTTTTCCTTCCTTAATTCATTGTGAGTTCCATGTGATAACTTTGGGCTGTTGCTTTTCCTATTTCAGCTTTCCCCCCTGCCTTCCCATTCCAGGCACCCTCACACAAATTGTTCTGACTCAGTCGGATCCAATACTGAAGAAACCTGGAGAATCCCATAAACTCACCTGTGCTGTCACTGGGTTTGATGTTAACAGCTACTATATGGGCTGGGTTCGACAAAAACCTGGAAAAGGATTGGAATGGCTTGTTCACTACCACAAACCTGGGAGCACTGATTATTATTCCCCTACAATCCAAGGGCGATTCATAGCCACTAAGGACAACTCCAACTTCTATCTGCAAATGAACAACCTGAAAGCAGAAGACACGGCTGTCTATTACTGTGCGAGAGACACAGTGAGTGAGATCGCACTAGACCTCAGACAAAAACCCTTCACTGCATTTCATTTTGTGAGAAATAAGCACAGGAGGCAGCAAAGGGCAACAAATCAGAAAGCCACAAACCAGAAATGACTGATGGTCCACAGATTTCATTTTTTGACCAGGCTCCAATCTGCAATGAGTTGCTCTAATTTTGTCTGCTACAAAAGAACAGCTCTGAGACAGTGCCCTCCCCACATTTCCCCCACCTGTGCCTTTCTTTGAGAGAGCTTGTCAGCTTCCTTCTAGGGCAAAAGATATTTTCCTTTAACAATGTCCAGGAAGGCAGTTTTTCTAGTGTAGTTTTTCTCATGATCTTTTGTGCTGTTTGAAGCCCACTCATTAGGCTGTGGTTGTGGATGTTCTGTTAAGGCCTTCTGGAGCAGATTTGTAGGCCTAGGTAGATTGATTGAGGAGAGGTAGGACATAACCTAACCCCTACAGTGCTTTTTAGTTGGCTGTCCTGGAGCAGAGGACACTTGGATGAATGGGGTCACAATGGAGTGCATCACCCAAATCCACTCAGCTGGAGACATGTCATCCTACCAGAGCTGCCCAGGTGCAGCAGGAATCCAGCTGGCTGAACTGAGCCTGGAGCATCTAAGTCAGGCATAAGGATCCCCAAATGGCTGTTCTAGGAAAAACAGCAAGGTCAGAACATTACTGGAAGGAGGGACCTAGTCTCAATTTTTATTCCATTTGAACCAGACTGATACATAAATGTATTTATTTATTTTGCTATATCTACTGTTCAATTTTTTAAAATCATTTTGTAGATTCTCTGTGTTACCTATTGAGTTTGATACCTTTGTCGATAAGCATTCTATATAATCCCTGGCATAGATGTTTTAAAAACACACTTGATGAAAAGGCATGAGATATGGTTCCATATTAATATACTCCCTTCTTATAATCACTGATTTATGCAAAACCTCAAAAAAGGAGTGTCCCCCTTAAACCTTCAAAGCCTCACACATCACCCAGACTTCCTGCAACAGCACATTACGCCTCTTTCTGATCCAGACTATCCCACCACTATGCTGTCTTTACTGCCAGCGCTCACTGCATTGGCTGCTTTTTTCCCATGTATGCTGAGATCTTTTCCCTTCCTTAATTTATTCATTGTGAGTTTCATGTGATAACTGGGGGATGTTGCTTCTCCTATTTCAGCTATATTTCCTCCCTTCCTATTCCAGGCACCCGCACACAAATTGTTCTGACTCAGTCGGATCCAGTACTGAAGAAACCTGGAGAATCTCACAAACTCGCCTGTGCTGTCACTGGGTTTAATGTTAACAGCTACACTATGGGTTGGGTCCGACAAAAACCTGGAAAAGGATTGGAATGGCTTGTTCGTTATAATAAAGGTTGGAGCAGTCAGGAGTATTCCCCTACAATCCAAGGGCGATTCACAGCCTCAACGGACAGCTCAAACTTCTATCTGCAAATGAACAACCTGAAAGCAGAAGACACAGCAGTCTATTACTGTGCGAGAGACACAGTGAGTGAGATCCCACTAGACCTCAGACAAAAACCCTTCACTGCATTTCATTTTGTGACAAATAACCAGAGGGGGCAGCAAAGGGCAACAAATCAGAAATGATCAATGGTCCAACGATTTAATTTATTGGCCACATTCCAGTCTGCAATGAGTTACACTAATATTTTCTGATGCAAAATAACAGTTTTGAGACAGTCCCTTCCCTCATTTCCCCCACCTGTGCCTTTCTCCCAGAGAGCTTGTCAGCTTCCTTCCAAGACAAAATATATTTTCCTTTACCAATGTCTAGGAAGACAGTTTTTCTAGTGCAGTTTTTCTCATGACATTTTGTGCTGTTGTAGACTGAAAGCACACATTAGGCTGCAATAGTGGATTTTTAGTTAAGGCCTTCTTATGCAGATCTGTAGGCTTATGTTGATAGATTCAGGGGAGGCAGGACATAACCTAACTCCTGCAATCAAAACAAAAATAAATAAATAAATAAATAGAAAAAATCCTTTCAGTAGCACCTTAGACACCAACTAAGTTAGTCATTGGTATGAGCTTTCGTGTGCATGCACACTAACCCCTGCAGATACCAACCAATGAAGATGTCCATTCTGCACAATGTTAAATTGGTTCTTTAGTGTGGTGGCTCCTGACGTTTGCAAATCCTCACCTTTATATATCAGACAGGCAACTTCTCTATTATTTTTTGCAGCAATTGCTAAATCGCTTAAAAAACAATAGAGTCCAGAAGATATGGCTGTCTGTTACTGTGTGAGAATCACAGTGAGTGAGATCCCACTAGAAAGTCTGATGAAAGCATTCAGTCTCCAACAACACAAAATTTCATATGAAAAGTTGCACCTGGGGAACTTCTGCCTTCCTCAATATTTGTAAAGGAACAGGGGCCATTTCTGGAAGGAAGTTAAAAAAAAAAAATCAAAGATGGGAAGTGGGGGGAGAGGATTGTCTCAGAACTTACCTTTTGTATTGGAACAAGAAAGATGTGGAACAACTTACTGCAGGCAGAACCTAGGCTAAAGAATTGCAGCTGTTGGGCATTTATAATTTCTCAGCTTTATACATCCGTTCTGCAACAAGTTTTACTGGTTTGTGCATCTTTGGTACCCCCTCTGGCAATTAGTCACCAAATCAAAGGCAGTGAAGCATTTTTGTCAACAGACTGTATTTGTGTGCATTCTGTTTGGGCCTTCTTATAAATTTGTGTTCATTAAGATTGGATACTAAGTAGATTAAATGTGGGGAGCTTTGCAGTTACATAAATCCTACAGATAATGATAATAAGAATAGCAATAGTAATAATAATAATAATAATTTATTTAATTTATATACAGGATTTTATCCAAAGATCACAGGCCTGTATGCAACATTAAGAACATAATTTACAAAACATAATAAAAAACATGATGCAGTGCATAATATTACAAAGCATAATAAGAAAATGATCAAAATAACAGTCTCCATCACACAGACTTTTAACACGCCATAGATTATTTAATAGCTGAAGGCCTGGGTAAGGAGGAATGCGTTCACCAGGCACCCAAAGACCTGCAATGATGGAGCTATTCCACAGATGAGGAGCCACCAAAGAAAAAAGCCCATTTCATGTTGTCACTCTCCAAAACCTCTCAGGGAGAGGAGACAAAGAGAATGGCCTTGGGTGACAGGCACAGGGACAAGGTCGGTTCATATGGGAGAGATGGTCGGTAACTCATTGAGGTCATGAGCCATGAGGCTTTATAGACCACCATCAGCACTTTGAATTGGGCCCAGAAACTTATTGACAGCCAGTGGAGTTGGGTCAGGATCAATCCTTAGTCCATTCAGATCGGTCTGAAACATATATTGTTTTATTTTTTCCTTTTAAAATCCCCTACTGTTTTATCATTAAAAACATATACAAAGATTTCATGGATCATCTAATATAGGTAGCAATTTGGGTTTGATCATTTTGTTAATGTGCATGCATAGAATCTATGGCATAGATGTTTTAAGTGCACACTTGATGAGAAGGCAGGATGTGTGGAGTTTGGATTCCATATTAATAGTTTTCCTTCTTATGCTCACTGATTTATGCAAAGCTACAAGACATTGGGTGTCCTACTTAAGCCTTCAAAGCCTCACTTCTCACACAGACTTCCTGGAACAGCACATTAAGTCCCTTTCAGAGCCAGAGCATTGCATCACTATGCTGTCTTTATTGCCAGTGCTCATTGCACTGGCTGCCTCTTCCTCATGTGTGTTGAACTTTACATCTACATCTTATTCCTTCCTTCATTTAATGTGGGTTTCATGGGGGCTGTTACTTTTTCTATCTCATCTATTTCTCACTTGCAATTCCAGGTGCCCTCACACAGATAGTTCTGACGCAGTCAGACCCAGTATTGAAGAAACCTGGAGAATCCCATAAACTCACCTGTGCTGTTACTGGATTTGATGTTAACAACAATATTATGTGGTGGGTCCGGCAAAAACCTGGAAAAGGATTGGAATGGCTTGCTGAGTACTATACACCTGGGACCAATTTTTATTCCCCTACAATCCAAGGGCGATTCACAGCCTCAACGGACAGCTCCAACCTCTATCTGCAAATGAACAACCTGAGAGCAGAAGACACGGCTGTCTATTACTGTGCAAGAAGCACAGTGAGTGAGATCCCACTAGACCTCAGACAAAAACCCTTCACTGCATTTTATTTTGTGACAAATAACCAGAGGGGGCAGCAAAGGGCCACAAGCCAGAAATGATCAATGCTCCACCAATTCCTTCTAAGACAAAATATATTTTCCTTTAACGATGTCTAGGAAGGCAGTTTTTCTAGAAAGGTTTTTTACATGATAATTTGTGCTGTTGGAAACTGAACCCACTGCAGTTGTGGATGTTCTGTTAAGGCCTTCGGATGCAGTTTTGTAGGCCTATGTAGGTTGATTGAAGGGAGCTAGGACATAACCTTAACCCTACTGATACCAACCAATGAAGATGTCCATTCTGCACAATGCAAGATTGGTCATTTAGTGTAGCTGCTCCTGCCCTTTGCAACTCCTCCCCATTGTGTGTTAGACAAACACCTTTATTGTCTTTTCAGCAATTGCAAAAGACATTACTCCTTCATCAAACATTCTAAATTGAGGCATTTATCCCAATTGGTAAGAACATTGGACATGGATTGATTGGAGGTGTGTATAAGTGCTTTTTAGCTGGCTGTCCTGGAGCAGAGGACACTTGGATGAATGGGGTCGCAATGGAATGCATTACCCAAATCCACTCAGCTGGAGACATGCTCTTCTATTTGAGGTTCCCAGCTGCAGCAGGAATCCAGGTGGCTGAACTGAGCCTGCGGCACCTAAGGCTAGCATAAGGATCCCCAAATGGGTGTTCTAGGGAAAATTGCAAGGTCAGGATATTACTGGAAGGAGGGACCTAATCTCAATTTTTATTCCATTTGAACCAGACTGACATACATATTCTTCTTTTATTAACCATATCTACTGTCCTATTTTTTAAAAAAATCATTTTGTAGATTAACTATGTTAACCTTCTAATTTGAAACGTTTGTTAGTATGGATCTTCTATAATCTGTGGCATAGATGTTTTAAAAACACACTTGATGAAAATGCAAGAGATATGGAGAACAGACGTGGAGAAAAGAATAATCTGGGACGCTAGCAAAGTCCCAAGAGATCTTGAGAGAGATAAAGTACTATCAGATGCAATATATGGAATTGATGAATCAAGAAATAGAATGGAAAATAAAGCAAATGAGACAAAAAACATTTGAATCTGCAGATAAATGTGGGAAACTTTTGTCATGGCAACTAAAAAAGAGGCAGAAACTGAATACAGTGACGAGTTTAGAGATGGAGGGAAAGACTATTTACAAACCCAACGAGATAAGTAATTGTTTTCAAAGTTTTTTCAGGAAATTATATACACAAGGGCCAGTAAACGAACAAGAAATTGAAGAATTTCTTAGAAATTACGGATTACCAAAAATTTCAGAACAAAATAAAAGGATCCTGAATGAGAAAATAACAGAACAAGAGATAGAGGGTGCCATCCAGAATATGCAACTGGGAAAATCACCAGGACCAGATGGCTTGACTGCCAGTTACTACAAAATGCTGAAGGATTGGTTAATACAACCATTAAAGGAAGTTTGTAATGAAATTATGGAGGGGAAAAAGGCACCTGAATCGTGGAAAGAGGCTTTCATCTCGCTTATACCGAAAACAGAGACTGAAAAAAACCAGGTTAAAAACTACCGCCCTATATCTTTACTCAATGTGGATTATAAAATTTTTGCAGACATTTTGGCAAAAAGATTGAAGAGAGTGTTATTAGGGGAGATTCATAAGGACCAAACTGGCTTTCTCCCAGGGAGATATATGTCAGCTAATGTGAGGAACATTATCGATATTTTGGAGCTGTTAGAAGTTGACATTAATAGAAAGGCTGTTTAAATTTTCGTGGATGCGGAGAAAGCCTTTGACAACATTTGCTGGAGTTTTATGGAAAAGAATCTCCAAGGGATGGGGGTAGGCCATGGTTTTGAAAACGGTATAGGTGCAATATATTCAGAACAAAAAGCAAAGTTAATTGTAAATAATGTGGTAACGGAAGAAATATCTATAGAAAAAGGTACACGACATGGTTGCCCAATATCCCCTCTACTCTTTATATCAGTCCTGGAGGTTTTGTTAAATATGATTAGAAGGGATCAGTTGGTTAAAGGAATTCAGGTCGGAGCTAGATATTATAAATTAAGAGCATTTGCAGATGACCTAGTTTTGACTCTGCAACAGCCAGACACTAGTACTAAAAGAGTGTTAGAACTAATTGAAATATTTGGTCAAGTAGCAGGATTTAAATTGAATAAACAGAAAACAAAGGTTTTGGAGAAAAACTTAACAATGGAAGAAAGAGAGAGGTTTCAGAGTGAAACAGGTTTGGAGATAACGAAGAAAGTGAAATACCTGGGGGTAAACTTAACATCTAAGAATGTGAACTTATTTAAAGACAATTATGAAAAATGTTGGTCAGAAGTAAAGAAAGATTTAGAAACATGGTCAAGGTTGAAACTGTCCTTGTTAGGTCGAATTGCTACTATCAAGATGAATGTATTGCCTAGAATGTTATTTTTGTTTCAGACCTTACAAATTCTGGACAAGATGGATTGTTTCAAGAGGTGGCAGAAAGATATATCAAAATTTGTCTGGCAGGGCAAAAAGCCCAGAATAAAGTTTAAGATTTTAACTGATGCAAAAGATAGAGGGGGGTTTGCTCTGCCGGACTTAAGATTATATTACGAAGCAGCAGTTTTCTGCTGGCTGAAAGACTGGCTACTTCTTGAGAACACAGACATCTTAGATTTGGAAGGATATGATAATTGTTTTGGTTGGCATGCATACTTATGGTATAACAAGGCAATGGTGTACAAAGGTTTTAAAAATCATATTGTTAGAAAAGCATTATATAATGTTTGGAGCAGATACAAAGATCTATTGGAAACTAAAACTCCCAGGTGGTTGTCACCAATGGAAGCCAAGGGGGTGAAAAAACTTAATATGGATTCTAAATGGCCAAAATATTGTGAAATCTTAGAATATGAAGGTGAAAGGGTCAAGCTTCAGAGTTATGAAAAACTAAAGTCCAAAGTTCGAGATTGGTTGCATTACTACCAGATAAATGAGACATTTAAAGAGGACAGGAAAATAGGATTCCAGAAGGAGAGGTCAAAGTTAGAAACGGAACTGTTAGATCCCAATACTAAGAATCTGTCAAGTATGTATAATTTGCTGCTTAAATGGAATACACAGGAGGAAACGGTGAAATCAGCTATGATTAAATGGGCACAGGATATCGGTCATGACATTATGTTTGCTGACTGGGAACAGTTATGGACCACTGGTGTTAAGTTCACGGCATGTAATGCCTTAAAAGAAAATATAATGAAAATGATTTACAGGTGGTACATGACCCCAGTCAAGCTTGCAAAAATTTACCATTTGCCCAATAATAAATGTTGGAAATGTAATGAGAATGAAGGTACCTTTTATCACCTATGGTGGACCTGCCCGAGGGTGAAAGCATTCTGGGAAATGATCTATAATGAAATTAAGAAAGTCCTTAAATGGACATTTACTAAGAAACCAGAGGCTTTTCTCCTGGGCATGGTTGGCCAATTGGTGCCAAAGAAGGATAGGACTTTCTTTATGTATGCTACTACTGCAGCAAGAATTCTTCTGGCAAAGTATTGGAAGATGCAAGAACTACCTACTCTTGAAGAATGGCAGACAAAGGTGATTGACTTCATGGGACTGGCAGAGATGACCGGCAGAATTCGTGACCAGGGGAAAGAGGCAGTGGAAGAAGACTGGAAGAAATTTAAAATATACCTTAAAAACTGTTGTAAAATTGATGAGTGTTAAGATGTCAAGGGGTAAGAAACAGAGAATTACAGCTGTAATCAACAAATTTATGGGAATTTAATGAAGGGATTTAAATGAGCAATTTGACTAAAGGGTTGCTAAAAAATTCTTTTTAAAATAAGGATGCAGCGAAAGGGAGGTATGGGGAAGTCGATTGAAAGAAGTTACAGGAAAATAAGACTATGAATTTATTTATGTCTGATTTGTTTATGTTTGTTTATGTTTTGTGATGTGTTTGTCTTTTAATTATGTGTTTTAAAAATTGAATAAATATATATATATATAAAAAGAGATATGGTTCCATATTAATATATTCCCTTCTTATAATCACTGATTTATGCAAAACCTCGAAAAGGAGTGTCCCCCTTAAGCCTTCAAAGCCTCACACCCCACCCAGACTTCCTGCCACAGCACATTACGTCTCTTTCTCATCCAGACTATCCCACCATTATGGTTTCTTTACTGCCAGTGCTCATTGCCCTGGCTGCTTCTTTCCCATGTATGTCAAGGTCTTTTTCCTTCCTTAATTCATTGTGGGTTTCATGTGATAACTGTAGGCTGTTGCTTTTCCTATTTGAGCTATTTTTCCTGCCTTCCTATTCTAGGTACCCTCACCCAAATTGTTCTGACCCAGTCAGATTCAGTACTGAAGAAACCTGGAGAATCTCACAAACTCACCTGTGCTGTTACTGGATTTGATGTTAATGGATATGTTATGGTGTGGGTCTGACAAAAACCTGGAAAAGGATTGGAATGGCTTGTTCGCTACAAAAAAGTTTGATGCAGGCAAGATTATTCCCCTACAATCCAAGGGTGATTTACAGCCTCAATGGACAGCTCCAACTTCTATCTGCAAATGAACAACCTGAAAGCAGAAGACACGGCTGTCTATTACTGTGCGAGACGCACAGTGAGTGAGATGCCACTAGTCCTCAGACAAAAACCCTTCACTGCATTTCATTTTGTGACAAATAACCAGAGGCAGCAGCAAAGGGCAACAAACCAGAAAGCCACAAACCAGAAATGACTGATGGTCCACCAATTTCATTTTTTGATCATGCTCCAGTCTGCAATGAGTTGCTCTAATATTGTCAGATGCAAAAGAACAGCTCTGTGACAAGCACAGGGAATAGGTTGGTTCATATGGGAGATGTAGTCCTTAAGGCCTTGAGGTCCTAAGCCATGAGGCATTATAGATCAGCATCAGCACTTTGCATTAGGCCCAGAAACTAATTGGCTGCCAGTGCAGTTCGGCCACGATGAATCCTTAGTCCATTCAGATTAGTCTGAAACATATATTGTTTTCTTTTATCCTTTTAAAGTCCCCTACTGTTTTATCATTAAAAACATATACAGTGGTACCTCGGATTACATACGCTTCAGGTTGCATACGCTTCAGGTTACAGATGCTTCAGGTTACAGACTCCTCTAAGCCAGAAATAGTACCTTGGGTTAAGAACTTTGCTTCAGGTTGAGAACAGAAATTGTCCTCCAGCGGCGCGGCAGCGGTGGGAGGCCCCATTAGCTAAAGTGGTGCTTCAGGTTAAGAACAGTTTCAGGTTAAGAACAGACCTCCGGAACGAACTACGTACTTAACCCAAGATACCACTGTACAAAGATTTCATGGATTATCTAATATAGGGTGGGTTTGAGAATTTGATAATGTGCATGCATAGAATCTATGGCATAGATATTTTAAGTGCACACTTGATGAGAAGGCAGGGTGTGTAGAATTTGGATTCCATATTAATACTCTCCCTTCTTATGCTCACTGATTTATGCAAAGCTACAAGACTTTGGGTGTCCTACCTAAGTCTTCAAAGTCTCACTTCTCACACAGACAGCATATTAAGTCCTTTTCAGAGCCAGAGAATTGTATCACTATGCCATCTTTATTGTCAATGCTCATTGCACTGGCTGCCTCTTCCTCAGGTGCGTTGAACTTTACATCTACATCTTATTCCTTCCTTCCTTTATTGTGGATCTCATGTGGGCTGCTGCTTTTTCTATCTCATCTATTTCCCGTTTCCAATTCCAGGTGCCCTCACACAGATAGTTCTGATGCAGTTGGACCCAGTATTGAAGAAACCTGGAGAATCCCATAAACTCACCTGTGCTATTACTGGATTTGATGTTAATAGAAATGTTATAGAGTGGGTCCCTTCAAGTGTCTCACCCAAATCCTCTCAGTTGGAGAAATGTCATCCTACCTGAGCTGTCTGGATGCAACATTAATCCAGGTGGCTGAACAGAGGCTGGAGGATCTACCCCCAAAGGTAGTTTTAGGGGACATGGCAAGGTCTGGACAATGCATGTCAGGGAACTGACATTGGAGCCAGGAGTGGAGGCAGAGCTCCCAAGCGATGCCAGAGAAGGGGCAAGCAGGGAGAGAGGGAACTCTTCGGCTGGGGAAGGAAATCCGCGTAACACCAGGAATAGAGGAGGGCAGATGGGAGAATAGGCAAGGGGGCTCCAAGACTCTTCGCTGGAGACCAGCGGGGAGAGCACGGGTCCTCCGCTACCCACACCCACCCTGCGCAGAAGACTTCCGCGCAGGGAAAGTAGGCATAGACTTGGCGTCAAAGAACTTCTTTGCTGGAAGAGGTTCAAGAAACGCCCACTGACGGATTCTGCTAGCGACTGAACAGCCACGAAGTGAAGGGCTGTCCAGCCAGAACAGGTTTAACCAGGCTAGCTAGCCAGGAGTGGCGGTAACTTACGCACGAGCAACCCCTTAAAACCATTACAATGCATTAATGGGGAAACTAGTCAAAATTTTTATTCCATTTGAACCAGACTGATAACTATATTCTTTTTTCATAATTTAACAAAATCTACTGTTCTTTTTTTTCCCTTTTTTAAAAAAAATCATTTTGTAGATTACCTATGTTACCTATGTTCTCGAAGCTACAAACATGAGTCTGACCAAACTGCGGGAGGCAGTGGAAGACAGGAGTGCCTGGGGTGCTCTGTTTCATGGGGTCACGAAGAGTCAGACACGACTAAACGACTAAACAACAAACAACAACAACAATGTTACCCATCGAGTTTTAAAACTTTGTTTACAAACATTCTATGTAATCTGTAGCATAGATGCTTTAAATGCACACTTGATGAAAAGACAAGAGATATGGTTGCATATTATATTGGTTCCTCCCCTCTTATATTCGTTGATTTATGCAAAGCTGCAAAAAGTAGTCTCCCTCTTCAGGCTTAAAAGTCTCACGCTGCACCCAGACTTCCTGCAACGGCACATTAAGTCTCTTTCTGATCCAGACTATCCCACCATTATGCTGTCTTTACTGCCAGTGCTCATTGCCTTGGCTGCCTCTTTCCCATGTATGTTGAGGTCTTTTTCCTTCATTAATTCATTGTGAGTTCCATCTGATTACTTTGGGCTGTTGCTTTTCCTATTTCAGCTTTTCCC
Organism: Podarcis erhardii; assembly: GCF_964252035.2. Taxonomy (NCBI): domain Eukaryota; kingdom Metazoa; phylum Chordata; class Lepidosauria; order Squamata; family Lacertidae; genus Podarcis; species Podarcis erhardii. The sequence goes on along the minus strand of NC_138502.1, from coordinate 7,036,645 downwards.
CCTGCCTTCCTATTCTAGGCACCCTCACACAAATTGTTCTGACTCAGTCGGATCCAGTACTGAAGAAACCTGGAGAATCCCATAAACTCACCTGTGCTGTCACTGGGTTTGATGTTAACAGCTACTATATGGGCTGGGTTCGACAAAAACCTGGAAAAGGATTGGAATGGCTTCTTCACTACTACAAACCTGGGAGCACTGATTATTATTCCCCTACAATCCAAGGGCGATTCATAGCCTCTAAGGACAGCTCCAACTTCTATCTGCAAATGAACAACCTGAAAGCAGAAGACACGGCTGTCTATTACTGTGCGAGAGACACAGTGAGTGAGATCCCACTAGACCTCAGACATGTCATCCTACCAGAGCTGCCCAGGTGCAGCAGGAATCCAGCTGGCTGAACTGAGCCTGGAGCATCTAAGTCAGGCATAAGGATCCCCAAATGGCTGTTCTAGGAAAAACAGCAAGGTCAGAACATTACTGGAAGGAGGGACCTAGTCTCAATTTTTATTCCATTTGAACCAGACTGATACATATATGTATTTATTTATTTTTCTATATCTACTGTTCAATTTTTAAAAATCATTTTGTAGATTACATGTGTTACCTATCGAGTTTGATACCTTTGTTGATAAGCATTCTATATAATCCCTGGCATAGATGTTTTAAAAACATACTTGATGAAAAGGCAAGAGATATGGTTCCATATTGTACTGCTTCCACCCTTCTTATATTTGCTGATTTATGCAAAGGTGCAAAAAGGAGTGTCCTTCTTAAGCCTTCAAAGGCTCATACCTCACACCGACTTCCTGCAATGGCACATTATGTCTCTTTTAGATCCAGACTATCCCACCATTATGCTGTTTTTACTGCCAGTGCTCATTGCGCTGTCTGCATCTTTCTCATGTATGTTGAGGTCTTTTCCCTCCCTTAATTCATTGTGAGTTTCATGTGATAACTGTGGGCTGTTGCTTTTCCCATTTCAGCTATTTTTCCTTCCTTCCTATTCCAGGCACTCTCACACAAATTGTTCTGACCCAGTCGGATCCAGTTCTAAAGAAACCTGGAGAATCTCACAAACTCACCTGTCCTGTCACTGGGTTTGATGTTGATAAGTACTATATGGAATGGGTCTGACAAAAACCTAGAAAAGGGTTGCAATGGCTTGTTTACTACTATTATGCTGGGAACACTTATTATTCCCCTACAATTCAAGGGCGATCCACAGCCTCAAATGACAGCTCCAACTTCTATCTGCAAATAAACAACCTGAAAGCAGAAGACACGGCTGTCTATTACTGTGCGAGAAGTACAGTGAGTGAGATCCCAAAAACCACTCACTGCATTTCATTTTGTGACAAATAACCAGAGGGAGCAGCAAAGGCAAGAAACTAGAAAGCCACAAACCATAAATGATTAATGGTCCACCGATTTCATTTATTGGCCACACTCCAGTCTGCAATGAGGTGCTTTAATATTGTCAGCCGCAAAAAAAAAAAAAAAAAAAGCTCTTTGACAAGCACAGGGACTAGATTGCTTCCTATGGGACAGGCCTTGAGGTCCTGAGCCATGATGTAGCACCCTGCTTGTGGTTAACGCTTAGCTGGAATGAAATATTCAACGCAGCAATAGAGAAATTAAAATAGTAATTTATTTGTCAGACAAATAAATGAGAGGCACAGTGGTACATGGTTACCAAGCTCTGGCCTGGCCTCCTGCCATTCTGGCCAGCACTTATATTTCCTTAATCCAGCCCCTTTGCTCCTCCTTTGGCTGCCTCTGTCCAATCAGCCTAGTTGAAATTCCTATTGGCTGTTTGCTAGAACCAATCACAAAAGATACACCCATTTCCTTGCCCTTTTATGGGACACAAAGAGCTATCTATAAATGACAAATAAGTAGTAATATATCTTACATGTGTCTCAACAAGGAATCTTAATTACCAGCTCACCTCTTGCCCTCCTTGCCCTATTGCCTTCCAAAACAAATGGTTAATCTTAAATTTTTATCTTGAACTTCTATCTTAAACAGATGTCAAGGATCTTGAGTTCACATCAACATTGAAAGATCTCCTTCATTTGAAGGTTTCTAAACAAAAAGGCCTGACAACCATATATCAGGAGCGCCCGATGGCGTCTCCTGTCTGGCAGGAGGCTGGGCTCATTTGCCCTTCTGGTCTCCTACTGCAATATGACTCTATGAAATAAGAATCTAGCATTTCTTAAATCCTTTGCATAATTACATTTAAGCTAATATATTTCATACATTATCATAGGTAGCCTTTTAAAAGGAAAAGAAATCTTAAAAGGATCTCAGTTTAAGAAAGAAACAGCTTTAGAAAAGACTTTCCCAAAAATGCTCTCTTTCTTCCAGCCAGACCAGTTGCTTTTCTTTTCCATTTGCTCTTGGCCTTTTAACCTTAAGAAGAAGATATGGCTCATTTTACTGGGAGGCACATGGTATTATTGTACTATTTACCCATTCTTAATTTTATGTTTTCTCAGCCTTTTTTTATCTTCTGTAACATGCAAGGTCAGTGTCCTCGCTCTCAGCCTGTAATTCCCTTTTTTACGACTTTGAGAATTGTTTTCTGCTATAAATCAGGGGGCCCCCTTGTCTAGGAGAAAAAACATTGCCAAGGTTTTTTAGTCTTCTGCCTGGCATGAAACATTTGAAAATCTTTAAGCTCATTTTAAAATTCAGGCCCTGATCAAAATATAGAAGCTTTGATAAAAATGCAGGCTTATGATTAGATGCCTCAATGAGGCATTATAGATCAGCACCAGCACTTTGAATTGGGCCCAGAAAGTAATTGGCATCCAGTGCAGTTGGGCCAGGATCAATCCTTAGTCCATTCAGATTAGTCTGAAGCATATATTGTGACAGTTTTGAGACAGTCCCTTCCCTCATTTCCCCCACCTGTGCCTTTCTCCCAGAGAGCTTCTCAGCTTCCTTCCAAGACCAAATATATTTTCCTTTACCAATGTCTAGGAAGACAGTTTTTCTAGTGCAGTTTTTCTCATGACATTTTGTGCTGTTGTAGACTGAAGGCACACATTAGGCTGCAATAGTGGATGTTTAGTTAAGGCCCTCTTATGCAGATCTCTAGGCCTATGTTGATAGATTCAGGGGAGTCAGTTCACCAGGCACCCAAAGACCTGCAATGATGGAGCTATTCCACAGATGAGGAGCCACCAAAGAAAAAGCCCATTTCATGTTGTCACTCTCCAAAACCTCTCAGGGAGAGGAGACAAAGAGAATGGCCTTGGGTGACAGGCACAGGAACAAGGTCGGTTCATATGGGAGAGATGGTCGGTAACTCATTGAGGTCATGAGCCATGAGGCTTTATAGACCAGCATCAGCACTTTGAATTGGGCCCAGAAACTTATTGGCAGCCAGTGGAGTTGGGTCAGGATCAATCCTTAGTCCATTCAGATCGGTCTAAAACATATATTGTTTTATTTTTTCCTTTTAAAATCCCAATCTGTTTTATTATTAAAAACATATACAAAGATTTCATAGATCATCTAATATAGGTAACAATTTGGGTTTGATAATTTGGTAATGTGCATGCATAGAATCTATGGCATAGATGTTTTAAGTGCACACTTGATGAGAAGGCAGGATGTGTGGAGTTTGGATTCCATATTAATACTCTCCCTTCTTATGCTCACTGATTTATGCAAAGCTACAAGACATTGGGTGTCCTACTTAAACCTTCAAAGCCTCACTTCTTACCCAGACTTCCTGGGACAGCACATTAAGTCCCTTTCAGAGCCAGAGCATTGCATCACTATGCCATCTTTATTGCCAATGCTCATTGCACTGGCTGCCTCTTCCTCATGTGCGTTGAACTTTACATCTACATCTTATTCCTTCCTTCATTAAATGTGCCTTTCATGGGGGCTGTTACTTTTTCTATCTCATCTGTTTCTCACATGCAATTCCAGGTGCCCTCACACAGATAGTTCTGACGCAGTCAGACCCAGTATTGAAGAAACCTGGAGAATCCCATAAAGTCACCTGTGCTGTCACTGGATTTGATGTTAATAGAAGTGTTATGGAGTGGGTCCGGCAAAAACCTGGAAAAGGAATGGAATGGCTTGCTGAGTACTATACACTTGGCACCAATTATTATTCCCCTACAATTCAAGGGCGATTCACAGCCTCAGCGGACAGCTCCAACCTCTATCTGCAAATGAACAACCTGAAAGCAGAAGACACGGCTGTCTATTACTGTGCGAGAAGCACAGTGAGTGAGATCGCAGTAGACCTCAGACAAAAACCCTTCACTGCCTTTGATTTGGTGACAAATTGCCAGAGGGGGCAGCAAAGGGCCACAAACTAGAAAAGCAAGTTACAGAACACAGCCTTCATTCTTTGGCATATCCTCTACCTACAGTGAATTGCTCCAGTTTTCCTGTTCCAGTTGAAAACAGCAGTTCTGAAATATTCAAGGCAGTCAATTCCTCTGTGCCCACCATATTTCCACAACTAGTACCCTGTCCTCTCATTTCTACACTCCCAATTGTACATAAAATCCTTCCTCGCCACCTGCAGTAATCAGAGGTTGATAAAGGCACCATTCTTTCTCTTCTTTCCCTCTCCCTCATATAAATGAACAGTTCTCTTCTCTCTTGCATTCTTCTATTTTACAGTCTTCTGTTCCTCACCCCTCAGATCCAAGCAATTCCTCTTTCCCCAACTTTCCACAGTTCCCTCCCCTCTACTCTTCCTCACACTTTTATTCCCTGCTCTCTCTACTTCTTTTCATCCCTTCCTCCTCATGCTTTGACCCTTTGCCGACCATGGTGGATACACTAATGCTCCTTTGTTCCCTTTCCTAAGTAGCTGCTTCTTTGAGATCAAAATGTGGGACAAGCACAATAATGTAGCATTTTGTGTGGGGGGGAGACATACAACCCAGTAACTCAGCACTGGAGGTCAATAAAATCTCCACAGCTACCATGTATTTTCCCTTGGTACTTAGAGAAGAAAAGACTCCCTGGAAAAGACCCTGATGCTGGGAAAGATTGATTGCACTAGGAGAAGGGGACGACAGAGGACAAGATTGTTGGACAGTGTTCTTGAAGCTACCAACATGAGTTTGACCAAACTGCGGGAGGCAGTGGAAGGCACGAGTGCCTGGCGTGCTCTGGTCCATGGGGTCATGAAGAGTTGGACACGACTAAACAACTAAACAACAACAACAACAACTTAGGTAGGTTAAAACAAAGCCAAACACAGCAAAACATCAACATGCTGAAGGTGATGGCATCATTGAATAAATGGCTGACTGAGAGTGGAGAATGGGAGGTTTTAGCACACTTCAAATTTGAAGTGAAGTGAATGGAAAGTATTCCCAGTCCCATTTGGCCATGTTGGCAAGCTAATTATTCTCTATGTTCTTATTCTCTAAAACCTTTGTTGAAATTGGATGTTGGGGTAAGGTGTGCCATTTTAGGGTTTGAAACTTAATTTTTGCAAATTTCTTCAATGTGGGGTCTTAAGAATGTTTCTGGGTGTGAGAAATATCCATCCTTAGAGAAGAATATGCCAAATCAGATTACTCTGTCATCCACTGTGGGGAATGGAACAAATGGATTCAACACTTTCAGAGTTCCCAGCTTCTGTGCCATGTTCTATGCACCTTGTATAAATCAAAGCCATTTATTTCCCTCATATTATTTCCAGTGAGATATTATCATATCACATGCTTGTGTTTTACTCTGTAAGCCGGTCTGTGATCTCTTGGTGAAGGGTGGAATAATAATAATAATAATAATAATAATAATAATAATAATAATAATAATAGATGAATACAGTCAGCAAGACCTGGATAAAACAGATGAACTGTTTTTCTTCCTCACATATCCCCTTAGGAGTGCAGGGTAACACAGAGTGATAAATATATTATTGTCATTCAAGTAATCGTATGGGTTTCTTACATTTGTTGAGGTGCATGTAATCATATCTATGTCACAATTGTTTTAGGCATGCATTAGAAAAGTATATGGGAAATTTGGATCTTATTAAGACACCCTCTTCCAATGCTCACCGATTTATGCAAAGCCATGAGAATGATGAGTTCCTACTTAAGCCTCTCATAGACTTCCTGACAAGGCACACAGGGTCCTTTTGAAATCCAGTCCATCGTTCCAGTATGCGGTTTTTCTTGTCCATGCTTATTGCACTCACTGCCTCTTCCTCATGTGTGTTGGGCTTTCATTTTATTCCTTCCTTCACTCAGTCTGGGTTTTATAATGAGCTTTTGTATGACAGCTATTTCTTCTTCCTTTTTCCTTCATTCCAGGTGGCCTCACACAGAGAATTCTGACCCATTCAGAATCTTTAGCATTGAAGAAACCTGGAGAATCCCATAAGTTGACCTGTGCAGTCACTGGATTTGATACTGACAAGTACTGGATGGGCTGGGTCCAACAAAAACCTGGAGAAAGATTGGAATGGCTTGTGCATTATGTACGCTATGGTCACACTGATTATTATTCCCCTACACTCTGAGGGCGATTCACAGCCTCTAAGGACCCCTACATCTTCTATCTGCAAATGAACCACCTGAAATCAGAAGACACAGCTTTCTATTACTGTACAAGATTCGCAGTGAGAGAGATCCCAGTAGACCTCAGACAAAAACCCTTCCATTTGGTGGCAAATCCTAACAAGAGATGGCATCAAAGAGCCACAAACCAGAAAGGCATGGTACAGAACAGATGCATAAAGGAAGGGAAATATCAATGATCCACAGCTGCCATTCTTTGGCCAAGCTCCAGCCTGCAGTGAACTATTCCAAGATCTTTCTGTTCCAATGCTAAACATCTGTTCAGTGACAGTGTGCTTCCCCCACCTCCCCCATTTGTCCCCTTCTCTCAGGCATCCCACCCAAAACAATGTGGCTAATATGTGCACTTTTTAATTGTAAATTTTGAAACTGCACTTATTGTTGTATTTTAAAATGTAGCCTGATAAATTTCTCTCCCTGCTTCTTTTGTTTTTCAGTTTGGTTGCAAAAGTTGAAAATGAACAGTCTTAGCCTTCATTATTAAATAATACTTTTATTTCTTGAATTTGTTCAGATATGTGACAAAAATGAAATGAATCAGCTGGTATTATATCCTGAACTAAGTGATATGGGAGGTCCACAGCTTCCATTGCCACAAACACCTAACAAGAAATGCAAAATTAATATCAAATTAGCATTATAATATAATAAAATATAATGATAATGGTAATTATAATATAATGAAATATAATGATAATTAAATCATATTATGACATAATTTAATAATTTTTCTTTATCTGTTGTTCCTTAATGTTCAGCTTAGGCTTCAGCAGAATAATGTAACATTTAGGTCCAAAGATACAACCCAAGAGCCCAGCACTAGAGGCTAAGATAGAGAAGATCTCTACTGCTACCATATATTTCCCCTTGGTGCTCAGGTAGGTAGGGACAAAGGACAGCCAAACACTGCAAAAGAGCAACATGCTGAAAGTGATAAATTTGGCCTCGTTGAAAGTGTCCGGCAACTTCCTGGCCAGGAAAGCTACATTGAAGCTGATGATGGCTAGAAGGCCCATGTAGCCCAGGACAAGATAAAACATGAGGACAGAACCTTCGTTGCATTCAACTATGATCTCTGTAGCCTGGGATTGCAGGTCCACATCTGGGAATGGAGGAGAGGTTGCCAGCCACACTACACAGATTCCTACTTGAATAAGAGAACAGGAAAAGACAATGGAGTTGGTCAGTTTTTTGCCCACCAATTTCCTCATGCTTGACCCTGGCTTTGTGGCCATGAAGGCAACAACTACCGTCACGGTTTTGGCCAGCAAACAAGAAACAGCTACAGAGAAGACAATGCCAAAAGTAGTTTGACGGAGAATGCAGGTCACCTTCGTAGGTCTTCCAAGAAACAGCAAAGAACAGAGGAAGCAGAGGAGGAGGGAGACAAGGAGAATGTAGCTGATGTCCCGATTGTTGGCTTTGACTATAGGGGTATCTCTGTTCTTGATGAAAATTCGTAGCACAAAAGCTGTGGTGAATGAAAGAGAAACAGAAACCAAACTAAAACTGATCCCCAAATATTCTTCATAAGATAGATATGTCATAACTTTGGAGATGCATCTGTCTCTACTCTGGCTTGGATATTGATCATCTGGGCATTTAAAGCATTCATCCATGTCTGAAAAAAAGAAAGGATCCGTCATTGTGCCAATTTCTATGTAAATTGAGTCTCATTCTTAGAACTCTGTTCAATGTGGGATTTGTTGGTCATTCTGTCATCTTATTATTATATTTGTATCCTACTTTTGCTGCAGGGAGTTGGCCAAGAGACCAATCCAGCATCAGTGCACTGGGCCCAGAACATCCTATTGACATTTCTGCCTGACACTGTCAAAAAATGATAAGAACAGGGCAAAAGTGAACCCACTGTTGAACATGCTCTTAACCCAACAGACTTCAGTGGAAAAATGATTTCTGTAATTTGGGGGGCTGGAGGTTCCAGCTCAGCTTAACCGAAATACAAAGCCTCCATTGGCTTGAATAGGCAGAATCAGATCCTGCAATTTGGAAAATGGCCAGTGTAGCCAATCTTTATGTTACCTTTTCTTCCTGAGTATTTGCAAAAGTGCTCAAAACACACACACAAATGGCAAATTGTTGGCTAGAATAATTGGTGAAGTGCATCACCTACCTTTTTGGTCCGATATTTTCCCTTCTGGGCAGGGAGCACAATCATAGCAGCAAAACTTCTCCCCTTCTTTCTTTTTCTTCTGATAACCAGGAGGGCAGGAATCACTGCATACAGAAATAGGCATCACCTATTCAGAGCAATGAAGAGAGATTGGAGTTGGAAAAATTGTGTGTAGGGCACCAGGGGCAGGGGAGAATCTTCATTTTTTAAAAAAATGATATTTATTAAAGTTTCCATTTATACACATAAACATATTCAACCACAAACACATTCAACCATTGATTTGCTGGCAGGCAAAGAAACAAGAAAATAGTATACTAGAAGGAAGCTGGGAATCTCACTTTACATACCCCTCAACTATCCCATTTAAAATGGGACATCTTGAAAATTACAGAAGCTATCCTAGCTTCTGATTGGCTCCTGGGATGTCCTGTTTTGGCTCCCACGAGACCATGGCCTTGAAAGATGTGCATTTTTGGGCACCATGCTCTTGTACATCTTACCTGGCTCACCAAGGAGCGTGGCCCAAAAGACGCACATCCTGGTTTTCCTTCTGGGCATGTTGGAGGGTGTGACCTTCACAGATTCACTATCAAGCAGCAAAGGTAGAGAGGGAATTTATTGGGTGAGGCGTTAAATGTTTTTCATATTTTGGGATGTTGGATTTTGCTATCTCAGGAAAAAAGCAGCAGTGATGCTAGAATAATCATTTACTGATCCAGAGCCATTTTGCTCCACAGTGCTACAGGATTCCCCCCACTCAGGTCTTCTCCTACAAAATAGCATGGATGCAGCCATATAACTCCCTCCCCCAAAATTAATGTGGCATTTTTATTCATTTTGGCCATTCATATAACTGAATTCAGAGAGAGAGAGAGGTGGAGGTGTTATGTGTTCCAAGTTCTCTGGTTATGGAGAAGGGAAGATGGCCAGTCTTGAATGGAGTTGCACTCCCCTAGAAGGAGCAGGTTATTTACTTGATGGTACTCCTGGATCCAACTTTGTCATTTGAGGTCTAGGTGGCCATGGTGGCTAGCAGTGAGTGCTTATTTTCAGTTATGGCTGGTTGGCCAACTACTGCCCCATTTTACAGCGAAATTAATTGACTATGTTACTTCCATATTGGATAGCTGCAATGCAATCTTTATGGGGCTGCCCTTGAAGATTTCTGTGTGTATTATAAATAAAGTAGATTAGCCAAAATGCTGAGTTGCTGAGGCCTGTTATGCAACTGCGCAGACTCTGTGAATCCCTAAGTGTACCAGTGTCGGGTGGCATCAGGCGCTGTGATGTTTGGGCTGAAGAAAGCTTCTGAAGCTCCCGAACGATCGACCAGGAGAGAGGGAACATGCCAGTCGGGCATGTGTCTCTGCCAGGGTCCTACTCGAGTGTAGGCTGAACTCCTGAAATGATATGCCACCTGATCCAAAATGCAACAGCCAGTAGAATCCCTATTTCTAAAACAGCTGCATGGATTGCCAGTTCATCTCTGGGCTGCATTTAAGGTGTGTCAAAAGCTCCAAACATCATAGGCAACACTATCTGCTTCTTTACAGAACTCTCGGGTATTAAGATCAGAAGCAGGGGCCTCTTGGGCATTGTCACTGTACAGTGGTACCTCGGGTAAAGTACTTAATTCGTTCTGGAGCTCCGTTCTTAACCTGAAACTGTTCTTAACCTGAAGCACTACTTTAGCTAATGGGGCCTCCTGCTGCTGCCGCTCCGCCGGAGCATGATTTCTGTTCTCATCCTGAACCAAAGTTCTTAACCCGAGGTAATATTTCTTGGTTAGCGGAGTCTGTAACCTGAAGCGTATGTAACCCGAGGTACCACTGTACTCAGAAGTGGGGGGGGGGGGGAATGTTGGCTTGGGAAACAGCATTCTCCGTGGAAGCCACTCAATTGTGGAACTTCCTCCCCTGGAACATTCATTATAGAGGTTTCATTGCAGGCTGAAGGAACATCTTTTTTCTGTGGCTTTTGATAAATGTTATTTGTGATTTCAGGATTCATTCTATTCCTGTTACTATAATGACATCTTTATATCATACCCAATCAACAGTGCCTTCAGGGTGGTTAAAAATGAAAGTGAAAAGCCAGCAACAAAAATAAAAACAAACAATAAAACTACAGTACCAAAAATTCATTTCAGTTACCACTATGAATCCCCCCCCCGGCGAGCACCCCCCCCACCTCACTCAGGGTTTATCTTTCTCCTGCTCAGCCCTACCCAAGTTGAAAAGGGCCTGGTAAATATTCCCATTTAGCATGTTGTTACTTGTACAGAGCATATCAACTTGCTTTCATTTATTTGCTCCATTAATATACCACCTCCCTTTAGTTCTAGAATGCAATAGGTGCCAGTAACTCTATCATGGGATCAGTACATGGTAAAGTTAGATAGTAAAGGAAACTTTTAGCCCCACCTCCACCCCAGTCACCTATCCTGAATCGTCTAGACTGATACTGGAGTTCTTGCCCAGAGTATTGAAGAATCCACACCTGATTAAAGCTCCTGTGCCACACAATGAATTTATCATTAATGATGAACTGTTTCCCTTCACCAGCATTCAGATTCACCATTCCAACTTTCATTTTAAGGAAGGAATTGTTTGGGAATAGGTCCATGCTCATGATATCAAAGCTGGCTATTAATTCCCCACAATCATTTAAAGACACATTTTCTCCAGCTGAGTTGTTAAATGAAATGCCTTGAAGAAATTGGTGGAGCTGGTGGGAACAAAACAGGGAAAAATAGTGGAGTGTCCTTTTTTGGTGTTCAAATTTTTGCTATTCAAATTTTTCATATGTGCATGAGTACACACACACACACACACACACACACACACACACACGGGAGGACCCAAGAGTGAAGAACATTGTTATAAGGTCCTTTGGGCACAAGCCAATAAGAATGACAACAAGAAATGAATCACTACATTGATGAGACATGCTCTTTCATTTCATGCTGATTACTTCATTATAATGAAGCCATTTCACTGAGGAAATATTACCTGCCAAGGTTGAACACTGCGAAGGTCAAGCCTTGCAAACCCCATCACTGCTCTGTATTTGATCCAAGAGGATTCCATGGCATGCAGCGCATAAGCTATGGCATAGACAGCATTATAGACATTGTAACTGTGGCCAGTCATGCTCATTTCAAACACAGACCTGGGAAGGCTCTCCAGTCTCTCTTCTCCAGTACATGTTATGCTCAACTTTGCTGGCAACCTGGGATTTGGAAAAGAACATTCAAATGCCTGCTCCCAGAAAACCTTGAAAAATCCATCTTCTTTGGGAGGATAATTTTTTTTGTTCTGGATATATGTGCGGAACCCATGAGGCTCATTCGAGTGAATTGCAAATGATATTGTGCCATCAAATATTTGAAAGTTCCATCTCCTTAAAATGAATGTTACAGAAAAATCTATCTGAGCTGTCATAATCCACACTCTTCCAGCAGATGTGTTTTTCCCCAAGTCGGGGATTAAAAAAGCTACAATGGTGGTCAACCACATGAAGGTCATAGTTTCACCATAAGTGACAAATGCTTTGGCTTTGCTCTCCATGAAAGGCACGTTAATACTCCATCCCATATCAACAAATTCATCTAAGGAAAGGAAATCCCCCTGGTTTGGGATTCTTTGAATGAAAGCTGAACAAATTTTATTCTGAGAAAACAGGGGCTCTATGATCTGCAAGAAATGGTCTCCACTGTCATCATCCACAGCAAAGAGCCCAACCCAGGTCCACCCAAAATGCTGAAGCAGAAGAATAATTCCTGTGTACTGCTGGTTTTCACTGGGTGCCATGTGGTAAAAGGAACGGACCTGTTTTGTATTGCCCTTTTCTGGGGCAAATGCTCCGTATGTAAGCTAAACAATTTTTTAAAAATGCAAATATTTTAGAGCTTTGTTACTAGGCATACTTGAGTGCATTTTTGTTTGAGTTCCTTTTTACAGAGAGTTTCTAATTTTGCAGTGTTAACTTCAACAACTCTGTGGCAGAAAGCTCAGTCAGACCAAAGTTTGGTGATTTAGTGCCTCAGAATTTTGCCCGACTGCAACCTCCTTCTGTTTGGCTGTGGGTACAGCTAGCAGGAGGGGGGAGTCAGCACTTTGGGAGTACTGACTCCCAAAGGGGGGCAGAGGCTGCGCAGCCACAGAAAATATTTTGTGGGAGTTGAGACCCCCAGGGGCCCTGGAGTTGGTGCCTCTTCTCCTGAGGAGATGTTGAAACACCGCATTAGCAGCAGCGAAATGACCTTCCTGGGGCACAAGCCTGGGCAGTGTGTTCGTGGGTCCTGGGCTGCCCAGATGACAAGACCTCACCAATGTGGTCCAAAAGAAAGCAGATCAATATGTTTGGCACCAGCTTGACTGCAGAAGGCATGCAAAACACCATCCAACTGTCTTAGCGACTCCACTCTTGATTTGTGTAGCCTTTTCTTCTCAGAAAGATATCAAACAAGGCAGTGGAGTTTTAGGACCAGAGTTTTCCTTGTCCTAGATGGGCTACCTTCCCAGGTTGACAAGCCCCATCTGCTCCTCACTTCCTCCTACAGCATGTGCAGAAACTGCCTTCTTGGCTGTTGGATCCATTATTGCTCTCGTCCTCTCAATCTGCCAGAGCCTGTCTTCCCTTGCAGGTTGAAGTCCTCCAGTCACTGGTGGTTTGAGACCTATCAGCTACCCTCACCTGACTTAGCCAGTCAGTTGAAGGCATTCTTGGTTGTGGCCGCTGTTGCATACTGACACCTTCTAGGAGCCACAGGTGAGAGCTGAGTGCAGGGTGGAGACCAAAGGGTGGGGACTCTAACTACCCCAAGAGAAGCATGACATGTCCCTCATCAGAGGCACTACCCCTCTCCTAACACCCCATGTAATGTCTGAACAATGGACATGATTTGTTTAAAAAGAATCTGCTAGAATCACCTAACTCTGCCCTTTGAAATGTTCACCAAACTTTCAGAAGTCATTCTCATTCTGATTTGGAACTTCAGATATTATACAGAAAATACTTTCTAGTTCGTTTTCCTCTCCCATCATAACCACATAATCACCCTCAGTATTAGAAAACATGCATCAATTATAATATTAGTGCAAACTCCAGCCCCTCGTTACCTGTGGGATCTTGTAGAGGACTAAGATATCTGCCATGTGGAAGGAGATATCAGAGCCAAGTGCCCCAATAATGGCTACTAAGTTCTTCTGGGTGCCACATGCATAGTTGGGGACAAACCGGTCTGATTTGAAGAGCAAGTCTAGAATAGTGCGGTGGAATATCTTCTCCTGATAGTAGCTGTCGTAGATGTGGAACCCAAGTGTGACATTGGGCAAAATCTTAGGGTTCTCATTGATTTCATTGATGGCAAATGCCAAAGCCAGGATGTGCTGGTAGAACTTGGTCACCATGCTGCAAATAGAGTTATATGTCCTTTCAAAAAGGAGTTCTGCACTGTGCACAATGGTTTTGTTGGTGCTCAAGGACCATGCTGGTTTGCACAACCCAACCAACATTTTGAAATACTCCTATGTAAATATAGTATAATAATGCTTCTCCACTGTTGTCAAAACCCATCATTATGGCTGCAAAAAGAACTATAGTCAGGAGCTTCAAAAGTTACTGGAAACAGAAGGGAGGATAAAGCAAAGAGAAATGGCAGTGGGGAAAAAGTGAATGGCAACTGAAAAGAGGCACTATCTGGAAATATATATGCCATGTAATGACAGACAGATAGACAGACAGACTACACCCACATTTTACCTTTAATGGTTTCCCACAGAGACATAAGGGAACTGGAATTTGTTAAGGGTGCCAAGAATTGTTGGGAGACCCTAATCCTGTCACAGAGATACAATTCCCACAGTTCCCTGGAAAGAGGGATTGTTTATTAAAACTCACTTGAATTGTGTCACTAAGCAGCTACAGTTCCCAGGATGGTTTGGAAGAACCCAAGACTGTTCAAAGTGGTATGAACAAACTTTAAGTATGTAGTGCAGGTATAGCCACGGATAGATGGCATAATATATGATGTATTTGTGTAGCTATCCAAAAGTAGCTATCCAATGTTTTTCTGTCAACCATGCTAGCAGTTCCCAGGAACTGAAGCTAAGAACTTATTGATGTAAAGTGAATGCTTTATGATGAATTAATGACCAGTTCTTCTCTGATAGGTTGAAAATCGACCTCTTAAATGTAGTTGAATTTGGAAAACAATTGTAGCATTTTTCATCAGGGAGGGAGTGTTTTTCTTAAAAAGAAAATCATATGGAGTTGCCACTGGGTGAATGGGTTATTCTTAGTTTTCCCAGGCCCCAATGTGGAACAGTTATAAATCAGTTTTATCCACTGTGCTGACTTTCTCTTCATAGTTTCCAGGAAGCCATTATTATTATTATTATTATTATTATTATTATTATTATTATTCCTCCCCATTTTTTTCCTGATGCCACTCAATATGGTTCACCACAACCACTTTCCCCTCTAGAGACACTAGACAAAGAACTCTAAGCATATATGTAGATAGGCAGATAAATAGTTAGACAAACTGCAAATGTAAAAATTGGAAAGTGTTAATGACTGTGCAATAAAGAAATATGCTGAGGTAGATGTTGATGTATTTTACAAACCCTACATTTCCCGGCTTGAATGATATGAGATGTAAAGAGGGGGTCCTTACATCGGAAACTCAAAGCCCAGCTCCTGAGAAGGATATACCTGGAAGGAAAGTTTGGGAGAAATATAAAGTATCTGAGAGGCAATCCCACCAATGAGGAGGGTTCCAAGACGATGCCACTCATGGGGAACAGGGAAGGAGTCCATTCCAGGACACTTCATGGCATCTATTTTGCACTCCTTCAGAGGGAGAAGCAGCAGCACCAGAAGAAGAAGTGTGATCATTTTTGAGAAAAACATTTCTTTTGAGCCGATCCTCCTGTGTCCACCTATGGTATCACCACTGGCACCAGTATCAGTCTTAAAATAAGCTGACAATTGATACCAACACACACTTCCAATATACAATGCAAAAAGAAACATGGAAAAGCAAGGTTTGAATGACAGGAAGCACACATAGATTTGAAGCCAGAAGCATATAATTAAAGGTGCTGAGTGTGGGAAGCTGTCTCAGTTCAATCTGACAGAGCCCTACTGGGCTCTTGCCTTCATCCCAGCTCTAAATGTCACAAAAGGAAGGTTTTATAGACACTTTCTGAATTACTTATTAATGTTGTTTCTAGTGTCTTCTGGAAAACCAAAGTTGCACTGAACTAATTATTATGATGTGGATAATTGTAGAGAGATATAATTACCTCCTCTGAGCTCTAGTGCTGAAAGGCAATTGGTATCAGGTGTGTCTATTGTCACCCTAATCGGAGGCCACATGGGAGATGAGTTGGAGATGAATACAGATAGAAGGGTCTTTGAACTTTGAATAGTTGGGACTTTCTTATCCCCCCCATCCCACTTTCTGGCTCCATCTGCACCATACATTTAAAGGAGTAATATATCACTTTACACAGCCATGGATTCCCTCAAAGAATCCTGGTAACTGCAGTTTGTGAAGGGTGCTGTTTCAAGACCCCCTATTCCCTTCGCAAAGCTACAATCCCTCTTTCACAGGTAATCTAGGAAATGTAGTTCTGAGTGGGAAATAGGGGTCTCTTAACAGTTCTCAGTACTCCTTAAATACTACAGTTCCCAAGATTCTTTGGGGGAAACCATGGAAGTTTAAAGTGGCATAACAGTGCTTTAAATGTTTAGTGGCAATGAACATTTTGATCTGCTGAAATCTGTTTTTGCTGTTTCTTGCTAGGGGATAGTGACAGTCACTCTTAGTGAGAGCCAGTGTGGAGCCAGTGTGGTGTAGTGGTTAAGAGCGGTAGTCTCATAATCTGGGGAATCGGGTTCGTGTCTCCGCTCCTCCACATGCAGCTGCTGGGTGAACTTGGGCCAGTCACACTTCTTTGAAGTCTCTCAGCCCCACTCACCTCACAGAGGTTGTGGGGGAGGAAGGGAAAGGAAAATGTTAGCCACTTTGAGACTCCTTAAAGAGAGTGAAAGGTGGGATATCAAATCCAAACTCTTCTTCTTCTTCTTGGATTCATATACGTAGCGTGAATGTGGTCTACTATTTGCTGATCTTGCCTACAGCATTGAAATGGGTGTTGAAAGAGGTGTTCCAACTGAAAGAGGGATAGTTCTTAATTTCCTGAACTCCATCCTGAAAACCTAGAGAGTTACTGACACTCAGTATCAACAGTGCTGATCTAGATAGTCCAGTGGGCTGATTCAGCATAATGCAGTTTCCTATTTCCCTATTGTCCACATCACTGATATGCTAAATCAGGATCAGAAAGGGCCACAGTTCAATGGCAGAGCATCTGCTTGGCAAAAAGACGGTTCAAGATTCAATCTTCCATGGCTCCAGATAGGGCTGGGAATTTCTCCTGTCTCAATTCCTGGAGATTTACTCTTAGTCATTGTAGAATATACCAATGCATAAGGTATAAGCCAGGTTCAAAGTTCCTTTCACTGTGAGATAATTATTCCTCTGTTGATAGAAGTTTTAGCTGCTTCCTAATCAAGTCACAGGTTCAGGTAATTAAAACTTCTTTAATAATTTCTGCCTAATAAGAGTCAGCTGAAATAGCATAATACACTAGTAGTATGACTTTGGGAGTCAGTGCCCATTTAAGACCTAGGTTACTTTGGAAGATGCCACATACCAAGTCAGGCCATTTGTCCATTTAGCTCAACATTGTCCATCCAGATAGGCATTGGCTCTCCAGGAGTTCAGGCAGGAGCATTACAAGCTCTTCTTAGAGATGCAAGCAATTGGTCCTGGCAGCCTTTGCTGAACAGCATGCACTCTGCTCTACCATTGAGCTCTGCACCCTTTCACCTGAACTTCCAAAGCAGAAATATATCTCCCCCAAACCAGGTCTTAAAACTTTCCTCATCCATCAAAAGGTGGGCTGGGAGCAAAACTCCATTTACCATGAGAGAAACAAAAGAGACAGGTGAGCAAGCTGGCTTGTGGCATCAACTGTAAGACAACAGATGGACCCTTGAACACAAGCACTGTGTGCTTCCCTTGACATATGGACTCCCCAAGAGAGTTTCCTATACTCGTTTCTTAATTGCTGAAGAAGCTATTTCTAAAGAACTCATTTTTAGAATATCAAAACCAGCACAATATTCATTCATTCATTCATTCATTCATTCATTCATTTAATTTCTCATATTAACATACTTTTAATCTCCTTCACAAAATGGTCCCAGGACAGAAATTCAGTGATGATAAATGGAAATGCAGTTTTGTAAGATACTGGTCTACAGTTGGTGGGTCAGGGCCCACTACTGGGTCGTGGGCATGATGGAGAATTTGCAGCACAAGAAAATGGGATTAGAAATGGATGGTGTGAATTTATTAATCCCCTATCCAGGCTGGAAATGAATAGAATCACAACATTGTAGAGCTGGAAGGGACCCAAAGGGTCATCTAGTCCATTGTTGTTGCTGGCATCCAGCTATCTTGAGAGACAATGAGGTGCAACTCCAGGAGTGAGGTCAAACCATGGGAGAGTCACAGCAACCATGGTGGCTGCAGAGACCAGTAACCTTGCAGTTTAAGGAGAACATCTCAGCTATGAATCTTTACAGTGGCGTAGCGTGCGGGGTGCTGGGGGGGCCGGCCGCACTGGGCGCAACATCTGGGGGTTAGGGTTAGGGGGCGCAAATCCATGGGTTAGGGGGTGCAAATCCATGGGTTAGGGGGCGCAAATTACTTGCCTTGCCCCGGGTGCTGACAACCCACGCTACACCACTGAATCTTTCAGAGCTATGTAAGATAGAATGAAACAATTGAAGAGTTGAAAAGGACCATGCATCAAAGTGTTATTTGGTGCTGTGGTCTAAACCACTGAGCCTAGGGCTTGCCAATCGGAAGTTCGGCGGTCCAAATCCCCGTGACGTTGTGAGCTCCCATTGCTCCTTCCAAGCTCCTGCCAACCTAGCAGTTCGAAAGCACGTCAAAGTGCAATTGGATAATTAGGTACCACTCCGGCAGGAAGGTAAACGGCATTTCTGTGCACTGCTCTGGTTTCGCCAGAAGCTTAGTCATGCTGGCCACATGGCCTGGAAAAACTGTCTGCGGACAAATGTTGGCTCACTCGGCCTGTAAAGCAAGATGAGCGTCGCAACCCCAGAGTTATTTGTGACTGGACTTAACTGTCAGAGGTCCTTTACTTTTACCTTTTTAAGCACAGTATGTACCTGCTGTTTCCTACACAGCATTCACAACAGAACATTACACTCTGCACCTGTTGTATTTCAAACTCACTCCTTCAAGAGGCCCGTTCAATTGAAGATGCATATGACTTTAAATTCGCTGATTCTTTCTCCTTGTTAGCTGCTCCTTGGTGTTTAGATCAGGCCTCAACACAATAATGTAGCATTTTGGGGAAAAGATACAGACCAGCAACCCAAGACTGGAGGCTATGATGGAGAAAATCTCCACAGCTACCATGTATTTCCCCTTGGTGCTCAGGTAGGTTGGAACAAAGGAAAACCAAACACTGCAAAAAATCAACATACTGAAGGTGATGAACTTGGCTTCATTGAAAGCATCCGGCAAGGTCCTGGCAATGAAAGCCACAGTGAAGCTGATGATGGCTAGAAATCCCAGGTAACACAGGACAAGATAAAACATGATGGCAGAACCTTCATTGCATTCCACTATGATCTGTCCAGTTAAGGACTCCATGTCCAGATCTGGGAATGGAGGAGAGATTGCTAAGCACACCACACAAATGCCTGCTTGAATAAGTGAGCAGGAAAGGACAATGGAGTTGGCCAGTCTTTTCCCCACCCACTTCCTCATGCCAGACCCTGGTTTGGTGGCCACGAAAGCAACAACCACTGTGATGGTTTTGGCTAATACACAAGAAACAGCCACAGAGAAGATGATGCCAAAAGCAGGCTGACGGAGAAAGCAGGTCACTTGGTTAGGTCTTCCAAGAAAGAGTAAAGAACAGAGGAAGCAGAGCAGGAGAGAGAACAGGAGAATGTAGGTGAGGTCCCGGTTGTTGGCTTTGACTATGGGAGTATCTTGCAGCTTAATAAAAATCCCTAGCACTGAAACTGTGATCAGGGAAAAAGCAAAAGCAATAGAGGCTAAACTGATCCCCAAAGGTTCTTCAAGAGACAGAAAGGTTACAGTTTTGGGAATACATTTATCTTGGTCTCTGCTTGGGTATTCCTTTTGGGGGCATTTGAAACAGTCATCCATATCTGAAAAATGA
Organism: Podarcis erhardii; assembly: GCF_964252035.2. Classification (NCBI taxonomy): domain Eukaryota; kingdom Metazoa; phylum Chordata; class Lepidosauria; order Squamata; family Lacertidae; genus Podarcis; species Podarcis erhardii. Next base: position 7,016,621 of record NC_138502.1, on the reverse strand, counting down.
GAAGAATTGCCATCTCAGTGCCAAATACATATGTGTATATATACCTTCTCTTTTAAAAATGCTTATATATATATATCTGGCTGTTTTTCTATATGTAACTGTTTTAGATATGTTTTATTATATTGTAATGGGACGTGGGTGGCACTGTGGGTAAAAGCCTCAGCGCCTAGGGCCTGGCGGTTCGAATCCCCATGGCAGGGTGCACTCCCGTTGCTCGGTCCCAGCGCCTGCCAACCTAGCAGTTCGAAAGCACCCCCGGGTGCAAGTAGATAAATAGGGACCGCTTACTGGCGGGAAGGTAAACAGCATTTCTGTGTGCTGCGCTGGCCAGATGCAGCTTTGTCACGCTGGCCACGTGACCCGGAAGTGTCTCTGGACAGCGCTGGCCCCCGGCCTCTTAAGTGAGATGGGCGCACAACCCTAGAGTCTGTCAAGGATGGCCCGTACGGGCAGGGGTACCTTTACCTTTGCCTTATTATGTTGTAAATCATATCAATATGCTTTATAGGATTATTTATTTATTTAATATGTATACTGCCCTATATTTGTAGGTCTCAGGGTGGTTAAAACATAAAATCACATATGGGATGCAATCCATAAATAAAATTACGGCAGCACAAACAACTGGCTGTGAACTGACAATACTGGAAATCTTTGAGGGGCAGAAGGGTCCCATTACTTACCTCTCTGTGTTGAAATCTTCCCTTCTGGACATGATGCACAATCATGACAGCAAAATTTCTCTCCTTCTTTCCTTTTTTTCTGATAACCGGGATGACAAGAATCACTACACACAGAAACAGGCTTCACCTGCCCATAAAGATGAAGATTGAAGAACAGCTTAGTAGGATGCCCATCTGCTCATTTACCCAGTAAATGTCATTTTCTCTAATGGTGAGCTTTCAGAGGAGCTGAATAAGAAACAGTTTCATTAAAGGACTATGTACAACAGGTCTCCCCCACCCCTTTTGCTTCTTTCTCTTTCTGCCTCCAGCCCTGCCTCCTTCTTGACCTTCCCTCCTAAACTAGATACAAGAGATGCCTTTAAATATATAGTCACATTTACCCTAACAATAAACACATGATGAACTGGCATGGAAGAATTTGGAACGTTGTGCATGTTACATGCGAATGCCACAATTTACAAAAAAAAAAAATCCTCAGCACATCAGAGCTTATGTTTTGCAGTATACTGTTTGGTTGAAGGTAGAAACTGGAGCAACACTCAACCCAATGATTTCTCTCACTCCTGTTCAGTGACGGATTTAGGTTTGATGAGGCTTTAGCTAGTGGACGTAATGGGGACCTTTATATGTCCAGCTGTCCTTCGTCAACAGCAAATGGTCGGTGTTTTTTGTGTTGAATATATGCTATATGGTAATATGCCATATATATACTATATGGTAATTTATGGACCTAATAGGTATCTAAAGCCATTTGCATTAGATAAAATACGTATTTTATCAAAGTAATTGTTGAACCGAAATACAATTAAGAAGAAGTATATTAATAGTGAAATACAATTAAGAAGAAGTAAATTAATAGCGAAATAATTATTAACCTCTAACTTGAAATTATTTTTTATTCATAACAAACCTAATAATGCAAACACATTGGCCTTTGGCAATAACAAAAGTTCCTTTAGAAACACAATTTACAAAGACTCATAATCTAGTCTCTAGAAAATTGCTATGACTTGAAATAATAATAGGTGTAAATATATGATGCAAGCTGCTAATAATTAAAAATAGCAGGATGTAGGCACCCTATATATAGAAATGAGCAAACCAGTGACATTTTAGGGAGTAGGTGAGCAGGCTTACTTACATCATAGAAACCTACACAACACAAAACACTGTTGCTGTATGTAGGTTTTATTTTATTTGTTTTTTTATCTTATATTTTAGAAATGTACATCCAGGTTTTTTTCCTTTAACTTTTGGGGGGCTCCCAAGAGAGTGGGGCCCTAAGCTATAGCTTGTTTAGCTTATATGTAAATCTGGCACGGCTGCTGTTCCTTACTCTTGTGTGTGTTAGAATGTTTCAAAAGCAAAAAATAAAAAAAAATGTAGGAGGGTGTTAATCTGGCAAATTCAAAATCTGAAGAGCCTTCAACAGGAATATCCTGATGATCAATATCTTCTCTGCTGAAACCTAAAACAGGCATGGGGGATCCAACTCTCTTCAGCTCCAGGTACCAGAGTCCAATGGTCCGGGGAGCTGCAGTCTAGCAACACTGGTCTGGTAGTGGGGAGGCTGTCTCAGGTTCTCCATCCTTCGCCTCCATCCCTGAAGTTGAATATCAGGTACCCTGCACTGCCCTTATGGAGAACACACACCCATTAAAATACCCTAGAATCCAGACCTGATTGAAGCTCCTGGGCCATGTTATTATCTCCTCGTTAATGAGTAATTCTTTCCCCTCAAGAACAGTTCCAACTTTCACTCTCTGGAAGGACCTGTTCGGAAATGTGATCACATTCATTACATCAAATCCACCCTCCATTTCCCTGCTATTGTGGAAGGACAATGTTTCTCCAGCTGAGTTGTTGAACGAAGTAGCTTGCAAAAATGCGTTGAGCTGGTTGGACAAGAGGGAAAAACAAACAAAGAATAAACACTTTGCAGACTTTGGGCTAAAAGCAAGGATAAATATTTGCTAAGTTGGAGTCTACATGCTGATATATGTGCACAACCCAACACCTTCACTTGCCCCAGCTGCAACAAACCATGTCTCTCCCTTATCAGTCTCTACAACCACAGCAGAAGCTGCAACCTGCCAACAGTTTGACTTCACCCCCAAGGACACACTCCTCCATTATCTCCCAAGACAGATGGTTGTATTGCTTCATGCTACACCAATCTCTGAGCAGTGTGAGGATTCATGTGGGATAGAGGCATGTTTGACACCCTGGTGCTATTATGATGTATCGTTTATTCACACATATAGACAATCTGAAGCTCAACATCAAAAAAACGAAGATCATGGCCACTGGGCCCATCACCTCCTGGCAAATAGAAGGGGAAGAAATGGAGGCAGAGAGAGATTTTACTTCCTTAGGCTCCATGATCACTGCAGATGGTGACAGTAGTCACGAAATTAAAAGACACCTGCTCCTTGGGAGAAAGGCGATGGCAAACCTAGACAACATCTTAAAAAGCAGAGACATCACCTTGCCAACAAAGGTCCGTATTGTAAAAGCCATGGTTTTCCCGGTAGTGATGTATGGAAGCGAGAGCTGGACCATAAAGAAGGCTGATCGCCGAAGAATTGATGCTTTTGAATTGTGGTGCTGGAGGAGACTCTTGAGAGTCCCATGGACTGCAAGAAGATCAAACGTATCCATTCTTAAGGAAATCAGCCCTGAGTGCTCACTGGAAGGACAGATCATGAAGCTGAGGCTCCAATACTTTGGCCACCTCATGAGAAGAGAAGACTCCCTGGAAAAGACCCTGATGTTGGGAAAGATTGAGGGCACAAGAAGAAGGGGATGACAGAGGATGAGATGGTTGGACGGTGTTCTCGAGGCTACGAACATGAGTCTGACCAAACTGCGGGAGGCAGTGGAGGACAGAAGTGCCTGGCGTTCTCTGGTCCATGGGGTCATGAAGAGTCGGACACGACTAAACAACAACAGACAATCTGAGCTTAAAATGGATGGGCTCACATCATTAGCTCCCCAGAAGGTCTTGCTACTTCCATAGTCACAGCCTTGGCTTCTAGCAAAAATCAAACATGGCTCTCACTCACTGGCTTCTGCCTGCTTCTAGTCCTGCTCTGTCACACACTTCTCTGGCTTTTGTCTTACTCACTACCAGCCAGGGGAGGGTGGCACCCATTTGCTGTGTGGCACAGAGCAGCTTCCCTTGTCAGACTAATAACCATCCTGCTTATGGTCTTCCCATATTGCATGTCTGGTTTGACACTCATCACTGAGTGATGGATTAGATGAGTTCCAATGTCTCTCCCAGCTCCATGATATTATGACACGTGATCCCCCCCAATGAGTAAGATGTACAACACCATCATATCAATTATCCATGCAGAGTAACATTGGAACCACTCTAGCCCAGTACAAATCTGTTTACATATTTAAGATTATTTCATTACCTTCCATGGCTGGAGAACTTGATGTTCAAGGCTCTTGCCTCTGGCCATTGCTATGTCCTTGGATGTAGATAAGTACATGTCTTCCAGAGCATGTGCTATGACATAGACAGCATTATAGATACTGTAGCTGTGGCCACTCATGCTCATTTCAAAAGCAAACCTAGGAAGGCGCTCCAGCTTCTCCTTCCCAGTACATTTTCCATCAGTCTCCAGTGGTTCTTCAGGATCTGGAAATAAACAGTCAAATGCTTGCTCCCAGAATACTTTGAAAAAACCATCTCCTTGTGCCCAGCCTGGTCTTATGGTATGAAGGAATTGCTGGGATCCTTGAATCTCATTGGAGTGGATTTTGAAAGAAAGAGCACCTTCAAATAACTGAAAATCAGTGCCTCTCTCAAAACCTGTCAATGTAAATTCAAACTGGGCGGTCACAATCCACACCTTTCCAAACGATCTATCTTCCTTATATCCAGGAAATCCTAGGAATACATACGTATTTAGCCACAGAATAGTCATGGATCCACCATAAATAACAAATGTATTGGCTTTGCTCTCTGTGAAAGCTAGATAAATATCTGAGACTATATCATTGATCTCATTAATAGTATTCATATTGTTTTGGTTGGGGATTTTTTGAGTGAAGGCTGAGCACATCCCATTCTGAGAAAGCAACCATTCCAGAGCCTGCATAAAATGTTCTCCATTATCATCATCCACAGCAAACAGCCCAACCCATGTCCATCCAAAATGTTTAAGCAAGCTAATAATTCCCATGTACTGATGGGCTTCATTTGGGACCATGCTGTAAAAGGAAGCTATCCTCGTCTTCTCTCTTTCCTCTGGGATAACTGAGCCATAAGTGAGCTAAAAGAGAAGGTACACATATTTTAGTTGGTGCATCTCAATGCACATGCCTAGGAAAATAAGGAACATTTGCAGATCAAGCATACAGATTTTTCAAGAATTACACTTAGGGGCCCTCGTGGCTCAGTTTGCTAAAATTGACAAAGTATGATACAATTTCAGGAGAACTGTCATATGTCTCATCAAAGCATAATGCATGATCCTGTACTTCCTCTTTCAGCTGCATTACTTTATGCTATTCTGGTTCTGGTTCTTTTTTTAAAAAAACAACAACAGGTAAGACTAATCTTCTCTCTGCCATTCCTCTCCTTCTTCTATCTTTCAAAATCATTCTCAGCATTCCAAAAGAACAATACAATTTGTGAATATCTCCCATCCATCCATGTATAAAGCCTACCTGTGGAATCTTGTAGAGACTCAATATGTCTGCCATACGGAAAGAGACATCAGAGCCAAGTCCGCCAATGATGGATATGATCTTTTTCCGGGTGTCACATCTGTAGTTGGAGACAAACGTCTGTGATTTGAAGAGCAGCTCAAGAGTGGTATGATACGTTAGCCTTGCATCATAGTAGCTGTCAAAGATGTGGAACCCAAGTGTGAAATTGGGCAAGATCATTGGATTCTTATTGATCTCGTTGATGGCAAACACCAAGGACAAGATATGCTGGTAGTACTTTGTCACAACACTGTAAAGAAAGTTAAGTACTCTTTTGGAAGGGAATTCCTCAGTGCAACGAGCAGATATAGAGCAATAATCCTCTACCCTGGCTTCCTTTGCCTAAAATGTAACAATAATTATGATGCCAATATTTTCTTTTCCATTTATCATTAGTATTAGTGTTAGTTTTATAGCAGGATAAGTATCATTGCACTATTCCAGAGCTGCACGCACCATGATGTCCAAACCTTACAATACAGAAGGATATCTATCTATCATCTATCTATCTAGCTATCTATCTATCATCTATCATCTATCTATCTATCTATCTATCTATCTATCTATCTATCTATCTATCATCTCTATATACCATCTATCTGACTAAAAACTAGTGCTGGTAGAATCTGTTGCTTTATATTCTCTCAGGTTTTTTAAAAAAATATTATTCCAATATGCAGTTTTCTTTTTTTTACACACACACACACACACACACACACACACACTTTATTGGTTTTAAAAACTATGTAACATAAGTAATCAACAGAAAATAAAAACAAAAACAAAAATAAACAAACATTCATTCCATAGTTGGTGTTTGCTGTATATAAGAATTTGTAGCTGGATTCAACATGACCTCTGGTCATTGTGCTTAACAGATTACATTCTTTATCTGCACACTAAACTTTGCCTCCTCTTGGTTATCCCTGCATTTCCAACAGGTGTTTGGCCTAGATCTGAACATTTTGGACAGCTTGACAGGTGTTAAATACCACCTGTAGAGCATTTATATGCACTTCTCTCTTAAATCATAGCATGTCATGAATTACTGTATTTTTCGCTCTATAACACGCACCAGACCATTACACGCACGTAGTTTTTATAGGAGGAAAATCCGTAGGCATGCCACCCGTAGGCATTCCCTCCATAGCACGCACAGACATTTCCCCTTACTTTTTAGGAGGAAAAAAGTGAGTGTTATGGTGCAAAAAATACGGTAATATCTTCCCTCCAAAACCTCTCCCATGATTCCATTTGGATATTGTAGCCAAAGTTCCAGGACTACTGCACCATTACGGATTTGACTTCTTCCCCCTTGACCTCCCAGTCAAGGAGTAGCCTATACATTTTAGAGAGTGGTTTATATTTAATTTAAATCAAATCTTTTTTCAAGTCTCGAAGGTTCTGTGGAAAAAAACTGATTTATTTATTTTTTGGAAGGTCTCATTCAAGTGGAAATATTGCATCCAGTGTCAGGTGATTTCAGATTTCTTTTTTAAAAATAATAATTTTAGCCTATCATCTTTTTCTTCCATCAGTTCTTTGTAGGTTGGCCAATTACTTCTCATATTCCCCCTTTTAACTGCAGTTTTCTATTTTTCACTAGCAATTTACAATTTTGTTCCCCCCTATATTCCAGCTATTCTTTTAGCACCCCTGGCCAAGCTCACAAGAAGCAAATCCTTACTTTGGTACATCAAATATATCCCAAGGAGGCTCGCTGAAGAATAGTTCACGGAAATTGTAGGAGATCTGAGAAGTCATCTCACCAATGAGGAGGTCAGCTGGCTGATACCACTCATGTGGAACAGGGCAAGGTTCCTTCATCAAGCACTGATTAGTATATACTTTGCATGCTACAAGCAGCAGCAATAACAACACCTCCAGACTCACCAACATTGCAGTAAAGTTGCTCTCTACATTGCCTTGCTCTAGCATTCAGCCTGGCATGAAGAGGCTACATAGGATGAGACCTGTCAATAAAGAGAAACTCATCACCTTATATTTAGCATCATCAAGGGAAGACCTTTGAAAGGCCAGCAGAGACTGCCCAAGCAGACTCTGAAGCCTACCCCATTAAATGGGAAGGATCTTGTATCATAGGTCTAACTGACAGAATGCTACCTGTGTGCCTATTGTCATTCATCTCTATTTTATTTGCCTTCTACATCTCCTTTCAGATACCTTCATTTTTAGTGCCATTGGGAACAGCTTCAGTCAGGTGCACCAATTAGTGTAAACTACATAACAGCAGGGGGGAATAATTACCAGTGGGTCACTTTGGGTAGTCAACATGTTTTTCCCTTCTTGGATACGAGCCCAATTCCGTATACAGGTGAAACTCGAAAAATTAGAGTATTGTGGAAAAGTTCATTTATTTCAGTTATTCAACTTAAAAGGTGAAACTAATATATGAGATACTCATGACCTGCAAAGCAAGATATGTCAAGCCTTTATTTGTTATAATTGTGATGATTATGGCGTACAGCTGATGAAAACCCCAAATTAACAAGCTCAGAAAATTAGAATATTAAATCAAACCAGCAAAACAATAATTGCAAATAGAGCAATATTGGACCTCTGAGAAGTAGAAGCATTCATATGTACTCAGTACTTGGTTTGGACCCCTTTTGCATCAATTACTGCCTCAATGCAGCATGGCATGGATGCTATCAGCCTGTGACAATGCTTTGGTGTTATGGAAGACCAGGATGCTTCAATAGCAGCCTTCAGCTCTTCTGCATTGCTCAGTCTCATGTCTTTCATCTTTCTCTTGGCAATGCCCCATAGATCCTCTATGGGGTTCAGGTCAGGAGAGTTTGCTGGCCAATCAAGCACAGTAATCCCATGGGCACTGAACCAGGTTTTGGTACTTTTGGAAGTGTGGGCAGGTGCCAAGTCCTGCTGGCAAATGAAGTCAGCATCCCCATAAAGCTTGTCTGCGGAAGGAAGCATGAAGTAGTAGTAGTAGTAGTAGTAGTAGTAGTAATTTATTTATACCCTGCCCATCTGGCTGGGTTTTCCCCGCCACTCTGGGTGGCTTCCAACAAAATATTAAAATACAATAACATTAAAAGCTTCCTTAAACAAGGCTGCCTTCAGATGTCTTCTAAAAGTCTGGTAGTTGTTTTTCTCTTTCTTCGGTAGTTTTATTGCTTTATTGTTCAGCGCCCAGCCATGCTCGAAGGATTCAGGTTCACATCTGGCAGAACCTACCCAGACGCCTGATGCATCGTACTGATCAGGAGGCCTCCTTGTCCTCTTCTGATCTCCTCAGTGTGACTCCTGGTGACCCTGCTGCTTCACTGGGTCTAGCTAAATCATCTTCAACTTCAGTGTCTTCCCCTCTGACCTGCTGGGCCTCTTGGGCCTTACAGCTGGTCCAGCAGGTGAAGAAGGCTCACTCTTTGGCTCAGACTTGACACTTGCCTGAGGAGGTGTTCTAGGTTCCCCCCTCTGAGGGACCCTGAGCTGTCCCTGCCTTGGGCTCTGTCCCTGTGGTGGATCCTGTTGCTCTGGACCATGGTCCCCAGCAACAAGTTCCTCTTCCTCCTCAACGTCTGAGTCATAGAACTGCTGTGGAATCACGTCTGGATTAGCGTGAAGACATCTCCAACCGGCTTGTTCACAGAACTCAGCGCTATTGCTGATAACCAACCTTGACTGGTTTCCACTTGGGTACGCAAACCGCCAGGCCTTTGAGCCAGGCTCATACCCTACAAAAATCATTCTTTTAGATTTTGGCTCACCTTTCTTGCGTAGAGCCTTTGGAATAAGCACCCAGGCCTCACAACCAAACACACGGAGGTAGTGTACCTTAGGCTTCTTTCCATGCAGCAAGAAATACAGTGTGTTTCCTACACTAGAGTTGTACACTCTGTTCTGCGTATGAACCACAAATCTCCAAGCCTCCGACCAATACTTTTGGGGTAGCCCTGCATCCCACAGGATCACAGACACAACTTCCTGCACCGTCCTGTTCCGTCTCTCCGCAACCCCATTCTGTTGCGGAGAGTAAGGAGTGGACAGTCTGTGGCTAATCCCCTTCTCCCAAAAGAAATCCTGTAAAGCAGAACCAGTGAATTCAGAACCTCTGTCACTTTGAAAGCCATGAACTTTGGTGGAAAAGGTTACTTCAACTGCGGTGATCCAATCCCTGATCATTTTAGCCGCCTCCCCTTTTTTTTCCTCAGAGAGAAGGTCCAACCAGACCTCGAAAAATCATCAACCAGAAGCAGAGAGTACTTTGATCCCCCCAGTGACTCAACTGACATGGGTCCATACAAATCTGCACGAATTAATTCAAAGGGTTGTGTGGTCTGTCTCTCTGACTTTGGATAGGAGCATGTCACAATTTTTGCCTGTTTACACGCATTGCAATCTAAAAAATTGTCACAAATATTAAATTTGCACCCTTGTGTCAGCTCTGGTGCTTTCTGAAGATATCCCCAATTCAAATGGGCGAAGTGTCTGTGCCAAATATGAGAACAACCATGGTGGGGCGCCACATTCACACATTTCCCCTTCGCATCTTCAGTGTCATCCTCTCCTGTAGAAAAAGGCACATTTACAGCAAACAAATTGTCTTTAGACTGCACTGTGTACACGTGTTTCCCATCCTTGGAAAACTCACACTTGGTACCTGCAAAAGACACATGATAACCATCAGTGAGTAAATCATGCACACTTAACAAACAGTTAGTTAAACCGGGTGCCGCAAAAGCTTTGACTTCATGCTTAAGAAAGGGACAGAAGAAAAAGCCTGTCTCTGTTAGTCATTTTCTGCTTCCATCCGCGATCATCACAAACTTCTGAGTTTTTACTGTCCTGCAATTTCTTAAAAGACCAGGAGATGGCACCAGCGTATTTGTCGCTCCTGAGTTGATTATTACAGTAAGAAAGTCTTGTTGTTGACATTCCTGGGTCACCATGGCAACAATCTCCTCGCTACCCCCCTCCTTGGGTCCTCTGCAAATGTCCTCTCTGGTTGTCACAGCAACAGACTCCCCCCGGCAGGGAGACTTGCCCACGACCTTCACAGCTTCCGTAGATGCAACTCTCTCAGTTGCCTTGGAGACCGGACTTGTCTCAGCATTCCCACACAACTCCACAGCTCTTATCTCTACTTGCTGCAGGTGGCCGGCCTTGAAGCCTCTAGCACGGCTAGGCTTCAGCTCTTGGTGTAAACAACTCTTGGCAGCTTTTGGAGAAAGAGCTGTCTCTGAGCTCACTGCCCCCCCCACTACTCACTGCCCCCCACTACTCACGGGGCCTCCAGGACATTTTCCTGCCCCCCCCTGTGGTGGGTAACGGGCTCCCAACACTTGGCCTCTCTCCAGGCTCCTCACACAGACACGTTGCAGCATCCATACAGCTCCCAGGCTCAGCGAAAGCACCAGCAGCATTGCCAGCAACAACAACAGTCGCTTTGCCCCCCTGTGGGCGCTCCCAGCTCCTCCCAGCTGTGTGTTGGCTCTCAATAATGTGGCCGGTGCCATCTTGCCTCTCCCTTTCGGATGCAGCCACGTCTCAGCCCTTGCTTCCCACCCCAGCTCCACAAGCTTCTCGGAGTGCTAGCCAAGCGGCCTCTGGTCCTTTTGCATCCAGGACAACTGGCACTAGATGAGTATCCACATTTTTAGCCAAAAAAGCAAGCACACACTTCTCAAGTTCACTTTGCTCTGCAGCCTTTTCAGCCTTTGCTTTCCCAGCTGCATGCTGTGGGGGCTGGACTACATCCCATAGCTGCTCCCCCACCAGCAATAGTTCCACTGTAAAGCTCCACTGCAGCCAATTTTGGCTATTCAGTTTCTGACATGGCAGTTTAAACTCAAAGCCAAGTCCTTGGGGCTGTGCCATTCTTTCCCTCTCCCTTCTGTGGCATTCGCTGTACTCACTCATTTCTGCCAACTGGGTGTTCCGGAAAGACCTGGCATCGCAGCTCCCTTGCTCCGCCAGCTTCCTCCGATCTGCCCTTTGAAGTCTTGGCAGTCGATCAAACTGACGTTCAGCAAATAAAGCTTCAAAGCCCTTTCTCACACGCTTCGTGTTGACCAGCCATAACCTCTTCGGTAGTTTTATTGCTTTATTGTTCGGCGCCCAGGCACGCTTCCCCTGGAAGCCTCTGTAGATCGTAAAGCAATTAGCAGAGTTACACAGCGGTGTGTGTCGAAAGAGCAGTAAATGAGTCCCAAACATTTCTTGTGTCCTAATATCTCTTTATTGGCACAAAAGAAGCATATTTACAAACTCCAACTTCCATCTGATTTAAGCTGCATCTTCTCCCTCTGCTTGCAGCGACACAACAACCTGCTTTCGATTTTCACTCAGTACACAGCATTCCAAGCTGCTCTCGTCACGTCCTGGCTTACTTCCCTTGTAAGCCCGTCCCCTCAGTCCCGAGGCATAGAAGGTTAATCCTTCACTACACCCAACATCTTTGACATCTGGTGGGAGGGCATTCCAAAGGGCGGGTGCCACTACCAAGAAGGCCCTCTGCCTGGTTCCCTGCAACTTGGCTTCTCGCAGCGAGGGAACTGCCAGAAGGCCCTCAGCACTGGACCTCAGTGTCCGGGCAGAACGATGGGGGTGGAGATGCTCCTTCAGGTATGCTGGACCGAGGCAGTTTAGGGCTATAAAGGTCAGCACCAACACTTTGAATTGTGCTCGGAAACGTACTGGGAGCCAGTGTAGGTCTTTCAAGACTGGTGTTATATGCTCTCAGCGGCCACTCCCAGTCACCAGCCTAGCTGCAGCATTCTGGATTAGTTGTAGTTTCACTTGCAGTAGTCCAAGTGAGAGATAACTAGAGCAAGCATTCTGCTGGTGAGACATTCTGCAGGCAGGTAGGGTCTCAGCCTGTGTACCAGATGGAGCTGATAAACAGCTGCCCTGGACACAGAATTGACCTGTGCCTCCATGGACAGCTGTGAGTCCAAAATGACTCCCAGGCTGTGCACCTGGTCCTTCAGGGCACAGTTACCCCATTTAGGACCAGGGAGTCCTACACACCTGCCTGCCTCCTGTCCCCCCAAAACAGTACTTCTGTATTGTCAGGATTCAACCTCAATCTGTTAGCTGCCATCCATCCTCCAACCACCTCCAGACACTCACACAGGACCTTCACCGCCTTCACTGGTTCTGATTTGAAAGAGAGGTAGAGCTGGGTATCATCCGCATACTGATGAACACCCAACCCAAACCCCCTGATGATGTCTCCTAGCGGCTGCATGTAGCTGTTGAAAAGCATGGGGGAGAGGACAGAACCCTGATGCACCCCACAAGTGAGCCCAGGAGTCTGAACACTCATCCCCCACCACCACTTTCTGAACACGGCCCAGGAGGAAGGAGCAGTACCACTGTATAACAGTGCCCCCTACTCCCAACCCCTCGAGACGGTCCAGAAGGAAGTTATGGTCTGATATAAGTAAGGTTGTTTATTATTTGTGCATTTGTATTCAAAAATTTTAATAAATATTTATATATATATATAAAAGGAATATTAGAAGACAAAATGTAGCACAATAGCATAATGTCTGAAATGCAAGAGAAGTTCAAATGGCTTATTAAACTTGCGTATTTATGTTCCATATATATATATATATATATATATATATATATATATATATATATATACACACAGAAGGATGTTATGGTCGATGGTGTCAAAAGCCGCTGAGAGATCCAGCAGAACTAGGAAACAGCTCTCACCTTTGTCCCTAGCTTGCCGGAGTTTGGCCAAGGCAGTTTCAGTCCCATATGAGGCCTGAACCCCGACTGGAAAGGATCCAAATGGTCCACTTCTTCCAGGCGTGTCTGGAGTTGTTCAGCAACCACTCGCTCAATCACCTTGCCTAAGAATGGATGATTTGAGACTGGGCGAGAGTTGGCCATATTGGCAGCATCTAAAGATGTTTTTTTAAGAAGTGGTTTGATAACTTCCTCTTTCAGTGAGTCTGGGAAGGCTCCCACACAGAGAGAAGCATTCACCACCCCACGGAGCCCATCGTCCAGCCCTTCCCGGCTAGCTTTTATAAGCTAGGATGAGACAGGTGGTTGGTTTCACTTGTCCAAGCAGCCTGTCCACATCCTCGGAGGTAACAGATTGGAATTGATCCCACACAACTTGACTAGACAGGACTCTAGCACTCTCCCGCCCTGCTCCCATGGGGGAGTCTACCTCTTCCCAAATCTGAGCAACTTTATCTGCAGAAAACTTTTCAAAATCATTGCAAGAGATCATGTGGCCCGTACTGGGCCCCAATGTAGCAGGTGGTTCTGCTAAATTGCGAGCCACCTGAAAGAGTCTCCTGCTGCTGTTTTCTGCAGATGCAATAGAGGTGATGTAGAAAGTCTTCTTCGCCGTCGCAGCCACCACTTGGTAGGCTCAACATTGAGCTCTAACCTGTGTCCGGTCAACTTCAGAATGAGTTATCTGCCACTGGCGCTCTGGCCGTCTCAGCAATTGTTTCATTGTCCTCAGATCCATGGAAAACCACGGGGCTGTCTGGGCTCCATGAAATCGGAGAGGGCGCTTCGGAGCCAAACAGTCAATAGCCCTGGTTAACTCCACATTCCAGTGGGCCACCAGGGAATCAGCTGAAAGGCCATCAACATGGGATAGAGCATCCCCTACCACTCTCTGGAAACCATTTGGATCCATTAAGTGGCGGGGGCAGACTATCCAAATCAGTCCCACCTCCCTGCAGAGGGGAAGGGTCACGGAGAAGTCCAGTTGCACCAGGAAGTGATCTGACCATGGCACTTCTTTCGTTTCGCTTTTACTTAGTGTCAGATCACCAACATCCATAGAGGTGAACACCAGGTCCAAGGCATGTCCGGGGCTATGAATTGGGCCAGACTTATTCAGGGACAGCCCTATGGAGGCCATGCTTTCCATGAAGTCCCGAGCGGCCCCTTGTAAGGTTGTGTCGGCATGGATGTTAAAATCCCCTAGGACAACCAAACTAGGTGTCTCCAGGAGAACATCCGTCACACCTGAAGCAGCTCGGGCAGGGAATCCTTGGTGCAGTGGGGAAGTTGGTACACCAAAAGGAATCCTGTACTTCCCCTATTGCCCAACTTCCAGAACATGCACTCAGAGAACTGGGTCTTCCCAGTAGGATGCCTGGTGCAAACTAATGACTTCCTAAAAATCACTGCAACCCCCCCTCCCCGCCCACAAGGCCTGGGCTGCTGTGCATAAGAGAAACCTGGTGGACAAGCAGTGGCAAGGACAGGCCCATCTGCTTCATCCAACCATCTGCTTCATCTGTTACACATGCCAGGTCAAGTCCTCCAAAATCTCATGGTAGATGGCTGCATTGACCCTGGACTTAATGAAGCATAGTGGACCAACACCAGCTGATGACATGGCTCCCCAAATCAACTGTGGAAACTTCACACTGGACTTCAAGCATCTGGCACTGTGTGCCTCCCTATTCTTCTTCCAGACTCTGGGTCCTTGGTTTCCAAATGAGATGCAAAAGTTGTTCTCATCAGAAAAGCGTACTTGGGACCACTGAGCAACAGACCAGTTCTTTTTTTCTTTAGCCCAGGTAAGCCGCTTTTGATGTTGTTTCTTGTTCAGGAGCGGCTTGACAAGAGGAATACGACATTTGAATCCCATCTCCAGGATCTGTCGGTGTGTGGTGGCTCTTGATGCACTAACTCCAGCCACAGTCCACTCCTTGCAAAAGTCCCCAACACGTTTGAATGGCCTGTTTCATTAATATACCTCCATTTTAGAGATGAAGCCTGGTGCTATGTTTATTGCTTGTTCTCCAGGCAGGTCTGCCATTTCATGCCAAGTTTGTGTGTGTTATTAGGCACTTCTGCATGAGGGCACACAGTGACACCATGATGTCTGGCACGCGCTTTCTTGAGGAATCATAGGAGAGCATTGAAAAGAAAAGACTGTATAGATCAGTGGTAGAAGCACATACAGTTGGCAAACAAAAACAGATGAAATGTAAATATCCACAGGTGGGTGGAAGAAAAGGTGAAGTGCAAATATTCACATTTGGGTGGGAAACAACATCACTGATATGCTAAATCATGATAAGAAAGGGCCATAGTTCAATGGCAGAGCATCTGTTCAAGACTGTTCAAGATTCAATCATCCATGGCTGGGAATTTCTCCTGTCTCGATTCCTGGAGATTTACTCTTAGTCATTGTAGAATATACTAATGTTCTGACTTAGTATAAGGCAGGTTCAAAATTCCTCTCATTGTGAGATAATTCCTGATTATTCCTCTGTTGATAGAAGCTTAAGCTGCTTCCAGTGGCCAGCAAGAAGCATTTGTGTTGCAGGTAACATAGTATACATAATTATCTGACCACGCCGATCCTGTTTTATAATCTTGCTTGTATGAAATTATAGATCTAAATGTCATAAGCCCCCGCCCCTTGATTTTGAACCTACTCTGAGTATGACCAATAGAACATATATTTCACTGACTAGGGCTGCAAACTGGTATCCAATTGCCTGGGAGAATACTGCACTGAACTGAATGAGGATGACATCCACGAAGACATGGATGGTATTGCTTTTACAATTATACATTATGTTCAAGAGTGAAAAGGAGGAAAAAATCACTGTACAACAACCAGCCATTACTAAATTGATTTAACGTGTATTTTATTTCTTGCAGGTATTTTAATAAATTTTATTGTGTTATAATTAAAATGGTTGCAAGTCACCCTGACCAGTACATGGACACAAGAGGGATGATATATACAAATTGTATGCTAAACTTTCACATTTTGTGAATTTAAGATATATAGTTCCATCGGCTTAGGACAGGAGTGCACATTAATATATATATATATATATATATATATATATATATATATATATATATATTTCTTTTACCATATAGGTGCTTACTGCTAGATTAAGCTCACAGTTTGGAATCCATAGGGCAGCAAATATATAACACAGTGAATTGTACTCTAATCTTTTCTTCTTATTAGCAGCTCCCTCTTTTCACAATAACTTGGCATATGGAGATCTCTACAGCCACTATAACAAACAAAACATTTGCTAATCAATAAACAGTCATCATCCAAAGATTTTGTTCTCCGACATATATTGGTTCCACTCATGTAGTGCATACTTGTAAGTTCGGGGTGTGTTTGTACAACATGGGCCTCCCCAGTGCCTCATTCCTGACCCTCATAGTAAGCAACGGCCCATCTAACATAACTCAAGACAATCCAGTGAACCACTTCTATGTGAAACATATGCATTGTTTGATGCTTACTCCTAGAATAAGCCCTAAGCCCCTACTCCATAGTACAAAAACATATAATAGGCAAATACAGTGATCTAAAACTTTCTCTTTATTAGTTGTTCCTTGCTGTTCAGTTCGGGCCTCATAATAATAATGTAGCATTTGGGGGAAAAGATACAACACAGTAAACCAGCACTAGAGCCCAAGATGGAGAAAACCTCCACAGCTACCATGTATTTCCCCTTGGTGCTCAGGTAGGTTGGGACAAAAGATATCCAAACGCTGCAAAACAGCAACATGCTGAAGGTGATGAACTTGGCTTCATTGAATGTGTCTGGCAACTTCCTAGCCAAGAAAGCCACAGTGAAGCTGATGATAGCCAGGAGGCCCAAGTAGCCTAAGACAAGATAAAACATGAGGACAGACCCTTCATTGCATTCCATGACAATCTCTGTAGTCTGTGAGTGTATATCCATATGTGGGAATGGGGGAGAGGTTGCCAGCCACACCATACAAATGCCTGCTTGAATCATTGAGCAGGAAAACACAATGGAATTGGCCAATCCTTTCCCCACCCACTTTCTCATGCTGGATCCTGGTTTGGTGGCCATGAAAGCAACAACCACCGTGATAGTTTTGGCCAACACACATGATACAGCCACAGAGAAGATGATGCCAAAAGCAGATTGTCGTAGAAGGCAGGTCAACTTCCTGGGTTGCCCAAGAAAGAGTAAGGAACAGAGGAAGCAGAGTAGGAGGGAAATGAGGAGAGCATAGGTGAGGTCTCTGTTGTTGGCTATGACTATGGGGGTATCTTTGTGCCTTATAAAAGTTTTGAGCACCAAAGCCGTGATGAGGGAAAAAGAAAGAGCAGCTGAAGTCAAACTGATTCCCAAAGGGTCTTCATAAGAAAGATAGGTTATTACTTTGGGGATGCATCTATTTCTGTTCTTGTTTGGATATTGATCTTCTGGGCATTTGAAGCATTCTTTCAGGTCTGAAAAAGCAAGAAATGCCATCACAGGGTCAAATTACATACAAAGCCAGGCCTCAGAAATGTTCAGCGTGGATGTTGAAGGCCATTGTCTCTGCTACTTCCAGTTTCCACACATGGAGTTAATCATTTTAGTATTAACTACATTCCTTCCCTCCACACTAATAATGAATACAGTGAATGCTTGGGTTGTGAACGTGATCCGTGCGGGATGCATGTTCGAAACCTGTGCGTTCGCAACCTGCAGCGGCACATCTGCGCATGGGTGGGTTGCTATTTGACGCTTCTGCACATGCGCATAGCACAATTTAATGCTTCTGCGCATGTGTGGCCGCCGAAACCTGGAAGTAGCCCATTCCAGTACTTCCGGGTTTTGGTGCATCCACAACCTGAAAAAACACAACCTGAAGTGACTGTAACCCGAGGTATGACTGTACTTGAGAAACAATGGAGTGGTTGATGGATCCTATATATTACACACAACAGTTAGCAGATCTACAACCTGATTAGCCAAATTCAGAAAGTACTGGCAGGTAGAAGGCATGGCACCCACTGGTCTGTCAGGGCAGGTTGAGTGCTGCAATCTGTGACTCCCTAGCCATGGATTGGGAACAAATTTCTCCCAACTAGCAACGTGAGCCTGGGGTATGTAAACTTAACATGCATACTTGGCCCTGCTGTCCACCCAAGTGTGCATTGTCTCTAAATACCCATAAAACTCCTTGAACATATGTTGACAAACCCCAACTATTTTTGAGCCTCTCAGGCACATGTTCATGTATCCTGACTGGCACTAAATTTCATGCATGTTAATCCTGTATGTATCAATATTTGATGTTCTCCATTACATACTTGTTTGGTTTGAAAACTTCCCTTCTGGGCACAGATCACAACTAAAGCAGCAAAATTTCTTCCCTTCCTCTTTTTTCTTCTGCTGACCAGGGGGGCAGGAATCACTACATACAGAAATGGGGACCACCTATCCATTTCAAAAAAAAAAGGCGAGAGAGCTCAGGATGAGAGAGAATATGGTTGAGGAAAATGCTAATCATCTGAAAGTCAGATAAGGAAGTGAACAGTTAAACCTCAGTAAATTTGGCACATTGACAATAAATGTAGTTATTCAATATCTGTCCTGGGGAAACTGGTGGAAACTATTTTTAAAGATAAAACAACTCAGCATATAGAAGAACAAGCTTTGCTGAACTAAAACCAGCCTGGCTTTTGTAACACCAAGTCCTGTCTCACTAATGTATTAGAGTTTTCTTTGAGAGTCTCAGGGAATAGACAGATATCCCTCTGATAAAGTGATGCAGAATGTGGAATATTACACCACCTTAGCTAATGGCCCAGGCCCTTAGTGTTTTGACCAATGCAGCATACATCCTGATTCCTCCATTTTACTCTTACTGCTTACCATTCAGCCGGCTAAAGCCTCCAAGGTCCAAGAGCATCCCATAAACCAGATCCAGCAGCACAAAAAGCTCAGTTGGTTATGTTGCTATCACTCAGACAATACTTGTGAATGAATGCTCACTAGGAAAAGGTGCTTTATCTCCTTCTCAAAGAAAAACAGGAGAAAAATGGGGTTCAGCCTAAAAAATAATGCTTGGCCCCCCAGTGGTGACAGTCTACTCACACATTGCTTTCTGAGCTTGCTTAAATACAAAGATGCCATGTTGCAGGCAATAGTTCCTTTTTAAAGTGGTATAATAGCTTCATTCAAGAAGATTCAAGTCTTCTACTGCTTCCCCTAGCCATGGGGTGTGGCATATTATTCCCTGACAATCAACCAAAGGGATTATTATACAATCGGGCCCAGTTATGATACAGATCCAATACAGACTGAAGGAAACGTCACACCATTATCTACCCTGAATCACCTATCTGGATAACAGAGAGGCTTTCTCAAATTCCAAAGAATCCATACCTGGTTGAATTTTCTGTGCCACATTATGAGATCCTCATTAATGGTGAATTGTTCCCCTTCAAGAGCATGTGGAACCACTCTTCCAACTTCTGTTTTTAGAAAAGAATTGTTTGGGAATATGTACATATTAAATATGTCAAAGCTGGGTACAAATTCCCCATGATCATCAAAAGACACCTTTTCACCTGCTGAGCTGTTAAACAAAATGCCTTGAAGAAACAGGTGCAGCTGGTGGGGAGAGAAAAATAAAATAAGAATAACTTCCTGGAATTTTTCTTCTGAATCTTTAGGAACACCTTTGTTGCTATTATATATTCATGAATGTTCCTTCTTTTTTATTTATAAAAAACTAATACCAAAATGTAAGGTTTTTTATTTTTTCAGATTTCAGTTATAGGAAAAAATGTAAATTCATACATTTTATGATAAAGTAGATTCATATGTTCCTATGAGTGATTACCTGTCAAAATGTTACCTGCCATGGCTGAAGATTCTGTAATTCAAGTCCTGTGCTACACAATGTTCCTTGGTGCTTGGTCCTGAATGTACACATTGCATGCAATGCGTGAGCTACGGCGTGGACTGCAGTGTAGATACTGTAGCTGTGCCCACTCATTGCCATTTCAAAAACAGAGCTAGGAACACTTTCCAGCTTCTCTTCCCCAGAACAGCGTTCATCATCATTATCTTCCATTAAGCCCAGAGAATTTGGAAGTGAACATTCAAAAACCTGCTCCCAAAAATCTCTGAGAAAACCATCTCCTTGTGGCGAGTAAGGATTTCTGTCTTGAAGAAAGGTTTGGAACCCCCGAGGTTCATTTGAGTGAATTGCAAAGGAAATGGTGCCTTGGAAAAATTGAAAATCCCATCTCCTTAAAAGAGGTGTTACTGCAACATCTATCTGGGCTGTCAAAATCCACACCTTGGTAAAAGATGGGTCTAACTTTAGCTGAGGAAATGACAAAGATATTATTGTGTTCAGTAACATGTATGTCATAGCTTCACCATAGAGCACAACTGCTCTGGCTTTTGGATCGCTGGCATATTTATGTAGCTCAAATCTTCCAATCTCATCAGGAGTAAAGAAATGGCCTTGACTTGTGATCCTTTGTGTGAAAGCTGAGCAAATTCCATTGTTGGAAAACAATAGCTCAATGGCATGTAAGAAATGGTCTCCACTGTCACTGTCCACAGCAAAGAGTCCAACCCATGTCCACCTGAAATGCTGGAGTAACCTTACAATGCCCAGGTGCTGGTGGGCTTCACTAAGGACCATGTTATAAACGAAAGGAACTTGTGTTGTATCTATCAGTTCCTTGGCAAAAGATCCATAAGTGAGCTGAAAGGACATGTACATGTGCTTTAGGGATATAGGAGATGTGTACCTGAATGCATGTAAATCCATTTTTAAGCATTTATGCATTTCTAGCTTTGGTTAACATTCACAGCATTATAGTCAAGAACCTGACAAATGTTGTTGATGTTGATCCCTGACAGCAACCACAGTGAATAACTCTTATATACATACCTGCTTCTAAGCCATTCTTTCTGTTCCTCTAGGTCTTGAAACATGATTTCGCCTAGTTATTCATATATACAAAAAACCATTTCAGTTCATAATTGTTCTCTCTTTTTTGGAACCACAAAATCAACCCCACAATGAGACCGGAATCGGACATCAGGTGAAGAAAATGCACAGATCTTACCTGCGGAATTTTGTAGAGACGTAGGATGTCTGCCATGTGGAAGGAGACATCAAAGACGAGTGCCCCAATAATGGCTATTAGGTTTTTCTGAGTATCACATCTATAGTTGGGGACAAATCTGTGCAATTTGCAGACTATCTCCAAAGTGGTGTGATAGGTCAGTTTTGCATCATAGTAGCTGTCACAGATGTGGAAACCGAGTGTCACATTCGGTAAGATCTTGGGATTCTCGTTGATGACATTTATTGCAAATGCTAAGGCCAGGATGTGCTGGTAGAACTTTGTCACCATACTGTGAATAGATCCAAAGATCCTTTTTAAACTAATACTACAGTGCATGTAAATATTTTTTTGGAATGCTGGGCCACTCTTACATTAAACCCAGCCAGATGGGTGGGGATGTAAATAGTAAATTATTACTATCATCATCATCATCATCATCATCATCATCATCAAAACAATTTTAATTTTGAACTCATATTATGCTTATTACTATATATATATTTCCATTGTGTGTCTTAAAAAGAAAATTCCAATGGTTTTGAAAGTGAACTATAGTCAGAAATGGCAATTGTAACCAGAGACAAAGAATCTGAATAATGTATTTAAGGAAGAGAATTTGTTAATGTGTATAGACCCACCTGGAAAGAAGTACCGTTTGGAAATGAGTTATATTTAGTGAAATCAAAGTGCTTTGTTGGATTTTCCTAGCTCAGAATCCATACAGTTTGCAGGATAATAGGAAAATATAGGGGAGGGGGTACTATACAAGTGCATTGTGGCAGGAAGTCTCTTAAAATTCAGCAGTCAAAAAAGGCTGGGAAACCTTTCTTTCGTTCCTTCCTTTCACTGTCCATCAATTTCTGGAGTCTTGGTTTTTTCTCCTACAAACCAGATACTCCTCCAAAAGCTCATTTTCAAGGTGGGTGCATTTTGCCATAATACCCCCATGTCGGTGCACACTGGAATCTCCTGCACTTCACTGCAATTCCCCATTCCCCAGCCTGAGTGTCGTTTTCAGATACTTGTCCTTTCCCAACTTTTTTTTCAATAATTGGTATTGCTCAGAAAAAAAAAAAAATACATTTCTCTATATGTAAAATCAGAATGATTTGAGACAACACTGAGTCCCCCATTTCAATGCAATGGGAAAGTCTGGGCACAACATGTGCATGTTTACATGCCTACGGTCACCTCTAGTCAGTCTCTAAATCATATACCTGAATTTTTTCTGTGCATTAATAAAAATGATCAAAATATTTATGGGGGAGAAATTAATTCTTTCTCTATTTATTTTTTGAAGCAGTTTTTTTTCTGGTAAAGGGAAGTGATATGGAAATGCACGAACAAGTGTGTGATACTGATCAATTGATGGAAAGGTGCGAAACCATCGTGAAAACTAACGAGGACGAAAGCTCAATAAATAACATATCATGTAAAGCTTATGTGTAAGTTTTGTGAAGCTTTTCAGGGTGAAACCTCTCTGAACAAATGTTCTGCAGGGGCCCTGGGATATATAAAGCAATGTTCTGGATGCATTTGACATCTTCTGTGCCTGTATTAAAGATTCCAAGCTCACATGACATGGAAAGGGGGGGGGTTACTTACATTGGAATATCAAACGGCTGATCTTCAGAAGGGTGTATCTTAAAGAAAAGTTCGGGAAATGGAGATGTTGTCTGAGAGGCAACTCCACCAATGATGAGGTCCCCTGATTGGTACCAGCTTTGCGGACCATGGAAGGGATTGTTTTCGGCACATTGCATGATTTCTCTTGTGCACTTTATGAACAGTAGGAGAAACTGGAACACACGGAGCCTTGCAATTACACTACCAAAGCTTCTCCCTGGAGCAGGTTCTTCTGCATTCATCTACATGCTAATGATTAGCATCAGTCTTCTTCTGCTTCTGCTTCAATTATAATGAACGGCAGTAGTCAGAACTGCACCAATCTTATCTTCAACAACAAAGTTGGAAAGTACATGCCTTGTGCAGCAGAAAACTTGAATTGCGCCCCCCACCCCAACCCTGCCCTGGACCACACATGTGGAAGGATTTATAGCCACATCAGAGTTGCATATACATTGTTGTGTGTTTTTCAACCATACACTGGAAACAGCCGGCTAAGACAATGAAATACAGTGATTGAGATAATTGTGGTGGAGATAATTACATTCGATGAAATATTGGCCTCTGGCGGACACCACTTGTGAAAATTCCCCCCTCCTCTGCTCTCTGATGGCAAAGTAACTGGGAGGAAGAGTCAACAGAATCAAGTGAGCAAACACCAGCTTCAAGTTTTGGCTCTTGGGTTGCATCCGATAAAGTGATGAAATATTCAGCCTAGATGTGGCAATGACACAACCGGAACCCGTTGCCCATGATAGCAACACAGTAAGGGGCCTGTTGTGGTGGATGAAATATCTATGTAATCCAGCGTCCTGTTTGCAACAGTGGTCAACCACAGATACCTATAGGAATTCCATGTACTGTACAGGACAATAGCAATTCCCTGCTGCTTATTTCTGGCAGTGGTGAATTAGTCTTAAAATGCATAGGTTGGTTGGCCATCACCATATCTTGTGGTAGTGCATTACCTGGGCTGCCTGTGTTTTATATCAGAGCTGGGAAACCACTAGTCTAATTTTGGTCCACCAGGTATTACAATGTGTCCCATGAGGCCATTTCCCCCATACTGTGGTATCTTGCCCATCAGCTGATGTCACTGCTGAGGTCCTCTGATGGACAAGGAGACAGGGTTTAATCTTGCACTGACTGTCTGCCCAGTTTATGGCAGGGCACAGGCACATACAACCAAGGCAGAGGGATGTAATCCCTGCTCAGCCTCTGATGATAATCGCCTAGCCATCTTGCCACCAGTGCTGCTATCTTTTTGCTTGTTCACAGTAGAAGCTGAGCTTCTTCATGGTGCTCTTTTTCTTTACTGTATAACCCAGATGTGGGGCATCTTAGGCTCCCAGGCCTTTTTATTTGGTCCTTGGAACTCATCGCAGGCTACATCCCACACTGATCCAGCTTTGCATACAAATGTTGCCCTCCTGTGGAGGATGGGTCAGTGTGTCTGGCTGGTAACCAGAAGGTTGTTGATTTGAACCCACCCAGGGATGGCTGTGGACAGGATTCTTACATTGCAGGGGGTTGGAATCTACAGTTATATGATTCTCCCTGTAAAGAATGTCCCTGTGAATTCTAATACTGTGCAGTCTCTTGCTTATCTGCATGGAGGAACAAAAGGGATATGCAAAGTTGAACAGACACTAGTTTACTGTACCAAACTAATACAGTTGTACCTCGGGTTAAGTGCTTAATTCATTCCAGAGGTCCGTTCTTAACCTGAAACTGTTCTTAACCTGAAGCACCACTTTAGCTAATGGGGCCTCCTGCTGCCGCCACGCCACCAAAGCACGATTTCTGTTCCCATCCTGAAGCAAAGTTCTTAACCTGAAGCACTATTTCTGTGTTAGCGAGTCTGTAACCTGAAGCGTATGTAACCTGAGGTACCACTGTAATCACATTTGCTGTCACCACTACTCTTGTCTCTGGACCTTGACATGTGGCTCTCGGGAGCTTGCCAAAAGGGGTATGTGACTCTTGGGTAAAATTGGTTCTCCAGCCCCTGATATAAGTAATGGTTTGGCAACCTCTGACTTTCCAAATCTCCCTAGGTTTGTTGTACACTAATACAACACTAGTTAGTCTAGCACAAACAATGGTTGGGGATGTTGGAAGTTGTAGTCCAACAGCCATAGGAGGCTCCCCATCTCTGGAACCGGCCACAGAGAACATAAAAAGAGGGTGGTGGAGTATGGCAACATGAAGAGGAGCTGATAGAAAGAGAAGGCAGGAGGATTTGGGGTAGGATGAGAAGATCTGGTGGTGGAGAAGAGCAAATGAAATTCTGCAGTAGACACACATGGACTCTAGAGGGCAAACTACTGCCATTCATAAGGTATCTGGATGAGTTAAATGACAGGTGGATATAGACAGACAAATAGGCAGGGTACATTTGATGCCCTTTTAAATGTGTTATGGGGGGGAGATTATTGGCTTGTTTTTGTTCTTATTTTTATGATGTATTTTGTATTTGTAATTTTATGTTGTGACCACCCTGAGATCGACATATATAGGGAGATAAACAAATTTAATAAACAACATAGGTATCTCGCCACTGCAAAAACAGGATACTGGTGTAGATGGGCCTTTGTCCTGGTCCAGCAGGCTCTCTCGTGTGTTGAAAGTTGAGAGAGTTCTGCTAGTAGCCTATGCTATATGTTCCTCCCCTCCACTGCGTCACTTGACTCAGCTCTGTTAAGTCTGACATCCTGCATTATGAACTGAACAAAATGGCATTCCCATACCCTCCAACATTTCTTCGATGAAAATAGGGACGTCCCATTCCATAATGATAATTTTACTATTTATACTCAACACACCTTACTGGGCAGCTTCCAACATATATAAAACCATAATAAAACAATAAACATTTTTTAAAAACCCTTTCCTATACAGGATTGCCTTCAGACGGCTTGGAGATTGGATAACTCCATACCGTCCAACATTTATCCAATGAAAATAGGGACATCCCAAGGAAAAGTGGGACATTCCAGGATGAAATCAGAAATTGGGACGGCTTCTCTAAATTAGGGATGTCCCTGGTAAATAGGACACTTGGAGGGTCTGCATTCCAGGTCAGCTGCCACCTTCCCTGAATGCTGTCTCAGCAGGTGATGGCTGTGCGGAGGTATTTTCCTAGCCAATGGGAGCCAGAAAAGGCCTCCTTACTGGCCAGGAGAATTGAATCCCAGCACCTGTTCAATTAGACCAATTGCTGGCAGCCATGGAGGTGGGCACTCTTCAGGGGACACGCCCAACAGAGCCGGCAGGCTTCACTTGGGTGTGCACTCGGGGGATTTACGGTGGTACTTCGGGTTACATACACTTCAGGTTACATACGCTTCAGGTTACAGACTCTGCTAACCCAGAAATAGTGCTTACGGTTAAGAACTTTGCTTCAGAATGGCAACAGAAATCGTGCTATGGCAGCACGGCAGCAGCAGGAGGCCTCATTAGCTAAATTGGTGCTTCAGGTTAAGAACAGTTTCAGGTTAATAACGGACCTCCAGAACGAATTAAGTACTTAACCCGAGGTACCACTGTACAGAGGACCATTTTTAAGCAGAGTCTTTAAGGCCATATCTCTGGGGTGCTGCAGCAGCAGAATTCCTGCAATAGCAAGGGCTTAGACTAGATGACGTCTGAGTTGCTTCCCAATCCTATGATCCTAAGACTTTATAACATATTTGACTGGATTCTTTTTCTTATAAAAAGTTTTTTTTTAGCAATCTTTATTATTTAATCATCTTCTCCCATAAGCAACTATTAAGAACAACAAGCAAATACACTTAGCCTACTTGTAGACAGATCTATCCCATCTCAACTCTCATATGAATTGGAGCCCAGCAGCTAAAATAAAATAAAATAAAATGGTCTGAAATACTGAGGGAAACAGCACATTTCCAAGCAGGCACTTGAGGGCCTCGAGCAACTCAGCCATTTGATATCAGTTGAAAGCATGAACAGGCACCAAACTAAAAGGTTATGCAATATTCATCTATCTATCTATATATATACAGAGAGAGGGGACAGAGAGAGGCACTTCAGTACTGTTTTGAAGACACCCCGTGCAAAAAAATACATTTAAAGTCTCAAGATCCAGCAAAGGTCTGCTAACATAATATTCGGACCCATCTAGGACGTAAGGTTGAGCTGAGTTGCTATTTTGGTTCTTTACGTCCACCCGCACCACCAGTATCTTCTAGTAAATTCATTTCTATTTTGTAAGAGAGCTTTAAAAAAAAAAGATGCCATGCTCACCGTGCTGGAGAAATTCCCATCTGTTTCTTACTAGAGCTACTGTGCACATAACTCTCTTTTTAAAAAAATCAACTGCAGCAACAAGTGAAGGAGGTTTCAGAATCACTACTTGTGTTCTGTTAGATGGTTTTATTACTAGCTGAGCGGTGTACCTCATAAGGGGGAGTACGGAACGTATTTACTACTTTGTACTGAGTTTGTACTCTGTTCACACCCCTACACCATGAAGACTGGCTGATTCGACGCATTTCCAGCTCACCATAGTCAATCTCTTCATACATTTCTTCTTCTTGAATCATGTCCTCTTTCGGTGGTCTGTCACCAAACGTTGGCAGGAACCACAGATAACGATTTGGGAAAAATACGATCACTTGTCCCCATATCAATGTCCCTAGGCCAAAAAAGATGGACCACAACCACTGCTCCAGTGAAAGCTTTGTGCAGCTAAAGGGCTTCCCTCCAAGCTGAACAATGATGACCTGTACGACCAACGTTCCCAAGCTGATAAAGCAAAAAATGGTATTACTGAATATCCCCGAGAAAACATTCCTTTCCCCATGAATCTTCCGTGCGTTGACTTCGTTAAAAATCTGCATCATTACAAATGTGTTAAATACAATGGTGTAATGCTGGGTGGGAGGGTAATTCATGGGCACATTTCTTGCATTTTCTATATCGAAGAATTTTTCACCTGCAAATACAAGGGAAAATACAACGACCATCTGGTAAATGGCGTGGAACAAAATGTTTTTCAGCATTGTGCGGGAGATAAGAGGCTTATTTCTCCCATAAGGCTTGCGTAACAGCAGAGCTTCAGTTGGCTTTTCTGTTGCTAAAGCAAGAGAAGCAAAGGTATCCATTATGAGGTTGACCCACAACATCTGAACAGCTTTCAGGGGGGAATTCTGGGTGACACACGCACCAGTAAAAGCGACTACAACGGCTACCACGTTAACAGTGAGCTGAAACTGAAGGAATTTGGAGATGCTGTCATACACATTCCGACCCCACATGACAGCTTTGACAATGCTTGAGAAGTTGTCGTCAGTGATAATGATATCAGAAGCTTCTTTGGCAACATCAGTTCCAGCGATGCCCATTGCAAAGCCAACGTCGGCTTTCTTTAATGCAGGCCCATCATTGGTACCATCTCCAGTCACTGCTACCACCTGCCTTTGTTCGGTGATGTTGCTGTTAATGATCCCTGTGACCAAGTTGTACTTGTCCGCAGGTGAGGACCTTGCAAGGACACAAAGAGTAGGCCAAACTCTGTCCATTAGCTCTTGTTTAATCTCTCCATCTGGGCCACGTATCAGCCGATTAAAATCATGACCCTCCATGCACACAGAGGCTTCCCCTTGCTTCAGAATGCCACATTTTGTAGCAATTGCCCGAGCTGTGTTGATGTTATCCCCAGTAATCATACGTACGACAATGCCAGCTTTCTGGCATTTTCTTATTGCATCAGGAACTTCAGGTCTCACCGGATCTTCGATGCCTACAATTGCAATACAGGTCAAGTCCTTGAAAATCTCATCCTCGTTGTCCCAGTTGGGTTCTGAGTAGGCAGCTGGGAATTCCTTGAATGTCAGGCCTATGGTGCGGAGTCCCTCAGAGGCCATTGGTTCAATCACATTATTGATCACATTTTCTCTGTCTTTTTTGGAAAAAGGTCCTGAATGCCCACTGGCATCCAATATGCGGGTGCATTTCTTAAGCAGTATTTCAGAAGCTCCTTTGCTGTACAGCCGAAAGCTGCCATTGGGTTTCTTCACCACTGTGCTCATCGATTTCCGGTCGGAGTTGAAGGTGTACACTTTGTGCAGTGTCTCTTCCGTTATCCTAGCCCTTACAGCTTCAAAATTCTGGTTCAGTTCCAATAGCAAACCAAGTAAGGCGCATTCCGTTTTATTGCCAATTTGGCGAGGGAGTCCTCCTTCCTTTTCAGGAGGCAGGATTGTAGATGTATAAGCACAATTTACAGCAATGCCTTCAAGCAAGTAACTCAGTATGGTGGGCCGAATCATTTCAGGGGTGGGGACAACTTTATAATGTGCGCTACCAATAAAAATCTGGACTACTGTCATTCTGTTCATGGTCAAAGTCCCTGTTTTATCAGAACAGATTGCAGTTGCATTTCCCATGGTTTCACAGGCATCCAGGTGCCTCACGAGGTTATTATCCTTCATCATTTGCTTCACAGAATAGGCAAGGGAGATGGTGACAGCCAGTGGCAGACCCTCTGGAACAGCTACGACCAAAATGGTCACTCCAATAATAAAGAACTTCACCATGTGCTGTATATAAATTGGTGTGCATTCAACAGTCCAAACACGCTTCTCAATTACAAAGGTTTGAACAAGGAAAAAAACAATAAGGACGAGGACTGTGATCACTGACATTGCCAGGCCTGCTTTGCCAATCTGAAGGGCTAACCGTGTGAGTTTTGCTTGCAGAACTGATTTTTCTTTCGGGTGTGATGTAGGCTTCTGGGCACTTTCCTCGTCCTCAACCTGGTTTCCAGACACTTTGCGGGGCTTGGGGGCAGATTCCTTGCTGTGTCCAGGAGTCATGTCTCCTGAATTTTTCTGCTTCTTCTCTGGCTGGTCATCTCCGACTCCGAGTAAAGTGAGGATGATCCCTGTTTGTGAGTTTATGCCCACAGCTGTAATAACCATTCTCCCAGAGCCTTCCATCACATGGGTACCTGAAAGTAACATTGGGTCCTCTGTCAATGACTTCTTGACATGATCTGATTCCCCTGTAAGGGAGCTCTCGTCAACTTTCAGATCATGCCCCTGGATAAGCAAACCATCAGCTGGCAAAAGGTCACCATATTTGATCTGTGCAATGTCCCCAACCACTAATTCAGCTACTAGCACCTGCTTGCACTCCCCGTGCCTGATAACAGTAAACTTCTGCTCACTTTCAATGCGACTCTGCAACCCCCTAAATTGTTTTTCCTTACTCCAGTCATTGAAGGCAGTTACCAACACCACACACATGACAGATAAAAGTATTGCAAACCCTTCGATCCAGTCAGCCTCCTCGTCTTCCTCTTCTCCTCCGGGCCCTTCCGCATGGCATGCTGCAAGATTCCCTCCAGGTGGCTGGTAAAAGGAGAGTCCCAGGGAGATGATGGCTGCAACTTCTAAGATACATAGTGTCATATCCTGGAGTGCTTCCCACATTAATTCCAGGAAAGTTAGGGGCTTCTTAGGTGGTATAAAGTTACTTCCGAATACAGCTTTCCGTAGCTCTACTTCTGATTGGGTACCAACGATTCCAAGTGTGGGTGAAGTCTTCAGTCTTTTGCAGATTTCAAAGATATCACCATAAAGTTCCTTAATTTTCTTCACTGCCTCGGACTTGCGGTATTCCATCAGGTGTCGCAGCTCTGAGAGAGTGACCCCAAAGTTTTTATCAGCAGTGTCTCTAGTGACCATCATCCTGTCTTCTTCCACAGAAAGAAATGAGAGAATCAAGATGGCTGCTATTCTGTATCCACAATCAAGGAAGGGGTTTTTCCCCACCCCCACACCCACTTGGTCTGTACAGAGGACAGCAGGGGGTACTGTCAGCTCAATAGCGGAGGGCCTTTTAAATTCAGAGATCCATCATCATTTACGTGTCTACACAAGTTCTTTTAGATTACCTTCTGTATTATTATTTTTTTAAAACCAGGCAAGAACGATAGGCTCAGGTCTTCATTTATTCTCAATTTCCACACCTAGAGACACATGTTCTGTGTGTTTGCTTCAGTTCTTTTCTTGCTCCATGTTCCCAGCTCAGCCCTGTCCCGACAGCCTGGGATCACTAGCTCTACGTTTCAGGAAAAGGGTGTAAAACACAGCTCTGTATTTCAGGCTCTTTCATTTCCCCATGTTGGTTTATGTCTCCTCAAAGCGGCAGTTACAGGAGGATGAGAAATGGAATCAGAATCCTGCCAGCAGCCAATGAATCATGGCTTGTGTCACATTTCCTCAGCTCTGAGCGTACATGTCACTCATAGGTGTGGTGAGTAGAGTTCAGAATTCTAAATTCTGATTCTGTTTTCTTATCTCTTTAACTTTGTTGATGAATTCTGCTGCTGTTTTGTCATCGCTTTAACTTTCTCTGGTGAATTATGAGGCTGCTTCCAGGTGGCCTTAACTTTGCTTGGTGAATTCTTATTCTCCCCCCGCCCCCAGTCTAAACTTTTTTTGGGGGGAAGGGGGGGTTAATTCTCTCATGCTGTTCTCTGATTACCTTCACTATGAAAGATGGATTCTGAAGCTGTGGACCCCAACAGACAGGGCTTTTTTAAGGGGGGGAGGGTGTATCTACTGTAATAGTGGTAGATTTATACTGGATCCACTCACAAGACACTTCTACATTATTAGTTCTTCTGAGATGCTTCCCCAGTGTTACTGCATTATTACCATCTGTGCCCTTGCACCATAAGTGGGATGAAAAATAAAGCAGAACATTTGTGGGAGGAAAAGATTATGAATAACCAATAATGCTGTGCACTGGATACAGCTGAATCCCAAGTCAAATTGGACATATCCAGAGGGATTTGAGCCTCATCTGAGTCACATTTAGACAGCTACAGGTCACCATAGGTCAGGTTGGGTGGCCAAGAACAATTTGGAGCTGTCATGAACTGAGGTTATGGCTTCAGCCTAGCGATCGGCCAGAAATGGTGAGCATGCAGGCATCCCGTTCCTCTTCAGCCACAAAAGGGAACTATCACCATCCTCTGTGGTTGGCAGGAGCAATGAATCTAGGAGTGACAGATATACAAGGAAATTTTCCTGGTGGTGGTGAGGGCTGGGCAAGCACACTCTTCCCCCGCCTGGTATGCATGCACACATACCTGCCCCAGGTGCTGGTGAACACCCCCTGTTGGAGGATATGAAGTTATGCAACCCCTCGAGCCAGGGAGAGAAATAACTATACAGCCTTTAGAAGATATCTGAAGGGAGCCCAGTATAGGGATATTGTTTATTGTTTATTGTTTTATTATGATTTTATATGGGAGGCAGAGGAAGACAGGATTGCCTGGTGTGCTCTGGTCCATGGGGTCACAAATAGTTGGACACGACTAAACGACGAAACAAGAACAACAACAAATGATTTTATATATGTTGGAAGCCACTGAGAGTGGCTACGGCAACCCAGTCAGATTGGTGGTGCATAAATATAATAATAATAATAATAATAATAATAATAATAATAATAATAATAATAGGTAAAGGTACCCCTGCCCGTACGGGCCAGTCATGTCCGACTCTAGGGTTGTGCGCCCATCTCACTTAAGAGGCCGAGGGCCAGCGCTGTCCGGAGACACTTCTGGGTCACGTGGCCAGCGTGACGAAGCTGCTCTGGCGGGCACCAGCGCAGCACACGGAAACGCTGTTTACCTTCCCGCTATAAAGCGGTACCTATTTATCTACTTGCACTTTGGGGTGCTTTCGAACTGCTAGGTGGGCAGGAGCTGGGACCGAAAGACGGGAGCTCACCCCGCCGCAGGGATTCGAACCGCCGACCATACGATTGGCAAGTCCTAGGCACTGAGGTTTTACCCACAGCGCCACCCGCGTCCCTAATAATAATAATAGATGTCCCTATTTTCAGTGGAGAAATGTTGGACGGTATGCTGCCCTACTCTATTCCTTATTGATGGGAAATACTTTGCCATTCCCGAAATCATGCCTGCTTACTGTATAATAATAGAGAGGGAGAGTTGAGAAAGGCTTGTGTGACTCTTTTATCTGGAGGCATATGTAAATGTAGGGTCAGCTTCCTGTTTAAATCAGCCAGACTCCCTCCCAGCCACATCTACAGCAAAAGGCAGAAAGTGTCTTAAAGCTCAAGTTGGGAAAATGCTACTTTTATTTCCAATTGTTTTCCTTTCAACCATCTTTGGGGGTAATTTTTCTCCATTTCATCAGTTCTAGGGTGTTCAGTTCTAGGTTAAACATGAAGGGGGTCTTAACAGTATATATCTTTCTTCCTAGGTGTCCAATCAGAGGTTCGGCTGGAGGAGTCTGGAGGAGATGCCAAAAGGCCTAGCGAGTCTCTCCGTCTCTCCTGTCGAGCCTCCGGGTACACCTTTAGCAGCCACTGGATGAGCTGGGTAAGACAGGCTCCCGGGAAGGGTCTGGAATATGTGGCAGAAATAAATCCAGAGTCCACTACCTTTCGCTACGGGGAGAAAGTGAAGGGACGATTCACCATCTCCAGGGACAATTCAAACTTTTTGTTGTATCTGCAAATGAACAACCTGAAGCCCGAGGACACGGCTGTGTATTACTGTACAAGAGCACACAGTGAGAGAAAGTGATACTGAATCCTGGCAAAAACCCTCCTTCACTCATGGCTGCTAAATTTATTAAGCTGCAAGAGACTAAAGAAATTGATTCCAGTCGCTGGGACAATAGTTTGATCTCGTGTTACCATTCAGAGATAGACAGAAATCCATCTCTACAGTGGTAAATGTGTGGGCTCTCTCCAGACATGTGATAATACATACATAGCTAGGTCAGGGGCAAAGCCTGCCATTATAATGCTGCTCTTAATTCAGATTGTGATTGTTTCAGATATGAACGGGATCCAGAAAAACGATTCTCACCTTTCCTCTCTCTTTGTCTCTCCATTCACGAGCTACCAAGCTACACTTGCTTTTCACACTTCACACAGAGAGTAATTGCTAGTTCCCTGCAGGATAGATTTATTCCCATTCAGAAAATCTCATATTAAATGTAATTGAAAAGACTTTACACCCTGAAAAAGAGACAATGAATGTACTTTTGTAAACCAAGAAAATCTTTATTTTTTAAAAAAATTAATAGAAATAGAAAAGATTCAAAGACACGAAAGGCATTTTATAGTACTTCTCCCCTCATTCCCCAACCCCTCATCCAAAATATACAAAATGAAAAGTGAACATGGTCAGTCTCCATCATGTATCAACAGGAATTAAAAGGAGAGGTTGTGGCTGATGGACCAAAAAGAAATCAAAATATCTGTCCTCCATAGCTGCCTGGAGATGAGAATGGAACTGAAATGGAACTCTGCTAAACTGTTGTGCTTGGTGGTTTGTGGACCCCTCTTCTGGTGTAAGCTGAGGTGGGTGGCTTAGCACACAAATCATTTCCCTAGGTGCACCCAGATATGGTTTGTGTTTACCTGTGTCTGTGTACCACAGGCATGTGAGACACCTACTCACCTCTCCACTGAGATGAAGGATAAGTATAAAGTTGAGGGGCACACTATTCAGGAATACTATTTGCTGTGTTTGGTTGAGGGCTCCATCCTGGCTTGGACTATTGGGAATGTGGTCCCCAATAGAGTTGGCCATGCTGCTTGGGTCTAATGAGAGGTCTGATCCAGCAACATCTGTCCTCAGCAAAGGAGTCTCCCAAAACCACTTCATTTCTTCTCTAACAGGAGAAAGCAGTAACATCCAGGCACCAGCAAATTAATAATGAGTTCTTTATATAACTTTAGAGGGGAAGAATGTGAAATCTACAAAAATGATCAGCAACTCAAAGTTCAGTACTCAAGAAAGACAGCTACCCCTCCATTCAGCAGGACATGCCACGGGTCTCTCCAGCCATGATATAATGAGCACCTAGGATAGGTGCAAAGCCTGCCATCATGCTGCTGCTGTTCTTCCTTTATTATGGTCATCTGAATGGGATCCAGAAGGAAATTCTCCCTTTTCACTATCTCTCTACTCACAAACTACCAAATTTTTGTTTTACACATGCCCACACATCCTATGCATAACGCTGTCAGTTCCCCACCCGACAACTGAATCCCCTGTTCAGAAAACAGAAACATTCAAAGCCATGAAAGGAAGTTTATAGTACTTCTCTCCCCATACTCCAATTCCTCATTCAAAAGAACAACAACTCAAAATTAAAATATCCACATTTGTTTTCAGTACAGCTGCATGCTTGGTGGTCCTCTACAATGCCCAACTTCACTAAAAGGAAAATTCATCCTTCTCTTCTAACCCATAATTTCACACATTAAACATATACTCATAAAACTGGACCCCTGAACTCTTCAATTCTTCCTACTGCTTGTCACAAGGGGGCAGGCATAATACGGAGAATACAGGATGCCTTCGGCTGTAACTGAAATAAAACCACAATCCAAGTACTGTTGCTGTTTTCAGCTGTGAGTCTAATTATATTTTAGACATTTCCTTGATAACTGTTTATGTACACACCCCAGGAGAGATTGACTCCCTGAGAGACTTACCCACACTCATCTCTGTTTTTTCAGTCCTTGGATAATGAATCATGGTGGGGAAATGTATCTGAGTTGTTAGGAGAACAATATTCCCACTCCCAGATATACAATTCCCAGAGCTCCTTGGGAAGAGAAACTAAATCGGAATTGTAGCTCTGGGAGGTGAATAGGGGTCTCCTAACAACACCTAGCACTCTTCACAAACCCCAGCTCCCATAATGTTTGAGGGAACCTATGCATTTTAAAAAGTAGAGACATCACCTTGCCAACAAAGGTCCGTATAGTTAAAGCCATGGTTTTCCCGGTAGTGATGTATGGAAGTGAGAGCTGGACCATAAAGAAGGCTGACCACCGAAGAATTGATGCTTTTGAATTATGGTGCTGGAGCAGACTCTTGAGAGTCCCATGGACTGCAAGAAGATCAAAAACATCCATTCTTAAGGAAATTAGCCCTGAGTGCTCCCTGGAAGGACAGATCGTGAAGCTGAGGCTCCAATACTTTGGCCACCTCATGAGAAGAGAAGACTCCCTGGAAAAGACCCTGATGTTGGAAAAGATGGAGGGCACAAGGAGAAGGGGACGACAGAGGACGAGATGGCTGGACAGTGTTCTCGAAGCTACAAACATGAGTTTGTTTGTTTTTTAAAATAATTTTTATTAATTTTCATAAACAAAAAACACACAAATAAAAACATTCATAAACAACACATGACTTCCCCATGCCTCCCCTTCACTGCACCCTTGTTTCAATTTTTTTTTTTTAGCAATCCTTCATTCCATTTCTATATTTAATTTCCCTCAAAATTCTCTTAACTTAAATATTTACAGCTATAATTCTCTGTTTCTTACCCCTTGACATTTTATCAGTCTGAGATTTTGCAACAGTTCTTAAGATATATTTTAAATTTTTTCCAGTCCTCTTCCACTGTCTCTCTCCTCTGATCACGGATTCTGCCGGTCATCTCTGCCAGTCCCATAAATTCAGTCACCTTCGTCTGCCATTCTTCCAGAGTAGGTAATTCTTGCATCTTCCAATACTTTGCCAGGAGAATTCTTGCTGCTGTAGTTGCATACATAAAAAAGGTCCTATCTTTCTTTGGTACCAATTGGCCGACCATGCCCAAGAGAAAAGCCTCCGGTTTCTTTACAAATGTCCACTTAAGGATTTTCTTAATTTCATTATAGATCATTTCCCAGTAGGCTTTAACCTTTGGGCAGGTCCACCAAAGATGATAGAAAGTTCCTTCACATTCGTTACATTTCCAGCATTTATTATTGGGCAAATGGTATATCTTTGCAAGCTTGACTGGAGTCATGTACCACCTATAGATCATTTTCATTATGTTTTCTTTCAAGGCACTACATGCCATAAATTTAAGGCCTGTGGTCCATAACTGTTCCCAGTCAGCGAACATAATATCATGACCTAAGTCTTGTGCCCATTTAATCATAGCTGAT
The DNA here is from genome assembly GCF_964252035.2 of Podarcis erhardii. Lineage (NCBI taxonomy): Eukaryota > Metazoa > Chordata > Lepidosauria > Squamata > Lacertidae > Podarcis > Podarcis erhardii. Next base: position 6,979,742 of record NC_138502.1, on the reverse strand, counting down.
TTAACCGTTTCATCCTGTGTATTCCATTTCAGCAACAAATTATACATTTTAGACAAATTCTTAGTATTGGTCTCTAACAATTCTGTTTCCAATTTTGACCTCTCCTTCTGAAATCCTAGTTTCCTGTCCTGCTTAAAAGTCTCATACAAACATGAGTTTGACCAAACTGCGGGAGGCAGTGGAAAACAGGAGTGCCTGGCGTGCTCTGGTCCATGGGGTCACGAAGAGTTGGACACGACTAAACGACGAAACAACAACAATGCATTTTAAAAATGGTGATACAGTGCTTTAACTGCATGGTGTGAGTGTGGCCTCATGGTATGGTGCAATGGGCTGGAAACCAAGGCCAGCCACCATCAGTAGATCTGAGGTATAAAATAAAAAAGGAAATAAAAATCTGTCACTAGTATCAAAAACCTTTCAAAGCAACCTGCACATCCAAAATACTGGATTTTACATTCCACCCATACACCATCCATTACAAATTATCTCTATGCACGTGTTTGCATTGAAGCAGTGGCAAAGCCATCCATAAACCTTGATGCCAAACCTGTTTCCAGATACCCTCTTTATGTGTCATGAGCCACTGGGGGGAAGGCCTCATGCAAATATCTCCAGGAGGTTTCAAAAGATCTCCTTCAATATAAAAGTTTCACATGCTTCCACTCCCCAAATCACTACGACATTACTTCATTAACATTATGAAGTTTTTCTTATTCTTGTTTTCTTTGGCAGCCTTTCCAAAATGTAAGTGTGTTTTCGGTGGAAAGTTGAGAAGTATTGGAGATGATTGGATGACGCTCAAACATTAATTGAAACATTCTCTGCTTTTAGGGGTCTTCTCAGACGTTCAGCTTGTATTGTCTGGGTCAGGAATGGTGAGGCCAGGAGAGAACCTCAACCTGCTCTGTAAGGTCACAGGTTTCTCCATCTCCACTCAGCATTATGTGTGGCACTGGGTCCGCCAAGCACCTGGGAAAGGGCTAGAATGGACTGGAAGCACACACCCCTATGATGGGGGAAAGTGGTATGCCCCTTCTCTGAAGAATCGTGCAACCATTTCATCAGACAAATCCAGGAACGAGGTCTCCCTCCAGCTGAACACCCTCACAGCTGCAGATTCGGCCATGTATTTCTGTGCCCGAGAATACCACAGTGAGATAAGGTCTACTGGGGCTGTGTATAAAAAGGGAGGAACTGCTTCCGAATGCGGAATCCCCGCTTGTAATTGCTGAGTAATAAATATACTGTGTAAAGATACTTAACCAAGCAATCCTGTGCTCTGCTGATGCTGGGGAGGGAACAATTATGTTGCAGCATTTTGGTTATTAGCCTAATGAAGGCAGGGTATGGGCATTTACTTTGTGACTCAACATCTTTGCTTTTGATGAAATTATGAGATGTGGTGAATGTTGGACCCAAAGCCTAGCAGGGAAGTGGCAAGGACATGCACACAACCCCCGTTCTCAGAGATGTCACATACAGTGGTCACCCTCAATACAGCTTCCTCACATTCCCAGATTTTTTTTTATTATTATTATTATTATTATTATTATTATTATTATTATTATTTTCCGTTTACTTTATTTTACTCTTACATCACTACAATGTTACAATAAAAAACCCATCTTTTAACATTTTTTGCATTACATTCTCTCTCTCTCCCCCCCCCAATTATCCTTGAATAATTTCACCCTTTTATATCCCTCTGACTTCCCTCCACCTGTGTTTGGCATCATTACGCTTGTTACTGTATCCTTTAATTTGTGTTTAAACAATATACTTAAAATATTAACCATAACATCTTGTACCTCTTTTATCATAAATTTGTGGATTTCAGTCTAAACATATCATTCTTTTGGAACTGTTTTACCATATATTCACCTACACATTCCCATTCTTTCTTTAAGTTTTGATTAGATAAAGTTCCATCAGTGGCAGAATGGCCAATTAAATTTTGTGAATTCCTTGAATTGGCCAAAATGATGGCAGCAATTAGATTGCAATCTAATCAAAACTTGATTTCCAGATTAATAACAATAGAAACATGACACTTTGAACACCAAGCCAGTTTTTTAAAGGTTTCCACCCGTATTCTACGTCACATGCAGCCTGATGAAGAAGAACTAAAGACTGCTTGCTATTGTGCAAGTTGCCCCAACGATATTCTTGTCCTACAAGCCATTTATCAACTGACATTTGCTGAGATATTTGTACCAACGGAAGCCCCATGAAGCACCCAGGAGTCAAACTTTGTTCTTTGTAAGGCAGGCATGTCCAAAGTCCATTTGGGGGGCCTAATCCGGCTCCCTGGCTGGTTTTATCTGACCCCGAGACAGTTTATTTATTGGGGTCAAATCCTTAGAAAAGCTCAACAAGTACAATCCTAAAAAAAGGTCAAGAACTTTGGGGTAAAATCCTAAAAGAAGCTCAACAACTTTGGTCAGCCCTCATGCACATTCACTTCATCAAATCTGGCCCTTGTTGGAAAAAAGCTTGGGCACCCCTGGTGTAAGGCTTTATTCCAGTTGCTGTCTTGCATCATCATATAGCAGTCTTCTTACATTTCCAGCATTTTACAACCAAATATTGGGCATCAGTGTCAGGAATCTGTGGTGAATGCCCATCTTTCCTTTTGTTAACAACCACAGGCAGACAATTCCACAATAATATTTCTCTTTCATTGCTGAACTATTCCTCATAGTTTTTAATGAATTGGGAACCTAAAAGTGCCATTTTTGGCATTGAACTCACACCTCCTACCCTACTGCTCTCTGTAGCATAGCTGTCAACTTTTCCCTTTTCTTGTGAGGAACCCTATCCGGAATAAGAGAATTTCCCTTTAAAAAAAGGAAAGTGTTGACAGCTATGCTCTGTAGATTTCACGAGAAATTGTTTGCCATTCCTGAAATCATGCCTTCATTTTATACTTGAAATCATTTTATACTTACTGTATAAAAACAGAGAGCATTTGTGGAAGGCCTGGTTGACTCTTTTATCTGGAGGTATATGTAAATGCATGGTCAGCTTCCTGTTTAAATCAGCCAGACTCCCTCCCAGCTACAGCTACACCAAAAGGCAGAACGCTCTGTAGATACAGGATCACTTTCAGTCAATGCATCTCAAAGCTCAAGTTGGGAAAATGCTGCTTTTATTTCCAATTGTTTTCCTTTCCATCTTTGGCGGTAATTTTTCTCCATTTCCTATTAGGGGTGTGTTCAGATCTTGAAGTTAACATGAAGGGGGTCTTAATAGTATATCTCTTTCTCCCTAGGTGCCCAATCAGAGGTTCTGCTGGAGGAGTCTGGAGGAGATGTCAGAAGGCCTGGGGAGTCTACCCGCCTCTCCTGTCGAGCCTTCAAGTTCACCTTTGGCAGCTACTGGATGAGCTGGGTGAAAAAGGCTCCTGGGAAAGGCATCGAATGGGTGGGAGAAATACAGCCAGATTCAGCTAGCATTACCTACTTGGATAAATTCAAAGGACGATTCACCATCTCCAGGGACAATTCAAACAGCTTGTTGTATCTGCAAATGTACAACTTGAAACCTGAGGACACGGCTGTGTATTACTGTGCAAGACGCACAGTGAGAGGAAGTGAATCTGAAGGCAGGCAAAAACCGCCCTCTGCTTATGGCGGCTAAGTTCATTCAGCTGCAAGAGACCGGAGAAAACTACAGTGGTACCTCGGAAGTTAAATGGAATTCGTTCCGGAAGTCTGTTCGACTTTCAAAACGTTTGGAAACCAACACACGGCTTCCAACTGGCTGCAGGAAGCTCCCACAGGCAATTGGAAGTCGTTGAAGCCCCGTTGGATGTTTGGCTTCCAAAGAACGTTCACAAACCGGGACACTCACTTCCGGGTTTGCAGCGTTCAGAAGCAAAAACTTTTGACTCAAGGTGTCCTGGATCCAAGGTACGACTGTATTCTGAGACAAGTTTGATCTTGTCTTTTCTTGGGTTCCCATTCAGAAAGAGATATCCACCCACTGATACAGCTGTAAATGTGTGGACTGTCCTTAGTCAAGTTACAATGGACATACTAGGTCAGGGGCAAATGCTCTTCTTTCAGACTGGGCATCTGAATGCCATCAAGAATGACAATTCTCATGTCTCATGTCTCCGCTTTCTATGTTTCTTTTTTCATAACCTACTTTTCTGAAACACAAAGGTGCAGAACACTCTCACAATGCTTTTCAGAAAACAAAGCAATGAAAGAAACGTTATGGTATTTCTCCCATCATTCCCCAATCTCTCAATCCAAATATACAAAACCAAAAGTGGTCCTGGCCTTTCTCCTTCAGCAAATGACAGGACTTAAAAAAGGTGATTCTATGCATGATGGGTGACGAAGAAACTAGTATGTCTGTTCTCCATATCTAGCTGGAGATGCAAATGATGCCATCTTTCAAAAGCTGGGGTTGAACTCTGGTAAAATTATTTTATTCATTCATTCATACATACATACATACATACCCCACCCACTATTGGTAGCTCCCACAAATTAAAAGTATAATAAAGCATCACACATTGAAAACCTCCATAAACAGGGCTGCCTTCAGAAGTCTTCTAAAAGTCGGATAGTTGTTTATTTCCTTGACATCCGATGGGAGGGCATTCCACAGGGTGGGTGCAACCACCAAGCAGTCCCTTTGCCTGGTTCACTGTAACCTCACTTTTTCCAGACTGAATGATAGGGGGTGGATATTCTCCTTCAGGTATACTAGGCTAAGTCTGTTTAGGGCTTTAAAGGTCAGCAGCAACACTTTGAATTGTGCTCAGAAACATACTGGGAGCCATTGTAGGTCTTTCAGGACCAGTGTTATGTTTGGTGAACTGTGGACCCTTGTTCTGGAGTAAATTGGTGATGCAGCTTAACACACAACTGTTGGGGGATTCCACAGGTCTATTCAGATGTTAGTGTGTCTATGTGTCTATGTACCACAGCCATGTGTAACATTTCCCACCCACTCACCACTTCACCCAACTCAAGGATAAGAACCAAGGTAGAAAACAACAGTGTCTGTTAATCTATGACATTCACTATGTGTGTGCCCATGGCTCCCATCTTGGGGTAGTGGTTCTCAGATAGCTGGTGATTTATTGAAGTGGGACATTCTGCAACAAAAATTGACATATCTAGGTTTTTGTAATAAGGAACACCAAGACTACTTAACATGAGCATAAGAGCATAATGAAAGTCCTGTCAGTTCCTCACACTACAGGTGAATTCCCTGTTCAGAAAACATTCAAAGTCATTAAAGGAACTTCATTAGACCTCTCTTCCCACCCTCCAATCCCTCATTCAAAATATCAACAGCTCAAAGTTAAATTATCTAAATTTGTTTTCAGTACAGCTGTATGCTAGGTGCTCCTCCACCCTGCCCAACTTCACTAGACAGAAAATTCATCCATCTCTACTAACCCATAATTTCACACATTAAGCATCTTCTCACAAAACTGGGCCTCAGAACTCTTCTTCTTCTCCCTGTTTCTCAAAAGCGGGCAGGCATGGTGTGGAGAAATCAAGATGCCTTCAGCTATAACTGAAATAAAACCACAATCCAAGTACTGTTGCTGTTTTCAGCTGTGAATCTAGTTATTTTTTAGACATTTCCTTGATAACTATTTATGTGCAAATCCCAGGAGAGGTTGACTCCCTGAGAGACTTTCTCAAACTTGTCTGTTTCTTCAGCCTGTGCTTAGTGATACCTTGGTCTAAGAACAGTCCTGTTAATGAATGATTCGGGCAATACACTCTGCAAAACCAGGAGTAGGTGTTCCGGCTAGCGAACTTTGCCCCAGAAGACGACGTTGGGTTTTCTGAATATTGATGTGGTCAATGGTGCTACTCAGAGGTGTGTGTAATTATAACCTGCATGGTGGCACATCTGTGAGCTCTTAACAATTCAACACACCTGTAGTATCTTAACAATTTAATTAATTAGCAGGGGGAGTTTACCTGCTGCACTGAATGCAGCAATGTGATAGGGTAATTGATTATTGTGAAAACTATGTTTAAGTTGACCAATGCTTTGTATGGTACTGGCTGGTGTAGAGTGGTGAGTTGCAGCTGTTTGATTATTATTTGAAAATAAAGTAAGCAAAGATATTGTGGGCAAGTTTTTATTCCATTGCCCCAGTCACTGCACAAACTCGGTTGGCAAAGAAAGTCCAAGAGATGAATGGAAGCTGACCGGTGGAAGGGCAGCAGTGGCGGGAAGTCTCATTAGGGAAAGCACACCTTGGTTTAAGAATGTTTTCGGTTTAAGAACGGGCTTCTGGAACGAACTAAGTTCATAAATGGAGGTACCACTGTACATGGTTGTTAAATGTGCCTGAGTTGTTAACAGACCCCTACTCCCCCCCCCCCCAGCTATTATTCCCTGACTTTTCTAGGAAGAGGGATCAATTGTTAAATCATTCTGGGAATTGTAGCTCTGAGTAGAATTGGGATCTCTTAACGGCTCTCAGCACCGTTCACAATGCACAGCTCCCATAATGCTTTGTGAGAAGGTTCAACTGTTTAAAGTGATGTCACAGTGCTTTTAACTGCATGGTGTGGATGTGGCCTCAGGGTAATTTGGGCAGTGAGATGAAAGCATGACTGCGAAAAGCCTGCCACAACCAGCCATTTTCAATTGTAAATATTGGGTTTTGCTTTCTGCAAATAGTTCCTCTATTACAACTTTGGGAAGGGAGGAGAGTCAGCGAGGAAGCCAGCAGCAAACCCTATAACCAGAATTGCTTTTAGTACCTCCTTTTATGTTAGGAGTCACAGGGGGAAGGTCTCATGCAAATATCTCCAAGAGTTTTAAAAAAGAGTCCACTTCAATATAAAATCTTCCCTTGCTTCCCACTTCAAGATCCCTTCTTTCCTCTCTTGTTAGGGCATTACTTTGCTAACATGATGAAGTTATTGTTTTTGTTTTCTTTGGTGGCCTCTCAAAAATGTAAGTGTTTTAATTGAGGGAAGTTCAGAAATATGCATCTATTTCATGTGGTGATTAGATGATTTTCAAGTACTCACTGAAACCTCTGTTCTCAAGGGGTGTTGATTTATTTCAAGTACAGTACTGATTCATTTCATGTGTGGATTGAATGCTGTTCAAACATTAATTGAAAAATTCTCTGTTTTCAAGGGGTCTTATCAGACATTCAGCTTGAATTGTCTGGGCCAGGAATGAAGAGACCGGGAGAGAACCTCAGCCTGCTCTGTAAAGTCACGGGTTTCTCCATCTCCACTCAGCATTATGTGTGGCACTGGGTCCGCCAAGCACCTGGGAAAGGTCTTGATTTTATTGCAGGAACAGACCCCAATGATGGGAGAAAGTGGTATACTCCTTCCCTGAAGAGCCGTACAGCTGTTTCTTCAGACAAGTCCAAGAATGAGCTCTCTCTCCAGCTGAACTCCCTGACAGCTGCAGACTCAGCCATGTATTTCTGTGTCCGAGAATACCACAGTGAATCAAGATTTATTGAGTTGTGTGCAAAAACAGGAAGCTTTCAGAATGTAGAATCCCTGCTTCTATTCAGACTAATAAAGTCTACTGCATAAAGACAATTAACAGAGTAATCCTAAACTCAACTGATGCCGGGGAAGGGAAAGCTAGGTTGCAGCATGTGTGTGTGTGTGTGTTATTAGCACCAACATTTTTGCTTTTGATACAATTATGGTATGTGGTGAAAGTTGGATCTGTGAATTTTTTATTATTATTATCTGGAGATGTGTGTAAATACAGGGTCATCTTCCTGTTTAAATCAGCCAGACTCCCTCTCAGCCCCACTACAATAAAAGGCAGAACTCTCTGTAGACCTGGGACAATGTTCAGTATATGCCTCTAGAAGCACAAGTGGGGAAAATGCTACCTTTCTCTCAGTTTTTCCCCCAGCCATCTTTGCAGTTTCCTCCCCTCCTTCTCATTTTCAGAACAGGGGGCTGTTCAATTCCTGAACAAGGCCTTATAATGTACCACTTTCCAGATAGGTGTTCAATCTGAGGTCTACTCTCCCTACACGTCTGGGTTCCCTGGATGGTCTGGGTGTGACAGTGTCCAGGGAGGGGACCAGAATTCATGGAACACATAAACCAAGCTACTTGGATAAAGAGAGTGTATGATTCAGCATCTCCAGAGACAATTCAAACAGCCACCTCTATCTGCAGGTGGACAACCTTGAACCTGAGGACACATCCATGTATTACTGTGTAAGACATACAGAGAGTGGAAGTGAATTTGAAGCCAGGCAAAAAGCTTCATTTGCTCACAGCTGCAAGGAAATGAATAAAACTATTGACAACAACTGAGAGGAAGGGTTTGATCCCTCCATTTCCAGACCTCCCCTCAAACAAGGGTGGCCATTCCTGCATATAGATTTGTGCACAAGAGCTCTCTCTAGGCAAGTTCTTCACACATCCATTCTCAGTTCTTCTCAGTTCCCAGCTGGCAGTGAATTTCCCTCTTCATCTATGAAAGGAGCATTATAGCACTTCTCTTTTTTATATTATTTTCATTGGTTTTCCAAATTATTACAGATCAGACCAAATTACTTTCATTTAATACAATTTCTTAGGAAAGATATCAGGTTTCCCGCTCCTGTTGCAAACATATGTCCATCACTTCCTCCTGTAGCCACTTCATCTCTTGGTGGTTCGTCCATAGCAGGGACACACTCCCAGGTCACACCTGCTCTGCCATTTGAGTTGGCAGACATGGGCTTAAGTGGCACAGCTGTATGCAGTGAACTCCCCAGAACCCATTGGGGAGCATTGCCAGGAATTTTACCTCATAAATCCTGGCTTTCTGCTGCCAAAACCTCCCCACTTTGGAGAGCTACCACCATAAATTGTGACATCAGCTGGAAACCATTATAGGACTTTTCCTGCCTCACCCATTGCTGGCAAAACAGCCAGCTACATGACCTACCGTATTTTTCGTCCCATAGGACGCTTCGTCCCATAGGACGCACCTAGTTTTTTTGGGGGGAAACTGAACCAGGTCGGGGAAACTGAACCAGTTCGAGGAACAGCGGGATGGCAGCTTGTGGGGCTGGCCGATGTCTGTCCGGCGCGCGGGGCGCAGCGGGCAGCAGGCTGCTGTCTGCAGCATGGGGAGCCCTGCGGGGAACTCCCGCAGGACTCCAACACACTGCGGATCTCTGTCTGGCGCGAGGGGCACTCTGCTTCAGGGCACTGTTGCGCCGGGCGGCAGGCTGCTATCCGCAGCGTGGGGAGCCCTGCGGGACCTCCCGCAGGGCTGCCTAGGCTGCGGATGTGTTCCCGAAGCACCGGGCGCTCTGCTTTCAGGGCGCCCAATGCTCTGGGAAGCAGGCTGCTATCCGCAGCCTAGACAGCCCTGTGGGAACTCCCGCAGGGCAGTCTAGGCTGCAGATGTGTTCCCGAAGCACCGGGCGCTCTGCTTTCAGGGCGCCCGATGCTCTGGGAAGCAGGCTGCTATCTGCAGCCTAGACAGCCCTGTGGGAACTCCCACAGGGCAGTCTAGGCTGCAGATGTGTTCCTGAAGCCTGGAGAGTGAGAGGGGTCGGTGCGCACCGACCCCTCTCGCTCTCCAAGCTTCAGCGAAAGCCTGCATTCGCCCCATAGGACGCACACACATTTCCCCTTCATTTTTGGAGGGGGAAAAGTGCGTCCTATAGGGCGAAAAATGTGGTATTCTGTTGCCTACAAAAGAGTGCTCTTTTCAAGCCTTCAGGGAATGGGTTTCTGCAGCTATATGGGCAACCCTTAATAGAAACAAAGTTTCGGCAGTTGAAGGATTTTAGGACACAGGGTTCTCCTTGCTTTCAGGTGGGCTGAAACAAGGAACTGTCAAAATGCTTTGCCATATGTTCTCATATTCTTGCTCAAAGCAAGATATTTATGCATAAACTATTCATTCCACAATAATTTTCTTTCTTTGCTGAGCTATGTTATTACTTAATTGTTAATCTATACTTTCACCCACTTGATTTCATCATATTGCTCCTGCTCAGGTGCACTAAGAAATTACTCCTCACCCTCCAGAGTACAGGCACAGGGCATGCAAAAAGTGACAGAGTTTCCAAAACCCTGTGTTGCTCTTTTATAGTGAAAGAGATACATAAATACACTACTGTAAACCACTGTGCAAACTGTACAGCAGCAAAGAATGATTATTATTATTTTTACAAAGTCCATCCAGCTGTGTTTCCAGTCCTCCATTGCCGAAATTCTCCGTTGGTTCTTCTATACTGATAGGTATGCAAATCTTCAGAGAGATCTTCTTCTTTTAAGCAATCAGACACCATTTCTTCTACTGCATACTTGGGACTGCTTTTCTCTCAACTCTCTCAAAGAACCAGACAAGAAAAATGATGGTTTTCCTTCAACTTGTTTTCCTTTCAGCAGCTTGGGAAGGTAAATTCACCCTTCCAGTTGAAGAAATCTGGTACATTCTGGGTGTTAATAACATGCATCTGGTCTCTCAATATGCCTTTCTTTCTAGGTGTCCAATTGGAGGTCCAGCTGGTTGAGTCTGGGGGAGATGTGAAAAGGCCTGGGGAGTCCCTCCACCTCTCCTGCCAAGCTTCTGGGTTCAACTTTGGGGACACTTACATGCACTGGGTGAGACAGACTCCTAGGAAAGGCCTGGAATGGGTGGCTTTCATACACCCCACTTCAAATTACATTTACTACTTGGATAAAGTGAAGGGACACTTCAACATCTCCAGGGACAATTCCAGAAGCCTGATCTATCTGCAAATGAACAGCCTTAAACCTGAGGACACGGCTGTGTATTACTGTGTAAGAGAGAGAAAGGCACAGTGAGAGAAAGTGAATCTGAAGCCTGGCAAAAACCTTCGTTTGCTCATAGCTGCTCTCTGAGTTGATCCAGCTGTAAGAGACAGAAAAAAAAAATTATTGAGATAATTTAGACCAATAATCTGCACTGGAACTGAGAAAAAAATCACCTCCCAAGATGACTAAAATGAAAACAATTGGAAATATATGTAGCATTTTCCCCACTTGGGATTTGAGAGGGGTTCACTGAAAGTGATCCTGTATCTACAGAGGGTTCTAGCTATGGCTTAAACAGGAAGCTAACCCTACATTTACATACAGATAAAAGTGTCACACTGGCCTTCCAAATTCAAATTCAAATTCAAATTTATTTACGGCTATTAGCCCATAAAATATGTACAAACATAAAAGCACAGAAGCATAAAAAACCAATACATCTAACAATACATCTAACAACACACTGGCCTTCCACAGACACTCTCTCCATCTCTTTGTTAAACTGTAAGCAGACGTGTTTGGAAATTTATGAGAATTAAGGCTGTCGCTTTCTTTTAATAATGAATATTGGACGGTCCTCAGTCAAGACCTCAGAAGTTCACTACAACGTCAGTTTTCCAGGAAAGAAGTGAAGAAACAATTAGCCATATAGTTGAAACTGCACAAATCTGACTAATTAGGCTTTTGTGATATTTAACCTTGGAGGAAATCTCACTTTGGTATAGCAACAGCTCTGTGGCCACCATTGTGGAGTGACCAGTGCTATTTTTCTGCAAATAACATTTCACACAATAAGCGATTTGTCATAAAACCAAGTCTCAGAACTCTCTCCTCCTGTTTCCCACAAGGGGGCAGGCATGGCTTGAAGAACAGAAAAACCATGCAGCATGACTGAAGTAAGATGGTGCTCGTGTTGCTGTTGGTGGTTTCACATGTGAGGCTACTTATTTCGTCAGAGATTTCCTTCAGAACTAACATTCTACAAGCCCTTTGAGACTTTGAGTCCCTGAGAAACGTTCTCACTATTCTCTCAATGTTATCAGTCCAGTGGTAACAATTCATTAAGGGGGATTTGTGGCATGATTTGGGTGATTTCTGGATTGAGGACATCAAAATAAAAGCAAAAGAAGTCCAGAACATGGAGATTCGTCCAAAGGCATGAGCATGTAATCCATGGATTTTTTTTTTTTTTTTTTGTAATCCATCCATGGAGAAGATTATGTGTAAACAAGATATATGCAATTTGTGCCTAGTTCTACTTTAGAGATACCTATAGTAATATGTTTTAGATGACAAAGTGTCAATGCTATCTAGACCAGGGGCTGTTAATCTAGACACCTGGGCATGTTTGAAAATCGGGGGGGGGGGGGAGAATGCCATTGGCACCACCCACAAGCACTGCAACCAAACACATGCAACACTCTATATATTAGATACAACAAAATGATTATTTAAATTCTAATTTTAGTCAAGGGGAGGGGACCATATGGAAACCAGGGAAGGTTCCCTTAGATGTAATTGCACCCACAAGCACCCAGGTGGCAGTCTTTGATGCAAAGTCAGCTTTTATATTTGCTCATTCATTTATAAGACAGGGTTCCCCATACTCTGAGAAGCCCAGCAACAAGGAATAATCAGAATGACTTGTCAAATGCTCCAATATTCCTACATTAACACAATATACTTATGCACAAACCCTCCAGCTATCATTTTGTTTGAAACCTCTAAGGGAGGACATTCCACAAGCATTTGCTTTCTCTGCCAGGCTACAACTTTTAAAATAAACCTCCCATTTCGTGCGTTCACATCGCTGCAGCCCAATTCCTACCTACAACTATGCCAAGGAATTGTTCGCCATTGTTAGATTAAAGCTGCAGCACGTTTCACTGCAGGGGGTGGGCTGGATGACCCTTGAGGTACTTCCCAATACTACAATTCTATGCTTGTTGATTATAAGTCTCAAGGCCTTTCAGGGCCTTGTTATCTCATGAACTGCATGTTCGGCCGCTGAGGAATAATAGGCGGTAGTCCCCCAGGTTTTTAATGAATCAGCCGGAAAAAAACAAGTAGCCTGCAGAAGAAATCCAGCTAAGATCATTTTTGTGGTTTGGGTGCATGGAAATAGCTACAGGTGTTTCATTTGGAAGTGTACCTGGGATTTCCTTTGCTGACGCCAGCAATCCACCCTGCTTTCTGGTGTAAGCCAAGGGTTGGATTCTATTTAGCTAAATAGATTCTGTTGAGCCTTGTCTCGAGAGTCTGTTTCCCTCTCTCTAGGTGGAAATTGGTACAGTGGTGCCCCGCAAGACGAATGCCTCGCAAGACGGAAAACCCGCTAGACGAAAGGGTTTTCCGTTTTGGAGGTGATTTGCAAAACGAATTTCCTATGGGCTTGCTTCGCAAGACGAAAATGTCTTGCGAGTTCCTGCGGTCCCCCCCCCCTTTCCCCCCTTTTTCTAAGCCGCTAAGCCGCTTATCTGCTTATCTGCTTATCTGCTAAGCCGCTAAAAGCCGCTAAAAGCCGCTAAAAGCCGCTAAAAGCCGCTAATAGCGCTAATAGCGCTAAGCCGCTAAGCCGTCAATGGGCTTGCTTCGCAAGACAAAAAAACCTCTAGACGAAGAGTCTCACGGAATGGATTAATTTCGTCTTGCGAGGCACCACTGTATTCCTTCCAGGGAAAGTACCTCACTCTCTCTCACACACACACACACACACCATCTTCCACAGTGACGCACAAAGTTCAAAGTGACGCACAAAAGCCTGTGTTGCTCATTTCACACAAGAGCAATGCACACATCAACCACTCCAAGAAGCTGTGCACACAGTACAGAGAATGAGATTTTTGCAAATCCAGACCCGCCTCCAGTCCTGTATTGCCAAATGTTTCCGTTGGTGCATTTATCCTCCTGATTATGTAAATATTCAGAGAGAGCTTCCTCTTTAAAGCAGTCAGACAGCCTCCCTTTCTTTTGCATACTTGGGTCAACACTTCACTCGACCTGTCAAAAGATTAGAATAAAGAAAATGATAGCTTTGCTTCAGCTAGTTTGCTTTGCAGCAGTTTTGGGAGGTAATATCCTTTCAGTTGAAGAAAGCTAGTACATTCTGGGTGTTAGCAACATGCAGCAGGTCTCTTAAAATGCCTTTCTTTCTAGGTGTCCAATCGGAGGTCCGGCTAGTGGAGGCTGGAGGAGATGTGAAAAAGCCTGGAGAGTCCCTCCGCCTCTCCTGTAGAGCCTCTGGGTTCAACTTTAGGGACTACAGCATGGACTGGGTGAGACAGGTTCCAGGGAAGGGCCTGGAATGGGTGGCCTACATAAATTACAATTCAGGTGCAATGTACTACCTGGATAAAGTGAAAGGAAGATTCACCATCTCCAGGGACAATTCCAACAGCCTCCTCTATCTGCAAATGAACAGCCTTAAACCCGAGGACACAGCTGTGTATTACTGTGCAAGAGACACAGTGAGAGGAAGTGAATCTGAAGTCAGGCAAAAACCCTCCTTTTCTCAGTTACAATCTTGCTCTCAGTTACAATCTTGAGGAACAAACATTGCAACTTACAGTGAAGATAAATATTTTCATGTCCCCTTTTGCACCCCGGAATTCACCATCACATTTTACATGTAAGTCTATGAGACCCCCCCCCCCAAACACATTGAAGGTCATGTTTTTGCACAGGTTCCAGCAGTATCCTGAGGCTCCTACTATTTACAGACCCTCCAAGTGTCCCTATTTTTCAGATACAGTCCTGGATTTACAGAAGCCATCCCTGTTTGTGATACCAAAAGGTCCTGCTTTTCCAAAGGAAGTCACTATTTCCCCCAGAGAAATGTTGGAGGGTATGCAATTATCTGACACACACCCCGAGTCATCTGAAGGCAGCCCTATATAGGGAAGTTTTATTATTGTTTAGGGTTTTCTTATGTGTTTTATATGTGTTGGAAGCTGACCAGAGTGGCTGGAGCAACCCAGTAAGATGGGGGGAGTATAAATAGTAACATTATTATTATGGAATAAGATGTCCCTATTTTCATCAAAGAAATGTTGGAGGAAATGTATTTCCCCTACACTTCATGTCACTCTCAGGGCTGATCTACACTTGCAGTTAAACCTCTCTGTCTGAGCACTCTTTTTTTGCTCTGGAAACTTCCCCACAAAAACCTGCTCTTTAAAGTTGAAGAGGAGCAAATGTCAATTCAGGTTTTCTGAGGATTGACATTTGCTCCAATTCAGCTTCAAAGAGCAAGTTTTCATGGGGAAAGCTTTGGAGCCAGAAAAGAAGTGTTTGGACGCAGAGCTTTAAATCATGGACTGTGCCTGGAAAATGCGAAGGAAAGCTTAGTGTGGATGAGCCCTCAGTTGCAGCATTCAGCTAGACATTAGATCAAGGGAAGGGTGACATCTCTATTGCATGACAGAGTGTGAAAAGAGAGAGATTAACTCTCCCAGGCCTAGAAAGTGTGAACCTGACTCTCAGAATCGCCTAGTATAATTCTTGCTTCTGCCCCTCTTTTTCATAATCTATATAATCTGTGATATGGTCACTCATCATGATTCTTGGGATCTTGGGGTCTTTTTATCTTCAGCCTAGACTGCAGGGGGTGGAGGATTTGTGGAGAACCTGAGATATCTGTTTCCAAGAAGGAAAAGTAGAAGCAGTGTGCCTGGCATAGACAGTGAGCCTACCCTCAGTCTATTTCCATACCTTTTCAACTCCTGCCTCCAGTCATAGATGGCAAAAAAATGGTAAAACAAAACAAATTCCTTCCAGTAGCACCTTAAAGACCAACTAAGTCAGTTCTTGGTATGAGCTTTCGTGTGCATGCACACTTCTTCAGATACACTGAAACAGAGGTTTCCAGACCCTTCTATATAGTGAGAAGGTGGGGAGGGGTATTACTCAGAAGGGTGGTGGGAATGGGTGATTGGCAGATAGTGTGATGAGCCTGTTGACGACTCTTAACGACTGCAATAGGTCTTACAGGAAAAAGCAAGGGGTGAGAAGGTGAAAAATGGCTTTGTCATGTATAATGAGATAAGAATCCAAGGTCTTTGTTCAGACCAGGTTTCTCCATGGTTTTAAGTTTGGTGATAAGTTGTAATTCAGCAGCTTCTCTTTCCAGTCTATTTCTGAAATTCCTTTGTAGTAAAACAGCTACTTTGAGATCTTGTATAGAATGTCCTGGGAGATTGAAGTGTTCTCCTACTGGTTTCTCTGTCTTGTGATTCCTGATGTCCGATTTATGGCAGTCTTTCTCTTTTATCCAACAGCAGGGGAGAGGAACTTGTGGCCCTGCAAATGTTCCTGGGCTCCTGCTCCCACTGCCCCTGATAATCTGCTTCGATGGCAAGACTGATGTGACTTGGAAACCAATAACTACTGGATGGAATCACAATGGCTACCCCTAGGATGAAAGGCGTTGGACTCCCAAAACTTTGGATGAGTTTCCCCACCCCTGTCCAAAGGCAAATGCTGGTGAGGACGACTCCTTCCTAATACACCCAGAAAAGCTCTGCACTCCTGCGACACCCTTAGCCACAACCCTAGTGTGCTTATGACTTCTTGTCAGTCAAGCCTTCCCCAAGCAAAAGGGAGGGGGTGGGAATTGTCTCAACTTTGTCTCTTTCCTTTGCCTATGAAGGTGAATGGCCTCCTTTCAAATGTAGAGGATTATTCTAAATATTTATCCAAAGGAAACTTTGAAATATCTCCCTCCTTGCAGTGCAAGCATTCCCCCCCCCCAAAAAAAAGACTCTTGATGGGATTTCATGAGGGGAGGTAATAAATAACAGTGCTGCATGTGGGAGGGTGGTGGGCATTCCAGGGGTGGAGGAAGGGTGCACTGGGCTGTGAATATAAAGACAGTACCTATATCTTACATTTTCTTTTATTTACATAAAAAATCCTCTTATCCAGGTTGCCACAGCAGAGCTCCCTTCCAGCCTAATTTTTTTCACAAGCTGCATCTGAAATTATAATTGCCACGCACCAACATCATCTATATAGGAGCATGGGGAAGAGAGGCTGAAATCATCATCATCAGTTTTAAAGTATAAAAGAGAGAAAAATCCATCCCCAGTATATTAATCTCTTCCAAACCTTCCTCCAACACCGTCTTTGATTGAATTTTGCATTCCATCTATGCCCCCTCCATTAAAACTCCATTCTGTGTGCTTTTGTCTCTATGTGTTTGTGTGTGTGCAGGGGACAAAGAGGAAGCCAGCTGCAACCCTGATTCCCCCAAACTGCTTTTGGGGAGGTCTCATGTAAATTCCACCATGAAGTTGAGAATAGTTTCAGATGAAAAGCCCTGAATATAAAATCTCCACTTGCTTCCCAGCCCAGAGTCCCCTCTTTCCTGTATCTCTAGGACATCCATTCATCAACATGGAGCTCTTGTTGCTCTTGTTTTCTTTGGTAGCTTTTTCTAAAGGTATGGGAAGTTTTACAGTATTAATTTACTTCATGTGGTGACTGGATGATGTTCAATCATTCATTGCCCTCTTTTCTCTCTTTCCAAGGGGTCTCCTCAGACATTCAGCTTGTATCAACTGGGCCAGGAATAGTGAGGCCAGGAGAGAATCTAGATCTGCTTTGTAAAGTCACAGGTTTCTCCATCTCTACTCAGTACTCTTGGTGGAGTTGGATCCGTCAAGCACCTGGGAAAGGTCTCGAATGGATTACACGGATATACCCCTATGATGGAGGAAAAGCATATGCCCCTTCTCTGAGTAGCCGAGCAACCATTTCTTCAGATACCTCAAAAAATGAATTTTCTCTCCAGCTGAACTCCTTGACAGCTGCAGACTCCGCTGTGTATTTCTGTGTCCAAGATAGCACAGTGAGGCAAAGCCTATTAGGCCCTGTTCAAAAAGTAGAAGTTCTGCTTCTATACACAAATACACTGTGAAAGTTTTGACAGAGTAATTCTACTTTCAACAGTTGATGCGGAACAACATCCAAACTGCCTGTCTTTTCAATCTGTAACTTAATCCAGAAATGATTATACTGATGAAAAAACCTAGAGAAGGAATACACAATGGAAGTAGACTTATGTGGATCAGTACAATGCTGTACAAAATGTCTTTGCTACAACATTTTCTCCTACCACCTAAAATCAATATCCTGCTTTGTTATTTGTGTTTTGTCTGCTCATACCTATGAGTTATGTTTAAGGCTGCTTGCGATAGACCTCAAGTAGAAATGTGGACTTTTAACAAAATTGTGAATTTGCCATTCTGCCTTTCTTCATCATCCCTTTGTCCCTTGGAATGGCATGAAAACCTCCTCTGCAGCACATACAACCTGGGAAACCCGGGTTCAAATCCCTACTTGTCCATGAAGCTCACTAGATGACCATGGGTCAGTCACGGCCTCTCAGCCTAAGCTACCTTATTGAAGTGTTGTGAAGAATATATGAGGAGGGGGATATCGGAGTGTTGTGAGGATATGAAGAGAGGGATATAATGTATAGCACCTTGAATTCTTCGAAAGAAAATCAGGGTAAAATGCTATGAATGAATAGGATAAATTCCATGAGAATGGTGTTTAGATTAATGCATGCTTGCCACAGCCAAGTGAATGGAGCTGATCAGATTACTCATATCCACACACTTAACTCTCCATTGTGGTGAGGAGAAGAATCATATTTGGAAAACATATGTTTCGGCAGATCTGTTCAGCAATGGTGTGTTCTGTGGCATGTTAACATGTGAATTAACTGAAAGAATAAAAACTTTAAATTATCAAGCTCTAATAGTTGAAATGTGTTTTGGGTGCAATTACATGTTCGGTGCTGCTTCCCAACATTACAAGAAGATACACCCACAAATCTATGCCAAAGGACATTTTGCAAATTAAGCATCTTGTCAGAACCCAAGGCCCCTGGAACTATATTCCACCTCTTCCTGCTCCCCACAAGGGGGCAGCCATGGTGTGAAGAACAGAAAAAGGCATCAGCAATGAATGGAATGGCAATGAGTTTCCCCACCCCGTCCAAAGGCAAATGCTGGTGTAGAGGACTTCTTCTTAATTCACCCAGACAAGCTCCACACTCCTGCTACATCCTGAGCCACAACCCTTGCTTGCTTATGACTTCTTGTCAGTTAACCCCTCACCAAGCAAAAGGGAGAGGGATGGGTGGAATTGGCACAACTTTGTCTCTTTCCATTGACTATGAAATAATAAGTAAATAAATGCCAGCCCCGCCCCGTTAACTTTCCACCACAACCAGCAGTTTTAAAGTATATATATATAAAAATCCACCCCAGTACATTAATATTTTCCAAACCTTCCTCCAGCACCAACGTCTTTGATTGAATTTTGCATTCCATCTATGCCCCCTATATTAGAACTCCACTCTGTGTGCATTTGTCTGTGTGTGTTTGTGTTTGTGCAGGGGACAAAGAGGAAACCAGCAGCAAACACTGATTCCCCAAACGGCTTTTATCTGCCTCATGTGCCTCACTGGGGAGGTCTCATGTAAATTCCACCATGAAGTTGAGAATAGTTTCGGATGAAAAGCCCTGAATATAAAATCTTCACTTGCTTCCCAGCCCAGAGTCCCCTCTTTCCTGTATCTCTAGCAAACATTTATTCATCAACATTATGGAGCTTTTGTTGCTCTTGTTTCCCTTGGTGGCTTTTTCTAAAGGTAAGGGAAGTTCTGCAATGTTAATTTACTTCATGGGGCCATTAGATGACGGACAACCATTCATTGCCATCTTTTCTCTTTCCAAGGGGTCTTCTCAGACATTCAGCTTGTATCATCTGGGCCAGGAATAATGAGACCTGGAGAGAATCTTAACCTTCTTTGTAAAGTCACTGGTTTCTCCATCTCTACTCAGTCCTATTGGTGGAGTTGGATCCGTCAAGCTCCTGGGAAAGGTCTGGAATGGATTGCATGGATATACCCCTATGATGGAGACACAAGATATGCCCCTTCCCTGAAGAGCAGAGCAAGCATTTCTTCAGATGCCTCAAAGAACGAGTTCTCCCTCCTGCTGAACTCCCTGACAGCTGCAGACTCCGCTGTGTATTTCTGTGCCCGAGAAGACACAGTGAGACAAAGCCTATTGGGCCGTGTTCAAAAAGTAGAAGTCCTGCTTCTATAAACATATACACTATGAAAGTTTTGCCAGAGCAATTCTACATGCCACAGATGATGCGGAACAACATCCAAGCAGCCTGCCTCTTCAATCTGCAACTTAATCCAGAAATGATTATACTGATGGAAACCTACAGAAGTAACACACAATAGAAATAGAAAAAAAATGGGGATCAGTACAACACTGTATCAAGTGACTTTGCTGCAAAATCAATATCCAGTTTTGTAAATACATGATTATCTGTGTTTTGTCTGGTCACACCTCTGAGTTATGGTTCCAGGCGATTCTCACTGGGGAGAGCATTCCACAAACAGGGAGCCATTTCAGAAAAGTCTCCTTCTCATTTTCTCACCCTCCAGACATCATGTGGAGGAGGAACATGAAAAAAGGGCCTCAAATGATAATCTCAGTGTCCGGATCAGTTCTATGAATCTTTAATTTACACCAAGGTCCATCAAACATTCTCCAATGGCACTATGCACAAACACCACAACCAGCCACACACCACAGCTTGTTCTATTGGTTACACTAAAGAGCTTTTTTGAAATTTCTATTGGGGAGAGAGGATACTGTGAGAAATGTGCTTGCCCTCTGCAGTGTACCTAATTGTGGACAGGCACTCCCCTGCGTGCCAGGATCTGACTTGGGATTCCCAGACATCACAGGAAGACTCTACCAAACTTGTTGCTTGACTACCGTATATACTGGAGTATAAGTCAGCTTTTTCAGCAGATATTTTTATGCTGAAAAAGCCCCCCTCGACTGAATAGATATACTGTTGGCAGCGGTCAGTGGTGGTGGAGGAGGAACTAGCAGCCTGAAAGCAGCCCTTTCGAGCTGCTTGTTCTTCCTCCGCCGCTGCTGCCACCAGCCTCTGACCTCTTGACCGCACCCTAGGTAAGCAGGGGAACGGGAGGGGCTGGGAGGAAGAGGTTTGTGGTGTGGTGAAACAGCTTATACTCGAGTCAATATGTTTTCCTGGTTTTTTGTGGTAAAATTAGGTTCCTTGGCTTATATTCGGGTTGGCTTATACTCGAGTATATACGGGTAATTTCCCCTGTCCACTTGCCGAATCAGTGAATCGGGAGCAAGCATGTCCAACCAAGTTAAAGCTCGTTCCTCCAGTATATAATACAGGCCCATGGCTTGTTCTGCAGCCACTTTTCATTGGATCCCCACCCGACCACTTTACATATTGCTATTGCATGTTGTTCTGCTCCACTTTGCTATGGCATAGTCGATCACCAAATTTGGGGCCAGTTTGAAATTTTCCCACTCAGCCCTCTGCTTTTCGCCATCCTCATTGTAATTGTCTCAACTTTGACAGTTTAGGCATTGGGTAGGTATAGTCTTGTTCTGAGGGGCGGTTGTAGCCCCTGCTATCGAAACGGGGTATCCTGTTAAAGGGATCGTGGGGAGAGGCTTCTGTCCGGATGCCCAGGCAGGGGTGAGGGGCCACAACACTCCCCAGGGGAGATACCGCTTGATGTAGGTCAGGGACTCCCTCATTTCTTTCTGTCCCCAAAATACAAGTTCTTTTTGCAGGAAGGGGTGGGGTATACAAAATACGTATGCCAAACTTTTGTTGTCAATAAAATTGTGGCCTGATTTCACCAAATATTGGTTGTTGTGTATCTTATTCTTGGTATTGGGGAGGACCAAAGGGAGGATGCCTTGACATGCAAGCAGGGAATGTTTTTGAACATGCAAATGCACCCATATAACACCCCCCCAATGTAAACAAAGCATTTGTATTTCTCATTCACATCTTACAAAGACAGGATTCCCCATGCTTTGAGAAGAGGAAGAACAAGGAGCTATGTCATGTGCTCTTCTATTCTACATTAAGACAGGATTCTTATACATATGCTATTCATGTATGTTTTTATTTAAAGCCTTTAAGAGAGAGCATTCCACAGACATTTCATTTCTTTGCGGAGCTGTGATCTACAGTGTTAATCTAGATTTTCTTCCACTTCATTTGACCATATCATTGCACCCCAATTCCTCTCCACAGTGATGCTAAGAAATTGTTCCCCACCTTTGATGGTCCAAACACTGGGCATGCTGAAAGTGATGGAGTTTATGAAATCCTGTGTTGCTCTTTTATCCTGAGAGTTCTAAATCAAACCATCACTGTAAAGACCTGTAGAAACTGTGCAGCAGAAAAAAAAGGAAATTTCTGACAAAGCACAGACGTGACTCTAGTCCCTCACTGCCCAGAGTCTCTGTTGGTGCTTTTATACTGACCGGTATGTAAATCTTCAGAGAGAGCATCTTATTTAAAGTAGTCAGAGAACCTCCCTTCCCATGCATACGTGAGACCACTTCTTGCTTAACTCTCTCAAAGAATCAGACAAGGAAAATGATAGTCTTCCTTCAACTGGTTTTCTTTTCAGCAGCTTGGGAAGGTAAATTCATTTTTCCAGTTGAAGAAAGCTGGTACATTCTTGGTGTTAATAACAGGGATCTGGTCTCTCAATGTGCCTTTCTTTCTAGGTGTCCAATAGGAGGTCCAGCTGTTGAGTCTGGGGGAGATGTGAAAAGGCCTGGGGAGTCCCTCCGCCTCTCCTGCCAAGCCTCCAGGTTCAACTTTTGGGGTGCTTACATGGACTGGGTGAGACAGGCTCCTGGAAAAAGCCTGGAATGGGTGGCCTACATATATCCCCGATCTGATACCATTTACTACTTGGATAAAGTAAAGG
This sequence comes from Podarcis erhardii, assembly GCF_964252035.2. NCBI lineage: Eukaryota > Metazoa > Chordata > Lepidosauria > Squamata > Lacertidae > Podarcis > Podarcis erhardii. Next base: position 6,957,152 of record NC_138502.1, on the reverse strand, counting down.
GAAGATTCACTGCCTCCAGGGACAATTCCAACAGCCTCCTCTATCTGCAAATGAACAACCTGAAACCTGAGAACATGGCTATGTATTACTGTGCAAGAGACACAGTGAGAGGAACTGAATCTGAAGCCAAGCAAAAACCCTCCTTTGCCCACAGATGCTTTCTGAGTTGATTCAGCTGCAAGAGACACATCTATTGCTGAGTGTAGAAACGTAGTATCTGGAGGAGTTTGTAAGGACAGAGAAGTTACAATTTATGGACTGCTTCAATGGAGTTTTGGGAGCAAGAAGCCACAAGGGAGAGAAGCACACTTCATTGGGCTTGATATATGTGATCCTGCAAGTAAAGAATCATTTTCAAGGTCTTGTATGTGGAGTCTACTTCATCACTAGGGAGTCATAAGGGTTAAATCGCTGCATCACTCTGCATGAGTCCAAAGAAAAAGCTAATGGGGGGGCACATAATTTATTGAATGAATCACCAATTGAAGGTCCAATCTTGTTTTGGGAACAGCTACAGGCTTGATGCTACTGCTCTCTGTGCCACTTCACTGGAAGGAAAACCCATTAATCTCTACAAAATGTAGAGATGAGCATTAATTAATCATCTTGTCACAAAACCTGGCCTCTCCTCCTCCTGTTCTTCACAAGGGGGCAGTCATGGTGCAAAGATGAGGAAATGCCCCATCTGACATAACTGAATTAAAATGCTGCTCGAAGTACGGTTGGTGATTTCATCTGTGAAGGCAAATACTTTCTCAGATGTTTCCTGGACAACCAACTTTCTATGTGCCCCCTGAGACCTTGAGTCTTTGAGAAACTTTCCAGCAATGATATCTGTGCTTCAGCCCATGGGCAACAGTTTGTGGGGAAGGAATCCATGGCACAATATTCTTTGCTACAAATATGGATGGTCTGTAGACTGAGGACATGTACTGTATTTATTTGGGATTTTACATTGTTCTTTAATCTTGTGTTCTGTCCTGAGATTTTATGATGAAGAGCGATATATAACTATAAAATCATCATCATCATCATCTCTTCAACTTCATTAGTTCACATTATTGCAGCCTGATTCTTCCCACAAGCATGTTCAGGAATTGCTCACTATCTTCCACAAAGTGCTTGGCATGCTCAGAGTGAAAAAGGGCTTGCCAACATTCCTTTTTGTGTTTTCTTTTCTCCCTTCACTTTCCGCAGGAAAGTGAACAGAGTTCCATTTCTCATAAAAGGATATGAGGGGGTTCTCTTGTGGGATGGACATTTATCAGGATTCAGAAATGCATGTGTTACAAACATTTCCACCCACACAGGGGGAGTCATTCATTAAAAGAGCTGAGGGCTCTATCTATGCAAGTTAACAGGAATACACACCTCAGACAGGTTCAAATTCTGTTCCTGTTACGCTGCTCTTCTTCTCACTATTCTCTGTGTGTCATCAGCTCATGGGGAACAATTCCAAGGGCATGAGCATGCAATATTTTCTTATGTAAATCATGTACAGGTGTAAACAGGATTTAATCCAAACCATTTGTGCCTAGTTCTACTTTTGGATATATCAATGGAGACTTTTTGCACTGAGAAAGATACTCCCGTTTTGGGGTTTTCTTTGTGACTCAAGTGTCTGCTTCATGTAGGCCAGCGGCCACCAACAACTCATGGGCCCTTTTGGGTATCAGGAAAATCTGTCGTGGGCACTATGCACAAACACCACAACCAACCCATCACACACCACAACCTGTTCTATAGACTGAGTTTATATAAAGGCTAATTTTTGGGGGAAGGAGAATCAGGGAAGCTTTCTGCAGATGCATGGGCACCCATGGGCAGCATGTTAGCAACCCAGGATGCAAACACATTCTTCATATTTCCTCATTCACACATTGCAAAGGGCACATTACAAATGACTTTTGTTGTTTTGAGAAAGGTAGAAATAAGGAACTGTGAGCATGCCTTGCCTGGTGCAGAATTACTTGGTCTTTTTTTTTTTTTTTAATAATCTGTTTATTAAATTTTTACAAAATACACCATACAAAAGACAAACATATAAAAAAATCAACAACAGGACATATATAAAAGAAAGTGAAAAAACAAAAAATAATAAACAAAAGAACAAAAATTACAAACACAATGACCTCCATCCGACCCGGTTTGGGTTAGGAACTCTTATAACCTTCTCACAGATTATACTACCATTACTATAATCCAAACATTGCAGGTATTAAATTCCATCCACTGTGACTTTAGTAATTCCGAAATTAACTTCAATATAGCCTAAAAATTTATTCCAATCATTTTTTAATTTAATGTTATTTTGATGCCTAATTCTTTGTGTCAATCTCGCTAGCTCTCTATATTGGAACAGTCTCATCTGCCACTCTTTGATCGTGGGGGTATTAGGCGTTTTCCAGTTTTGCGCCAATGAGATCCTGGCCGCAGCTGTAGCGTACTGAAAAAAAATTTCATCCTCTCTTTTGATCTCCTCTCCTACCATACCTAGGAGGAACGCCTCCGGTGTTTTAGGAAAATTGTACTTCAGTATTTTCTTTAATTCATCATAGATTTGGTCCCAGAATCCTCTCACCACCTCACAAGTCCACCACATATGAAAGAAGTTTCCCACCTTGTTTTTACATCTCCAGCAAGTGCTGCTTCCGGTTTTGTACATCTTCCCCAGTCTTGCCGGGGTGATGTACCAACGATACATCATTTTTTCTAAGTTTTCTCGGAGGGCAGCACATGCCGTGAACTTCATACCGCTCTTCCATAATTTCTGCCACTTCTCCTGCTCCAGATTATGTCCCAAATCTCTGGCCCATTTAACCATAACCCCCTTAACTTCTTCGTCCTTAGTTTCCCAGACCAACAGTTGCTTATACATTTTAGAGAGGAGTTTGGTATTACATTCCAGAATTTCAACCTGATATTTCGATTTTTTTTCGCTCATCCCTGTTTTTTTGTGTTCGAGCCACAGTGCATTAATCTGATGATATTGTAACCAACCATTTAACTTTCCCTTCAGCTCTTCATAGGGTCTAATCTTCCAGCCTCCCTCTGATTTAATTAAAAGATCTTCATATGTCCATCTTTCCCCTTCCTGATTTGTTTTTTTTAGTGTTATGATGTCAATTGGAGAGAGCCACCAGGGCGTGCTTCTTTCAATCACTTTTTTATTCCTATTCCATGCCTCAAATAGCGAACCTCTGATAATATGATTGGAGAAGCTTTTGTGGGCTTTTCCTTTATCCTGCCATAAGTAGGCGTGCCAGCCAAACCTGGCATCAAAGCCTTCAAGATCCAGTAAATCTGGGTTTTTTAAAATGGCCCAGTCCTTTATCCAACAAAGGCAGGCAGCATCGTAATAAAGCCTTAAATCTGGGACTGCAAAGCCCCCCTTTCTCTCGCGTCCGTCAGGAGTTTAAACTTAATTCTAGCCCTTTTCCCCTGCCATATGAATTTCGCCAAATTTTTCTGCCAGTTCTTAAAACATTATGTTCCTCTGATTATGGGGATGTTCTGGAATAGAAACAGTAATTTTGGTATTACTTGGTCTTAAGGCAGGATAAACTGTATGTTCTACCTTTTTGTTTAAAACCTTTACGAGATGGCATTTGTCAAACATTTCTCTCTCTTTGCTGTGCCCTTATCTACATGCTTATTTAATTCCCAATCTAAACTTTCTGAAACCTCATTTGATCATATCATTCCATTTATGTTAATGAGCCGTTCACCAGCATCCCTAAAAAGGGATGTTCAAAAAAGAAGCCTGTGTTGCTTTTCTAACCTGATATGGATACATAAATCCTTCACTGTAAAGAGCTGTGTGCATTGTATGGTAGAAAAGAAGGATATTTTTGCAAAGAGCAGACACACCTCCAGTTCTACAATGCCAAATGTTTCTGCTAGTCCTTTTATCCTGATGGGTATGTAAATCTTCAGAGAAAACTTCCTCTTTAAAGCAGTCAGACACCCTCCCTTTGTCTGCATGCTTGGGACAACATTTCACACAGGGAAAATGATAGCTTTGCTTCAACTTGTTTTCTTTTCAGCAGTCTTTGGAGGTAAATCCATCCCTTCTGTTGAAGAAAGCTAGTACAATAAGGGTGTTAAAGACATACACCAGGTCTCTTAAAATGCCTTTCTTTCTAGGTGTCCAGTCAGAGGTCCAGCTGGTTGAGTCTGGAGGGGATGTGAAAAGGCCTGGGGAGTCCCTCCGCCTCTCCTGTCAAGCCTCTGGGTTCACCTTCAGCAGCAAATGGATGCACTGGGGAAGACAGGCTCAGGGCAAGGGCCTGGAATGGGTCGCAAGTATAAATGCAGGTTCATCTGACATTCGCTACTTGGATAAAGTGAAGGGACGATTCACCATCTCTAGGGATAATTCGAACAGCCTCCTCTATCTGCAAATGAACAGCCTTAAACCTGAGGACACGGCTGTGTATTACTGTGGAGGAGAGATACACAGTGAGAGGAAGTGAATCTGAACCCAGGCAAAAACCCTCAGTTGCCTGCAGCTGCCATCTGAATTTTTTTTTTTTTTTTTGCATTTTAAAATTTTTTATTAATTTCATTCTAAATACAATATATCCGAAATACAGAACTTTCCATTCATTTTTGACTTCCTTCAGCGACGTTGACATTCCTTCGAATTTGAGTCTTTGAAACACATTCCATCCTTACATATTGCCATACATATCTCCCTTTATACATTATTTCGATTTGAACAATACTTGTTAATTCTTTACAGTGCCTCTTTAAAACCCACTAGCGTTGTATTTACAAAACATTTATTCTCCAGATAACCCACAAATTTCCCCCAATCTTCAATAAACTTTTGATCTTTTAGGTATCTTAATTTCCCTGTCAATTTATCCAACTCAGCATACTCTGTCAGTTTTGCTCTCCACTCTGCAACTGTTGGCATTTCTTCCTGCTTCCACCTCTGGGCTATCACAATTCTGGCTGCTGTGACCGCGTACTGGAATAGTTTACAATCCTTTCTCCTGATGTCCTTTCCCATAATACAAAGTAGAAAAGCTTCTGGTTTTTTAACAAAAGTGTAGCCTAGCATCTTTTTCAGTTCATTATATACGTCCTCCCAGAAGCTTTTAACTTTCTTGCACTCCCACCATTGATGATAAAACGTCCCCTCCATAAGTTTACACTTCCAACACTTATTGTCTATCTTATACATCTTAGCTAATTTTACAGGAGTCATATACCACCTGTATTGCATCTTCATTACATTTTCTTTTAGTAGTGTACAGGCTGTAAACTTTATATTCACTCTCCACAGCTTTTCCCAATCTTCCATTTGGATGTTATACCTTAAATCCCTTGCCCATTGTACCATCACTGACTTCACTTCCTCATCCTTCGTATTCCACTCCAGCAGTAGTTTATACATTTTGGAAAGGTTTTTGTAATCACTATTTATTATCTCTTTTTGGAATATTGATTCTTTTTCTACGTATCCTCTTTCCTTCACCTCTGTTTTAAACATCTCATTTATCTGGAAGTAATGCAACCAACCTTGTGTGAGCATTTTGACCTGGTCGTATGGTTTAACTTTCCACTTCCCTCCTTCATAAACAACCATATCTTCATACTTCCCCCATTTTTCCTTCATGTTAACTTTCTTTACACCTATCATCTCCTGTGGGGACAACCAGTGTGGTGTTCTTGGTTCTAATATATTTTTATATCTGTCCCAAACCTCTATTAATGGTCCTTTAAAAATGTGGCTACCAAATCCCCTATGCACCCTCTTTTTATCCTTCCATAAATACGCGTGCCACCCAAACCTGTTGTTGTACCCCTCCAAATCTAATAACTCTTTGTTCTCTAACTTTACCCAATCTTTTAACCAACACAGACATGCTGCTTCGTAATAAAGTCTCATGTCTGGTAAGGCGAAGCCCCCTCTTTCTGTTACGTCTGTTAACAACTTAAATTTAGTTCTTGGTTTCTTCCCCTCCCAGACATATCTGGAAATCGCTTTTTGCCATTCTTTGAAGTCCTTTGTTCCTTTTAAAATGGGCAGTGTTTGGAACAGGAACAACAACCTGGGTAGCAGCATCATCTTCATCATGGAGATTCTTCCCCAGAATGATAGTTTCATCCTGGTCCAGAGCGTCAGATCTTTTTTAATTTTATTCCACACCGGTACATAGTTATTTTGGTATAGGTCGATGTTTTTGTTGGTAATCCAGATACCTAAATATTTTATCTTTCTGACAACCTCAATTTCAGTTTGTTGTTGCAGTGTTATAACCTTATCTTGCTCCATATTTTTAATAATCATCTTGGTCTTACTCTTATTCAATTTGAAACCTGCAAGATTCCCGAATTGTTCGACCTCGTCCAGAAACGCCCTTATACTTTCTATAGGTTCTTCCACCGTTAAGACCACATCATCTGCATAGGCTTTAACCTTATACTCATTAAGGCCTAAAGTTACCCCTTTAATTTGTTTGTTTTGTCTGATTGCATTCAGTAACACCTCCAAAACCGTTATAAAGAGCAGAGGCGAGAGCGGGCAGCCCTGCCTCGTTCCTTTACATATTTTTATATCCTCAGTAATCACATTATTAATTATCAATCTCGCCTTCTGCTCTGTGTAAATTGCCTTTATCCCATTTAAGAACTTTTGTCCCACCTCCATAGCTTCCAAATTCTTTAACATAAATTCCCAAATTACATTATCGAAGGCTTTCTCCGCGTCTAAGAAAATTAAACTTGCTGGTTTGTCACATCTATCAGAAAGGTACTCAATGATGTTAACTATATTTCTCGTATTGTTTCTTATAAACCTTCCAGGAAGAAAGCCCGCTTGGTCTTCATGTATCAACTGTATTAATATCTTTTTTAATCTTTTAGCCAAAACTCCAGCGAATATTTTATAGTCCGTATTTAATAGGGAGATGGGTCTATAGTTCTTGATTTGAGTTAAGTCCGAGTCTTGTTTTGGGATGATTGTGATAAGGGCCTCTTTCCAGGAGCCAGGGATGTCTTTTCCTGTCAAGATGTTATTCATTACATCAGTTAGCGGCGTCATTAACGTGTCTTTCATTTCTTTATAGTAACTTGAAGTAAACCCATCTGGGCCCGGGGCCTTTCCTCTTTTTAATTCTTTTATCACTTCTTCTACCTCTTCTCTACGGATTGGGACATTTAGCTGTTCTCTTTGATTTGATGACATCTTCTTCACCATCTTTTCTTTTAGGTATCTTTCTATTTTTCTCTTATTGTTCCTTTCCTTGAACCTATACAGTTGCTCATAGAAATCCTGAAATCCTTTTCTAATTTCTTTCGAATCAGTTGTTTCTTTTCCATTTATTATTATTTTACTAATTATTTATTCCATTTATTATTATTTTACAGCTGCCATCTGAATTGATTCAGCATCAAGAAATTGAATAAAAGTATTCAGGTAATTCAGACTGATACATTTCTGTGCACGTCACAAGGAACACACAAAGGGAGATTCATGGTGCAAAGAACTGAAAATGCCATCAACCATGACTAACATAAAATGGTGCTTGAAGTCCCATTAGTGATTTTATCTGTAATCATTTCCCCATATTTTCCTCAGACATTTCCATGTGAACCAACTTTGTATGGGCCCCTTGAGCCCCGGATGCCTTGAGAGACATCTCTCTAGTTCTTCAGCCCATGAGTAATAATTCATGGAGGAGAAATCCATGACACAATTGACTTCTCTCCTAATCTAGGTGTCCTATAGATTGGAGGCATTAAAATAAAACCGTCATAGATAGTGATTATGCAATACATGAGGAACCATAATGTGGAAACAGGACATGTGCAGTATGATGTGTGCCTAGTTCAACCTTTGTAAGCCTATAGTGCCTAGTTCAACCTATATGCCTATAGTGATATTTGAGTGGAGAAAAATACTTCATATTTTAAAGTGTGACTGCACTGTCTGGTTCATCTACTCCTAGAGCTGGAAACCCTGCAGTGCTGAACCTTGGGATCTCAAATTTCAGCAGCACCCTGTGCGATGCCAAAATCTGAAACCCCCACCTCTCATGCTCCATACTAAATCATAGTTATGGCACCCCAAGACTCCATGTCCAGTGCAACAAAACTTGTCATGTTCCCCTTGAATCCACCTCTGAACCCTGGAAATATTGCTACTCAGAGATTGGCATGGTGTGCAACAGAATTGTCAGGCATGAGTTTGACACCATACAAACACAGGTGCCCTCTCTTGCTTAAGATTGGTAAGATAACACTTGGGATTGCTAAATTAACACTTGTTTTGCTGAATGCAAGAATCCCTGAGAAGTTCTGTTTAAAAACCTCCAATGAAGGAGAGTCTGATTTCTGAAACCTCCTAGTTAAAGTATAATTCTAGCTTCTATCCCCTCTCTTATTATAGTCTTAGAACACATCTTCTGGCATCACTGAAGGAAAATTCATAAATCTCTATCACATATTAACCATCTTGGCACAATACAAGACCTCAGAACTCCCTACCACCACAACCTTCTCCTCCTCATCTCCCCAAGGGGGCAGTCATGGTGCGAAGAACAGAAAATGCCATCGGACATGACCGAATTAAATTGGTGCTTTAAGTACAGTTGGTGGTTTCATCTGCAAGGCTAATCATTTCCTCAGACATTTCTTGTGAAGCCACATTTTTGGAGCCCCTTGAGATTTGACTCCCTGAGAGAAGATTCTCACAATCTTCTCTTATGTCACCAGCCTATGGGTAGCAATTCATGAAGGGGGAATTCATGACCTAATCAGCTAGTGTCTGACTCTGGGTGCTCTATTGCCTGAAGACCTCAAAAGAAAAATAAATGGTGACTGGACCATGGGCATGGGCATATGACATTTTCTTGTGTGACCGATGAAGATTGTTCTGATTGAAAAGCATACAGTTCACCCCTAGTTTTACCTTTGGGGATGAAAATACTTCTGTTTGCTATTTATGTGAATGAAGCATCTGGTTCATGTAGACCAGGGTTCTTCAACTATTCTGGACCCATGGACCTATGTGCCACCCAGAAAAAAAAAAAATCTCATGGGCAGCACACAGAAACACCACAATCAACCACTCACCACAAACTATTATCTTGGCTACAATCAAGTTCTACCTTCAAGTCTCATTTCAACGGGGGAAGTGGAATATATTGAAAGCAAGGAAGTTTGCCACACTGCCACCCTCTGATGTAAACACAGCTTTCCTATTTCCTATTTCAAACATGAGAAGGGCAGCAACAAGATTCTATGAGAATGCCTTGTTATTTTCTCCAATATTCTACCTTAAGGCAGTGTACCAATATATAAGCTGTATATTGATAGACCTCATGGTGAAAACCATTGCTGAAAGAGCACGAACTGCATACACCACAGCCAACTATTCTGTTGGCTAAAGTGTTTATTTATTGAAGCCTAATTTCAGCTGAAGTGGGGCTGGGAGGTGTGCTTCACAGGGAATGGCTCTGGGTGTAAACAGGTAACCATGGGCAGGCCAGAAACAATGGACACTTAGAGGGCCTTGCCTTTTGTTCTGATTCTTTACTTCAAGTCTGAATATTTGTCAAAAAACTTATAATTTTTTTAATTTATTTATTTTTTGCTTAATGGTTAATCTAAGCTTTCCCTTCTGCTGCTTCACTTGAACGTGCCATTCCGGCACAATTCCTCCCTGCAACAATGTCAAGAAATTGTTCACCGGGAGTACATGGCATGTTCAAGGGGACTCTTTTTTCAAATGTTTGTGTATTCATTTTATGTTTAGAAAGATATATATTTCCACCCTTGTTAAGAAGTACTGAAGTTGTACATTAACAAGGAAGCAGACTTTTTCAAAGACTAGAATATGCCTACAGTTGGAGTCTGCCTGAAGTCTCTGTTGCTGCTTTTCTCCTGCTGGGTATGCAAATTTTCAGAGAGAGACACCTATTTAGGATGGTCAGACCCCCTCCCTGCACCAGTGACCCTGAATACCTGAGTTTTTCACTCAGCTCTAGCAATATATAAGGAAGATGATACTTTTGCTACAACTTGTTTTATTTTCTGCAGCTCTTGGAGGTAAATTCATCCGTTCTCAAATCAAGAAGCATGGGACACTCTGAGTGTAATAACATGCAGCAGTTATGCTAAAATGCCTTTCTTTTTAGGTGCCCAATCTGGAGTCCTGCTGGTTGAGTCTGGAGGAGATGTCAAGAGACCTGGGGAGTCCCTCCACCTCTCCTGCCAAGCCTCTGGCTTCACCTTCAGCAGCTACTAGTCAAGTTGCATGGAATCGATTTCAATCCATTACCCCCGAGGATGTGGACAGGCTGCTTGGACGCGTGAAACCAACCACCTGTCTCCTGGATCCTTGCCCATCCTGGCTAATAAAAGCAAGCCGGGAAGGGCTGGGCGATGGGCTCTGCGGGGTGGTGAATGCTTCCCTCTGTGAGGGAGCATTCCCAGATCCGCTGAAAGAGGCGGTCATCAAACCGCTTCTTAAAAAACCATCTTTAGACCCGGCCAGTATGGCCAACTATCGCCCAGTCTCAAATCTTCCATTCTTGGGCAAGGTGATTGAGCGCGTGGTTGCTGAACAACTCCAGGCACGCCTGGAGGATGCGGACCATTTGGATCCCTTCCAATCGGGATTCAGGCCTCATCATGGGACTGAAACTGCCTTGGTCGCGCTGGTTGATGATCTCCGGCGAGCTAGGGACAAAGGTGAGAGCTGTTTCCTAGTTCTGCTGGATCTCTCAGCGGCCTTTGATACAATCGACCATAACATCCTTCTGGACCGTCTAGAGGGGCTGGGAGCTGGGGGCACTGTTATACAGTGGTTTCGCTCCTTCCTCCTGGGCCGTGTTCAGAAAGTGGTGGTGGGGGATGAGTGTTCAGACCCCTGGGCCCTCACTTGTGGGGTGCCTCAGGGTTCCGTCCTCTCCCCCATGCTTTTTAACATCTATATGAAGCCGCTGGGAGAGATCATCAGGGGGTTTGGACTGGGTGTCCATCAATATGCAGATGATACCCAGCTCTACCTCTCTTTCAAATCAGAACCAGTGAAGGCGGTGAAGGTCCTGTGTGAGTGCCTGGAGGCGGTTGGAGGATGGATGGCGGCTAATGGATTGAGGTTGAATCCTGACAAGACAGAAGTACTGTTTTTGGGGGACAGGGGGCGGGCTGGTGTGGAGGACTCCCTGGTCCTGAATGGGGTAACTGTGCCCCTGAAGGACCAGGTGCGCAGCCTGGGAGTCATTTTGGACTCACAGCTGTCCATGGAGGCGCAGGTCAATTCTGTATCCAGGGCAGCTGTCTACCAACTCCACCTGGTACGCAGGCTGAGACCCTACCTGCCCGCGGACTGTCTCGCCAGAGTGGTGCATGCTCTAGTTATCTCCCGCTTGGACTACTGCAATGCGCTCTACGTGGGGCTACCTTTGAAGGTGACTCGGAAACTACAACTAATCCAGAATGCGGCAGCTAGACTGGTGACTGGGGGCAGCCGCCGAGACCACATAACACCGGTCTTGAAAGACCTACATTGGCTCCCAGTACGTTTCCGAGCACAATTCAAAGTGCTGGTGTTGACCTTTAAAGCCCTAAACGGCCTTGGCCCAGTATACCTGAAGGAGCGTCTCCACCCCCATCGTTCTGCCCGGACGCTGAGGTCCAGCGCCGAGGGCCTTCTGGCGGTTCCCTCATTACGAGAAGCAAAGCTACAGGGAACCAGGCAGAGGGCCTTCTCGGTAGTGGCACCCGCCTTGTGGAACGCCCTCCCATCAGATGTCAAAGCGATAAATAACTACCTGACATTCAGAAGACATCTTAAGGCAGCCCTGTTCAGGGAAGTTTTTAATCTGTGATATTTTAGTGTATTTCTGGTTTTTATGGAAGCCGCCCAGAGTGGCTGGGGAAACCCAGCCAGATGGGCGGGGTACAAATAATAAATTATTATTATTATTATTACTACATGGAGTGGGTGAGACAGGCTCCTGGAAAGGGCCTGGAATGGGTGGGAGATATAAGTACAGATTCATCTGGCAAACGCTACTCGGATAAAGTCAAGGGACGGTTCACCATCTCTAGGGACAATTCCAACAGCCTCCTCTATCTGCAAATGAACAACCTGAAACCAGAGGACACAGCTGTGTATTACTGTGCAAGACACACAGTGAGAGGAAGTGACTCTGCAGCCAAGCAAAAACCCTCCTTTGCCCACAGACGCTCTCTGAGTTTTTTGTGCCCTTTAGCATGCCAGCACTTCCCCACCTGTTTGTTATTTAAGTCTCTGAGGCAAAAGACATATTTAAGGTCAGGATTTTACATGGCTTAAACCAGCATATTGTGGTTTGATTCTTGCTCCTATCCCTCTTTTACCTGAATTATATAACACACAGGATGGTCACTACTTCTTCTTCTTCTTCTTCTTCTTCTTCTTCTTCTTCTTCTTCTTCTTCTAAGTTAGGGTCTTTTACTGCTCAAAGAGGACCAAAGGGGATGCCTTTACATGTAAATAGGAAATGTTTCTGAACATGCATATATATGCAGTCATGAGACCATGTTTAGTGACACCTGTCACCAATTCCTCACAGCACTTTTTAGCGAAATGCTCAGAGTCCCAGGTTTCTTTTCAGTACAGTCTTTTAATGTGAGCTATATACAAGTATTTACAAAAACAGTCCATACAGAGTACCTGCTCCATAAGCAAACAAAGACTCTCCACCACAGCACCACCACACCACAGCACAACCACCACAGCACAACCACCACAATTACTGTTGAACAGGCCTTCCTTTTAAAACAGGTGATAGCCAATCACATTCCTGCTGAGTCACTCTGACCCAGCACTTCACAGAGTATTGCATCAGCCTGTTGAAGCCTGCAGACTTACTCATCCTGCGAATCCCAACAACACCCCCATGTAATCAAAGTTTTTATATTTCTCATTTGCCTATTACAAAGACAGGATTCCCTGTACTTTGAGAAGAGGAAGAACAAGGAGCTATGAGAATGTTGTGTCTTGTGCTCTACATTAAGATGGGATTCTTGTACATGTGCTTTTTGTGTTGTTTTTTATTTATTCAAAGCCTTTAAGAGAGGGTATTCCACAAACATTTCTTTTCTTTGCTGAGCTGTAATCTACAGTGTTTCTTCATACTTAATCTGAATTTTCTTCCACTTCATTTGATCTTTTCACAGTGAGGCCAAAGTCTCCTCCACAGCCACTGTGACCAGTCAAGACCGCTGACGTACTTAATGTTTTAACTATTTATTTTTTATTTTAAGTTGTATTTTAATCTTCTGAACCATCCAGAGGTTTTATGATGAAAAGTGATATATAACTATAATAAAATCATCATCATCACCCCATCATCATCATCATCTCTCGAACTTCAAAATGGCTACCCCTAGGATGAAAGGCGTTGGAGTCCCAAAACATTTTGACGAGTTTCCCCACCCCTGTCCAAAGGCAAATCCTGGTGAGGAGGACTGCTTAATTCACCCAGACAACCTCTATGCTCCTGCGACATCCTGAGCCACACCCCTTCTGTGCTTATTACTTCTTGTCAGTCAACTCCTCACCAAACAAAAGGGTGAAGTGTGGGTGGAATTGGCTTAACTTTATCTTTTTCCATTGCCTATGAAGGCAAATGGCCTCCTTTCAAATGTAGAGCACTTTTCTAAATATTTATGCAAAGAAAACTTTCATATATCTCCCTCCTTGCAGAGGAAGCATTTTTTTAAAAAGACTCTTGATGTGATTTCATGAGGCAAGAAAAATAATAAAGGGGTTGCATTTGGGAGTGTGGTGGGAATTCCAGGGATGAATGAAGGGTGCCCTGGGGTGTGAATATAAAGATGGAACCCATTACATTTTCTTTTATTTACTTAAAATACATCTTCTCCAGCTTGCCACAGCAGAGCTCCATCCCAGCCCAACCTTTTCACAAGCTGCATTTGAAATTATTGTTGCGTCACAACAGAGGCATGTCTATAGGTGCATCGGGAAGGGAGGATGAAAATAGTAGTAGTAGTAGTAGTAGTAGTAATAAGCCAGTCTATTAACAGATCCACCACAACCAACAGTTTTAAAGCATAAAAGAAAGAAAAAATCATCCCCAGTATATTAATTTCTTCCAAACCTTCCTCCAACACAAATGTCTTCAATTTAATTTTACATTCCATTTATGCCCCCTGCATTAGAACTCCTCTCTGTGTGCATTTGTCTGTGTGTGTTTGCAGGGGACAAAGAGGAAGCCAGCAGCAAACCCTGATCCCCCAAACTGCTTTTATCTGGCTCATGTGCCTCACTGGGTAGGTGTCATGTAAATACCACCAGTAAGTTGGGAGTGGTTTCAGATGAAAAGCCCTGAATATAAAATCTTCACTTGCTTCCCAGCCCAGAGTCCCCTCATTCCTGTATCTCTAGCACATTCATTCATCAACATGGAGCTCTTGTTGCTCTTGTTTCCCTTGGTGGCTTTTTCTAAAGGTAAGGGAAGTTCTGCAATGTTAATTTACTTCATGTTGTAATTAGATGACGTCCAACCATTCATTGCTCTCTTTTCGCTTTCCAAGGGGTCTTCTCAGACATTCAGCTTTTATCGTCTGGGCCAGGAATAATGAGACCAGGAGAGAATCTCAACCTGCTTTGTAAAGTCACTGGTTTCTCCATCTCTACTGAGTACTATGCGTGGCATTGGATCCGTCAAGCTCCTGGGAAAGGTCTGGAATGGATTGCATGGATATACCCCTATGGTGGAGGAAAAGCATATGCCCCTTCTCTGAAGAGCCGAGCAACCATTTCTTCAGATGCCTCAAAGAACGAGTTCTCCCTCCAGCTGAACTCCCTGACAGCTGCAGACTCCGCTGTGTATTTCTGTGCCCGAGATGACACAGTGAGACAGAGCCTATTGGGCCCTGTTCAAAAAGTAGAAGTCCTGCTTCTATCAACAAATACACTGTGAAAACTGTGACAGAGCAGTCCTACATTCCACAGATGATGTGGAACAACATCCAAACTGCTTGCCTCTTCAATCTGCAACTTCATGCAGAAATGATTATACTGATGGAAACCTGCAGAAGTGACACACAAAGGAGGTTGACCAATGTGGATCAGTACAGCACTGTACAAAATTACTTTGCTGTAGCATCTCTCCCCCCCCCCTTAAATTCAACATCCAGTTTTGCAAATGCATGATTATTTGTGTTTTGTCTGCTCATACCTCTGAGTTATGCTTAAGGCTGGTGGTGATAGACCTTAAGTAGAAATGTGGACTTTTTACAAAATTGTGAATTGGCCATTGTGTCTTTCTTCAACATCCCATCATCTCTTGGCATGGCGTGAAACCTCCTCTGCAGCACAAAGAACCTGGGAAACCTGTGTTCAAATCCCTACTTGTCCATGAAGCTCAGTGGATCATCTTGGGTCAGTCACAGCCTCCCAGTCTGACCTGCCCTACTGGAGTGTTGAGGGGAATATATGAGGAGGGGGATATCGGAGTGTTGTGAGGATATGAGGAGGAGGATATAATGTATAGCACCTTGAATTCTTCGAGGGGAAAGCTGGGATAAAATACTATGAATAAATAGAACAAATTTCATGGGAATGGTGTTTATGTTAATGCCTGCTTGCCACAGCCAAGCGGATTGTGGTGAGAAGAATTAAATTTGGAAAACATATGGTTTGGCAGATCTGTTCAGCAATGTTGTATTCTGTGGCATGTTAACACGTGAATTAACTGAAAGAATAAAAACTTTAAAATATCAAGATCTAATACTTAAAATGTGTTTTGGGTGCAATTACATGTTCAGTGCTGCTTTGCTCTTCCCAATATCACTAGAAGATATGCCCACAAATCTATGTCAAACGTCATTTTGCAAATGAAGCATCTTCTTAGAAATCAAAACTCCTGCAATAATATTCCACCTCTTCCTTCTCCCCACAAGGGGGCAGCCATGGTGTGAAGAACAGAAAATGCCATCGGCAATGAATGGAATGACAAGCGACTTTCCCCACCCCTGTCCAAAGTTTGATGCTGGTGAGGAGGACTCTTTCTTAATTCACCCAGACAACCTCCATGATTCCCCTCTATCCTTAGCCACATCCCTTGTGTGCTTAAGGCATCTTGTCAATAAACCCTTCACCAAGCAAAAGGGGGAGGGGTGCGTGGAATTGGCTCAACTTTATCTCTTTCCTTTGCCTGTGAAGTCAAATGGCCTCCTTTCAAATATTTAGAGCACTTTTCTAAATATTTATGCTAAGGAAACTTTTTAATATCTCCCTCCTTGCAGAGGAAGCTTTTTTTTTTTTTTTAAAGTCTCTTGATGTTTTTCCGGAGCGGAGATAATAAATAATGGTGTTCCATTAGGGAGGTTGGTGAGCATTTCAGGGGTGGAAGAAGGGTGCACTGGGGTTTGACTATAAAGATGGTAGCTATAGCTTACATTTTCTTTTATTTACCTAAAAATTCCTCTTCTCCAGGTTGCCACAGCAGAACTCCCTCCCAGAATTTTTTTTTTCCACAAGCTACATTTCAAATTATAATTGCCTCACACCAACAGCATCTCTATAGGTGCATGGCGAAGGGAGGCTGAAATGATTATGATGATGATAATCATAATAATAAATGCCAGTCCCTTGAACTTTCCACCACAACCAGCAGTTTTAAAGGATAAAGGAAGAAACCATCACCAATACATTTATCTCTTCCAAACCTTCCTCCAATACCAACGTCTTTGATTGAATTTTGCATTCCATCTATGCCCCCCTCCTTTAGACCTCCACTCTGTGTGCATTTGTCTTTGTGTGTTTGTGTTTGTGCAGGGGACAAAGAGGAACCAGCAGCAAACCCTGATCCCCCAAACTGCTTTTATCTGGTTCATGTGCCTCACGGGGGAGGTCTCATGTAAATGCCACCAGGAAGTTGGGAGTAGTTTCGGATGAAAAGCCCTGAATATAGAATCTTCACTTGCTTCCCAGCCCAGAGTCCCCTCTTTCCTGTATCTCTAGCACATTAATTCATCAACATTATGGAGCTCTTGTTGCTCTTGTTTCCCTTGGTGGCTTTTTCTAAAGGTAAGGGAAGTTCTGCAATGTTAATTTAATTTATGTGGTGATTGGATGATGTCCAATCAATCATTACCTTCTTTTCTCTTTCCAAGGGGTCTCCTCAGACATTCAGCTTGTATCATCTGGACCAGGAATAGCGAGACCAGGAGAGAATCTCAACCTGCTTTGTAAAGTCACAGGTTTCTCCATCTCTACTGAGAACTATGCGTGGCATTGGATCCGTCAAGCTCCTGGGAAAAGTCTGGAATGGATTGCAGGGATATACCCCTATAATGGAGACACAGCATATGCCCCTTCTCTGAAGAACCGAGCAACCATTTCTTCAGATGCCTCAAAGAACGAGTTCTCCCTCCAGCTGAACTCCCTGACAGCTGCAGACTCCGCTGTGTATTTCTGTGCCCGAGATGACACAGTGAGACAAAGCCTATTGAACCCTGTTCAAAAAGTAGAAGTCCTGCTTCTATCAACAAATACACTGTGAAAGTTTTGACAGAGCAATTCTACATTCCACAGATGATGTGGTATAACATCCAAACTGCCTGCCTCTTCAGTCTGTAATATAATGCAGAAACGATTATACTGATGGAAACCTGCAGAAGTGACACACAATGGAGGTCGACCAATGTGGATCAGTACAACGCTGTACCAAATGACTTTGCTGCAGCATTTTTTTCCTACCACCTAAATTCAATATCCAGTTTTGAAAATAGATGATTATTTGTGTTTTGTCTGCTCTTACCTCTGAGTTATGCTTAAGGCTGCTTGCGATAGACCTCAAGAAGAAAAGTAGACTTTTTACAATATTGTGAATTGGCCATTGTGTATTTCTTCATCATCCCATCACCTCTTGGCATGGGCTGAAACCTCTGCAGCACATAGGACATGGGAAACCCAGGTTCAAATACCTACTTGTGCATGAAGCTCACTAGATGACCTTGGGTCAGTCACAGCCTCTCAGTCTGACCTACCTTACTGGGGTATTATGGGAAATATATGAGGAGGGCAATATAATGTATAGCACCTTGAATTCGAGGGGAAAGCTAGAATAAAATGCTGGAAATAAATATTATAAATTCCATGGGAATTGTGTTTATGTGCATACATAACACTTATTCCCAAACACTTACATCTCCATTGTGGTGAGGAAAATAATCAGATATGGAAAACCTATGGTTTGGCAGTTCTGTTCAGCAATGGTGTATTCTGTGGTATGTTAAGAGAAGAATTAACTGAAAGAATAATAATTTTAAAAATCAAGATCTAATACTTGCAATGTGCATCACTAGACAGTATACCCACAAACCTATGCCAAATGTCATTTTGCAAATTAAGCATCTTGTCAGAAACCAAGACTCCTGGAATTATATCCCACCTCTTCCTGTTCCCCACAAGAGGGAAGTGATGGTGTCAAGAACAGAAAATGCCAACGGAAGGAGGTGCAGTCCAGTCAAACAATACTCAGATCTCCTCTACTGATGCCTTTGTTTTGCTTGTTTTTGTCAAGAATAAAAAAAGGACTGCTTGCCAACGCTTGATAACGCTTGACTGATGCAAGTAAATTTCCTGATTCATGTAGGTTTTTGTATTTGCCAAGTCACACATTGCGTGGCAATTCCCCCCCCCCCCCAGTTGGAGTAAATGAAGACACAGGACACTAGAATTTTAGGTTAATGGGTGAAAAATGGCCACAACTTTATTGGTTAAAGGCATTGGCTTTAGGCATTGGTCCTATCAGACTATCCGGCATAGACCCGGAAAGGGTTAACACCAACAGGGGGAGCCCCTGAGATACAATTCCCTAGGCGATCCCCGAGGGGTCATTGCTCAGAAGCGTGCTTTAGGCCCTAGCCTCCATAGGTTTCGGACGAGGCAACGCCCCCCCCCCCGGAATCCTTTATCGGACTACCCTTAAATATTTGGAGAAGGTGATGGCGCTCCTCGCCCCCGACTCATCTGCATAATAATACCCCTACCAATGCCTAACCGCCCAACCTGAATGTGTTGTGACGTTTTGCTACGCGGCAGGCGAAAAAAACCAAATGGCTTTAAATCAATGCCAATTTGCCAAGTGGAAAAACTCCTACCAGGCCCTTTGCGGCAACCAACCGAGTTCCATAGCAAAGTCTGAGGGAAGACCTAGAGGGTGGGTGGGTGGGAAACCGCAGCTGGAACAGGGAAGGAAAAGGGGCGATCTTGGGCCACGCTGTCCTGAAGTGACCCTAGTCCCACCCCTGCAGCCAACCGATTGGCTGGCCCAGGGGGTGACGTGGCCTGAAGATTCCCCAGATGATGGTGGGCATGAGCCTTATGTCCCCCTTATACTCCCCCTTATGTCGGGAGTGGCTTTATATTCATATTAATTTGCCAAGTCTCACCGGAGTTGCCCTGCTCTGAGAAAAGCAGATATGTTCATCTCCTCACTATACTCCCCCTTAAAAGGATATTTAATTTGAAGCTCCCTGTGTTTCTCTTTTATAGTGTGCTTTAGTTAATAAGCATACAATTTATTAAAAAAAATACATGCAGAAATAAGCCACCAAAGAGCTGCTTCCTCCATGTCAATTAGGTGCTAACCCTACTCCAGTTACAAAACCCTGAATTCCTGGGACCACTTTTCACTAAACCATCTCAAATAATTCAAGAGGGGAAATGATAGTTTTGCTTCAACTTGTTTTCTTTTCAACAGCATTTGGAGGTAAATCCATCTTTTCAATAAAAGAAAACTGCTTCATCTTGAGGCCTTATCCATTTTCTCTCTGATAACTGCCCTCTTTCCCCAGCAAACTGTTCTTTGTGGTTCGAGGACCCGACCACCGCGACGTGAAAAGAAGACACAGGGACACGTGATATAAGGTTAATGGGCTAGAAAAGGCCACAACTTTATTGATTACAGCAATGCAAAGGTATTGGCTTAGGCATTGGATCGCGAAACAAGTGGGTTTATTCACCAGGGGTTCATCACCTGTTGATGCTAATCCAACTATAGGCTCACCCCTGCTGTCACCGAGGGTCGTGCCATGGCCTCCCGCCAAGCAGGCATCGGACAGAATACACGACCGCCAGATTCCTTTAACGGAATACCCCTAAACATTGAAGGCATAGGTGTGATGGCCACACCTAGCACTTCGACACACCACAGCACATTATTCCAATGCCTAACCGCCACCCGAGCCGAAAGGCTCGCCGCCAATACCCTCAAAGCTGTAACCAATCCCAGATGCATTGCTGACACTAGCTAACCAACTGTCGTTCCCCAGATCCGATAGGTGGACACCGTCATTCCGGTATAAAGCTTGGTCGCCGATCCGGATACGGTCATGATAAATGACTTGGCCATACAAAAAGTGCACCCAACGGGCTATTGCACGATTTAAGAGTTTCCTGGATTTTTCAATGGCCATACAGTTCTGCACACTGCGTCACACAATTCTCTTCAGGAAGGAGGACCAGAACACCGTTGTTCCGGGACACAAGGCAGCCACCTCATCCAAATCTCTCTTTATGTGCCACGACAAGTCCACACTTCTTCTGCTGATAAGGATGTCAGGAGGGCCAAACGTGGCAACTCTCCCTCTCAACAATGGCATAAGCAATGCCTCGTCACGAAAACCAGGAAACTCGCACTCCAGATGGCTGCCAGGAGGGCCAAACGTGGCAACTCTCCCTCTCTGCAATGGCATAAGCAATGCCTCGTCACGAAAACCAGGAAACTCGCACTCCAGATGGCTGCCAGGAGGGCCAAACGTGGCAACTCTCCCTCTCAGCAATGGCATAAGCAATGCCTCGTCACGAAAACCAGGAAACTCACACTCCAGGTGGCTGCCAGGAGGGCCAAACGTGGCAACTCTCCCTCTCAGCAATGGCATGAGCAATGCCTCATCTCAAAAACCAGGAAACTCGCACTCCAGGTGGCTATCAGGAGGGCCAAATGTGGCAACTCCCCCTCTCGGCAATGGCATAAGCAATGCCTCGTCTCGAGAAACCAGGAAACTCGCACTCTAGGTAGCAATCCGACGTTAGGGGTGAGGCCACAGCTAACTGACCGTACGTGGGCCAATGGACTATACCATGGCCACAAATCCAGACACTTCTGAGAACGGCTGAAAATAAAGGAGAGAGAAGAAAAAGAAAAGAAAATTACGGATAAGTAGAGGTAAAGGAGCAGGGCGCATTCTAACGAATGTAGCCTTTATAAGCGTCGGATTCCACCGGCCCATTTCCTTAATCTTATCCACTGGCAGGCCCAAGCGTGCAGCTGTTGAGGCGGCGCCAATCCTAAATGAGTGTGCTGCATAATCCTGGGAAGATGAACCACAGGCATCAATAACTTTGCGGAGTGCCCTTGTGAATTGGTGTCTCAACAAAGGTGACCCATCCTCGTGAACCAGGACCGGGCCAGGACCAGGCAGTCTGAGGTAAAGGTACCATCTAGTGTCTTTGACCGGGCATGGGTCCCGCTGCACTGAAGCTGTAAGTTTTACGAGGGAACCCCTACCTGCCTGGTCCGTTTGGGATTGATGTATGCACACAGTCATGCTAGCTTCGGTCAACTGCAGTTCCTTCCACTTGCGTTAACCTCGGCTACCACTTCACCAACCCTCAAGGTGCCAAAGAAGGCGATCGCATATGCTGCGGAAAAGAGGCGGGCCTCGAACTTGGCCCAGCAGATTGACCTAAGCTTTGTGCCTATCTGAGATAGCAGCCCGTAAGAAATTGGCTTACAGCTCTAGGGGGGTTGTAGCCTGCCCCAAACCTCAATAGCTCTGCGGATCAGGAAGTCACTGCACAGGTCAGAGGAAAACATGGCTCTAGCAAAGAAGCTGATGGCAACTACGTGTATCTTTAAAGTTTTGGGGTCCCGTCCCAAATCGTCAAGATGGGAAAGGTATTGCAGAATGTAATCCATGGTGGGTGGCACGCTAGGCAAAAGCCCCAGTATCCCTGACCTGAAGCCCATGAGCTCCAGGTGCTAGCCACCGGAAGCGAGACATCTGAGAGCGAGACCCTTAGGGTAAGAAAGGTTGTGGATTAATCTAAACTCACCATGGGTCTTTTTGGGTACAATACCAAGGGGCGAGATATGCAGGTTTGGGATAGGGGGGTGTACGAATGGACCAGCCACCCTCCCTGCGGCCACTTCCTTAGCTATTTTCTTTTTCTGCAACCTCAAGCCTTTCCCTTACTGACATCTGGTTAGGGGAAATCCTTTGCAATTAAAGTGTCGGTTACTGGTATTCTGAAACCCTCTGACAAAACCCTTCCAACGAAAGGATGCTGCGCTTCCATCTGGATAGCTAGACAAGAGGTTGCGGAGAGGAGGGAGCTGGATCAGAGAAAATGCTAGACCCGGAGGGTCCCTATCGTCTGTTCCCTGCTGCGGGGGCTCCTCTGGAGCTAGAATGGTGGAACCCCCGACCTTCCCGAAAGGGCTGCTTCTCTTTGTAACATGCTGCAGCTGGGTGTACCCCTGCACACCTCTCGCATTCGTGCGGATACTTACCAGACTGCCTAAGGGGGGGGGGTTTCCCTTGGAAAGTAGTGAAACCATTCAGACTTGTGTTTTCTAGGCACAACACTAGCAGAAGTATGGACAAGCGACTTAAAATGCCTTTATTTCCAGGTGCCGAATCGGAAGTTCAAATGGTTGAGTCGGGTGGGGGGACACCAAAAACCTGGGGATTACCTCCGCCTCTCCTGTCAACCTTCTGAGTTCACCTTCAGGAGCTCCAACATGTACTGGGTGAGACAGGCTCCTGGGAAGGGCCTGGAATGGGTGGCATTGATAGCTACGGATTCAGTGACAAGTTACTACTTGGATGCAGTGAAAGGGTGCTTCACCATCTCCACGGATAATTCAAACAGCCGCTTCTATCTGCAAATGAATAGCCTCAAAGCCGAGGACACGGCAGTATATTACGGTGTTAGCGACACAGTGGTGGGAAGTGAATCTGAGGTCAAGCCATAACCGTTTCTTGCTTATAGCTGAACTCTGAGTAGGTTCGGTTGCAAGAAAGAAAATAAAATTATTTAGATAATTGAGGCAATAGTCAGATTCCTCTATTTCCATTCTCACAGAGAAAGCTATGTGCATACAACATTACAAGTTATAATGCTGGTGGTCGATTATTATACCTATACCAAATCTCTACATCTGTGGCCTGATTTGATCCAAAATACAGCTGTCTTGTAAGTATATTTGGAAAATGGTCGTGGGTTGAATGAAGTGCCTGTTTCACACAAGAAAAAAATCTTCCTTCTGCTTCAAGCAAGAGTACAGTAGTTTATAAAGAAGACAAAACATGGTTAACCACAAGGTCAAATGGCATCTGAGTAACGTATGTTGCCCTGTGTTTTCTACCACAAAACAGATCATTTCCTCATCTGCTTCCTTGAAAATGAATATTGTACAGACCCCTTGAGAGTTTGCCCCCTCAAGAGACTTCTGCATAATTTTAGAATCCACTTTCCAACACATTTCTATGATTAAAAGTGAAATATGGCTGAAAATTTAGTTTGGATGAGAGGCAGTTGACCAAACAGGACATGAGAAGCTGAAATCAATGAGAAAATGTTTATTTTAAAGGTGAGCACGCTTCAACCTAAAAAACTGTGTCCAGTTCTGGGTGCCACAATTAAACAAGGATATTGACAAGCTGGAAAGTGTGCCAAGGAGGGCGACTACATGCATAGCTCAGTTGGTAGAGCATGAGATTCTTAATCTCAGGTCATGAGTTGGAGCCCATGTTGGGTAAAAGATTCCTGCTTTGCCGGTTGTTGGATTTGATGATTGCTGTGGTCCTTCCAGCTCTACAATTCAGTGGTTCTATAATAGCCAAATAATTATTAAATGGAAAAATAAGGCATAATATGAATAAGGAATTTAACTATTAATCTTTATTTAGGTAAAGGTAAATGGACCTCTGACAGTTAAGTTGAGTCGCAAACGACTCTGGGGTTGCGGTGCTCATCTTGTTTTGTAGGTCAAGGGAGCCAGCGTTTCTCTGCTCCGCAGTCAGTTTTTCCAGGTCATGTGTCCAGCATGAATAAGCCGCTTCTGGCACCACGGAACACTGACACCAGGACAGCACATGGAAACGCCATTTACCTTCCCACTAGAACGGTACCTATTAATCTACTTGCACTTTTTGGCATGCTTTCGAACTGCTAGGTTGGCAGGAGCCGGGAGCGAGAAATGGAAGCTTAACCCATCATGGGGATTCGAACCACTGACCTTTTGATCGGCAAGTCCAAAGCTCAGTGTTTTAGGCCGCAGTATCACCCGCGTCTCTAATCTTTATTTAGAGAAGCAATAAGAAACTTTTTTTAAGAAATAAAAATTATGCCATGCAAAACTAATATATTTTAACTGTTTCACAACATTCACCAGTGCAAACTAGCTGTATTCTCTGCTTTGGGCAAGATATTATAGAACAACAATAGAGATTGAATTGATCTAAATTTAATGTTTCCCCTTGATCAACTTCTTTGACCAATTTCAAAGTAATTTTGAATGAAATGTACTTTCAGGCACATACTTCAAACCCATTACCCCTCCCCCCATTATTTATATATTTGATGGTTTCCATCTTTGAAATCATGGAGCCTGAGTGCATGAGGGGATACATAAACCCATCAAGGTTCAGAGCTATGCAAATTGTGCAATGGCAAATAAGTATATTTTTCCCAGGTCACCATTTGCTTCCAGTCAGACATTGTCAGATGTCTTTGTTGGTGCTTTTATCCTCCTGGTTATGTAAATTTCAGAGAGAGCTTCCTCTTTAAAGCAGTCAAACACTCTCCCTACCGCTGCATACTAGGGACCACATTTTAGTCAAATCTCTCAAAGCATCAGGCAGGCAAAAATGAAAGCTTTGCTTCTGCTTGTTTTCTTTTCAGCAGCTTTAGGAGGTAAATTTCTCATACCAGTTATCAAAGGTTGGTACATTCTGGGTATTGTTAACATGCAGCAGACTTCTCAAAATGCCTTTCTTTCCAGGTGTCCAATCTGAGGTCCAGCTGGTGGAGTCTGGAGGAGATGTGAAAAAGCCTGCGGAGTCCCTCCGCCTCTCCTGTCAAGCCTCTGGATTTAACTTTGGGGGCTATGGCATGAACTGGGTGAGACAGGTTCCAGGGAAGGGCCTGGAATGGGTGGCCTACATAAGCCACAATTCAGGTGCAATGTACTACCTGGATAAAGTGAAGGGAAGATTCACCATCTCCAGGGACAATTCCAACGGCCACCTTTATCTGCAAATGAACAGCCTTAAACCTGAGGACACTGCTGTGTATTACTGTGGAGCAGAGATACACAGTGAGAGGAAGTGAATCTGAAGCCAGACAAAAACCCTCCTTTAATCAAAACAGAGGAGTTGCATTCTCTGCAAGATTCCACATGAAAATAGGGATATTATGTCAGCTGCCAGAGATCAAAGAAACCTGTTAAGATAATTTTTTCTCCCATAGTCTGCCACCTTCTTTTTCCAGGTCCCCATTCACACACAGACAGCTAGCTAGTCATGCAGCTGTACACCTGGGGCTCTTGCTATGCAAACAATATTGATTTATTAGTGTTATTATTATGAATTTATCAGTTGCTTATTGTTACCCACGGCAATCCAATGAGACTTACAATCCAAGAGACAACAAACCCCACATAGATACAATAAAACCATGAGTAAAGAGAAATACATTAAAAACACCTCATCCATTTCTAAGGGACCCCGGATAGTTAAAGGGCAAAGGCCTGGTTATAGAGGAAATGTTTTGCCTGGTGCCTACAGATGTATAATGATGGTTCCAGGCGATTCTCACTGGGGAGAGCATTCCACAAACAGGGAGCCATTGCAGAAAAGGCTCCTCCTCACTTTTCCACCCTCCAGGCCTCTTGTGGAGGAGGAACATGAAAAAAACAGCCTTAATTATGATCTCAGGGTCCGGATTAGATCTACAAATACGAATATCCACACATTTATTTTTTAAATGTGACTCACTTCTCTTTTTCATTTACACTAAGGGCCATCGAACATTCTATAATGGGCACTATACACACCTACCACAAACAGCTACACACCACAACTTGTTCTATTGGCTACACTAAAGAGCTTATTTGAAACCAAATTTCCATTGGGGAGAGAGGATATTGTCAGAGGTGTGTTTGCCCTCTTGGATGGGTGCCATTGTGGGCTGGCATTCCTCTGTGTGCCCTTGGGATTCCCAGGCAGTAAAGGAAGGCTCTGGCCAAACTTGCTGCCTGAGTAATTTTCCTGTCCACTTGCCTAATAAGCAAATCGGGAGCAAGCATGGCCAACCAAGTTAAAGCTCGTTCCTCCAGTATATAATACAGGCCTGTGGCTTGTTCTGCAGCCACTTTTCATTAGATCCCCACCCATCCACTTTGCATATTACTATTGCATGTTGCTCTGCTCCACCGAATTTGGGGCCAGGCTGAAATTTTTGCCCTCCTCATTGTAATTGTGACAACTTTGACAGTATGGGCATTGGATAGGTATAGTCTTGTTTTGAGGGGAGGTTGTAGCCTCTGCCTTCAAAACAGAGTATCCTGTTAAAGGGATCATGGGGAGATGCTTCTGTCCAGATGCCCAGGCAGGGGTGAGGGGCCACAACACTCCCCAGGGGCAATCCAGTGGGGGAGATATCCCTTGATGTAGGTCAGGGACGCCCTCATTTCTTGTTGTCCCCCAAACACAAGTTCTTTTAGCAGGAAGGGGTGGGGTATACAAAATACCTATGCCAAACTTTTGTTGTCAATAAAGTTGTGGCCTGATTTCACCCAAGTATTGGTTGTTGGGTATCTTATTCTTGTTATTGGGGAGGACAAAAGGGTAGGGAGGATGCATTAACATGCAAACAGGGAATGTTTCTGAACGTGCATATGCACCCGTATAACACTCCACCCAATGTAAATCAAACTTTTGTATTTCTCATTTACATCTTACAAAGACAGGACTCCCCATGCTTTGAGAAGAGCAATAACAAGGAGCTATGAGAATGTTATGTCATGTGCTCTACTATTCTCCATTAAGACAGAACTCCCTACCACCACAACCTCCTCCCCCTCCTCCCCCAAGGGGGCAGTCATGGTGCGAAGAATAGAAAATGCCATCGGACATGACCGAATTAAATTGGTGCTTTAAGTACAGTTGGTGGTTTCATCTGTGAAGCTAATCATTTCCTCAGACATTTCTTGTGAAGCCACATTTTTGGAGCCCCTTGAGATTTGACTCCCTGAGAGACTTTCTCACAATCTTCTCTATGTTGCCAGCTTTTGGAGGTAAATTCATCCGTTCTCAAATCAAGAAGCATGGGACACTCTGAGTGTTAATAACATGCAACAGTTATGCTAAAATGCCTTTCTTTTTAGGTGCCCAATCTGAAGTTCTGCTGGTTGATTCTGGAGGGGATGTCAAGTGACCTGGGGAGTCCCTCCACCTCTCCTGTGAAGTTCACCTTCAGAGGCTGCTGGATGGCGTGGATGAGGCAGGCTCCTGGAAAGGGCATGGAATGGGGGGGATATATATGTACAGATTCATCTGCCAAACGCTACTCAGATAAAGTCAAGGGACAGTTCACCACCTCCATGGACAATTCCAACAGCCTCCTCTATCTGCAAATGAACAACCTGAAACCAGAGGACACGGCTGTGTATTACTGTGCAAGAGACACAGTGAGAGGAAGTGAATCCGAAGCCAGGCAAAAACTTTCCTTTGCTCACATCTTTTCTCTGCAAGCTGCAAGAGACTGAAGATAACTGAAACAAAAAGTCTGACTACTACCTTTCCAGAGTTCCCATTCACACAGCCGTACCCTTCACACAAAGCTACCCTAACATACACTGACATATTTGACGGGGGTTTTCTGTGCAAGCTAAAATGGTCACACCAATGTCAGTTGCAATTTCTGTTTTTATGGTGCTGCTCTTCCTCTAGCATGGACACAAGAAATGAAGGGTCGCGGTCCACCCAGGAAACACTAAACTCCACCCCCTCTGCCTTTGGCAAGCTTCCAATCCCACGTTTTTTACACACATTCCTACAGAACACTCATTGCAGTACCCAACTCTGCAAGCACATTGCATGTACGGGAAACAATCTGCAGCCATAAAAGGCTGCACATTTCTTCTCACCACATTCCACCATTCCCTTGTTATAGGTAGGCAAAACCTAGGGTAACATTTTCTCTGATAGCTCATGGTCTGAAGAACACAAAATGGTACCACCAATGACTGAAATAAAATGGTTCTCCAAATACCATAGGTCTTTTCATCTGTGAGATCCCTCAGCTGTTTTCTTCTTAGGGGGGAAACCAGGGGACTTTGACTCCCTGAAAAAGTGTATTACATTTCTTTATATTTCTTCAGGTCAGGTCTTGGGTTGCAGTGAAAAGGAGAGAAATGTGTCTGCTTGTGTCAACATCTTGAGCCACTGCTTTATGCCCTGTTTATTACCATAAATCATCCTTACGCTCAATGAAATTTGTCTGCTGAAGGCCTTTTGCTCTTTTATCCTGAGGAATATGCAAATGCACTGACAACATCCTGTTCAAGTCCTCTATATACTCACCCTGCCCCAGCAACACCCAAAGAGACATCTCAGTCTGCCTGCCTTGATGACCAGATTTCATTTAATCTATTGGAAAACAGAAGAATTGGAAATGAAATTTTGGCTTCATTGTCTTTTCCTTTTGACAGTATTTGAAGGTAATTTCTCTTCTTCTGAAGAGGACTGTTAGGTTTTAGCTATTCATGGGCCTGCAGTGTAATTATAGTATTTTCACTTCCAGGTATCCAGGCAGAAATCCAGCTTAGGGAATCTGGAGGGGATGTCAAGAGACCTGGGGAATCCCTCCGCCTCTCCTGTCAAGCCTCTGGTTTCGACTTCAGTAGCTATTGGATGAGCTGGGTGAGACAGGCTCCTGGGAAGGGCCTGGAATGGGTGGCAAGGATAGAGTATGATTCAGATAGGATTTACTACTTGGATAAAGTGAAGGGAAGATTCACCACCTCCAGAGACAATTCCAACAGCCTCCTCTATCTGCAAATGAACAACCTGAAACCAGAGGACACGGCTGTGTATTACTGTGCAAGAGACAGCAGAGACACAGTGAGAGGAAGTGAATCTGGAGCCAAGCAAAAACCCTCCTTTGCCCACAGACGCTCTCTGAGATGTTTGTCCCCTTTAGCATGTCAGCACTCCCCCACCTGTTTGTTATTTAAGTCTATGAGGCCAAAGACATGTTTAAGGTCAGGATTTTACATGGCTTCAAGCAGCATCTTGTGGTTTGATTCTTGCTTCTATCCCTCTTTTACATGAATTATATAACACACAGGATGCTCACTGTGCAGCAGCATTATTATTATTATTATTATTATTATTATTATTATTATTATTATTATTATTTTAAGATGGTCTTTTTACTGCTCAAAGAGGACCAAAGAGGATGCCTTGACACGAAAATAGGAAATGTTTCTGAACATGCATATATATGCAGTCATGATCAGCATGTTTAGTGACACCCCCCATGTAAACACAGCTTTTATATTTCTCATTTGCCTATTACATAGACAGGATTCCCCGTGCTTTGAGAAGAGGAAGAACAAGGAGTTATGAGAACGTTGTATCATGTGCTCTACATTAAGATGGGATTCTTATACATATGATTTTTGTGTTGTTGTCTTTTATTTAAAGCCTTTAAGAGAGGGTATTCCACAGACATTTCATTTCTTTGCTGAGCTGTGATCTACAGTGTATCTTCATGCTTAACCTAAATTTTCTTCCACTTCATTTGACCATTTCACAGGCCAAAGTCTCCTCCATAGCCACTGTGAGCCGTCATGACCGCTGACGTATTTAATGTTTTAACTATTTATTTTTTAAATCTTGTAAAATACTTTAAGTTGTATTTTAATCTTGTGAACCATCATGAGGGGTTTTTTTTAATGAAAAGTGATATATAACTATAATAAAATCATCACCATCATCATTATCTCTCCAATTTCACAATGGCTACCCCTAGGATGAAAGGCATTGGAGTCCCAAAACATTCCAGTGAGTTTCCCCACCCCTGTCCAAAGGCAAATGCTGGTGAGGAGGACATGCAAACAGGGAATGTTCCTGAACGTGCATATGTACCCATCTAACACTCCACCCAATGTAAACAAAGCTTTTGTATTTCTTTTTTTTCATCTTACAAAGACAGGGTTCCCCATGCTTTGAGAAGAGCAAGAACACAGAGCGATGAGAATGTTATGTCATGTGTTCTACTATTCTACATTAAGACAGGATTCTTATACATATGCTATTCATCTTTTGTTTTATTTAAACCTTTAAGACAGCTCATTACACAGACATTTCATTTCTTCATCAATATTTTTTTATTATTTTATTTCCACATTCATTTTACATTTCTTTAGCCCACATATACACTTTTAGCTCTGCCGAGCTTGCGACCTCCCTCCTTACCTTCAGCAGGTATCCCTTGTTCTCTGAAGTCGCGTATTTTAGTTTTTTGACCTTATATCTACCTTATAAATTGTAGGAGTTACTTCAGTCCTGCCAGTGTCTTTAAATTTTTACAGTTATCCTTTAATTGCACAATAATTTTACTCCAGCTTTCCTGGAATTTCTGATCATCCTGATCCCGAATCCTGCCAGTCAGTTTTGCTAACTCGGCGTAATTCATCATTTTCGTCTGCCACTCTGCAATGGTAGGAACTTCTTGTAATTTCCAATATTGGGCCAGAATATTCCTTGCCACTGCTGTGGCATACATGAATAGTCTGTGGTCCGATTTCTTAATCTCCTTCCCCATCAAACCCAGCAAAAGAGTTCTGACAAAGTGCAGACATGACTCTAGTCCCTCACTGCCCAGAGTCTCTGTTGGTGCTTTTATACTGATGGGTATGTAAATCTTCAGACAGAGCTTCCACTTTAAAGCAGTCAGCAAACCTCCCTTCCCATGCACATGTGGGACCGCTTCTTGCTTAACTCTCTCAAAGAATCAGAGAAGGAAAATGATAGTTTTCCTTCAACTTGTTTTCTTTTCAGCAGCTTTGGGAGGTAAATTCATTCTTCCAGTTGAAGAAAGCTGATACATTCTTGGTGTTAATAACAGGGATCTGGTCTCTCAATATGCCTTTCCTTCTAGGTGTCCAATCGGAGGTCCAGCTGGTTGAGTCTGGTGGAGATGCGAAAAGGCCTGGGGAGTCCCTCCGCCTCTCTTGCCGAGCCTCCGGATTCAACTTTGGGAATGCTTACATGAACTGGGTGAGACAGGCTCCTGGGAAAGGTCTGGAATGGGTGGCCTACATATATCCTCAATCTAATTACATTTACTACTCGGATAAAGTAAAGGGAAGATTCACTGCCTCCAGGGACAATTCCAACAGCCTCCTCTATCTGCAAATGAACAATCTGAAACCTGAGGACACGGCTGTTTATTACTGTGCAAGAGACACAGTGAGAGGAAGTAAATCTGAAGCCAAGCAAAAACCCTCCTTTGCCCACAGATGCTTTCTGAGATGGTTCGGCTGCAAGAGACTGAAGAAACATGTAGTTCAAAAGATTTTTTGTTTGTCCCCTTTAGTGTGTCAGCCCTCCTAAATCCATATCTTATTTAAGTCCATGTGGCCCAAAGACGGTCAGGATTTAACATGGGTTCAAGCAGCATCTTGTGGTTTAATTCCTGTTTCTATCCCTCGTTTACATGAATTATATAACACACATGATGCTCTCTGTTCATGCATTTTTGGAAGTTAGGGTCTTTTTAAGGCTCACGTGTGTGCACTTGCCTATGGTGAGGTCATATGATGTTTTCTTTATGTAGTGCATATACTTTATTTAGTTGTCATAAAGCATTTTTCATGGCCTCTGGGTGTGGAAATTTCTTCACTGGGAGAAAGGATGGAGTCAGGACACCTTCTCTCCACACACAAGTCTCTGCTTCTCCTTGGGGTCTTCCTGCAAAGCAAACATATATGGCAATTCAGATATGCATGTTTAACAAGGGCTTTTATTTATGCAATGAGCCGCCTATCAAAACACACAAACATTGTAAATATATTAGATAGATGTTAGATATATATAGATAGATAGATAGATGATGATGGAGATAGATGATAGATAGATGATAGATGATTGATTGATTGATTGATAGATGATATAGTCTCTCTCCTTCTGCAAGTGGATTTATACCATCAAAAGAAATACATGTGGTGAGACTGAAAGGTATAGAGCATGTTTAGTAGACAGAGGTTACAGTGAGAAGTTTGGTAAAACAAGGTTTAATGGCATTGCATTATTGTGACCAAAGTATGATCATTGCTAATTTGTTTTTAAAATGCTTTGAGTATTGATAAACAAACAAAAAAAAAGTAAGGCAATTGCGAATGAATGAAAATAAAAATATCAGGATGATCAAATGGTCTAAAGGAGAATTTGGCTTCATTGGAAGGAAAACCCATTAATCCTCTACCAAATGTCATTTTGCACATTAAGCATCTTCTCACAAAAGCAGACCACTTCCCCCTCTTGTTTCCCACAAGGGGGCAGTCATGGTGCAAAGATGAGGAAATGCCCCATCTGCCATGACTGAAATAATATGCTGCTCGAAGTACGGTTGGTGATTCCATCTGTGAAGCAATTACTTTCTCAGATGTTTCCTGGTCAACCAACTTTCTATGAGCCCCCTGAGACTTTGAGTCCCTGAGAAATTTCAAGCAATTATCTCTGTGCTCTCAGCCCATGGGCAACAGTTTGTGGGGAAGGAATCCATGGCACAATCTTCTTTTCTACAAATATGGATAGCCTATAGGTTAAAGGCATGTGTAAACAAAATATTTGTACAGCAGACCTTCCAACCATCCTACTTTTAGCAGAACATCCCAGATCTACAGAAACCGCCCTGGCTTCTGTTTAAATGTCCCATTTCCTCAGCCGCCACCACAGTGAGGCCAAGGTCTCCTCCACAGCCGCTGTGACAAGTCATGACTGCTGATGTTCTTAACATTTTAACTACTTATTTGTGCTTTTATGTTGTATTTTAATTTTGTGAAATGTCCCATGATTTTATGATGAAGAGTGATATATAACTATAATAAATTAATATTAATATTAATCATCATCATCATCATCATCATCATTATCTCTCTCCAACTTCTCAATGGCTACCCCAAGGAAGAAAGGCGTTGGACTCCCAAACCAGTTGGATGAGTTTCCCCACCCCTGTCCAAAGGCAAATGCTGGTGAGGAGGACTCCTTCTTAATTCACCCAGACAACCTCTGTGCTCCTGCTACATCCTGAACCACAACCCTTGTGTGCTTATTACTTCTTGTCACTCAACCCCTCACCAAACAAAAGGGAGAGGGGTGGGTGGAATTGGCTCAACTTTGTCTCTTTCCTTTGCCTATATAGGCAAAATGCCTCCTTTCAAATGTATAGGACTATTGGACTATCCTAAATATTTACGCAAATGAAACTTTCCAATATCTCCCTCCTTGCAGAGGAAGTTTTTTTTCTCTCTTTTTTTTTAAAGTCTCTTGATGTGATTTCATGAGGGGAGATAATAAATAATGGTGTTGCATTAGGGAGGGTGGTGGGCATTCCAGGGGTGGAAGAGGGGTCCACTGGGGTTTGACTATAAAGATGGAACTTATATCTTCCATTTGCTTTTATTTACTTAAAATTCCACTTCTCCAGGTTGCCATAGCAGAGCTCCCTCCCATCACATTTTTTTTCACAAGCTACATTTGAAATTATAATTGTATCACACCAGCATCATCTCTATAGTTGCGTGGGGAAGGGAGGCAGAAATAATAATAATAATAATAATAATAATAATAATAATAATAATAATAATAATATGCCAGTCCCTTGAACTTTCCACAACAACCAGCAGTTTTAAAGTATAAAAGTAGAATGCATCCCCAGTTCAATAATATCTTCCAAACCTTGCTCCAACACCAACGTCTTTGACTGAATTTTGCATTCCATCTATGCCCCCCCCATTAGAACTTCACCCTGTGTGCATTTGCATGTGTGTGTGTGTGTGTGTGTGTGTTTGTGCAGGGGACAAAGAGGAAACCAGCAGCAAATCCTGATTCCCCAAACAGCTTTTATCTGCCTCATGTTCCTCACTGGGGAGGTCTCATGTAAATACCACCAGGAGTTTCGGATGAAAAGCCCTGAATATAAAATCTTCACTTGCTTCCCAGCCCAGAGTCCCCTCTTTCCTGCATCTCTAGCACATTCATTCATCAACATTATGGAGCTCTTGTTGCTCTTTTTTTCTTTGGTGGTGTTTTCTAAAGGTAAGGGAAGTTCTGCAGTATTAATATACTTCATGTGGCGATTTGATGGCGAACAACCATTCATTGCCCTCTTTTCTCTTTCCAAGGGGTCTCCTCAGACATTCAACTTGTATCATCTGGGCCAGGAATAGCGAGGCCAGGAGAGAATCTCAACCTGCTTTGTAAAGTCACAGGTTTCTCCATCTCTACCCGATACTATGCATGGCATTGGATCCGTCAAGCTCCTGGGAAAGGTCTGGAGTGGATTGCACAGATATACCCCTATAGTGGAGGGAAAGAATATGCCCCTTCCCTGAAGAGCAGAGCAAGCATTTCTTCAGATGCCTCAAAGAACGAGTTCTCCCTCCAGCTGAACTCCCTGACAGCTGCAGACTCCGCTGTGTATTTCTGTGCCCGAGAAGACACAGTGAGACAAAGCCTACTGGGCCCTGTTCAAAAAGTAGAAGTTCTGCTTCTATAAACAAATACACTGTGAAAGTTTTGACAGAGCAATTCTACATTCCACAGATGATGCAGAACAACTTCCAGACCTGCCTACCTCTTCAATCTGTAACTTAATGCAGAAATGATTATACTGATGGACACACAATGGAAGTAGACCAATGTGGATCAGTACAGCACTGTACAAAGTGATGTTGCTGCAGCATTTTTTCGGTACCACCAAAAATCAATATCCAGTTTTGTAAATAGATGATTATTTGTGTTTTGTCTGCTCTTACCTCTGAGTTGTGCTTAAGGCTGCTTGCAACAGACCTCAAGTAGAAATGTGGACTTTTAACAAAATTGTGAATTTGCCATTGTACCTTTCTTCACCATCCCATAGTCCCTTGGAATGGCATGAAACCTCCTCTGCAGCACATAGAGCCTGGGAAACCCGGGTTGAAATCCGTACTTCTCCATGAAGCTCACTAGAGTCACGGCCTCTCAGCCTAAGCTACCTTATTGGAGTGTTGTGAAGAATATATGAGAGGTGGATATTGGAGTGTTGTGAGGATATGAGGAGGGAGATATAATGTATAGCACCTTGAATTCTTTGAGGGAAAAGCTGGGATAAAATACAATGAATAAATAAAATAAATTCCATGTGTTTATGTGCATGCATCATGCATACCACAGTCAAGTTGGTGGAGCTGATCAGATTACTCATGTCCACACACTTACCTCTCCATTGTGGTGAGGAGAAGAATCACATTTAGAAAACATATGGTTTGACAGGTATGTTCAGCAATGGTGTGTTCTGTGGTATGTTAACGGGTGAATTAACTGAAAGAATAATCAAGATCTAACACTTGAAATGTGTTTTTGGTGCAACTACATGTCCGGTGCTGCTTTGCTCTTCCCAATGTCACTAACGGCTACACCCACAAATCTATGCCAAATGTCATTTTGAAAATTATTCTTCCAGTCAGAAACCAAGAGCCACATTCCACCTCTTCCTGCTGCCCACAAGGGGGCAGCCATGGTGTGAAGAACAGAAAATTCCATCTGCAATGACTGGAATGGCAATGGGTTTCCCCACCTCTGTCCAAAGGCAAATGCTGGTGAGGAGGACTTTTTCTTAATTCACCTAGACAACCTCCACACTCCTGCTACATCCTGGGCCACAACCCTTGTGTGCTTATGACTTCTTGTCAGTCAACCCCGCACCAAGCAAAAGGGAGAGGGGTGGGTGGAATTGGCTCAACTTTGTCTCTTTCCATTGACTATGAAATAATAAATAAAGAAATAATAAATAAATGCCAGACCCTTGAATTTTCCACCACAACCAACAGTTTTAAAGTATAAAAGAAGAATCCATCCCCAGTACATTAAGCTATTCCAAACCTTGCTCCAACACCAACATCTTTGATTGAATTTTGCATTGCATCTATACCCCCTCCATTAGAACTGCACTCTGTGTGCATTTGCTGGAATGGATTACATATATACATCCCTATGATGGCGGAAAATCATATGCCCCTTCTCTAAAGAGCAGAGCAAGCATTTCTTCAGATGCCCCAAAGAATGAGTTCTCCCTCCAGCTGAACTCCCTGACAGCTGCAGTGTATTTCTGTGCCCGAAAGGACACAGTGAGACAAAGCATATTGGGCCCTGTTCAAAATTAGAAGTCCTGCTTCTATAAACAAATTCACTGTGAAAGTTTTGTCAGAGCAATTCTACATTCCACAGATAATGTTGAAAAACATCCAAACTGCCTGCCTCTTCAATCTATAACCAGGGCAATGCACGAAAATGCCATTTACCTTCCTGCCGGAGCGCTATCTACTTGCACTTTTTGGCGTGCTTTCGAACTGCTAGGTTGGCAGGAGCTGGGACTGAGGAATGGGAGCTCACCCCGTAGCAGGGATTCAAACCACTGACCTTTCGATCGGCAACCCCAAGGCTCAGTGGTTTAGGCCAAAGTATCACCCGCATCCCTAAAACTATTATTTTTTAACTGTTTCACAACATTCACCAGTGCAAACTAGATGTATTCTCTGGTTTAGGCAAGATATTAAAGAACAACAATAGAGATTGGATTGATCTACATTTAATGTTTCCCCTTGATCAACTTCTTTGACCAATTTCAAAGTAATTTTGAATGAAATGTACCTTTAGGCACATACTTCAAACCCATTCCACCCCCCATTACTTTTATATCTTATGGTTTCCATCTTTGAAATCATGGAGCCTCTGTGCATGAGGGGGAAACACAAGTCCATCAAGGTTAAGAACTGTGCAAATTGTACAATGGCAAAGAAGCAGATTTTTGCAAGGTCACCATATGCTTCCAGTCGGACGTTGCCAAATGTCTCTGTTGGTGCTTTTATCCTCATGTTTATGTAAATTTCATAGAGAGCTTCCTCTTTAAAGCAGCCAAACACTCTCCCTATCCCTGCATACCAAGGACCACATTTTCGTCAAATCTCTCAAAGCACCAGGAAGGAAAAATGATAGCTTTGCTTCAGCTTATTTTCTTTTCAGCAGCTTTAGGAGGTAAATTTCTCATACCAGTTATCGAAGGTTGGTACATTCTGGGTGTTGTTAACATGCAGCAGACTTCTTAAAATGCCTTTCTTTCTAGGTGTCCAATCAGGGGTCCAGCTGGTGGAGTCTGGAGGAGACGTGAAAAGGCCTGGGGAATCCCTCCGCCTCTCCTGTAGAGCCTCTGGATTCAACTTTGGGGGCTATGGCATGCACTGGGTGAGACAGGCTCCTGGGAAGGGCCTGGAATGGGTGGCCTACATAAACTTCAATTCAGGTACAATTTCCTACTTGGATAAAGTGAAGGGGAGATTCACCACCTCCAGAGACAATTCCAACAGCCTCCTCTATCTGCAAATGAACAGCCTTAAACCTGAAGACACGGCAGTTTATTTCTGTGCAAGAGGCACAGTGTGAGGAAGTGAATCTGAAGCCAGACAGAAACTCTCCTTTAATCAAGACAAAGGAGTTGAATTCCCTCCAACATTCCACATCAAAACAGGGACATTATATCAGCTGCAAGAGAACAACGAAACCTGTTAAGATAATTTTCACTGATAGTCTGCCACCTCATTTCCCCTGGTCCCTATTCACACGGAGACAGCCAGTTAGTCATTCTGCTGTACACCTGGGGCTCTTGCTGGGCAAATTATAATAATTTATTAGTGTTATTATTATGAATTTGTCAGTTCCTTTATCTTGCCCAGGGCAATCCAATGAGACTTACAACCAAAGAGACAAAATACCCCTTAGAGATATGTTAAAACCAAGAGGAAAGAGAAATACATTAAAAACACCTCACCCACTTCTAAGAGACACGGATAGTTAAAGGGCAAAGGCCTGGTTATAGAGGAAAGGTTTTGCCTGGTGCCTGCGGATGTATAATGATGGTTCCAGGCGATTCTCACTGGGGAGAGCATTCCACAAACAGGGAGCCATTGCAGAAAAGGCTCCTTCTCATTTTCTCACCCTCCAGACATCATGTGGAGGAGGAACATGAAAAAAGGGCCTCAAATGATGATCTCAGTGTCCGGATCAGTTCTATGAATCTTTAATATATACCCAGGACCATCAAACATTCTGCAATGGGCACTACACACAAACACCACAATTCTATTGGTTACACTAAAGAGCTTATTTGAAATTTCTATTGGGGGGTGAGCATACTGTGAGAAGTGTGCTCACCTTTTGCAGTGTGCCTCATTGTGGGCAGGCACAAGCACCCTAGGTAGGCAGGGGAACGGGAGTGGCTGGGGGAAGAGGTTTGTGGTGTGGTGAAACAGCTTATACTCAAGTCAATAAGTTTTCCCGGTTTTTTTGTGGTAAAATTAGGTTCTTCAGCCTATATTTGGGTCGGCTTATACTCAAGTATATACAGGTAATTTGCCCTGTCCACTTGCCGAATCAGTGAATCGGGAGCAAGCATGGGCAACCAAGTTAAAGCTCGTTCCTCCAGTATATAATATGGGCCCATGGCTTGTTCTGCAGCCGCTTTTTGTTGGATCCCCACCCACCCACTTTACATATTGCTATTGCATGTTGTTCTGCTCCACCTTGCTATGTCATAGCCTATCACTGAATTGTTTTTTTTTTAAAAAAAATAATATTTATTAACAGTTTAAAGACTATAAAAGAAAGAAAAAGAATTCAACAAAACAATACAATACAAAAACAAAAACACTACGTAACACTAACACTAAAACATTGAATTAACAAAACAAAACAAACACAATTTAAAACACATCCAATAATTTCAATATCTTATCTTTCATTCACTTGTCTCCATGACCTCCTCACACCTCCCTTTTTGTATTCCACTTCAATTAACTGTTTCAGCAATTCCTTTCCATCTTCCTCTGTTTTCTGTCCTGTAATTTATCTTAACTTATTCTAACCTTATTTTTTCCCTTTAATACATTAAAAATCTATTTGTACTTAATTCTTTATAACATTTCTGCTAAAGCCATATAACTTCATTCCAACATTTTTCTAACATTCATTAATTTTACAGTATTCCTGTAAATAATCTTTAATTTTTTTTCAGTCTTCTTCCGCCTATCACCAAATGGTAAAACTAGGCTTAATGGCATTGCATTATTGTGACAAAGATATGAACATTGCTGATTTGTTTTTAAAACACTTTGAGTATTGATAAACATGGGAAATGCTGTAAAGCAACTGGGAATGAATGAAAATGAAAAAATCAGAATGATCAAACGGTCTAAAGGAGAATTTGGCTTCACTGGAAGGAAAACCCATTAATCTCTACCAAATGTCATTTGGCACATTAAGCTTCTAGTCAGAAAAGCAGACCTCTTCCCCCTGTTGTTTCTCACAAGGGGGCAGTCATGGTGCAAAAATGAGAAAACGCCCCATCTGCCATGACTGAAATAAAATGCTGCTCAAAGTACGGTTGGTGATTTAATCTGTGAAGCAATTACTTTCTCAGATGTTTCCTGGTCAACCAACTTTCTATGAGCCCCCTGAGGCTTTGAGTCCCTGAGAAACTTTCAAGCAATTATCTCTGTGCTCTCAGCCCATGGGCAAAAGTTTGTGGGGAAGGAATCCATGCGCAATCTTCTTTTCTACAAATATGGATAGCCTATAGATTGAGGGCATGTGTAAACAAAATATTTGTAGTACAGCAGACCTTCCAATTGTCCTACTTTGAGCAGAACGTCCCAGATCTACAGAAGCTGCCCTGGTTTCTGTTTAAATGTCCCACTTCCTCAGCCACCACCACAGTGAGGCCAAAGTCTCCTCCACAGCCACTGTGAAAAGTCATGACGGCTGACGTTCTTAACATTTTAACTATTTATTTATGTTTTTACATTGTATTTTAATTTGTGAACCATCCTGGAATTTAATGATGAAGAGCGATATATAAGTATAATAAAATCATCATCATCATCATCATCATCATCATCATCATCATCTCTCCAACTTCATTTCTTCACATTATTGCAGCCTGATTCTCCTTAAAGCATGTTCAGGAATTGCTCACTATCTTCCACAAAGTCAATCAATCAATCTTTATTACGGTCCAGAGACCCAACAAATCATTACAAATCAATCTTCCACAAAGTGCTTGGCATGCTCTGAGTGAAAGAGAGCTTGCCCACACTACTCTTATTCCTTTGTTTTCTTTTCTCCCATCATTTTCTCCAGGAAGAGCCATGGTTTAACACTGAATAGGAACAAAATTCAACCAAGTTTTCTGTGGATTGACATTTGTTCTGGTTCAGCAGAACCAGGGAAAAGCAACTGAACAAAAGAACATCCTGGACCCACAGGACAAAGGGAAGTGTTGATGAGCCCAGAGTTTCCATGTTGCTTGTGCATTCTGAGAGGGACACATGTCCACAGGTGTAAAGAGCTCTGCAAATGTCAAACAGTGTCGAAGAGACAGATTTTGCAAAGTCCAGATGTGCCTCTAGTTGTACATTGCCCAAAGTCCCTGTTGGATTTTTTATCTTGATAGGTATGCAAATTTTCAGCGAAAGCTTCCCCTTTAAAGCAGTCACACAGCCTCCCTTCCTCTGCATATTTGGGACCAAATTTTGCTCAACACTCTCACAGGATTAGACAAGTAAAATGATAGTTTTGCTTCAACTAGTTTTGCTTTCAGTAGCTTTTGGAGGTAAATCCATCCTTTCAGTTAAAGATGGTTGGGGTACTCTGGGTGTTAATAACATGCAGCAGACTTCTTAAAATGCCTTTCTTCTTAGGTGTCCAATCGGAGGTCCAGCTGGTGGAGTCTGGAGGAGACGTGAAAAGGCCTGGGGAGTCCCTCCGCCTCTCCTGTCGAGCCTTTGGATTCAACTTTGGGGACTCTGGCATGAACTGGGTGAGACAGGCTCCTGGGAAGGGCCTGGAATGGGTGGCCTACATAAACCACAATTCAGATACAATTTACTACTTGGATAAAGTGAAGGGAATATTCACCATCTCCAGGGACAATTCCAACGGCCTCCTCTATCTGCAAATGAACAGCCTAAAACCCGAGGACACGGCTGTATATTACTGTGCAAGACACAGTGAGAGGAAGTGAATCTGAAGTCAGACAAAAACCCTCCTTTAATCAAAACAGAGGTGTTGCATTCCCTCCAACATTCCACATGAAAATAGGGACGTTCTATTAGCTGACCAAAGAAACCTGTTAAAATAATTTAGACTGATTGTCTGCCCATTCAAACGGAGACAGCCAGCTAGTCATGCAGCTGTACACCTGGAGCTTTCCCTAGGCAAACTGTAATCATTTATTAGTGTTATTATTATGAATTTGTCAGTTCCTTTATCTTGCCTAGGGCAATCCAATCAGACTTACAACCAAAGAAACAATAAACCCCACATAGGTATGTTAAAAGCAAGAGGAAAGAAGAATACATTAAAAACAACTCACCCACTTCTAAGAGACCACAAATAGTTAAAGGTCAAAGGCCTGGTTATAGAGGAAAGTTCTTGCCTGGTGCCTACAGATGTATAATGATGGTTCCAGGCGATTCTCACTGGGGAGAGCATTCCACAAACAGGGATACATTTCAGAAATGGCTCCTTCTCATTTTGCCACCCTCCAGACCTCTTGTGGAGGAGGACCATAAAAAACGGCCTCAAATGATGATCTCAGGTTCCGGATCAGATCTACAAATATTTACTTTTTAAATGTGACTCAGTTCTCTTTTTCATTTACACCAAGGGCCATCACACATTCTATAATGGACACTACACACACACACACACACACACACACACACACACCACAACCATCTACACGCCACAACTTGTTCTATTGGCTACACTAAAGAGCTTCTTTGAAACCAAATTTCCATTGGGGAGAGAGGATACTGTCAGAAATGAATTCACCCTCTTGGGCGGGCGTCATTGTTGGCTGGCATTCCCTTGCATGCCAGGATCTGACTTGGGATTCCCAGGCATCAAATGAAGGCTCTTGGCCAAACTTGTTGCTTGAGTAATTTGCCCTGTCCACTTGCCTAATCAGTGAATCGGGAGCAAACATGGGCAACTAAGTTAAAGCTCGTTCCTCCAGTATGTAATACAGGCCCATGGCTTGTTCTGCAGCCACTTTTCGTTGGATTCCCACCCACCCACTTTACATATTGCTATTTCATATTGTTCTGCTCCACCTTGCTATAGCATAGACGATCACCGTATTGGGGACCAAGTTCAAATTTTCCCACGCAGCCCTCTGCTTTTTGCCATTCTCATTGCCAATGTCACATCTTTGACAGTTTAGGCATTGGATAGGCAAAGTCATGTTCTGAGGGGAGGTTGTAGCCTTTGCCTTCAAAATGGAGTATCCCTGATGGACTATATGGAACTGGCAGAAATGACTGGCAGAATCCGAGACCAGGGAGAAGAGTCAGTGGAGGAAGATTGGAAGAAATTTAAAGATTATTTACAGAAGTATTGTAAGATTAATGAATGTTAGAATGATGTTGGAATGAATTTATGTGATTTTAGCAGAAATGTAACAAAGATTTAAGAAAAATAGACTGTTAATTGCTGAAAGGAGGGAAAGCAAACTTACATTAATACCAAGATAAATTTTCAGGACAAAAACTTGAAAAGAGGAAAGGATTTGCTGAAATGGATAATTGACTTAGAATACAAAAAAGGGAGGTGTGAGGAGGTCAGGGAAATAAGCCAATGAAAGGAAAGTAATGGAAAGATTTGCTGTATCTTTTTTTTAATTTTTTTATTTTAACGGATTTCAATTCTTTTTTTTCCCCTTTGATTGTTCTTTTTTCTTTTTTGCATTTTATCCTTTCTTGTTTAAAAGG
The DNA here is from genome assembly GCF_964252035.2 of Podarcis erhardii. Taxonomy (NCBI): domain Eukaryota; kingdom Metazoa; phylum Chordata; class Lepidosauria; order Squamata; family Lacertidae; genus Podarcis; species Podarcis erhardii. The sequence goes on along the minus strand of NC_138502.1, from coordinate 6,914,004 downwards.
ATGTTTTTCTTGATTTCCCTTTTTGTATTCCTGAAAATTTTTAATAAATATCTTATAAGAAAACAAAATGGAGTATCCCATTAAAGGGATGGTGGGGATATACTTCTGTTGGGATGCCCAGGCAGGGGTGAGGGGCCACAGCACTCCCCAGGTGCAATCTAGTGGAGGAGATACCCCTTTATTGACTCCCTCATTTCTTGTTATCCCCAAAACACAAGTTCTTTTGCCAGAAAGGGGAGGGGTATACCCAATATCTATGCCAAACTTTTGTTGTTAATAAAGTTGTGGCCTGATTTCACCCAAGTATTGGTTGTTGTGTATCTTATTCTTGGTATTGTGGAGGACCAAAGAATAGAGAGGATGCCTTGACAAACAAATAGTGAATGTTACTGAACCTGCATATATATGCGCTCATGAGCTCCATGTTAGTGACCCCCCCCCCATGTAAACACAGCTTTTATATTTCTCATTTATATATTACAAATACAGGATTCCCTGTGCTTTGAGGAGAGCAAGAACAAGGAGCTGTGAGAATGTTATGTCATGTGCTCTACTATTCAACATAAAGATGGGATACTTATACATATGCTATTCATATATATTTTTATTTAAAGCCTTTAAGAGAGAGCATTCCAGAGACATTTCATTTCTTTGCTGAGCTGTGATTTACAGTGTTACTTCATATTTAATCTAAATTTTCTTCTACTTCATTTGACCATATCCTTCCAGCCCAATTCCTCTCCATATTTATGGTAAGAAATTGTTCCCCACATTCAACGGTAGAAATACTGGGCATGCTGAAAGTGATGGAATGTCTGAAAACTTGTGTTGCTTCCCCCCCCCCCCCTGAGAGTTATACATCAAAGCATCACTGTAAAGACCTGTACAAACTGTGCAGCACCAAAGAAGGAGATTTCTGACAATGTGCAGACATGACTCTAGTCCCTCACTGCCCAGATTCTCTGTTGGTGCTTTTATACCGATGGGTATGTAAATTTTCAGAGAGAGCTTCCTCTTTAAAGCAGTCAGAGAACCTCCCTTCCCATGCACATGTGGGACCGCTTCTTGCTTAACTCTCAAAGAATCAGACCAGGAAAATGATAGTTTTCCTTCAACTGGTTTTCTTTTCAGCAGCTTTTGAAGGTAAATTCATTCTTCCAGTTAAAGAAAGCTGGTACATTCTAGGTGTTCGTAACATGGATCTGGTCTCTCAATATACCTTTCTTTCTAGGTGTCCAATCGGAGGTCCAGCTGGTTGAGTCTGGGGGAGATATGAAAAGGCCTGGGGAGTCCCTCCGCCTCTCCTGCCAAGCCTCTGGGTTCAACTTTGGGAATGCTTACATGGCATGGGTGAGACAGGCTCCTGGAAAGGGCCTGGAATGGGTGGCCTACATATATCCTCAATCTAATTACATTTACTACTTGGATAACGTCAAGGGACGATTCACCATCTCCAGGGACAATTCCAACAGCCTCCTCTATCTGCAAATGAACAGCCTCAAATTGGAAGACACAGCTGTGTATTACTGTGCAAGAGACACAGTGAGAGGAAGTGAATCTGAAGCCACACAAAAACCCTCCTTTTCACATGGCTGCTCTCAATTACAATCTTGAGGAACAAGCATTGCAACTTATACTTTAAAGGAATATTTTCATGTCCCCTTTTGCACATCAACATTCACCATCCCATTTTACAATGAGACCCCAAAACACATTCCAGGTTATGGTTTTGCACAGGTTCAAGCAGCTCTCAGAGGCTCCAGCTATTTTCACATTGCTCTTCCTTGCAGCACTCAGGTAGACACTGGACCAGGGAAAGGGTGAGATATCCATTGCTTGACAGTGTTTGATCCTGACTTCAACACCTTCCTATATATGGTTATATTCTTGTTTCTATTACTGTTTTTCATGGGCTATGTAACACGTGATGCTCACTCTCTACATTTCTTTGGGTGACCAGCTTCAGATCATGCAGAACAAAAGAAGCAATTCCTTATTCTGGTACATCAAACAGGTTCTGAGAAGGATGCTTCTTGAAGGACAATTCATGAGGATCGTCAACTATCTGAAAAGCAATTCCACCAATGAAAAAGAGCTCCTGGCTGCAACCACTCATGTGGAACAGTGTGGGGGTCATATGCAGGACACTCCACAGTATCGACTTTGGACACCATAGCAGTCAGCAAAGGTAAGAGCGTCAGAAGGCAAAGCATCCTGTCAGTGAAACTTCCCTCTAGATTCAGGCTCTCCTCTGTTCATCAGCAGACACTGCCAGATTTAACAGACTACATTGGTTGGTAGCTAATTCTTGCAATACCTCTCTTAAGAGAAATAAATCAGTCATGCATTTGAGATACAAATGCATGCATTGAATACTAGTAGATATTTTCAAAAGCCTTTGGGACTTGGGGCAGATGAACAAAGAATAAGGGTTTCCATGATCCCAGTGGCCCATAATTGGTACTTTAGCATTTGGCTCCTGAGTGACATTCCTCTCCCCACACCCACCCCATAGTCAATATGTTAGTTCATTTTCCAGATCTGCTAATAAGTCTCCACTGTTCCTTGTGGCACAAAGAACAGCAGGTGGCATGAAGTTCCCTGTAGGAATTGAACACCAGGAAGGAACAGTGTTTGGCAGTGATACTCAAAAATGTTTAAGCTGTCCCCTGATCTAGGATAGTGGGAGGATGGCATGACCTCAAGTTTAGTCACCACTAAAAGCCCTCCTCAGAAAAGCAGAGAGATACTGCGTGGAACACAAGCTTGACATTGGTGCTGTTTCTACATTCTTTGTAAGAGAATTGTATGAAATCCAACCCAGAATCAACTGTGAAGGCCAGAGCTTTTGCCAATGTAATGTAGGAATCATTTTCTAGTCCATGGTCTGCCAGTAGGTTCTTAACAGGTTTGCAGCCTGGCAAACAAACCCTGGAGGCCAGCACAGGCAAAAACTCCCAAGCATGAGGCTTTGAGTTAAGGGCAAGTCAGACCTGCATTCTCCAATTCCTGGAATGGCACATTACCAATATGTGAGGCACAGCCCTTAAGAGCAGACCAAGAGCAGGACCATCAGTTAGGAGAACTTTCAGGAGCAGATAGTAAAAAGTTTGAGCTATGCCGCTAGAAATCAGATGCCTAGAAATGTAATGGTGTCAGATTCCTACTGCCTGCCTGCCTGCCTGTGTATTGGGCTCAGCAAGTCCCTATATTATTCCCCTTTGACACCTGGCAAAGAAAGAAAGACCAAATGGGAGCCACTATTTTAATTCATTCTAAATCCCCATAAGGTAATCTCACAGCAGAACAACATGACACAGTCGACACTGATTATTATTGTGATTCTCAGTGATATAAAAGAATCCTCACTTATTCCCAGAATGCATGTTGTATTAGTAAACAGTGATCTGTACACTTTTATTGATTCATAGCTGACTTTATTATTTGAATCCAAGTAGCTTTAAAGCCTCCAAGACCTTTACTGAACAATAAGTCAACACTTGCGCAACTGCTATACAATCATAGGACTCAGCTACATTAGTGAAGAAACAACAATTTGAATGCACTATAAACATGCAACAACAGATGGCGGCAGAGAACAGGAATTTTATTTCCATAGAGACTTTTTTTCTATAGTTTTAATAATCCAATTTATGACTTATTTACGGTGTTTCTTTTCTTGTGTTTAGATCCACCCATAGACTCACATGTCATTTTTAACATCATTAAGCAACTTAATTTCTTCTTCTTCTTCTTCTTCTTCTTCTTCTTCTTCTTAATCATTTATGTATACTCCGCCCACCTGGAATATTATTATTAACAATACAAAAGCAATAAAATATCAAATACTAAAAATTTCCTAAACAAGGCTGCCTTCAGATACCTGGGTGTTTTGTTTTGACAAGAGGACCCAAAATATTATTTGCCCCTGAGCTCCAGCTGGCTCAGTTCATATGCAAATCTGTCACTGAGTTCAACAAGCAAGGGAGCCATTTTCTCATGTTGACATTTGTCCTCTTTTTCCAAAACAGGTCCTCTTTTTCTGGGCTAAAATTTCTTTCGGGGTGGATTTTTGATTTTGCCAAAATGTATCTTGCTATACCTTCTGGATAAGACATAGGTATAACTGGTGGCTGCCCCTCACCTACACATCAAACCAAAATTAATATTTTAGGAATCCTTGTACCTTACCAACACAGTCATAGAGTAGAAGAAAACAACAAGGCAGAATCTTTAAAACTTTCTCCGAATTAGTTGTTCTCTGTTGTTCAGCTGGGGCTTGAGCACAATGATGTAGCATTTAGGGGTGAAGATGCAGCCCAGTAACCCAGCACTGGAGGACAAGATGGAGAAGATCTCCACAGCCACCATGTATTTCCCTCTTGTGCTCAGGTAGGTTGGAACAAAAGACAACCATACACTGCAAAAGACCAACATGCTGAATGTAATGAACTTGGCTTCATTAAAGCTATCTGGTAACTTGCGGGCTAGAAATGCCACAGTGAAGCTGGAAATGGCCAAGAAGCCCATGAAACTCAAGACACAGTAAAACATGGCGACTGACCCTTCATTACATTGCACAAGGATTTCTCCAGTTACTGAGTGCATGTCTAAATCAGGGAAAGCGGGAGAGGTTGCCAACCACAAGGTACAAATACTTGCTTGTATGAGGGAACAGGAAAGAACCACAGACTGTCCCTGTCTTTTCCCCATCCACTTCCTCATGCTGGATCCTGGCTTTGTGGCCATGAAAGCTATCACTACAGTGGTGGTTTTGGCCAATACACAAGAAACAGCCACTGAGAAGATGATACCAAACACTGTTTGTCGGAGAACGCAGGTCACTTTTCCAGGTTTGCCAAGAAATAGGAAGGAAGATAGGAAGCAGAGCAGGAGGGAAATGAGGAGGGTATAGGTGAGGCCTCGGTTGTTGGCTTTGACAATGGGTGTATCCCTGTGCTTAATGAAAATTGTTAACACCAAGACTGCAATAATGGAAAGAAAAACAGCAGCGAAGGCTAAAGTGATTCCTAAAGGTTCTTCATAAGAAAGAAAGGTTAAAACTTTTGGCATACATTCATCTTTGTCCTTACTTGGAAATTTCTCTTCTGGGCATGTGAAACAGTCAGTCATATCTAAAAAAAAAAAGAGTAAATTTATCATTCAGTATTATCTGTTACATATGGACTGTTCTCCACACTACATCAGTTATAAGTCATATAACTTTTGCTTGAAGGTTCCAGCCGTATCTAAAAATTGAAAATTTCTCATTTCAGTATCTATTACCTATGTGGGGAATAATAATAATAATAATAATAATAATAATAATAATAATAATAATAATTCCAATGCTATTCTCTGGACTCAATCCTGAAGATAGGAATGGCACCACTGTAATAAAGTGCATGTAATTCTCACTCCCCAGAGAGCTGATCCAGGAGGATACCATGGTTGATGGTATCAAAAGCAGATGAAAGATCAAGAAACAGGAGCAAGGTCACATTTCCCTTTCCTACTCTCAGCAGAGGTGATCCATCAGGGCAAACAAGGCTGACTCGGTTCCTTTTTTTAAAAATATATATATATATATTTATCAAGCTTTTACAGAAAAACACACACAAATAACTACAACACAAATGAAGAAAAACAAACATAGTCAAAAATACAGAAAAATAAAAAATACAGAAAAATAAAATTACACCAATCTAAAAAGAAAAAGAAAAACTCGATTTTTAAATTCATACTTAGTTATCCTTCTTTCTTGACTTCCTCACGCCTCCCTTTTTTGTGTTCCTCTTTACCCAATCAGATACAGCAAATCCTTACCCTCTTTTAAAACTCATTTCTAATTATTAGAATCATTCTATTATGTCTCCGATCTTCCTGCTTGTACTTTAAACACCTTTAACATATTATTTTACTTTTGACATAATATAACTTTAGTCTTTTACCCTTTTCTATTACATTTTTACATACTTTTTCAAACTGTATCACTAATGCCATAATATTGTCATATCCAACATCATTTTAACATTCATAAACTTTGCAGTGTTTCTGCAGGTAATCTTTGAACTTCTTCCAGTCCTCTTCCACCGATTCTTCTCCCAGGTCTCGGATTCTGCCAGTCATTTCTGCCATCTCCATGTAGTCTATTACTTTCATCTGCCATTCTTCCAAGGTGGGCAAATCTTGTGTCTTCCAAGGCTGACTCAGTTCCATTGCCAAGACTGAACCCAGAATAGAATGGCTAGAAAGTTTGGTTACCCTTGGAAGTAATTGGGAGATACATTCCCTTCTGCCTTCTGCATACTGATGTTGATTTAGCTAATCAAATTTCCACTTGTGAATAGAAATCTTGTATAACTTCTTCAATTTGCTTTGTGTGGTGGAAACATTGGGGTACTACATAACCTACCCATCTTATTGGAAATCTTCCCTTCTGGACATGGAGTACAATCATAGCAGCAAAATTTCTCCCCCTCCTTCCTTTTCTTCTGGTTGCCAGGATAGCAGTAGTCATTACACAAAGAAATGGGCATCACCTATCCATAACCATGAAAGGTGTTACAAAGGGAAATTCAGTTAGATAGACAGAGATATACCGTACATCTGTTGTTTATCTTGATCGATACCTCAGATCTTTTAAGCACCTAGCTGTACTTAACTGGGCAGACAAGGAAACACCTCTGGGAATACCAATAGTTGAACCAGCAGAGGATTCACAAAGATGAACCACAAAGGCATTTGAATATAGTGAGTTAGTCACTATTGTTTCAATTTCCTCATGTGCATACAGAAGAGATGGCAAAGACAATGAGCTAATATGAAACCCTTACTATTATATATGTGTGTGTGTGTCATTCATATATATCTAGTTCTCTCTCTCTCTCTCTCTCTCTCTCTCTCTCTCTCTCTCATACACACACACACACACACACACAGAGAGAGAGAGAGAGGGGGGTACCTTGGTTTATGAACTTAATCCATTCCGGAAGTCTGTTCTTAAGCCAAGGCGTGCTTTCCCTAATGAGGCCTCCCACTGCTGGTGCCCTTCCACAGTTTGGAGTCCATTCTTAGACCAAGGTAAAGTTCTCAAACCAAGACACTATTTCCAGTTTTGCAGATACAGATAGGTAGCCGTGTTGGTCTGCCATAGTCAAAACAAAAAATTCCTTCCAGTAACACCTTAAAGACCAACTAAGTTAATTCTAGGTATGAGCTTTCGTGTGCATGTGTATCTGAAGAATGGTGCATGCACACGAAAGCTCATACCTAGAACTAACTTAGTTGGTCTTTAAGGTGCTACTGGAAGGAATTTTTCAGTTTTGCAGAGTTTGTAAACCAAATTGTTCTTAAACCGGACTGTTCTTAAACCGAGGTACCACTTTATATAAAAAGAAAAAATGAAAATGAACCAAGAAATCCCTTCTCCAAGTAATTTTTGTGCTGGTGTAAAGTTATCTCTGTGACCAGAGCTATTTCAAAAATTCCAGACATAGTTGTCACATCAATCTTTGTCGAAAAATATAAAGTGTTCTATCTGCATTTTTTTTTTTTCATGACGTGATTGGCCAGAATACTGCCTGGAAAAGCAGCAAGGCAATTCTAGACTATAAGGACATTGAATGCAGCACCTTCCAGCTCCTCCGTACCACAATTCATACCTGGTTGAAACCACTGTGCCAAACAATTAGATCTTCATGAATGATGAGTTCTTCTCCTTCAGGAGCCTCTGGGTGAATCCAACCAATTTTCGCTCTCTGGAAAGAGTTGTTTGGAAATATGACCATATTTATGATGTCAAAGCCGCCTCCCATTTCCCATTTGTCATTAAAGGAAATGGTTTCCCCAGCTGAGTTGTTAAATGAAATCTTGTGAAGAACGTGATAGAGCTAAGATAAAAGGAATACAAAAAAGAATGTGGCATGTAAACAAATTGGAGAGTTCATCTTATGTCAGGTAGTGCCTTCAAAAGTTGTTGGACTACAATTCTCATCAAGCATTCAGCTTGACTAAATGTCAGGGATTATGGGAATTCATCCTGCATTGCATATTCAGACTCCAGTGACTTCAACAACAACCACAACAACAATCTATAAAATACATTCAACCAATACAATGTCCAACTCCATATCCTCAGTGATTAATGCAGGAGAAAGCTGAATATAACATCACCTTGTACTCATTTGTTTATTGAAATAAAAATACTTCTTTCTAGGGACATTACCTGCCAAGGCTGAACATCTTGAAGATCAGTATTGAAACCTTTCTCATTGGCTCTCTGTTTGGATCGAGACAAGCCCATAACATGCAAAGAATGAGCCACGGCATAAACACCATTATAGATACTATAACTGTGGCCGGTCATGAGTTGCTCAAAGTGTGGCCCAGAAAGACTCTCCAGACTCTCCTCCCCAGTACATGTTTGGTGAACATCCATTGCCACATTGGGGTTAAGAAGTACACAGTCAAAGGCTTGCTCCCAAAAGTCCTTCAGAAAACCATCTATCTGGGGCCCATAAGGTTTTATGGTCTGAATAAATTCCCTAAACCCTGCAATCTCTTTGGAGTGGATTGTAAAGGAAATTGCACCTTGGAACATCTGAAGACCCCAGCCCTTTTGAATGCCAGTCAATATGAAATCTATCTGGGTTGTCGTAATCCACACCTTTCTGAGTGATGTGTTCTCCTTCATTCCAGTGTCTCGTAAAAATATAATAGTTCTCAGCCATGATATAGTCAATGATTCTCCATATATAATAAAGGTCGTCACTTTATTATTTGTGTATTGTATATAAACCTCTGTGGCTATATTACCAAGTTCCTCCAAGCTATCCCAGTGGGCTATTTGTGGTATTCTTTCTGTGAATGCTGAACAGATCGCATACTGGGAAAATAATGGCTCCAGCGTCTGTAAGAAATGTTCGCCACTGCTATTATCAACCGGAAGAAGCCCAACCCATGTCCATTTGAAATATTGGAGTAACCGGATAATCCCCATATACTGCTGAGTTTCATTTGGGACGAGGCGAAAAAAGGATGGCCCTTGAGTGATATTATTCTCATGTGGGGCAAATGAGCCATATGTGAGCTGAAAGAAAATGGACAGATATTGCAAGGAAAAGTTAGGAGTGACTATGTTCCTGATTATACAACTACTATATCTTGAAACCGTCTGGAAACCTAGAGTTACAGATAACACTTGAAGTCGAATTTCCCAAGGATATAGAATGTATTGCTATTATAACAAATTAATTATTTGATTTATTGGTTGCTTTGTTACGAAGGTAACTCAAAATGCGTTCCATTATATAAACAAACATGTTCATTAAAACCACCATAAAAGAAAAACAAAGATAAAAGGCAACATTGGGGGGGGTTAAAAAGAAGAAAGCATGATTAAAACATCCCACCCACTAATGGAAGCCACAGATAATTAAGAGCCAAAGGCATTGCATAAATAAATGTTAAATAACAATTGAAGAATAAATATAATACAATGGGTAAATTTAGAAGGATTTTTCTTTTTCTTTTGGTCAATCCCTGCTTTTGTCAACTCCCTCCTTTTGAACTACAAAATAAAGCTTAGCATAAGAAAGAAGAGCCTAAATCACTCTCACACAAATTTAAATATACAGAGAGAATTCCTACCTGCGGAACCTTATAGGAACCTATAATATCTGCCATGAGGTTAGAGGTATCAGAGCCAAGTCCGCCAATGATAGCCATGAGGTTTTTCTGTCTGTCACACTGGTAGTTGGGGACAAATCTATGTGATTTGAAGAGCACCTCCAAAGTGGTACGATAAGTCATCCTTGCATCGTAGTAGCTGTCATAGATGTGGAATCCAAGTGTGACATTAGGTAGGATCTTAGGATTCTCGTTGATTTCGTTCACAGCAAATGCCAAGGCAAGGATGTGTTGGTAGAATTTTGTCACCATTCTGCATATAGAGGTAGAATTCGGTCATCCCTTTCTATATTAAGGATGATTACTGCTGTCATGTCATATTGAATTTTGTGTTAGAGTGACATGGATTCTAACAAAAACATTTTGGTTCCACCAGGAAGGCAGCTGCAAAAACAGGGGGGTGGGGGAGGAATCCTTTGTCCAACTCAGTAATTTTCTCTTTGAATAAATACATTTGGTTATATTTTGTATTAGAGCAACTTATATTGTAATAAAAATATTATTCAGCTCATGTGAATGAGCTTGGGTTTCTTTCAGTGCCAAGCAAAAACTTTTAGAAATGGCTTGGGAGTTTTAAATGTACCGTATATCTTTCTCCTGTTGGTTTCAATGTATCTATATGGGAGTGGGGGCTGTCTGTGTGCTTGTAAATTTTGTTGGGTTATCCTATATAAAATAAAGTGACATATACCGATTCAATGAAGAAGAAGAAGAAGAAGAAGAAGAAGAAGAAGAAGAAGAAGAAGAAGAAAGTGATATTTATGGTGATTTGTGATGCAACACAATGATACTATTTTTGGTCTCTATTTCAATATCCAGAATACATTATGAGTTATGAAGGAGCAAGATCTGAAGTTGACAATTTCACAAACAAAATCAAGTAAAATGCCAAGGTGCTGAAAAGTTGAAAAATGACAAGAACATCATGCATATGAGATAGCACAAATCAAGTAATCTAACATACCTCTCTTTGTAAAATGATGCAGTGGAAGAACTACAATAAAATAGAGGAAAATGCAGAATCTGACCATGAATGAGAATTTTTTAGGTAAGGCAAACTAAACGCACTATTGGAGCTCTCTTATGAATGCAGCAATACAAGTGCAACTTTCAGTTAAGGAGTAAGTTGTTTTTCCTGCAGACAAGGTGTGCATCTGCCTACATGGAAATTTGGTCAAATTAAAGAAAAATGCAATCTCTTAACCCAAACCTCATGTCACATTACACAATGGAAAGAGGCATCACTGCAAAAAAAGAATAAAAGAATAACGCAATGGAAAAGAATTTGGATGTGATTGGGGCTGGCAACACCTACCCTTTTTTGGGGGGGGGGCATTCTGTCACTTAGAGAGATTTGTATGTGTGTGACCAGCTTCAAAACATGCAGAACAAAAGAAGCAATTCCTTACTCTGGAACATCAAACAGGTTCTGAGAAGGATGATCCTTGAAGACAAATTCATGAGGATGGTAAACTATCTGAGAAACAATTGCCCCAATGACAAGAGCTCCTGGCTGCAACCACTCATGTGGAACAGTGTGGGGGTCATATACAGGACACTCCAGAGTGTCTACTTTGGACACTATAGCAGTCAGCAAAGGTAGGAGCATCAGAATGCAAAGCATCCTGTCAGCAAAGCTTCTCTCTAGATTGAGACTCTGCTCTGTTCATCAGCAGACACTGCCAGATTTAACAGACTACATTGGTTGGTAGCTAATTCTCGCAGTACCTCTCTTAAGAGAAATAGATCGGTCATGCCCTTGAGATACAAATACATGCCTTGACTACTAGTAGATATTTTCAAAAGCCTTTGGGACTTGGGGCAGGTGAACAAAGAATAAGGGTTTCCATGATCCCAGTGGCCCATAATTGGTACTTTAGCATTTGGCTCCTGAGTGACATTCCTCACTCACTCACTCCATAGTCAATATGTTAGTTCATTTTCCAGATCTGCTAATAAGTCTCCACTGTTCCTTGTGGCACAAAGAACAGCAGGTGGCATGGAGATCCCCATAGGAATTGAATACCAGGAAGGAACAGTGTTCGACAGGGATACTCAAAAATGTTTAAGCTGTTATTCTTCAAGCGTAGGATAGTGGAGCTGGCTCCAGCGAGGCCTGAGAGAGCCCATTTTGGTGTTGAGCTAGGCTCCCAGAGAAGCTATACTTCTGGGAAGCTCCTTATGCCTCTCTCATAGATACTCAATAGTTAAGGCAGAAAGGAATAAGAGCCTTTAAAATGCTTATGCATCTCAATGCTTGCTCAGAATGGGGCGCAGAGCCTATCTCTGTTGCCCTGCTTCTCTTCTCTTCCTGCAGTTGAGGCAGGAAGCTCAGCCCAGGGACTTCCTGTGCTGTCCACCTGAAAAGTGCTGGAGCTGTCCTCCACACAATTCAGCTGAAAAAAAGCCCTGGTGCCTTCTATATTTTTGTCTAATTGACTCTGACAGTGTGTGCAATTGTGTGTTTCAATGTTGGGGTATCATGTACCAGGCTCCCCCCCCCCACCAGATCACAGTTCCATCACCTTTCCCCATGTGACGCCTCTGGCTCATGAGAAGACCATCTCCAGAGAACCTTCAGGAGCAGATTGCAAAAAGTTTGAGCTATGCTGCTAAGAAAGTTTAGTCTCCAGGAAATGCACCTAGTCAAATTCCTGAGAACAGGAAGCTGAACTTTATGTCTCTCAGAGAACCCTTGTTAACCAGGAACTCAGACATTCCTCTTGAAATCAGATGCCTAGAAATGTAATGGTGTCAGACTCCTACTGCCTGCCTGCCTGCCTGCCTCTGTATTGGGCTCAGCAAGTCCCTATGTTATTCCCCTTTGACACCTGGCAAAGAAAGGAAGATCAAACGCAAGCCACTATTTAAATTCATTCTAAATCTCCATAAGGTAACGTCACAGCAGAACAACATTACACAGTCGACATTGATTATTATTGTGATTCTCAGTGATATAAAAGAATCCTCCCTTGTTCCCAGAGTGCATGTTGCAATAACAGACAGTGATGCGTACACTTTTATTGATTCATAGCTGACTTTATTATTTGATTCCAAGTAGCTTTAAAGCCTCCACAATCTTTACTAAACATTAAGTATGCACTTGTGCAACTGCTATACAATCATAGGACTCAGCTACATTAGTAAAGAAACAGCAATTTGAATGCACTATGAACATGCAACACCAGATGGCACCAGAGAGCAAGAAATTATAAAACACTATTTTCCATAGAGAATTTTTTCTTTGGTTATAATGATCTAAATTGTGACTTATTTAAAGTGCCCCCCCCCAGTGTTTAAATCCACCCATAGACTTATATGTCACATTTTTAACATTGTTAAGCAACTGCACTTACTTCTACCACTACTACTATTTTAGTTCTTCAGTTCATGTACCACCCATTATCCAAAGATCACATCCATTTTGCAAAAGTCAGCTGCTGACAATACATAATGTACCTTTTCTGGGATCTTTCTTTCTTTCTTTCTTTCTTTCTTTCTTTCTTTCTTTCTTTTGGTAACTGTGGAAGCTGCATCAGATTTTCGGCTTCCAAAAAACATTTGCAAACTGGAACACTCACTTATGGGTTTGCGGCTTTCAGGAGCCGATTTGTTCGGGAGCCAAGCCATTCGACAACCAAGGTACCACTTGGTATGTGTTAATTTTAAATATTTACTGAAGCAGAAGGCCAATGGTATTATTCAGGTGAGGTTTTCACATTCATCAATTCTGTTACACTGTAACATCATGAAACATATCATGGACTCTTCAAAGTCCTAAGTGATTATGTGGCCTTTTTTTTTTTTTTTTTTCCAAGCAATGCTGCATATGAAAGCTTGAAGTAACAGGATCCTCCTTTGAGCAGTGACATTTTCTCTACCCAAGTCCTTCCTGGAGACCTGTGGCCACTTTTTCAACCCCCACACCTATCCAAAAGAATGTAGAGATCTCTCTCTACCACTGAGAAGATGTTAGGTATCCAGAAATTAATGTGTAGGGACAGGGCCATCTTAAGGCAACCAACAGGAAGCCTTTCCCCCACCCTAGGCTGAAGAGCCAGCTCTCTTTTATGGATGTGTGTGTGTGGCTTTTTAGCGGTGCTGGGCTTGATAGGAGCCTTGATGGGAGCCAGGAAAGCTGAAATTGGGTCACTGCACAGAAGCAGAAAGATGCCACATCAGAGCAAACTGCTGCACCTCATGACCAGCTAGGAGCTGGCTAATTCAAGACCATGCGACCAGACCACTGGCTGGAGTGTTGAATCACTCTGAGCATCTGTGGAGGAATCCAAGCAACCTTGATGTCACCTTCATCCTGGGAAAAACTGGCAGGTTATGGAGGAGTGCCCATCACCACTGGGAGGGCTGAAGAACTCGAGAGAGGGTGGGAAGTCTGTGTTGTGAGAAACACCCAGGTTTTCCAAAGGAGCCTCCACCAGAATGCTTCCCACCCATGTGATCTCTTCCAGCATCCAGATTTTATCTTCAAATATCTAAGGGGTTGTCAGTGACACATGGATGAAGCAAGCCTGTTTTCTCCTGCTCCAGAGGTTAAGAAGTCAACCAATAGATACATGTTAGAAGAAATGAGATACTGGCTAAACATCAGTAGGAGTTATTCAATAGTAGAATGGACTGCCTCGGAAGGTGGTGGACTCTCCTTCCTTTGTGGTTTTTAATTATTGGATCTGGTGTAATTTATGCCATCTTAATTTGCACTGGTCTGATTTATGCCAGTTTCTTGTGTACAGAATTGCTCCCTTCCACTTAGTATTTGTGAGGTGAGGTTAATACGCAGGGCGGGCAGTCCTATGCACAAGAAGGTGGGATAAAGTTATTCTAAGCTGAGACGAAGTATGCCTGATCTTTCTTTAAGCAGTATGACAGGTAAAAGGTAAAGGGACCTCTGACCATTAGGTCCAGTCGCGGACGACTCTGGGGTTGCAGTGCTCATTTCGCTTTACCTGCCGAGGGAGCCAACGTATAGCTTCCGGGTCATGTGGCCAGCACGACTAAGCCACTTCTGGCGAACCAGAACAGTGCAAGGAAATGCTGTTCACCTTCCCGCCAGAGTGGTACCTATTTATCTACTTGCACTTTGATGTGCTTTCGAACTGCTAGGTTGGCAGGAGCAGGGACTGAACAATGGAAGCTCACCCCGTCATGGGGACCCGAACCACGACCTCCCGATCAGCAAGCCCTAGGCTCTGTGGTTTAGACCACAGCGCCACCCGCGTCCAAAGTATGACAGGTTGTTTGGTGTAATTCTCCAAAAGGGGGAATTCTGGGGGTATGGTAAGGACAGGGCCAGGGTGGGGAGACCTTCACTGTAGCCTAAACCAGTTTTCCGAAGGCTAGTTTCCCCTCTGCCAGGCCGATGCAGAGCATCAAAAAGCTTTGGGTTTTGTGAAACTTTAAGCTGCCTTAATTTACACTGGCTTGCTTTATGCCAGCTTATTGTGTGTAGGAGTGGTTCCTATGAGTGCAATTTTATCACAATTGACCTGGGAGTATTCCTCATTGAATGCAATACTTCTGAATAGACATGGTTAGAGTCAAGTGAAGTGAATTGGTAGGTCCAGGAATTGTGTACTCATGGGGGTGGTAGATGGTTGAAGGAGTGCCCTGGATGGGAAACAGGGAAATGTCAGTCTCCCAGGCTGAGAGGTTGGGAGGAGAAAGGCAGAATTCCAGGTGAAAGCTGGAAGGGGCTGCTGCCTTCTGTGGGATGTGGGGACTGATAACTGCCTTTAGGAGAAAACGCCGTACTCTGTATTTTGCTGTAGTTTTAAATATCATTATCTTGTGGAAAAATTTAATAAAATATTATAATAAAAAATAAGGCGTGCAAAGAACTAAGATTTGCTATTGTGGGGAGTCACTTCAATGGCATGTGATGAAGAATAATTATCTCTCGGGAAACATTGAAATCACTATAATTTGTTCATCTGCCAAAAGCTCGAACAGTTTTTCCAAAAGACAATAAAAAATTTCTAACCAAGCAAGTTTAGAAGTGGTAATAAATAACTCCCTGTGCCATAGACCGCTGGGAGAAAGGGCAAGAGGCAGGTAGGGTCTGCCTCAACTTGAAATTATAATGTTGACAGTGTCTGCTATAGCTCAAAGCACTTGTTTCCCAGGGATACTGAAGGCTGAGTGAGGTACCAACCAATGTGGTTTGCTTAAGTCAAGCAGTTACTGAAAATGAGCAGAGAAGAGTCTGTGTTAAGGACAAGGCTTTGCTGACTGGATGGTTCTGTTTGTGTTCATGCTTCTGCTGCCTCACACAGTGTACAAAGTGGCTAGTATGGTGTGCCCCACAAATGAACCCGTCCCTGTTCCCCATGAGTGGCACCAGCCAGGAGGCCTCATCATTGGTGGAATTGCTTCTCAGATCATTTACCATTCTCTGGAAATTGACTTCGAAGAACCGCCTTCTCAGAAACTGTTTCAAGATCCAGAGTAGGGAATTGCAATTTTCTCCCACCCCTCTACACGTTTTGTCATTGGCAAGATCACAAAGAAATGTTTAAGTAGGACACACCCACACACCACACACAATTACAACAAATTTTCTCATGCTGATAAGTTTTTAGGGAAAGCAAAATAATTTAAATGAAGACTTGAAGGAATCTGCACAAGCAACTACAAAAATATATCTGTGAATAGTTTTGTTTTTGTTTGTTTCTTATTTTTTATAAATATTTTTTTTAAAAAAAGCCCAGTGATGAATGTGGTCAGGTATATTTTGAGGGTGTCAAATTCATTTTAAATACCTGATAATAGAAAAAAAAAAAAAAGCCCAGTCCCATTTTATTGATCAGCACACAATGTTCTTGAGGCTGGAGGTGATTCCTCTTCTTGTAAGACACTTCATTTAGGTTGTCATTTCTATTTTCTTTAGTTTTTTATTTCTACTTTTCAAATATATACATGTCATTAGTTTTACAATCAATTTAACATTTCAAGATTTGACTTCCACCCCCCCTTTCTGCAGTTCCTTAAATTTATTTTTAAAATATCTTTTGCATATCCAGGTTCATTTAACTTGCTCATTTAATTATCTACTGTAAATATATACGCGTATAAAACTGCAGGTTATTACAATAATCCTGCTAATGTTTATATCTGTTTACAATTTATCTGTAAATATTCAATAAACCATTTCCATTCTTTTATTTTTTAAAAAATTGGTATCTTGATTTCTTATTCTTCAGGTAAATTTCACCATTTGTGCATATTCCATAAGTCTTTGTATCCATTCTTCCTTTGCTGGGACTTCTGCTTTTTTCCACTTGGGGCAAGTAACATTCTTGCTGCTGCAGTAGCTTACATAAATAATTTTCTATACAATTTAGAAAGTTCTGACCCTATAATTCCCAAAAGAAATTGGTCAATTAGGTTGTAATTCCTGTGAAACTCAATTCCACATCTAGGTTTCCACATTTTTCTTTATTTATCCTGACAGTTGGCAGAACAAAGTCCTATGCAGAGCAGAAATAAAAGGATATGCTTATTATAATTGAAGTAAGAAACACAGAGAAATTTCTGGTATAGTGATATAACAACTTCAGGCATTGTAATAAACGCCTTCTCTTTGCAGAATGATAACGAAATTTTACCAGCACATCCTTTCTTTGGCATTTGCTGTGGATGAGATCAACAAGAACCCCACACTCTTGCCCAATGTCACACTTGGCTTCCACATCTATGACAGCTACTATGATGCAATGGCAACTTATCGTACCACCTTAGACCTCCTCTTCAAGTCACATAAATTTGTTCCCAATTACATATGTGACACAAGGAAAAATGTCATAGCTGTCATTGGTGGTCTTGGCTCTGATATTTCTTCCTTAATGGCAGACATTTTGGGTTTCTATAAGATTCCACAGGTAGGAATTCTCTCTGTCTCTGTCTGTCTGTCTGTCTATGCATGTGTGTTCTAAAGCTCTGTTTGGGGACTGTATAGCAAGATGAATTGAAGTGATTTATGGGCCATCACCCGTTAAAGCACAACAAACCAAGATTTTTCAGGGCTGTCATTCTGCACTATATTCTATATCTCTGCACTATATTCCTTATTTAATTCTAGGTTTAAGCCCTATTTAATCCTTATTTAATTCTAGATTTAAGCCCTAAAGATAGCCAAGAACAGGGATTTCCTGTTTAAGTTGCAAAAAAAGAGCTGGAAACATAGGCTCCATTATTTCCTGTAAATTAGCTGCCAGGTGTACAGTGCTAGCAGCAGCAGTAATGTTTTTGTTGCAAGTCTCTACAGCATACTGAGCAACACATTTAGGATGAGAACACACAACAACAACAAGGAAAAAAACAACAAGAAGAAGCAGATATGCACTTATTAAAGTGGGATGGAAGAAATATGAGAAGTATAAGTGATGCAAGTTCAAGAACAGAGAGAGGGAATGTAGAGAATGACAAAGTTGCAATTAGACTTGAAAGCAAAATAATGCCATTTGAGGCAAGTTATCAGAAGTGTCTTGGGCTTTCTGAAGGACTCGTAAGGAATCTTCTCTTTTGTAAAAATCTGCTCTGCTTCAATTAAAAACTTCCAGAGCATTTCAGAACTCTGCAGGCCTGTAAAAGCTAGACCACAAATAAAGCTGTAAAAGCTAGACCGCCAATATCCAACCAGTGTTACAAAATATACAAGCCAGAAAACATATCAACCAGCTTACCTCTTAACTTGTTTAAGGTAAGGAGGAGACAGCCCCCTGCTTCAACTGCTCCATATGAGTTTATAAAGCAAATCCCATTTCCTCCAATAGCACCTAGATCTATTTTTGTTTAATGTGGCATGCTAATCCAATGTGCAGGGTCTCCTGTATATGGAATTTCCATGCCATTTGGCTAAAAATAGGGGGAGAGAATTATAACCTTTTTTCCACTTCTACATTATAGTGGAAGGGCGAGCACAGACCTTCACATCAAACACAGTGGCTTGGAACAGATCAAAATGGAGAGAGCAACGGAAAACTCAGAAACATTGTTAATATTTATTTGTTTGTTTGTTTTAAGCACAGTTACAGATATTAGGAGATTTTGGAGCACACACACAGTTGTAGTAAATTACACTCTTCTGAGCCCGGCTTCGGCTGGAGAGGGCGGGATATAAATAAAATTTATTATTATTATTATTATTATTATTATTATTATTATTATTATTTTGTCATGCTGTGAGAAATTGCATGGTTCAGAAAGAGAGAATAATAGGAATGACTATTAATAAATCCCAGAAATTGGATCATATCCTGATAGCCAGGAAAAGAAAAATTCCAGCAGAAGCACTGTTCCCTTTACCTTCCAGCAGAACCACAAATTGCTTCAATAAATCTTTGTTGCATGAGCAAAAAAATGTACAAAAAACCATTCATTCTTCCTAACTTTTCTCCAGAAACAACTACAGGTGTGCACATATAAATTAGTTCTAGTTTTATTGCTGATTTTATATTTGGTTTTAACTTTTTGTTGTTGCTGTCGCTCTTTTTTAGCCTGTAAATCACTTCGAAACACTTCACTGTAAAAACTGATGAATAAATGTCATTGACGATGATGATGATATTTGATAATAATTTTCTTTTAGCTTACTTATGGCTCATTTCTCCACAAGGATATGCTTATCAGTCAGTTTCCCTCCCTTTATTGCATGGTTCCAAATGAAAGACTTCAATATATGGGGATTGTCCAGTTACTTCAGTATTTTGGATGGACATGGGTAGGACTTATTCCTGTGGATAACAACAGTGGGGAACTTTTCTTACAGACCCTGGAGCCTTTGCTTTCCCAGCACGAAATCTGTTCAGCCTTCACACAAAGAATCCCACAAATTTCTCATTTTGATAACTTGGATAAACTAACTGATATACTCGCAAATCTTCATCTACGTTTCGCAGATAATAACGTGACTGCACTTCTTGTTTATGGAGAATCATTAACGATTTCATGGCTCAAAACTATTATTCTTTTTCATGTATTTAGAAAAACAGAAAATGCATCATTTAGCAAGGTGTGGATTACGACAACCCAGATTGATTTCATATTAACAGGCTTTCAAAGGGGGTGGGGACTCCAGCAGTTTCATGGTGCCATTTCCTTTGCAATTCACTCAAAAGAGCTTTTGGGATTCCAAGAATTTCTTCAGCACATAAGACCCTATGGGATGCAAAAAGATGCTTTTCTCAATGACTTTTGGGAGCAAGCATTTAACTGTGAACTTCAAGATCCCAGTGAGGCAATGGAGGTTGATAGGGCATGTACTGGGGAGGAAAAGATGGAGAATCTTCCTGCACCCTATTATGAAGTGCCCATGACTGGCCAAAGCTATAGTATCTACAATGGGGTTTATGCTGTGGCTCATGCATTGCATGCAATGGTCTCTTCTCAATCCTGCCAAAGAGGGTTCATT
Source organism: Podarcis erhardii (assembly GCF_964252035.2). Taxonomy (NCBI): domain Eukaryota; kingdom Metazoa; phylum Chordata; class Lepidosauria; order Squamata; family Lacertidae; genus Podarcis; species Podarcis erhardii. The sequence goes on along the minus strand of NC_138502.1, from coordinate 6,893,888 downwards.
TCAAGGGTTAACCAACTGGTTCTTCAAGATCTGCAGCCTTGGCAGGTAATGTCTCCACATTAGATTTTTTTTATTATCAGTGAGCAGATCAGTATGAATTGAGAAAAATCCACTCCATTTCTACTCCATTAAAAATTGATGAGATGGGATTGTATATATTATGCATGGAACTGATTTACTGGCTTACATTTCCCCCCAATAACTGTAGCCTGAAAATACAATGCATTATATATCCCCCTATTACCTAACTCTTGGTCATTCAGAGTGGGGCTGGTGACACAGGTAGACAACAATCTGGAGGACAACAAATTTGCTATGCCTGCCTTAAACCATAATAGTCGGTAAAAAATGAATTCTCTCATTTGTTTCAAACCCCCCCCCCATTTGTTTCCCTCCTTTCAAGTGCCTTCATTTCTTTCTCTCTTTCAATTAGCTCCATCCTTTTCTTCAAGGCAATTCCTTTAACAATTCAGCTGGAGAAACTGTGTCCTTTAATGATAAGCGGGAAACAGAAGGTGGATTTGACATCATGAATATTATAACATTTCCAAATGAGTCCTACCAGAAAGTGAAAGTTGGTAGGATGGATCCCAATGCACCTGAAGGAAGAGAATTAATCATTAATCAATATATAATTGTGTGGTACGAAGATTTAAACAAGGTATGGATTCTGCTATGGCCAGATTAAGGAGAAACTATCTCAATTGGCACAGCAGCATTCTAAAGTGAGGGTTGCCACATTACTTGTTTAGCAGGGATTTTTGTGTATTCTAGGTATTGTAGCTGGTGCCCATCTGCACCATTGTCACTCCTGATGCTAAGATTCCTCTAGCTCTTGTGCCACTCAGGAGACAGTGCAAAAGGTCTTAAAACATTGGCAGTCCATATCGCTTCTCCACAGAAAACTGAAATGAATCTATCCATGTATCCATCAATGTACTGTACTTTTCCAATTGTAATTCCTTTCATGTCTATGGATAGACTCTCCCCCTTTCCGTGTGCAATGACCACTGCCAGCCTGGTAGTCAGAAGAAAAGGAAGGAAGCAGAAAAGTTTTGCTGCTACGATTGCATTCCTTGTGCAGAAGGGAAGATTTCGAACAAGAAGGGTAATACACTTTCTTTTTTCAACAGTGCAAATATTTATTCCTTTGATTTGAATATTATCATCTAGGTACAGTGGTGTCTCGCATGACGAAAAGAATCCGTTCTGCGATTCTCTTCGTCTAGCGTTTTTTCCGTCTTGCGAAGCAAGCCCATTGACAGCTTAGCGGATTAGCGCTATTAGCGCTCTAGCGGCTTTTAGCGATCAGCTGAGAAGCGGGAACTCACAAGATTTTTTCGTCTTGTGAAGCAACCCCATAGAGAAATTCGTTTAGTGAAGCGCCTCCAAAACGGAAAACCCTTTCGTCTAGCGGGTTTTCTGTCTTGCGAGGCGTTCGTCTTGCGGGGCACCACTGTAGTAAGTTATTAAGGGTAGACATGGATAATTACTTTTGAGGCAATAGGTAAAATGAATGAATGATACTCATTCATGCATTGCTATAAGAATCAATGAATAGGAGAGTGAATGGATATCAAATATTGTATACAAATCCATTATTTCATTTCTACTTTCCAATACAGTGGTGCCTCGCATGACGAAAAGAATCCATACCGCGATTCTCTTCGTCTAGCGGTTTTTTCGTCTTGCGAAGCAAGCCCATTGACAGCTTAGCGGATTAGCGCTATTAGCGGTCTAGCGGCTTTTAGCGATCAGCTGTTAAGCAGCTTAGCGCTTAGGAAAAGGGTGAAAAAAGTGAAAAAACCCCGCGGGAACTCGCAAGATTTTTTCGTCTTGCAAAGCAACCCCATAGAGAAATTTGTTTAGTGAAGCGCCTCCAAAATGGAAAACCCTTTTGTCTAGCGGGTTTTCCGTCTTGTGAGGCGTTTGTCTTGTGGGGCACCACTGTAAACGCAAACACATGCAGCAGACCATTGCCTTGCTATCCCACTTAAATTAATAGAAACACTTATATGAGGCACACATTATAATATTGCCTCCAAACTAGACCTCCAATATGTCTAATATGTGTCCAGTCTAATGCCCAGTGTCAGGATTGCAGGAAGACTTCAAGTGCTACTGTAGTAGCTAATTTAATAAGACAAAAGTTAAAAAACAGGATATTTGCATCTGGATCTCTATTTGAAATGAATGGGAAAGTTAGCCATATGAGGGATAAACTTCTGATGGTCAATTCCCTTCATGGTTACAGATAACCTGTACATTCCATGTGAAAGCATGAATGTTATAAGCAAATCATTTAATACATAATCATGCTATCTTGCATGCCTGCTTGCAGTGGCATAAAAATATTCCTTCATGACTATAGAGCACGAGAAGGTGAAATCTACTGAAAAAAATACAGCAGAACTAAAACAGGTGATAAAAATATAGATTGTGATGATAGTAATCTTAACTGAATGGTTTTTTTAAAAGAAATAACAATTATTTCATAATTAATTGCAAAAATATGTATGTCCACCCTCTTGCATTCCCCCAGCGTGGTGTACAGCAACATTAAAACATTTAAAAACAATACAAAACAATTATTAAAGGTAAAGGTAAAGGTAACCCTGACCATTAGGTCCAGTCGTGGACGACTCTGGGGTTGCGGCACTCATCTCTCTCTGTAGGTGGGAGGGCCAGCAGTTGTCCACAGACAGTTTCCAGGTCATGTGGCCAGCATGACTAAGGCGCTTCTGGCGAACCACAGCAGCACACAAAAATGCCATTTACCTTCCCGCCAGAGCGGTACCTATTTATCTACTTGCAGGTGATTGCCTATTCATGGACATTCTAAACAACTGCATAGCCCCATTGGAATAAAGGGAATTCTAAGCTGTCTTGCTTAATGGGACCTCACTGAATGCCCAACATCTGGTTGAGGCCAGTCAAGCCTCTATAACATACTGGGGAAATGAAGAGTGGAAATATTACATATGCATATTACATTATTCCTGCATTGTAGGGGGGTTGGGCAAGATTTGACTCAGGGTCCCTTCCAACTCTACAATTTTGTGATCCAAAGAAACAATATAATCTCAATATGGGAGGTGGAGAAGAGAACAGTGTGTAGTTTAACATGTGACTTGGCACTAAAAGGTGGTTTCTTTCTATTCTTCAGATGTGGCTGACTGCTTCCAGTGCCCAGAAGATGAATTTCCAAACAAGGACAGAACTGAATGCATCACTAAAGTTATAAGTTTTCTGTCTTTTGATGAACCCTTAGGGATCACCTTGACCTCAGTTGCTCTCTTTTTTTGCCTGATCACAGCCATAGTGCTAGGAATTTTTATTAGGCACAAAGACACACCCATTGTCAAGGCCAATAACAGGGACCTCACTTACGCGCTCCTGGTCTCCCTCCTGCTCTGCTTCAACTCTTCTTTACTGTTCCTCGGACAACCAGGGAAGGTCTCCTGCCTCCTCCGACAACCCACTTTTGGCACCATCTTCTCAGTGGCTGTTTCATGTGTGCTGGCAAAAACCATCACCGTAGTTCTAGCTTTCATGGCCACCAAACCTGGGTCCAGCATGAGGAAATGGGTGGGGAAAGTTCTATCCAATTCTATTGTCCTTTGTTTTGCTCTTATTCAAGCATGTATTTGTATTGTGTGGTTAGCAACCTCTCCCCCATTCCCTGATTTCGACCTTCACTCAGCAACTGAAGAAATCATTCTGCAATGTAATGAAGGGTCAGTTGCCATGTTTTACTGTGTCCTTGGTTACATGGGCCTCTTGGCCATTGCCAGCTTCACTGTGGCATTCCTAGCCCGCAAGTTACCGGATAGTTTTAATGAAGCAAAGTTCATTACATTCAGCATGTTGGCCTTCTGCAGTGTGTGGGTGTCCTTTGTTCCAACTTATATGAGCACAAAAGGAAAAAACATGGTGGCTGTGGAGATCTTCTCTATCTTGGCCTCTAGCGCTGGGTTATTGGGTTGCATCTTCTCCCCTAAATGTTACATTATTGTGCTGAAGCCTGAATTGAACAACAGGGAGCAAATAGTAAGGAGAAAGATGTAAAGAATCTGTCTGGCTTTTCTATTGATACATTGCTGCCTCTGTAGTAAAAAGGTTTCATCAGCAAATGGGCTACTGTAACATAAATTACATAGGAGACAAGTCCTAGGGACTGAGGTCCCTTCAGTACCCCCATTAAATATTTGAGGGGGGCAGGGCCCCCCAAAGGAAATGGGCATTGCCATTCTAATGTTGTGTGCATGTCAGTTCTTGTGATCAATTATGTGGGATGGTGCTAATCTCTCCCCGAATATTTTATTCAAGTTGATACCCCCTTGTTAATTAGCTCTTCAGCATTGTATCTGTTTCACAGTTTAAATATTTATCTATATCACATCCTTCAAGTGTCTATGAAGCTCTCAGCTTGGCTAAGAAGAATTAAAATGAAGGATAAAGTACAATAAAATAAAATAAAACTACCTGAATTTTTTTTTTTTTTTTGGTGAAATTTGTATACTGCCCTTCATCCATAGATCGCAGAGTGATTCACAACATAACAATGCAAGATAATAAAAAGGTAAAGGTAAAGGTACCCCTGCCCGTACGGGCCAGTCTTGGCAGACTCTGGGGTTGTGCGCCCATCTCACTCAAGAGGCCGGGGGCCAGCGCTGTCCGGAGACACTTCCGGGTCACGTGGCCAGCGTGACAAAGCTGCATCTAGCGAGCCAGCGCAGCACACGGAAACGCCGTTTACCTTCCCGCCAGTAAGCGGTCCCTATTTATCTACTTGCACCCAGGGGTGCTTTCGAACTGCTAGGTTGGCAGGCGCTGGACCGAGCAACGGGAGCGCACCCCGCCGCGGGGATTCGAACTGCCGACCTTTCGATCGGCAAGCCCTAGGCACTGAGGCTTTTACCCACAGCGCCACCCGTGTCCCTAATAAACAAGATAATAAACACACAAGATAATAAACACACACACAAAATATATAACAATAACAAACCAATAACCCACCATCCCACCCCCACCCCAAAACACATTAAAAGACATTAAAAACATATTGGATGTTAATCAGCCAAAGGCCTAGTTGAAGAGAAACATTTGTGCCCAGCACGTAAGGTGCATAATGAAAATGCCAGCAAAATGTTCCTGGGGAGAGTATTCAGCAAGTGAAGAGCCACTGCAGAAAAACACTATTCTTGTGTTGCCACTCTCTGGTCCTCATGTGGAGGAGGCATATGAAGAAGGGCCTCAGATGATGAATACAAGGTCCAGGAAGGTTCGTATGTGGAGAGGTGATCCTTGAAGTATTGCAGTCCTGAGCCAAATTCTGCACCAGTTGCAGCCCTACATATAACATCTTGCACTAATCTAACCTAGTAGATACCAGAGCGCAGACAACAGGTTAGGCTACCCCTGTCCAGATATGGGTACAGCTCAGCCACCAGTTGATGATGGAAGGCACTCCATGCCACCTAGAACTAAAGCAACAGGAAAGGATCCAGAACTATCCTCAAGCTGTGTTCCTGCTCCTTCAGAGGGAATGTCACTCTCTCAAGAGCAGGCAACCTCCCATCCATCCAGTCTTGGGAAGTGCCCACTAGCACTACCTCCTTCTTATAAGGACTGAGCTTCAGGTTGTTGGTTCTCATCCAGTCCATTACCAAGGCAAGACAGAGGTCCAGCACATCCACTGCTACACCTGCAGATGTAAACGAGAAGTTGAGTTTGCCAAAGTCCATTCTGTGATTTCAGAGGTTGACATTCTTTAGAGTTATCAGTAAAGTATTTTATAAAATGATGCCATATTTCAACAAAATTGTCCATAATATTGGTATTATGGAATGCATGTAATCTCCCCGTTATTTTTTTCTGATAGACCATACATGCTGTTTCCAATCAGAGATACAGATATTTTCCTACGCTTTCCAATTCTGTGCCACTAATTGGTGTGCTGTACCGGGAAAAAAATGATATGCACCTCCTCTGAAAAGCCAAGCAATCATTTCTCCAGACACTTCCAAGAACAAGTTCTCTCTCCAGCTGAACTCCCTGACAGCTGCCGACACTGCTGTGTATATCTGTGCCTGAGAACCACACTGTGAGACAATGTCAATTGGGGATATGTACAAAAAGAGGAAATTCAATCCGAACACAAATCTCTGGCTCTACTCTGTGCCACCTCCAACACAGAGGAATTTATACCCATCATGCAAAGAGAGAAAGCAGATATCTTTAACGTTCAGGCCTATTCAGCATGAATGAATGAAACCTTATATGGCCTGCAATCAGTTTGATACTTTAATACTGTCCTTCTCTACATCCACTGGTGGAGGAAAGTGGGGGCGGGAGAGCTCACCAACCCTGGCACCATCGGGGAGGGGGGGGTATCATCGCAGCCCCCCCCCTGGACACGCGCCACTCACACCCCCACCGCTCCAGGCGCCATGCCCCCGTGGGCAGCGTACCACTCCCCGGGACGCATGCCATGCCCCCGCAGCAATACACCACACCCCCAGGACGCACGTCAGCCACACTCCCACCTGCCTTCTGCCCCCAGTGTCAGAGCATGCAGCTTCACCACTGTATACATCAGCAGCTTAATGCAAAGCCAATACTTTTTTCACTTTCTCTCAAAACTCTCAAAACCTTTCACCTCACATAGCCTTCCCACTATGCCAGTATTCATTGCACTGGCTGCTTCCTCCTTTGGTGTGTTGGGATTTATAGTCTATTGCGCCACAAGAACTGTATCCCAGATGATAACCAGCGGCTTCTGTTTCTATTTATATTATTTCTTCTCCACCCCCCCTCCAATTCCAGATGTACTTTCCCAGATAGTTCTGACTCAGTCATCAGAACCAGTAATGAAAAAACCTGGAGAATTCCATAAATGAACCTGTAGCACCTCTGGGTTTGAGATTTACAGCAACACTATGTGGCAGGTCAGACAGGAACCTGGTGAAGGTCTGGAATTCATTATTCAGCATAATAATGTTCAGAGCAAATATGACACCACTGTAGTCTGAGGGCGATTCACAGCCTCAAAAAGCAGCCCCAACTTCTATCTGCAGATGAACAAAATGGAAGAAGGAAATACAGCCATGTATTACTGTGCAAGAAACACAGTGAGAGAGATCTGAATAGACCTCAGGAAAAAAACCTTATCACTAAATTAGATTTAGCAAAGACCTACCAGAGGGGGCAGAAGAGAACCACAAATGAGACAAGCAGATATAACAAGGAAGGATATTATAGAAGAGCTATTAAGAACAGCTGCTATTCTTTGGCCCATTCCAACATGATGTGTAGCTCCAGGGTCATTCTGATCACTATGAATTCTCTGACAAACTCATTTTAGGGGAAATGAATACAAAATGCCAATTGTTCAAATGTGAAATCTTGTGCAGTTGATTATTATTATTATTATTATCATTGGAAAGAGCATAGAATGTTCTTCTGACAGTGAGACATACTGGAAATATTATGATTTGTCTATCCTGAATTCCAGGAGCTCGGATGCACTTAGGTGATGGAATTTGAAGAAAGTATCAGGAAATTTCAGAAGGGATTTCATGTTCCTGTGAAAGTTCTGGCTGTGTTCAACTTTACTGGCTGAAACACAAGCTGGATAGAAGAGCCTTAGCCTAGAATAGAACTTGAACTGCAATCCTAGAAAGTGATATTATAAAGCCTGTTTTATGTGAAACCCTGAAAGGTAATTGAATGGACTTTTCTTTTTGAAGTAAAAACAGAGTTCACATTAAAATGTAGCTTAGAAAATGGTTCAGAATGTAAGGCAGATATCCAGATCATGATTTCTTGAAAGTTATGTTCTTCATAATCTATAATACTGACTTTACAGTAAAAATGTGTGTTTACATATTGAAAACATGCTTGGAAGGTAAAGCAGGCCAACCCTGACATGTGCCCAGTTTACCACAGTCTCTTTATATAACATAACTTACTATTGGAAGAACACATGCAAATCACTCAAGAAGGCTGGAGGCAGTCTTGAGGAACCCTCTGTCCCCTCAATATAAACTCCTGACTTTTTTCCAAGCCCAAACCCTCCTTTTTCCTGCCTCACTAGGACAGTTCTTTGTTAACACCATGAGGTTTCTGCTGTTGTTTTCTTTGGCGGCCTTTCAAAAATGTAAGTGTATATTCTATGGGAAGTTCAAAAATATAGGTTTATTTCATGCAGTGATTAGATGATGTTCAGTAGATGATGCTCAATTCATTATAGTTATTTCTTTCAAGGGGTCCTTTCCGATGTTCAGCTCGTATCTTCTGGTCCAGGAACAGTGGAGCCTGGAGAGAACCTTCGTCTGTTCTGTAAAGTTACTGGTGTCTCCATCACTGATTCAAATTCTGTTTGGAACTGGATCCATCAGCCTTCTGGCAAAGTTCTGGAGTGGATTGCAAGAATATTCTCCCATGATGGGGGGGGAAATGGTTTGCTGCTTCTCTTCAGAGTCGTGTGACCATTTCTTCAGACAACTCCAAGAATGAGTTTTCCCTCCAACTGAACTCCCTGACAGCTGCTGACACCGCTGTGTATTTCTGTGCCCAAGAACCACACAGTGAGACAAGGCCGATTGGGCATTTGTACAAAAAAGAGGAAATTCAGTCTGAACACAAGTTTCTGTCTCTACTCCGTGCCACCTCCAACACAGAGAAATTTATACCCATCTTGCAAAGAGAGAAAGCAGATGTATTTAACATTCAGGCCTATTTAGGATGAATGAATGAAACCTTATCTTGGCTGCAATCAGTTTGGTATATTAATACTGTCCTCCTCTACATCAGCAGATTTATCCAAAGCTAATACTTTTTTCCCTTCCTACCTCAACTCTCAAAACTCTCAAAATCTTCACCTCACACAGCCTTCCAGGCTTCCAGGGATTTCATCTTCCTGTGAAAGTTCTGGCTGTGTTCAACTGTACCAGCTAAAACACAGGCAGGATACAAGAGCCTTATCCTTCAATTCATTCAGAGTAGACTGAAATCCTGGAAAATGATATTATAAAGCCTGTATTATGTGAAACACTGAAACTTTATTGGTTGCACTTTTCTTTTTGAAGTAAACAGAGTTCACATTAAAATGTAGAAAATGGTTCAGAATGTAAGGTAGCTATCCAGATCATGATTTCTTGAAAGTTATGCTCAGTGTTGTTGTTGTTTTTTCTGGGGGCAGGGGTGCAAGAAGACACATACCTCTAAACATTTTTTTGAATCTTTGTACTTTTGTCCATTTATTGTATTTATTTTTCCAGATTTGAACTATAAAATTGTGATTTTCATGAGTCAAAATGAGAGTTACCCTAAACTTTTTTAAAAGAAAAAATCACTGGTTATGCTTCCCATAATCTATAATACTGACTTAACAGTAAACATCTTAGCTTATATATTGAAAACACACTTTGAAGGCAAAGCAGGTCAACCCTGACTTCAGCCCAGTTTCCCACAGTCTCTTTATATATCATAGCTCACCATTGCAAGGACACATGCAAATCACCCAGGAAGGTTGGAGGTAGTCTTGAGGAACCTTCTGCCCCCTCAATATAAATTCCTAACTTTCTTCCAGGTCCAGATCCTCCTTTTTTCTGCCTCACTAAGACACTTCTTTGTTAAAACCATGAAGTTCCTGCTGTTCTTGTTTTCTTTGGTGGCCTTTCAAAAATGTAAGTGTATATTCTATGGGAAGATCAAAAAGATAGGTTTATTTCATGCAGTGATTAGATGATGTTCATTAGATGATGCTCAATTCAATTCATTAGAGTTCTCTCTTTTCAAGGGGTCCTTTCTGCTGTTCAGCTTGTATCTTCTGGGCCAAGAACAGTGAGACCTGGAGAGAACCTCAGTCTGCTCTGTAAAGTTACTGGTGTCTCCATCACTGATTCAAGCTATGTTTGGAACTGGGTCCGTCAGCCTGCTGGCAAAGGTCTAGAGTGGGTTGCAAGAATATTCCCCTATGATGGGAGAAAATGGTTTGCTGCTTCTCTTCAGAGCCGTGTGACCATTTCTTCAGACAACTCCAAGAACGAGTTCTCCCTCCAACTGAACTCCCTGACAGCTGCAGACTCAGCTGTGTATTTCTGTGCCCGAGAAGACACAGTGACACACGGCAATTGGGACTCTGAACAAAAAGAAGAAACTGACTCTGAATGCAGAAAGTTGGTTCTATTCAATCACAGTGCATAAATTACTTTGCAAACACAATGCAAAAGAATTCAATGATAAAAAATGAAGCACAGAGTCATTTTTTAGGTAAAGGTTCTCATGTTCTTTTCTGTATTTAGGCAAGTAATCATGATGGTGCACTTGATTCCCGTGTCAGTCTATTCCAGCTCTATGGTTCTGTGCATCCAACCAAATATCTTGGTTTTGCTTCCTCAGCAAAGTGGCACTTGCAAACCAGGCAAGGACAAGGACACACATATCCAGCCCCTCTCAGTTGTGATGGTTGTGTAGATGTATCTGCAGTTTCTTAAGTGTGCAAGAAGTATTGATGGGAAAACTACCATTCTCAATACCATGCCTCTTCTTAGATTTGAAGAGGGGTAGATGACTTTAGCACTTAGCAAGATCTACGGATTCCAAGTAACATCAATCTCATTGCTCTTTTCCAGAACTCAGTTCATCCCTTCTTACCGCAGAAAGATCTCTTGGTAAAGCCAGGCCTCAGAAACTCCTGCTGTTACTGCTTCTCCTCAAAGGACGGCAGCAGAGTATAAAGAGAATACATTTGACCATTAGCCAGGAGGGAAATGAAACCGACATCTGAAAGTATTAGTTTGTGGTTTCAAATGTAAAGCTGACTAATTCTACAACCGTTTACCCCCAAACCAGTGTTGTGTAATCTCTCAGGAGTTTGACCTCCCCAAGAGATTTCCCTATGATTTATTCTTGAAACCTGACACAGCCAGACTCCTCACTTTCCGGCCTAAGGAGTGAACAAAAAAATGCTCAGCTTGCTTTGACTTAGGTGTACATGCTTGTTTATTAATTACACAGCCAGACTGTGTTCAGTGGAAAAAACCTAGTGGGATCCAAGCAGATTCTGCACATGGAACCCGAGTAAATGTCTTGTCATTCTATATGGTCAAGTTACCATAATGGAAGGAATGTGCATTGAGAGAGCCTGCAAATTAGCAGAAAGAACTCAGAAATTAAGAATTGAACAAGGAATATACCCCCATGATGGGAGAAAATGGTTTGCTACTTCTCTTCAGATCCATGTAACCATTTCTACAGACAACTCCAAGAATGAGTTCTCCCTCCAGCTGAACTCCCTGAAAGCTGCTGACAGTGCTGTGTATTTCTGTGCTCGGGATAACACAGTGAGAGACGGCAACTGGGACTGTGAACAAAAAGAAGAAACTCAGCACACACAAACACAATATATTTGTCAACCATAGGATAAGGTTAACTAGACTCCCTCCCCACTTATTCCTGATGCAGATCTTTATTCCTCACTTGTTCCCAGTGTCAAAACAAAAAATTCCTTCCAGTAGCACTTTAAAGACCAACTAAGTTAGTTCTAGGTATGAGCTTTCGTGTGCATGCACACTTCTTCAGATACCACTTCTTCAGATGCACACGAAAGCTCATACCTGGAACTAACTTAGTTGGTCTTTAAGGTGCTACTAGAAGGAATTTTTTGTTTTGACTATGGCAAACCAACACGGCTACCTATCTGTAACTTGTTCCCAGTGCATATATTTATCTCCTCCACCAGTTCTGGGCAAAACAGTTTAAGAGGGATGTTGGTAAGATAGAATGTGTGCACAGGAAGGTGAACAAAATGATAACATAAATCTTGCCACTTTCCAAAATTTATTTATTTATTGGATGTGTTTGTTTGTTTTTGTAAATCTATCAAAGAATAAAATAAAAATGGGATTAAGGGGCCTTCTCATGACAGTAGAGGGTGGGTCTTCTGTGTGGTGTCCCTGGCTGTTCTTCTGATAGGAAATGCATGGCATAGGAGAGAATAAAAAGGGGGTCAAGGAGGGTCAGTTGTGGGGGGTGGGGAGTGATGAATGTCCTTATTTTCATCTGAGGAATCTTGGAAGTTATGCAATCATATACTCTGGGCTTTCAGGAGCTTCACCCTCTCTCTCTATTTATGCAGTCGCAACAGGCAGGATAAAGAGGAGGGATTTGGAGCCACCCCTATTTCTGCTTAGTCACGTTTGTAGTACAGAACCTTTGCAGACATGCCTGAACAAATGCCCTGAGCAGTGATGTACCAAAGAGCAAGTGCTGGGGAGGGGAAACCATCTGTCTGTCCAGGCATTCTCAATGACAAATAAGGAAGACCTGGAAAAGCCCGCACCATTCTGCTTTTAGAGCCCATTTATATTCCATCTGTCATTGGAGGAGGGGCTCATGTAAATATGGGGGCAGGCAGAATTCCTCTTCAAAAGGAAACTCACCACATTAAAGACCCTGACCTTTTCTCCATTTCAAAAGATCATCTTTCCTCAATAGGCTACCTATACAAATTATGAAGTTCATTCTGTTCTTGTTTTCTTTTGCTGCTGTTCCAGGATGTAAGCATACCTTCTGCGGAGGATTAAGATATCTCTGTTTACTTAATGTATGAATTAGATAGTGTCTGATGCTCATTGCAATCTTCTCTCTTTCCCAAGGGGCCTTTTCGGACATTCAGCTTGCACCTTCTGGACCAGGAACAGTGAGACCGGAAGAGAATCTGAGCTTAGTCTGTAAAGTGACAAGTTTCTCTATTTCTACTTCTGGTTACGCTTGGGACTGGATCCGTCAGCCTCCTGGGAAAGTTTTAGAATGGATTGCAGCAATAAATCACAACTCAGGGGGAAAATGGTATGCCCCTTCTCTGCAAAGCCGAGCAACCATTTCTTCAGATGCCTCCAAGAACGAGTTCTCTCTCCAGCTGAACTCCCTGACAGCTGCCGACTCCGCTGTGTATTTCTGTGCCCGAAGCACACAGTGAAAGAAGACCAATGAGGGATGTGTACCAAAAGAGGAAAGTGATTTTGAACACACATTTCTGTCTCTACTCCATAAACATAAAGATGTTATATTGCAAAGAGAGGAAGCTGATCTCTTGAGCATTGAGTTCCATTCAGCCTAACCTCCTGATTAATCAGTCTTCATGGCAACCTGGGTGATATATATGAAGATAGATGTATCTCAGGAATTCTCAAACATTATATATGTTTAGACATTCTATTGGGCTTATGACATTGATGAGGAGGATTAACCATAGAAAACATGTTTTGCAAGCAGAATGTACCCTCCTCATTCTGCAGGACCTCCAATGAAAGGGGGAACCAATTTCCTGTTACTGTAGCTTACTTTCCATGAACGTGCTTGACAGACTACTATCCCGACACCCCCAATTTCTTTTTGTTTGTCCCTCTATCTAGTGAATGCCCCCATTTTAATGTTTGTTTCAATTTGATATATTGTACCAAGGTGATGCCTCACTACTGATCTAGCGGAGCTTTCCGTCCTCATTCTCCATGTCCAGTAAAAGATTCATTTAAAAAGAGATGTAAAAAAGCTCCAGCTGAGACTCAGGAGAACCATTGCCTGTCGCAATCCAGTGGGTCTACTCTGAGTATTTCTAACATCATACACAATGACCATAAATCTATTGCATACTTACATCTTTATATAAGAGGAAACAATTGCCTATCACTGCAGCCGACACTCCTTGTCTCTGCCCCAAGGTGAGGACTGATCCTGGAGTGGAGGCTGCAGCCAGGCGTGAGGAAACTGCCTCGGCAGCTCCCTCTTGCGTTGCAGCACAGCCAAGGAGAGGGGTGGCAAAGCTGCTTTCTATTTTCCTCCACTTTGCCCCTGGGTCAATGAATGATGGCAGCATGCCCCAGAGCATGCGTGCATGGTGTACTTAAACTGGGTGGCCTCTGCCCTCTCAGTCGTGGGGGCAAAGCAGTGTGCAGTGTGCTTGGTCGCAAATATGTATTTTGTGCAATCTTGAATATTTGTTATTTGTTCCACAGAACAAAATACAAGCCTTCATCACTCACCATTCCCTTCTTGTGCAGCTCACAGGGAAATTCCCTTTCCATTTGGGGTCTCTTTATCCCTAAGAGAAACTACTTAGGGGAGGGGAAAGCATTTTTCTTGATTCTGTGAGGCTTCCTTACATAACAATGATGGTGAATAAATGAACAACAACAAAAAGCATTTATGGTTAGAAAGGTTCATATGATCAATGCATCGATGTTTGACATGCTCTTCAAACCACCTTTGTAGACAGGCAATAAATCCAACTTGATAAATCCACTGTCCTTGGCATACGGACAGAAGCACTGCTGAGAGGTTTGAAGGTCATACATGCAGATCAGACCATGATGGCTCAAGCACATGCAACAGGATTGAGATCCCTGTCTGAACTTCCTGGGGTGGCTCCAACTTCATGTCTTGCATTGAAGGAAGGGCTGAGCTGAGCTATGCAAGCATGGATGAAGCCTCCACCCCCCAAGCTGGCATGCAGATTCCAAGAGGAGATGGAGAAGAAGATTCCTCTGTCCCCATCCCTGTCCTCCTTCCCCTGGTGAATAATTGGTTTCTTTTCTCTGCATGGCCAATGATCAAGCATGACATGACACTGCAGAGAATGTGTGGTGTAGTGGTTTGAATGATGGACTAGGTCTAGGAGACCACAGTTCCAATCTGCCATGAAGGTCATTGGGATTTAAGCAGCACTGAGGCAGCTTTCCTACCACTTCCATTAGGTGCCACATAAGGCAGATGCCTCACCCCAAGTCATTGGTTGGCTGGCTCTTTGGACCAGAAAACTTATGCAGAGAAGGGTTTAGGCAGTCTGAGAGGGATCTCATGTTCCTGTGAAAGTTATGAGTGTGTTCATCTTTACCAGCTGAAAAACAGGCTGGATAGAAGAGCCTTATCTTTCAGTTCATTCAGAGTGGACCTTGGACTGAGATCCTTCTAAATGATCTCATAAAGCCCCCTTTTTGGTGAAACCTTGATATCAAATTGGCTGAACTACTCTTTTGAAGTAAGGGCACAGTTAACATTAGAAAATATATAGCTTAGAAAATGATTCAGAAAGCAAAGCAGATATCCAAAGCATGATTTCTTGAAAAATATGTTCTCACAGGATCTCACAGTCTCTTTATAAATCATAGGTTACCATTGGAAGGACAAATGCAAATCACTCAGGAAGGCTGGAGGTGGTCTTGAGGAACCTTCTGCCCCCTCAATATAAACTCCTGAATTTGTCAGAGGTCCAAGTCCTCCTTTTTCCCGCCTCACTAGGACACTTCTTTGTTAATGCCATGAAGTTCTTCCTGTTCTTGTTTTCTTTGGTGGCCTTTCAAAAATGTAAGTGTATATTCTATGGGAAGTTCAATAATACAGGTTGATTTCATGCAGTGATTAGATGATGTTCATTAAATGATGCTCAATTCAATTCATTATATTTCTTTTTTTCAAGGGGTGCTTTCCGATGTTCAGCTTGTTTCTTCTGGGCCAAGAACAGTGAGACCTGGAGAGAACCTCCGTCTGCTCTGTAAAGTTACTGGTGTCTCTATCACTGATTCAAGTTCTGTTTGGAACTGGATACGTCAGCCTGCAGGCAAAGGTCTAGAGTGGGTTGCAAGAATATACCCCAATGATGGGAGAAAATGGTTTGCTGCTTCTCTTCAGAGCCGTGTAACAATTTCTTCAGACAACTCCAAGAATGAGTTCTCCCTCCAACTGAACTCCCTGACAGCTGCAGACTCAGCCGTGTATTTCTGTGCTCGAGATAGCACAGTGACAAATGGCAATTGGGACCCTGAACAAAAAGAAGAAACTGATTCTGAATGCAGAAAGTTGGTTCTATTCAATCTCAATGCATAAATTACTTTGCAAACGCAATGCAAAATAAGTCAAGTAGAAAATTAAAGAAGTACTGAGGCATTTTTTAGGTAAAGGTTCTCATGTTCTTTTCTGTATTTAGGCAGGTAATCATGATGGTGGACTCGATTCCCGTGTCAGTCTATTCCAGCTATATGTTTCTGTGCATCCAGCCAAATATCATGGTCTTGCTTCCTTAGCAAAGATGAAAATGTATGAGATGCCTCCATGCTGGAACCTATCATTTCTGTGAAAAGATAGTTCGTTCTATTCCATCACAATAAATAAATAAGTTTGCAAACCCAATGGTAATTAAGAATTCAATGAGAATAATAAAGAGGTACTGCAAAAATTGTGCAAAAGCATGCCCTGGGGAAAGGTTCTCATGTTCCCCTATATATATATGAAGCTAAACATCAACTGGGATGATGGATTAAATTTGGTACAGTTATGAGAGAAGTAATATCCTCTTCAGGTGTCAATGTTGTGAGCCCCTCCATCACAGGCTCAGGTTGTATATATGTTTAAATAAACCATATATCATAAAGACAACATAGTCTCTATAGTGCCTCATTTTCAAAAAGGAAATACAGACCCTCCGTGAATGCCTGGAACCCTCGGAATCTTGCACCGCTCAGAGATTGGGGTGCTGTGTAACTGTATGTTGGTGTGTGTTTTCTTCCACAAAGACAATTTTTTCTCCTCTGCTTCATATGTACTGGTCCCCTGAGAGTTTGACTCCTCAAGAGATTTCTCCACAATTCTGGAAACCACTTTGAACATGCAAATTGAGCACAGAAGTGTCATATGCTTTGCGGCATCAGTTGTCCCTCTATCTAGCGAATGCCCCCATTTTAATGTTTGTTTCAATTTGATATATGTTACCAAGGTGATGCCTCACAACTGATCCAGCAGAGCTTTCTGTCCTTATTCTCCATGTCCAGTGAAAGGTTCATTTAAGAGCAGATGTAAAAAAGCTCCAGCTGAGACTCAGGAGAACCATTGTCTGTCACAATTCAGTGGGTCTACTCTTAGTATTTCTAACATTATATGCAATGACATAAGTTTATTGCATACTTGCATCTTTATGTAAGGGGAAACAATTGCCTATCACTGCAGCCGACACCCCTTGTCTCTGCCCCCTGGCCAGGACTGCTTAGGAATGGAGGCTGCAGCCAGGCGTGAGTAAACTGCCTCAGCAGCTCCCTCTCATGTTGCAGCACAGCCAAGGAGAGGGGTGGGGAAGCTGCTGCCTATTTTCCTCCACTTCTTTGCTCCGGGTGAGTTAGTGATGTCAGCATGTCACATGTCATGTGTGCATAGCATGCTTAAACTGGGTGGCCCTCTCAATTGTGGGGGCAAAACTTATCGAGAGAAGGGTTTAGGCAGTCTGAGAGGGTTCTCATGTTCCTGTGAAAGTTATGAGTGTGTTCATCTTTACCAGCTGAAACACAGTCCGGATAGAAGAGCCTTATCCTTCAATTAATTCAGAGTGGACCTTTGACTGAGATCCTTCTAAGTGATCTCATAACGCCCCTTCTTTGGTCAAACCTTGATACTGAATTAGCTGGACAGTTGACATTAAAAGAACTGTAGCTAAGAAAATGGTTCAGAAAGCAAGGCAGATATCCAAAGCATGATTTCTTGAAAATTGTGTACTTCAAAATCTATAATACTGATTTTACAGTAAACATGTTTGTTAACATATTGGAAACACACCTGAGGGGAAAGCAGGCCAGCCCTGACCTCAGCCCAGTTTCTCACAGTCCCTTTACATAGCATATCTTGCTAAGGAAGGACACATGCAAATCACTCAAGAAGGCTGGAGGTGGTCTTGCGGAACTCTCAGCAAAAGAGGTCCCCTCAGTATAAATTACTGACTTTCTCCCATGTCCAAATCTTCCTTTTTCCCGCCTCACTAGGATACTTCTTTGTTAAAACCATGAAGTTCCCGCTGTTCTTGTTTTCTTTGGTGGCCTTTCAAAAATGTAAGTGTCTATTCTATGGGAAGTTCAAAAATACAGGTTGATTTCATGCAGTGATTAGCTGATGTTCATTAAATGATGCTGAATTCAATTCATTATATTTCTCTTTTTTTCAAGGGGTCCTTTCCAATGTTCAGCTTGTTTCTTCTGGGCCAGGAACAGTGAGACCTGGAGAGAACCTCCGTCTGCTCTGTAAAGTTACTGGTGTCTCCATCACTGACAGACGTTATGCTTGGAACTGGATCCGTCAGCCTGCTGGCAAAGGTCTAGAGTGGGTTGCAAGAATATACCCCTATGATGGGACAAAATGGTCCGCTGCTTCTCTTCAGAGCCGTGTGACCATTTCTTCAGACAACTCCAAGAATGAGTTCTCCCTCCAACTGAACTCCCTGACAGCTGCAGACTCAGCCATGTATTTCTGTGCTCGAAATAGCACAGTGACAAATGGCAATTGGGACCCTGAACAAAAAGAAGAAACTGATTCTGAATGCAGAAAGTTGGTTTTATTCAATCTCAATGCATAAATTACTTTGCAAACGCAATGCAAAATAAGTCAATGATAAAAATGAAGTACTGAGGCATTTTTTAGGTAAAGGTTCTCATGTTCTTTTCTGTATTTAGGCAGGTAATCATGATGGTGGACTCGATTCCCGTGTCAGTCTATTCCAGCTATATGTTTCTGTGCATCCAGCCAAATATCATGGTCTTGCTTCCTTAGCAAAGATGAAAATGTATGAGATGCCTCCATGCTGGAACCTATCTTTTCTGTGAAAAGATAGTTCGTTCTATTCCATCACAATAAATAAATAAGTTTGCAAACCCAATGGTAATTAATAATTCAATGAGAATAATAAAGAGGTCCTGCAAAAATTGTGCAAAAGCATGCCCTGGGGGAAAGATTCTCATGTATTCCTATGCATGTATGAAGGTAAACATCAACTGGGGTGATGGATTAGATTCTGTACAGTTATGAGAGAAGTAATATCCTCTTCAGGTGTCAATGTTGTGAGCCCCTCCATCACAGGCTCAGGTTGTATATATGTTTAAATAAACTATATATCATAAAGACAACATAACCTCTGTAGTGCCTCAATTCCCAAAGGAAATATGGACCCTGCGTGAGTGCCTGGAACCCTTGAAATCTTACACCACTCAGAGACTGGGGTGCTGTGTAACTGTATGTTGGTGTGTGTTTTCTTCCACAAAGACAATTGTTTTTTCCTCTGCTTCATTTATACTGGTCCCCTGAGAGTTTGACTCCTTAAGAGATTTCCCCACAATTCTCGAAAACCACTTTTGAACATGCAAATTGAGCAGAGAAGTGTCAGATGCTTTGCAGCATCAGTTGAAAGTCTAATAACATCTCTGAATGACTCTGAATGACAACAATTCAAAGTGTGAAAACAATCCAGGGAGCCCTTTGCTGCTGGTTTGATAAGGAATGCAGAGATCTCAAAGCACACATCCGGAATATCTCCTGACAACACTGTAAGGAAGAGGCTACCACCCTACCCCTAGAATATTTCAGGACGAAAAACTTACTGTAAAAGTAAAGGGACCCCTGACCATTAGGTCCAGTCGTGGCCGACTCTGGGATTGCAGGGCTCATCTCACTTTATTGGCCGAGGGAGCCACTGTAGCATCTTATAAAAAAGAGAGAGATCTGAACCTACCAACAAACAATGGGAACAACTCCACTATTCCATAACCTCAATGAAAAAAAATTCTGTTCCTTAATTTCTGGGGCATTTAACTCCAATGATCTCTCTTCTCCACCTGTTTCACCTAGTGGTTTGTGCCTTTACTTTTCAAGTGCCTTGCAGGAAGAACTTTCCAGTGGGACAGCTTGTCATCATTCTACGTAAATTGATGACCCCAAGTGGCCTCCAGTTTCATGAGATGAAGTAAAAAGGTTAATAGGCCAGTTAAAGTAAGTGAAAGCCACTGGCCCAGATGGCACAAATTCCAATGTTCTTAAACTAGACCCTGATTGCTGGGCTCTTTTGCTGCCCAACCTATTCACAAAGGTAGATATGTTGGGACTTATGCCAGAGGCATGGACAAGCGCAATCACTGTTCCAATATACAAAAAGGGAGAGTGCACATTATCATCCAACTACAGACCAATAAGCCCCCTCTCCATATTGGCGAAGCGTTTTAGCCCTGAATTTATTCAACCTTTTCTGAAATGACCTTGCACCCTGTTTACACAGGGTGGATGGCCATTGCCTGAAGCTCAGCTCCATCCACATTTTCTCTTACTATATGCCAATGATAGAGTCATCTTGTCTTGCAAAAGGGTTGGCTTGAAGTGGCTCCTGTGCTGCTGCCAGGAATATTGTATAGCTAATATTGTTTTCTCAAGATCTTGGAAGCCTCATAGATGGGAAATCAGTGGAAACCAGTTGGAATAGGTTAAAAACTTTAAATACCTAGGCATCTGCCTCCAATATAACACTTCTTGGAAATACAATTGTAACCTTGCACCTAACGAAGCTGATACTCTAGCTCTGGCTATCACCCGTTTCTTCTTTAACAGAGGGAATCTTTTTGTTCCAGCTGCACTACAGGTTTGTTTGCAATTTTTTATTTGTCCTCATGAAAAATTTCCAGCATCTTGGTGCAATTTTTCTCCAATATATATATTTATATATACAATTTAACCTAAATGCAAAGTGTTTCCCCTTAAAATAACCATTATGACACAAGCTATCCCCAGATAAATGCATTTCTGGATATATCAGTGGATGGGGGGCTTAGGGTGGTCCTTGTAAGGCTACACGTATTTGATGTATTTGATGTATGTGATAGTGTCTCCTCAACATTGGTTTGACCCCTGGGTCGATCATCCAGCAGTCAGGCAAGATCTTATTGGTTGAAACCCAGTGCCTTTGCCAAACCTCTTAAAGTTGCATTCAATAAGGTTGTCACCTAATTTGAACCATACAATGTCATGAAAGAAAATATGATGTGACTCTGACTGAACTCCTTCGGGGTCTTAGGACCAACAAAGAGGACTACCAATATAGTTGGCAGAGAGGGACTGACAGAGAATCAGACGCCTCGGACGTGAGGAATCCGGGCTAAGAACTATTTTTTGTTTGTTTTTTGGACATTTGTTTGGGAAGGGACAGAAACCGGGGCGGGGGGGGGAGAGAGAATAGAACTATAAAATGTTATGATTTGTTTATTTGGTCAATGTGACCTACAATTAATATAATAAAGGGAAAAAATTGTGGAAGGGAAGTTAGATCGACCTTAAAAAAAAAAAGAAATTAATGATTATAAGAGAATTGGATAAGTTGAATATAGATAAACAAAAAGAATTAAATTTTTAAAAGCAATAAGAATATGTTTAAGAGGTTAGGTAAGAACTTGCTGAATTAATTATTGGAACTGGGATGTAAGAGGAGGGGGTGGGGGGAAGTCAATGAAAGTGGGTAAAGAAAATTAGGGTATGAAATTGTATCTGTGTGTTTTTGTCTTTGTGTGTGTGTCTGTTGTTATAAAATGTAAAAACCCAATAAAAATTATTAAAAAAAAATGAACCATACAATGTCGTCCTGAGTGGTCTTTTGGTCAGCGGTGACCTGTAGGGCTATGGGGACACAGCACCTCTATATGCAAATTGCTCCTCTTCTCCTCTGTGGCCCTTTAGCTGGGAAAGAATTGTGAATTAAGAGTTCAGAAGAAAGGAGGTTATTATATGAAGCACATGCAAATCAGCTGAATCACTTCACTGCCTTAAAAGCTGCCCTTTCCAATTCAGTCTTGCCACCTGCAGCCAGATAAAACTGAGCCAGTTGAGGTGATCCAAACAAACATGATTCTTTGGTTAAACCTTCTCTTCTTGACAGCTCTCCCAGGTAATATTTCTCTCACAGGAAACTCTGGGAACTTGCACACTTTTCTTCACAGGTATACCCTGATGCTCTTTCTTCTATTTTTTAGGCTGTCACTCAGAGGTTCAATTGGTGGAGACTGGAGGAGGTGTTGTAGCTCCTGGAGGCTCCCTCCGCCTCTCCTGCAAGGTTTCAGGATTCACCTTTACTAGTTATGAAATCCACTGGATTCGTCAGTCTCCAGGGAAAGGACTGGAGTGGGTGGCTGGAGTTAGCAGACCTTCTGGAAGTAACCAATGGTATAATTCCAAGGTTCAGGGACGCTTCACCATCTCCAGAGACAATTCCCAAACTTCAGCCTATCTTCAAATGAACAGCTTGAAGCCTGAGGACTCTGCCTTGTATTACTGTGCAAGAGACACAGTGACAACTTCTGCTTTCCTGCTTGTAAAAAAGCCCTGCTTTGCAGCATTTGCAGCTGGAATGCAGGTGCTAGAGGAGGATGAATACAAGGGGGGAAGAAAAGCAAACAGGGACCCAGTGGGGCAACTCCCATGTGAAGTGCACAATACATCACAGTGCCACTCCAAGGCTACATTCAAACAGCCTTTTGTTCCATTCTCCCAGTGTTTCCTTACCTCATGGTTTCTGTCTCTGGTGAGATCTCTCTTTCACATGACACAACAGCTACTTCTGTAAATCTAGTGTAATCCTGTGGAACCTTAGTGCTCATTTCCATGATGATGTATTCCAGAAATCATCCATTTGGAATTCCATCATCCTGGATTTTTGTGCTTGCTGTAATTTTGCCACTGCTTTCAGGAATCACACCATGTGACAACATTTGAGCACTGGTGGAGGAAGAGGAGTACGGGGGGAACACACCACCCCTGGCAGCGCAATTCTGGTGGGGTGCCATCACGGCTGCCAAGTCCCCACAGGCGGCATAACAGGCCCCCAGAATGCACGTCTAGCTGTTGCGGGTGGCACACCATGCCCTCAGGATGCAAGCCAGCCCTGCCCCCACCTAAACTCCGCCTCCCCAATGCTGGAGCATGAAGCTTTGCCACTGCTTTTGAGGTGCTATTCAGGCATACAGTTCTTCTGGGATACAGTCCTGTATCTTGATTTCAGTTGCAATCCTCCATTTTTATAGGGAGTTGTCCTTTGTTCTGAAGCCCAGAGGCAGAGCAAGCCAATTGGGCACATGCAGCGGTGCACGTGTCCTGTGCCCAGCGGTGGAGTGAGCCGGGGCAGGATACTCCATGGGGCTCCGAGGACACTGCCTGCCTCCTCCCACTCAGCCGCCCTACAGCTGAGGGGGAGGCAGCGGGTGGACCGTTTGTGGCAATATGGAGCCTGCGGGCACCCAAGCCACCGCGTCACTCCCAGGAGAGGTGTGTGGCTTGTGCACTGCAGGCCCCACCGTGAGTGCCTCCCAGCATTTTGTCACCCCTCTTAGAGGAATATACAAACCTACTGTGGTAACAACTGCTAAATTGGACACTGGAAAATAATAGCTTGTTATATAGACTTGGCTTGCCTTCAGAACCATAGTTTGCCCAACAGCTGTAGTGATGCTTTTACCTTACTACATATGCAAATTATTGGAGATTGCTTCCTCTTTAAATCCACCAGGCACCCTGCCTTCCTCAGCCACAGGACCCTGAATACGTGGGGTCAGAATTTGCTCAAACCTTTCCAAGCATTAGATGGCAAAAATGATAGTTTTGCTTCAGCTTGTTTTCTTTTCAGCATTTTTAGAGGTAAATCCATCCTTTCAAATCAACAAGAGTTGGACGGCAAGACTGCTAATAATATGCAGAAGAGATAATTGATATCTCTTTTTTTCCTAGGCATCCAATCGGAGATCCAGCTGGTAGAATCTGGAGGAGATGCAAAAAAGCCTGGAGAGTCCCTCCGCCTTACCTGTCAAGCCTCCGGGTTCACCTTCAGCAGCTATAGCATGAACTGGGTGAGACAAGCACCAGGAAAAGGCTTGGAATGGGTGGCATATATATCTGGTGGTTCAACTGACATTCGCTACTTGAATAAAGTGAAGGGGCGCTTCACCATCTCCAGGGACAATTCAAACAGCCTGCTCTATCTGCAAATGAATAGCCTGGCAGCAGAAGAAACAGCCATGTATTACTGTGCAAAGACACAGTGAAAGATTTCCCATTAGACCTTAGACAAAAACTCTTCATTGCATTCCATTAGTGAAGTTTCCAGATGGGGCACCAAAGCACCACAAATCAGATACTCTCAGAGCAGAGCAGAAAAAACAACAACAAGTGAATAACAATATCTGCTACTACAGGTAACATCTGTTCCTCTTTGGCCCATTTCTAGCCTGTTGGGAGTTGTCCCATGATCATCTTGTTCCAACCCAGTAAACCCATTCAAAGCAAATTCATCCTGCCCATTCCTTTCTTTCTTTCTCTCACAGGGCTTCATTATTCCCTCACAATTTCTGTTCTTTCACAAATTCTGATTACAGTGGAAGATATTCAGGAGCAGCTTCTGCCGCCAGCATGTTGTGATCCTCCTGGACTGGGAATGAAGTAATTGGGAAATACTATGTTCATTTATTGAAATTCAGAGAAACTTATGTTTTCGCCTAGGTAAGTAAAACAACAGCAATTTACAGTTCTTTCCCCATCACAACACAATGCCCAGGACTGCTACATTGTTCCTTCCAGCTTGATCCACATAGGTTAGGCAGTTAAGCCTCCTCACATCCCAGCTACTTTCCCCGTGCAGCTAAGGTTCTTCCTTTTCAAGTGTGGTGCCGCACAACTGAGTACCTAAATCAGCAGCCTCCCTGCCTGCCTCACTTGCAATAAAAGCTGGTTTTAGTGAGTGGGGCTTCCAGAAAGGCAGAGTCCCAAGGGCCTGGGCCTAGGGATGAAGTCTGTGGGCTTGACTAGCAAAGCCAGTCAACAAGCGAAGAACCATCAACACCTCCAAAATGCTAGCGCCAACTTGTCTCTTCATAAAACTTTCTTCTTTCTGCTTCTTAGCTGGCACCATTGAAAGGCTGGGACTGATGGGCATCATCATTCCCAATGATAATGGGGACCAGGTTGATGGATGTTGATCTAGTTCTACATTTTGCTACATTATGCCCAAGGCTGGTATTTTAATTATCCATTCTGGGAATTGACTTTCAATCCATCCTTTGGTTCAAAGCACCAAGAGTGGATATTCTGCTACCAATTTCCTTCCGAGCTTGATTCAGTTCAATTTTAACTTCAATATCTTGAGACAACTGCCCTGTTCCTCACCATGGGTGTTGCCAGACAGTTTTGACTGTCCATAGTCACATGTATGCCTATGAGATGGGGTTGTCGGGCTGCTCTGTTATCCTCACAGATATGCAAATACACTGTAAGGAAGAGGCTGCCGCCCTACCCCTAGAATATTTCAGAACTAAAAACTTACTGTAGCATCTTATAAAAAAGAGAGAGATCCGAACCTACCAACAAAGAATAGGAACAACTCCATTATGCCATAACCTCAAAGAAAAAAAATCCTGGTCCTTGGTTTCTGGGGCATTTAACACCAATGACCTCTCTTCTCCACCTATTTTGCCTAGTGGTTAGTTCCTTTGCTTTTCAAGTGCCTTACAGGAAGTTCTTTCCAGTGGGACAGGTTTTCATCATTCTATGCAAATTGATGCCTCCGAGCGCCCTCCAGTTTCATGAGATGAAATAAAAATGTTAATAGATGTTAAACTAGACCCTGATTGCTGGGCTCTTTTGCTGCCCAACCTATTCACAAAGGTAGATATGTCTGGACTTATGCCACACACAGGCATGGACAAGTGCAATCATCGTTCCAATGTACAAAAAGGGAGAGTGCACATTAGCATCCAACTACAGACCAATAAGCCTCCTCTCCATATTGGGGAAGCTATATGCTAAACAACTTCTGGGAAAGCTTACCCAGTGGATGTCCCAATTTGCATTACCAGGCCCTGAGCAGGTGGGCTATTTCCAGGGAAAAACCACCTTGCATCATTGTGTCATACTTTCCCACCTAGTGAATAAATACTCTAGTGTTCTTAATCAAAAACTTTGTACAGCGTTTCTGGACCTAAAAGGAATCTTTGACTCAGTCCTGAGGGAGCTGCTCTGGAACAAACTGTCCATATTGAACATCAATGAAAGGTTACTCTTTCTCATCTGAAAAGTATACACCTCAACGTTCTGTCAGGTGAGATGCTCCCAATAAGGCAGGCTCACCCCCAAAAATCTTTGCCAACAAAGGCAAATTACTCCTCTTCTTCTCTATGGACATTTATCTGGGGAAGAATCATGAATTAAGAGTTCAGAGAAAAGGGGGTTATTATATGAAGCACATACAAATCAGTTGAACCACTTCACTGCCTTAAAAGCTGCCCTTTCCAATTCAGCCAGCTAAGACTGAGCCAGTCAAGAAGGTGATCCAAGCAAACATGATTCTTTGGTTAAACCTCCTGCTCTTCTTGACAGCTCTCCCAGGTAATCTTTCTCTCACTGGAAATCCTGGGCTCACCACCCAAATCATTGGCTCACCATCCAATGCCAACAAAGGGGCAAAACAGGATTACATCTTAGCCCTGAATTTATTCAACCTTTTCATAAATGACCTTGCACCCTGTTTACACAGGGTGGATGGCCATTGCCTGAAGCTCAGCTCCATCCACGTTTTCTCTTACTATATGCTGACGACACAGTCATCTTGTCTTGCAAAAGGGTTGGCGTGAAGTGGCTCCTGTGCTGCTGCCAGGAATATCGTACAGCCAATATTGTTTTCTCAAGATATTGGAAGCCTCATAGATGGCAAACCAGTGGAAACCAGTTGGAATAGGTTAAAAACTTTAAATACCTAGGCATCTGCCTCCAATATAACACTTCCTGAAAATACAATTGTAACCTTGCACCTAACGGAGCGGATACTCTAGCTCTGGCTATCACCCGTTTCTTCTTTAACAGAGGGAATTTGTGTGTCCAAGCTGCACTACAGGTTTGTTTGCAATATTTTATTTGTCCTCATGAAATGTTTTCAGTATCTTGGTGCAATTTTTCTCCAATATATACATTTATGTATGCAATTTAACCTAAATGCAAAGTGTTCCCCCTTAAAATAATGTGTTTCTATATGTTTTTTTTTGTTTTTGTTTTTTTTACCATTATGACACAAGCTATCCCCAGATAAATGCATTTCTGGATATATCAGAGGATGGGGGGGGGGGCTTAGAGCCATAGGACTTTTTCTGTTGGTGGTCCTTATGAGGCTACACGTATTTGATGTATGTGATAGTGTCTCCTCAACATTGGTTTGACCCCTGGGTCGATCATCCAGCAGTCAGGCCAGATCTTATTGGTTGAAACCCAATGCCTTTGCCAAACCTCTTACACTTTCATTCAATAAGGTTGTTGCCTAATTTGAACCATACAGTGTCGTCTTGAGTGGTCTATTGGTCAGCGGTGACCTCCAGGGCTATGGGGACACAGCTCCTCTGCATGCAAATTGCTCCACTTCTCCTCTGTGGCCCTTTAGCTGGGGAAAAATTGTGAATTAAGAGTTCAGAGGAAAGGAGGTTATTATATGAAGCACATGCAAATCAGCTGAAAGGCTTCACTGCCTTAAAAGCTGCCCTTTCTAATTCAGTCCTGCAACCTCCAGCCAGATAAGACTGAGCCAGTCAAGAAGGTGATCCAAACAAACATGATTCTTTGGTTAAACTTCCTTCTCTTCTTGACAGCTCTCCCAGGTAATCTTTCTCTCACTGGAAACTCTGGGAACTTGCACACTTTTCTACACATGTATTCCCTGATGCTCTTTCTTCTATTTATTAGGCTGTCACTCAGAGGTTCAGTTGGTGGAGACTGGAGGAGGTGCTGTAGCTCCTGGACGCTCCCTCCGCCTCTCCTGCAAGGCTTCAGGATTCACCTTTACTGATTATGCAATCCACTGGATTCGTCAGTCTCCAGGGAAAGGACTGGAGTGGGTAGCTGGAATTAGCAGACCTTCTGGAAGTAGCCAATGGTATAATTCCAAGGTTCAGGGACGCTTCACCATCTCCAGAGAAAATTCTCAAACCTCAGCCTATTTGCAAATGAGCAGCTTGAAGCCTGAAGACTCTGCCTTGTATTACTGTGCAAGAAACACAGTGACAACCTCTGCTTTCCTGCTTGTACAAAAACCCCAGAAGCTGCTTCCCAGCAGATGCTGGAAATAACCTAGCAAAGGATTGGAATGGCTCATTTGGTATTATGATCCCACCTCCTGGGTACAGTTGTTATTCTTCTGCAATGCAAGGGCAATTATGGGCCTCTAAAGGTGACTCCAGCTTCCATCTGCAATTGAACAGCCTGAGAGCAGAAGACATGGCCTTGTACTACTGTGTGAGAGACATGGGGCTTGTCCACACTTCTGTTTGTCCAGCATTTAGAAAGAATGGGTCTAAGAGGTTTTCTGCATGCCTCATGCTTTCTAGGCATAGGATTAAGGGGTGTCTGGTTTGCCACACCGCTTTCCCAAAGAAAGTCCATTCTTTACCACAAATATCATTCTTTTGAAGAAAACCCCATTGACGTTTTCCTGTGGGGAAGTGGTGAAACAAGTGGAAGTGTGGAAGAGGCAACAGTATGAGAGATCCCAGCAGACCTCAGGGGGGAAAAACCTGTTTCCTGCATTCACTTTAGTAAAGAGATCCCAAAGGGGGCAGCAGAGAACCATGAATCAGAAACCCACAAAGCAGACACAACCAAGTAAGATATTGTGTAATAAGTATTATATAACTGTTATATTAACTTTCATATTGTATCACAGTGTGGTATGCTGGCCTGACAGCCATGGACAGAAAGTCTCTACAGATGGTGGTGAATACAGCACATGATATCAAGGGCTGTCCCTTGAGTCCGCTAGATAACATTGCAAGGGATCGTTGCCTTAGGAGAACAACAAAAAAATAAAAAATAAAAAATCAGGGAGGACTCACATCCCCGCCAGCACCTCTTTAATCTTCTACCCTCAGGCAGGAGATATAGAAGTATAATCAGTCGTACCAACAGGCTAAAAATAGTTTCTATCCATGGGCTGTCAGGGTGTTGAAAAGAAAATAACATAGCACAACTGACTTGCACGGTGGTGTGTTGTGCGATAAGCACACAAAGTGCAATGAGATTGAGTGTTGGGGGGGGGGGATTGGTTAGGCTTGGTTAATTTCATTGTATCCGGGTTGTACATTGACAGTAAAGGTATTATTATTATATTAGCAACACACAGTGCTTTTTTTCTTGGGAGGACGCATACCCCTAAACATTTTGTGAATCTAAGTTTGGCCTCAATGAGAGGCAGTATTTCAATATCAGTAGGGGAATGTGAGTACCCCTAAACATTATTTTTAGAAGAAGAAGAAAAGCACTGACAATACTGAATAATAGTTCTAATGTAAAGTGGTTTTAATGGCATTAAATGACTAAGGTTGTAAATACA
Organism: Podarcis erhardii; assembly: GCF_964252035.2. Taxonomy (NCBI): domain Eukaryota; kingdom Metazoa; phylum Chordata; class Lepidosauria; order Squamata; family Lacertidae; genus Podarcis; species Podarcis erhardii. The sequence goes on along the minus strand of NC_138502.1, from coordinate 6,864,685 downwards.
ATCTGAAATGATAATTCAATCACCAAAATGAAAAACAACTGATAAAAATTCAGCCAAGGCACTTCCTTGTCATCTCCCAGATGTTCTCCAGCAGAAGCTTATTCAATGTAACATGAGCCAATCTTCCCTCTGTTTTGAGGGGGGGGGGGAGGTTGAGTTGGCTGGGGCTCATGGGAATTATAGCCCAGAATGATCAGTGGGGACCAGGCTGACGGATGTTGATCTTAGTCTCTTGGAATATTATGTCCCAAGGCTGGATATTAAACTATCTTTAATGAGTGTCCTAGTTGGAAGCACCAGGAGTAGAGATTCTGCAAGCAGTTTCATTCGTAGCTAGATTCCATTCAGTTTTACTTAAATACCTTGAGCCAACTTCCCCTCTCTGTTCCTCACCAAGCAAATCAGCAGCAATTCTTTGATAGCCCAAAGTCACACATATGGAAATTGGGTTGCTGAAGGCCTGTGCTGCTCTTTTATTCTGACAGGTATGCAAATTCATAGGCAGATTCCTGTTCGAACCTGCCATATACGTTCCCTGCCCCTGTGATACCCACTCAAACAACCACTGTGTGTCCCTGCCTTGGTTGCCACTTTCTTCTTAACCTCCCTCATTGTAAAAGAAGGAAAAATGACACCTTGGTTTCCAGGTGTTTTCCTTTTAGTAATATTCAAAGGTATTTATTATTCTTTCATATAGGACAACTGTTATATTATCGTGGATAATGAACCCAGAGTTTAATTCTAGGTTTTTCTTTTAGGTGTCCAGTCACAAATCCAGCTCAAAGAATCAGGAGGGGGTGTCAAAAGGCCTGGAGATTCCCTCCGCCTCTCCTGCCAAGCCTCTGGGTTCAACTTCGGAGGCTATGCAATGAACTGGGTGAGACAAGCTCCTGGAAAGGGCCTGGAATGGGTGGCCTATATAGGTACATCTTCAACTCCCATTTACTACTCGGATTCTGTCAAAGGAAGATTCACCATTTCCCGGGATGATTCAAGCAGCCAGCTGTCTTTGCAAATGAACAACTTGAAGCCAGAGGACACTGCTGTTTATTACTGTACAAGGCACACAATGAGAGGAAGTAAATCTAACCTCAGACAAAAACTTTCCTTTGCAAACTTATTAGAAAAAAATCTTCCTGGTTGCAGCGAATGAAGTAGTTAGTTCAAGCAAAAACCTTAATTGGAAACTGGCCCCATTGTTTATCTTTGGATTTGAACTGTGCTCTTGGAGTATCGTGGACTAGTTGTGAGAGACACAGTGACCCTATTCAGGTGTTCTGAAACACTAGCCAAGCAATGAGAATGGAAGATGCTCCATCCCTTCCCCCTGTTCTGCTATCTTGCCATATTCAGTAGGAAGTAGGCATATAACTGCATTTGGCTGATATTGTAGCATTCCTGATCATGGGAAGGGCTATAAACATGTTCAGCCAAACCTGCTTAAATTCCCCTTTCCGAAGCATGAGGGTGGTGGAGACCAAGGGCGTGGGGGTGGGCTGCACAGACATCCATACTCCCTCTACATACTTTAACCCCCACCCCCAATCGCTTTGAATGCTTGAGTGGGGCTGAATTCCTTGCACATGTGGATCTGGAAGAGAGGCCAGCAACAAGGGCCTTGTATCAGTGCATCCCTAGGAATATGTCATGTCCCAAAGGAGCAACCCGATTGCTAGAGCCATACCTTCCAACATTCCTCAAATGAAAATAGGGATATTTCTCATTCCCCGTCAGCTTGACTCTCCATTTTTTGGGTCCCCCCACCCCGAGCATTTTCAATACCCCAACAGTGGGAATTGACTGGGAATTGCCTTTCCATCTGCAAGCAAGTCCAAGCGGGTCTGTTGGGATGGTTGACTCTGAGTAGTAGACAAAACAAATTCATGCTCCAGAGATACTTTTTGCTCTTTTATTCTGAGAAGGATATGTAAATCTGTTGTGCTCCCACCTGCTAAACTTGTACATTAGGAAATAATATGCTCGTTTCAAAACCCAGGCTTACCTTCAGAGCCAAAGGGTTGTAGTAATGCTTTTATATATTGATAGGTATGCAAATTTTCACTGACCATTTCCTCTTTAAATCAGGCAGACATCCAATCTTCCTCAACTACAAGTCCCTGAATTGCTGGGGCCAGGTTTTGCTCAACCCTCTTCAAGCACTAGACAGGGAAAACGATACTTTTACTTCTTGTTTTCTTTTCAGCAATTGTTGGAGGTAAATCCATTATTTCAAATGAAGAAGGATTAGATATTCTGGCAATTGATGGTGTGCAAAAAGTCTCATTAGGATCTCTTCCTTTCTAGGTGTCCAATCTGAGGTCTAGCTAGAAGAATCTGGAGGGGACATAAAAAGGCCAGGAGAGTCCCTCCGCCTCTCCTGTCGAGCCTCTGGGTTCAGCTTCATCAGATATGCTATGGTATGGGTGAAACAAGCTCCAGGAAAAGGCTTGGAAAGGGTGGCACATATATCTGCAGATTCAGTTTACATTTACTACTTGGATAAAGTGAAGGGGCACTTCACCACCTCCAGGGACAATTCCAACAGCCTTCTCTATCTGCAAATGAACAGCCTGACAACAGATGACACAGCTGTGTATTACTGTGCAAGAAGATACACTGTGAGTGGAAGTGAAGCAAAAACTGTCCGTCCCTCACAGCCCTTCACCTTATATGGATTCTATGAACATAACAGAGTGGTTCCTTCTATAACCCAAATTATGAAAATTGTATTGTGAAATGCAATTGGGGAAAGACCACAGAGAGAGAGGTGTGGGTAGAAACTATTCTACCAAATAAAGGGAAATTTTACATTTGATGCTCTACTACTTCTGCCTGTGTCTCAATATACCAGGGGCATGTGACACACCGAAGGTGGCAGAATAATGGAATGTGGCTCTTGGGTGGCACAGGTTTGCCAGCAAGAGAGGCAGAGCTAGGAAGCAGAGAAAACAGAAGTTCCTCTCTCTTCCGTCTCCCCTTCCAGTCTGCTGCTGCTAATAACCCTTTTGGAGCCAAACAGCAGGAAACTCTTGGCTGCTCCAAGCAGAGAGCATGGAAAGCATACATGCCATCTATGAGGGGGAGAGTGAGGGGCTGAGGGCCCCCGAGTTTTCAAGGGGACCAGCCCCCCCCCCCCAATATGCATCAGCCGTGCATGCATGCTGTACAACATGCTCACTTTAATCCTGCAGTCCATACAGAGTGCACACAACACATTGGCATGGTGCACAGCATTCAGCGTGTGCGACTGAGGTAACAATGATGCACCATGTTTGAGCACAGCATGGGCATGGCATACAATGTGTGTGCATGACATCAGCACACTGTGCAGCATGCTGACATCTCTTGCACACATCTCGCATGCTGGCACCCTCAATCCTGGTAGCAAGGCAGTGCACTTGAAAGAGAGGCACTTGACTTGCAGGGTGTTCATCCACTTGGGGGGCAGCCCCCTCAGATATTGTATGGGGGCCTGAAGGGAGCTTGGCTACTAGGAGATGATACCAATGGAAGGCAGGCATGAACTTACCCTGACACTAACCCAGATTTTACCAGCTCTTTTATATATGGCTCCTTGTTGGAGGAAGGGCTCATGCAAATTCCTCATGGAGACTGTGGGATTCTTGGGGCAGCTGTTATCTCCTTCAATATAAATTGATCCTTTTCTCTCTGACCCAAAGCCTCCTCTTTCTTACCTCTCTAGCACATAACTTTCTTAATACCGTGAAGTTCTTGTGGTTCTTGTTGTCTTTGGTGGCCATTACAAAAGGTAAGTGCAAAGTCTGTGGGAAGTTCAAAATTTTAGTGTATTTCAAGTGGTGATTATGTGACGTTCAAACACTCATTGAAATCTTCTCTGTTTCCAAGGGGTCTTCTCAGATGTTCAACTTGTATCATCTGGGCCAGGAATGGTGAGACCAGGAGAGGACCTCAGCCTGCTCTGTAAAGTCACAGGTTTCTCCATCTCCACTCAGCATTCTGTCTGGCACTGGTTCCGTCAAGCTGCTGAAAAAAGTCTAGAATGGATTGTAGCAGTACACCCCTATGATGGGACTAAGTGGTATGCCCCTTCTCTGAAGAGCCGAATAACCATTTCTTCAGATTCTTCCAAAAACGAGTTTTCTCTCCAGCTGAACACTCTGGCAGCTGCCGACTCAGCAGTGTATTTTTGTGCCAGGCAATACACAGTGAGACACAGCAATTGGTGCTGTGTACAAAAAGAGGAAAGTGATTTTGAATGCAGAAATGTGGTTCTAATAAATGACGATCAATAAATAAGTATGTCAAAACCATGTGAAATGAAAATCAGCACAAAGTGAGACAAGGTATCTTGGGGCTATATACAAAAGGGGAAAGTCTTTCAGAAACAGAATCTCTGTTTTCTGTTCTGTGCATGTAAGATATAGCAACATCATATACTTGAAATATCCTACCCTAACCCAGAGGTTGCTGTTTAGGCAATACATGAACATAATATCCAAATAACATAATTTCTTATCTCAGACTACCATTCGTATAGAAGGTGATAAATGATTTCTGTTAAACAAAAACCTTTTATAATGTGAGGGAAGTCATCTGTTTTCATTTTTACATAATACAGTAAAAGTGAACAGTTACAAAACAGTCTTCGTGCCAGGTTTTTAAATTTAATTTTCCACAAGTGCTATTTGCCATAGTTTGGTGGCCCAATGTATCTCCCTATTATGAGCCTGTATTAATATTGCCCCCTCTTGTGTTGACATACTTCTGCAAAGCCATGAGCTGATCTGTGCCACTGTTGGGCTTGATATTAACAGGTATTGTAATTCCTGGATCAGGCAGAAGCTTGGCAAAGGATTGGAATGGTCCTTTTGGTATAATAGCTTTGAGGTCAATTGTTATTCTTCTGCAATAGAAATGTGACACTTGGTTTCATATGGTAGCTCCAGTTTCCATCTATCTGCAGATGAGAAGCCTGAAAGCAGAAGATATTGTATTACTGTGCAAGACACACAAATCCCACCAGACCTCAGACAACAACCGTTTGTTGCATTCACTTTAGTAAAGAGTTCCCAGAGGGGGCACCACAGAACCACAAAACAAAAATTTACAGAACAGGGCTGACATCAGAAGGGAAGATGTTTAACAATAGCTATTAATAATACTATTAATGAGCACTCACACTTTACACTGTGGGTGCCCTTTGCGGGATCACGCGCGGCACTTCAGACCCCAGGGAACTTACGGGTTCTGTGAGCTGGCCTGCCCCTCAGTGTTATTCTTTGGAGGTTCACGCTTAGCCTCAGTTAGTCAATTTAAACTGCTGGGAGGTGGGGCCAGTCATATAAATAAGGAGTGGAGTTGGCAGCAGCCAGGCAGTCTGCTTAGGAGTTCACCCACCCAACCCTCCCTTTGTTTAATGTTTCTTGTTTGCAGGTTAACCTTTTTCTTCCTGTTTAGTGGACGCTGCTACGGTCTTTTGACTGGTTCCTGTTGAAGAACCGGGAATAAATTTTCCTGCATTGGCAGGTTTGGTCTTCCCCATAACAATTCGTCACAACTTTGGCAGTTTAAGGCCTTGGTCTTTTGCGTGGACAGGCAGAGTCCCCAGATCCCGAGTGGTCCCCCCGTCATGTGGAATAACGACTCTAGACAACGTGCTATGGGATTAAATTGGCCACAACTTTATTAAATTTCAAATGTGGGTAGACCTTGGCTCAGGCATTGGGCGTTCTCCCTCCCTAGTCCCCAGCCGGGGACCTAGGGAGCATCAGGGTTATCCAGTGTGTGTGGGGGGGATGGGCCGGCTCTGGAGAACATATGTTCAAGCAGAGATAGCCGCCCCCGTTACGCCGCCGCAGGGGAGAGCAATGATGACCTTTCGGCGTACGGCCAAAGCCTCCCTTCAAAAACCCCTTTAACGGGGAACCCTGGTATCGCTGCCGCAAAGAGGAAGATGGACTAAAGGATTCCGCCCAAGGCCTGATACCGCCACCCGAGACCGCAAAGATTGCGGTCTCGCCGCCAAGACTACCTACATCTGAAAAACCCCTTTGCCATCCTCCAACCAGTCAATCAGGCCATGCCTGATGTCGCTCAGCCAACGCTCGTTACCACGGTCCGATAGGTGCACGCCATCGGGCCGGAATAGCTCCTTCATGTAGACTTTAATGTTGGGGTGTTTTGCGACCCGACCTCCGATGCGAGTGATTGCAGAGCGCACTGCCCTATTGATTCTTTCAATGGTGTAATTAAGTCTAGTGGGATTGATGTTGCCACGCCAATGCAAGCGTGGCAGAAGTTCAGACCAGAAAATCGTGATGTTGGGGTGAGCGGCATGTACGCTTTCCAGGTCCGCGATCGCTGTTTTAATCAGAATTATGCTTTTTTGCACGATCAAGTCATTTTCGCCAAGGTGGAGCACAACCGCGTTTGGCGGATGGCGGAACGCAAGTTCGTGACGCAACCGAGGGAGGAGGGCATCCCATCGCATTCCACGTTGGCCGAACCAAGAAATGGAGATCTTTGGCTGCGGACCCAGGTGTTCTCCGCCTGGACCAGTAGTGGCATGGATGGCCGCCCAATGCACTATGCTGTGGCCGAAGATCCACACATGTTTGGGGGTTGAGCCTGAAAGAAAGGATTATATGGTATCTGTCAGTGACTGCTGGTTGTTTCGAATATAGCCTTTGAAGGCAGCTGAACGCCACCGCCCCATTGTTTTTATGTGTTCTGCCGGGAGGCCGCTCGCAGCTGCCGAGGTTGCTGCACCAATACGAAATGAATGCCCGGAGAATTGTGCCGGGTCGCCTCCACAAGCATGGATGGCCTTACGCAATATTGAGACAAATTGGCAACGGGTCATGGGGCGGCCTGATGCATGAATGAGGAGGGGGCCTGGTCCAGGAGGACGTACCTTCAGGAATTTGCGTGTGTCCGCGACAGGGCATGGTCCAGTGTGTGGGGAGGAGGCTAGACTTAGCGCGGAACCCCTACCTAGTTGATCGGTTTTGGACACTTGGATTTTGACTTGTATCATGCGTCTGTCAAGGTTGATATCAGCCAGAGACAAGCCCCTGCGATGAGGTGACAATGTGCCCCCTATGCACTCCCCGATACGGAGTGCACCAAAGAAGGCCAGGGAGAAGGCTGCCCTGAAGAGCCTGACCTCATAGTTGGACCAGCAAATACTGGGGCGCATCCCAGATCAGCTGGAGGATTTCTATGGTTACTGGCCTCCTCTTATCTGGAATGGGCGGGTGGGAGCGACGCCACCCTGCAATAAGCTTCCTTACGTGGAAAGTGTTACAGGGGTCTGGGAGCCAAAAACAGTTGCTTAAGTAGGAGATAGCGGCCTTGTGCAGGCTGATGGTTTTAAGGGCCATGCCCCTACGCTTTAGGTGAACCAGATATTTTAGAACATCAGACTCCTTAGCTGTACGCCTGCGACGTAAGCCAAACTTATCTCTGAACCCCTCGAATTGGGACCATGCTCTGGTGTAGGACCGCAGCGTTGATGGTGCAAGGGCGCTCAGAACTCCTGCTGTCACTTCTCCCGTCCAATTTCCCAGAGGTCCTCCGGAAAGGCTTCTGGGAGTTGATCGGCCTCGGGTGCTAGGTCGCGAAAGCGCTCCATCTGAAATCGAGACAGGGCATCTGCGATGTCGTTATTGAGGCCCGGGATGAACCGCGCAGAAAAGGAGATGTTACTTTTCAGACATTCCAGCACGAAGAGACGGAGCACGCGAATTACCCTGTTGGATTTTGCGGATTGCTTCGCAATGATTCTTACCACCGCCTGGTTGTCCGACCAGAAGCACACCCTGGTGTCCTTGAGGAGGTGCCCCCAAACACGGAGAGCCACTAGGATTGGGAAGAACTCAAGGAAAGTTAAATCACGTGTAATGCCCTCCTCATGCCAAGATGTCGGCCAAGGCTGCGCGCACCAGTGACCCCTGAAGTAGACGCCAAAGCCAAAGCGACCAGAGGCGTCAGAGTGCACCTGTAGCTGTTCCTTAGGCAGCAGCCAATCTTGCCAGAAGGACACCCCATTGTAACTTTCCAGGAAGGTTAGCCATATTTTGAGGTCTTCCCTTATGGTGTGGGTGACCCTGATGTGGTGATGGGGGGCAACACCGCCAGCCGTGAGACGGGCTAGGCGTGCGCAAAAGGCGCGACCGGGCGAGATAACCCTGCATGCAAAGTTGAGGTGAGCATTGTTCTTGGGGAATGGCGTCATTTACTGACCCACCCTTTGGGTAAGAAAGGTTATGTATTAATCGAAACTCGCATGGGGCCTTCTTAGGTACAATACCTAGTGGAGACACTATGAGGTTAGGAAATGGAGGTTCTGTGAAGGGACCTGCCACTCGCCCCAGCAAGCGTTCTTTGGTAATCTTCTTCTCGGCAATGTGTGGCATATCTCGGACAGACTTTTGGTTGGGGGGATTGGTGCATGAGGGGGTGCCTACCACTGGGATGCGGAAGCCTTCCTTAAAGCCCTCCTCAATGTATTTTGCTGCCTCTTTATTGGGGTACTGGTGTAACAAAGGCAGCATTGCTGATAGGGATATGGGTGAGGGGGCTAGGGAAAGGAGAGCACTATTTGCGGGCATTGTTTTTGCTTTGCTGAGCGCCAGAGGAGCCTGAAGAGGCTCCGGCCTCTCTTTTGTCTTGAGATGCGCCTGCGCCTGATCCGCGGGAACCTCGAAAAAGCTTCTTCCCCCGAGAACATTTCATGGTGGGGTGAGATCCACTACAGCGCTCGCATTCATGAGCAAAGCGACATTTTTCTCTGAAGCAGGAGCCGTTGTTATACTCCCAGCAAGATCTCTTGGGGGCCTTGGATTGATATTTGGACTGCTTCACATTGTCGGGCCCTTTCTTGAAGAGCGGCGACACCAACTCAGACCACACGTCATCATCTTTGATATCCCATCTAACTGTGTCGTCCACTGCCGCCCGTTCCCTGAATGCCTGGTCATAGGCGAGTGCCGCCTCCCCCCCAGACATGGCTTCAGCCTTTAGGATGATGAGTAGGTAGTTGGTCAGGTGCCAACCCCTGTCAGGGTAACTAGCGACTATAATACCCATGTAAGTGGTGTATGCAGTGAGCCAATTACGAAAGGTACGCTCAACACTCACTTTTTTATCTTTTTTCCTCTGCTCGGCGGATTTAGATTTTAGGGCTGTCGAAGCGGCAGGGGATAGCAGATCAAACAAATCCACGAACTCCCCATTAAGGATGCGTTCCCGCAACTTCTCGCGCAGGCGAATGCCTGGGGGCTGGTCGGTTCTTTTGTGGTTGGATTTCCTAATTCTACCTCTGGAGTCAATGCCCTCCTCCCCGCAAGGCGCGATAGCACCATGTTCACGCCTGTGCCTCCGGTTGCGGCGCCGCCAGACCCAGTGCGGCAGCCCTGGGGCGTCGGGGCCTGTAACCCAATAGCCTTTGATGCTCCCCCCCTGTTCACTATCAGTGGAGCTGGACCTACCTGAGGAACTAGATGATCCAGACGAGTCCCTCTTGGACTTGTGGCCCCTCCTCCTGGACTTGTGGTGCTTCCTCCCGCGATGACGCGACCTGCGCGACTCAGGGCTCTTGTCACTCTTGTACCTGTCTGAGGAGCTGGAACGGGGGGACCTACCTCTGCGCCAGGTGGATGCGGATGATGAGCGTGATCCCCCTTCCTGAGCACGGCGGTCAGCGGAGCTGTTACTGCGTCCTCGCCTGCGTCTGTGAGGTGACACAGAGCGCCCTCTGCGCGAATCCCGCCGCTCAAGACGGCGCCTCAGCCGGGCAATGGTCCTATCCCTACTGTCACCACGCGCCGAGTGCGAGAGACTGCTACTAAGGGAGGAGCGGGTAGAGGAGGAGCTCTCTGTACGTCTCGGCTTGGCGGCCGACCCCTTGCTGGCGTGGCTTGCCAAGGCTAGTGGGCTTATGGACCCAGAAGGCCCTCTAGGTGCCGCTGCCCTCTTGGGCGCGGTCTTTCTGGGCTTGGCCTGCTCCTCCCTGGTCGGACGCGCCTTCCGCTGTCCAGTCGCCTGTCTCTGGGCAGGCTTGGTGGGTGCGCCCCTTACAGTGCCCCTTCTGGTGCGGGGAGGAGAAGCAGCCTGACGCTTTGGCGGCATGGTGTGGGGCTGATAGAGTGGGGTATGCTAGGGAATCCGGAAAACAAGGGGGGGGCAATGATTGGTAGGAAATGCCCGCTATCAATTTGCAAAAACACACTAGTGATAAAGGTAATGGTACAGATAATGGGAGGGGAGGACATAAGGCAAGAACTGAGTCACAGCAGGAATCGCTACTGAAGGCTGCAAAATAAAACAAGCAATAGTTTAGAAATTACTGCACAGATTTCAGTTGAGGTCCATTGGCGGTCTCCCCTCGACGATAATGAGCACGATGCCTGCTGTCCGCTGCACCTGCTGGCAAGTCATGGTGGCGATATGTAAAACCAATACGTACCTAATGAGGCTATAGGTGTGCCTGAGGACCACCGAGGCATGACCGCTGCCACGCGGCCAGATCCAGGATGGCCGCCGCCATGTGGCCACCCCCAAGCAGGCCCTGCACGCCCCCAGCAGAGACCAGTCCTACAGTGGGTTGGCAGGGCCCCGTGATGTGGTTCCACCCCCCGCCACACAGTTTGAGGGGGGGTGGGGCAAGCAGGGACCCACACTGTCCCCCGGGGCCGACTCAGGGGGGGTAAACCCGCCGGCTGCAGAGATCCCCCCTGCTGCCCAGGGGAGGTTCAGAGTTGCCAGCGGCCTCTGCAGCCGGGGGAGGCAGGATCGGGGGGCGGCAGGAAGGCCCCCGACGCCCGGGGGAGGCTCCGGGGCCGCCCAAGGCCCGATTAGGCCTCGGAGCCTCCCGAGGCCCAGCCAGGCCTCTCTGAGGCCCAGCTAGGCCCCCGGAGCCGGGGGGAGGCCATACGGCGCGGCCTGCGCCCCCCCCACAATCGCGGGGGCGGCAGGAAGGCCCCCGCTGCCCAGGGGAGGCTCCAGGGCCGCCCAAGGCCCGATTAGGCCGCGGAGCCTCCCGAGGCCCAGCCAGGCCTCTCTGAGGCCCAGCTAGGCCTCTGGAGCCGGGGGGAGGCCACACGGCGCGGCCTGCGCCCCCCGGCAATTGCGGGGGCGGCAGGAAGGCCCCCGCCGCCCAGGGGAGGCTCCGGGGCCGCCCAAGGCCCGATTAGGCCGCGGAGCCTCCCGAGGCCCAGCCAGGCCTCTCTGAGGCCCAGCTAGGCCTCTGGAGCCGGGGGGAGGCCACACGGCGCGGCCTGCGCCCCCCCGGCAATCGCGGGGGCGGCAGGAAGGCCCCTGCCGCCCAGGGGAGGGCCCGGAGCTGCCCAAGGCCCGATTAGGCCTCGGAGCCTCCCGAGGCCCAGCCAGGCCTCTCTGAGGCCCAGCTAGGCCCCCGGAGCTGGGGGGAGGCCACACGGCGCGGCCTGCGCCCCCCGGCAATTGCGGGGGCGGCAGGAAGGCCCCCGCCGCCCAGGGGAGGCTCCGGGGCCGCCCAAGGCCCGATTAGGCCGCGGAGCCTCCCGAGGCCTAGTAAGGCCCCCAAAACGCGGCAGGCCTCCCTGCGGCCTAAAAAAGGCCGCCTGGAGGCCACAAAGGCCCTGGGGGTGGCCGGGGACCCCTCCGCCACCACCCACCGCACCCCAGGGGCGCCAGGCCTGGCAGGGAAAGGGGAAGGGGCCGCGTGTGGCATTGCCCCCCCCCCCGCGGCCCACACGCCCCCGCAGGCATGGGGGGGCAGCCAGAGGGGGCCCCATGCCATCACCCAGCACCCCAGGGCATCAGGGCCCGCCTAGGGAAAAGGATCCCCTTTTAAAAAGGGGGATCCTGGAATCCATTACCCCCCCCCGCTAGCCCTTGGAACCCAATCGCGGGGGGGGGGGGGAGGCCAAAGGCCCCAGGCTTACCTTTTGGAGCAAGGAAGTCCAGCGACGTCCTTCCAGGAGAAGCTCTGGAGCCAAGTGGCGATTAACAATTAAGATCCACCCTCTATTGTGTGGGCAGGTAATCCCTCCCCTTACCTGGCCTGGTTTCCCTGGCAACACTTCCCCCAGGTGGGATTGGACAACTCGCTGGGGTAGGCGGGGACCTCCAGGTATCCCACCTGGGGGAAGGCAAAGCCTATGCTGATGGGGCCACTCCAGATCCAGGGCTGCACGCGTCCACGCAAAAGGCGCCCCCCGTTTTAAGTGGGGAGCGGTCATTCTTCCATAAAATTGGGGGGGGGAGTGATGACTCACCCCCCCCTGCCGTGGCGATTCCAGGGTCCCCTATTAAAGGGGTTGTCATATGGGTGTCACTGGCCATATGCTGAAAGGTTGTCAGTGAACTACCCTACGTGCAGGGATATGGGGTGGGCTGCCTGCATACACATGCATCTTGCAGAGCACCCCCATATCCCAGTTACCCTGAGGAGCCCCAGTTCTCCCGGCTGGGGGGCTGGGAGGGACACACACCCAATGCCTAAGCCAAGGTCTTCCTACAATTGAAAGTTTAATAAAGTTGTGGCAAAATTTTAATTCCTTAACACGTTGCCACAAGTCATTATTCCATTTTGGTGGTCCCTGGGAGCTGGGAAAGTTGCCGCCTGGTCATGCAATATTACTAATACTATTAATATTATTACTGCTAATAGTTTCACAATAGCTATTAATAATACTGAAAAACTTTTATTCTTTGGTCCAGATCCAGCCTTGTTGTGAGTTGCCATTTCATTCATCCTGTTCCTACCCACTAAGTCAGAGCACAGCAAAGTTCACCCCACCTTCATCAATACCATACCATCCAACATTTCCCAACCCACATCTAGGATGCCCCCTACTGACACCACCCAGGTTCCCTCCCAGGCGCCAATTCAGAAATCCAGCACAAAGAATCCGGAGGGGACATTAAAAGCCCCATGGAGTCTCCCCTCCACTGGACTGGGTATGAAAGGCTCCTGGACAAGGCCACAAATGGTTGGCCAAAATAAGCACATCTTCACCTCCTGTTTACTTCTTGGATTCTATTAAAGGAAGATTCGCCATTTCTAGGGATGGTTCAGTCAGCTCTCCTCACAAATGAACAACTTGAAACCCGAGGACACAGCTGTGTGTTACTGTCCAAGAGAACCACAGTGAGAGGAAGTGAATCTAAAGAGCGGCAAGGCCCTCTTTTGCTCAAATCTTTCTGGGTTGACCCTGCTGTAAGATAATGTTTTTCAACATTGGATGATAATGGTCTTCGTTTTCAGTGTTCCGAAAGAGTTGGTGGAGGAAGGAGGGAAAGAGAGCAAATCACCTGCAGATCCAGCTATACATATGAGGAGCCTCTCTAGCAAAGCTATAATAAACACACACAACCCTCCCTAGGTCAGCTGCAACAGGGGCAGTGCAACCCATTTCACCTCCTTTGGAGAAATGGGAAGTGTTACTGCTGTACCTTCTTCCGCCTGCCCCCAGCCAAAGATACCCTTACTTATGTTTAGTGGCCAGTTCCGGCAAGATCTAATGAGATCTCACAAGAAGGAGTCACCAATTCTGGTGCTGCTTCTCTACTGGTTTTGCAATATTTTATTTGTCCTCATGAAAGCTTGTCAGCATCTTGGTGCAATTTTTCTCCCCTCTACACATTTATGTATGCAATTTCACCAATATACAAAGTGTTTCCTCTTAAAATAATGTCTTTCTATAATGTCTTTTTTTACCATAATGATGCAAGCTGTCCCCAGATAAATGCATTTCTAGATATATTGGGGGGGGGGGGGGTTAGGACCATAGCACTTATTGAGTTGGTGGTTCTTGTGAAGAGATGTATGGTCAGCTGTGACGTGCAGGGCTATGGGGACACAGCACCTCCACATGCAAATTGCTCCTCTTCTTCTTTGTGGCCCTTTAGCCTGGGAAAGAATTGTGAATTAAGAGGAAAGCAGGTTATTATATGAAGCACATGCAAATCAGTTGAACCATATCACTGCCATAAAAGCTGCCCTTTCCAATTCAGTCTTGCCACCTCCAGCCAGCTAAGACTGAGCCAGTCAAGAAGGTGATCCAAACAATCTGCAACACAGAAGAGACATGATTCTTTGGTTAAACCTCCTTCTCTTCTTGACAGCTCTCCCAGGTAATATTTCTCTCACTGGAAACTCTGGGAACTTGCACACTTTTCTACACAGGTATCCCCTGATTATCTTTCTTCTATTTTTTAGGCTGTCACTCAGAGGTTCAGTTGGTGGAGACTGGAGGAGGTGCTGTAGCTCCTGGAGACTCCCTCCGCCTCTTCTGCAAGGCTTCAGGATTCACCTTTACTAGTTATGAAATCCACTGGATTCGTCAGGCTCCCGGGAAAGGACTGGACTGGGTGGCTGGAGTAAGTGGTTCAGGAAGTAGCCAATGGTATAATTCCAAAGTTCAGGGACGCTTCACCATCTCCAGAGACAATTCTCAAACTTCAGCCTATCTGCAAATGAACAGCTTGAAGCCTGAGGACTCTGCCTCGTATTACTGTTCAAGATTCACAGTGTGAACATCTGCCTTCCTGCTTGTACAAAAAGCCCTGCTTTGCAGCATTTGCAGCTGGAATGCAGGTGCTAGAGGAGGATGCATTGTCAACAAGACAGGAAAGAAAGAAAGCAGGAACCCTGTGAGGCAACTCCCATGTGAAATACACAATACATTGCTGTTCTTCTCTAAGGCTGCATTCAGACAGTGTTTCATTCCATTCTCCCAATGTTTCCTGACCTCATGATTTCTGTCTCTGATGAGATCTTTCACATGACACAACAGCTACTTCTCTAAATCTAGTGTAATCCTGTGGAATCTTAGCACTCATTTCCATGATAATGTAAAAACAAAATTAAAAAATTCCTTCCAGTAGCACCTTAAAGACCAACTAAGTTAGTTGCTACTGGAAGGATTTTTTTTATTTTGTTTTGACTATGGCAGACCAACACGGCTACCTATCTGTAAATGATAATGTAAAACACCCAATTTCAATTCCATTGTCCTTGATTTTTGTGCTTGCTGTAATTTTGCCAAGAGACCCCAAACATCATGTCTGACCCTTTTCAGGCAGCCTAGGACCTCCATGCACACTGCCCAGGCTTGCCTCTCTAGACCCAGAATTTAACACTTTACTGAAATTTCTAACACTTTACTGAATCCAGGTATTTCAGGGAAGTCTCCTCCAACTTATGACAACATAGATGCATCTTACATTTAATACTCAGATGAAGTGAAGAACACTGTGCCTTCTCCAGGGATACACCAAACAGCTTGCTGCCTTTGCAAATGAAGAATCTGACTCCCACATTAATGTTCAGGACAAAGAATGAGATGATGTGAATCTGAAGCCAGACTTCAAAGGCATGTTCATTCTCAAACTCTCCATTTTTCTGGAAGATACTTTCCCAGACTGATAGATGTTATAACAATTGTTTTGTAAGCAGATTGCTGTTTGTTCTAATTTAATGTTAAGAACAGGTTTTCCAGGGAAAGTGGTGGGACAAAGGCAAAACCGCTCAGACTCATGCTTAGAAAGCAAGGCAAACCATTCTGACCCATGACTTCAAGGAACAGGACAAGCAGAAGTGTGGACAAGCCACAGGGAGTTGCCTTCTGATCCACAAGCAAGTCCCAGAGATTCTATTTGGTTGAATTATTCTGAAAAGTGGACAACACAAATTTCTCCTGAATCTCTGCACAGAATAGGATTCTTCTGCATACACATAAGTTAACAGAGAGACTGGTTTGTGTAGAAATGGCATTGATATTTGCCATTTCACACATTACAGGTGAATTTATCTTCCCATCTTTTAGAAAGACAGAAAAAAGAAAGGAAGATGGCTACCTACTTCACCTAGCCCCATTTTGCTCTTTTTTTCCTGAGAGCAATATACAAACATACTGTGGTAACAAATACTAAACTGTACATTAGAAAATAATAGCTTGTAGTGTAGATGAGGCTTGCCTTAAGAGCCATAGTTTGCCCAACAGCTGTAGTGGTGCTTTTACCTTACTACATATGCAAATTAGTAGAGATTGCTTCCTCTTTAAATCCGTCAGACCCCCTCCCTTCCTCAGTCACTCGGAATACCTGGGGCCACAATTTGCTCAACCCTCTCCTGGCATTAGATGGCAAAAATGATAGCTTTGCTTCATCTTGTTTTCTTTTCAGCTATTTTTAGAGGTAAATCCATCCTTTCAAATAAACAAGAATTGGGCAATCTGACTGCTAATAATATGCAGAAGAGCTGATTAATATCTCTTTCTTTCTAGGCATTCAATCGGAGGTCCATCTGGTAGAGTCTGGAGGGGATGTAAAAAAGCCTGGAGAGTCCCTCCGCCTTACCTGTCAAGCCTCCGGGTTCACCTTCAGCAGCTATTACATGGCATGGGTGAGACAAGCCCCAGGAAAGGGCCTGGAATGGGTGGCCTATATATCTGATGGTTCATCTTACATTTACTACTTGGATTCCATCAAAGGAAGATTCACCATCTCCAGGGACAATTCAAACAGCCTGCTCTATCTGCAAATGAACAGCCTTAAACCTGAGGACACAGCTTTGTATTACTGTGCAAGAGACACAGTCAAAAACTTCCCATTAGATCTTAGACAAAAACCCTTCATTGCATTCCTTTTGTGAAGTTTCCATAGGGGGCACTAAAGCACCGAAAACTAGAAACTTTCAGAGCAGAACAGACAAAACAAGGGAACAACAATAGCTGTTACTACAGGGGACATCTGTTCCTCTTTTGCCCATCTCTAGCCTGTTGGGAGTTGTCCCATGATCATCTTGTTCCAACTCAGTAGCCCCATTCAAAGCAAATTCATCCTGCCCATTCCTTTCTTTCTTTCAAGGGCTTCATTATTCCCTTAAGATTTCTGTTCTTTCATGAATTCTGATTACAGTGAATGATATTCAGGAGCAGCTTCTGCCACCAGCATGCTGTGATCCCCCTGGACTGGGAATAAAGTAATCAGGAAATACTATGCTCATTTCTTGAAACTCAGAGAAACTGATGTTCTGGCTTAGATAAGCAAAACAACAGTAATTTACAATTCTTTCCCCATCATAGCAAAATACTCTGGACTGCTACATTGACCCTGCAGCTTGACCCACATAGGTTAGGCAGGTAATCCTCCTCACATCCCAGCTACTTTCCCCATGCAGCCACAAAGTTATTCCTTATCAAGTGTGGTGCCGCACAACTGAGCACCCAAATCAGCAGCCTCCCTGCCTGCCTCACCTGCAATAAAAGCTGGTTTTAGTGAGTGGGGCTTCTACAAAGGCAGAGTCCCAAGGGCAGGGGCCTAGGGATGAAGACTGTGGGCTTGAATAGCAAGTCCAGTCAACAAGTGAAGAACCATCAACACCTCCAAAATGCTACCACCAACTTGTCTGTTCATAAAACTTTCCTCTTTCAGGTTCCAACAAGCTGGAACCATTGAAAGGTATAAGGGTGCGGGGGGACGACACAAATGGGCAGCTAAGTATGGTTGGAACAGTTTGGTACAGCTATTTGGAACAGCTAACATGTCTTTTGAGAATTTCACTCCTCTGGAGACTCCAACAGTTCTTTATAAAAAGTTGAGGATGCTTTTGACTCCCCTACCCCAATTCTCTCTCTCTCCATTTATTACATGTAGTGTGGGAAATTGTTAGAGGTGCTTTGATTTATTTTATTGAGCTGCCTCAATTCATTTCTCTTTCTTTCTGTCTCTGATCTATGGATTGCTTGTCATAGAAAGGAACTAACACACCCAGCCTAAAGCACAGTGCATCTTTCAGTGGAAGGTAATAAATCGGGAGCATTTGGTGTTGCTGTAGCTCTTGAAAAATTGAAATGAACATGGAGAAAGCCCAGAATTCTGTAAAAGGGAGTTAAATGGAATGTCTGTGGATGTAAGTTGTCTATTTGTTATGAAAAGAGAAACCCATGTGGAAACAGGAACTTCTTAGCTTGGGGGTCATTTATACTGGCCTGGCCAGAGCCAATGACTTCTTCATATTGATATGTCCATTGCTCAAGTAGACAAGATTTTCCTACTTGCTGACTTACATTTTACAAGAGAAAAACTTCCCTCAGTTTTGAGGGAGGATGAAACAGAAGCTGAGATGGCTGGGGATGATGAGCATTATCGTTCCCAAAGACCAGTGGGGACAAGGTTGATGAATGTTGATCTAGGTCCACAGTTTGTAACATTATACCCAAGGCTGATATTTAAATTATCCACAATAGGGATCCAATCTCTATCCATTCTTTGGTTAAAAGCACCATGAGTGGATATTCTGCTACCAATTTAATCCCTAACTTGCTTCAGTTCACTTTTAACTTCAATATCTTGAGGCTACTGCCCTGTTCTTCACCATAAAAAAGGTAAAGGGACCCCTGACCATTAGGTCCAGTCATGGCCGACTCTGGGGTTGCGGTGCTCATCTTGCTTTATTGGCCAAGGGAGCCGGCGTACAGCATGACTAATTCTGGCGAACCAGAGCAGCACACAGAAACACTGTTTACCTTCCTGCCGGAGTGGTACCTATTTATCTACTTGCACTTTGATGTGCTGTCAAACTGCTAGGTTGTCAGGAGCTGGGACCGAACAACAGGAGCTCACCCCATCGCGGGGATTCAAACCGCCGACCTTCTGATCAGCAAGTCCTAGGCTCTGTGGTTTAACCCACAGCACCACCTGCGTCCCTTACACCATGGGTGTTGCCAAAAAATTTTGACTGTCCATAGTCACATGTATGCCTAATGAGATTGGGTAGTCAAAGGGCCATAGTGCTCTTTTATCTTCACAGATATGCAAATACTTAAACAGCATCCATATATTATCCCTGCCCTAACTCGAACCCATGTACACAACCTCAGTGTGACACTGCTTGGTTGCTATTTTTTACTTACTCACTTTCAAATTAAAAATAAGGGGAAATGACAACTTTGCTTCAATGTGTTTTCCTTTTTGTAATATTTGAAGGTAATCCTTCTTTCAGATCAAGACCTCTGTTACATTGTAGTTGTAAATGAGCCTGAAGTATAACCATAAATCTATCTTTTCAGGTGTCCAGTCAGAAATCCAGCTCACAGAATCGGGAGGAGACATTAAAAGGCCGGGAGAGTCTCTCCGCCTCTCCTGCAGAGCCTCTGGGTTCACCTTCAGCAGCTATTACATGTCATGGGTGAGACAAACTCCTGGAAAAGGCCTGGAATGGGTGGCCAGAATAGGTACATCTTCATCTCCCATTAACTACTTGGATTCCCTCAAAGGAAGATTCACCATTTCCAGGGATGATTCAAACAGCCAGCTGTATTTGCAAATGAACAACCTTAAACCTGAGGACACAGCCGTGTATTACTGTGCAAGAGACACAATGATTGACTTCCATTTAGATCTTAGACAAAAACCCTTCACTGCATTCCTTTAGTGATGTTTCCAGAGGGGGCACTAAAGCACCACAAACCAGAAACTCACAGAGCAGAGAAGACAAAACAAGGGAACAACAATAGCTATTATTATAGGGAACATCAGTTCTTCTTTGTCCTATCTCTAACCTATTGGGAGTTGTCCCATGATCATCTCGTTCCAACGCAGTGGGCCCGTTCAAAACAAATTCATCCTGCCCAGTCCTTTTTTTCTCACATAGGGCTACTTCCCTCAAGATTTCTTGAGTTCAAGAGTTCAAGATTTCAAGAGTTCTTTCAAAATTTCTGATTACAGTGGAAGATATTCAGGAGCAGTTTCTGCCACCAGCATGTTGTGGTCTTCATGGATTGAGAATAAATTAATCTGGAAATACTATGCTCATTTCTTGAGACTCAGAGAAACTGATGTTCTGGCCTAGATAAGTAAATCAACAGTAATTTGCAGTTCTTTCCCCATCACAGCACAATGCCATGTACTGCTACATTGTTCCTTCCAGCTTGACCCACATAAATTAGAACGGCAGACCTCCTCCCATCCCAGATCCTTTCCCCGTGCAAAGTTATTTCTTTTGAAGTGTGGCGCTGCACATGCCTCACCACCCAGCACCCAATTTAACAGCCTCCCTGCCTGCCTCACCTGCAATAAAAGCTGGTGATAATGGGTGGGGCTTGAATTCTCAAAGGGGTCAGAAGAGAATCACCAATGAGTCAAGCATATACAACAAGGAAAATAATTATACAAGGGATATTAATAACATGTGCAATTATTTGGCCCAGCACATATGACCATTCCTGGAGCTCATATATGTTTCTGTCAAGATTCCATCAATATATTTTGCTTTTTTCCAGAGTTTATAAGAAGGCAGAAGTTCTTCAATAGCAGCTCTTTTCAACATGATCTTGCAGCATTACTGAACTGGAAGAATGTTCAGATTGGGAGGAAAGTGGGATGCTCTCATCCTCACCACAAACCTGCGATGCAGGGTAGCTGAGAGATAGGGACTAGCCCAAGGTCAACAGAGCTGCCATTTAAAGCACATGGCTTTTCCCAATGAATCCTACAAAGAGTGATGTACCCCTCATAGAATTACAGTTCCCAGCATCCTTAGCAATTTAAAATTATCAGCATTCCGTCAGGGATGCCATCTGCTTTCAATGCACTTTGAATGGATGGTGTGTACCCAATCTGGCTGAAGTACATGGCCAAATTGGAGTCAGTGTTACATTCCACCCATTACAGTGGTGCCCCGCAAGACGAACGCCTCGCAAGACGAAAAACCCGCTAGACGAAAGGGTTTTCCGTTTTGGAGGCGCTTCGCAAAACGAAATGTCTTGCGAGTTTTTCCGACTTCCCCCCCTTTCCCCCCTTTTTCTAAGCCGCTTATCCGCTTATCCGCTAAGCTGCTAAAAGCCGCTAAAAGCTGCTAAAAGCCGCTAAAAGCCGCTAATAGCGCTAATCCGCTAATCCGTCAATGGGCTTGCTTCGCAAGACGAAAAAACCGCTAGACGAAGAGAATCGTGGAACGGATTCTTTTCGTCTTGCGAGGCACCACTGTACAACTTTTCTCTATGGGGGGGAGGATGTTGGTGGCTGGAGACTGACAGCGCCAACAACAAACCTGAGCCCCAAAACTGCTTGCAACAGCCTCTTTGCCTGCTATATATTACTGGGGAGGGTCTCATGCAAATACCTTCAGGAGGCTGTGGGTGGTTTGGAATGAAATCTCCTCAATATAAAATTTTAACATGTTTCCTATTAGAAAGGCTCCTCTTCTCTATCTCTCTAGAGTCAAGGACATTTATTCACTAACATTATGAAACTCTTGCTGCTCTTTCTTTCTTTGGTGGCCGTTACAAAATGTAAGTAAATTTTTGTGATGAGTTGTTTCATGTGGCCATTTGATGATTTTCAAACATTCAGTGAAATCTTCTGTGTTTCCAAGGGGTCTTCTCAGACATTCAGCTTGTATCATCTGGGCCAGAGATGGCAAAACAAGGGGAGAACCTCAGCCTGCTCTGTTAAGTGACAGGTTTCTCCATATATACTAATACTTAAGCCTGGCACTGGATCCACCTGGTACCTCGGAAAGGCCTGGAATGGATTGCAAAGATACATCCTTATAACGGGGGGACTTGGTATGCATCTTCTTTCAAGAGATGTGCAACCATTTCTTCAGATGCCTCTGGGAATGAGTTCTCCCTCCAGCTGAACTCCCTGACAGCAGCAGATGCCTCTGAGTATTTCTGTACCACAGAGACTACCACAATGAGACAAGCTGTTAAAAAAAGGGCGGGAAACAATTCTCCCTGAAGAAATCTAGCTGCGTTCAATTACAATAAATCAATCACTAAGCTTACAAACACAAAGAGAAAGGACAATTCAATTAAATACTTTAAAAGTTATGAGGCATTCTCTAGGAGTAGGGTGTCATTTTCTCTTCTGTTTGTATTCTGGTGGGGTACGAGAGCTGAAAATAATGCCAATATATTTCACAGCTGGAAACCAAGGTGTCCCTTTGGTTTCATATAGTACATGGGCAGACAAGTCTAAAAAGCTTGGGACATAAATTTTCGTGGCCCTGCAGCGGCTATGGTGGCTCATTTACCAGAAATAGCGTATTTAGCATTATCTCTGGAAGTGTATAGTAACCAAACTAAGCCTTCTAGAGAAAAATATACATAGGGGGATGAGTTTGGTCAGAATGGAGTATACACTTTCAATGGGTCTACTCTGAGTATGACGCAGTTCCGTTGGTTGATTTTAAATTAAGCTTTACTCAGTAACCAACCAAGACCTGTTTAGCAATCTTCACAATCCTCACAATGCAGGGGTAACGCATGGGGCTCACACACGCACTGGAAGCTTCTGTCACTTGGCTTAAATTCTGCAGGATAAGGATGGTTTGCAAAAATTCAGTGGTGTAGCTTGGGTTCCCAGCTCCAGGGCATAGCTGTCAACTTTTTTCTTTTTTTGCAAGGAATCCTATTCGGAATAAGGGAAATTCCCTTTAAAAAAGGGAAATGTTGACAGCTATGCTCCAGGGGCTACGTGGAGGAGTGTGTGAGAGGGAGGGAAATGGAGTACATTTATACATTAATTGTCTAACGGTGTCTGTGTCACCCAGGAGATCACAGTCAACCACCCCTGTGGCTATGTCACTGTGAACAATTCTGGCTCTGTGGATCCTGCCACCTGAGGCAGTTTCTTCACCTTGCCTCATGGGTGGGTCAGCCTAGAAGCCTCTTTGCAACCAGGGCTTTTCATGCTCTTGCTGCCGCCCAGCTGTTCTATCCCCATGAGCAGCAGTCCTGCTGCTGTCATTACAGAACCACACATGCCAAAACTGTTTCAGTGACTAACGCAGACTTGGCACAGTGCGATGCAGGAATGGGCAACTCAGTTTAAGCTCCCTTGGGACACTCTGACACTGTATTGTGTAGAAAAGTCCTTTAGTTCATCTCATAACACACAAACTCAAATGAGACATGTTACCCACATCTCTCACTTTCCCTGAGAGAAAAAGAAAACCTACAGAAGAAATTGGCCCAGAAGACTTGGATCGGTGAGCAATTGGCAGTTCATTCCCTTTCCAACCAACCTTCTATCCAAGATTCCACATGTCTGAAGGTTTTTCATCCCATATTAATACTGCCCCCTCTTACACTGGCAGATTTATGCAAAGCCAAGTTTGTTTCCTCTTCCTACTTAAAGCCGCAAGTCTCTCACTTCACACAGACTTCCTGGCACGGCACTCAGAGCTCCATTCAGACCCATCCCACCACTATGCCTTCTTTCTTGCTGATGTTCCTGGCACTGGCTGCCTCCTCTTCAAGTGTGTTAAGTCTTGCATTGTAGTTCATCACTTAATTTTGGATTTCTAAGATAATATTTGGCTGATAGTTTCTCCTTTTTTCCTTCCCTACCAGGTGTGCTCTCACAGGTGGTTTTGACCCAGACATCAGATCCAGTCTTGAAAAAACCTGGGGAATCCCATAAACTGAGCTGTGCCACTGCTGGATTTGATATTAACAGCTACTGGATGGGCTGGATCAGACAGAAACCTGGCAAAGGGCTGGAATGGCTTGTTAGGTATTATAATTCTGGGAACAGTTATTATTCCTCTGCAATCCAAGGGCAATTTACAGCCTCGAAGAGTGGATCAAACTTCTATCTGCAAATGAACAACCTTAAACCTGAGGATACAGCTGTGTATTACTGTGCAAGAGACACAGTGAGAGGCTTCTTATTAGACCTTAGACAAAAACCCTTCATTGCATTCCTTTAGTAGAGTTTCCAGAGGGGGCACTAAAGCACCACAAACAAGAAACTCTCAGAACAGAAAAAACAAGACCATGACCCAGGTTGGACAGGTATCCAACAACATCTGCAGGGCCCCTTGTTCTTTGTTCTTACCCCCAAGCATAGCAATGTCCTGAAAAGACCCTGTCTCTTCTCCACCACAGGTCAGCAGCTTCATTCAACTGTATCACTGTGCTTTGACAACAAGCATTTGAAAGAGGGAATAGAGTCAAAGTTGAATCAAATCATAAACAAATAAAGGATTAGTGCTCAACAATTGTTTCAGGTGCATAGCTACATGCCTGGTGCTGCCCACTCTCCCCAGACTCAATGGAAGTGAAATTCATAAACCTCTACTAAATTTAATTTCATGCAATAAGCATATTCTCATAATACCAGGCTGCAGAACTCTCTTCTTCTCCCTCCTGTTTCCCACAAGAGGGCAAGCGGGGTGTCTGAAATGGTGTTGCAAGTACCGTTAGTGGCTTCATCTGTAAAACTGACAATTTCTTCAGATGTTTCCTTGCAGACCATCATCGCATGGGCCCCTTGAGACTTTGCACTTCTCCACACTTAAGCTTTCTCTGTACTTTCCAGGCACATGTCTGTGCTTTAAAGGTCCATGTCTGAACTGCTGTTTATTGTGCTTTGGGCAGAAATGCCAGGGCGAAGAAGAAGGAGAAGAAGGAGAAGAAGGAGAAGGAGGAGGAAGAGGAGGAGGAGGAGGAGGAGGAGGAGGAGGAGGAGAAGAAGAAGAAGAAGAAGAAGAAGAAGAAGAAGAAGAAGAAGACATGTAACTTTAAAGCCCTTTGACTCCTGAAGGCACTTTCTCACAGTTCTCTTTATATCTTCAACCCAAAAATCACAATTCATAGCTGGGGGAAATGTAACTGTTACAAACCTGATGTGGCTGATAGTTTGATGGCAATAAATAAAAATAGCATAAATTCAGGATATAAAAATTGGATCTGGAGCACATGATTTTTTATTTGTTTATTTATCTTCCATGTGTGAAGAAGCCACATGCAGTATTTCTTGTTGTTATCTCTGCCCAGGGATGAACAG
Source organism: Podarcis erhardii (assembly GCF_964252035.2). Taxonomy (NCBI): domain Eukaryota; kingdom Metazoa; phylum Chordata; class Lepidosauria; order Squamata; family Lacertidae; genus Podarcis; species Podarcis erhardii. The sequence continues at coordinate 6,839,914 of NC_138502.1, read as the reverse complement.
AGTGGTTAATTCCTTCCTATTACTGTCTGTTTTTGTTTTGCTCAGTTGTGCTCTCTTTTTTAATCCATAATCTGTGAATAAATGCACAAAAAGTACACGTTTAAACTGTATGGATGTTGTATTCAACGTATCACCATCTTCTCCAGTGCATTTCAATGTTTTTCAATAGATTTCTTCACAACATACCTGTTTCTTTTAGTGCATTTTTGAGACTGATTTGAATGGTAGACTGCAGAACAAGATCTGGAGAAGTTTGTTATCTGACTGGGAGCTCATCCAGACATCCATTTCCCCCATTGTTTTCCCCCAGGAAAATCCATAGATTAGTGCTGAAGTGAAAGAAATGACAATTGTTTTTTCTGCAGATTGCTGCTTGTAGTAATTTAGTGCTAAAGAGCAGGTTTCCCATGGGAAAGTAGTGGGACAAAGGCAAAACCGCTGAGACTCATGGCTAGAAAGCAAGGCAAAGCATTCCGTCCCATGATTTCAAGGCACAGGACAAGCGGAAGTGTGGACAAGCCATAGGGAGTTGCCTTCTGATCCACAAGCAAGTCCCAGAGATTCTGCTTGGTTGAATTATTCTAAAAAGTGGACCAAAAAAATTCCTCTGGCAACTCTGCAAAGAATAGGGTTCTTCTGCATACATGCAAGTTAACAGAGTACCTGGTTTGTGTAAAAATGGCATTGATATTTGCCATTTCACTCATTACAGTCAAATTTATTTTCCCATCTTTTAGAAAGACGGAAAAAAAGAAAGGAAGATGGCTACCTAATTTGCCCAGGCCCATGTTGCTCTTTTATCCTGAGAGGGATATACACACCTACTCTGGGAACAACTGCTAAACTATACATTGGAAAATAATAGCTCATTGTATACGTTATGCTTCCCTTCAGAGCCATAGTTTGCCCAGCAGCTGTACTGGTACTTTTACCTTACTATGTATGCAAATTATCAGAGATTGCTTCCTCTTTAAATCCATCAGACACCCTCCCTTCCTCAGCCACAGGACCCTGAACACGTGAGACCACAATTTGCTCAACCTTCTCCAGGCATTAGATAGCAAAAATGATAATTTTGCTTCATCTTGTTTTCTTTTCAGCTGTTTTGAGGCGTAAATCCATCTTTTTTTAAAAAAAAAAAAAAGAATTGGGCAGCCTGACTGCTAATAATATGCAGAAGAGCTCATTAATATCTCTTTCTTTCTAGGCATCCAATCAGAGGTCCAACTGGTAGAGTCTGGAGGGGACATAAAAAAGCCTGGAGAGTCCCTCCGCCTTACCTGTCGAGCCTCTGGGTTCACCTTCAGCAGCTATGGCATGAACTGGGTCAGACAAGCTCCAGGAAAGGGCCTGGAATGGGTGGCCTATATAGGTACATATTCATCTCCCATTAACTACTTGGATTTCATCAAAGGAAGATTCACCATTTCCAGGGATGATTCAAACAGCCAGCTGTATTTGCAAATGAACAACCTTAAATCTGAGGACACAGCCGTGTATTACTGTGCAAGAGACACAGTGAGAGACTTCCCATTAGACCTTAGGCAAAAACCCTTCATTGCATTCCTCTAGTGAAGTCTGAAGATGAGACATCAAAGCACCACAAACAAGAAACTCTGAGCAGAGCTCAAGAAATTCAAAGAGCAGGAGAGGGACAACCGAAAGAAGAAAAAGGAGGCTGCACATTCTTCTAGAAAGGTCTATCTGAACGAAAACATGAAATACATGGCTTTGCTATCAAAAACAATACAGTGGTACCTCGGGTTAAGTACTTAATTCATTCCGGAGGTCCGTTCTTAAGCTGAAACTGTTCTTAACCTGAAGCACCACTTTAGCTGATGGAGCCTCCTGCTGCTGCCGCACCGCCGGAGCACGATTTCTGTTCTCACCCTGAAGCAAAGTCCTTAACCCGAGGTATTATTTCTGGGTTAGTGGAGTCTGTAACCTGAAGCGTATGTAACCGGAAGCGTATGTAACCCGAGGTACCACTGTATTTGGCATTAATGAACGACTTTCAACCCTTTGAATAAAGCTCACCAAAAACCAACAGGCTACTATTCTAAGCACTTATGCACCACACTGGATGTCGATGAAGACATTAAATAAAGAATTCACCCTGTTTAACACCTGATTCCACTGTGAATGGTTCACAGCAATCTGCAGAAATGAACCCACAGCTAGGCTGGGTACAAACCTGCTATCAGAGTGAGAGAAGCTCCAGGAAAAGGCCTGGGATGAGTAGGATATATTTACAGCTCATCTTACATTTACTGCTCAGATAAAGTGAAAAGACGCTTCATTGTCTCTGGGGATAATTGAGTCAGCTTGCTGTATTTGAAAGTGAACAGCCTGAAACTGGAGAAAGCGTGTTCTCCTTCAGGGAGAGCACGTGTTGCGGTGGGGTCTACTGAGCCACCCCCTTTGTTGCTGGGTAAGTTCTCCAAGATGGCCAGGGGGCATTGATTGGATTGCCGAGTTGCTGGGGCAAAAGTTATGCTGCAATTTTGGTGGGAGGGGTAAAAGGTTTAAATACTCTGCACGCAGCCTTGTACTTTTAAGGTTTAAATACTCTGCACACAGCCTTGTACTCTTTTGCTGCGTGCAACGGATCACCCGCCCACCCGCCCTAGAATAAGGGGTTTGTTGCGTTGACCTTGCTATGCCTGTCATGGGGTCGTCTGCCTTTGAGCAGGGGCCTGGTAGGAATTTTTCCACCTGGCAAATTGGCTGGCTGAGTGGTTTTTGCCTACTGCGTAGCAAATCGTCACAACTTGTAAGGTTGTGGTTAGGCATTGGTTATAAATCTGGTGGAGGAGGGGTTAGGATAGGCTGGGCCTGCCCCTCCATGGTTGCTGCGGAAAGGGAATTCCGTTAAAGGAATCCTGGGGCTTGCCATCTTTTCGTCCAATCCCTGGAATGGGACTAGGGCCGGCAAGCTTTCGGGGAGCAGGCGGGTGAGAGTTGAGGGTCTGTGTCTCAGCTCCAATTCTTCCCCGACTTGCTTTCCCCCGCACTGTCTTTCGGTGGTGCCCGGAAGTCAGTTCTGTCCCCAGGCGGGGGGACAGATAGTCTTAACCAATGCCTAAACAACCACTCACAGTTTGTATTTTAATAAAGTTGTGGCCAAAATCATGCCAAAAATCTTAAACAAAAATTACGTGTCCGTTGTGAGTTATTTTGGGGGGTGGATTAGGTACCTCAACACGCAATGCTGCTCTCTGTGCAAGTCATAAGCTGAAAGTAAGGGAATCTAAAGAGAAAGGGCATCTTTTCATCCTGGCAGATCTCAATGGGCCTCCAGTGAAATTGATATGGGAAGAAAGCACCTAACAGATTAAAGAATGAAAAGGAAGCTGCCTTAAATGGAGTTAAAATATGGGTCCACTCTGCTCAATAATGTCTACACTGACTTAACCCTATTAAGCGTCTCTCTCTCTCTCTCTCTCTCTCTCTCTCTCTCTCTCTCTCTCTCTCTCTCTCTCTCCCTCCCTCCCTCCCCTGATATAGCAAGGGAAAGTGCATAGAACTATTATATTGCCCTCCCCTGAAGAAAAGGATCTGCCTCTGAATTTTCCCCTGATATTGTGAACATAAATGGGCAGTCTTCTGCTCTGTTAATTTGAAAATACATCTTTGTGACCTACCATTGATACATTCCACATAACAAATTTCTGTTAGGAATATTGGAAGCTCTAAGAAGATAGGCAGACCCTTTGTTTTGTTCTTGCGTGTCGAGATCCCCAAGCCACCCCAAATAACACACACTTCACACAGAAATTTTCTTTAAGGTTTTTGGCATAATTTTGGCCACAACTTTATTAAAATACATGAATGTGAGTGGTTGCTTAGGCATTGGTTGTGACTATCTGTCCCCGGTGGGGACAGACTGACATTTCGCACACCCGCAAAAGTCAGAAAAGGGGAATACATTTTGGGGATAGCGACGGAGCAGGGAACCTGCCCTCAACCCTCCCCAAATGCAACCAGGGGCTCTTGCATGGCCCTAGCCCCTTGACAGGGTTCGGACAAAAGCAATGATGTGCCCCTGTATTCCTTTAATGGAATACCCTTGCTGCAGCAGCATTAGAGGGGCAGGCACAGCCAATTCATGCCCCTCAACCAACCAAACCAAAAAACCAATGCCTAACCATAGCCTTACAAGTTGTGACGATTTGCTACACAGTAGGCAAAAACCAAATGGCACCAGCCAATCAGCCAAATGGACAAAATTCCTACCAGGCCCCTGCCCCAAGAGCAGACGACCACATGACAGGCATAGCAAGGTCAACGCGAACAACCCTAAATATGGGGGGGGGGGGCAATCCGATGCACGCAGCGAAAAGAGGAAACTCTACGCTGTGTGCAAGAAGTTTTAACATTTCTGGCTGTCAATCACAAAATGGCAACATTAACTTCTTCCCAACAACAAGGGAAGCCCAATCACAACAGTGGCCAACAATCAATTAGCCCGCCCCACAATTTTGGAGTGTCTTGTCGGCCCCCACCGCAACACGTGCTCTCCATGTTGCCGCTTTCCCCTGCCCAACTTGAATGTAAATCTTGAATTAATGTCATTTTGCACATTAAATATCTTGCCATACAGCCAAGCCTCAGAACTCTCTCCTCCTCTTTCTCACTAGAGGGCAGTTGTGGTCTGAGGAATACAAAATCACCCATAACTGAAATAAAATGTTGCTCAAAGTACTGTTGGTGGTTTCATCTGTGAGGCTAGTTATTTTCTCAGATGTTTCCACCTGAACCTAGAATGTATGGAGACTTTGGCTTCCTGGGGAATTTTATTACAATTCTCTTTGTTTCCATGGCTCAATTAACTGTACAAAAATGAGTTGATTCCTGTCAGAATCTATATGGACTATAGAATGAAAATGGAAATTAAAAGCAGCATATATCTGGGAACTGGACCAGGGGTATGATCATATGACAATCTCTTACATCTAGCAGTGGATAGCTCAGTTGATTAGTGTGTGGTGCTGATAATGCCAAGGTTGCAGGTTCGATCCCTACATATTCTGACTCTGCATTTCTATGATTCTGTGATCATTCATGTAGAAGGTGATGTGTGAAGAAGCTATATACAACATTGCTTGTCCCTCTTTCTTTCTAGGAGTGAACAGAAGGGCTCAGTCATAGGTCTGTTCCCTCCCATTGGGACATGCTTCTGGGAAGATGCATGAAAAGTCCATGTTTATTTTGGTGAGAGAGAGAGCACACATATTTCTTTACATGTGAAATTCATACTTTTGTGTGGACTCTGTACCAATTTCTCCCCACAACCCTGTTAAGAAATTGTTCATGACATTCAACATCATCTGTACTGTGAATGCTAAAAGTGAGATAAATTGCAATGGTCTGCGTTGCTCTTTTATCCTGAGAGGCATATAAAACTGCACACCTGTTGAGACGTGCTGATTTTATATCGTAGCAAAGAAGCAAAATATTACAAACGCCAGTCTTGCCTCTAGTTAGAGATTGCTTGAAATCTCACTTGGTTCTTTTATCCAGATGGGTATGTAAATCTTCAGAGAGGACTTCCTATTTAAAGCAGTCAAACACCCTCCTGTCCCCTGCATACTTGGGACCACTTTTTGCTCATCCCTCTCGAAGCATTAGACAGGGGAAATGCTTCGATTTCTTTTCTTTTCAGCAGTTTTGGGAGGTAAATCCATCCTTTTAATTAAAGGCAGCTGGTATATTCTGGGTGTTAATAACATGCCACAGGTCTCTTAAAATGCCTCTTTTTCCAGGTGTCCAGTCAGCGGTCCAGCTGGTGGAGTCTGGAGGAGATACCAAAAGGCCTGGAGAGTCCCTTCGCCTCTCCTGTCAAGCCTCCGGGTTCACCTTTAGCAGCTACTGGATGAGCTGGGTGAGACAGGCTCCCGGGAAAGGCCTGGAATGGCTGGGAGAAATAAATGCAGCTTCATCTACCATAAACTACTCGAACAAAGTGAAGGGACGTTTCACCATCTCCAGGGACAATTCAAAGAGCCTCCTCTATCTGCAAATGAACAACCTGGAAGCTGAAGACACGGCTGTGTATTACTGTGCAAGAGTCACAGTGAAAGGAAGTGAATCTGAAGCCTGGCAAAAACCTTCTGTTGCTCACAGCTGCTCTCTGGGTTGATTTCACTGTACAGTGTGCAGTAAAAGTATACAGATATGTGAGACAATAATCTGATCCCTCCTTTACCAGGACTTCTGCTGACAAAGAGAGAGCCAATCATTCAGACACGTGGAGACTCTTTATTCACATTACAAGCAACACACACTGAGTTCAGGTGCAAAATAAGCTTCAAGGGTGAGATACACTCCATGAAAAGGAATGGGTGAAGTGTGTGTGTGTGTGTGTGTGTAAATAGATAGATAGATAGATAGATAGATAGATAGATAGATAGATGATAAGTTAATAGATAGATAGATGATAGATTGGTTCATCTTTCATTTAGTACTCATATAAAGGGACACTTCACCATGTCCAGGATAATTCAAATACTTTGTTCATTTGCAAGTGAACAGTCTGACACCTGAGGACAGAGCTTTGAATTACTATGCAGGGCACAGTGTGAGATGATGTGAATTGAAAGAAACACTTCACAGGCATGTTTACTCTGAAACACCTCTTTTTTTCTGGCAGATAATTTCTCAGAGTGTTAGATTATATAACTGGCCTGTCTGTGATCAGGACTGAACCAAAAATGACCATCATGTTATAAGGCCCAGTTCACATACTTTTCTTTTCTTTTCTTTTTTGCATTGTAGGCATGACAGGAAACCAGGGCTAGGGTAGGCCTCCTTAAATATCCTGGGAGTGGGCCTGAAGGAAGCCTACCTGCTCTGTCAGACCCACCCCCAGGGAGGGCCTATCTCCAAGCTTGCCTGTTGAAGGGCCAAAATTATCAGAATTAAGCTGGTGTACCATGTTCTACTCCAGGGGCCATCATTCCCATTTCTCTACCTTCCTGCCTATAAGAGCACATTTTATTAATCTGGACTCTTTTGACAGTGAAAATGGGAGAGGCAGAAGTGGTCACATTGAGATGGCTCATTGAAACACCTTCTTAAATGAGTGCATGGAGCTGTGCCAACACCCTTGGGCCAAGCTGACTCTGCAAAGTGTGAAAAGGTCCTATACTTCACTTTATGGCATATGAACTTAAAGGAGAGGGGTCCACCCACCCACCCACCCACCTCCTCCCTCCCTGCCTGCCTGCCAATCACACAAGCAGGCAAAGAAAATAGGCTATAGAAGAAATTGTCTTTGATAATTAAATAATAATAATAATAATAATAATAATAATAATAATAATAATAATAATTTGTACCCTGCCCATTTGGGCAGCTTCCAACAAAGATTAAAATACATTAAAATGTCACACATTAAAAACTTCCCTAAACAGGGCTGCCTTCAGATGTCTTCTAAATATCAGGTAGTTGTTTATCTCTTTGACATCTGATGAGAAGGCGTTTCACAGGGCGGGTGCCACTACCGAGAAGGCCCTCTGCCTGGTTCCCTGTAGATTGGCTTCTCGTAGCAAGGGAACCACCAGAAGGCCCTCAGCGCTGGCCCTCAGTGTCCGGGCAGAACGATGAGGGTGGAGACGCTCCTTCAGGTATACTGGGCCAGGCCATTTAGGGCTTTAAAGGTCAGCACGAACACTTTGAATTGTGCTCAGAAACATGCTCAGATGACTCAAAGCCATGATTCAAGCCACACCTCAAAGGCAATTTGCAGTTCCTCCCCTTTCCTGCAATGCTATTATGGATTCTGTATGTCTCAGTGATATAGATCTCATATTAATACCCTCCAATTTTACCCTGGCAGATTTATGCAAAGCCAGGAGGCATTTTCACTTCCTACTTAAACCCTCAAACTCCCACACCTCAATTCAGCCTTCCTGTAATGGCACTCAGAGTCCCTCTCAGAGCCATCTCACCTCACCTCACCGCTATGCCTTCCTTATCGCTGATGTTGCTTGCACTGGCTGCCTCCTCTTCAAGTGTGTGGGGTTTTACATTATATTATATGGCAATGAATTTGAGTTTCATAAGGTAGTCACAGGCTTATGAGTTATCATTTTCTTCCTCCACGACCAGGTGTGCTCTCACAGGTGGTTCTGGCCCAGTCATCGGATCCAGTCTTGAAAAAACCTGGAGAATCCCATAAACTGAGCTGTGCCACTGCTGGATTTGATATTAACAGCAACTGGATGGGCTGGATCAGGCAGAAACCTGGCAAAGGATTGGAATGGCTAGTTTGGTACTATAGCTCTGGGAACAACTATTACTCATCTGAAATTCAAGGGAGATTCACAGCATCGAAGAGTGGCTCCACCTTTGACCTGCAAATGAATAGTCTGAAAGGAGACGACACAGCTGTGTATTACTGTGCAAGACACACAGTGAGAGAGATCTCTCTAGACCTCACACAAAAACCCTTCACTGCATTCAGTTTAGGGAAGAGTTCCCTAAGGGGACAGCAGAGAACCACAAACTAGACACTTACACATCAAAGCAAGCAATTGCAAGGGAAGTTATTCTACAAGAATTATTAATAATACTGAACACCATTTTATTCTTTGGTTCAGGTCCAGTCTTCTTTTGAGTTGCCTCTTGATCATCCTGTTCCAACTCACTAGGTCAGAACACAACCCGACTTCTGTCCATCTCTCTCTCTCTCTCTCTCTGCCAAATTTGGGGGTGGCATCATGCGGGGCTAGGATAAACCTCCACTGTACTGTGTGGCTTGGCTCAATCGCATGAGCCACCAGAAGCAACTCCTGTTCATGAATTTCTTCTAAAAGGACTGCAATCCATTATCTTGGTGAATAGAGCTTCCCTCCAAATAATTATTTAATTCTGTTTAATCCCCATTCCTTGAAATCACTTTATTTAATTTATTTATGACTCATCTCATTCTATCCAATACAGTGATACCTTGGATTAAGTACTTAATTCGTTCCGGAGGTCCGTACTTAACCTGAAACTGTTCTTAACCTGAAGCACAGCTTTAGCTAATGGGGCCTCCTGCTTTTTTTTAAAAAAAAATAAATAAATTTTTATTTGTTTTCCAAACACATAATTAAAAACAAACAATAAACAAACTAAGAACATACAAACATATAAACATGTATAATTCCGTTATCTTGTTTTCATACACCTTATTTCTCCGACTTCCCCGTACCTCCCTTTTACTGCATCCTTATTTTTTACATTTCTTTAGCAACTCTCAATAATTAATTATTTAATTCACTTTCATTACAATCCTTTTTCTTTAACTTATTAGTTACAGCTGCAATTCTCTATTTCTTATTCCCTGACATCTAGCACTCCTCAATTTTACAATAATTTTTAAGATATATCTTGAATTTCTTCCAGTCTTCTTCCACTGTCTCTTTCCCCTGGTCACGAATTCTGCCGGTCATCTCTGCCAGTCCCATATATTCAATCACCTTTGTCTGCCATTCTTCCAGAGTAGGTAGTTCTTGTGTCTTCCAATACTTTGCGAGAAGAATTCTTGCTGCTGTAGTCGCATACATAAAAAACGTCCTATCCTTCTTTAACACCAACTGGCCGACCATACCCAGGAGAAAAGCCTTAGGTTTCTTAGAAAATGTCCGCTTTAGGACTTTCTTAATTTCATTATAGATCATTTCCCAAAAGGCCTTAATCCTCGGGCAGGTCCACCAAAGGTGATAAAAAGTACCTTCAGTCTCATTACACTTCCAGCATTTATTATTGGGCAAATGGTAAATTTTTGCAAGCTTGGCTGGGGTCATGTACCACCTATAAATCATTTTCATTATGTTTTCTTTTAAGGCATTACATGCCGTAAATTTAACACCGGTGGTCCATAACTGTTCCCAGTCAGCAAACATAATGTCATGACCGATGTCTTGTGCCCATTTAATCATAGCTGATTTCACCGTTTCATCCTGTGTATTCCTCCTGCTGCTGCTCTGCCGCCAGAGCACGATTTCTGTTCTCTCTCTTCTTTTTTTTTAAATAATATTTATTGAGCAATTTCAAATATAACAAAAAAGAGGAAAAAAATAGAACATCCATTCTATAACCTTATTTTCATTAACTTTTTTCCAGGACTTCCCCACCCCACCCCCTCTTGTATTCCAATTCCTTCAAATAAATTCAACAAGTCCTTACCCCAAGTTTTAAACTTATTACAATTAACCCAATGTTAAGAATATTTTTCCCTCCCCTAAAATCGACCCCGCTCCCTTCCACGAGTTCCCCTCTTTAATATGCAGAACAGATTAAAATAAAAGAAAAAAGAATAAAGTATAAAGTATAATTTAACACCCTTTGGATTCCAAATTTCCCTCCCCCCTTTCCCGGTTGCGTTCCCCAATGTCCATCAATGCCTGTTGTCATCCTGGAGATCCCACATCTAGGCCGAAATCCTTCAGAGGTCCACTTTGCCGTCTTTTTAAATAGTCTTTGCCGTCTTATTGATCATCCTTAGTTTCGAGCGTCCAGTCTTGGAAGAAACTCTATCTCAAAAAGGTCCCTTTTTTGTCCAATTCTTATTGTTCATGTTGTTCTTATTATTCTCTCTCCTCATTTTTCTCTAGTTTCTTTTCCTGCTCTCCTGCAAAAATGTTCCAATTCCAAAAGCTTCTAAATCTCCTACAGAGGCTTTGTTATTCAGGAACAAAACTTTACGTCAAGTCCCTTCCATTCTTCAATAGATAAGTCTATTGTCTCCTTTAGTGTAGAGACCTCTGTAGACAAAATAGTGTTCCATTTCAGCAGTTTCCCAGGAGATAAAAAATCCAGTTCAAATTCCATGGCAGCAATACTTGTAGTGTCCCACAGCCCCTCTAGGGGGATTATAGTTACTCAGTTTCCTTCCAGATCCTACCCAACAGTCAAAGTAACTTGTTATTCCTTATTTTAAACAGTTTATATCTAATTTGTAACAAATGTAACCGGCAAAGTCCTCATAACAAAGTTCTCTTTTTACTCTTCAGCTTTGACAGCTCCTTTGACAGCTGTCAAAGCCTCTGTTTCTCCTCTCCCGGCGCTCTCGCGGATCGCTCCCGGCTCCCGGGGGGGGGGGTTGCATTTTAGCTCACATTCTACTTTTCTCCTCCAGCCCAGTCTTATAATTTTCCATCGTGAAATTAGTAGCTTTATCAAACTTAGGTAGCACTCGATCTTAGTCGTTAAATCCTTTGCTTTAAATCCTCTACAACAGGGGGGAGGCTGACTTCCTTTTTGCACCACCCCCGCTCGCTCCTAATTTAAAATTTAAAGTTTTTTCCTTTTTTTAAGTCCAGTTTCCAATTACTCACGGGTTATTCTTTTAATCCGAATTTTCAATGGAAGAAGTCAGCGCTCTCCGCCAAATGGCATGCGGCTTCGCTCGGCAGGGGAAGCGGAGGACTCATAGCACCACCACCCCGGCACCCACTCCGCAGCCTTTAAAAAGGCTCCTTCGCGGGTCGGGGGGGCGCAAACGGTGCCCGCCGAGTCACCATGTCCATGGGTTTCAGCGCCCATGGTTTTTGAGGGTCCCCGCGACGCCGACGCGGTAGAACCCAGCCCCTGCCGAGCAGGCTCCCTCTGGAGCTTGGAGGGAGTCCGCCATTCGGCGATGGCGCCAACCCGGAAGTCCACGATTTCTGTTCTCATCCTGAAGCAAAGTTCTTAACCTGAAGACTATTTCTGGGTTAGCGGAGTCTGTAACCTGAAACGTATGTAACCTGAAGCGTATGTAACCCGAGGTACCACTGTAGTATATTAGCATAGCATAGCATAGCACACTGCAGAGCTTCCCTGACCAGCTCATTTAAATTATAATAGTGAACAACAGGACCACTCCTGTTGCCAGTGAGAGAAAAATGGCAATTGGTAATGTGGAATGGTGTTGAATTGCTGCAGCAACAAAAATGTGATATATCTAATTAAAGCTGTTGTCTTTGCTGCTAAAACATCTACTCTACTACCTATATACTAACTTAGCTGATGACAAGCAGATTCTTTAACTTTTTTGTCCTTAATAGTTGCTCTCTGTTGTTCAGCTTGGGCCTCAAGACAATGACGTAGCATTTAGGGAAAAATATGCAACCCAGTAACCCAGCACTGGAGGCCAAGATGGAGAAGACCTCCACAACCACCATGTCTTTTCCTGTTGAGCTCAGGTAGGCCAGAACAAAGGAGAACCAAACACTGCAAAACACCAACATACTGAATGTAATGAATTTGGCCTCATTAAAACTATCTGGTAACTTCCGTGCAAAAAAAGCCACAATGAAACTGACGATGGCCAAGAGCCCCAAATAGCTCAGGACACAGTAAAACATGGCAACTGACCCTTCATTACATTGCACAATGATTTCTCCAGCTACCGAGTGCATGTCTAAATCAGGGAATGGGGGAGAGGTTCCCAGCCACCCTATACAAATACTTGCTTGAATAAGGGAACATGAAAGGACAATGGCTTGAGCCAGTCTTTTGCCCACCCATTTCATCAGCCTGGATCCTGGCCTTGTGGCTAAGAAAACAAGAACCACGGTGATGGTTTTGGCCAACAGACAAGAAACAGCCACTGAGAAGATGATGCCAAAAGTAGGTTGACGGAGAAGGCAGGTCACTTTCCCAGGTTGTCCAATGAACAGCAAAGAAGAGAGGAAGCAGAGCAGGAGGGAGACGAGGAGAGTGTAGGTGAGGTCTCGGTTGTTGGCTTTGACAATGGGAGTATCTTTGTGCTTAATAAAAGTTCCTAGCACCAAAGCTGTGATTAGGAAAAAAGAAATAGAAACTGAAGATAGCATGATTCCTAAAGGTTCCTCATAAGAAAGGAAGTTTCTAGATTTGGGGATGCAGCCATCTCTGTAATTGTTTGGGTATTGATTTTCTTGACATTTGAAGCAGTCATCCATATCTAAAAATTGAAAGAGGTCCAGTTTCAGTGTCAATTCTTATTTAATTTTGGGGAAGATTTCCCTGACCTGGAACACATACATGGTCATATGAAAATTATTTTTAATAATATCTTGATCACACTTATGCTCATCTTCTATCATCAACTGTGCTATATGAAGGATCCTAAAGTTGTGATTTAATTATGTTTAATTATGTTTAATATATTTTAATATTTTGCATGTGTGCTGCCTTGGGAAGATTGCACCCTGAAAGGAAAGATATATAAAGTTTCAGTAAATGAGTAGAAAATTTGAGCATTGCCACATTCCTGTTCTCTCGTTGATGGGGTCAATGATTGGCATTTTAATGGAATATTTGCAATGGATGGAGCTCTCTACTGCCACCCTTCCCCTCCCGGTTACCACCAGCAACTTTTTTTTCTTTCTTCCCCATGCCCATCCCTCCTGCATGTATTGGGATTTAAAGATCTAATTAAATAATAGGGCTCACCACAAACTGATTTGAAGCCTGGATTTGGGCCAACCCTTAAGTGCTGGATTGACTCCCAATATAGACTGGGAAAACAATGCAGAGCCCTACTGAATACCTCCGAACTGGGATCAAGCAACTCATTTTTCAGATATGTTAAAGTTTATGGGTACCACAATCTTATACATGTCAACTGAGAAGCAAAAGAAGAGAAAAAAGCAAAACTGGTTTTGTTGGATCTGACTCTGATATATAAATGTATAATTTTGTGGCCTTATCTATACACTTATTTCTGAAAATGTGGAAAACACAGGAGATCTATCATCTACCTACCTACCTATCATCTATCTATCTATCTATCTATCTATCTATCTATCTATCATCTATCTATCTACTATCTATCTATCTATCTATCTATCTATCATCTATCTATCTATCTATCTATCTATCTATCATCTATCTATCTATCTATCTATCTATCTATCTATCTATCATCTATCTATCATCTATCTATCATCTATCTATATTTCTGCATACCACTTAAGGACTCATTTTTGCTTTGGTTTTTTTAAGCATATCTATTCAGCTTAATATTTCAAAAATCTCTAAGCAGTTTTGAAAAGTAGAATATAAGCAATAAGATGGTGTAACAGGAACAAATATAAAAACCAGTAAAGCAGTATTATAAAACAAATAAAAACAGAAAATTTGTAATAACAGGGTCTCATCATATGGGTTAGGTTGGGAGAAGAAGGGACAAAGACGTATGTTTAAAGATGTTTGAAGCAACTAATCGAACATAAGGCAAAGGTAAGGGCATTGCAGAGCACTGGGGAAATAGCAAAAAATGTCCATTTTCTGATCACCCCCATGTGATGTTATATATGTGAGGTGTGCTGCCATGACAAAAAATTCATGATACTATGACTGGTTACATGCACACTAGGGCAACTTATTACCTGAAAATGGTCATTAGGAAAATAAATAAATACTAATTACCGTATTTTTTGCACCATAACACTCACTTTTTTCCTCCTAGAAAGTAAGGGGAAATGTCTGTGCGTGTTATGGAGGGAATGCCTACGGGTGGCGGGGGGGATCTGCTGCAGTCGTGAGCAGAGGATCCATGGTTCCCCTTCCTTCCCTCCTCTGTGGCTCACTTTTGAAACAGCAAAGCGGGAGAAGAGCCGCGGAGTGGGGAGGAGAGAGGGACAGAGAGCCTGCTTCTTTAAAGGAGCAAAGTGGGAGAGGAGAGGAGCTGCTTACACGAGTGTAAGTGGCTCCTGTCCTGTTGGTTCCTTTAAAGCAAGCAGGCTCTCTGTCCCTCTTTCCTCCCCACTCAGTTCGCTAAATAGCAGCAAAGTTTTTCAGCTCGCTAAGCCGGGGATGAGCGGGGAGGAGGGAGAAAAGCAGAGCCTGCTTGCTTTAAAGGAGCAAAGCGGGAGAGGATTTTTGCACTGGGTCACCCCAAATTCACCATCAGATCACATAGCATGTCCATGGCTACATCTTGCACCAAAAAAATCACACACACACTGTTGCCTGGGGCCGCAGTGGTGCAAAAACGTGGTTAGAAAGCATGGATCCACATGGATCCTCAGGATTTTTGCATTGGGCTACTCCAAACTCACTGTCAGATCACATTTCTGTGGCCACAGCATGAACCACAAAAATCATACATCCACTGTTTCATTTAGAATTTTTTTTTCTTGTTTTCCTCCTCAAAAACTACGTGCGTGTTATGGTCAGGTGCGTGTTATAGAGCGAAAAATATGGTAATTAATTAATTAACCTACCATCATGTTCTGAAATCTTCCCTTCTGAGCATGGAACACAGTCATAGCAGCAAAATTTTTTCCCTTCCTTCATTTTCTTCTGGTACCCAGGGTGGCAGTGTTCATTGCAGACAGAAATAGGCTGCTCCTGTTCATAGACAAGAAGCGGGTTTGGGATGGAATACATAAGGACACAAACACAAACTTGCCCATCCACTCAACCTTTGATCCACAGCAGAGCGACTGAGGAAGGTGGCACCTGAAATATTTTGCTTTTAAAATTAACTTCTATTTTGTTAGTCACTGTAACAAATAGATGCAGATATTGCTACATAAATGTCCTACTGCCCGTCTAGAGATCAAGAAGCTGATGTTTCAACCACGTACCATATTCCATAGAAACAGTCTGTGCCAAATAGTGTTCCTTCAAGGAATCTTACATGGATTTACTCCTGATCTCTACCCATATTTAAGCTAGGCATGGTAAAAATGTAGCATTGTTTTCAAAATAGGAATAGAAGTCTTTCAGCACTCATATCTACTTTTTGAATATTCTAGGTATTCCACTTTTTATACAACCTGTTCACCCATCATATCCTCAGATTAGGTAGACAAAGGAAGTCCTTGCACCTGAATGATCCATCCAGTGAAATAGTCTACACTTTCTCAGACCCAGGATCCACTTTTTTTAACTGAAGCACACATCTGGCAGAACAATTTTAACATTATTATTTTTTAGATGGTAGTATTGTGACCCACCATAAATTAGACTGTGACTCAGTGGTGAAATTGGTCTACCAACAACAAAAGACCAATGATTCAGAGAACAGATCACCTCCCCAAAATATGTGCAATTCCCCACCTGGTTAAAACCTTTTTGCCACACAATTATGTCTTCATTAAGGGTGAGGCTGTTTCCTTCAAGTGCTTTGAGATCCTCCACTCTTCCAATTTTCACTCTATGAAATGACTTGTTAGGGAATATGATTATGTTCATTATGTCAAATCCACCTCCCACTTCCCTGTCACCGTTGAAGGACACCATTTCACCAGCTGAGTTGTTGAAAGAAATGTTTTGAAGAAACAGATGGAGCTAACAGAAAGAAGAAAAGAAAAAAGGGTTTTAAAACAAGAGGATACATGTGATACTGTAAGTAAGTAAATGGATGGATGGATAGATGGATGGATGGATGGATGGATAGATAGATGGATGGATGATACTAGACCTTGGGGATTTTGCAGTAAGAATTGTAAAGTTTCTCCCTTCCTGATGTTCATTGTGTAATTTGATCTAGGACAGAGTTAAGAACTCTAGGACAGAGTTAAGAACTTCCACCTTTGCATAGCATTTGTTGTCCTCGGAAGACGTGAGAGGGAGAATGTTGGGAAATTGGAAATACTGAGAATTGGTCTGCCTTCAAGAGTGGGCTACAGAATAGCTAACACAGCTACATGTTGATGAGATCCCTTTTCCTAAATTCTCCATCCCCCATGCCCATTTTATTGAACCAGTTACTTACTCAAAATTGGTTGTAGATTCTTGCAGCAACCTGTACTATGTAATAAGCATGCTTAATTGCAGAGCCATTACCTGCCAAGGCTGGATATCTTGAAGGTCAAATCTTCTGCTACCCACCATTGCTTTGTGCTTGGATCTAGCTGAGTAAATTGCATGTAAAGAATGAGCAACAGCATGGACAGCATTATAGATACTGTAGCTGTGGCCAGTCATGTCCATTTCAAAAAGTTGCCTAG
This sequence comes from Podarcis erhardii, assembly GCF_964252035.2. Classification (NCBI taxonomy): domain Eukaryota; kingdom Metazoa; phylum Chordata; class Lepidosauria; order Squamata; family Lacertidae; genus Podarcis; species Podarcis erhardii. Next base: position 6,822,995 of record NC_138502.1, on the reverse strand, counting down.
GAAGACTATCCAGCCTCTCATCTCCACCACATGTCCCATTGACCTGCAACGTCATGTTTATATCTGGAAATGAACAGTCAAAAGCTTGCTCCCAGAAATCCTTGAGGAAACCATCTCCTTTATTCCAGCCAGGTTTTATTTTCTGAATAAATTTCTCAAATTCTGAAAGCTCTTTTGTGTGAATGGTGAAGGAAATGGCACCTTGGAAGAGCTGAAACCCCCAGTTTCTTTGCATGCCCGTTGATAAGAAATCAGTCTGAGTAGTCATAATCCATACTTTTGTAAATGAAGACATCTCTACGTTTCCAGGAGTTGTACCTGAATGTAGAGTTATACATGCTCTCAGCCATGCTATTGCCATGGACTGCCCATTAAGTATATATACATTGGTTCCATCATCTGTGAAAGATGCATTGATATTCGAGAATACATGAAAAATTTCATCAAGTTCATCCCAGTGGCCTTGTGCTGGAAGCCTTAGTGTGAAAGCTGAACAGATTCCATGCTGGAGAAACGATGCTTCCAGGGTCTGCAAGAAATGTTCTCCACTGCCATCATCCAAAACAATGAGCCCTACCCATGTCCATCTGAAATGTAGAAGCAAGTGAACAATCCCATTGTACTGATGAGCTAAATTTGGAACCATGTGGTAAAATGATGGATTTTGTGTTTTTCCCCTGTCCTCTACGGCAAATGAGCCATAAGTGAGCTATAAGGTAATGCACACATTTCACTTGTTAGTCGTAGTAGTAACTGAAAACCTACTCTCAGAATTATAAAATAAGAGTGCAGCCTGTGAATATCTCCCCATCCTTACCTGTGGTATCTTGTAGAGATCTAGAATTTCTGCCATAAGAGAAGAGGTATCAAAGCCAAGTCCACCAATGACAGCTATGAGGTTTTTCTGGGTGTCACATTTGTAGTTGGGGGTAAATCTATGTGATTTGAAGAGCACGTCCAGAGTGCCACGATAGGTCATCCTTGGATTGGAGTAGCTGTCACTGATGTGGAATCCCAATGTGACATTGGTCAAGACATTGGGGTTCTTGTTGATCTCATTGATGGTGTACACCAAGGCCAGGACATGTTGGTAGAACTTGGTCACTGCACTGCCAGTAAAGATAAATGACTATTTCAGAGGTTAATTCTTCAAATGAATGAATTTCTACTTCCTTTACTTATTTCAATCATTCATATATCGATTAACACCACAGTTTCTAAGCTATGTACAAAGAGGTTAAAAAGGGGACATGATAGGAATAAAATCAGTTGAAATTAGACACACATACACATATACACAATAAAAATTCCATATTGTGGGTAGGTTTACAATAGTTCCCACTTTGTCTTTACCAAAACAATTCACAACACTAGTGTTCCAAAATTTATTTCAGAATTGTGTGAAGAAGAAGAAGAAGAAGAGGAGGAGGAAGAGGAAGAAGAGAAAGAAGCAGCAGCAGCAGCAGCAGCTGTAGTGTGGCTATACTTTCTGTGAGTTGTTTTTTTTTATTCACCATTCTCACTTAGAGTTTAAAAATGGAAACAAACAATCAAATGTCAATAACAGGGGGTGGGGTGGGATATGGGTTTCAAAGGAAGTGTGTGGGGTTGGTAGTATATGTAGACAGATGGAAATAAGCTGGGAAACGCTGGACATAAAATTGAGTTTCATAGGAAAAGCATAGTGCAGAAAAGTAAGATTATGTCCGATATTGCCAACCCCCACCAGTGTATGCCACATATAATTAAAGGAGTGTCCCAAATGGTTCCACAAGCTTGGGGGTCTATTCACCCTCCCCCCATATTATGCCCATACTGGGACGGTGGAGGATAATTTCGGATAATTTTCAGGAGTGAGGTTGATGGGTTGGCACTTTACATAATACCTCTATGAGGTGGCCGAGGGTTTTTCTTCTTTTACCATTTAATTTAACAGGAGAATGGGACAGGTATCAGGCTGCTCACACTAGTGTGAAGAATAACACAGTATCTCAACTTGCTGCAGCATTTTCTGAAAAGCCAATGGGAGGATGTTACATCAGGGTATCCATCAACATGAATTCTTGGACACGCACTAGCTGGGAAAACTGAAGTTGCCAGAAAATAACACAATGCTTTTAAAAGTTCATACTATTCCCATCATTTGAAGTTGTGATGATGAATCCTCAGCACAACATATATGAACCAGACCATCATCAGTATAGTGGTACCTTGGTTTGCATACGTTTTGGATTACAAACACATCAAACCCGGAAGTGCGTGTCCTGGTTTGCAACCTTTTTTTGGATTACAACCCCCCTTTTGGGGGGATTATGAACAAAAAAATTTGGAGGCCCCATTGGCAAAAGCGCGCCTTGGGTTACAACCTGTTTTGGTTTGCAAACGGACTTCTGGAATGGATTACAAGTACAAGTACAAACTTTTCCAATTTTTTCACACGTTTACATTTTTTAAACACACTTGTTCAACCCTAACACAAGCTTTCATGGTTGTCCTATTTTTGAAAACCTAACAGCCAGCTCAAGAGTCTTCACATATATTTTTTGCACTGCAGTCATTTTCAGTTATTGAGGATTTGCATAGTTTTGAATTCAATTGTGACACTACCCCCAACACTTCAATATTATTAGACCAATGGCTGCATTGCATAAATATATATTTAATTACATGAAAATTGGATGCAAAATTAATCTAAGTGGTATCCAGCTAAGTCATACTTAGAATTAGACTCATTCAAAACAATTTACTTAACATCTCTGCCAATTTCAATAGTTTTTTTCTGAGTATGACTAACAAATCATATCACCATAAATACCTCATTCTGCACTCCTTCAGTAAACAAAAAACAAAAAAACCTCCAACCCTTCCAAGCAGAAATAACTGTGATCATGGGAGAACAGTGTGTGTGTGTGTGTGTGTGTGTGTGTGTGTGTGTGTGTGTGTGTTTGCAAATGCAATTGAAATAGAAGAGTGATTTTGAATGCACCATTTGAACCCTGCAATTCAGAGGGTGGATCAGAATGCCAACCCTAAACATTGAGAGGATGTATCTTTAGATGTGTGCATCGTCTTTCAACTTGCTTCGTTATGCATGACAATGGTACATTTATGATGGGGAGAAAGCTAGCCCCTGATACATTCTTTCAACTTGTGGACCTAAACCCCTTGTTAGTTGTTTGACCAAACTCAGATGAAACAGAATGAACAAAATCCATACTCTGAAATCTCAAACAGCTTCTGAGATGGGTGTTCCAGGAATAATAGTTCATCAGAAGTGTAAATGATCTGGGAAGTCATTCCACCGATGAGGAGGCCACCTGGCTGGTACCACTCATGTGGAATAGGGAAGGGATCAATTGCAGGGCACTTCACAATATCTATTTTGCATGTGTTTTCAGGCAATAGAAACAGGAGCACCATTAGCCACAACATCATGGCAGCAAAGTTTTGCTTTTATTTCACACTCTCCTATACCTTGTCTACAACAACATTGTGGCTTAAAGATGCTGAACAAACTGCATATTCACTTCATGAAAGGAAACTCCCCAGGCTTACTTTCAGCATCCAGAGTTACAAATACTCACAGAGAAGGCCAACACTGTGGTTTGAAGCCTTAACTAATCACACAGACAGTCTGCAATAAAATTGACAGAGCCCTGCCAGGTTCAGGTGTCCAATGGCACAAATATTTATTTATGACAACTTTTTGCTTATTGGTGGCATGTTCATGCTTGAAAGAAAGCCCTGGAGGTTTCGCCAGACGAATAAATGGATAATTGCAGGGTGAGATAATTATATCTGTAGCACTGAGCTTTTAATAGCAAACATGTTGGTTCTTCTCCAACCCCCAGTCCTACCAGTTCTACTCCATGGTGGGTCAAGGAATGACTTCTAAGCTGAGCAAATACCAACAGGAAAGTGGGAGCCTGAGGCAGGGGTGGACTTTCAGGTCTTATTGAACTATATATTCCATTCTCATTGACAGGCCATTGGTTATGCTGGCTGGGCTATGTTGGAAATGAATGTGCAACACCCCAAGGGCCACAGGTGGTGAAATAAGGGTGGTGGTTGTTTTTTGTTGGGGAGGGTAACATGATTAAATTTGAAAAAACCCTTGCTGATGAATTTTTTAAAAAAATCCTGCCCCTGGGAAATTTAAGAAGTTTGTTGTTCCATCTCAAATTAGTGTTTGATATCCAAGGTATGACTGTACTAGTTGTTGGGAATGGCAGGTGTGGTGTTTGCAAGCTGCCCCATAGGCACCTAATTAGCCACTGTAAGAAAAACTTGGTGGAACAGATGGGCTGCTGGCTAATCCAAAAAAATATTCTTATGTTCTTATCCTTCCTTTAAGGGTGTTCTGGGTCTGAGCCCAACCAATAATTTAATGAAGTGATGTGGTCATAGTGCTCCAAACCTCTCTGGTATTAGCTAGTGATAGAAGAAGCATAATGTGACAGAGTTCAGTCGCAATGTCCTCACTAGACCACCACTGGCAAACGGTAAAGTGGAGGAGGAAATCTCTGAAGCAAATAATGCCAGAAGAATTTATTGAGAAAAATTAGAAGGATAAGAATGTGTGGCAGCTCCGTATCAACACAGTGCCCGGTTCGGTCATGACCACCATATTTGGGAGTGGGACAGAAAGAGCAGGGGATAAAGTTCCCCTTTACTGTTTGGCTTTGCTCACTTGTGTGAGTCATTAGAAGGAAATGCTGCTTTCAAAATTATTATAGAGGACCTGGTCTCCATGACCCAGCTGCACAGACATTCCCTACCATCATTCATCCATTCTCTACAGCACCATTCCACCATTATTATTATTATTATTATTATTATTATTATTATTATTATTATTATTATTATTATTATTATTATTAGAACTCCAACCATCTCACTGGGTTGCCCCAGCCACTCTGGGCAGCTTCCAACAGAATATAAGGGGAAAAACCCACATGATTCATCATACATTAAAAGCTTCCCAATACAGGGCTGCCTTCAGATGTCTGCAGTCGATCTCATAATTGCTTATCTCATTGACATCCGATGGGAGGGTGTTCCATAGGGTGTGCACCACTACTGCAAAGGCATTCTGCTTGATTCCCTGTAAGTTCACTTTTTGTAATGAAGGAACTGCCAAAAGGCTTTCAGAGCTGGACCTCACCGTCAGCACTATATGACAGAGGTAGAGATGCTCCTTCACACGTAAAGAGCATCCTACCCCTTAATTTGATAGCATATTATATCAATCATCTTATAATATATAATATATTGTAAAGAGGGTTCCTGTAACACAAAACAATACATTGCATCATTAATTTGTACATTTAAATTTCAACCATAGGACCCTGCTGTGTTAACAATTAGCTAAAGATGGCAGTAGGTAATATGGGTTGATAGGTAAATGGAGCAGCAAAAGAAACTTCATGGGGCGACATGTATATAAACAATGATCTATAATTAGCTTTGATGTATAACAACCTTACACCTACTAGCTAAATTAATTGGAGACAGATTATTTAATTCTTTGTCCTAATTAGTTGGTCTCTGCTGTTTAACTCTGGCCTGAACACAATGATATAGTATTTAGGGGAAAATATACAACCCAGTAACCCAGCACTGGAGGCCAAGATGGAGAAGATCTCCACAGCAACCATCTGTTTACCTCTTGAGCTCAGGTATGTTGGAACAAAGGACAACCAAACACTGCAAAATGCAAGTATGCTGAAGGTAATGAATTTGGCCTCATTAAAACTATCTGGTAACTTGCGGGCTAGAAAAGCCACAATGAAGCTGATGATGGCTAAGAAGCCCATATAGCCCAGGACACAATAAAACATGGCAACTGACCCTTCATTACATTGTACAATGATTTCTCCAGCTACCGAGTGCATGTCGAAATCAGGGAATGGGGGAGAGGTTCCCAGCCACCCAATACAAATACTTGCTTGAATAAGAGAACATGAAAGGACAATGGCTTGACCCAATCCTTTGCCTACCCACTTCATCAACCTGGAGCCTGGCTTTGTGGCTAAGAAAACAAGAACCACAGTGATGGTTTTGGCCAGCACACAAGAAACAGCTACTGAGAAGATGATGCCAAAAGTAGGTTGACGGAGAAGGCAGGTCACTTTTCCAGGTTGTCCAAGGAATAGCAAAGAAGAGAGGAAGCAGAGCAGGAGGGAGACGAGGAGAGTGTAGGTGAGGCCTCGGTTGTTGGCTTTGACAATGGGAGTATCTTTGTGCTTAATAAAAGTTCCTAGTACCGAAGCTGTGATTAGGGAAAAGGCTAGGGCAACTGAGGCTAAACTGATCCCTAAAGGTTCTTCATAAGAAAGGAAGTTTCTAGATTTGGGAATACAGCCATCTCTGTAATTGTTTGGATATTGATCTTCTGGGCATTTGAAGCAGTCAACCATATCTGAAAAAATAGAAAAAGTCAATTTCAGTGTCAATCCATGTTTAATTTGGGGAAGTATTACATTGCGTGAAACACATTTGTTTCTGTAGGTGGTCATATAAAAATGAATTTAATAGTGTCTTTATCCAACTGATTAGCTGAGGGTGAAGTGTGTCAGATGTGTGTGACAGTTATAGAGAAATAAGTTCTCAAGGGAGAGTTAAAGCTTGTGTGAGAGCTGAGGAGTTGTTATGCAGGATACAATTAGGAATAGGACCAAAGGTATGAACACATGGTAAGACATGTAAAATATGCAAGCATAATTACTGAAATAAATATTTCAAACATATAGTTATTAACAGATATTTGTTTAATCAAACCACATCTCATAGTTGGCCAAGCTATCCAGGCTGTGAGAAAGTCAGCTAGAAATATTTTGTCTAGTTGGCAGCATAGGAAAAACTATGTAAAGATGACTTAAAATTTACAGCATGTTAAACACTGAAAGAAAATTACCTTTGGATATCTTGGAAAACAAAAATGTGGAAGAACTATAATATGCAGTTGATTTAGACATATAAAGGACCCATAAAGGGTAGGAGGGAACTCCTAAGATTTGGAAGAATCTGGTTTGATGTTAAAATGTAAATGTGGCAAATGTGAAATTTATTTATTTATTTAGTAAAATGAATTTTTAAAAATAAAACAAAATAACAAACAAAAAAGGCAAATAATTAGTTAGAAACCTGAGGCATTGGCTTCCCAGACAGGGGAATTCTATAAGGCAAATAGGAACCAAAGCAGTCAGAGAGAACATTTACCAAGCAAAATAGATTTTAAATAAAGTACCCTCTTATTCCTAAGTGGTGGGTTTGGGCAGGGATATATATGACATAAGGGCATCCCACGGTGCTTGGTTGATGATAGAAAATACTCATTTTCCAGTCCCAGCCATTTAGTATTCTATAGGCTTGGTGTGCTGTCGTGAGTTACATTTCATAACCATATGACTGCTTGGCCATGTGGTTACATACATCTTGTGGGCAATTTATCACTGGTCAGAGGGCACAAAATCCGAATTACTCTTGGGGGATGGGGAAAGTAGATTTCTACATCACCTACCATTGTGTTTTGAAATCTTCCCTTCTGGGCATGGAACACAATCATAACAGCAAAATTTTCCCCCTTCCTTCTTTTTCTTCTGTTGACCAGGGTGGCAATGCTCATTACACACAGACACAGGCCTCACCTATCCAGGAAAAGGGGGTTGGATATCAGAAATATGTGCACACTCTGGCTGTAAAGCCATCCATGCATCCATCGTTGGTTCACAGAAGCGTAGCACATCTGCTATGTTTTCCTATTAAGTAATACATAAACATACATTGTTTGACACTATGGATCTACAGATCAAGAAGCTGATGCAATTACCATATGCCTAGAAACAGTGCATGTCAAATTGTGCTCACTGAGGAAAGATTATGTGCATTTTATCCAGACTAATGATCTAGAGCACAGAGCAGCTCCCAATAATACCCTAAAATCTCCACCTGGTTGAAACCTCTGTGCCACACAATTATATCTTCATTAAGGGTGAATCCATTTCCTTGAAGAGCATTGAGATCCTCCATTCTTCCAACTTTCACTCTCTGGAAGGATGTGTTTGGGAATATGATCATGTTCATTATTTCAAATCCACCACCCATTTCCTTCTTCCCATTAAAGGACATAGTTTCTGCAGCCGAGTTGTTGAATGAAATGCTCTTAAGAATCAAATGGAGCTAATTGAAAGAGCAAAAGAAATAAAAGGGTTTTGAAACAAATGAGAAAGAGGTGGATATTGTACATTGTTTTGAACTTAAAAGTGTGCTCTTGGGTGGTGGAAAATATGACACTGGATATTTTAGAAGCTAAGTCAGGCAAAGAGCAGTTATATCCATTTTCTGTTCTTATCTTATCCTCAAGAATATGGTTTCTGGTTGTCTTTCCCACAATTTGTGACTGGGTCAACTTAATCAGTCCAAATAAAATGATTTGATTGCATAACTGTCAACTTTTCCCTTTTCTTGCGAGGAATCCTATTGGGAATAAGGGAATTTCCCTTAAAAAGGGGAAAACGTTGACAGCTATGTTTCATTGTGATGGAAGAAGTTCAACTGACTTGTATTACAGAAAGCTGAGTGGAGGGCGCTCATCTCTCCTACACCAGCCCTCATTAAAGTTCAGTGAACAGAGATCAATGTGGTCTATAGAAATTCCATTCCAGCCTAACTGTCCATCTGAGTGCCAGCCTTGAATGCTATGAGCACACAGGAAAGATTTGATAATTTATGGTGAGCCCCCTATCTGGCTGATATCTCTGCTTCAGGTGAAGGAGCTGCTCTTTAAATACTCCTTAAATGTGTGAGTGTGGCCCCAAAACAACAACAACAACAACAACAACAACAACAACAACAACAACAACAACAACAACAACTATTTATTGAATTTATATACCGCCTTATACACGGGGGTCTTAGGACAGTTCACAGAATATGCACTGATAGAATCTAATTATCAGACAAATAAAACATTGACAATGAATAACCTCACAATTTCATCCCAAAAGTTATAAATAAATTGTTGTTTTTAGATTTTTATACATCGAAAGATTTCAGGGTAGATCACATGATAAAAATACAAAATAAAAATGCAAATAATTAGTTAAAACAAAAACAACAAAACAGTACCCTCAAACACAACAACACATTTAAAAGACTGTGGAATACAGTGGTGCCCCGCAAGACGAATGCCTCACAAGACGAAAATCCCACTAGACGAAAGGGTTTTCCGTTTTTCAAGGCGCTTCTTAAGACGAATTTCCCTATGGGCTTGCTTCGCAAGACGAAAACATCTTGCGAGTCTTGCGACTTTTTTCACTCCCACCCTTTTTCTAAGCCACTAAGCCGCTAATAGCCGCTTAGCCGCTAAGCCGTTTAGCCACTAAGCTGCTAATAGCCGCTAAGCCGCTAATAACGCTAAGCCGCTAATAGGGATGCTTCGCAAGACGAAAAAACCGCTAGACGAAGAGACTCGCAGAACAGATTATTTTCGTCTTGCGAGGCACCACTGTATTACTCTGCCAAAGGCCTGGTTTAAGTGGAATATTTTCACCCAGCACCTTAAGATATATAAAAAAGGTACAAAACGAACTTCCCTGGAGAGAGCATTCCACAAATGAGGAACCACTGCAGAAAAGGCCTGTTCTTGTGTTGGCACCCTCCATACTTAACATAGAAGAGGCACAAGTTGGTTTATATGAGAACAGGCAGTCCTTGAGGTACTGCTGTCATTGTTGATTCATCTTGTAGCATTTTTGCTATGTTAGAAGCATGTTCAATAGAAGAGTCATTACCTGCCAAGGCTGGAAATCTTGAAGGTCAAATCTTCTGCTACCCATCATTGCTCTGTGCTTGGATCTAGTTGAGTAAATGGCATGCAAAGCATGAGAAACGGCATAGACAGCATTATAGATACTGTAGCTGTGGCCAGTCATGTCCATTTCAAACAATTGCCTAGGAAGACTATCTATCCTCTCATCTCCACTACACATCCCACTGTCGTGCACTGTCATGTCATCTGGAAATGAACAGTCAAATGCTTGCGCCCAGAAATCCTTGAGGAAACCATCTCCTTTGTTCCAGCCAGGTTTTATGCTCTGAATAAATTTCTCAAATTCTGGAAGCTCTTTTGTGTGAATGGTGAAAGAAATGGCACCTTGGAAGAGCTGAAACCCCCAGTTTCTTTGAATTCCTGTTGCTAAGAAATCAATCTGTGTAGTCATAATCCACACTTTTACAAATGATGGCATCTCTACATTTCCTGGGTTTTGCAGAGTTATGCATGCTCTCAGCCATGCTAATGTTAAGGACTCTCCATTGATGATGCAGACATTGGTTCCATAATCTTTAAAAAATATATGAATAATTGAGAATATATCCATAATTCCATCAAGGTCATCCCAGTGGGCTTGCGCTGGAAGCCTTAATGTGAAAGCTGAACAGATTCCATGCTGGGAAAACAGTGCTTCCAGGGTCTGTAAGAATTTTTCTCCACTATCATTATCTGCAGCAAATAGGCCCACCCATGTCCATCCGAAATGTCGAAGCAAGTGGACAATCCCACTGTACTGATGGGCTTCATTTGGGACCATGCGGTAAAATGATTGAAACTGTGTCATCTGTTTGTCCTCTAGAGCAAATGAGCCATAAGTGAGCTATAAAGTAATAACCACATTTAATAGAGAAAACTTAGGTGCCATCCATGTGCATAAAACAAATATATGATGAAAGACTTTGTAGCTTTGGAAAGACTGAAAGTCAATAACTCTTCTGGATGGTTTTTCTCAATTTATTGACATTCAGTACAGTTTTGGGGGGATCTTCCCTCTTGGCCGTATCCCTTCAGGAACTTTGCATTCAACTAAGTTTATTCATAGAATCATACAGATTTGGTAGGTACCCCTGGGGTCATCTAGTTCAACCTCCTGCAATGCAGGAATCTCAACTAAAGCATCCATGAACATTAATTTCATTGGTTCTACTCTGAGCAGGACTGTTATTTGTTACAAATCAGTATTTAGAAACATAAACCTATTCCTGAAAAAATAAACAACAGAGGAAGAAGAGGAAGAGGAAGAGGAAGAGGAAGAGGAAGAGGAAGGATGGGAGATATGAATGGGGTCGTATTGACTAACATGGATAAGTCACAAAACCAAAATGTTACAAAAGACGGCAGACTACCAAAGACTTTTTTTGAAATGACAGACAATATGGACTGGATTGACATTTGGAGAACCAAGAACCCCCTGGGAAGAGAAGGAACATTCTTCTCTGAAGCCCAGCTGACTTGGACAAGAATCGACCAAATATGGATAACTAGAGGTCTGGCACCCAAGGTTAGAAAAGTGGAAATCTGCCCAAAGACCTGCTCCGACCATAATGCGCTGAAGATGGACATGACACTATTGCCAACCGGTTCCTTTAGATGGAAGATGAATGACAACTTGTTTAGAGACCAGGAGATTATTAAGAAGGCCCAAAAAACTTTGAAGGATTACTTCGAGATAAATATGAACACTACGGTGGAAAAAAGAACTATCTGCGACGCAAGCAAAGCTGTGATGAGGGGGTTCTTGATACAACAGAATGCCGTAAAGAAAAGGATACAAAATGAAAGGAAAGATAAGATCTTGCAGAAAATCAAAGAACTGGAGAAGAAGTTAAGATCAAATCCGAAGTCACAGCCGATTCTGAGAGAAATTAAACTTTACCAAGCACAATATTCTGAATTGATAAACCAGGAAATAGAGTGGAAGATTAAATTAATGAAACAAAAAACTTTTGAATCGGTGAATAAATGTGGGAAACTGCTTGCGTGGCAGTTGAAGAAGAGACAAAAATTAAATACAGTCATAAATTTAGAAATCGAAGGAAGAAATATTCAGAACCCCATGGAAATTAGAAAGTGCTTCCAGAGATACTTCAAAAAGTTATATACTCAAGGGCCGCAAGACGAGGTTGAGATGAAACAATTTTTGGAAAGAAATGGACTAACAAAGTTGTCACAAAAAAACAGATTAATCCTGAACAACAAAATAACACAACAAGAGATTGAACAAGCCATTCAGAACATGCAACTGGGCAAATCTCCAGGGCCAGACGGCTTGACTTCCAAATATTATAAGACATTAAAAGACTATTTGATCCAACCAATGATGGAGGTCTGTAACGAAATTATGGAGGGGAAGAGGGCGCCGGAATCGTGGAAGGAAGCCTTTATCACATTGATACCAAAACTGGAAACTGAAAAGACACAACTCAAGAACTATCGTCCCATTTCCCTTTTAAATGTGGATTACAAAATATTTGCAGATGTTTTGGCAAGTAGATTTAAAAGAGTTTTAAACGAGGTAATTCACAAAGACCAAGCAGGCTTTCTCCCAGGTAGACACATGTTTGCCAATACAAGGAACATTATTGACATTCTGGAACTTTTGCAAACAGATATAAACACAAAAGCAGTCCTAATTTTTATAGATGCGGAGAAGGCCTTTGATAATATTTCTTGGAAATTTATGAAGGGAAATCTAAAAAAAATGGGAGTGGGACGGGGGTTTGAGAATGGGATTGATGCAATATATTCAGAACAAAAGGCCAAATTGATAGTTAACAATGTGGTTACAGAAGAGTTCAAAATTGAAAAAGGAACACGACAAGGCTGCCCGATCTCCCCTCTGTTATTTATTTCGGTTCTGGAGGTGCTCTTGAACATGATCAGAGGGGACCGGTTGGTGGAAGGGATTCAGGTCGGAGCGAAACAATACAAACTCAAAGCTTTTGCAGATGACCTAGTTTTGACCCTGCAGGAGCCAGAATCTAGTACGAAAAGAGTATTACAATTGATTCAGGACTTTGGTCGGGTGGCGGGATTTAAATTAAACAAACAGAAAACCAAGGTGCTGGGAAAAAATCTGACAGATACAGAGTCAGAACGGTTTCAGAGAGAAACAGAACTAACTATGGTTAAAAAGGTAAAGTACCTAGGGGTAAACATAACAGCTAAAAATCTGAGTCTATTTAAGGATAACTATGAAAAATGTTGGTCTGAAATTAAGAGAGACTTGGACAGTTGGACAAAACTGAAGCTTTCTTTGTTAGGCCGAATTGCTGCTATTAAGATGAATGTATTGCCAAAAATGTTGTTTTTGTTTCAAACACTACAGATTGTGGACAAGACGGAGTGCTTCCGGAAGTGGCAGAAAGATATATCTAAATTTGTCTGGCAGGGCAAAAAGCCCAGAATTAAGTTTAAGATATTAACAGATGCGAAAGAAAGAGGGGGCTTTGCCCTGCCAGACTTAAAGCTGTACTATGAAGCCGCAGCTTTCTGCTGGCTAAAAGACTGGCTACTTCTCGAAGATACTGATGTATTGGACTTGGAAGGTTTAACAATGCTTTTGGTTGGCATGCATACTTATGGTATGACAAAGTTAAGATCAATAAGGCCTTTAAGAACCATATTGTCAGGAAGGCAGTGTTCAATGTCTGGACAAAATATAAAGACTTATTGGAAAATAAAACTCCAAGGTGGCTTTCGCCTCTGGAAGCTAAGGCCCGAAAAAGACCCAATATGGAGGCCAAATGGCCAAAATATTGGGAAATATTAGAAAAAGATGGAGACAATTGGAAATTGCAGAGTTTGGAGAAAATGAAGGATAAGGTGCGAGACTGGTTACATTATGCTCAGATTAAAGAAGTTTTTAAAAATGACAAAAAGTTAGGGTTCCAGGTGGAGAAATCGAAGTTAGAAACAGAATTGTTAGAACCAAAGACTAAGGTACTATCTAGAATGTATAACTTGCTGTTAAAATGGAATACACAAGACGAAATGGTTAAATCGGCTATGATAAAGTGGGCGCAGGACATTGGGCATAACATTATGTTTGAGGATTGGGAAAGGTTGTGGACCACTGGGTTGAACTTCACCGCATGTAATGCTCTGAAGGAAAATGTAATGAAAATGATATATAGATGGTACATGACCCCAGTTAAACTTGCCAAAATATACCATTCGTCTGATAATAAATGTTGGAAATGTAAAGAAAATGAAGGAACATTCTTTCACCTCTGGTGGACATGCCCTAGGGTGAAGGCCTTCTGGGAAATGATATATAATGAGCTGAAAAAGGTATTTAAGTATACCTTCACTAAGAAACCAGAGGCCTTCCTTCTGGGTATTGTCGGCCAGAAGGTGTTAAAGAGGGACCGAACATTCTTTATGTATGCAACAACGGCAGCAAGGATACTCATCGCAAAAAACTGGAAAACTCAAGATCTACCCACACTGGAAGAGTGGCAGATGCAGCTGATGGACTATATGCAACTGGCCGAGATGACTGGCAGAATCCGAGACCTGGGAGAAGAGAAAATGGAGGAAGACTGGAAGAAATTTAAGATGTATCTACAAAAACATTGTAATTTGGTTGAATGTTAAGAAGGATGCTAGATTATAAAAAATTGGCCACCACTAAATTAGATTTAAATTTGATGATAAGTGAGACTAAAGAAAATATAAAAAAATTTTGGAAGAATTGCTAGATTATATTTGAATGAGTGGATATGAGATTGTAAACAAGTTGATAATTTGTTTGGAAAAAAAACTTTTAATGATGTAAATGGGAGCGGGAGACGTGAGGGAGTCCAAAGAAGTGATGAAACTATGTTTGTGACAGAAGTAAGATTGTTTATTATTTGTGCATTTATATTTAAAAACTTTAATAAATATTTATATAAAAAAAAGAAGAGGAAGAGGAAGAGGAAGAGGAGGAGGAGGAGGAGGAGGAGGAGGAGGAGGAGGAGGAGGAAGAAGAAGAAGAAGAAGAAGAAGAAGAAGAAGAAGAAGAAGAAGAAGAAGGAGGAGGAGGAGGAGGAGGAGGAGGAGGAGGAGGAGAAGAAGAAGAAGAAGAAGAAGAAGAAGAAGAAGAAGAAGAAGAAGAAGAAGAAGAAGAAGCAGCAGCAGCAGCAGCAGCAGCAGCAGCAGCAGCAGCAGCCGCCAAAAAGTTATAAATTATGAACAGGCTTATTGTTTACGCTCTTTGCTTATGCTATTCTTTTAATGAAAGATTTGAAAATGGTAATCCATGTGTTAACAAATGTTTGCATAATTATATGCTACTATTCAGAGCGTGACAAAGTCACACACTACAAGACTGAATTATTAATGTCTCTGCAAATACAGTTTAACTAAGCAACAGCAGACTAAAAACCAGTGATTTATTTATTGAAAAATTGACTTAATTTGATATGAATTGGTGTAGTCATTATTAACATCATTTCCACACCAGGTAAAGTTAGACTCCGTATCTAGCAAGCAACTAGCAAGTTGAAATGTTACTGTGACTATTACTAATGCACAATAAAGACCCAGCTTTACACATTATTAAGGACTGTATTAGGGCCTGTCCATACCTCATCTCAGTGTGGATTGTGAACTCAATGTGCCTTCTTTAATTTCCTGTCACCCATGTAGTATTTTCCTCCAACTACTGCTGACCCACACATTCTCCCCCCTAAATTTGGACATTCCCAATGCAATTGATGTAGCTCTCCTCTTTTGGATATTCCAAACACAGGTAATCTCATATGCCTCCTAATTACGTACACACAGGCACACACACTAAAGAGCAACAACTTAATTTCATAATTACAAGAGAACAGTGTAGCTGGTGGATGTCTTCACACTCTTATCTGCATATCCTACCTGAGGAATCTTGTAGAGACCTAGACTTTCTGTCATGAGAAAAGAGGTATCGAAACCAAGTCCCCCAATGACAGCCATGAGGTTTTTCTGGGTGTCACATTTGTAGTTGGAGACAAATCTGTGTGACTTGAAGAGCAGGTCCAGAGTGCCACGATAGGTCATCCTTGGATTGGAGTAGCTGTCAAGGATGTGGAATCCAAGTGTGACATTCGTCAGGATGTTGGGGTTCTTGTTGATCTCATTGATGGTGTATACCAAGGCCAGGGCATGCTGATAGAACTTGATCACCCAACTGCCAATAAAGTGAAATGACTATTTCAGAGGACAGCTCTTCAAAGGAATTAATTTCTTATCATTTGTTTATCACAACAATTTATACAACATTTATTGCCATAGTTTCTAAGCTCTGTAAAAGCCTTGTTCTGTGCTCAGTAAGCACAGGACACCTTTGCCTGGCGTCGCTGTTGCCCATAGATTACAGCAAAATACTGGGCAAGGTTTTGCCCAATATCTTGCCTGTGCGATGGGTTCCTGGGAAAAAGCTATCCTATGAGCCCTTGCAAAGGCGAGGGGAAAGCAGAGAAAAGCTGCCTCATCTTAAAGAGATTTCTCACTGGCAATGTGCTCCAGTTTTGGTACACTCTTCTTATGCAAAAATCCAGTTATGGAGTACTCCTCTGAAAGATTTATATGGTGTTATATTTTCAGTGCGTGACAAAGTGCTTTTTTTCTTTTTAATTACCCAAGCCCTTTAGAGGGAATTTACTCATTTTTTAAAATTCTTCTTCTGTGATCTTATAGTCTTTAACTTTATTATTCCTGTTTATTGTTATCGTTATTTATTATTACTGTTATTTTTAGTTACATATTAGTTGCTTTGTTTCTTCTTCTAAGCCACCCTGGGAACACGATTGAAGGGTCATGTTAAAATACCTCTGTTGAATACCTACCTACCTACTGAAACATATTTTTTCAGAGGCTTTGCAGCATCTTTTAGCCACTACAGAAATGAGAAGTGCACTTTGGAAATTCATGGAAGCTTATGGTACACTTTATTAGTTTTGCTTATTTGGGAAATCATCAGATACAGAAAACATGGGGAGTGCTCTTTCTGGCTTATTGGCTTTTTGGTTTTTTAACCGTTTTAACCCAAATTATCAGTTTGGGGCACTGAATCACAATGTGTACTGCTGCACCACGGACAGACAGCAATATACAGCTTGGCGCATCTAGCCACAACATATAGAATCATTTCTGCTGCTCTTAAAGGAGAATGTTCTACAAAGCATCTTGTCTTCATAACTTCAAGTCCATACCTAAAGTGTAGTAGGCTAAAGGAATATATAGCAGCTAATGGCAGGTGAAAGGGTTCCCATGACACCAGTGGTCCCAAATTTCTTTTAGAAATGTGTTTAGAAAAAGAAAATTCGTGATACAGTAGCCTTTCCATACTTTTTTTCTTCTTCAATCACAATTTCCACCCAGAGAGTTAACAGAGCATAACAGAGTTGTATTCATAATGTACAACACAGAGAAAATGGATACAGAAAAAGTTTTTCTCCATCTCTCATAACACTAAAGCTAACGGAAATGCACCAAAGCTGAATACTGGAACATTCAGGACAGACAAAAGGAAGTTCTTCCTTATATACTGTAGTGCATAGTTAAACAATGGAATTAACTCCCACCAGAAGCACAATAGCTACCATCTTAGATGGCTTTAAAAAGGGTTAGAACACATGGAGCATAAAGCTATACTAGACACGATGGCTGAATTTTGCCTCCACTCTTGGAGGCAATATGCTTCTGAATACCAGCTGCTGGAAACCAAGGAGGGGAGAGTGTTTTGGCACTCAAGTCCTGCTTCAAGGCTTCCCATAGACATTTTGTTGGCTACGGTGAGAACAGGAAGCTGATCCAACAGGCTTAAATTCACAATGAACACAATTATCTCAGACTCATTAATCTCAATGGGTGTACTCTGACCAACTCCATGTTATACCCACTGAAGTAAATTGATTTAATGCACTTAAGCCCGTTTCTGTCAATGAGTCAGCTCCAAGCACAATCAACACTGAATGTCACCCCAAATCTCACATCCCTCCTATTTAAAACAAAATACAACTATGCAAGGAAGCAGCAGTTACTGTTGTGGAAGAACAAAATCTGAAACAATTGTAATCTTAGTAACATGTACAAGACTGAAAAAGGAATTGAAAGCGCACCAACACTATGTCTCCTAACTCATTCAAACCCCTTAATTGGTTCAGAAGACCAGCACTAAACGTTGAAAGGATGCATCAATAGGTGTGTACACCACCTTCCAACAAATTTCATTGTGCATTTCAATTATGTCATGATAACGGGGGGGGGGGCTAACATGTGGAGCCCCAGAAAACCCCTGATTTATTATTTCATTGCGAGGGGGGGAGTTTCACCTGAACCCCATATTAGTTATCCGTCTAAGCTCAGATGAAGCAGAAGGAACAAAATCCATACTCTGAAATCTCAAACAGCTTCTGAGATGGGTGTTCCAGGAATAATAGTTCATCAGAAGTGTAAATGATCTGGGAAGTCATTCCACCGATGAGGAGGCCACCTGGCTGGTACCACTCATGTGGAATAGGGAAGGGATCAATTGCAGGGCACTTCACTGTTTCTGTTTTGCATGCGCTTTGGGGTAATAGGAGCAGGAACACCATTAGCCACAACATCCTAGCAGCAAAGCTTCTCTTTAACTTCAGGCTCTCCTGTGTCATGTCTAAAGCAACTTTCTGGCTTTTAGCCAGGTAATCAGAGTCTGCATATTCACTTCCTAAAAGGAAACTCTGCGGTCTTACTTTCAACATCCAGAGAGTTACAAAGGCATGCCTTGAATACTAGCCGGGATGGCCAACACTCTGATCTGAAGTCTTAACGACACAGGCTGCTGTTGATAAAAGTGACACAACAATGCCAGCCTCTTTTCCCTACTCCCAGCTTCCAATGGTGGAAGGAATTATTTATGAACAACTTGTTGCTGATCTTCGTGCCTTCTGGAAAGCCCTGGAGATTTGGCCAGCTGAATAATTGGATAATTGCAGGGTGTGATAATGATGTCTGTAAGACTGAAGGCCCCTTAGCACTCTTTGCAACAAGCATGTTGTTTTCCTCCCCCCGCCCCCGACCCGAATTGTGTCACATGCCTGCTCTGCCTCTTAGTGGGTCAGTGATTGGTTTCCAGGCTAAGAAGAATCCAAAGGAAAGTGATGTCCTGAGATGGGGCGGGGGGACCTGTGTGCCACCAGTTGTTGCTGGACTAAACTCCCATCATCCTTCACTGACCATTAGCTATGTTGGCTGAGGCTGATGGGAGATGGGAGTCTAATAACTTCAGGAAGTTCACCACACCAGCAGAAGTCATGATCTTGCTGTGGAAACACGAGTTAATTTTGACAAGAAGGTGAGGCCTACTTAGCAAGGGAAGTCATATTTTCCCCAGACAAAGTACCTGCATACCTATTTCCACATATGAATTGTTGGGTGACATGGCCTCAGAGAAGAGTAACAGATTTTTTCCATGGTGGCAAGACAAACAGCAAATGATTCTCTTGTTTTCATTATCTACATGTCTATATATATATATGCACGTATGTGTAGTGGAGTTCCTCACAGTCTCCCCGTGCACTTCCTCATTGGTTCAACACTTTATGATAGAAACTAAGAGTCAAGTAGTGTCAGATAGGAGCTGCCTTTGCTTTCTGAGCCACCTTCTCCAAATATTGACTGGAGAGAGAAAGAAAGGTGGCTCCTCTTTGACATAGTAGCTCTTTGCAGATCTACCTTCAGCTCCTTTGATGTCCAGTGGAAAAACAGGATGCGTGCTACTGCTGCATGCATGAGGCTTCATAGGGTGAGAGGTGGGACTGAGTCTCTCCCCAATGCATATCTCCTCTGATGCATCCTGAGCTGTCATCGCTGAGCCTCTGTCATTATGGTCAAACAAAATGAGCCACAGGTTTAAGGGAAGACCTGCTTGGAGTGGGGAGGCTAGATCCTGAGATCAGCTGCTGCCACTACTAGCCACCCTCCTCTTCCCCAACAAGTCTGGAGACACACTGCTGTCACCACAGTCCAGGCAGCCAGTTAGGATGCAGCAGTGCAGAGATGAAGAAGATGGCCAGAAGTGGCATTAAGCAAGCCTGCTGATCCACAGGACAACTGCTGAAAACCTGCCCTGACTTATCCTGCCCATTCTTCTGTAGTTTGCACGATCTATGGTTTGGCCAAGGAGGTGGTTGCGTGAGCAGAATGAAACCACAGCTGGATGGAGGCAGGGAGGTGGCCAGGGAGGAAAAGAACTGGTCTAGATGGGCAAGCTTATTTTTTCTGCTCCCCCAGCATTCCTATTGTCACAAGCAGGTGGCACATAACGTAGTAGAGAAAGTATACCCTTTATTCCCCACTATCAAGTGAGCAGAAGAAAAGTCCATGTAGCTTAAGGATACCAGATTTTTTTCAAAGAATCCGGGGACACTTCTTTTTTTTTTAGAAGATGGGGGAAAAGTTATTAAAGAAAAAGTTATTTAAAATAATAATAATTAAGAAGTAATATCTTCTCTTCTGTGGTCTCCTTTGTCGTACAGCCTTCCTCTGGGCCCTGGCCTGCTCTCTTGGAGTGCTAGCTGCCGTGGAGTAGGCTCAGCTGGAACCTGGGCTCGGCCACGTGTCCTTGCCCTACCAGCACTCTCCTACCTCTCCTCCTCAGTGGCGGTGGCAGCAATGGCGTGGCAAGGTTGGGGGTCCCCTCTTTTTTCTCCTTCCTATTTCTCTCTCTTCCTTCTTCTTTTCTCCTCCTTCTCCCTGTGTCGGCTCCAGGCTTTTCCTGGCCCCGGAGCACCACTGGGCAGGCGGCCAAGTGGCCAGGGGCTCTCACTCCCGGCTCAATTTGGGTCACGCAGGGGATCAGCGGTTCCCCCAGTTGATGTGCCAGACATCCCCGGTTCCCCCTTGGCAGTGGCAGCAGCAGTCTTAGCAGCCCGGAGCTAGCCTGGTAGCACAGTTGGCTTTGGCTGGCTTCAGGAACTGCTTGCTGCCATGGTGCCCACCATTTTGCCTCACCGGAAGTCCCCATATGATGTGTCTTGTGCCATACAACCAATCACGCAACATTAATTCCCTACTAATAAATCTACAACACTTAAAATATAAATCTGGGGACATTAAATTAAATCAAGGGACAGATTTTGTCCGGGGACAGATTTGTAAATCCGGGTACTGTCCCCGGGAAATGGGGACTTCTGGTAACCATAATGTAGCTGAAAGCAAAGATCAGCGGGAAGTGTACAGCCCCTCGCCCTTTGAGGTATGCATAACACACAAACAGTTCTTTAAAAGTGTGGGGGGTAGTAGATGCAGTTTCCAATAACACACATAGCCCAAAAGCTTAGAAACACTGTACTATATAGCAATAAAGGGAGAAATAATGCAGCTCTGTAGCACAAAGCATTGCACTGATTAGCTTATGTAAATTACAATACTCCATCACAGGAAGTTGACTAAAAATGGCAATTGGTAATGTGGGCTGATGGGGAAATGGAACAGCAAATGAAACTTGATGAGGAGGCCTGTAGATAATTTTAAACACATATCCATAATCATTACTTAACTTCCTACCCTATACATACTACATAAATTGACAATAACAGATTATTTAATTCTTTGCCCTTATTAGTTGCTCTCTGTTGTTCAGCTCAGGCCTGAGCAAAATGATGTAGCATTTAGGGGAAAAGATGCAACCCAGTAACCCAGCACTGGAGGCCAAGATGGAGAAGAACTCCACAGCCACCATGTATTTTCCTCTTGTGCTTAGGTAGGTTGGAACAAAGGACACCCACACACAACAAAATGCCAGCATGCTGAAGGTAATGAATTTGGCCTCATTAAAACTATCAGGTAATTTCCGGGCTAAAAATGCCACAATGAAGCTGACAATGGCCAAGAGGCCCAAATAGCTCAGGACACTATAAAACATGGCAACTGACCCTTCATTACATTGTACAATGATTTCCTCTGTTACAGAGTGCATGTCTAAATCAGGGAATGGGGGAGAGGTTCCCAGCCACCCTATACAAATATTTGCTTGAATAAGGGAACATGAAAGGACAATGGCTTGACCCAATCCTTTGCCCACCCACTTAATCAACCTGGAGCCTGGCTTTGTGGCTAAAAAAACAAGAACCACGGTGATGGTTTTGGCCAGCACACAAGAAACAGCCACTGAGAAGATGATGCCAAAAGTTGGTTGACGGAGAAGGCAGGTCACTTTTCCAGGTTGTCCAAGGAATAGCAAAGAAGAGAGGAAGCAGAGCAGGAGGGAGATGAGGAGATTGTAAGTGAGGTCTCGGTTGTTGGCTTTGACAATGGGAGTATCTTTGTGCTTAATAAAAGTTCTTAGTACCAAAGCTGTGATTAGGGAAAAGGCTAGGGCAACTGAGGCTAAACTGATCCCCAAGGGTTCTTCATAAGATAGGAAGTTTCTAGATTTGGGGATACAGCCATCTCTGTCATTATTTGGATATTGATCTTCTGGGCATTTGAAGCAGTCAACCATATCTGAAAAATAGAAAAAGGTCCAGTTTCAGTGTCAATCCATCTTTAGTTTGGAGAAGGATTCCTTTGCCTGAAACACATATGTTTCAGTGGATGGCCATATGAAAATGAGTTTTAATAGCCTCTTGTTTAATCTTATGGCTATCATCATTTAGTTACTGTGTATATTCTGGTTATGTTTAAATACCTCCCATTAAAATTTTATATTTTTCTCCATTGGAAAATCAAGAAAAAATATAACCCACCCTCCCCTTTATTTGCCAGAATTTGGAGGCTTAGTATAGGGATGGGGAAGAAATTCATTACATTTCATATTTAAAGGTGAATGTCAATGATCGCTTTTGAATTCTCTGATTAATCTCAGGAAGCATATCTTTACAAGATGTTTGAAGCAACATATGGCACTGGAAAGGGCATTCCATGGTTCTGGGGTGATGACAGAAAACACCCATTTTCCAGGCACCATCCTGTGATATTCATTAGACCCAGTTGACTGCATGAGTAAAATTTCATGTCAGCATGACTTGTTGACCAAGTTTTTACATGCACATTATGATGATTTAACACAAGGCACAAAATCCAAATTAGGTTTGGGGGATTGGCAGTGGTGGGTGGGGAGAGTTTTCTACTTCACCTACCATTCTCTTCCGAAATCCTCCCTTTGGGACATGGAACACAGTCATAACAGCAAAAAAGATTCCCTTCCTTTTCTTTCTTCTGGTGGCCAGGGTGGCAGTGTTCACTACACAAAGAAAGAGGCTGCACCTATTGACAGACAGGAAGGAGATTTGTGGTGATAGAAATGTTCTTTCACATTTTGTCTATTTATCTATCCATCTGTGCTATGATTCACACCATAGTAGCTGAGAAAAGCAGAAACTGAAACATTTAATATTTAAGAATAAATCTTTGTATTGTTATTCACTGTAATAAATATATACATATACAGATGTAGATACGTGTGCCATATTTCCCCGTGTATAACACGCCCTCTTGTATAAAATACCCCTTATTTGGGGGGGGGACTAAAATTTAAGAAAATCAGGGGGAGATGGCCCAGAGTTGTTGTGCTATTTTCAGGGGGAAATGACAAAAACCACTAACCCTAAGGACAAACGTTGACAATTGCTCGCGTCGCCAAGCCAAATTGTATCTGCACAATATATACTTTTATTTTTCAACTACTGATCTACAACTAGATGGTGTCTCAATAATTACCATATTCCAAAGAAACAGAAAGTGCCTACTTGTACACATTCAGGATATAGTACAGGGATTCTAGCAGATTTCTATGGTACTTATGCAAGACATGCTTAGACTTGCATATATAGCTTTCAAAATGGGATGAAAAGTATTTAGCACTTGCAGCTACTTTTAGAGCACCTGGGCAGCCTTCAGAACCACAGATTAGCACCTTAGAAGAGTAGTCTTCAACTTTTTCAGATCCAATGCCCACCTTTAACCCAAACATGCTCCTGGAGATTCATTTCCTAATATTCATCAAATTTTGTATGATAGTAGTGCTGCCATTGTGACCCACATAAGATTAGACAATGACTCAATAGTGGAACTGACCCATCGGTAGAAATCCATTAGTAGAAATTGGTAGAAACCCATTGGTAGAAATCTAGATAAGAGAACACTACCCAAGAACACACCAAAATCCCCACCTGGTTAAAACCTCTGTGCCACACAATTATATCTTCGTTAAGAAAGAATCCATTTTCTCCAAGAGCACTGAGATCCTCCACTCTTCCAACTTTGACCCTCTGAAAAGATGTGTTTGGGAATGTGATCATATTCATTATATCAAACCCACCTCTCACTTCATTGTTCCCATTAAAGGAAATAGTTTCTCCAGCTGAGTTGTTGAATGAAGTGCTCTGAAGTAACAGGTGGAGCTAATGGAAAGAAGGAAGGCTCTTAGAAGTGTAGTCATATTGCAGTAATTATTGTATTTTTCACTCTATAGGACGCACCAGACCATAGGAGGGGGAGAACGGGGGGGGGGAATTCTCCCCCTCTCTGCTCAGTGCCCCTTCAGTGAAGCGGCAGGAGAAACGGAGCCCCTTCCATTTCTCCTCCCGCTTTGCTGAAGGGGTGCTGCACAGAGAGGAAAAACTGTGCAGCGCCTCTCCAGTGAAGCGAAGCCTGGAGAGCAAGAGGGATCGGTGTGCACTGACCCCTCTTACTCTCCAGGCTTCAGGCGGCTTTCCGCAAGCCTTTGGAGCACAGCAAGAACTCCTGCTGCGCTCCGAAGGCTTGTGGATAGCTGCCTGAAGCCCCCGGAGCGTAGCAGGAATTCCCGTTGTGCTCTGAGGGCTTCAGGCGGCTTCAGCGAAAGCAACACGAAGCCTCCGGAGCACGGGGGGAGCTCTCCCTCTGCGCTTCGGAGGCTTTGCGTTGCTATTGCTGAAGCCAAGGAGCCTGCATTCACTCCATAGGACGCACACACATTTCCCCTTGATTTTTGGAAGGGGAAAAGTGTGTCCTATAGAGCGAAAAATACAGTAATATTGTGCAACATGAAGCAATAGGAAGCATGAAAACTGACTCCTTTGGAATTAAATATTGCCCAGACATATAAAGATTTACTTGCAGAATTGTCTTCAAAAGAAAACAAAAACATCAAAGATTTATCCAAATAATTGTGCTGTAATCCAGTATTATTGTTGTTGCCTTTATTGTTAATATCACTGTCACACTAAATAAGCTGTAAATTTGTAGAGACATTACCTGCCAGGGATGAAGATCCTGAAGATCAAATTTTCTGCAACCTACCACTCCTCTGTGCTTATATCTACTTGAGTAAATGGCATGCAAAGCATGAGCAACAGCATAGACAGCATTGTAGATATTATAGCTGTGGCCAGTCATGTCCATTTCAAACAGAGGCCTAGGAAGACTGTCTAGCCTCTCATCTCCACTACATGCCCTATCAGCTTGCACTGTCACCTTCGGATTTGGAAATGAACAGTCAAATGCTTGCTCCCAGAAATCATTGAAAAAACCATCTCCTTTGTTCCAGCCAGGTTTTATGTTCTGAAGAAATTTCTCAAATTGTGGAAGCTCTTTTGAGTGAATGGTGAAAGAAATGGCACCTTGGAACAGTTGAAAATCCAAGGGTCGCTGAAAGGTTGTTGTTATGAAATCAATCTGAGATGTCAAAATCCACACCTTTCTAACTGATGACTTCTCTATATTTCCAGGGTATTGTAGCGCTATAAAAGCTCTAAGCCATATCATTGTCAAAGACTGTCCATTGATGATGCATGTATTGGTTCCATCATCTGTGAAAAATGCACGCATACTTGAGTATAGATAAACAACTTCATCCACTTCATTCCACTTGTTTTGGGCTGGAAGCCTTAGAGTGAAGGCTGAACAGATTCCATGCTGGGAAAACAACAGTTCTAACGTCTGCAAGAAATGTTCTCCACTGTCATCATCTGCAGCAAAGAGTCCAACCCACGACCATCCAAAGTGCTTAAGTAAGTTGATAATTCCCATATACTGATGAGCTTCATTTGGAACCATGCAATAAAATGATTGCAACTGTGTCATCTGTCGGCCCTCTAGGGCTAACGAGCCATAAGTGATCTATAAGAAAATGTACACATTTTTTAGATAAAAGCTAGGAGCCACCAATGTGTGGTGAAACAAAAATAAAATGAAAGACTTTGTAGCTTTGGAAAGACTCAGAGTCAAGAACTCTTTGGGGTGGGTGAATTTTCTTATGTCACTGGCATGCAGTGCAATTTTTGGTTGTTTCCTTATCAGTAATATCCCACTTAACTTCCAGAATAATGAATAATGTTAAGGGTTGTATACAACTAAGTTTATTCAGAGTAGACCCATTGAAATTAATGGAATTAATTCAGTCATGAATATTGACTTTAGTGGGACTACTCTGAGTAGGACTATTATTAGAAGCATCACAAAGTTTAGAAACTTATACCTACTCCTGGAATAATGGCTAAAATTAACATCATAGTAAGTTATGACTTTTGATTAGACTAATTTGTAACATTCTTTTATGCAAAACACTTCATTTTAATGAAAGATATAAAATGATTATTTATTAAAAGCTGCTTGCATAACATAATTTGGGAAGGGGGGAGAATGAAATTCTCACAGACTACAACATTTAGTTTTTAGGATCTGGAAGCTAACGAATACAGTTAAAATGAACAACACAGCAAGGGTAAAGGAAGGTAGATAACTTATTTATTTATTTATTTATTTATTTATTTATTTATTTATTGAATAACAGATTGCATTTGTTTTGCATTTATGAGATCCTCAAAGACTTCCATTACAATTCTTTCGGCAGCTGGAAAACTTTGAGATGCAAGGTGATAGTAATAATAATAGCAATAATTTGTACAAGAAATAGCCATTTGTATATATTATTAGGGGTATTGTGAATTATTTACATATATTTAAGGGCAGTTCCTGAAAACCTAATCTATGAATATTTATGAATATTGTAAGCTCTGTTTTGCTTTTGCTTTTATTTGCATTACTTATATCATAAAGTAATATACAAATTAAAAACAACAATAACCACTTCTAAGAGAAGGGTGCATTTGGTGAATGTCACCACACCCCCATCTGCATATCCCACCTGCGGAATCTTGTAGAGACCTAGAATTCCTGTCATAAGAGAAGAAGTATCTGAGTCATATCCCCCAATGACAGCTATGAGGTTTTTCTGGGTGTCACATTTATAGTTGGGGACAAATTTGTGGGATTTGAAGAGCAGGTCCAGAGTGGTACGGTAGGTCATCCTTCGATTGGAATAGCTGTCATGGATGTGGAATCCTAGCGTGACATTTGTCAAGATGCTGGGATTCCTGTTGATCTCATAGACGCTGTATGCCAAGGCTAGGATCTGCTGGTAGAACTTGGTCAACAAACTGCCAATAAAGATAAATCAGTGGATTTCTTATTCACTGATTAATTTCAACAGTTTATATACAACATAAATGTCTAAGCCATGAATTTATAAGCCATGAACAATGAGATTATAAAAGTTATATGAAAGGGATCAAATCAGTTAACACTACAAAAAAAGGAAAGAAAGTAACCCAAAACACCTGTTGAAACAACGACAACACTAGAAGTTAAAAAGGGGAGTTGCCAATCTAATATTAGCTGGAGGGGTTCCCAAGAATTGGGCCCACAACGGGGCTCCAGGTAGCTATGAGCCATGTGTCCAAGCCACCACCAATAGTGACTTTGCTCTCCTCTCTCAAAAAATATTGGAACCTGGAAACCAAGACTGAAGTTTGGAGCAAATACTCTTTGGTGAGAGAACTCAAGCAGATATTTTAGATCACAAAACATGCAGCGAAAAAGAAAAGTAAAGACAGCATTGGGATATGTGCTTCAAAACCTTTAAAATGTGCCCTTCCTGAAAGGTCCCCTTTTAGACACCTTTTCCAAGTTAAAGGGCGTGGAGATAGACCACTTGTTTGGTAAGTTATAAAACGGTTTTATTTACAAAATTCTTCAAAGTTCAGATTCATGCGATTTTTATACAGCAGTCATAAAAGATGCAGAGGCAGTTAAAAACATTGCTTAGTTATAAAAGGTAAAGGTTTCTAAATTATTAGTACAAAAAAGTACCACTGGTTTTAAAGGAGGATTTCCTTGTAAAATACAACAACAGTAATAACTGCATGTTTATGAATCTTGAAAGACTCTTTCTATTTACATCTGAAGGCAGCCCTGTTTAGGGAAGCTTTTAATGTTTGATGTATTATAGTATTTTAATATTTTTTGGAAGCCACCCAGAGTGGCTGGGGAAGCCCAGCCAGATGGGTGGGGTATAAATAATAAATTATTATTATTATTATTATTATTATTATTATTATTATTATTATTTACAGTGATAAGATTGTAACTCTTAAGTTCCCCACCCCCTCTCAATTCTTTATATTTTGTGATTCTACGGTTGTGATGGAAACTGCAGCAAAGTGGCACAGCATCTACCTTGCATGCAGAAACTTCCAAGATCATTCCCTTTTTTATTCAGGTAGGTCTTCCAAAAGCTCCTGCCTGAAGCCCAGTCAGTATAGACAATATTTAGTTAGATGGTCCAATGGCCGCACAGCTTTCTATAACCATTTTGAATTGTGGCACACACATCCAGCCCACCATCTGCGCCAGCATCAATGCATTGCGTAAATCATACATGGTTACTTTCTTTAAAAAAAATAAATGATGATGATGATGATGATGATGGTGGTGAAAGGGTGAGTTCCAACCAAGTTGTACTCAGAGTGATTTAACCAGTGTTTGTCCTACTCAGACTAGACCCACTGAAACAACTACACCAAAGATGCCTGAGAAAGCTTAGCAGTCATGGGGTAACAAAAGAGGTTCTTTTGTGGCCCAGGAATTGATTAAGATACAGGAAGCAGAGTGTAAGATTGAGCCGACAGTTCTGATGAGTGTGGGGAGGATGTAGAAAGTGGAGTCCTCTAAGGATCAGTATTGGGACCTGTGCTTTCAAACTAGTTCACAAATGACCTGGAGTTAGGGGTGAGCAGTGAAGCAGTTACGTTTGCCAAGGGTATTAGATTGCTCAGGGTGGATGAAAGTAGATAAAGTCCCTACCAAAGAGTCATGGCAAATCAAGCTGTTGGAGTATGCCGGAATGGCAAAACGGACTGGAAAACTTAGGAACCAAGAAGACAAAAACTTCAATAAAGAATGGGGAAAATTTGTAATTTATTTAAGAGACCACTGTAAGCAGATGGAAACATTAGCAGGATTTTAATAACAGTTGTAATGTAACAATTATCATGGATAATATGGAGAGATATAAAACATGGATTATGGAATGGTATGCAGTTGAAAAGGTTGAAAGAAGGAGCCATGGAGGGGGTGTGGGAAGTCTGGAGATTCAGAGAAATCTGAATATATTTGGTATTGTTATAATTCTATACTTGTAAAATCAAATAAAAATTATTACCCCCTCCCCCCCAAAAAGACTGCTCAGGGTGGCCAAAACAAAAAGGGATTGTGGAATTTTAATGTGACATATACACTCATGTCTGACCAAGAATGAGATCTTGAGGGATTGAAAATACAGCTGCTGCCGTCACAATGCCATTATACAAATTTACAGTGTCACCATAATTAAAGCACTGTGTACAGTTCTGGTAACCTCACCTCAAAAAGAAGACTTTAGAGTTGTGAGAAAATCAGAATCAGGCAGCCAGAATGATCAAGGGGATGAAGCAACTCCCCTATGAGGAAAGGTTGCACCATTTGACTTTTTCAATTTGCAGAAAAGGCGAGTAAAAAGTACATAAAATTATTCATGGTGCTCAGAAAGTGGATAGAGAAAACTCACTAAACACTAAAACTCAGGGGCATCCATAAATCTTGGAATGAAGTACTTCTGGACACAACACTATGGCATTCAAAGAGTGGTGATTACAAGCAATGCAGTTTGCTTTAAATAAGGATTAGACAGATTCATAGAGGATAAGGATATCAGTGAGTTCTGGACATGATGGGTGTGTTCTAGCTCCATTGTTAGTATTGTTTCTAAATACCTGGAAATTGCAGTATGGGGGAATGATGTTGCACTCAGGTCCTGCTTGCAAGATTGCAATAGGCATTTGGTTGGTCGCTGTGAGAACTGAACACTGGACAATATGGGCCATTGGCCTGATCAAGAAGACTCTTCTTATGCTCTCAATGGGGTCGAATAGCTTAAGTTCATTAATAACCCACTATTTTACCCATTGAAATAAATTGATTTAACTTACTTTAGTCAATTCCTCCTAGTATGACCAACATTGGATATTGTCCTAAATCTCTTATTGCCCTCCCCAACCCCCCAACCCAATTCAAGCTTTGCAAAGTAGAAGCAGCTGTCATTATGGGGGAAATGGATATTAGATATCTGGTCAAAGAAAACCCACACCAAAAATCAAACAGCTTCTGAGATGGGTGTTCCCGGAATAATTGTTCATCAGAAGTGTAAATGATCTGGGAAGTCATTCCACCGATGATGAGGCCACCTGGCTGGTACCACTCATGTGGAATAGGGAAGGGATCGTTTTCAGGGCACTTCACAGACGTTATTTTCTGTGCCCTTCTTGGCCAAAGAAGGAGAATCACCATTAGCCACAACATCCTAACAGTAAGGCTTCTCTTCAACTGTAGCCTGTGCCTTCTCAAAAGCAAAATCTTGACGTATAAAGGCTAAGCAGACTCTGCATATTCAGCTCCTAAAAGGATACTCTGCAGTCTTACTTTCAGAATCCAGAAAGTTGCAAATTAATGCCTTGCCAGTGATGTCAGTGATGAAACTGACAGAGCCCTGCCAGCCTCTTGATCTTGCTTCCAATGGTGCAGAGCTTTATTTAATTTGTTGCTCATTTCTGTGCCTTCCAAAAAGCCCTGGAGGTTTGTCCAGATGAATAATGGGATAATTGCTGGGGGTGATAATGATTGTCTGTAGGATTGAAGCTCTCTGTACAACTCTTTGCACCATAATATGTTGCTCCCACCCACACTGTATCACAAGCCTGTTCTTCTCATCAGAAGCTTCCAGGCTGAGCAAATATCCAACAGCAAAGTGAGGCCCCAAGGGAAGGGTGGCTAACCTTAGGCCATCTAGGTATCACTAGACTACAACGCCTATCATCCTTTACGGACAATTGGCCATGCTGATGGGAGGCATTTAGAGGGCTGCAGGCTCATCTCACCTGTTACAAGATGAAGCCATCAGCTTCACATGCTGTGGAAAAGAGTGTTAATTTTGACAAGAAAGTGAAGCTAGCAATTGATGCCATATTTTTCCTCTCCACAGTACCTGCATAGTGAACTGCTCAAGTGGATTGTGTGATAATATGATCCCAGAGAAGAACAGAAGAGTAGAACTTTTCATGGTGGCAAACTAAGTAGCAAGGGGTGGTGGTGATGATGGTGCCTGCAGGAACATGCAGGGGAGACTGAACATTGTAACTCCCCCACCCG
This sequence comes from Podarcis erhardii, assembly GCF_964252035.2. Classification (NCBI taxonomy): domain Eukaryota; kingdom Metazoa; phylum Chordata; class Lepidosauria; order Squamata; family Lacertidae; genus Podarcis; species Podarcis erhardii. The sequence continues at coordinate 6,791,701 of NC_138502.1, read as the reverse complement.
TGCCCTTCTCCATAAGGTCCATGCAGGGTGGGATGTGGCTGGCTCTTTAGGGTAGAAACAGAGACTCATAGAATCATAGAATCGAATCATAGACTCATAGAATCATAGAATCATAGAATCATAGAGTTGGAAGAGACCACAAGGGCCATCGAGTCCAACCCCCTGCCAAGCAGGAAACACCATCAGAGCACTCCTGACATATGGTTGTCAAGCCTCTGCTTAAAGACCTCCAAAGAAGGAGACTCCACCACACTCCTTGGCAGCAAATTCCACTGTCAAACAGCTCTTACTGTCAGGAAGTTCTTCCTAATGTTTAGGTGGAATCTTCTTTCTTGTAGTTTGGAACCATTGCTCCGTGTCCACTTCTCTGGACTCAGACTAGGCCAGAGAGGAACACCTTTCTGACAGAGATCTCCTCTTCACCAGATGGCCTTGAGACTCACTGCTGCCAATTAGGATGCAGCAGAAGCAGCTCAGTGATTATGAATGTGGCCAGAAGTGGCAGTGAGCCAGCTTGCAGTTATTCAGGATGATTACTGGAGAGCTGTGTGACCTGCCCTGCTCGTTCTTCTGTGATTTGTCTGGGCCACCTTTTGGCCATGGGCTGGGTAAGTGAAAAAAAGCAAACCAGAAGTGAAGGCAGGCAGGCAGGCAGGCAGGCAGGGAACAGTCCCCTTGTTGCTGCCACTGCTAGCTGGAAGAGGGGGACAAAGGAAAAATAGGCCCTGTTCTGCTATGGCTCCTGCCCAAAGAGAATCACCCAACAGCCACCTTCTATAGCAGTCAGATGTAAAGGGAGCAGAGGCGTAGGAAGGTCAGGTGGTACCTGGTGTGGAAAATGTATTGTAAACCCCCCCCCATTGATTCCCCCCCCCCAAAAAAATGGTTTTATGTTATTTTATATTTTCTTACAAAGGAATGTGGATTCTGGGCCTCTGGTAACAAGGAGGCGAATATGGACAGATACTTAAATCTACAGGATGGATTGTGTTTTGGCTTGTGTTATTTTATTTATATTTATTGTTTATTTATTTAATAAAATTTATTTTTAAAAAACCTGCAAAGTGAACTTTTTTTTTAAAAAAAATGCCTGCTCCACTGAACTGAAATTTCAGCCTTCATGACATAGGAAAATGGCCATTTAAACAGCTATTTTCATGGAGGAGGCTCAAGATATTAACTGATATGCATGAAATTTCATATATAGCTGTATAATCCCTAGTGTAGTAAGATAAGACCTTTGGAGCAGGCATTTAAAAAAAAAAAAAAGGTTTTTAGTAGGGCAGTAATTGTTCCTTGATAATTTGTCACCCCCCTCCATGATGGCAGACCGCCCCCACCCCCACTTTCCTACACCCCTGAAAGGGAGGGTAGGAATAGTTTGCTTGCAGAGGATTTAGAAGTGTCTAGCATACAGCCTAATATACAGGATCTAGATATCACTAGGCTAGTTTAATTAGCTTTTGACGCTTACTGATTCTAGATATTGAGCACTGTCCAGCCACATGGGTCTGGCTTAATACACATGTGTTTGACAATTTCCAGTTTTAACACTCTAAGTCTTAATGGAAATTGTAACACCTAGAAACTCATAACACTAATAATATTAACAACCACTCCACTTTTTAAGAACAGCATACAGAAGTCCCAGTTTCAGGTTGGCCTTCTTGCTTTTCATTGAAGAGTGGAGCAGGGAAAAAGGTGGAGGAAGCAAAAAGTCTAGGAAATCCAGTGCCCTTAGTAACCTTTCTTAACACTAAAATCCAGCTCTGGGGGCCTTCTGGCAATTCGCTCATTGTAAGGTTACAGGGAATCAGGAACAGGGCCTTCCCGGTAGTTGCACCCACCTTGCAGAATGCTCTCCTCTCACATGCCAAGGAAACAAACAAATATCTGAATTTTAGAAGACATCTGAAGACAGCCCTGTATAGTGAGGTTTTTAATGTTTGATGTTTTAGTGTGGTTTTATAATTTGCTGGAAGCTGCCCAGAGTGATTGGAACAAAACAGTCAGATGGATGCCATATAAATAAATAGTAGTAGTAGTAGTTATAGTAGTAGTAGTAGTAGTCGTCGTCATATCATTTAAATTTAAATAACACATCACAGGACTCAGACATGTTGCCAGTTAGGTAAGAATGGCTGTTTGTAATGTGGGCTGCTGGGAATTGAAAAGCAACAGAAGAAACCTGATGAAGAGACAGGTAGAAATATCTCTAAACTTTGTGGTTGTTTTTGCTGCTAAAACATTTACCTATATATTAAATAAATTGAAAACAAATAGATTCTTTAATTATTTCTCCATATTAGTTGTTCTTTGTTGTTCAGTTCAGGCCTGAGTACGATGATGTAGCATTTAGGGGAAAAGATGCAACCCAGTAACCCAGCACTGGAGGCCAAGATGGAGAAGATCTCCACAGCAACCATATTTTTTCCTTTTGTGCTCAGGTAGGTTGGCATGAAGGACACCCACACACTGCAAAATGCCAGCATGCTGAAGGTGATGAATTTGGCTTCATTAAAACTATCTGGTAATTTGCGGGCTGTGAATGCCATAATGAAGCTGACAATGGCCAAGAAGCCCATATAGCCCAGGACACAATAAAACATGGCAACTGACCCTTCATTACATTGCTCAATGATTTCTCCTGGTACCGATTGCATGTCTAAATCAGGGAACGGGGGAGAGGTTTCCAACCACACAAGACAAATACTTGCTTGAATAAGCAAGCATGAAAGGACAACCCATTGGGCCAGTGGTTTGCCTAAGCACTTCATCAATCTAGATCCAGGCTTTGTGGCTACAAAAGCAAGAACTACGGTGATGGTTTTGGCCAAAACACAAGAAATTGCCATAGAGAAATTAATGCCAAATGTAGGATGACGGAGAAGGCAGGTTACCTTCCCAGGTTGTCCAAGGAATAGCAAAGAAGAGAGGAAGCAGAGTAGGAGGGAGATGAGGAGAGTGTAGGTGAGGTCTCGGTTGTTGGCTTTGACTATGGGGGTATCTTTGTGCTTAATAAAAGTTCCTAGCACCCAAGTGGTGGTTAGGCAAAAAACTATGGCAACTGAGACAAAACTGATCCCCAAGGGTTCTTCATAAGATAGAAAGTTTCTAGATTTGGGGAAACAGCCATCTCTGTCATTGTTTGGATACTGATCTTCTGGGCATTTGAAGCAGTCATCCATATCTGAAAATTAGAAAAAGGTTCAATTTCAGTTTCAATTCATGCGTAATTTAAGGGAAAGTGTTACCTTTTCTTGAAAACGTAAGTTACTGCAACTATTCATATATGAAAATGAATTTTAATAGTCTCTCAATCAAACTTATTGTCATAATTATTGAGTTCTGTGTAGATTGTTGTTGTTTTAAATTAGACCGAGCACTATAATAACCTTTCATGACTTCCTAATGACAACTTCTGAAGGCTTAGTCTATGAGAAGAGGAGAAATTTAAATGTGAATTAAAGGAGAATGTAATGATATCTTCTGTTGGTATGGATTTACAAGATGTCTCAAGCAACTGGTGCTTCATACGCAGGAGGGAAAAGGGCATTTCACAGCTCTGGGGCAATGGCAGAAAATGCCCATTCTCCAGTAACTACTCCATGGTATTCTATAGGTTGGGTTTCCTGTCATGAGTACAATTTCATGACAGTATTATTGTTTGAACAAGTGGTTACATGCACACTGGGACAAATTATCACTTATAATAAGGATAAGGATAAGGATAATCTTATTTATACCCTGCCCATCTGGCTGGGTTTCCCCAGCCATTCTGGGTGGCTTACAGCATATATTAAAACATAATAAAACTTCCCAATACAGGGTTGCCTGTAAGGTAAAGGGACCCCTGACCGTTAGGTCCAGTCGCAGACAACTCTGGGGTTGTGGCGCTCATCTCGCTTTACTGGCCGAGGGAGCCGGCATACAGCTTCTGGGTCATGTGGTCAGCATGAATGAGCCTTTAGGTGTCTTCTAAAAGTTGTATAGTTCTTTATCTTCTTGACATCTGAAAGGAGAGTGTTCCACATGGAGGGCACCACTACCAAGATGTAGTGATAGGGCTGAGTGATAGGGTGGAGATGCTCCTTCAGGTATACTGGGCCGAGTCCCAATGGTCATTGGATATGAAATCTGCATTAAGGTTGGAGCAACTGGTCTGGGAAAGTTAATGACCAGATGCTTAGACTGTATTTTATGGGAACTGTCGAAATAGGCACCTGCCGTTTGAATAGGACTTTTGGATCAGCGTGAAAGAAGAGTTTGGATTTGATATCCCGCTTTATCACTACCCGAAGGAGTCTCAAAGCGGCTAACATTCTCCTTTCCCTTCCTCCCGCACAACAAACACTCTGTGAGGTGAGTGGGGCTGAGAGACTTCAAAGAAGTGTGACTGGCCCAAGGTCACCCAGCAGCTGCATGTGGAGGAGCGGAGACGCGAACCCGGTTCCCCAGATTATGAGTCTACTGCTCTTAACCACTACACCACACTGGCTCCCACACAGGACCCACACAGGACTATAATAATGTTTGCTTCAACTCGCTTGTGGAGATAACTCAGAGGTTATTAAGAAGAGAAATGATAACAACAAGAAGATTGGAGGACGGGATTTGTAAAGGATAACAACAAAGAGATGGAAAGATGGGACTTGTGAACATCAAAGCAGCAGAAATACAGTGGTGCCCCGCAAGACGAACGCCTCGCAAGACGGAAAACCCGCTAGACGAAAGGGTTTTCCGTTTTGGAGGCGCTTCGCAAGACGAATTTCCCTATGGGCTTGCTTCGCAAGACGACAGCCCATAGGGAAATCTCCGGGACAGTGGGGAAGCGCAGCTCGTCTTCCCCGCTGTCCTCGGACCTCCTCCGAAGCCTGGCGGCGGGGCGGGGACACCTCCTCCCGCCGCCGGGCTTCGGAAGGATGCCCCGATGCCGGGCGGCGAGGCGGGAACGCCTCCCCCCGCCGCCCGGCATCGGAACGATGTCCCGAAGCCGGGCGGCGGGGCGGGAAAGTCTCCCCCCGCCGCCCGGCATCGGAACGATGTCCCGAAGCCGAGCGGCGGGGCGGGAAAGTCTCCCCCCGCCGCCCGGCTTCGGGGCATCGTCCCGATGCCGGGCGGCGGGGCGGGAACGCCTCCCCCCGCCGCCCGGCTTCGGGGCATCGTCCCGATGCCGGGCGGCGGGGCGGGAACGCCTCCCCCCGCCGCCCGGCTTCGGGGCATCGTCCCGATGCCGGGCGGCGGGGCGGGAACGCCTCCCCCCGCCGCCCGGCTTCGGGGGATCGTCCCGATGCCGGGCGGCGGGGCGGGAACGCCTCCCCCCGCCGCCCGGCTTCGGGGCATCGTCCCGATGCTGGGCGGCGGGGCGGGAACGCCTCCCCCCGCCGCCCGGCTTCGGGGGATCGTCCCGATGCCGGGCGGCGGGGCGAGAAAGCCTCCCCCCGCCGCCTGGCATCGGAACGATGTCCCAAAGCCGTGCGGCGGGGCCGCGAAGCCTGGGCGCGCTGGCAACTCTCCGCAAGGAGCGCTCCCGCTCCTTGCGGAGAGGTCCGCGAAGCCTGTCCTGGACCTCTTCTGAAGGCAGGCGGGGGGCAAAAGTCTTTGTCCCCCCTGCTTGCCTTCCCAGGGGCTTTTAAATCGCCCGGACAGAAGAGGTCGGGGGAAGGCGGTTTCCATAGGAACGCATTAATTGATTTTCAATGCATTCCTATGGAAAACCGTACATCGCAAGACGAAAAACTCGCAAGACGAAGAGACTTGCGGAACGAATTAATTTCGTCTTGCGAGGCACCACTGTATGAGATGATTGGACCCTTTCTGAACTCGAAGCACGGGTACCCCCAACAAAAATTTAAAATTTGGCTAAATATTTGGAGTTTATTATGTACTGGTATAATTTGGAATTAATGTGATATGATTGGTTTGTTAATTGGAAATTTAATAAAAATTATTTTTATAAAAAAAGAAATCTGCATTAAGATTGAGGGTTGGGGAAATCACCTACCGTTCTGTTCCGAAATCTTCCCTTTGGGGCATGGAACACATTCATAGCAACAAAATTTCTCACCTTCCTTCCTTTTCCTCTGATGGCCGGGGTGGCAGTGCTCATTACACAAAGAAACAGGCCGCACCTATCCACAAACAGGAAGGGAATTTGGAGCAGAAGAGATATGTACAAGCTCTCACTCACTCTGTCATTTATCTGTCCTTTGATTCACACCAGAGTAGCTGAGAAAGATGGATGCTGAAATGTTTTCCTATTAATATTTTTGGTGTTAAAAATTAATCTATGTATTTGTCAGTCACTGTAATAGATAGAGATAAATATGTAGATCCCTACAGAAACCGTACATATTATTCAGCTGCTAATGCATGGCTCAAGAAACAGATATCTCAAGCAATTACCATATTCTTTATAAGCAGAAAGTACCATAATATGTTCCTTGGGGAAATCTTACATGTATTCTTCCTGAGCATTACGGTACTATATTTAAGTATTCTTAAATGGGTACAAAAAACTTTGCTTTCAAAGTAGGAGTGGAAATATTTAGCATTTGATATTTAGCATTTATTTAGCATTTAGCATATTATAGATCTGGATAAGCCACTACAACCTCAGATTAGGCATTCACCTGAATGATCCATGTAGAGAAGATTTTTTTTCAGATCAGAGATGCACCTTTAACCAGTCATGGATCCTGGTACCCATTTCTTAATATTCTTAATATTTACCATATTTTTGTATGGTGGTAGTGCTGCTGTTGTGACCCACCTTAGAATAAACAGTGACTCAATGGTGGACTTGACCCACCAGTAAAAGTCCAAAGATCTAGATAAGAGAGCAGCTCCCAAGAACATACACATACCCCCACCTGGTTAAAGCCTGTGTGCCACACAATTATATCTTCATTAAGGAAGAATCCATTTTCTCCAAGAGCATTAGAATCCTCCACTCTTCCAACTTTAACTCTCTGGAAGGATGTGTTTGGGAATGTGATCATATTCATTATGTCAAATCCACCTCTCACTCCTTTGTTCCCATTAAAGGAAACAGTTTCTCCAGCTGAATTGTTGAATGACGTACTTTGAAGAAATAGATGGAGCTAATTGAAAGAGGAAAATACACGAGTAGAGATGTTGGTCATTAGCATATTGCTGACAATGTACTCCAAAACTCTGGATGTTCTCACCCAGTGGTTTCATGTACCGTATTTTTGGCTCTATAAGACTCACTTTTTCCCTCCTAAAAAGTAAGGGGAAATGTGTGTGCATCTTATGGAGTGAATGCAGGCTGTGAAGCTATCCCAGAAGCTGGAACAGCAAGAGGGATTGCTGCTTTCACTGTGCAGCGTTCCCTCTTGCTGTTCTGGCTTCTGAGATTCAGATTTTTTTTTTCTTGTTTTCTTCCTCCAAAAACTAGGTGCGTCTTGTGGTCTGGTGCATCTTATAGAGCGAAAAATACGGTATATATTAAACAGCATGGTGGATAAAACTGATCCCTGAAGAACCCAACATTGAATGCTCCATGGGGCCAAACAGAACTCCCCAAGTATCACCCTCTGGAAGCAAGCATCCAAGTATGACCAGAAGCACTCCAAAGCAGTGTCACCCACCCCTAACTCAAACAACCACTCCAGGATACCATGGTCAATGGTACCAAACCACTGAGAGATCAAGGAGAATTAGCAGGCACACATTTCCCCTGCCTCTTTCCTGAAAGAGGTAATCATCCAGGGTGAACAGAGCAATTTGTGTGACAAAATTGGATTCAAATCTTGATTGAAATGGATCTAGAAATTCAGTTTCCTCCAGGTCAACGCATTCAGCTTTCAAACATTAGAGAGGATAATATACTTAATTAAGTTACTTATTTCTGCAGGCGATCAAATTGTCATATAAACATGGTTTATAAATAAATAAGGGGTAGAAAGTGTGCTTTGAATTTTGGAAGTGAGTACTGATTGTATTTGAGTTTTAAATGGGGATTTTGAATGCTGGTGAAGTTGCATTTGGAGTAGAAGAGTGTTGGAAAGGTGGCAGAGTTAGTGAGACATAGTGGAGTCAGCATTATTAATAGCAAATGATTTAGGATAAATGTTGGGGGGAGTTTTTGTTTAGGTATATTCAGAAGAGTAGAGTGGGTAGGGATGTTTCTATGAATGAAAGTAGCATCCAACTGTACATAATGGAAGACATATAATTCTGTGCACTGAATAATTTGGCTTTCAATAAAATTGTTTCCTCATTAACATATGCCTCTCGCTCTAGAGGAATTAAACATTCAGAGACTTTGCATTTGTGGGGTCAGTGAAGGCAGTTGAAAAATCCTCTTCCACTAGTGCCCTGCTTCCCACTGACAGGCATTAGCATGTTGTGGAGGGGGGAGTGTTGCGAAAGAAGCCATATTTGTTAAATGTAAGGTGTTGATGTGACCATATAAAAGGAAGAATCGATGCTGTGAGAGAAGAATGATTCCCCCCACCCCCACCCCCCAAAAAATACAGGATGAAATAAGATTCCACAATTTCATCACCATTCATAAAGGATTATAGTCTCAACTTTTACAACATTGTATCTGTACAATGCTATACACAAGTTTAGATGTGGAGATATTACCTGCCAAGGCTGGAAATCTTGAAGGTCAGATCTTCTGCTACCCGCCATTGCTCTGTGCTCAGATCTTGTTGAGTAAATGGCATGCAGAGCATGAGCAACAGCATAGACAGCATTATAGATATTATAGCTGTTGCCAGTCATGTCCATTTCAAACAGATGCCTAGGAAGACTATTTAGCCTTTCCTCTCTGCTACATGCCCCATCAGCCTTCACTGCCACTTTCAGATCTGGAAACGAACAGTCAAATGCTTGCTCCCAGAAGTCATTGAGAAAACCATCTCTTTTGTTCCAGCCAGGTTTTATGTTCTGAAGAAATTCCCCAAACTCTGGAAGCTCTTTTGTGTGAATGGTGAAGGAAATGGCACCTTGGAAGAGCTGAAAACCCAAGGCTCGCTGAAAGCTCGTTGTTATGAAATCAGTCTGGGTTGTCATTATCCACACTTTTCTAAATGTTGACGTCTCTGTATTTCCAGGGTCTTGCATGGCAATAAAAGCTCTCAGCCATGCCATTGTCAAATACTGTCCATTGATGATGCATGTATTGGATCCATAACCTAAGAAAGATGCATGGATGCTTGAGAATATAGCAATAACTTCATCCCAGTCATTCCAGTTGTTATGTGCTGGGAGTCTTAGTGTGAATGCTGAACAGATTTCATGCTGGGAAAAGAATGCTTCCAGGGTCTGTAAGAATTGTTCTCCACTATCATCATCTGCAGCAAATAGGCCGACCCATGTCCATCCGAAATGTAGAAGCAAGTAGACAATCCCATTGTACTGGTGGGATTCATTTGGGACCATGTGGTAAAATGATCGAAACTGTGTCGTCTGTCTGTCCTCTAGGGCAAATGAACCGTAAGTGAGCTACAAGGTAATACACATATTTCATAGAGGTAAGTTTAGAGTCCACCATTAAATTAAATTAGAGTCCATTAAATAAAATCTGATAAAAGACTTTATAATTTTAGAATGATTTAAAGTTAACAACTCTTTTTGATGAATGTTTCCAAAGTTATTCACCTGGGGTGGAACTTGGACAAATGGTCATTATGACACAGATATGTCTGTTGATTTTAATGGCTCTATATTAAGTAAACTTATTTGAATGCAACCCTTAATTTTAATTATCATTCTGGAATATTGTTAAGTTTCTGAAGGGAATATGAAGAAAGTAGCAAAATACTATAGAGCCATTAAAATCAACAGACATATCTGTGTCATAATGACCATTTGTTTCCATGACTCTACATTGAGAAAGCCAGTATTTGACATACCCCAAAATGCAAAAATTAAACCTAATCAAGAAGTAATAGATGAAACTAGGCTTTTGCAGGTCAGCTGCATCTGCAGGAGTTCCAGACAGATGTAATTAAGTTTTATTTTCTATTAATATTGTTGGCTCTACTACTATTTATTTTACTTTTGTTTTTCTGTGTATTACTTATGTCAAAATTAAAGTAATAAAACAACTAAACCACAACACCAGAGCTATAACAGTTTATGCTCAGAATTTCAAGAGAACATGTCGCTTGGAAATGTCTCCACACTGTCATCTATACATCCTACCTGTGGAATCTTATAGACACCTAGAATTTCTGCTATCAGAGAAGAGGTTTCTGCATCATATCCTCCGATGACAGCTATGAGGTTTTTCTGGGTGTCCCATTTGTAGTTGGCGACAAATGTGTGCGATTTGAAGAGCAGGTCCAGAGTGGCACGACAGGTCATCCTTGGATTGGAGTAGCTGTCGAGGATGTGGAATCCAAGTGTGACATTGGTCAAGATGTTGGGGTTCTTGTTGATCTCATTGATGGTGTATGCCAAGGCCAGGATATGCTGGTAAAACTTGATCACCAAGCTGCCAATAAAGTTAAAAGACTATTTCAGAGGACAGTTCTTCAGTATCAGAAGGAAGCATCTTTGCCAAACTACAGTTCTTCTGCAAAGAGGATACAAAGTGTATTGTTCTGGGGAGGACATCCGAAGGCAGCCCGGCATAGAGACATTTTTAATGTTTAATGTATGTCTTACTGTGTTTTTATATTTTGTTGGAAGCAGGACAGAGTGGCTGGGGCAACCCAGTCAGATGGGCAGGATACAAATAAAAAATTATGGTGGTGGTGGTTGTGGTAGTGGTGGTGAGACAACCTAGACCCACCTCAGCTAAAAGCTTTCTCAGTGATAGTGTTTGAATTTGCTTTTGTATAGGGAAGTTTTTAATGTTTGATGTTTGTAAAAAAATTCTAAGGTTCAAATATAGAATAAATATTCACAAATGCTCACATATCTAAATATATAAACCATGTGTCTGAAATAGTACAGGAGAGCAATCCTGAAGCCAGTTTGACTCCATCAATGACCTCAAATATTCCTCTGCAGTAAGGGAGGCATAGGGGGAAAGCTTCCCTGTTGTTTTTTCACTTACAAATCCTTCAAATCTTGTTTTAAGGTCATGTTTGTGTATGAATAGGGTGAGCCTGTGACCTGGATTCAGGAGTTAAAGTATTAACCGTCACAAAAAAATGGCCTGACTGCCAGGTAATGCACTCAGTGACCATTATCAGATATCCTGTCAGACAGGATTTCCGTTGTAGACCGCCTCCTATGATGTGTGTATGATGTTTTTGAGGTGGTTTTTGGCTAAGAGGCTTGGGCAATGTCAAAAGTCTTTAAAGGTTCTTGCACACTTTTGTTAAGGGTCTCTCCCTCCTTGGAAGGTGCGGAGGAAACTCTAATGCAACAGAAAAAAATAAATATCTGCCTTGCATTCCACTGGATCCAGCCTCCATCCTTCCTTCTCTGACTAATCGTGGACTTAGGGGACTCAGAGTCCCATGGAGAGTTGGGCAGCAAAAGCAAAAGCCCAATTTTTACATCAGGGGTCAGCAAACCTTTTCAGCAGGGGGGGCGGTCCACTGTCCCTCAGACCTTGGGGGGGCTGGACTATTTTTTTTGGGGGGGGGGGATGAAAAAATCCCTATGCCCCACAAAGTACCCAGAGATGCATTTTAAATAAAAGGACATGTGAAAACACACTGATTCCCAGACCGTCCGCAGGCTGGATTTAGAAGGTGATTGGGCCGGATCCGGCCCCTGAGCCTTAGTTTGCCTACCCATGTTTTACATCATGTCCTATTGTGTTTTTAATAATCTGTTGTGAGTTCTCCAGAGTGGCTGGGGCAACCCTGCCAGATGGGCAACATATTATTATTATTATTATTATTATTATTATTATTATTATTATTATTATTATTATTGAATAGCAGTGGCTGGAAACCACAGGAGTGGGGAGCTCTTACTTCTGGGCTTCCCTTAGACATTGGGTTGGTCACTGTGAGAAGATGTCATTGTTCTGATCCAGCAGGTTCTTCTTATATTTTTAATTGACCTGGTTAACTTAGGTTCATTAATCTACTCTGATACATCCCAAAGTTGTAGCCATTGAAATTTATTGACTTTACTTACTGAAATATATTTCTTTCAGTGAATATTCTAAGAGTATGTCCAACACTGGATATCATCCTAAATCTCTCGTCCTAATAATAATAATAATAATAATAATAATAATAATAATAATAATCCAACTTCTAAATTAGAAGCACCAGTCATCAGGGAGAACGACATATTAGTTATCTCTTCAAGCAGACATGGAATGAAAAGAACAAAATTCATACTCTGAAACATCAAATAGCTTCTGAGAAGGGTGCTCCTGGAAGAAAAGTTCCTCGGACATGTAAATGATATGGGAAGCAATTTCACCTATGAGGATGCCACCTGGCTGATACCACTCATGTGGAATAGGGAAAGGATCATTTGCAGGACACGTTTTGCATTCCCTTTTAGGCAACAGAAGCAGGAACACAATGAACCACAGCATCCTGGCAGCAAAGCTCCTCTTTCACTGCTGGCTCTCCTGTGTCTTATCTAAAGCAGCATCTTGGCAGGAACAAGATAAACAGACTTTGCATATTTACTTCCAAAAAGGAAACTCTGCGGTCTTACTTTCAGCATCCAAACAGTTTCAGATGCATGCAGGGATGGCCAGCACTCTGTTTTGAAGCCTTAACTAGTCGCATGGACTGCCAGTAAGAAAATTGCAGAGCCCTGTCAGCCTCTTGTTCCTACTCCCAGCTTCCAATAAAGCTTATTTCTGTGCTTTCTGGAAAGCCCAGGAGCTTTGGCCAGATGGATAATTGCAGGGGGTGATAATGATTCCTGCAGGACTGAATCTCCGAGTAGCACTCTGAACAGAAAACATGTTGGATTCTCCCCACCTGCTGATTGCAGCACAAGCCTGCTCTGTCCCTTAGTGAGACAAGGAGTGGTTACAAGGCTGTGAAAAAAATCAACAGGAAAAGGAGACCTTCATACAGGGGTGGTTAACCTGTGTGTTGTGACGTGGGGTTTGTGATTTCAGCTCTCTTGACATAATATGCTGGAGACAGTTCTCTAGTAACACTTCTTTATTTAAAGCAACAAGACTAAGACTTGAGGAGGGGAGAGCTACATTTATAGGGACAGGGAACTAGCTAGAAAGGATACATTTTGGAGGGACCAATATCAGGCAATCACAGTCCTGCCTTTTGGAGGCAACCAATAAGACAGAGGATCCAAATACAGCAGCTTAAATGAACCAATCGTAGCTGTACCCTCTGGAACCAAAAGGCAGTTACTTTACCCTAATGCAAACACAGACAATAATAATACAGATATAAAATCCTTTGACTCAATACACAACACCCCTCCCCCCCTAGTGAGCACAGCAGACGTAATCTCTCAGGTACTGCGGGGTCCTACAACTTCTACTTGATCTCCTGACAACAGGTGTTGCCGGTTCTGGATTGGGTGTCACCTGTGGTAGGTGGGCTGCTATAAGGGTTTCGTCAGGAACAGATGGAGTCCCAGACATCTCAAGGTCCCCTACCTGTACCTCGTCATCCTGAGGACTAGCAGACCCTGGTTCATTTGCTGAAGCCCCTGGTGATTGCACCTCTGGGCCATTTTCACTCTGGTCTTGCAGCTCTGCGTCGTTAGCCAGGGATGAATTATCAGACTCCTCCCTGCTGAGCTCCCGGCGCCTCAGCTGATCTATATGTCTCTTCCAAACTTGCCCATTTTCCAAGGTCACATAATAGGACACAGGTCCACTAGCCCGGGTGACCACACCACCCACCCACCGCGAACCTCGTGAATAGTTCCTCACCCAGACCAGATCTTCAAGGGCGAAATACCTTGTTGTGTCAGTCTCAGCCTGGGGGTTTGCTCTTGAATTACGGTTTGGCATTTTATCCGGGTGGACATAATCCAACACCGTTACCAATCTTCTACCCAAGAGCAGCTCAGCTGGCGACTTGCCCGTCGCAGTACACGGCGTCGCATGCTGCAAAAATAACATTCGTGCGATGCGAGCTGACCAGTTACCCTCCATTAAGCGCGCAATGGATTCTTTGGCTGTTCTTACCATGCGCTCTGCTTGCCCATTGGAGAATGGGTGAAAGGGCGCGGATGTGACCCCTCTTATGAAGTTATCAGCCAAGAATGCCCTGAATTCTTGGGATACAAAAGCTGCCCCATTATCTGATACAATGGTCTCAGGTAACCCGTGGGTTGCAAACAGCTGCCTCAACACCTTGATTACGGCAGCTGATGCCATGCTAGGGACCATCACCACTTCTAACCATTTGGAATATGCATCGACGATAACCAAAAAGACCTTCCCCTGGAATGGCCCAGCAAAATCTAAGTGCAGCCGGCTCCAGGGAGATCTGGACTGCTCCCACCAGTGAACTGGTGCTCTGGCCACTTCTGGCCGCACCTCTTGGCATGCCTTGCATGTTCGTACCCATTGTTCTATGTTCTGGTCCATTCCAGGCCACCACACATAACATCGGGCTAGCGACTTCATCCTGACCATTCCCGGGTGTCCCATGTGAAGCGTCTCAAGAACCCTGTTTCTCAGTGGTGCTGGGATGATCACCCTATCTCCCCACAGGAGACAACCCTTATGCATGGATAACTCGTGCTGCCTTGTCGCATAAGGCCTGAATTTGTCTTCATGCGGACCACCTGGCCACCCCCTCCCCACCCAAGTGAGTACACGGGAGAGAACAGCATCTTTCCTCGTTTTCTCAGCAATATCAGTAGCCGTTACAGGAGCCCCCGGAAGTGTTTCCAGCATCATTATGTGCTCCGCTGGAGCAGGATCCTCATTGCTCCCGCCAGGAAGGGGCAATCGACTCAGCGCATCAGCATGGCACAACCGTTTCCCCAGCACATGGGTCAAGGTGTACTGGAACCCGTTCAGGAATATAGACCAACGCAACATTCTGGGGGAGAGAATTTGTGGCGTTTGTTTGTTTGGGTTGAACAACCCCAACAGTGGTTTGTGGTCCGTTTCAATGGAGAAATGACAACCGTACACATAATCATGGAACTTTTTGATTCCTGCCACAATTGCAAGCGCCTCTTTGTCAATTTGAGCATAGTTGCGCTCTGTGGGCGACAACGTATGGGAATAGAAAGAGATGGGCTTTTCCAACCCATCTGGTTCCCTATGACTCAGCACCGCCCCCAGGCCGTATTGAGAGGCATCACATGCCAGGACCAGCGGCTTCGATTCATCATAATGAGCAAGGACGCTCTTGCTACTCAGCATTCCTCGCAAGGAGTCAAAAGCCTTCTGCTGCTCCTGCCCCCATCGCCACACATTCTTTTTCTGCAACAGTCTATGTAATGGTTCAGCTACCGAAGCTTTCTGGGGTAAGAACGAATGATAAAAGTTAATAAGTCCCAGGAATGACTGCAACTCCGTCTTGTTCTGTGGTCGTGGTGCCTCGATGATGGCCTTAACCTTAGCATCTGTGGGGTGGATGCCTGATGCATCAATTTTAAACCCCAAGAATTCCACAGTTGGCACCCCAAAACTGCATTTTCCCCTTTTTAGTTGCAATCCCACCTCCTTGAACTTGAGCAACACTGCACGGACACGCGCAACCAGTTCCTGTGGGTCTTTTCCAGCAATCAAAACGTCATCAAAAAATGGCAAGACCCCCGGCAGACCTCTTAACAGGCGTTCCATGAGCCCTTGAAAAATCCCTGGGGCCACACAAACTCCAAATTGTAATCTGTTAACTCTGAACGCCCCTTTATGTGTGACAATAGTCTGTGCTTCTGCTGATTGTGGGGTTACTGGCAGCTGTTGGTAAGCTTGTGCCAGGTCAAGTTTGGCGAACACCTTGCCCCCAGCCAGTTTAGCCAACAGATGTGATACGACTGGAATGGGGTATGAGTTTCCCCTGAGTGCCTTATTGATAGTACATTTGTAATCAGCACAGATCCTGACTTCCCCATTTGCTTTAAGGGGCGTGACGATTGGAGTCTCCCACTTAGCGGAGTCCACGGGTGAGAGAACTCCCTGCTTGACCAATTTATCCAGCTCTGCTTCGATCTTGGGTTGCAGTGCAAATGGCACTCGCCTTGGTTTGAGTCGGATTGGGGCCACCCCAGGGTCCAATTCGAAGTCAACTGGGGGCCCTTTATAACAACCCAGTTTTCCATTAAAGAGACCAGCAAATTCTTTGCATAATGCCTCTCTCATCTCAGGGCAGGTTTGGATTGAATTAAGCCCTGATATACTCAGTCCCAGGGCGGGGAACCAGTCAGTGCCCAGGAGACTGGGGCGACTGCCCTTCGCAATCACCAGTTTCAGTACCGCCTGTTTGTCCCGGAACTGTACTCTCACGGCACACATTCCCATGACATGGATGTGGCCCGCTGAGTATGACTGCAAAGTTGCCGGGAAGGGCTCCAGAGGGGGCAACTTACCCCTGGGGAAGAATGTCCTCGCGGTCTGCTCCGACACGATAGTGAATCCAGATCCGGAGTCCACCTCCATGTCGCACAGCTGACCCTCAATCTTCACCTTGACGTGTGCCTTGCCTTGCGCTGGAAACTGCACGACCCTCCCGTTGATCTCCGTTACGTAGTGGCAGTCCTTTAGAACATGGTTTGCTGTGGGCGATTTGCGATGCTCCAGTCTAGGTGCTCCTGTCGCTCCCAACGCCGACGATCTACAGACCCTGGCGATGTGACCTGTCTTTCCGCACGTCCGGCACATAGCATCCCGGAAATGACAACTCTTCCACTCATGGTTTCCGCCACAACCAGGGCACCTGCCTCGGTGATCTTTGTGCACTGTGCAGGCCTGACGCACTGACTCGACCCCACGGGCTGGGCTCTGGCTCGGAGTAGCCTCTAGTTCATCCATGGCATGCGCAACTTCTATCTGTGGCTTAGGGGCCCTGCGACTGGCATCAAGCTCCTCTCTTTCATAATTCTCCGTGGCAGTGGCCTCCTTCAAGGCTGAAGCAAGGGTAACCTCTTCTTTAGCCACGATGCGTCTTCTGGCTTTCTTGCTGCTCAGACCACTGACAAACCGATCCAGGAGAGTCTCTTCCAGATCTTGGAAGTCGCAGTGCTGAGCGAGCTTCCGCAGTTCAGCTAGAAATGCAGATACAGACTCCCCAGCACGCTGCTGCCTCTTATGAAACTCCATCCGCCGGGCCATCTTGGTCTCAGTAGGTGCTAAATGGCTTGTTAGGCAGGCAAGAATATCTTTGAGAGATGTCTCACTTAGCTTCGCTGGGGCAAGCAATGCCTTGGCCAGCTTGAAGGTCTCAGGCCCACAGTAGCTCAGGAATGTGGCCCTTCTTTTGCTGGCATCGGTGATCCCTTGAGCCACTGCGAAGAACTCGAAGCGTTCGACGTAGTCTTCCCAAGTGTGGGGCTCTGATGGCTGGAAGGGCTCCAATACCCTTGGACTCTCCATTGTCCTGTGGGCAGGGTCGTCTTCTCAGCCGGCCAGTGAGTCTTGTTCTTAGCTACAATCCGGACTCTGAGGCAGGGCTGCGTTTAACCGCTCCTCAGCATTCCGAATCCCACCTTCATCGCCAGTTGTTGTGACGTGGGGCTTGTGATTTCAGCTCTCTTGACATAATATGCTGGAGACAGTTCTCTAGTAACACTTCTTTATTTAAAGCAACAAGACTAAGACTTGAGGAGGGGAGTGCTACATTTATAGGGACAGGGAACTAGCTAGAAAGGATACATTTTGGAGGGACCAATATCAGGCAATCACAGTCCTGCCTTTTGGAGGCAACCAATAAGACAGAGGATCCAAATACAGCAGCTTAAATGAACCAATCGTAGCTGTACCCTCTGGAACCAAAAGGCAGTTACTTTACCCTAATGCAAATACAGACAATAATAATACAGATATAAAATCCTTTGACTCAATACACAACACTGTGACCCTCCAAATGTTGCTGGACTACATCCCATCACCCATGACTGACTATTTATTATTCTCACTGAGTTTGATGGAGCAATTGCACTATCAGGAAGTAAAACATTTGAAGTTTTGTTTTTAGCTTAGAATGAAAAGTGGGCACAGGAAGACATGGTAGAGGTCTATAAAGTTTATTATTATTATTATTATTATTATTATTATTATTATTATTATTACTATTACTATTTATACCCAGCCCATCTGGGCAGTTTCCCCAGCCACTCTGGGCAGCTTCCAACAAAATATTAAAATACATTTCTGGGAAGGCTCTGTGGCTGTAGCCTGGTTATGAAATTACAGTGGTACCTCGGGTTATAGACGCTTCAGGTTACAGACTCCGCTAACCCAGAAATACTGCTTCAGGTTAAGAACTTTGCCTCAGGATGAGAACAGAAATCGTGCTCCGGTGGCGCAGTGGCAGCAGCAGGAGGCCCCATTAGCTAAAGTGGTGCTTCAGGTTAAGAACAGTTTCAGGTTAAGAACAGACCTCTGGAACGAATTAAATACCGTATTTTTCGCTCCCTAGGGTGCACCGGACCATAGGGCACACCTAGTTTTTAGGGGGGGGAATAAAAAGAGAGAAAATATCCCCCCCCCAGGTCCAGGAGCGGTGGCAAGATTGCACACAACTTCGCCGCCGCTCCCGGAGCTTGCGGGGCTAGGGACGGGGGAAGCTCGGACCCCAGCCCCCAGAACAGGCAGCTATCCGCAAGCCTTCTGAGTGCAGCGGGAACTCCCGCCACACTCCGAAGGCTTGCGGATAGCTACCTGAAGCCCGTTGAGCGCAGCGGGAGTTGGCGCTGCGCTTGCCGGGCTTCAGGCTGCAGGCTGCTGTCCGCAAGCCTTTGGACCGCTCTGAAGGCTTGCAGATAGCTGCCTGAAGCCTGGAGAGTGAGAGGGGTCGGACGCACACACATTGTGGGAGTTCAGAACTTAACTGGTTAAGTGTTCTGAGCTGTGCGTCACTTTCCGACGTCAGCTATGGAAGCTGGGAGGAGTCTGGGAGGAGACTGTACTGTTGTTGTTCTCTCTGTGTGTCTTGAGAGAGACGGACATGTTTTTAACATGGCTGCAAGCAGTGATGGACAAATGTTTGAATAAAAGCTGTAAATAGACGGATCTGTCTGTGTATGCTTGCATGGAGCAAGGGAGAAAAAGACTGTTTTACACCGCTGTAAGCTACTCTGCTCAGCCGTGGCCAAAGAGACAGCAGACTTTGGTGCGCAGCTGGAAGGAAGCGTGCCGGACGCTGCAAATGACTGATTGGGATCGTAAAGCTGTCTGAGATCGCGGCTCCATCGATCTAGCTCAGAGATCGTTATCTCGCACAGGTTATGGAAGGTCAGTAAACGCTCGTAAAACAGTCGGTGTGAGCTCCAGGAACGCTTTGAAGTCGGCACGGAAGCTAGCTGGAGGTTGGAAGCTGCATTCCTTGAGTCTAGCCTAATGCCGGGAAGCAGAGGGAGTTTTTGCCTGCTTCCGAGAGACAGTGAGAGCTTCTGATACAGAAAGCTGGCTGGAGCTGGAAGCTGAGACGCAGCTGAAAAATCGTTTCTCCACGGAAGGGTGAGGCAGAGAAGCTGTACCTGATCGTAAGTAAGCTTGGGCCCCCTTGGGAGAACGGGAAGAAAATGGCAGAGAGCCAAGATATGCCGGTGGAAAAGCTCACTTTAACAAGTTGGGCAACCTGGAGCAGAAGAATAAGGGGCTGGTTCTTGGTCACTGGGCTTTGGGAAGGAAGCCAGTCAGAGCCAGCTGAAGCAGGCTGTGAATCTGCGGTGCCTGGAGATGGCAAGCAGAGAATGCAAAGAGAGCTGAATATGCTCAGAGCATGCGTTGATGCTTCACTGAGACCCCATTTGAAAGGTGTACAGACACCAGGGGCT
The DNA here is from genome assembly GCF_964252035.2 of Podarcis erhardii. NCBI lineage: Eukaryota > Metazoa > Chordata > Lepidosauria > Squamata > Lacertidae > Podarcis > Podarcis erhardii. The sequence goes on along the minus strand of NC_138502.1, from coordinate 6,771,853 downwards.
GCCTGGAATGTGCTGCGAAGTTTGTGTGAAACTGCAGCAGGAGGCCAGGGCCCTGGAGAAGAAATGGAGAGCCCCAAGATGGCTGCGGCCCCAGTTCCCGGTACTTCAGTCTCAAGGAGCACTGTTGGGCAGATCGGGGGGGTGAAGAGTTCCAAAGGCAAGTTTAAGAAACTTTCCACTGTTGCTGAAGCGGAGAGCAACTTCAGCAGGGGCCAGGCTGGTGGGAGGTGCCGTTCCAGGAGAAGGAAGGCCAGGCCAGCTGGGAGGAGCCCCGGGCAGTGTTTTTCCACTGGAATACAACGTCTGCATGGCAGCTGCCCCCACCGGAGCACAGAGCCGATGCAGGATGTTTGCAAGGACACTTCCCATGGGAATCAAGCGGGTTTCCATGGCAACAGGCCTGGGAAGACAGGCAGGCGTGGAACTGAGCCAGGTGGTCGTGGTAAACAACAGGAAGGGGCTTATCAAGTCTCTGCGAGTATGGCATTGTTCGAAGACGGCAGGATGGAAAGTTTTGAAATGGCCTTTGTTCTTGACTCTGCAGCTAACCGCAACATGGTTCCAGAGACATCTGCAGTCAAGATGGGGAATTGCACGGCAATTCCGGCCGGACAAACTGTTATGTTCGCAAATGGACAGAGAACCCAGATTAAAACTGTCACTAACGTTTTCCTTTCTGTTTTGCAGGAGACGCTGCAGTTTTGTGTTATCCCAGAGGGGGATCATTGTTTGTTATCTGTGCCTTATTTGTTAAGTAAGGGGTTCAAAGTTTGTTTTGAAAATGATGTCTGCACAATATCCAGAGGAGGGAGGTTACTTGCCACGGTTAAGAAGGGGCAGAATGATCTTTTCATTCTTAAAACGTCTCTTGGGGGTGAGGGGAAGGTTGAGAGAGCACAGGCGCAGCGTGCTACAGTTCCCACTCATGTTCAATGTGCTTGTGCATGGCATCAGAGGACCAATCATAGTTCTCTAGAAGAACTGCAAGTGCTTCCTGAGGTTACCAGAGGGTGTAAAATTAGAGATTGTGGACGTGCCGTTAGTTGCGCCACATGCAAGCAGGCGAAGGTGAGGGGGTGCAGTTACCCAAAGGTGGAACGGGTAACCACTAAACCTTTTGAGCTGGTTCACATAGATTTGGCCGGTCCTGTCAAGGAACCAAGTCTGGGAGGGGCCAGGTTTCTGCTAACTTTTTTGGATGATTTTTCGCAGACCACCTGGACCCACGGTCTCAAATCCAGGGAGGATGCAGCACAGCTGATCAAGAGCTGGATTGAGGGGGTGGAGCTAAGATTCTCCACCAGGGTTCAAGCGATCATTAGTGACAGAAATGATAGGTACACTGGTTCTGCTTTGCAGCAGTTCTTTCACAGAAGAGGGATACGTCACACAGTTACTTCACCCAGTAAGAGGGGGGTGGCAGAGCTGAGGAGTGAAGCTCTGGTTAAGGCTGGACAGGTGATGCTGAAAGACGCCAGGTTACCTCCAAAGTTTTGGCTGGAGGGAATCCGTTGTGTGTCGTTCACCTGGAATCGTGTCTACAACTCACTGGTAGGTGACACACCGTACTCGTTGTTAAATGGCCGCAAACCCCAGGTTCACTTTCTGCGCAAGTTTGGATCTCCTGCGGTTGTCCCTGTGCCTAAGGCTTTGCAAGGGCCAGATGGAGCCAAAGTCCAGAAAATGATCTTCTGTGGGTATGAGCCAGACGCTCGTGCATGGAGATTTGCTTATCCGTCAGGTGATCAGAGTAAGGTGCTGATCAGTAAACACGCTGAATTCTGTGAGGAGGATATAAAGTCAAAGACTCCTGTCAGGCGTGATGTTCTTTCAGAATGTCTCTCTGATCCAGAGGACAGTTCTGGTGAGGAGGAAGAAGAGGCTGAGTCTGCTGATGACGACCAGGTCACTGACCAGGGTCAGGAGCAGGGTGGGGCGTCTCCACAAGTTGTTAGGAAAGGACAGCCCAAGAGTGAGCCTAGTTCTCCTGTGAGTGTAATGGAGAGGATTCGAAGACGCTTTAAGTCAGAGGGGGAATCCCGTGATGCAGAGGACACACCTGCTGGTGACAGTGAGCCAGAGGAAACACCAGAGTTTGTGCCTAGGCGATCCAGTCGCACAACCAAGGGTATTCCACCTGAGAGGTACCAGGCCACAGGTACGTGGGTAAGTTTCGCACAGTGCGATTCTGAGAGTTGTGAGGTGATTCCACAGATGCCCAACAGGTACGCCAAGGTAGGGCGCAAGGCATTGGGGAAGGGATTGATCTCACAGGGTGTGGCTGAAGATGTTACACAGGTTTTATCAGAAAGCAACGCAAGGGGGTGTGTGGGAGTTCAGAACTTAACTGGTTAAGTGTTCTGAGCTGTGCGTCACTTTCCGACGTCAGCTATGGAAGCTGGGAGGAGTCTGGGAGGAGACTGTACTGTTGTTGTTCTCTCTGTGTGTCTTGAGAGAGACGGACATGTTTTTAACATGGCTGCAAGCAGTGATGGACAAATGTTTGAATAAAAGCTGTAAATAGACGGATCTGTCTGTGTATGCTTGCATGGAGCAAGGGAGAAAAAGACTGTTTTACACCGCTGTAAGCTACTCTGCTCAGCCGTGGCCAAAGAGACAGCAGACTTTGGTGCGCAGCTGGAAGGAAGCGTGCCGGACGCTGCAAATGACTGATTGGGATCGTAAAGCTGTCTGAGATCGCGGCTCCATTGATCTAGCTCAGAGATCGTTATCTCGCACACACATTTCCCCTTCATTTTTGGAGGGTAAAAAGTGTGTCCTTTGGGGCGAAAAATACGGTACTTAACCCAAGGTACCACTGTATAGCGGATTAGATAATTGAAAGGGGAGATGATTCTTTTGTCAGAACTGAGGGTTTATCCACGCTTTCTCTTCTCCCGCTGCTCTCCCCTGGGGAAAATCTGCTCTTTAGAATTCAATTGGAGGAAATTCAATTCAGTTTTCCCCTGGATTATATTTTGCTTCATATTTTGGTTTGGAAAGTCAAAAAAATAGATTACTTCTCATTAAAATGCAAACAAAATCATATCCCATACACATGAACACATTTCTGGCTGTGATTCATGGTCCTGATTGAAGAGACTTTTCCTTATTCAGCCTTTTGCTTATTAAGTAAGGTGACAAATTTATGGGCTGAACTTTTCAAAAGGACAAAATAAAGGGAGGTTTCTAAGGAAGTGCAATAAAACCAGATACATGAGGTGGACCCATTGAAGATCACTCCAGAAAGGAACATTCAGGAATGTTCTGTCTTCATTTTTGAAGCTATGAAACAAACACAACACCCTATAGATAATTATTTTGATGAACTCTAATTGGAGGCACCAAGAATTGAACAAGTCTCAATTTTTTGTATGTCAAGCATGTGCCCCACCAGTGAGCTATTTCCCTCTGTGGACAGAAGGATTTCTGCTACTGTCCCAATGAGGAAGAGATATGTGGTATAACTTGGTGACTTCCCACTGAGAAAGCCAACTCTACTATTTTCAGACCAAAGTAAAAAATAAAATTAGAAATCTGTGCCATAATAACATGATTTTTGGAGGTGTGTTGTCTTGCATGTGTGTGTTGGAGGTGTGTTGTCCAGATGTATTGGATGGCTTATCATCAATCCTATTGTCCATTATCTCTTGCTGCTAATTCACGTGGAAGGGGGAAAGACTGCCAGACATTGCTTGACATTGCTGGACTTTGCTTAGTGCCATGATGGTGTTATTCCAACTTTTTGAAGGCTTTGGCCAAGAATGAGGGAGAGAGGGAAGTGCATGACCTGCTACATCAATAGTGTAGTTAGGAAAAGCTAGGAATTTTAATAATAATAATAATAATAATAATAATAATAATAATAATAATTCATAAGCCCTTGAAAATGTCTTCCAATATTTTATTTATTTATTACAAATATAGACAGCTTTTTCAAATAATATCTCTCACAATTTAGACAAAACACTCAAAACAAAGATATGTCATAAACAATGTTACAAACAAAGAGCTCATCACAGCAGAGGAAGGAGTTTGGAATGGAATTAGGCTTTCCAGGCCTCTATATGTTCCTAGGTCACACTCCTCACTGACCCAACTCAGAACCCCAAATGCTTTTGCCTTTCTGCATTTTACCCTTGAAGTCTAATAAGTCCTCTTGCCTGTATGGATGGAGGATAGACAACAGCCTAAAAGTGTGTGTAGAAAATAGCTTGCTATACAAATATCAAAATCATAAAATATGTGTTTAATGTGCATAAAATGTAGTGTTTGTAGCATTTTGCAAAAACTGGAATGCATTTCTAATTTAAGACAGTTTTGCAGTAAAACTTATTTGAACTCATTCTTGTGGTGGAGCCTACTCATGCCTACTCTGCAGAGGGTCTAAATCAAGGAATTCAGCAGAAATAAGTAATGCAAGTGGCTATGAGAGGTTTGGGGATGTGGTCCTTGCAATGTAAATATTTCCCCACCCCTGAAAATTGCAATATTAGAAAAACCAACACAAGCTATTGTGACTATGCCAGAAAATAAAAGAGAAACGGGCACTGAGTAGCCATTAAATGCAGCAGTAAGAAGAGAGGCATTTGGGGGGGGGGATGTTAGTAACTATGGTGTAGAGGTAAGGGTCTTGTAGAGGAGGGTCTTCTCATCTGGGTAGCCCAGGAGCTCCATATACCCTGCCCAGGCTTCTGCCCCAGAGAGCTCACTTTCATGCTGCAAAGACAGCAAAAACAATAAGGGAGTCAACAACCAATCCCCTCCTAGCAGAAGGAAAACAAGGAGGGAACCAATCTAACTTCTCAGTGCCGGAATTTCCAAAGACTGTGAGCAGCCACCAAGAAGGCCCTGAATGGAAAAGTAATGTATTTGCTCCTACAATAAATATCCAGGTGGGGAAAGAGAACTATATTATTATCTTTTCCTTAGTTGCTCCTTGCTGTTAAGCTCTGGCCTGAACAAAATTATGTAGCATTTTGGTGAAAATATGCAACCTAGTAAACCAGCACTGGAGGCCAAAATGGAGAAAATCTCCACAGCCACCATGTATTTCCCTCTGGTACTCAGGTAAGTTGGAAGGAATGAAACCCACACACTGCAAAATGCCAACATACTGAAGGTAATGAACTTGGCTTCATTAAAACTATCAGGTAACTTGCGGGCTAGGAATGCCACAATGAAACTAGCAATGGCTAGGAGGCCCATGTAGCCGAGGACACAGTAAAACATGGCGACTGACCCTTCATTGCATTGCATAATGATTTCTTCTGTTACCGAGAGCATGTCTAAATCAGGGAAAGAGGGAGAGGTTGCTAACCACATAGTACAAATACTGGCTTGAATAAGAGAGCAGGAAAGGACAATAGAGTTGGACAGGTTCCCCCCCACCCATTTCTTCATTCTGGATCCGGGCTTTGTGGCCATGAATGCTAAAGAAACAATGGTAGTCTTTGCCAGCAAGCAAGAAACAGCCACTGAGAAGACGATGCCAAAAGATGGTTGACGAAGAAGACAGGTCACTTTCCCAGGTTTTCCCAGGAACATCAAAGATGAGAGGAAACAGAGCAAAAGGGAGAACAGGAGAGTGTAGGTGAGGTCCCTGTTGTTGGCTTTGACAATGGGGGTATCTCTGTACTTAATAAAGATTCCCAACACCCACGCTGTAATCAAGGAAAAAGAAATAGCAAGGGAGGCTAAACTGATCCCTAAAGGTTCTTCATAAGACAGAAAGCTTTTTATTTTGGGGTTGCATCCGTCTCTCTTCATGTTGGAATATTGATGTTTTGGGCAGTTCAAACAGTAGCTCATGTCTGAAATATAGAAACAGATCCTATTTTGATTTGAATTCATTAATAAGTCATGGATATTCACTGCAATCAAAATTGTATCTTTACACAGACATCCCACTAAGTTAAGTGGGTTTTTCTTGTGTCAAGAAACTTTGCCTAGGTTTGAATGCTTCTTGCACTCTAAATTTCTGAAAGATTTCTGGAACCAATCTGATTCCAGGACTGACTGGCTAGCCAGGGCACTATATTGTGGTTCGAGGACCCGACCCCCGCGAAGTGAAATAAATACACAGGGACACGTGATATGTTAATGGGCTATAAAAGGCCACAACTTTATTGATTACAGCAATGAAAAGGTATTGGCTTAGGCATTGGATCGTGAAACAAGTGGGTTTATTCACCAGAGGTTCATCACCTGTTGATGCTAATCCAACTATAGGCTCACCCCTGATGTCACCGAGGGTCGTGCCATGGCCTCCCGCTAAGCAGGCTTCGGACGGAATACACGACCGCCAGATTCCTTTAATGGAATACCCCTAAAAATTGAAGGCATAGGCAATGGCCACACCTAGCACTTCGACACACCACAACACATTATTTCAATGCCTAACCTATCCACCAATACCACAAAAAGTTGTGACGATTGCTACGAGGTAGGCGAAAAAACCAAAAAGCCTAATGCCAAATGGAAAAACTCCTACCAGGCCCCCCGGACAACCGGGGCGACCAACCTAAGGTCCATAGCAAGGCCAATGACCTAAGCCCTAACTCAAAGGGAGTGGAGGGTGGGTGACTTGCATAGGACGACGAGGAGAAATGAGGCCGGGGAGAGGCTGGCACTGCAGCATAAAGGCTGCTGGACACACACCCCTGAGGCACCTGGTTGGATGGCCACCTGGGGGGGGGGGCGTGAGCGCCAGCCAGGTGAGCTGGAGGCAGGGGGCAACACCCCCTGCAGGAGCGGAGTTCGGGCTCCCGCCCACAACCACTCCCCTCTCTTTCAGGGAGGAGAGTCTTTGTAACAAAGATAATTTAACTATTGAAAATCGTGTTCCAGAATTATTCTGAATTATTCAACCCTGTACAATGGAAAAAGTCACCTACCAATCTGGTTTGAAATCTTCCCATCAGGGCATTGCTCACAGTCATAGCAGCAAAATTTATCCCCTTCCTTCTTTTTCTTCTGATAACCAGGGGGGCAGTAGTCATTACACACAGAAACAGGAAGCATCTATCCATAAACAGGAAATGTGTTTAGAATTGAACTTTAAAAACAAAACAAAAAACAAACATCAAAACATAAGTAGTCTGAGGTTGACTCCCAATTGAGAAAAGTGACTGGTGGGGCATAAATAGCTTGCATCTGGATCCCACTGAACCCTACTATATTTCTTCAAAGTGTACCCTAACTTCCCACCTGGTTAAATGTTCTGTGCCACATTATTATATCTTCATTAATGATGAATTCTTTTCCTCCGAGGTCTTTGGGATGCACACTTCCAGCTTTCACTCTCTGGAATGACCTGTTTTTATATGTGACTATGTTCACAATGTCAAATCCTCCTTCTACTTCCCTTTCGTCATTGAAGAACATTGCTTCTCCAACTGAGTTGTTAAAAGAAATGCCTTGAAGAAATGGGTAGAGCTAACAGAAAGAAGAAAAACAATAAATTCCAAAGAGATAATAATATTTTGGAGACTTCAAACAAATATTTTATGCCAGGTATTTTGCACTTGAGCTGTAGAAGACACCTAGCTCAATTTCTCAGTTGAGACCAGGAGAATTTGGAACATGCAACAGGCCTCTGCGATCTACTTGACAAGGATGAGTAAATTGAATCTGAATCCCGATAAGGTATTTCATGGTTTATAAATAGAATGGGACCCTAATACATTCACACTTAGAGACTTGCACAAGCTGCCAATTTGTTTCCAGCTTGAACCTGATGTTTTATAAATAAGATGGAAAGCTATAAAGATCTTTGGACCCAGGTCTTTGAGGGACACCCTCTGCCCATTGAGGTTGTTGCCCATTGTGTGTGCCTTTGCAATAAGTTCCTGATTTAATATGTAATCACATTTTGCAATAGTACATTCAGTGAAATGATAATAATGAAAACAAACGAACTTTGAGACACTACCTGCCAAGGCTTGAGATGCTGAAGTTCAATTTTTTTGCTAGCCAATATTGCTTTGTGATTGGATCTGGATGTGTCAATAACATGCAGCGCATGTGCTACACTATACACAGCATTGTAGATGCTGTAGCTGTGGCCCGTCATGTGCATTTCAAAGAGAGCATCAGGAAGACTCTCAAGACTTTCCTCTCCCGTACAACTTTTTTCTGTTGGTATGCCAGGATTGGGAAAGGAACAGTCAAATGCTTGCTCCCAAAAATCTTTAAGGAAACCATCTCCTTTGTTCTTGTATGGTTTTATGATTTGGAGAAATTCATTGAATCCTGGAGGGTTTTTTGAATGAATGGTGAAGGAAATGGCACCATCGAACTGCTGTAAATCCATGGTTCTTTGAAGGCCTGATAACATAAAATCAATCTGGGTTGTCATAATCCACACCTTTCCCAACAATGTGGTTTTTCCCTTGTGAGGGTCTCGCAAAAAAAAGAAAACAGTCCTCAGCCATGTAAATGTTAGATTTTCTCCATACAAAATGAAAACACTAACTGTAGTTTTAATGTAATGTACATATATATTTGAGGAAATGGAATAAAAAGCATCGAAGCCCTTCAGATCTGCTTGTTCTGGGAGTCTCTGTGTGAAAGCTGAACATACATTATGCAGGGGAAAGTAGTGTTCCAGGGTCTGCAGGAAATTTTCTCCAGTGGCACCATCTACAACAAAGAGTCCAACCCATGTCCATCCAAAATGCTGAAGTAGCCAGACAATCCCCATATATTGTGGGGCTTCAGTGGGGACCATGCGGTAAAAGGAGGGGACCTGACCTGGATTACTCTCTTCTGGGTGAAATGTGCCATACATGAACTGAAAGAGAATTTACAAACAGAGATAGTTTAGGACCAGTATTTAAATGCTAGCAGTTTTTATGGAACAAATAATTGTTGAATGAATTTGCAGGCTTAGCAGACATGTTGTTGTTTTGTTTAGTCGTTTAGTCGTGTCTGACTCTTCGTGACCCCATGGACCAGAGCACACCAGGCACTCCTGTCTTCCACTGCGTCCCACAGTTTGGTCAAACTCATGCTTGGTAGCTTCGAGAACACTGTCCAACCATCTCATCCTCTGTCATCCCCTTCTCCTTATGCCCTCAATCTTTCCCAACATCAGGGTCTTTTCCAGGGAGTTAGCAGACATATCCTCCACTAAATAATATTAAATCTGATCAAGGAAGGAGTGCACTTACATTAGTACCTGCATTGTGCTCTTGGTCATTCTCTATGATAGGTGGCAAACTTTATACTCCTAGACCTCCACATTTGGACGATGTGACCCTTTTGTCCAAGCCAAGCTGACCTGCTTTTCACAATGGCCTCCACTAAGTGTTCTGCAAGGCATACATAGGGCAAAAAAGCCACCTGATGTCACCTGTCAAACAGGGCCCATGTAGAGCAGGGGAGATAGTGATCTAGTCTGCTCCCCCACTCCATGACTTGGAAGGAGAACATGTGTCACATGGAACAACCTCTACATGGGGAGGATTCCTTCTCAATTTTGCAAGAATTGTCTCCTCAGTTCTAGAATACATGGTAGGCTCTCTGAAACAGGCAGTTGCTATGCAACACATAACGAGAAGTGTGACTAAGAGGACATGTTTAACACACACATCCCTGCTTCCTCCACCACCTTATTAACATCACATTGGCATACAAATACTTAAATAGGGTAAGGGTAAAACACTCTTCCACAAGGATTTTCTCTTGATTTTAGTCCCTCCACCATTCACCATTCACCAGACATTCAGAATCACCAGAACACTCACAGAACATCAGTTACTGACCCATTCAAATATCTTGCCTGTGGTATCTTGTAGAGACTTAAGATGTTGTCCATGCGGAAGGTAGTATCAGAGCCAAGTCCCCCAATAGCAACGATGGGGTTTTTATGGGCATTACATTTGTAATTAGGGGAAAAGCTGTGTGGTTTGCAGAACACATCCAGAGTGGTACGGTAGGTCATCATTGCATCAAAGTAGTTGTCATATATGTGGAACCCAAGAGTGACATTGGGCAAGATCTTGGGGTCCTCATTGATCTCATTTACAGCAAATGCCAAGGCCAGGGCATGCTGATAGAATTTTGGCAGAACCCTGCAAATAGAGCTCAATTAATCTTTCACTTAATCTCCAATTTATGTGGAGTTTAAGGACATTCTTTGAGTTGTTACATATGTTTTGCAGCTGATAGTTTACTTTATTCTTCAGTTTAGGCAAGATTAGGTTTACTTAATTTATCTTTGTGTTCTGGAAGGCCATGAAATGATTTACAAGAAGAATAAATACAGTAATAAAAATATATAAGCATATGAAAAAACATAGTCAGAGTAAAAGCATTCAATGATTAGTGCTGCCAGAATGTCTGGGAAAATGAAAATGCCATTGCTTGAAGCAGAAATGAAGATAAAGTTGGAGCCAAGCAGTCCTCCCAGCGGAGAAGGTTCTATAGATGGGGAGATGCAATAGAAAGCTTATGGTAGAGTAATTTCATTCAGAATTGTATAGAAAGAGATGCTGTCATAACAGAGGTATTATTTATTTATTTTTAAAGCTTTTAAGAGAGAAGTGATTAGAGAAATCCATAAAGGTTTATTCATCTCTCCTAATCATGATGGCCACATGGAATCTACAGGATCAGTGACAACATAGTTCTGAATTCTACTTGTTCGAGAACAGTATGGGAGAGCAATTATTGTGCTCATATAGTGTTTGGGGCTTTCTGTAGGAATCTGGTTTCCTATTGTAGGAATGCTGAATTAGATAAGATGTCCATGTGCTTACTCCCCCACCCCAGTTAGGCATTTAACACTTAATGAAACACTGTGCGAGTTCCCCAAATTATTCAGGGCCAGGATCTGTGCCAGCTCTGGATTATCAGCCACTCCAAAGTTTGGATTGGGATCCCAGGTTGGATTTGATGGAGATGAACAGCACTGGTTGTTTATAAAACATACTTTCAAAAGTTGTTTTTGAAATCTTTTTGAGAATTCATGTTTCTTCATGGAGCTCTCACACTTTCTCTCTCTCTCCCTCTCTCCTGCTGTTGTGGTTTACTTGGTTTTCAATGTTTCCCTCATTTAAACACTTACTTTAGTTTTATAGTATTGAATATATATTCTTCCTCTTTTACCTTGATATTTGCTTCTGTACTCTCGTACCCTCCCTACTAGAAATAGGAATTCTGTTGCATGCAAATCTGATGCAAACTAAAATCCACTATACACTTACTTGGGATTAAGCCCCATTGGACTCAATGAGGTTTTTGGCTCAGTAGACATGCATAGCATGCTGCTGAGAAATTGCATACCACCAAAATTAAAAGGGTCATTTTTTACGGGAGAAGCAACCCTGTGTGTGTGGTACAAAGGACAAGAGATCAAGAAAGAATATTCTTACACTGAATTAAGCATACATGCACTTTAATTGAGTAACTTCTCACAGGCATAAACAAATCTTTGTGATTGTACTGGGGTCAGGCAAAACAAAGAGAAAAATAATAATAATTTCTTACGCTGGTATTTCAAACAGGTCCTGAGAAGGTGGGTGCTTGAATGAAATTTCGTTGAACATACTAACAATCTGAGAAGTAATCCCACCAACAATGAACCCACCAGGCTGATACCACTCATTCACAACAGGAAAGGGATCACTGACAGGGCAGAGTACATTGCAAATTATGTTAGGCAGCAGAAGCATCAGTTGTAGAAGCCAAAGCATTCTGGTGCCAAAGTTTTCCTAAAAATCCATCAGATGTTCATCAAAAGCAGCTTCTTGAGTTAAAGGCCTGACACCATCAACATGGTTATAAACACATGCCTTGGAAACAAATTTAGGTTGCCAATGCTCTGACTTAAAATTCAAAACCTAACATGAAAGAAGAGGGGAAAAAGGAGAAATTGTATTGACAGAGTCCTGCCTGCATCTTGCCCCTACTCCCATCTCTCAATGGCACAGTAGCTGGTGCATCAGTACTTTCAGACTTGCTCATTGCATGTTTTTTAGTGTTTCCTATGGACACTCTGGTGATCAAGTCATGGTGGAGTAGATAATTGCAGGGGGAGATAATTGTTTCTTCCTGAATAGCATTTTTAGGTCCCGTTCCCCCAAATACACACACCATGTTGACCTCAAAGAGGAGTGGGAAGTCAGTTCCAAGCTTTTTGATAAGCAAACACCAAAGGGGGAAAATTAAGTCCCAACCTTGATTAGGGACACAAAGAGAGCTAAATTGTACATTGAAGGCTTGTCCAACTCCACCTTGCTCAAGGACATTAGAATAAACATTTTTTTTTTTTCAACAATGCATTTGCTGTGTAGAATTAACTAGAGCTTAGTGGCAATAATTTTCAGCTTGAAATGTTAAGGACAGGATGAAAGCGAAATTCTCAAAACAAAGTTTGAGCAGGGAATGGGGGATCTTCATGAGCTTGAGAAGCTAAGGGTTACCAGGCAGTTTGTTATTGTCATCATCACCATGTCTGTCTATCATCTATCTATCATCTATCTATCTATCTATCATCTATCTATCTATCTATCTATCTATCTATCTATCTATCTATCTATCATCTATCTATCTATCTCTATCTCTATCTATCTCTATCTATCTATCTATCTATCTATCTATCTATCTATCTATCATCTATCATCTATCTATCTATCTATCTATCTATCTATCTATCTATCTATCATCTATCATCTATCTAATCTATCATCTATCATTACCCTGACCATAACTTCCAGTGGATAACCAATCAATGTCCCCCTTTGAATAATGTAATACCTTGGTGTATTATCATCAAAGGAGCAATTTTAAAAAATGTAAAAATATAAAAATGCTGTTCCACACCACATTAATCTCTAAGCAGTCTGAGATTCCAGGGGTTCCTGGCACTTACCCTGGATCTGTGTTTCTTTTTGGAAATTAGGCGCAGTGGAGACTCTGGTATCTTTATGATATATAGTTTATTTACACATATACACAACCTGAGCCTACAATGGATGGTTTCACAAGAGGCCCTTGTTTATCTCATAGCCAAATCCTTAGATTCACGCAGAAATCAAATATTGTGCTCTGCTGCTATGGCTTTCTAGTCTGCTTTTCTTCTAGATCACATCACAGCCAATATTGCCCTCAACTCTGGCATTGTCCTGACTATTTAAGAACTAGAGGAGGGGCCCTACCCATTTGACGTCTGGCACAGATTCCCATTTCCTTTGCTTTCTCAATGGCTCATCATCTTTCCTTTGCTCTCCCTTAATAGCCCAACTCCCAGGTGATTCCATGAACACAGAAAGCTATGCTGACTTATATTTCAAGACTTGCTGAGTGATGGGCCTGGCATTCTCTTTAACACCACAAGCAGTTTAACACCACAGTTTAACACCACAAGCATTGATTAAATTCTAACACTTACAATATCAAGGAACTTAGAGGAGTCTGTCACCCACAAATTTACAAGACAAAGCACAACACATATGAAGTAACAAAATGGAACACACCTTGCGTCTTCACACAGTGCAGAAGACAAACTTTCATTAGACTTGAACATGGATGGCATTAGGCATGATGGCTATGCTCTGATGCAACACATCATGTAAGAACTCAGATTCGACAATATTAATAGGATTATTGCAGTATAATACTTCTAGCCTCCTGTCACAGATTGCCAAAAGTCTGCGCTGGTGCTTTTATCCTGCTAACTGTGCAAATTTTCAGAGAGAGATTCCTCTTTAAATCAGTGATACATACTCATTTCTTCAATTATCCCATCATGTGGACCTGGGACTAGTTTTCTCTTTCAACTCTCTCATTATTTGATTGGGTGAAATTGTACTTTTGCTTGAACTGGTTCTCTCTTCCATAGTCTTCAAAGGTAAATTTCTGTTCATATCACAGCAGCTGGTTTGTGGGTGTTAATATGCAGGGCCACATTGATTCATCTTTTGAGGGCCATATACCAGTGGGTGGGGAGCAGAGGGCAAAGTGAATGGAGCAATGGATAGAATTTTTGCATTCCTGTTGGAGGCTACATTCTAGCCATGAACTACACCTAGGCAGAAATGCCAAAGACATCTCTGTGATATGCAGCAGAGATGACACTGTTGGCTATTTTCCAAAGCTTGATGGGTTAAGCACAACCACAAGCCCTGTTTTGGTGTTCAGAACCAATGCAACAGCAGAGTTATAGTGAGCAGGAGACCTGCTCTCCATCCTTACATAGTCATCATCACTTGATTTTGAATGCCTGTATATACACCAAACACAGTTATTCTGTTTTCAAACTGCCTCCATATCTTTACACTCAACAAATCCATGCTAAAAAAAAGTGAAACCCATGGTGGAAAGGCCCCTCGGATTATCCTACAAAAGACTAAGGAACACACATACTAATCATTATTCATTCTCAACACCAGGGGGAAGCAGCTACCTACACTTCATAGATCATGTCATGTTTCTAAGAGAAGAGTGATCTTGTGCACGAATCCTGCTTTAAGGTTCCCTGCAGGCACTGGCAGAGGAAAGGGAGCAGGGGAGTGCACCGCCCCCAGCACCATCGGGGAGGGGGCTACCATCGTGTCTGCCTCCCAACACGTGCCATGAACAGCCACACACACACCTGCTCTCTGCCCCCGGTGCTGGAGCATGCAGCTTCGCCACTGCCTGCAGGCAATTGATTGGTCACTCTGTGAAGAGGATGCCTGATCCAGCAGGCTTTTCTTACATTCTTATGAATGCTGTTGTACTCAGGTTCTGCTTGCAGGTTTCCACTGGGCATAACCGGTGCTTTTTTTTCCAGGTGGGGACACAGAGGTACACATACCCCTAAACATTTTGTGAATCTAAGTTTGGCCTCATTTAGGGGCAGTATTTCAATATGAGTAGGAAAATGAGAGTACCCCTAAACATTTTTTTAAAAAGGGGGGGGACACTGGGCCTAACCTTGGCCACTCTGATGACCTTGGTGTTATCAGCAGCATGCTCTAACCAACTGAGGTATCCAGTGGTCCACACACATTTAATTCGGGGAAAAGACAGTCTGCCTAACTTGGAAAGCACTGAGAGAGGTACACAGGGTTGGAATGACTTTCTGCCCATGCCTCTTATTTCCAAATACCAAGTCATACAGTCCAGAAAGTAAGAGGCTGCGGGCAAAAGGGGATCAGCAAATGGCAATTGTTCTATTTGTGCACAGATTTCTGCTTAGCATCCAGTTTTCTGGCTTTCTGATGTTTTCCAACCTTTCTGCTGACCTTAGTAGGTCACTTTTAAATCTCTAAATGTAAGTAGTAGTAGTAGTAGCAGTAGTAGTAATAATAATAATAATAATAATATAATAATAATAATAATAATAATATAATAATAATAATAATATAATAACAACAACAACAACAACTAAATATTTTTCCTTAACATTTGCTCCCTGCTGTTCAACTCAGGCTTCAAAATAATGATGTAGCATTTAGGAGAGAAGATGCAAGCCAATAACCCAGCGCTGGAAGCCAGGATGGAAAAGATCTCCACAGTCACCATGTCTTTTCCTTTGGTGCTCAGGTAGGTTGGCACAAAGGTGACCCACACACTGCAAAAGAGCAACATGCTAAATATGATGAACTTGGCTTCATTAAAACTATCTGGTAATTTCCGGGCAAGAAATGCAACAAAGAAGCTGATGATTGCCAAGAGTCCCATGTAGACAAGGACACAGTAAAACATGGCAGCGGACCCTTCATTACACTGCAGAATGATTTCTTCTGTTACTGAGTGCATGTCTAAATCAGGATATGGCGGAGAAGTTGCCAACCACGTAGTGCAAATAATGACTTGAATAAGGGAACAGGAAAGGACAATAGAGTTGGATAGGCTTTTCCCCACCCATTTCTTCATTCTGGATCCAGGTTTTGTGGCCATGAATGCTAGAGAAACAATGGCGGTCTTTGCCAGCACACAAGAAACAGCCACTGAGAAGACAATCCCAAAGGATGGTTGGCGAAGAAGGCAGGTCACTTTCTCAGGTTTGCCCAGGAACAGCAAAGATGAGAGGAAGCAGAGAAAAAGAGAGATGAGGAGAGCGTAGGTGAGGTTGCGGTTGTTGGCTTTGACAATGGGGGTATCTCTGTACTTAATAAAAGTTCCTAGCACCAAAGCTGTGATCAGGGAAAAAGAAACAGCAACTAAAGTCAAACTGAATCCTAATGTTTCTTTGTAAACCAGGAACCTTATTGCTTTGGGGATGCATTGAGTTTTGTCCTCTCTTGGATACTGATCTTCTGGGCATTTGAAACAAGCAACCATATCTGGAAAACAAAATAAAATTTGATTTCAATGTCAGTTCTTCTTGGTGTATAAGCATCCCTCATGCTAATTCCTATATAGCAGTTGCAGATGTTATAATGACGTATTTATATTTGTGATGGGATGGTTATTTTGTGTTCCTGATTTGGATTCTATATATCTCAAAAAGCCTAGTTGGCTGGGAAAACTAGAGGTAAATAAAATGATGAAGTCTTAACAACTGGGAATTGGAAACATGGGAAGTGGCAATTGGGGCAGTTAGGCCATGGGAAGAGGAAAAATTATGACTGATGGGATAGTAAAAAAGAATAAAGTGTTGCTAGATTTTGAGTTCAATCTGTTGAAGGAAGACTTTGATCGGGTTCTAGGAGGTTCTGGGCACATAGAGACATCAGAGAAGAGTGACAGGGACAGTATAGTGTGACTCTGGGGTCCAGGAATGTTCAGGAACATCACCTCTGGTGATGTTTGACATGGAATGGTGAAAAGGACTGGAGTGTTGCTTCACACTATTGGAAATGTTTACGTATGGTTTTGCCAAGCAATTGCCACGAGTACTTTGTTACACAATACTTTTCTGGAGAACTCCCTTGCAAAATTCAGAGAAACCTGTGTTTTGAAGGTTTAGGGATTTGTAGATTCATAGTTCAATAACATCTATTGGCCACTGGGTTTCGGAAGGTTAGTTTACAGTCTGTCAAAGCACCATGGTGGGCAGAAATAAAACAAAACAAAACAAACACTTTATTGCATCAAAATGACCCAAGACACTGCAGAAGCCACACCTGATTGAAACCTCTGTGCCACAAAATCATGTCCTCATCTATGATGAACTCGTTTCCTCCAAGACCATCAGGACCCACCCTTCCAACTTTCACTCTCTGGAAAGAACTGTTTGGGAATGTGACCATGTTAGTAATATCAAATCCACCTCCTATTTCCATTTTTCCATTGAAAGTGAACAATTCTCCAGCTGAGTTGTTAAATGAAATGCCATTGAGAGATGAGTGGAGCTAATTGAAAGAGAGAAAGAAACAATAAAAGGGAGGGAAAGAACTGCATAGACATATTGGTTTATAATTATTTATTTGGGGTGTCCCCCCCCAAAAAAAATAGTGGAAACACAAGAAGGAAGTGAAGCAAACATAATCATCTCACAATTCATTTACCAACAATTCTTGGTAATAATATTGTTTACAACGTTTCATCAAAAATGATAAAATATTGGCATTGAGCTATATTTATGTAGAATGGAGATTTTATACTGGATTGTAGATTACTTTATCAGGATTTTAATTCCCCAGGGTCTACGAGGAAATCTACAGCCAAAACAGCATTTTTAACAATGTAGGTGTGCGACTCCATCTTGTCAGTTATTCATGTTTTAGTGACATTACTTGCCAAGGCTGCAGATCTTGTAGTTCAAATCTTTCCCTTCCCAGCATGGCTCTGTGCTTGGTTCTAGTTGAGTAAATGGCATGCAAAGCATTAGCCACGGCATAGACCGCATTATAGATACTGTAGCTGTGGCCAGTCATGAGCATCTCAAAGTGAGAACCAGGAAGACTCTCCAACTTCTCCTCCCCAGTACATATTTTAAAGTCATTTGCTGGCTCTTCAAGATTTGGAAATGAACAGTCAAATGCTTGCTCCCAGAAATCATTAACAAATCCATTTCCTTCAGTCCAGTAAGGTTTTACTTTCTGGAGAAATTTTCGGAAAGCCAGAACACCTTGTGAATGAATGGTAAAGGCAATTGCACCTTGAAACATCTGAAGACCCCAACCTCTTTGAGTGCTGGATAATGCAAAATCCATCTGAGTTGTAATGATCCAAACCTTTCTCAATGACTCATTTTCCTCACTTCCTGAATCTTTCACATATATAATACCTCTTAACCACACAATAGTCAAAGCTTCTCCATAGATGAGCAACGTATTACATTTGCTATCTGTGAAATCTAAATAGTTATTTGAGATGATGTCAAAGAGTTTATCCATGTCATCAAAACGGGGTGATTGTAGGATTCTCCGTGTGAAGGCTGAACAGATTCCATTTTGGGAAAACATCAGCTCCATGGTCTGCAAGAAATTTTCTCCACTCCCATCATCCACAACAAAAAGCCCAACCCACGTCCATCCAAAATGCTTGAGCAAGCTGATAATCCCCTTGTACAGATAGACTTCATTTGGCACCATGTGGTATAAAAAGTGTCCTTGATCTATGTCAGTCTTCTCTGGGGGAAAGGAGCCATAGGTGAGCTAAGAGAAAATGTTCAAGTATTTATTGTTAAGGCCCACATATATTTGAAGGTGCTAGTTGCATTATGTGCTATATTATTGTGCATTTTGTGATTGAGTTAATAAAAGACTAAATATGTGGAATGTTCCAAAATATTTGAGTCTATAACAATAATTTCATGCATGATATCTGTATGGACCACTTGTGGAACACTTTGTAAGAACACTGAACAGATTCATTTCTTCAAAATAATGGCTTTGTTGTCTGCCGCATTCATCACTGCGTGGCTCAAACCTGTTCCACATTCATCCAAAATAGCTTAGTTAGGTGATGATCTCTATGTATTGATGGGCTTCATTGTGCTCTATGTGAAAATAGGAAAGAACGTGATCTGGCCTCCCCCCCCCCCCAGTCAGAACTCACTGAAACTCAGTTCCAGCACCTCTCAGGTGGGCTCCATTGCCATCCTAAGAGAATGAGGGAGCCATTCTTGGTAAGTCCCAGCACCTCTTTTTTCTAGAAAAATAGCACTGAACCTGATGTATCTCATTCCTGTGTGGGGTATGTTAGCTCTAAAAAATAAATGTGCACATAACTAAAAATGATGCACAGAGGAGTTCTTAGACAGTGCTGAATCTATCACAATTTCTCCAACAGATCTTTCTCACTGTTGGGTAATATAATGCATTTGTGGGACATTTTCTCTTCAGTTGTGTACTGAAGCACAAAATCACAATAAATAAAAATACATAAATCTTTGGATATGTAATTTTTTAAAATGTCCTCTGCACAGGGTTAATGAGAATAGTCATTTCTGAAAATCCCAACACCCCATTAACAAATTTTACCTGTGGAATCTTGAAGAGACCTAAGATGTCGGCCATAAGGGAAGAGGTTTCAGAGCCAAGTCCCCCAATGACAGCTATGAGTTTTTTATGACTGTCACATCTGTAGTTGAGGACAAATTTATGTGATTTGAAGAGCAGATCTAGAGTGGTTCGATAGGTCATCATGGCATCATAGTAGCCGTCGTAGATGTGGAATCCAAGTGTAGCATTAGGCAAGATCATGGGATTTTCATTGATCTCATTTATGGCAAATGCCAAGGCAAGCGCATGCTGGTAGAATTTTGTCACAATACTGCCAAAAGAATGTATTTTACAATTTCAAAAGAGAATCATACAATTTACAGTGGTGCCTTGCAAGACGAAATTAATCCATTCCGTGAGGCTCTTTGAGGCTCTTCGTATAGTGGTTTTTTCATCTTGCGAACCAAGCCTATTGACAGCTTAGTGGATTAGCGCTATTAGCGGTTTAGCAGCTTTTAGCGGATCAGCTGATAAGCGGCTTATCAGCAGATCAGCTGATAAGTGGCTTAGCGGCTTAGGAAAAGGGGGGGGACCCGCAGGAACTCGCAAGACATTTCGTCTTGCGAAGCAAGCCCATAGGGAAATTCGTTTTGCGGAGCGCATCCAAAACGGAAAACCCTTTCGTCTAGCAGGTTTTCCGTCTTGCAAGGCGTTTGCCTAGCGGGGCACCACTGTATAAAGATCTTATTGTTCTGTATGTAAATCCTTTAGGGTGTAATAACAGCTGTTGAAGATGTATCTGAATTCTGATATTAGTGTTCTGCATGGTTACTTGACATTTATCTGCTGTAAAGTCTGATAGTTTTGTATTTGAATGTTTCCTTTTTCACTAACTTATTCCCTCCCCTCTTCTTCCACCATGGCATTAATGGATACTTCAAACAATCCAAAATATGTTGTTGTTTTTTAATTGTCCAGGAACACCTTAGAGACCAACTAAGTTTCTTCTTGGTATAAGCTATTGTGTGCATGCACACTTCTCCAGATATCTTCAGATATTCCAAAATAGAAAGGGGTATTATAATAAAGTCCTAATTTTTATGCAAGTACACTCAAACAATGCAAAATGAGGAAGTGAATAGATATCTTTACCCTGACACCTCAAACAGCTTCTGAGAAGGGTGTTCCTCAAAGTAAATTTCTTCGGAAACAGAAACTATATGAGAAGTCATCCCACCAATGCAGAGAGTAACTTGTTGGTACCACTCATTGGGAACAGGGAGGGGATCAATCATGGAGCACAGACTAGAGTCTATTTCAAATGTCATTGGAGGCAAGAGATATATAACTACAAACCACAACATCCCTGCAGCAATGGTTAATTCTAGATGCATCTCTCAATTATTCATACACTTTCCTCATGGTCATCACTTAGGTAGGAAGGGATGGTTTGCAACCCTGCTAAAGGACTCCACAGGAAAGCACATCAACCTTCTGTTATGTTACAGGGATACAAAGCCATGCCTTCAATAGATGAGATTGGTAATGTTACTGTTTCAAGTCTGGCTACTATGAATAAACAGAAAGCTATCAGAGGTGAAATTAATAGAGCCCAGCCTGCCTCTTGCCCCTACTCCCAGCTCTTACTTCTACTGGGATTACTTATAACTACTTTTTGGCTGATTTCCTCATTCATTGTTGCTGTCATTTTCTTCTGGAAAACCTTTGGAGCTCTGGGCAGCTGGGCAAATTATATTGATTTGAATAATTACAAAGTTTGAAAAATACTCGTTCAGAACCTGGACCCCAAGTGGCACTTTTTGTAAGAAACATGTTGATAATTTTCTTCCTAGATTTGACCAATTGTCCATTCTCTCTTCTGTAATGACTGTTGCTGAACAATGGTTCTTTCTAAACTATACACTCCTAAAAAACCTAAAAAACCCAAAAATCTCCTGCACCAGATATCTACTGTACCTCTTTCCATTGCTAATAGTTGGCCAAAGAGAGGAAACTGATGGCTTATGTCAGCAATCAATGTTAAATGTTCAAACATTATTTTCTTACATTTTGCACAGCTATACAGGCAGTGGGTCAGTGGGATAAATAGCAGCAATAATTTCAAAATATATTCCAACTAGGCAGAGAATAAGAGACTTGGGGCACATCAGAAAGCATGGATTTGACATTTTAGAAAGATACTCTTGTTTAGTGTTCCCCATTAAAGGGGCTGTTTGGAAGGGAGTCACTGGCCATACACCATTAGGTTGTCAGTGCTCTCCCCTGCGTTGTGGTGAAATGGGGGGCGGGCTCTCTGCTTGAACAGACGTTCTCCAAAGTCAGCCTCACACAGTTTGGATAACCCTGATGTCTCCCAGATCCCCAGACAGGGGCTGGGAGGGGTAAACGCCCAATGCCTAAGCCAAGATTTCCCTACATCTGAAAGTTTAATAAAGTTGTGGCCAATTTTAATCCCATAACACATTGTCATGAGTCATTATTCCTCCTGGGGGTTGCCTGGGGTCGGGGGGTCTCTGCCTGGCTGCGCAGTTGGTACTGACTTCTCAGTGTGATTTTAATGGGATTTAAAGTCCTGCTTTTTTTTCTTTTCAATAATGAGATGCCATCTGGTTACCATTTTAAAATAAACTTTATTTTTAGACTCAGACATTGCTCAACTTCATGCTGTAACCCTATGAAATGCATTTCAATTTGCTACATGTATCCTTCACAACTGGTTGCAATGCAGTGTAGGTTCTGCAGTAGGAGCTGGAGTGGAGGTATAATTGACAGCAATATTCATCAATGGATAGTTACAAAACAACTATTTTCATGTTTAACAAACCATAAGACTCCAGTGCTGATACTGCCAAGGCTGCAGGTTTGATCATCATATGGGATAGCTGCATATACCTGCATTGCTTGGGGTTGGAGAAAATGATCCTCAGGATCCTTTCCAACTCCAAAATTTTATGATTCTATTTTTGAAAGCCAACTGATTTAAAAGCAGGCTTGGGATTCTTATAGCAATACAGTGCTTCTCAGGTGCTCCATAAGACAATATATGCCGTACTGAGCTCCTATGAGAGAAAAAAGAGGATGTAAACCAAAATAATAATAATGATGATGATGATGATGAACAAGATAGTGTGGGGTACCTTTGATGGTCCCAGAAAATCCATCCTCCCCATCTAGATTTGAACTTGAAAGTCTAGGGGAAAGTGTGGCTGCATTGAGCTTAAGTTATAAGCACACACAATTTGTGATATTGCATAATGTCATTGCTGATCATTGCATGCTGGTGGAAGCATCAGACTTACCTTCCAGCTTTGCATTATTGTGGAGGTAAAGGTAAAGGGACCCCTGACCATTACGTCCAGTCGCAGACAACTCTGGGGTTGCGGCGCTCATCTTGCTTTACTGGCCGAGGGAGCCAGCGTACAGCTTCCGGGTCATGTGGCCAGCATAACTAGCCGCTTCTGGTGAACCAGAGCAGTGCACAGAAATGTCATTGACCTTCCCACCAGAGTGGTACCTATTTATCTACTTGCACTTTGTGCTTTCGAACTGCGAGGTTGGCAGGAGTAAAGACCGAGCAATGGGAGCTCACCCCGTCACAGGGATTCGAACTGCCGACCTTCTGATCGACAAGCCCTAGGGTCTGTGGTTTAACCCACAGTGCCACCAGCACCCCTCATTATTGTGGAACTTGACCTCAAGTTAGATACCCTTAAATCAGATCTTAACTTGGAAAAGGTTGCACATCATTGAATAAATAAACTAAGAAAAAGATACTTTAATGCCTTTTTCTTATTACTTGCTCCCTGCTGTTCAGGTCCGGCCTCAAAACAATGATGTAGCATTTAGGAGAAAAGATGCAACCTAGTAGCCCGGCACTAGAGGCTAAGATAGAAAAGATCTCCACAGTTACCATGTTTTTTCCTTTGGTGCCCAGGTAAGTTGGAACAAAGGAAACCCAAACACTGCAAAAGAGCAGCATGCTGAATGTAATGAACTTGGCTTCATTAAAAGTATCAGGTAACTTGCGGGCCAGGAATGCCACAATGAAGCTGATGATTGCCAGCAGGCCCATGTAGCCCAGAACACAATAAAACATGGTGCTGGATCCTTCATTGCACTGTAGAATGATTTCTTCTGTTGCTGAGTGCATGTCTAAATCACGGAATGGGGGAGCTGTTGCCAACCACACAGTACAAATACTTGCTTGAATAAGAGAACAGGATAGGACAATAGAGTTGGACAGTTTCTTCCCCACCCATTTCTTCATTCTGAATCCAGGCTTCGTTGCCATGAATGCTAAAGAAACAACAGCGGTCTTTGCCAACAAGCAAGAAATAGCCATTGAGAATATGATGCCAAAGGTAGGTTGTCTGAGAAGGCAGGTCACTTTTCCAGGTTTGCCCAGAAATAGTAAAGAAGAGAGGAAGCAGAGCATGAGGCAGATGAGGAGAGTGTAGGTGAGGTTCGGATTATTGGCTTTGACAATGGGTGTATTTTTATACTTAATAAAAGTTCCTAGCACCAATGCTGTGATCACAGAAAAAGAAACAGCAAGCGATGTTAAGCTGATTCCTAAGGATTCTTGGTAATGCAGAAAAGTGATAGTTTTGGGGAGGCATCGGTTTTTGTCAGCACTTGCATACTGATCTTCTGGGCATTTTAAACAGTCAACCATATCTGGAATATAGAAGGAAATCCCATTTCAGTGTCAGTTAATATATGAACGGTTCTCACTCTGCCTCCTGTATGGCAGTTGTTATGCTAATATGGTAGCTAAAGGATGCATATTCGTGTGAGATTTGTGATTGCATGCTTGTTCAATGTTTCTATCTTAGATTTAAAATATTTCAAAAGACTAGTTGCCTGGAGAAACCAGGGATGAGTAAAAATCAGAAGTCTTAGCAACTGAGAATCTGAAAGTGGGAATGTGGCAATTAGGGCAGTTAGGCCACGAAAAGTGGAAAGGGTAGTGAGGAAGAAGAATTTTGAATTTAAATTGTTGAGGGGAGATTGTGATCTAGTTCTGGTCAGATAGAGAGGGAACTGAAGAATGATAGACAAAAATATATACTGACTCTGAGGTGCAAGATACAGGGCCAGATGATTGAAATGGACTGCAGTGATGCTTTTCATTGCCAGAAGTGACTCAGTTGTGCAAGGATATTATATGCTGTATCCCTCTCCTCATCTTTCCTTAAATACAGTGGTGCCCCACAAGACGAACGCCTTGCAAGACGGAAAACCCGCTAGACGAAAGGGTTTTCCGTTTTGGAGGCGCTTTGCAAAACGAATTTCCCTATGGTCTTGCTTCGCAAGACGAAATGTCTTGCGAGTTCCTGCGGGTTCCCCCCCTTCCCCCCTTTTCCTAAGCCGCTAAGCCGCTTATCAGCTGATCCGCTGATAAGCCGCTTATCAGCGGATCCGCTAAAAGCCGCTAAACCGCTAATAGCGCTAATCCGCTAAGCTGTCAATGGCCTTCTTCGCAAGACGAAAAAACCGCTATACGAAGAGCCTCACGGAACGGATTAATTTCGTCTTGCGAGGCACCACTGTAAATGCAGGAAAGGTGTTTATACATGATTTCAAACTTCCTTCTGAAACTGTGAACTTCAAGTGTGGCTTTCAAACTAACTCACACCTGCTTGTTGCTTGTTTTTCCTATGACAACATGAAAACAGTCCATTCTGTGAATGGTTGCTCTGAAACTGCAATGCTCATCCTACTTGCTCAGAAACTTGTAGTTTAATGCTAAATATATGCTCACAGACTGGCAACCTCAATAGCTCCTTATCATGACAGTTATATTACCAGCAGTATCAGAGGTGATAGGAGTGTGAATACTGGGAAATAACAGAAGGAGAGTTCTGTTGTACTCAGGTCCTCCTCGTGAGTTTTCCATGGGCGCCTTGTTGGCTACTGTGTGAAGAGCATGCTAGACCATAAAAGCCTCTGGGTCTTCTTATGCTTTCATTATTTGTATCCACATAAATTAGTGGATAAGGGTTTGGGGATTATGCCTCAGTAATTAGGTGCAGGATTGAGCATAGAAATGTATGCATGCTTTATCAAGGAAGAAACCAAGAACTAGCCAAGGACTCACAATCTTGCCCGGACAACTGATCACTTTCAAATTTACTCAGCTAAGACAATAATTTTATCTAGTCTCTGATGAAAGGGCTGGAGTAGCACATTACCTACCTTTCTGGTGGGCAAACTTCCCTTCAGAGCATGGAGCACAATCATAGCAGCAAAATTTTTCTCCTTCCTTCCTTTTCTTCTGATTGCCAGGATGGCAGGGTTCATTACACAAAGAAATAGGAAGGCCCTATCCATAAACAGAATTTACAATGGGAGAAGATAGCAAAAAAGAAAGGTGCCCCCCCCATTTTGCTGATTTTCAAACAACTAGCACTGAACGAACACTGTTTTAAAGATGAGAGCAGAGAGTTTAGAGATGCTTTGCATTTAAAGACTGTAACTAGATTTTGAAAATTCTTGGTAGCATTGACTTAATTTCATGCCAGTCATTCTCTATGTAGTGTTTCTTAGATGTTGGTGGATTCCAACTACCGGTATCTTCAAATAGTCTAAAATAGTGATCAGCAAATATTTCAATTTCAGTTTCTATCACTTTTCCCAGTCTTAATTTTAGTCTCTAAATTTGCATTAAAAACAACCCTCATATTGAAAATTCCTCAAGATTTGATTTAGTTTTTTAATTTATTTATTCATAAGATTTATACATCACTTGATTGTTTAAAAACACACCTCAAATCAGTTTACAAAAAAGAAATAAGAAAATCTAGAACCAATATCCAAATGAATCCAAATGAATCCATCCAAATGAATACATCCAAATGAATACTTTAGAAGCCACACCTGGTTAAAACTTCCGGGCCACACAATGATGTCCTCATCAATGTTGAACTCTTTTTCTCCAAGACCACCAGGACCGACCCTTCCAACTTTCACTCTTTGGAATGAATTGTTGGGAAATATGACTATGTTAATGATGTCAAAGTCACCTCCCATTTCTGTTTCTCCATTAAATGTGATAGTTTCTCCAGCTGAGTTGTTAAATGAAACGTCATTGAGAGAGAGGTGGAGCTAATTGAATGTGACAAATAAACAAGAGAGGATTGAGGGAAGGGAAAGAACTGGAGGGGCATGTTGTGTAATCTCTTTTCATAAATATATATTTCATTTTTTAATTTGGGGGGTGGGAAACAGAATGAAAACGAGAAAGAGGAAAAGTCACCTTCATCATTTCGTGACACTTTTACCAACTTTTTTCTTTATTAATACTGTTTACAGAGTTTCATCTAATCATGACCAAGTATTAGCATTAAACTACATTTAACATATGAGTAATGAAGTTTTTATACTGCATTGGAGATGACGTAAATTATTTTAATTCTTTAGCTCAAAGAGGAAATGTGAACCGATAAAATATTGTCAACAAGTTAGTTATGCAACTCCATTCCATCAGTTATTCATGAATCAGAAAACTGGATGTAGGTGGAATCTACACACATATAAAAAATCATTTCAAAAATGCTTTTTAAATCTATTGTCACATTGTATCTTGCACTTAAAAAACACTTGGAAGTTTTATTTTTGAGCTGTATAGCTGTCTGTAGTCTCCACTAGAGCTGATACATTGCTTAAATTAAAATATTATGTTGTAGTGATATTACCTGCCACGGCTGCAGATCTTGAAGTTCAAATCTTCCCCTTCTCAGCATGACTCTGGGTTTGGTTCTACTTGAGTAAATGGCATGCAAAGCATGAACCACAGCATAGACCGCATTATAGATACTGTAGCTGTGGCCAGACATGAGCAGGTCAAACTGAGGACCAGGAAGACTCTCCAGCTTCTCTTCCCCAGTACATTTTCCAGTGAGGTTTGTTGGACCTAGAGAACTTGTAAATGAACAGTCAAATGCTTGTTCCCAGAAATCTTTAACAAATCCATCTCCTTTGGCCCAATAAGGCTTTCCTTTCTGAAGAAATTCTTTGAACACTAAAACATCTTCTGAGTGAATTGCAAAAGAAATCGCCCCATGGAATAACTGAAGACCCCAACCCTTTTGAAAGCCTGTTAATATTAAATCAATCTGGCTTGTCATGACCCACACCATTTTAAATGATGTGTTTCTCCGATTTGCAGAATCATGCAGAATTGTAATGCTTCTCAGCCATGCAATTGTCATAGATTCTCCATAGATGATAGAGACATTGGCTTTGTCATCTGTGAAATCTATATAATTACTTGAGAATATGTCAATAACTGTATCCAAATCATCCAAATTGGGTGCCTGTGGGATTCTTTGTATGAAGGCTGAACAGATTCCATTTTGGGAAAACAATGGCTCCATGGTCTGCAAGAAATGTTCTCCACTGTCATCATCCACAACGAAGAGCCCAACCCACGTCCATCCAAAATGGTTAAACAAGCTGATAATCCCCTTGTAGAGATGGGCTTCATTTGGCACCATGTGGTATAAAAAGTGGACATGGCCTTTGTCATTCTTCTTTGGTGGAAAGGAGCCATAGGTGAGCTAAAAGAAAATATACAGATATTTATTGTCAAATAATGTATATCTGATAGATGTACTATTTGCATTGTGATTTGCGATGAACACTGCCTAGTTCCTTTTTTATTTACAAAAGTGAGGTTTCTAAATATTTAAATGAATATGTGGATGGTATATAAATATTTTGAGGCTATCGAAGTACATAAAATTATGCAGGACATAGATAAGGTGGATAAAATAATGCTTTTCCACCTCCCTCATAACACTTCAAATCTAGGACATTGAATGAAGCTGGATGTTCAAAGTTTTAGGATAGGCAATACAAGTAATTCTTTACACAGCACATGGTCAAACTACAGAATTTGTTCCAAACAAGAGGGAGTGATGGCCGCAAATTTTGTGGCTTTAAAATAGATTTTTAAAAAATCAATTGAAAGATAACTGTTACATGACTGTTAGCCATGACATGTTTTTCTCTGTCACTTCCTGAAGCACAAAATCACAGTGAGAATGGAATTGCTTTTGGAAAATTTTCAACACCCTATTCCGAGATCCTACCTGTGCAATCTTGAAGAGACCTAAAATGTCTGCCATAAGGGAAGAGGTCTCAGAGCCAAGACCTCCAATGACAGCTATGAGGTTTTTCTGACTGTCACATCTGTAGTTGAGGACAAATTTATGCGATTTGAAGAGCAGATCTAGAGTGGTTCGATAGGTCATCATGGCATCATAGTAGCTGTCGTAGATGTGGAATCCAAGTGTAGCATTAGGCAAGATCATGGGATTTTCATTGATCTCATTTATGGCAAATGCCAAGGCAAGCGCATGCTGGTAGAATTTTGTCACAATACTGCCAAAAGATTTATTTTACTATTTTAAAAGAGAATCATACAACTGATTAACTTTTTATACCTCTGTAGGTAATAACCGAGGGTGTGATAATAGTAGTTGAATATGTTTCTGAATTCTGACCTTAGTCCTATGCAGAGTAGTTTGATAGTTTATCTCTAGTGATGTCTGACACTTTTGCATTTGAAGATTTCCTTTTCCTTATCCTTATCCCCCCCCCCCCACTCCTCAGTGGCTCTAATGCATGTAAATAGATGCAGGGGTGCCTAAATCTGTCACCCACACATTCCAAAATAGAAACCACTGTTACAACAGAGTCCATTTGTATGTTAATTTTAGTGGAACGTGCAAGTCCTTGCTCATACTCTGTCACTCCTCTCAATTTTTGTATGTGTATGATTAGAGCAGGCTCAAACAATAGAAAATGGGGAGTAAAAGTCTTACGCTGAGATCTCAAACAGCTTCTGAGAAGGGTGTTCGTGAAAGCAAACTTCTTGGGAAGCATAAATTATCTGAGAAGTCATCCCACCAATGAAGAGGCCACCTGGCTGGTACCACTCATTTGGAACAGGGAAGGGATCAATCATGGAGCACATGCTAGCATATATGCCAAATGTCATTGAAGGCAAGAGGTATATCACCACCAACCCCAGCATTCTTGCAGAAAAGGTTCACTCTAAGATACGTCTTTACTTTATCTAGTCACTTTCTTCATCTTCATCACTTAAAGAGGCTAAATTGGGTGGTGTGCACCTCTGCTAAAGTACTCTGGTATGTTAAAAGGTAAAGGTACCCCTGCCCGTACGGGCCAGTCTTGACAGACTCTGGGGTTGGTGCACCCATCTCACTCAAGAGGCCGGGGGCCAGCGCTGTCCGGAGACACTTCCGAGTCACGTGGCCAGCGTGACAAAGC
Organism: Podarcis erhardii; assembly: GCF_964252035.2. Lineage (NCBI taxonomy): Eukaryota > Metazoa > Chordata > Lepidosauria > Squamata > Lacertidae > Podarcis > Podarcis erhardii. The sequence continues at coordinate 6,742,208 of NC_138502.1, read as the reverse complement.
TGCATCTGGCGAGCCAGCGCAGCACACGGAAACGCCGTTTACCTTCCCACCAGTAAGCGGTCCCTATTTATCTACTTGCACCCAGGGATGCTTTCGAACTGCTAAGTTGGCAGGCGCTGGGACCGAGCAGTGGGAGCACACCCCGCCACGGGGATTCGAATCGCCGACCTTTCGATCAGCAAGCCCTAGGCGCTGAGGCTTTCTACCCACAGCGCCACCCGCGTCCCTTCTGGTATGTTACATGCCTTGAATAGGTGAGAGTGGCAATGTTCCTGTTTTAAGTCTGGCTACTATGAATAAAAAGGTGAAATTAACAGAGCCCAGCCTGCCTCTTGCCTCCACTCCCAGCTCTTACTTTTACTGGGATTACTTATAGCTACTTTTTGGCTTCCCTGTTCATTGTTGTTGTTCTCTCATGGAAAACCTTTGGAGCATTGGGCAACTTGATTTGAATAATTACAAAATGAGAAAATTACTCCTTTGAGCCTGGTAATTTTTTTTGTAACAAACATGTTGGTTACCTTCTTCCCAGATTCAACCAAAAGTTCCTTCTCTCCTCCCTGCTGGATGTGAAGTAGCAGGTAGACATTCCAAAAGAAGTAGTAGTAGTAGTAATAATAATAATAATAATAATAATAATAATAATAATAATATCCCACCCACCCTGGCAAGGCTGGGCTCAGGGCAGCTAACATCAAAATATATAATACATTAAAACATTAAGTCAAACGATCAAATAAAATACAGCTTAAAATTAGATTAAAATTAAAATAAAATAATAATAAATTTACCAAGAGGAAAGTTGGGGCCTAAGATGAAGACACTAGTTTGATTGGGCACATCATGTTCTGTCCAATGCTGCAGTTTCACTTGAACAACAGAGTTCCACCAGTACAATTGAATTTCCCACCTTCAACATTCATTCCTTCAGTGCCCAATCACAGAGGATTAGCTCCAACCCATAAAATGTGGATAAAACCTGAAATGGTCAGTACACACCACGATTAAAACTAGTGAGAAAGTGAGTCAAAGTCCTAATACCAGGTAATTTAATGGAGTCCATGGGAAACGAGTTCCCAGAGTTCTCTTCTTACCCGTAACCCTCCCATGAGCCCATCAGATAAAGGTCTGAACATCTCACAATCCTCTGGAAACATACATGTGGATGCAAACATAAAGGAGCAATGGACCTATAGTCACCTGAATTGGGCCCATCCAATAAGCCAAGCCAAATCCCAACAGCAAGCTGGAAGACTTCAGCTCAGGGCTGGGATCAGAGGTCAGCATTACTAGGCAGCAAATCAGGATTTGCTGTGGCTCCTCTTGTTAGTGCCACCTGGTTGTCATGGTGCTGAATGCCTGAGGAAGTATAATTGTGCTATTAGAGGGCCCCCCAAACACTACAAGTGGCCCTACTTTCCCCTTCCTAGAAATGATTGCTTTCTCTGATGTTTTGATTCTCAGGAAGCATTTTCATCCCATCTTCATGCTGTCCTTTCTTAGGTCAAACAATTTATGCAAAGCCAGGAGTACTCTCACATCCTTCTTAAACTCTCAAAGTCTCCCACCCACCACAGATCTGTGGCAGCGCTTACAGAGTCACTTTGAGATCCAGACCACCCACCCCTCTGCTGCACCATCTTTCTTGTCAATATTCATTGCACTGGGTGCCTCTTCACCATGTGTGTTAAACTTTAGACTTATTTTATTTTTCTACCTATCAATTTGGGTTTTTTTAAGACATACGTGGGATGTTGCTTCTCCGTTTTAGCTTGTTTCCCACTCTTAGTTGTTATTTTTCCCACTGTTAGTTTCTTTGCCCACTACGGGTGTCCTCTCACAGATGGTTTTGACTCAGTCAGATTCAGTATTGAAGAAACCTGGAGAATCCCATAAACTGAACTGAATCCTCACCAGGTTTGATATTAGTGGCTTTGCAATGTATTGAGTCAAGAGGCAAACTGGCAAAGGACTGGAATGGCTCCTGTATTATTATGATATTCATTCTGAGTAAAGTAATTCCCCTGCAGTCCAGGGGCATTTCACAGTTTCTAAGAGTGGCTTCAACTTCTGTCTTCACATGAACAACCTCAAAGCAGAAGACACATCAGTGTACTACTGGAAAAGATACGCAGTGAGACAGATCCCGTGAGATCTCAGACAAAAACATTTCACTGCATGAATTTTGGCGAAAATTCTAAAGAAGTGCCACCAGAGAACCAGAAAATCATAAGACAGAAACTCCTGAACCAAGAAAAAAATTATCCACACTCAACATTGGCCAATGACTGCTTTAGGGTTTCCTAATGATTCTCACCCAGACTCCTTTAATAAACAATATTTTAAATTCTGTTCCTAATGGGAAAAAATTATTAAGTCAAAACACGTCTCATTATTTATTTCTTTTTGTCCTTGCATTGTGTTTCCCTTAGTACTTCAGAATGAACTATGTATGCTTTGATTACAGTAATTGCCTTCAGTAACTGAGAAGCTCACATCCACACTGGTTGCAAACCAACCTGGTGTTTAAGAAAGTAAGGACTCCTATAGGTTCATCTAACACAATATTGGGCTCACCCACACTTCCGCTTGCCCCATGCCTAGAAAGTACAGGCCTGAGTGGTTTTCCACTTGAAGTCCATTTTCTAGGCAGAGGTTTGAGTGGGTTTCCTCTTGTCCCACTTCTCTTTATTACTAAATTGGAGCAAGTATCAACCCAGAGAAAACCCAAATTGCTCTTTGCTCTGACTGCATGTTAAAGAGCAGCTTTACTCTAGGGGAGGGGGAAAGAAGCGGGACAAGAGGAAGTGTGGATAAGTCCTCTGTCTACACTAACTGGCTGTGGAACTCAAGGGTTTCAGGTTCAGGTCTCTCCCAGCCCTAGCTGGAGATACTGGGGATTGAACCTGGGACCTTTTACAAGCAAAATAAATGTTGCTTCCCCGACTTGTTCCCTATCAACAGAAAACCGCCTTTTATTAGGGACATATGCAAATATTGAACCTGCTTCCTTTATAAAGCGCTCACTGTCAAAATTGAGAACACTCAGGCAATTCTACAGACTTGTCAAAGTGTCAAGATTATTATATGATCAGTGAGCTCTTTTCTTGAGCATAGCATGAAAATGTTCTCTTAGTATCAATGGGCTGTCCTTTTGGTGGTGTTAGAAGGTATGTATTCCTCTCCACATCCCATAGGCTGAGAACTTTTAAAACATTGGCTTATGTTTTGAATTTCCAACAATTTTCAAATCACAATAACATAAATGGATGGAAATGACATTTCTATTCCCTGCATCTTCTTTCTTTCTTCATGCAGTTGCCCAGCTTCAAGTTGTTATAATCCAGTCCATGGCTATGGTGAAGCAACCTGGAGAATCTGCCCAACTGACATGCACCATGGACATTGCTGACCAGTGGTGGATGTCTTGGCTTAGGCAGGAACCTGGGAAGACCCCTGAGTGGCTGATTAGCTATTGGAAACCATCTGTGACAAACTACTATTCTCCCAACATCCAAGGTCGCTTTACAGTCTCAAAGGATGGCAATAATTTCTACATGCAAATGAAAAACCTGAAGCCAGAAGACACTGCCATGTATTACTGTACGAGGAGAGAGACCCACTGTGAGTAACCCTAAAGCAAAAAGGTCCTGGAATTGTAGGAGCCATCTTCTCATTTTGTCCACCAGGAGGCTTCAGTGGAACTACTTAGCATAATAATGCTTATCAGTTGTATGGAACATTTCAGCTGTTCACTTCTCCTATTCATGCATCTCATATGTTGATTTGTATATTATATCATATCTCATATATTACCAGAGGCAGTATCTCTTCAGCATGGCTTTTCAGACCCACTATTTACATTTCATGGAATCATAGAATGGCAGAGTTGGAAGGGACACCAAGCGTCATTTAGTAAAACCCACATAATTCCTGTTATTTTTTTAAGGTGAAGCAAGTAATGCTTAATTTCATTTCAGTCATAGATAGATAAATAGATAGATAGGCAGTGTTTTAAAAAATTACAAAACTAAATAAGAAATAAATGTGTTTCACTTCATTTTCCTTATAAGCTGTTCCTTCTTGTTCAACTCAGGCCTTAACAGAATAATGTAGCATTTAGGGGAAAATATGCAACCCAGGAGCCCAGCACTGGAAGATAATATAGAGAAGATCTCCACAGCTACCATGTCTTTTCCTCTTGTGCTCAGGTAGGTTGGGACAAAGGACAACCAAACACTGCAAAAGAGCAACATGCTGAAGGTGATAAACTTGGCTTCATTAAAACTGTCAGGTAGTTTGCGGACTAGGAATGCCACAATGAAGCTGATGATTGCCAAGAGGCCCATATATCCCAAGACAGTGTAGAAAATGGCAACTGACCCTTCATTACATTTCACAATGATCTTTTGAGATACTGAATACTTATCTAAATCAGGGAATGGGGGCGTGCTTAAGAGCCACACAATGCAAACACTTGCTTGAATAAGAGAACAAGAAAGTAAAATTGAATACGCCTGTCTTTTCCCCACCCACTTCCTCACCCTAGATCCAGGTTTTGTGGCTATAAACGCTAGAGAAACCATGGCAGTTTTGGCCAAAACACAAGAAACAGCCACAGAGAAGATGATGCCAAAAGCTGGTTGTCGGAGGAGGCAGCTTGCTTTCCCAGGTTGTCCAATGAATAGCAATGAAGAGAGGAAGCAGAGCAGAAGGGAAATGAGGAGAATGTATGTGAGGTCCCGGTTGTTAGCTTTGACAATGGGGGTATCTTTGTGCTTAATAAAAATTTGTAACACGGAAGCTGTGATGAGGGAAAAAGAAACAGCAACTGAGGCTAAACAGATCCCTAAAGGTTCTTCATAGGAAAGAAATGTTATAGTTTTGGGGAGGCATTGCGTTTGGTCACTGCTTGGATACTGATCTTCTGGGCATTTGAAACAGTCAGTCATATCTGGAAAAAAGAAATAAGGCCCATATCAGTCCCACTTTCTGTTTGCTTGCTTGCAGACAATCGTTGCATGAAAATAGTCCATTACACATATGCCACTTATGCGTATGGAAGGAATGTCAAGCATTTCTGCTGTGTTTAAACTCATACAAATACTGCATTGAGCTATCCTAAAATATATAAGCAACTGAAACACATTAGTTCAATGACTGCTGTTTCCAAGCGGGTATGCCAAGAAGTGCTACTTGATTTGTAATGTGAAAGTGCAATCCTATTTTTTATTTAAAAAGGTAAAGGGACCCCTGACCATTAGGTCCAGTTGTGGCCGACTCTGGGGTTGCAGTGCTCATCTCGCTTTATTGGCCGAGGGAGCCGGCATACAGCTTCCAGGTCATGTGGCCAGCATGACTAAGCCGCTTCTGGCAAACCAGAGCAGTGCACGGAAACGCCGTTTACCTTCCCGCCAGAGCGGTACCCATTTATCTACTTGCACTTTGACCTGCTTTCGAACTGCTAGGTTGGCAGGAGCAGGGACTGAGCAATGGGAGCTCACCCCATCGCGGGGATTCGAACTGCCAACCTTCTGATTGGCAAGCCCTAGGCTCTGTGGTTTAACCCACAGCACCACCCGTGTCCCTATTCATAAGTTAAAGCTTACATAAAGAATTTCAATACAGACAAATATAAAGTTCTATACTTAGGCAGGAATAACCAGATGGACAAATATAAGACGGGGGACACATGTGAAAAGGATTAAGGGGGTCTTAGTAGACCACAAGCTTAACATGAGTCAATAGTGTGATGCAGCAGTAAAAAAAAACCTAATGCTATTCTAGGCTGCATCAACAGAAGTATATTGTCCAGATCAAGAGAAGGAATGGCACCACTCTATTTTGCCTTAGTTAGACAACACCTGGAATGCTGTATCCAGTTCTAATTGCCATAATTTAAGAAGCATGTTGAGAAGCTGGAATGTATGCAGAGGAAGGTGACCAAGATGACCAAGGTCCTGGGAACCAAATGCCTTATGAAGAAGGGTTAAAAGAGTCTGGTATTTTTGGACTAGAGAAGAAAAGTTTGAGAAATGATAATATAGTCATCTTCAAATATCTCAAGGGCTATCACAAGGAAGATGGAACAAACTCGTTTTCTACTGCTCTAGTAAGTTGGACCAGAAGCAACTGATTCAAATTACAGCAAAATAAATTCCAACTAAACTTCCTGACAGTAAACTGCTCAACAGTGGAACAAACTACTTCAGAAGCCCTTCCTTCAATTTTTGAAGTTTTGGTTTAAGTACTATGATTTATTTATTTTTAAGTGAATTCCGTTTTTGCCTTCAAATGCAAACTGAATCAAATATCCCCTCCATCCCTACTTCTAAACTTAATCAGCTGATAAAAGAATTTGAATTACGCCGCTATGGTGAAAGTGTTGCAGACATATGTCACCTACCCATCTGGTTTGAAATCTTGCCTTCTGGGCAAAAAACACAATCGTAGCAGCAAAAAAACCGCACTTCCTTCTTTTTCTTCTGATAACCAGGCTGACAATGTTCGTTACACACAGAGATGGGAAGTACCTGTCCATAAATTAGAGATTAGGGATGGACAAGCTGGAAATAATATTGGTCAGTTTCTGATGCTCAGATTAGTAAATGGAATATTCAAAATATGGTCACTGAAATAGTGATGGCCAATTGCTAGACCATGACCTATGCTTTAAAACTGGGGACAATTACTAGGCCATGATCTATGCTTCAAAACTGGGAGCAAGGCTATGGAGATATTTGGTATCTAAATGCTATATCTATTTGATTTTAGCAGATGGCAAATATTTGTAGTAGATAGAAAATATTAGAGCAGTGTTCCCCAACTTCAGGAAGACTCTCTCACATTCTGATAAGGCATAGATGTAAGCAGCTAAGAAAAGAATCACCAATACCCCATTGGTCCATTTGGAGAGCAGAGTTGACCCCCACTAAGGATATCCAATTATTCACACCTGATTAAAACTGCTGTGCCACTCAATCTGGTCTTCGTAAATGATGAATTCTTTTCCTTCATGGCCATCAGGACCCACTCTTCCAATTTTCACTCTCTGGAAGGACTTATTTGGAAATGTGACTATGTTGTTAATGTCAAATCCACCTCCCATTTCCCTTTTAGCATCAAAAGAGATTGTTTCTCCCACTGAGTTATTAAATGATATACCATGAAGAAATGGAAATAACTAATGGAGAGACAAACAGAAAAATAAAGGGGTCAAAAGGATGCCTGCAGTCCAACTAAGAGCAAGTATAGCACCAAGCTATAGTTAACATATGTTATTATTAACTTATTAATACCTACTATGGAAGGATGGTTATTGAAATTAATGGATTTGGCCGAGATGGCAAAGTTGACATGTTTAATTAGAGAAAATTCATTGTTCATATATATTAATGATTAGATACCCATTTCAGACTTTTTGCACAAAAGGGGAAATGAATTTGTGATATCTGGGTTTGAAGACTGGAAAAAAGGTTGGTTTATGGAAAATAGAAGAGTTGGACATTATTTTGGGAAATGTGTCTTGCATAAGTCTATATATAGCTGATAGATGGATAATCGGAAGGCTTTCCTTTTCCTTTTCTTCCTTCCTTTCTTTTCTCTCTTTGAGATTTTACGCTAAAAATACTTGGTACTTGATGTCAACTTTTACATATAGTCTTTTCTGTTTTTCAAGCTTTAATGAAAAAACTTTCCATTTGAAAAAAATAAGCTATGTTTATTACATGGTAAATGGAGAGTTTGTTTTGCATTGTAGATGACTTAAATTCATTTAATTCTTCAGATCTAAGAGGCAACGTAAACCCACAAAATAGTACTAATTATTCAGGTATGCAACTCAATCCCATCAGCTATTTGTGGATGAGAAAACTGCTTCTGGTCAGACCTAGAAATAATAGGTTTAAATTACTTTGGTATAGAAACATTACCAGCCATGGCTTCAGATCCTGAAGTTCAACTCTTTTCCTAGTCATCATTACTGGGTGCTTCATTGTAGCTGTGTAAATGTCATGCAAAGCATGAGCAACAGCATGAACTGCATTATAGATACTGTAGCTGTGGCCAGACATATGCATTTCAAACAGAGGTGTAGGCAGACTCTCCCATTTCTCTTCCCCAGTACATGCTCCAGGGTCATTTGTAGACTCTTCAGGATTTGTAAATGAACAGTCAAATGCTTGCTCCCAGATGTCTTTAAGAAATTCATCTTCTTCTGCCCAGTGAGGCTTGACTGTCTGAACAAATTCCTTGAATCCTAGAACCTCATTTGAGTGAACTGTAAAGGCAATTGCACCATGGAACACTCGAAGGTCCCCCGCATTCCTCTGAAGGCCTGTTAATATGAAGTCAATCTGGCTTGTGGTGATCCACACCTTTTTAAATGCATCCCACCTCTTTTCAAATTCTCCTATAAAAATAATGGTTCTCAGCCATACAAGTGTCATAGAGTCTCCATAGATGATCCGTGCATTGACTTTGTCATCTCTTAAATTTATGAAGATTCTGTCGATTATGTTACCAAGACTGCTATAATCATCAAAATGGGCTATTTGTTTAATTTTTTTGGTGAAAGCTAAACAGATTCCATGCTGGGAAAACAATGATTCCAGTTTCTGGGCGAAATAATCTGCACTGCTATCATCTGGAGCAAAGAGCCCCACCCAGGTCCACTGAAAATGCTTAAGCAAGCTGACAAGCCCTGTGTACTGAAAAACTTCATTTGGGACCATGTAGTAAAAAGAATGGACTCTACTAGTATCACTCTCCTCGGGAGGGAAGGAGCCATAGGTGAGCTAAAAGAAAATGTACAGGTAGTTATTGCTGGAGTAAAGGTAGTAAAAATGCAGCTAAGAAGCTCAAATCATATATATGACTGACACTCTCCTTTGGAAATTAAACTAGTGTCCAGACATTAACATTCAGGAATTTTACTTGCATAAACTTATATTTATAGATTAATTAAAATATAATATGTACAGTCACATGCTTCTCCAAGCATTGGTTCACAGTCCATTCTTCTAATTTCCAAACAATTGTTTTTTCCTCTCTTTCCAGAACTCATCACTTTCAGCCTCTGTATCTCAATTAAACCAAGCCTAAAGACTTTCCAAAGATGACAAATGTGCTAGGTTGGTTTTTTTACATATGAATTGTATGTAAGTGTACCATGGTGCTATACTGATAATTTAATGTACCTGTACGCTATCAATATTTGTACCTGTGGGAAAATTTGGGTTAAGGCTGAACAACCGCCACTCTGCAGAATCAGCAGTCCTATATTGTTCAATAAATATTATTCACCACTATTGTTCTCAGGAAAGGGCCTAGCTTGCATCCAGCCAAAATACTTCAAGAGCTGTTAGTCACAATGTGTTGATGAGATTCATGGACCACCATTTGGAAAATGCAAAGAACTGTATCATAATCCTTTAGTGGCAATGAAGTATATGTTAGCTTTTCTTTCTAAAATGTGCAGATATAGGATATGAAGATTGCCAGCATTCTCCGTCAGCATGTGCCTCTTTATTCAACCATTATTTGTTGAATCATTTCATTGGTTCAGTGACAGCTGCCACCATGTACATTTCTTGTGGAATTTTCTCAAGGCCTGGTAATGCAACTGGAGTATATCCCCCCTTCCTGGGACACAAAATCACAATGACCATGACAAGGGAAGAGAGCAGTTTGTGAGAATCCACAACACTCCATTTACAGCTCCTACCTGTGGAATCTTGAAGAGACCTAAAATGTCTTCCATAAGGGAAGAGGTATCAATGTCACGTCCACCAATGACAGCTATGAGGTTTTTCTGTGTGTCACAATGATAGTTGAGGACAAATCTGTGTGATTTGAAGAGCAGATCTAGAGTTGTTCGATAGGTCAGTCTTCCATCATAGTAGCTGTCATAGATATGGAATCCAAGTGTGACATTGGGCAAAATCTTGGAACTTTTGTTGATCTCCTTGACAGCAAATGCCAGGGAAAGGATATCCTTGTAGAATTTTATCAGCACTCTGCCAACAGAATTGACATTATTATTTTGAATTATGCAATTCATAAACTTTTGAAACTACAATTTTCGCAATTTCTGTATGTAAATTGTTTAGGTTTAAAGACTATCCTTTTACACATTAATGGTTTTTCTGAGCCAATAAATACCTCCTCAGTCCATTGCTAGTTCTACTCATTAACCCTGCAAAAGCTTAATACTGTAGAAAGTGGATCAAAGTGGATCAATCTGAAATACTATTGAGCATTCTGGACCCTTCACAAATTCCTTTTTGTAAGCATGCAAAATTGTAATGGCTTTAGTTCCTTCCCCCTTTTTTATTCTGGAGCTTTCCTGCACTTTTGCACATTTTTTTGAAACCTTCTGTTGTTGGGTTTTAACATCTTACTTTCATTTTGCTTATTTCCCCCAATACCTTTCCTGTTGACTCTAAGCCAGAACTATTTGATACATCAGTGCATGCATACCTAAATCTTTCACTCTGCTTTCCAATATAGAAAGATCTCCCAGAAGAACAAAGTCTTTTTTTCTTTACATTTAGTAGAATGTGTAAGGCTTATATGAGAAAGTAGGTTTCCCAGTACAGAAACATCAAAGGAAAAATGTATGAAAAGTTAGAATGCCTGTGTTGTGGACAAGCCTCTGAAGGTTTCTGAAGGTGCTTTCTCTCGTCACACTGAACCACTCCTATAAACATTTTTTGTGTGATCATGTTTTACTCAGGAAAAGCAAAAGAAGAAAAAAAACCTTACAGAAAAACATTAAGCAGGGTTCTGTTTTTGTTTTTCTAAAGAGAATGGAGCAAATTTCATGGAAAACATAAGGGATCTAAGAAGATTTCTTCAGGAATTTGAAAAGGACAACTATTCTCCAAGGTTAGGTCAAGTCTACAGACCCTTTCCTTGAACATCATCATACATCAATAAACTGTAATTGGAGTGTGTGATAATAATAATAATAATAATAATAATAATAATAATAATAATAATAATAATTTATTTATATCCCCAACCTTCCAGGTTTAAAAACCGGGATCAGGGCTGCTAACAGCAAATATAAAACATTGGTTAAAATGCAACTTAAAAACAGTATAAAACAGCATAAAATACAACATAAAATGCAGCATCAATATCAATAAAATTCAAAAATTCCGGGGTCATTTGGGGAAGGAAAAAAACCCAGTCAGTAGACATCAAATGATCACCAGGGCTAACTGGCCAAGTTGGTCCTACTAGGGCCAGCAAGGAGACCATGGAAGAATTTAAATGTGGGGTCCCAGAAAGGGTTTCTTCATAGAAGAGGAAAGGGAAAAGGGAATACAGGATCAGGCTAATTCAAATTGAAGGCCAGGCAGAATTGCTCGGTCTTACAGTGCCTGCAGAAGGAGATCAAGGAGATCAAGGAAAACAGCAAGATGGAGCAGGAACTAGGGGGTGAGATGGGGAGTTTTCCTTACTCTGGAAAGTTATATAACTCTTCCGAAGGATGTTCTCTGAAATCAGGTTTTCTAAAATGATACAGGATCTGAGAAGCAACCCCACCAATGAGGATGCCACCTTGCTGGTACCACTCATGTGGAACAGGGAGGGGATCATTCATGGGACACAGACCACTATCTAATTCACATGTCTTTAGAAAGAGAAGATAGACCACCATTCTAGATGCAAGCTGTCTTTTGTTCATTCAAAGAAACAGCCTGACTTAAACAGGCTGAACTGGGCAGTCACCAACTACAGCAAGCAGCAAGCGAGATAGTGATGCAAGTCACTGAAAAGCAATGCTCCTAATTTAAGTCTGGCTAATAATATCAATAAAGGGGAAACTGATAGAGGTAAAACTGACAGAGTCTAGACTGCAGTTTGCTCCTATTCCCAGTTCTTACATACACTGGGGGTTATTTATACCTACTTCAAGCTTGCATTTTTATGGCTAGCTTGAGTCTTCTGGAAAAGATCTGCAGCTGTGAAAGATCGACAAAATTATATTAATTATAATGTTTGCAGAGAGAGATAATTGCTTCTTGAGAGTTTGGGCTCCAGCTTAAGCAGGAAATTTTGAAACAAACATATAAGTTATTGTGCATGTGTATTGCAAGATATGAGAAGCTGCCAGCTCTGCAGGCAAAGGGTGTTATAACTGGGGTCCTGAGCCCCACAGAATGAATGTAGTTGGTCAAGGGAGCCGTGGAATCAAAAAGTTTGAAAGCCTCTGTCCTATACAAATTATTTAGGAACCTTTACCACTTCTGACTAAGCTAGGTTTTACTCCATATGCAATATTTATGAAGCACATGAACCTTACCTTTAAAGTGTTTGCAAGTAAACTTACCAAATGTGTCATCTTTTCCCTATTCTGGGTTAAGAGGGAAACTTTGGAAAGAAGCTTGTTGACATTTTGGAAGGGCATATTTTGAACATCTAATGGTCTATATCCCTAAATCCCAAATATATTGAGCAATCAGTTCAATACAGTAGTATTCACACTTAACAGACACTAATATTTAGGCATTTTCTTTATTATTTATTTAATAAAATGTGTGTACTGCTTGAAACCTCAAAGCGGTTTACAAAAAAGATAAAGCAATAGAATTATCATTAAAAAAAATACAACTATAATTTAAAACATACAGAAAGTTAAAGCAATACTAGAATTCTGCAGCAAATTAAAATGCATACAAACTTTCTAAACATCTGGGTGGGCCTGTTCAAATAAGAATATCTTCAGCAAGCAGGCACCTACCTGGAATTATTATTAATAATAATTTTAATGATCTTATTATTTATACCCCACCCATCTGGCTGGGTTTCCCCAGCCACTCTGGGGAAGCTCTAATAGGCAGGGAGCTCCAAAGTGTTGGTGCCGACACCCTAAATGATTGAGTTATTACAGATATATCAGATCTACCAACTGAAGGGGTAAATTGGGCACATAGAGAATCACAGAGTTGGAAGGGTCCCCGAGAGTCATCTAGTTCAACCACCTGCTGTCAGGGAACTGCCATCGGCGCAGAGGCGAGAGACAGAGGGGGAATTGTGTTACAGGGAGCCTCCAAAAAACTTGCGAAGTAGTTCCTCTTCCAGCAAGGAGGAAACCCCCACCTCCAGTGGAGAAGAGGTGCAAGGGGGAGAGGATGCTAGAGAGAGCCTTAACACCGGGCCTGAGCAAGCCGGAGAGGAGGGCAGCACACCCTTGCCATCCCCAGTCATGCACAGTAGCTTGAGGTGCAGGGAGGGCCAGAAAAGGCTCGGGGTGATGAAACTTTAATGTTGGAGGAGGTACAAAAACAGACCGCTCCTGGATTCTGCTGATTGAGCCAGACATGAACTTATGACGCTCTTCACTGTAAATAGTTTGCACCAATAATAAAGCCTGTAAAAGACAGGTCGGAGTCCTGCCTGGTTACTCTCGAGCAACCACCCCACCCGTTGACACCTGCAGTGCAGGACTCTCAACTAAGGTATACATAACAGTTCCAACCGCTGCTTAAAAACCTTAAAGGAACAAGAACCCACAACCTCCCAAGGGAGTCTCTTCCACTGCCAAACAGGAAGAATGTTCTTCCTGAAGTTTAGTCAAAATCTCTTTTCTTGAAGCCATTGCCTTGGCTCCCACCCTCCAGAGCAGGAGAAAATAAGCTTGCTCCATCTTCCAAGTCACAGCCCTTAAAATAGTTGAAGATGGTCATCATATCTCCTCTTAGTCTCCTCATTTTCAGGGATGCTGTTTGACAACAGGGTGGTCAGTGGACCAGCAGCATCCCCAATCTGTCTTTCTGGCCCAACACCAAGTGCAAAACGTCTAAGCCCATCCCATTTTCTTCTAAAAAGCTATTGAACAGTAAGACAATACAAGGTCAGGACAATGTATGGAATCATTTCTGTCCACAGATACTATAATGAATACAGTGGTACCTTGGGTTAAGTACTTAATTCGTTCCCAAGGTCTGTTCTTAACCTGAAACTGTTTTTAGCTAATGGGGCCTCCTGCTGCCACCGCATGCCAGAGCACGATTTCTGTTCTCATCCTGAAGCAAAGTTCTTAACCTGAAGCACTATTTCTGGGTTAGCGGAGCCTGTAACCTGAAGCGTATGTAACCTGAAGCGTATGTAACCAGAGGTACCACTGTAAATTAAAACATAAATATATTTTAATTCATTTTCCTTACTAGTTGGTCCCTGCTGTTCAATTCAGGCCGTAATATAATAATGTAGCATTTTGGGGAAAAGATACAAGCCAGTAACCCAGCACTGGAGGTCAAAATAGAGAAGATCTCCACAGCCACCATGTATTTTCCTATTGTGCTCAGGTATGTTGGAACAAAGGACAACCCCACACTGCAAAACAACAACATACTGAATGTAATGAACTTGGCTTCATTAAAACTGTCAGGTAGCTTGCGGGCGAGGAATGCCACAAGGAAGCTGATGATGGCTAAGAAGCCCGTGTATCCCAGAACGCAGTAAAACATGGCGGCAGATCCTTCATTACATTTTACAATGATTTCTTCAGTTGCTGCATGCATGTCTAAATCAGGATATGGGGGAGAGGTTGCCAACCACACAGTACATGTGCTTGCTTGAATAAGAGAGCAGGAAAAGACAATCCCATTAGTCAGATGTTTCCCCACCCACTTCCTCATGCTGGACCCTGGTTTGATGGCCATGAAAGCTACTACCACTGTGACAGTTTTTTGCCAACTTACAAGAAACAGCCACAGAGAAGATGATGCCAAAAGTGGGTTGGTGAAGAAGGAAGGTCACTTTCTCAGGTTGTCCAAGGAATAACAATGAAGAGAGGAAGCAGAGCAGAAGGGAGACGAGAAGAGTGTAGGTGAGGTCACGGTTGTTAGCTTTGACAATGGGGGTATATTTGTGCTTAATAAAAATTCCTAGTATGAAGGCTGTGACCAGGGAAAAAGAAACAGCAATTGAGACTAAGCTGAACCCTAAAGGTTCTTCATGGGAGAGAAAGCTCATTGTTTTGGATATACATCCATTTTTGTCCTTGCTGGGGTATTGATCCCTTGGGCAACTGAAGCAGTCAGACATATCTAGAGAATAGAAATTAGATCCTTTTCAGTGTTGATTTCTTTTTATTATTATTCTTATTATTTATTATTATTATTTTATTTATACCACAAGAAAAAAAGGGAAAAAAAACACAAATACCAAATTGCACACAAATTACAAAAATAACCACAGACACATAATTTTCTTAGCAAACAGTAAAACATCTATTGGTCTTGACACTAAAGACCCAACCTCCCGTCTATTCCATATTTCAAATTCATATTTCTTTTTGCCAGTACAAACTTTTAACATAATTTAGTTTTGATTTCAATTGACCTTTGGATATTTATCGCTTTACCTCTTGTCCAGCACTTGTTGATACTTCTACATGCTGGTCCTAGCTATGCTTGTGGCATTTTAATTTTTTTTGTCCATTATGTTTAGGTTTATTATCACCATATCACTGTGGTGTTTATGTTAGTTGTGTTTAAAGTACATACCTTTGTTTTTAAGCTGTCTTAAAGCATGATACTACTCTAGTTTCCCTACAGATTCTCTACAGGTAAGTAATATTCGATGTGAGAGTTTAATGTTGTATACAGTTGGGGGAGAAGAGAGAGGTAGGGAGAGAAGGGTTGGTGGTAAACTTACATCTTTTTTACATAGTATATGTGTGAGGTTTGAGGATCAGGTAAGCTTTGTGACCTGCTTAGGCATTTTCAGGTTGATGGGCTTATGTCTGGGTTTGCAGTTTGGGATTATAGGACTTGGAGTATGATGTAAGCCAACTCAAGGCTGCTTACAAATAAAAATTAGAACCAGTAAAAACATGCAAAGCCACCCGAGCCTGAGCCTATTCCCAAGTCCAAAAAAATGAATGAATAAATAAATACACACACCCAAATCCCAGACATTTTCTTTAAAATGTTAAAAATGTCCCCCAAATGGGCCTGTTGGCCCCCCAAAAGAAAACATGTCCGCAATTTCTCAGACGTATGGCAACCTTAAATGATGAGGGTTTTTTCTGGGTGTCACACTTGTATTTAGGGGTCAATCCTAAAAAGATTTGAAGAGCATGTCTAGAGTTGTATTGTAGATGCATTCAGCTTCATAATAGCTGTTATAGATGTGGGACATGAGAGTGATATTTGACAAGATATTTGACATGAGAGTGATATTTGACAAGATATTTGAGTTCTCATTGATCTTGTTCATAGCAATCACTACATTGCAAATAAATTTAGCCTTTCAGAAGAAATTCTTCCAGTGCTTGAAACCAGCACACCAAAAAGCAGTAATTTGCAGCTGCAAGTGATTTGAAATGCAATTATATCTTCCAGTTTCTGGTTAAGAATTTTGAGCTAAGAAACAACTCCAACCCATCAGAAGACTGCATGCTACAAACACTATATATGCTTTTTTGTGTGATGTCTTCATGCATCAAATAAAGCATACTGTCTACTTGAAAATGTCTGCCACAATAATTTGATAGACTCGCTTATTAGTAAATCATTAAATTTGCATGAGAAGAGGACTATTCTCTGATGACTATGAGCTAATGACTATGAACTGATGAACTAATAAACGTCTCCCACTTTGACCCAGTTTTAAGTAAACAAACTGCATTCTGTGATGCTTGTCTCTCCCAGTGCTTTATTGAACACAGAGCATTTCAGCATTAATTTAGAACCAGCAGAGCTTCAAAAATTAATCTCTTCAATTTTAGCTGAGATTGACATCATTTTATTTAATGTCTGCCTGCTGATGTGAGTAAAGTGGAATTGTTAGAAATGATACTAACAGAGCTCTATAAGCCTTTTGCCCTACTCCCAGCTTGACTGCACCAGGAAACAATTATGGATTGTTCACCACTACCTTCTTGAAATCCTCCAGAGTCTTCTCCACAGTGAAAACAATTTTTGTGTTTTGGATATTTGCAAGGAAAACAATTGCTTCTTTTGAGATAAGGAATGGTACTTTTGGAATGAAACATGTTTGGTTTTTAAGAAAAAAAAGTTCTACCCATATGTCTCAACTACATCCTAGTCCGATTAGGTGCTTAAGAATTTAGGTTTGAGAATCTAGAATGGGGACTCAGCTCCAAAAGTAAAAAAAGAAGTTTTGAATGCATTATAAACATGCAACACCAGGTGGTCATAGAATCATAGAATTATAGAGTTGGAAGAGACCACAAGGGCCATCGAGTCCAACCCCCAGCCAAGCAGGAAACACCATCAGAGCACTCCTGACATATGGTTGTCAAGCCTCTGCTTAAAGACCTCCAAAGAAGGAGACTCCACCACACTCCTTGGCAGCAAATTCCACTGTCGAACAGCTCTTACTGTCAGGAAGTTCTTCCTAATGTTTAGGTGGAATCTTCTTTCTTGTAGTTTGGAACAACTGCTCTGTGTCCGCTTCTCTGGAGCAGCAGAAAACAACCTTTCTCCCTCCTCTATGTGACATCCTTTTATATATTTGAACATGGCTATCATATCACCCCTTAACCTCCTCTTCTCCAGGCTAAACATGCCCAGCTCCCTTAGCTGTTCCTCATAAGGCATCGTTTCCGGGCCTTTGACCATTTTGGTTGCCCTCCTCTGGACACGTTCCAGTTTGTCAGTGTCCTTCTTGAATGTGGTGCCCAGAACTGGACACAGTACTCCAGGTGAGGTCTGACCAGAGCAGAATACAGTGGCACTATTACTTCCCTTGATCTAGATGCTATACTCATATTGATGCAGCCCAGAATTGCATTGGCTTTTTAAGCTGCCGCGTTACACTGTTGGCTCATGTCAAGTTTGTGGTCAACCAAGACTCCTAGATCCTTTTCACATGTACTGCTCTCAAGCCAGGTAACAAAGGTGGTAACAAAGGTGGTAACAAAGAGAAAAATATATATGTGATTTTTAGATAGCATTTCCCCCTTTTATTATAACACTTAATTTTATGACTTATTCAGAGCATTCCCCCCACTCCCTGTGTAGATCTACCCTGGGTGTTGCTAACTGTGATGCTCCAGTTATTGCTGGACTATGACTCAGTAATTCCTGAACATTATCCATGATGGTGCAACTAATGGTTGGAGACTTATTATCTCATTTAGTCCAGTGTATTGCCTTCCTGTGGATACCTATTCCACCCTTTCTCTTCTGCTCTGACCACAAAGGTGTAACATTTTACATTTAATTGAAATAGTTTCTTGCTAGATACATAGGAGTAAAAGTGGTCACAAATAATAGAGCATAGTTGCTTTCATTCTTCTAGAATTGCTAAGAGCTTATGATAAAGGACCAATGTTAGTTACAGTCAGAACAGACCCATTGAAAAGAAAAGAAAATAACCAATATGACATAAAGTACTTAGCTTCAATAATTCTTTCTCTTTGTTAGCTGTTCCCTATCGTTCAACTCCGGCCTAAGAATAATAATATAGCATTTGGGGGAAAAGATACAACCAAGTAATCCAACACTGGAAGCTAAGATGGAGAAGATCTCCACAGCCACGGTGTATTTCCCTTTGGTGCTCAGGTAGGTTGGAACAAAAGTCAGCCAAACACTGCAAAACAACAGCATACTGAAAGTGATGAACTTGGCTTCATTAAAAGTGTCTGGCAGCTTTCTAGCAAAGAAAGCCACCATGAAGCTGATGATGGCCAGAAATCCCATGAAGCCCAGAACTAAATAAAACATGAGGACGGATCCTTCATTACATAATGCAATGATCTCTTTGCTCTGAGAGTGCATGTCCTGATCTGGGAATGGGGAGAAGTTTGCCAACCACAAAACACAAATTCCTGATTGAATGAGGGTGCAAGAAAAGATAACGGAGTTGGCCAGTCTTTTCCCCACCCACTTCCTCATGCTGGATCCTGGTTTGGTGGCCATGAAAGCGACCACAACAGTGATGGTTTTAGCCATCACACAAGAAATAACCACAGAGAAGATGATGCCAAAAGCTGGTTGCCGGAGAATGCAGGTCACATTATTGGGTTGTCCAAGGAATGGCAAAGAACAGAGGAAGCAGAGGAGGAGAGAGACAAGCAGAATGTAGCTGATGTCCCGGTTGTTGGCTTTGACGATGGGGGTGTCTTTGTGTTTAATAAAGGTTCCTAGAACCAAAGCTGTGATAAAGGAAAAGGATGCAGCAACAGAAGTTAAAATGATCCCTAAAGGCTCTTTGAAAGATAGAAAAGTTAGATGCTTTGGAAAACATTGATCTTTGTCCTTGCTTGGATACTGATCTTCTGGGCACTGGAGACAGTCATCCATATCTGAAAAACAGAAAGAAATCTCATTTCAGTGTCATTCCATGTGAGACTTAAGAAGAATTTCCTCACTTCCTCCCAAATAATAAATGATATATTTCTTGATTTCTGTTTCATAGTTCCAGTGCGGAGGTGTACATGTGAATTCATCACTCACCAAAATGAGAACAATAATGATGTGTCAATTTGTATACACTTGAGTTGACATGAGTGGAGGTGATTTTCCTAAATGCCAAAGAGAATTTTATTTTTTTTAAAAGTAATGGGAGATTTTTACACTTGAATGCAATGTTCCTTCTTATTCTAAAGCCAGTTTAGAACATCTGAGTGTGGACAATACTGAACTAGATGGACAAATTTTCTCACTTGACATAAGACAGCTTCCTATATTTTTTGCTGCTATAAGAGAAATATTGCGAGGTTAATTACCCACTTTCTTGAGTTGAAAAGCAATTCATTTTTGTTTGTTTTTTTGGGGGGATGGGATCATGAAAGGAATTAGGAAACACATTGGTTTTACATAAAATTTTAATAAAAAATCATGTATAAGACACTGGAAACATAGATTCTTGCTAAAACGCCTATATATGAAATATATATTTCACACAAAATTCATTAAAATAAAATCAGTTGAAAAATTGATTCTTGGCATTTGTCCATCTCAAGTGACAATGAAAGACCCCGTCCTGCAAGAAAGTGTTTACAACACCCTGAACCAGAGTCAGATATACAAACACACCAGGGTGACGGGTAAGGATCCTGAGGGCTTTTAGTTGGATGCTATATCAGGAGAACAGTTGTATCACCTACCCTTTTGGTCTGAAAACTTCCCATCGGGGCATAAAGCACAGTCATAACAGCAAAACTTCTTCCCCTCCTTCTTTTGTTTCCGATACCCAGATTGGCAGGAGTCACTGCAGACCGAAATGGGAATCCCCTATCCATCAATAAGAAAACAGATACCGTAGGTACAACGTAGGAAATTTATATTGCTCAGATAAGCAAAGCATTTTCAAAAGTTGGTTGGAAGATAAATATTTTCTGTTTAATCATACACTTCTGTTTAGTTTCCTGACTTCATTACAGAGACGGATGCATAAGGTTGCACAACAAGTGGTGTTTTAAAACTGATAATCCAGTCAAGAATAGGGGGAAACTCAATCTGTACCTGGTTAAAACCTTTTGGCCATAGAATCATGGCCTTATGAATGATGAATCCTTTTCCTTCACTCACACTTCCAACTTTCACTCTCTGGAAGGATCTGTTTGGGAAGATGACCATGTTGTTGATATCAAATTCACCTCCCATTTCCCTTTTGGCATCAAGTGATATTGTTTCTCCAGCTGAGTTATTGAATGAAATCCCTTGCAGAAATGGTTGCAGCTATTTGAAAGTGGAAAAGAAACAAGGGCTAACATTTCATGTCCATAGACATGAAATGCTGATTATTTGTACATTCCTTTCCTTTATGTTTTTTCTATAGCAGAGTCTCAACCAGACGTGATAAATGGTAGATAAAGGAACATGCATAGTGATAGAAGAAAAAATTGATTCCCCATTACAGCCACCCAATTTGAGAGGAAATATGAACCCATTTCACTAATAATTCTGTGTAGGAAAAGGTTGGATACTCTCTGATGATTTCTACAAAACTGTTCTGGGCAAAGAATAAAAATGAAGAAGTTTTTAATTGTGAATACATTACCTGCCAGGGCTGGAGATCATGGAGTTTATGTTTCCCCCCATCAGTCATTCTTCTGTGGTGGCATCTTGATGAGATGGCATGTAAGGTATGAGCCACAGCATAGGCAGCATTGTAAATACTATAGCTATGGCCAGTCATGCTCATTTCAAAAACTGGATCAGGCAGACTGTCTAACCTCTCTTCCCCAGTACATAGTTCATCTTCATCCACTACCTCTTGGGGATTTGGAAATGAACAGACAAACGCTTGCTCCCAGAAATCCTTGAGAAAACCATCCGCCCTGGTGCTGTAGGGCTTTATGGTTTGAAGAAATTCCTGGAAGCCTAGCAACTCTTTTGTGTGAATGCTGAAGGAGATTGCTCCTTGGAAGAGCTGTATGTCAAAGCCCCTCTGAAGTCCTGTTAATATGATATCAATCTGTGTTGTGATAATCCACACCTTCGTAACTGATGCATTTCCTTTGTAATCAGGATGTGGGAGATAAGTAATAGTCATTAGCAACATGATAGTCAATGAACCTCCATACAGGATCAGTGTGCTAGGTTTGTTCTCAATCAAAGCTGAATAAACATTTGACCATGTATCGAGAAGTTCTTCTATGTCACCTATATGTGCTTGTTTGGGGATTCTTTTTGTAAAGGCTGAACAGATTCTGTTCTTGGAAAGGAATGGTTCCAAGGTTGACAAGAAATGTTCTCCACCATCATCATCTTCAGCAAAGATCCCAACCCATGTCCATCCAAAATGTAGAAGTAACTGAATAATTCCCATATATTGATGGTCTTCATTTGGGACCATGCGGTAAAAGGAATTGGACTGTGTTGTTTCCCTGTTTCCTGCTGCAAACGAGCCATATGTGATCTATTAAAAACACATAGTATTATGAGAGATCTGCTTGGTTGAGTGTCTCCATATATATAGCTCTTTATGGTATAAATATTTCCTGAAGGACAATATGAACACTATGAGAGGTAAAGAAAATGAAAACTCACGCAGAATTATAGCTGTTAATATAGAGATATGGCCATGCTTTTTTGAAATGTCTAGAGACGTGTATGGTTTTCATAAATGTATTTAAAACAAGGTTATGTCTATCTATTCTCCTTCCTAGGGGGGGATGTGAGGGGGGGGGGCAACAGCATACCAGTAATAAGGTACGGATTAAATTGTATTACCCTCCCAACTTTGTTGGACTGATTATGTTCGGATGCCTGATTATTGTATTACAAAGCAACAACTCTATTCCAAGTTTAAAAATATAAAGCATACTGCTGGTGGTCAACAAAAGAGGATTAAAGACTCTTTCAAGGCAAATCTTTAAAAAGTAGTATAAACACAGACAGTTGGAAAACAGTGGCCTGCAAGCGCTCCAACTGGAGAACAGCCTTTACAAAGGTATCATGGACATTGAAGACGTTCAAACTTGGGACGAAAGAGAGAAACGTGCTAAGAGGAAGGCACATTTGGCAAACCCTCACCATGATAACTCCCACCCAAAAACTAATATCTCCACTGTGGAAGGATGTGTGGATCCAGAATTAGCCTCCACAGTCACTTACAGACTCAACTGTGTTAATGAAAGACAATCTTACTGAGCTATGAGTTATTGCCAAAGAAGAAGACCTTCCCTTATACTTTCAATCCCAGGGCAGATTACATTAATTAAAAAGAAACTGGCATGGTTTACAGATTACCTGAGATTTAAGAAGGGTATGTAAAAGAAATGGGAGAAAGGGGAAATCACAAAGGAGAAGTATATAAGAGTAGCCAAGAGTTGCAGAGCGAAAGTCAGGCTGCCTAATGCTCAGAATGAGCTCAGGCTTCCACAAGAGTTAAAATTAATTTCAAAAAGTTTCTTTGGCTATGTTGGAAGGAAGAGGGAGCACAAGTAAGTGGAAGGTGCATTGCATGGAGAAGACCGAGAAATGCTATTGGGTGACAACACCTATTTTGCCTCTGTCTTCACCCAAAAGTTCCAAACCTGATGATAACAGAATCAATGATGTCAGGGAGTCCAAGAGAGGAAAAGAGGTGGTAAGGGAACACCTAGCTACTTAAATATTCTGATTTACAAGGAGCAAATGTCTTCCCCATATGCAAAAAGACTGACAAAAAAATAACACCCTGTGAGCTTCACATCAATACCAATAAAGGTCCTAGAGCAGATTAATAAATTTTGAAGAATGCCATTCAGACCTCTTCCTGCTTCTGAACCATAAAAGCAAAAGCAAACATGGTAAGATATTTGTTTCTGCACATCCCCATGTCTCATATGCAGAGATCCTACCTGTGGAATCTTGTAGGGTCTTAAGATATCTGCAATATGGAAGGAAGTATCAGAGCTAAGTCCCCCAATGACAGTGATGAGGCTGTTACAGATGCCACACTTGTAGTTGGGGTTAAATCTATGAGATTTGAAGAGCATGTCCAGGGTGGTACGATAGGTCATCCTAGCATCATAGTAGCTGTCATAGATGTGGAACCCAAATGTTACATTGGGCAAGATATTTGGATTCTCATTGATCTCATTCACTGCAAACACCAAGGCAAGGACATGCTGGTGGAACTTTGTCACAAAACTGCAAACAGAAGAATTTAGTGTATCACAAGATAATGTCACTGTGCCTGACATCCCACAAAAAGGATTCCTTTCTGCCGGTGACCGATTTATATTTCATGGATCTCAATTAATTTGTTACTGATGTCTACAACCTATTAAACAACTCCCTCTTCAAATCATGCATCAATATACTGAGATCTTGGATCTGGGTGTATTCCAGTTCCCATCAAATCTATCCCATAACCAATAGGGCAAAATCTCTTGGATTTGGAATCTGAGGGACAAATTAGGAAGAAATTTCAGAAGAGGATGCCTGAGTTCATTTTTTTCTCTAAACACTGTAGAATGCACAAGATCCCAAATGGTGCTCGAGAAGCACAATTGTGTTCCTGGATGGGGGCAATCCCAGTGTGCCTTTCCTTGAACATCATCATCATTATCATCATAATTATCATTGCTATACTGCCCTTCATCTAAGGATCACAGTGTGGTCTACAATATAATTTTTCTGTCACTTAAAGAAACTGTTGTTTGTGTTGATGATATGACCAGGACAATGTTATAGGGAGGAGGAAGAAGGGGGGGTAGAGAGAGAAAGGTCCTTACTTTGGAAAATCATATAACTCCTGAGAAGGATGTATTCGGAAGGATACTTCACTAAAATGGTAAATGATATGAGAAGTCATCCCACAAATGAGGAGGTCACCTCCCTGATACCATTCATGTTCTACAGCTATAGGAACGTTAGTGGGGCACTTACTGTTACCTACTCCACATGCAATTGGAAGAAGGAGAAGCACCTTCACTAGATCCCGCATCCTATTAAGCTTCTCTCTTGCCTCTGCCAATAATCTATGTCACAGGGGAAAATCCATCATTGGCTTCTGAATCACCACATCTACAAAAATGCATGTCTTGAATACTGGGTGAGATTAGCAGTATTCTAGGAATTATCTGCCTAGTGACATAATGAAAGGGGATTTGTTAGAGATGAAAGTGACAATGCCCTACTCCCGATTTTTCTCCACCAGAAGTCTACTAATATACACTTTCAGGCTTGCCAAGTTATTGTTTTCCCTATTATCTGAAAAGCCTCTGGAGATTTGTCTCTCTGTCTCTGTGTGTGTATATATTTATAGATATATGCAGTGTGGCATGAATAATTGTAGAGAAAGAATTCCTTCTTTAGAGACCTTGAGTAGCAATTATGGAAGCAAACATGTTTTCTTTTGTTTTAAGAAAAAGTTCTGGCTTTTCTCTTCCTAAGCTTGGAGTCAGAGTCCAATAACCTCTAAAGGGCAGAGGTTAGCCAGTCTAGACAACTTGGAAAAATTAAGCAGCACTAATTCTTGAAATGAATCACAATATCCAGCTTTAGTTTGATCTACAGGATGGTAGTCAATACTCTCCTTTGCTATAAAGTATTAAAATAGCTAGTCACAGAACTGACTAGGGGTGTAGTGAATGCTACTTTAATCCAAAGCAGTCTTTGTGGTCTGCCTTGAGATGCAGCAATTGTTACATCACTTGCAAATAATGTCAACCTGCACATCTCTAGGGTTTGTGGGATCTTGAGCATGGCTTCTTCATTGGTCTCTGTTCCTCTTTTATAGACCACTTTTCTCTCACAGAAGCCGCTCAGTCTCCCAAGCGGTGGATCCAAGGAAGTAAATTGCACCATTCTTTCTGCTCAATTTTATCCCACCAGCGAAGAAGGAGTGAGTGAAGATCTACATCAGGACCAAGGGTGGTAGCAGACCAGCGCTACCTCCTATTCACCAAGAGTCCACTGTAGAGCTGGATTTGGAGGGGGGCTGCTGAGAAGGTCACAGATCCTGCAAGGAACAAGCCACAGCTGTTATTGCCTCTGTGGCAGCAGCAACAGGCAATGCAATCACTGGAGGCTTGATCTGCTGCCCCCTTTGGATCCTGCCACCTGAGGCAGTCACCTCACCTTTGCCACATGTGTGGGATAGACCTACATGATGGGGCTGCAATACACATGTGTGCCTTAGCAAATACCTAATAATGTACACCCCTGGTCCTGGGTACAATAAGCATTACTGTTTCATAGAAGTGTGCCTGGAAATAACTCAGTGAGACATACCATGTTTTCATTTATTTTAATGGTTTGGCTCAACCTGATTTTACGTATAGGTTTCTTAGAGCAAATTAAGATGGTGGAATTCTGGAGTCATACCATTTTTATGCTTTATATGCTTTGTAGTGTGTCCAGCTACTCTGCTGTCAAAGTTTTTACACGGTCATAAGGTTGGGTATGGAAGGGAAGGGAGGAAGCACCTAACAGTACTATTGTCTCTAAGAAAGAATGAGTGAAAGTTCAACCTAATGCATTTGGCAGTAACTTTTCCTCCTCATAAATAACAAGAAACAACAACCCACAAACCCTTCCTGTTCTGCTGAACACTATAACCTATTGATGCAGAACATTTACTTCAAGCAAAATGAAGTTAGCTATGTATGGTAAATACACTTGTGAGTAGAAACCATTACCAAACACTAGATAGATATTGCTCATAACTCAAAAGAATTGATATGCGGCTCTTATGATAATCTTAATTTGAGTTCAGTGTGATTTGTATCTTGTTCATTGACCTAATCATGTATTTCTTTATTTTTTATTAAATAAATAAATAAATAAATAAATAAATAAATAAATAATCTTGAATTTGGTACTGATGTCTATTGGATCCTTTGCCCTATATGGTTTTACTTTAAATGCCCCGGCAAATACAACGGTATATGTTGTATCCCGGGTGCTCTCTGCCTTGATCTGATTCCTCACCTCTAAATCAATTCTAAAATATAAGTCATTTTGGAAGGGGGATTCCCTTCCCTTATTTGGTGTATTTAACTCAGTCCGGTCTTTCTGTTGCTTCTGAATACCAAGACCATTTGTGTTCCCTAAACACAGTGCTCACTGCCTCCACAATCCTGACCACTGGATTCAAACAATTGTTTCTGTTAAATTCACTTTTACATATACTTTGTTTAGATGTTTCATATACACATGCTATCCACATCTGAAACAAAAAGAAGGATGTTGACAAGCTGGAACGTGTGCAGAGGAGAGCTATCAAAATGATCAAGGGTCTGAAAACCAAACCTTATGAGGAATGGTTGAAGGAGCTGGGTTTGTTCAGCCTGGAAAAAAGGAGAGTGAGAGGAGATATGATAGCCATCTTCCAATATCTCAAGGGTTATCACTGTCAGGAACTCGTCCAACTCTCAAGTAGGACCCTGGCAGAGACACATGCCCAACGGGCATGTTCTCTCCCTCCTGGTCGATTGTTCAGAAGCTTCAAAAAATTTCTGCTGCCCAAACATCACAGCGACTGATGCCACCAGACATTGGCACACTTAGGGATCCGCAGAGTCTTTGCAGCTTGCGTAACAGACCTCAGCAACTCAGTATTTTGGCTAATGTAATTTATTTACATCTAAACACACACGGAGCACTGCAACATGGCTCCCACTCTCTCTAGCATCAGACAGCAAAGAGAAAAAGAACAAAGGACAATAGTCCCACTTCATGCAACACAGTAACACAAACATCCTGTCTCCATCACTTCCCACTTTGTGGTGACGAAACATACACCTTCATGTGAAAGGGAAAAAACCCATGACTGCAATCATGGAGCAGGAATTCTAACAGTCACATGGAAGAGGGGTCATGCTTCCGCCCCTCCTGCTCAGGAGGGTAGGACTCAAACCAATGGCTTCAAGTTACAAGAAAGGAGATTCTGACTAAACATCTGCAAGATCTTTCTGACAGTAAGAGTTGTTCAACAGTGGAACAGTCTCTGTTGGGAGGTGGTGGACTCCCCTTCCTTGGAGGTTTTTAAGCAGAGGCTGGATGACCATCTGTCATGGATGTTTTAGCTGAGTTTCCTGCATTGTAGGGGAATGGACTAGATGAGCCTTGGGGCTCCTCCCAACTCTACAATTCTATGTTTCTTTGATTTTATGGTTTTATCTGGCCTAGAAAATCAAAAGCTTATATCTGCACTTTTTCTTTAAAAAAAATAATGAGTAGGTATGAATACTCTGGCGTGACTAGGACAGGGTTCATTTGGGGTAGGGACAAAAGGGACTGGTGGATTTCTCTATCCCAGCGAGCCAAGAACTCTAGTGATCATCCAGAGCTCGAAATTTCCCTAGCAATCACTTCATGTACAAGACAAGAAGCTTCTCCCTGTGCCACCAGCTTTACACAAGGGGGCAGGAGAGATATACTGAAAAGCACAAGAAATAAAATATTTATTCAACGGTACTGTCTTGTGGTTTCAGCTGTGAGGCTGCTTTCTCATCTGTTTCCTTTACATAGTCACAATTTACAGATAGGTAGCCGTGTTGGTCTGCCATGGTCAAAACAAAATAAAAATAAAAAATAAAAAAATTCCTTCCAGTAGCACCTTAAAGACCAACTGAGTTAGTTCTAGGTATGAGCTTTCGTGTGCATGCACACTTCTTCAAGTGTATCTGTACACTTCAAGTGTATCTGTACACTGTAAACTGTGTATCTGAAGAAGTGTGCATGCACACGAAAGCTCATACCTAGAACTAACTCAGTTGGTCTTTAAGCTGCTACTGGAAGGAATTTTTTTATTTTTTATTTTTATTTTGTTATAGTCACAATTTGTTTATTTATATACCGCATCTTCCACAGATACAGCTGTGCTCAGATATAGATATATGAGAGAGAGGGAAATAATAAATAATAATAATAAATAAATATAATAATAAAGATTTATAGGTTTATAGATATATGTCTTGAAATAATGATGCCTAATAAATATTCAGCTGAGTTTTACTCACAGTAGCCCCACTGAAATAAGTGGACCTAACTTATGTTAATTAATTTAAATCGGTCTGCTCTGATTAAAGCTTAGTTTAATACTACTCATGATTAATGCATGATAACATTAAAAAAAATAGAAGAATTAACAGTTCATTTAACAGACATTGAAATTTAAATAAATAAACACAGGTCAAGTGAAACTACCCAAGAACTTCACTTACAAAATTGACCTGAATGCTGATGGTATTGGTATGTGCAACCACCACCATGCCACAGTTTTATGCCTTGGTTCAAAAGGTCAGGATGTCCCAACTTAATTCATTTAATAAATTATCCCAGAAGCTATTTCTAGTTTATCTTATGCTGAAGGAGCTGATGGAGCTCCCCACAATATCTGCTGAGCAGTCTCAGTGTGAGCTTTAGAAATCAATATTGAAGTGTTTGTGTTCCATTTTGTACTGAATGTGCATTTCATCATTTAAGCACAACAGTCACCTGTGTGGAAAGCAAGGGCAGAGATGTGATTAGGATCCTACTAGAATTGGCCACAGTCCTTTTTATAACCCAATGCAAAAATGTTCCTGCATATGCAAATTTATCAATCTATTACAGATTTGTTTAAATACCAAGTTTCCTGCTTGAATTTTATAGAGCATCATGGAGACAATGGTGCCCTTAGCCGCATTTCTCTTTGTCTTTTCTATCCTTAAACCTGGTCAGTTGTATTATTTGTACTTGATTGTAGAAGGGAAATGCCATCCTGCAGACTCTTTTAACGTTTATGAGCATTCTTTCCTTTTATATTTTCAAGTGCTGAACTAGGTTACCTGAGATGTTTTCCTTCTTTTCTATAATAGTGAGAAGTATGAACAAGTGCAGTCCCATTTTCAAAATTATCGGATCGCGTCATTAAAAATATTTCACTTTGTTCAGAAAGACGCTTAAGCACTATTTAAAAGTTAAAAATGCAACAGCTTTATTATGTATGTTTTATTATTTTTTTATATATGCTGGAAGCCACCCAGTGTGGCTAGGGCAACCCAGTCAGATTGGCAGAGTACAAAATAATAGCAAAATATTTCACTTTGTTCAGAAAGAGGCTTAAGCACTATTTAAAAGTTAAAAATGCAACAGATTTATTATGTTTTATTATGTTTTTATATATGCTGGTAGCCACCCTGTGTGGCTGGAGTAGCCCAGTCAGATGGGCAAAGTACAAAATAATAACAATAACAATAACAAGAATCATAATTGATATTGCTTTGTTTTATAATCTTGCAGCATGTGTTAAAATTTAATATGCTTTCCCCCCATTTCTTTCTGCCAGGATCCCCCTCTGAAATCCGACTGACTCAATCTGGTGAGGGAGTTCGGAAACCTGGAGAATCCATCCAGTTGACCTGTGCTGTCTCTGGTTACACCATCACTGCTGGCTATTATTGGCACTGGGTCCGCCAGCCTCCAGAGAAAGGATTGGAATGGATAGGAAGGGGATATTACAGCAGTTCAAGATGGTACACAGAATATGGTTCAGCCTTCCAGAGCAGGATTTCCATCTCTCTTGATTCATCCAAGAATGCATATCATCTCCAGCTGAATTCCCTGACAGCTGCAGACACAGCCATGTATTACTGTGCAAGGGAACACAGTGACACAGAGCAAGTCTGTCATCTGTACAAAAAGGAGAAGCATTCCTTTTTTCTGTTTCTGCTGCGAGATCTTCCTTCAATGCACAACTTTTTCATCCAGAAGGCATTCAAAATTACATTTATTGATATAAAAAATATGTGTTCCCTGCATTCAATGAATTCAATTCTTCTTCTACCTTCCAATCTGGGAAGGTAGCCCATCTAGGAGAAGCCCATCTCCACATGAAATCCTGAATCTCCAGAGAAATTCAGAAGAAGCCAGTAATTTGCACATTAAAATAAAACTGGGCAGACAGCGTGTCTATAAATATTAAAGCACTGCTCCTCTGGCTTATCAAATACATTTCGAGGATGATGAGAGGAGTGGGGAAGAAGAAGAGTTCTGTGACTGATAATTTCTTAAACTGGTGACTATTTCTGTCTCAAGTAATTTAGATGCCTATTGTCAGAGTCACCCGTGGTCCCAGCTCACAAGAGACCAAAGTCCACTCCAGCTTATGTACAAAAGCTTTTATTGAAGAACATTATTAGCTTCACATCCGAGCTCCGTGACTCTACGTCTGTTACGCTTAGACCGCTGAAGTCCCCTCTAAGTCGGTCCCCCCTCTACACCAGTTTAAGAGGCTTGTACTGGTCCACCTCTTTCTCTCTTTCCTTTTCCGCAGGGTCTTTCTGCCCCCCTGTGTTCTCTCCCTTCGGGACTCTCCAGAGGCTGAATCCTCTGCCGCCTCCTCCCCCCTCCTTCGGGCTTTGGGACCAGGCTCCTCCCCAGGACTCTCTTCATTTCCGCGCGCCTCCCATTTTGAACTTGGCGCGCGTACGTTGCTCCTGACCTTCCCTTTGACAGTTACACTGCCCTCGATACTACTTTCCTCCCCTTCCGGCAGGACGTTTTGCCCTGATCTCCTTCCCCTCTCTGCTTCCTGTTCTGCTCCTTCTGACACACTGGTCACTCCTCCCCCCTCACTCCATTCCAGCGGAGCAGCCGGTCTCGCTCTCCAACTCCCACTGGGGGTTCCCCCTTCGTTTCCCTGCTCCTGACTGCTTCCCCCTCTAGCTCCCCTTGGCTTGACCAGAGGGGCTCCCTTTTGGGAGTCCTCCGATTCACTGGACGGACTCATGGACAATCTTGGGTCATTGTCATCCTCTTCCTCGTCACTCTGGAATCCTTCCCCCTCACTCTCTGTCTCCTCCCTCATCTGCACCTCTCTCCCTGAACCCCTGACATCCATCCCCCCCTCGAAGCCCCCCCCTTCCCCCCTCCCGGCCCTCGGAGGCAGGTCGTGGGAGCCGCAGCTCCTCGGAGGTAGATGCAGGATACAGTTCGTTTGCTTCAATGTCCTCTGCTAGCAGCTCGGTGTATGTGTGTTCGAATGCGGGTTCTTCACCCAAGGTGGTCTCGGCTCCCTCTTCCATTGCTACTTCGTCTGGTGCTGCCTGCCAAGGCCCCGTCAGCCATTTCTTGCGCCAGTCGTCCTCTGGTTGCTCGTCCCACCAGTAAGAGGGTTCTGTGTCTACCCCCGAACACGATCCCCTGGGCGGGCTTGAGTCTGGCGTTCTCTCCTCGGCGGAAGAAAAGCCCCTGAAAGTACTGTCTGAAAGTGTGGGCGTAAAGAGCCAGTCATCAAAATACTCGGCTGGCATGGGTCTATGCGGGAAAAGTGCATGGAACTCGTCTTTCAGAAGAGGTTCGTCTAAAGCGTAGTCCGGCACCCAAATATTGGCACTGGCCGGGGTACCCTCTCTGGCTGGAAGGTATTCTACTCCCTCTACCCCCCATCTCGAGTCCAGGATCTCAGTGACCTCGTTGAGCGGTTCGGCCCTGGGCGCCCCCTCCCTCTCGGGTGACTGAGTGCGTGCGTGCGGTACTGTTTCAGACTCCTGAAACCTGTGCGGGGTCTTGTAGGGAGTGAGCACGAACCTATGAAAGACCGGGTGCACTCTGGAACCTTCGGGGAGGGCCAGTCGAAAAGCTACAGGGTTGATCCTAGCCTCCACCTGGTATGGCCCTAGCTGCCTGTGTCCCAGCTTCTTCTTAGCCAACGACCTGGCTGGCATCGCTTGGGCCGCTAACCATACCCAGTCCCCCACCTGGATGTCCTCTCCCACTCTCCTGTTTTTGTCTGCCTGCACCTTATATGCTTGTTTGGCTAGCTCCAAATGTCTCCGCAGCTCCTCGTGCACCTCTTGCAGTTCTGCTGCGAACTGGTCGGCTTCTTGCGTCACCCCCTCTCCCGGTGTTACGAACCCCGGGAAGGTTCTGGGATGACGACCATTGTTCGCGAAGAACGGCGTCACCCCCGTCGACGCGTGCTTCGTGTTGTTGTAGGCAAACTCCGCCATCGGCAGGTAGTCCACCCACGCCGCCGGGCGCTGATTGGCGTAACATCTCAGGTACTGCTGCATGATCGCGTTGACTCTCTCTGCTTGGCCGTTGGTCTGCGGATGCCTTGCCGACGTTAGGTTGATCTTGACATGCAGGATACCTAGAAGCTTCCGCCAAAAAGTAGAAACAAATTGGCGCCCCCTGTCGGACAGGATGGATTGTGGCAGCCCATGCACCTTGAACACGTGACCGATGAAGAGTTTGGCGGTCTGTTCCGCCGTCGCCACCTTCGCGCAAGGAATGAAGTGCGCCATCTTGGTGAACAGGTCCACCACCACCAGCACCGCCGTCTTGCCTCTGGAGCTGGGCAGGTCAGTGACGAAGTCCAGCGCCACCCTCTCCCACGGTTGCTGTGGCGTCTCCAGCGGTTCCAGTAACCCCGCTGGCTTCTGGTGCACTGGCTTGGACCTCTGACAAGTGTCACACCTGGCGACGTAATCCGCTACCTCTCCCCGCATCTGGGGCCACCAAAAGTCCCTGGCCACCAGTTCTATTGTCTTCTCCTTGCCGAAGTGGCCCGCACTGGGGGCGTCGTGCAACTGCTGCAGAACCCTCGCGCGGAGCTCTTCGCCCGGTACGTAGAGGGCACCTTTGTGAGTTAACAGCCCGTCGCGTAATTGGAACTCATCGTCTCTCTGCGAACCCCTGCGCAGCGCCTCCAACTTGGATTGTGCAAATCGATCTACTTGCAACGCACGTCGCACCGCGTCCAGGTCGACTGCGATGGTAGCGCACGTCCACGCCTGCGGTGCGAAAATGTGCCTGGCTGCCACTGGCGCTGCTTCCTCGAGATATTGCGGTTTCCTGGAGAGCGCGTCGGCTATAACGTTGGAATCTCCCGGGATGTATTCTATCCTGAAGTCGAAATCCGCGAAGAATTCAGCCCAGCGCATGTGTCTTTGGCTCTGGAGCTTCGCCGTGCGCCAATACTCTAAGTTCTTGTGATCTGTGCGGACCTGCACTGTGTGCTTGGCACCTATGAGGAAGTGTCGCCACGCTTTGAAGGCAGCGTGGATGGCCAACAGCTCTCTGTCCCATATGGTGTAGTTTTGCTCCGCCTTGCTGAGCTTTCGGGAGTAAAAGGCACAGGGTCTCCAATTTCCTTGGGAATCTTCTTGCAGGAGTACGGCTCCCACCGCTCTGTCTGAGGCGTCGGTCTCTACTCGCATGGGTCTGCCCGGATTCACGTGCATCAGCTGCTCCTCAGAAGCGAAGAGGCTTTTAAGCTTCCTAAAAGAGCGCTCCGCCTGTTCCGTCCAAGCGAACTTCTTCTTCTTGGAACTGAGGGTGTCCGTGATTGCTGCCGTCTCCTTTGCAAAACCCCTGATGAATTTGCGGTAGAAATTGGCGAACCCGACAAATCTCTGGACCTCCTTCCGATTGCGTGGGCTCTTCCAGTCTAACACGGCGCGGACCTTGACGCTGTCCATGGCCAGCCCCTTGTCAGACAGCTTGTAGCCGAGGAAATCCACCTCCGTCACATCAAACTGGCATTTCTCCAACTTGGCATAGAGCCTGTGTTCTCGCAGTCTCTGCAGGACCTCCTTCACGTCTCTTTCATGAGCCTCCTGCGATTCCGAAAAGATCAGGATGTCGTCGAGGAAACACACACACTTCTTGTAGAGGAGCCCCGCCAGCACGTGATGCATAAAGGCTTGGAAGACGTGAGATCCATTTTGGAGACCAAACGGCATAACTCTGTATTCATACGTGCCCAGAGGCGTGAACATGGCCGTCTTCCACTCATCGCCCTCCCGGATACGGATGAGGTTATACGCTCCACGCAGATCCAACTTGGTGAAGATCTTCCCCTTCCGCACGGTCGCTAGGAGGTCATCAATCTTGGGCATGGGGAAGGCCTTGGGCTTGGTCATGGAATTTACGGCCCTGTAATCCACAATGAGTCTTTTCTGGGGCGTGTCCTTCTTCTTTACAAAAAACACAGGACTGCCCCCCACTGCTTTGGACTCCCGGATGAATCCACGCTTCAAATTATGCTCTATGAACTCCCTGAGTTCTTGCATCTCGTCCTCAGACATGGAATACAGCTTCGCAGTCGGCAGCTGCGCCCCCGGCAACAGGTCGATCGCGCAATCGTAAGGTCTGTGGGGCGGCAGCTGGTCAGCTTCCTTCTCGCAGAAAACCTCCAGGAAACTCTCGTACTTGCGAGGAACTGCCTGCGCCATGCCAAGTTGCAGCTGCTGCTCCGCCCCCTCCTCCTGGCTGGACTGGATACAATGTTGAGCACAGTACGATGAGCAAAAGGTGATCTGCCGTTGGTACCACGCTATCGCAGGACTGTGTCTCTCCAGCCAACTCATGCCTAGTACTATAGGCGTGTCCGACAGGCGGGTGACATTGAAGCTGATGACTTCTCTATGATGTCCAATCCGCATCTCCATGGGAGGCGTCTGTTGCACAACTTGTCCTCCCAGCAATTTCCTGCCATCAACCGTGACTACGTTTAGAGGCGTTGTCGCGGGCAGAAGCGCTATGCGATGCTGCTTGACGAAATGCACCCCCACAAAGTCCGCGTTGCTCCCAGAATCGATCGTGATGGGGACTTCCAGGGTGGTTCCGTTCGGCAACTGGAGTGTTGCAGTGAGCTGCACCGTTGGCTTGGGTGGTAAAGGGTCTGTACGTTGCAAAGGCACTGGGGACTGCAATACAGATTCGCCTGGCTGAGCCCCAGCAGCTCTGCTTCCAGCCAGGCACTGTCGTTTCCCTGAGGTTGCTCTTCTTGCATCACTTCTGCTGCCACTGTTGCTAAGGCTGCAGTGTGCTTCTGGGGCCTCTGGGGGCACTCTTTCGCCATGTGCTGTGCACTGTCACAGATGTAACATTTCCTGTTCCCTCTAGGAGGCTTCGCCTTTACTGCACCGGATGCTGGGACTCTGGCTGTTGCTTGAGCCTTAGCACCACCAATTTCCATCGGTTCCTCCCCCTGCCGCGCCAGAGGCGAGGGATGTGCCTGGCTGAAGTCTCTGGGTAGAAAAGGAGGCGTCCTTGCCGGTGCACGCGCCTGGCGTCCCTCCTCATTGTGCCAAGGACGTTCTTCGTGCCGTACCCCTATTGCAAGAGCCCTCTGCACGACGTCCTCCAGGGTCTGAGGTCTGTCTCCCCTGGCAAGTTCATCTTTTATGGGGCCGCTGAGACCCTCCCAGAACAAATCTCTCACTGGTTTGCAGTCCTTCTCCCAGCCTAAGACAGTCAGTAAGGCGAAAAATCGCGAATGATACTGACGCACAGTGGCTCTGCCTTGCCGCAACCCGTGCATTTCCCTGCGTGCAAGATCAAGATCCACGGTTGACTGGAAACAAGCGTCCATCGCTTTAATAAATTCATCAGAATCGCGGCGGGCAGGGCCGTCTTCGCGCCACAAATTGCACAACCAAGCTCTTGCCTCCCCATGCAAATGAGACACAATAAACCCCACTTTCTCCTCTTCATCTTTAAAGTCATTACGAAGCAAATGCAGTGCATACAAGACGTCTGCTCTGAAACTTGGGTAGTGCTTTAGGTTCCCATCGAAGTGGGTGACTAGACTGCCCCCCCGCCTTCCAAGTCCAATTCCCTCTGATCTGGACCCTGGGAACCCTTCCTTGCTTGCACGCTCCCACCTTATTTGCAGGTCCTGGCAGCGCTTCTCCACTTCATCACTCTTCTTCTGAGATGCAATGACTGCAGCGGTGAGTTCTGTAACTGCGTTGCGCAGCGTTGCTAGTTGCTCCTCCGCACTCATGGCCGCTACCGTTCGTGAGCTTTGCAAAAAAAAAATTTGCGTTCTGTGGGAGGGGACTTACTGTCAGAGTCCCAGCTCACAAGAGACCAAAGTCCACTCCAGCTTATGTACAAAAGCTTTTATTGAAGAACATTATTAGCTTCACATCCGAGCTCCGTGACTCTACGTCTGTTACCCTTAGACCGCTGAAGTCCCCTCTGAGTCGGTCCCCCCTCTACACCAGTTTAAGAGGCTTGTACTGGTCCACCTCTTTCTCTCTTTCCTTTTCCGCAGGGTCTTTCTGCCCCCCTGTGTTCTCTCCCTTCGGGACTCTCCAGAGGCTGAATCCTCTGCCGCCTCCTCCCCCCTCCTTCGGGCTTTGGGACCAGGCTCCTCCCCAGGACTCTCTTCATTTCCGCGCGCCTCCCATTTTGAACTTGGCACGCGTACGTTGCTCCTGACCTTCCCTTTGACAGTTACACTGCCCTCGATACTACTTTCCTCCCCTTCCGGCAGGACGTTTTGCCCTGATCTCCTTCCCCTCTCTGCTTCCTGTTCTGCTCCTTCTGACACACTGGTCACTCCTCCCCCCTTACTCCGTTCCAGCGGAGCAGCCGGTCTCACTCTCCAACTCCCACTGGGGGTTCCCCTTTCGTTTCCCTGCTCCTGACTGCTTCCCCCTCTAGCTCCCCTTGGCTTGACCAGAGGGGCTCCCTTTTGGGAGTCCTCCGATTCACTGGACGGACTCATGGACAATCTTGGGTCATTGTCATCCTCTTCCTCGTCACTCTGGAATCCTTCCCCCTCACTCTCTGTCTCCTCCCTCATCTGCGCCTCTCTCCCTGAACCCCTGACACCTATGAATCTTTATGAATGATGCAATTGATGTCAGGAGAAAATAGGCAGTGCAGTCTTCAGTCCAAATATAATTTCCAATGCATAAAGCCATTTGTTTCTGTTTCTTTGTGTACTCAGACTGTACGTATTAGGAGGACACATATTGGGGTAAAAATAGAGTCAAATCAGTCTGCTTCATCAAGCAGCTTGTCCAAGCCAAAGAAAACTACATCTATATCGCTCTGAATGAAATCATGCCCTCCAGCACAATTTGGAAGGAGTCAAAGATCTGCATATTAAATAAAACTTTGAAGACACTGTATCCTCAAACATGGAAGTATTGCTACTCTGGATTATCATACTGGAAATTACCAGGGTGGTGAGAGGGTGGAAAGAAGAGTTCTACAATGGAAAGCTCCACATCAAAGAGAATGATTTTACCAGGGCATTGAAATCACAGTGCTTTTAGGGAGAAATAATGAAGCAATGCATTGTGTGTGTTTTTTCATCTGCTCCATGTACATTTTTTCACACATATCTTTACAATTAAAACAAAATAAAAAAATTCCTTCCAGTAGCACCTTAAAGACCAACTAAGTTAGTTCTAGGTATGAGCTTTCGTGTGCATGCACACTTCTTCAGATACACTGAAACAGAAGTCACCAGACCCTTCTATATAGTGAGAAGGTGGGCAGGGGTATTACTCAGAAGGGTGGTGGGAATGGGTGATTGGCAGATAGCTGTGATGAGCCTGTTGACGACTCTTAACGACTGCAATAGGTCTTACAGGGAAAAGCAAGGGGTGAGAAGGTGAAAAATGGCTTTGTCATGTATAATGAGATAAGAATCCAATGTCTTTGTTCAGACCAGGTCTCTCCATGGTTTTAAGTTTGGTAATAAGTTGCAATTCAGCAGCTTCTCTTTCCAGTCTATTTCTGAAATTCCTTTGTAATAGAACAGCTACTCTGAGATCTTGTATAGAATGTCCTGGGAGATTGAAGTGTTCTCCTACTGGTTTCTCTGTCTTGTGATTCCTGATGTCAGATTTATGTCCGTTTATCCTTTGGCGTAAGGTTTGGCCTGTTTGTCCAATATAGAGAGCTGAAGGACACTGTTGGCATTTGATGGCATACACAATGTTAGACGATGAGCAATTGAATAGTCCCGGGATGGTATGTGTGATGTTGTTGGGGCCAGTAATGGTGTTGTCCGAGTGTATGTGGCAGCAAAGTTGGCATCTGGGTTTATTGCAGGCTCTGGTGCCGGTGTCTGTGTTAAGTCTGGTAGTAGTATTATTGTGGGTTAGGAGTTGTTTAAGATTGGGTGGCTGTCTGTAGGCAATGAAAGGTCTTCCTCCCAGAGCTTGAGAAAGAGAACTGTCATTGTCCAGGAGAGGTTGTAGATCTCTGATGATGCGTTGTACTGTTTTAACTTGGGAGCTGTATGTGATGACTAGAGGTGTTCTGTTATTTTCTTTTTTAGGTCTGTCTTGCAGCAAGTTCTCTCTGGGTATCAGTCTGGCTCTGTTGATCTGTTGTCTAACTTCATCTGCTGCGTATTTTAGTTCTAAAAAGGTTTGCTGTAGATCTCTTAGGTGAGAGTCTCTGTCTGTAGAATTGGAACAGATGCGGCTGTAACGTAGTGCCTGGCTATATACAATGGACTGTTTGGTATGTTTGGGATGGTAGCTAGAGGCATGTAGATATGTTTGTCGGTCAGTTGGTTTACGGTATAAGGTGGTGTCTATGCGCCCATCCTGTATTTTTATAGTAGTGTCCAAAAATGTATTTCTTGAATAGATTGATTCATTGTTAGGTTGATTGTGGGGTGAAAATCATTGAATTTCTGGTGGAAGGTGTCCAGGGTCTGTTGACCATGTGTCCAGATGATAAAAATATCGTCAATGTATTGCAGGTACAAGAGAGGTTTGAGTGGGTAGGAGTTTAGGAAACGTTGTTCTAAATCTGCCATGAAGATGTTGGCATATTGTGGGGCCATGCGGGTGCCCATTGCTGTGCCGCTGATCTGAAGGAACAGGTCATCACCGAATTTGAAGTTGTTGTGGGTAAGGACAAATTGGCAGAGTTTGGTAGCAAAGTCCGCTGTGGTTTTATCTGAAATGGTGTTCCTTATAGCTTGTAAACCATCGTTGTGTGGGATGTTGGTATACAGAGATTCCACATCCATAGTTGCTAGTATAGTATTGTTAGGAAGATTATTTAAAGATTGTATTTTCCTCAGAAAATCTGTGGTGTCACGTACATAGCTTTGTTTTGTTTTGACTATGGCAGACCAACACGGCTACCTATCTGTAATCTTTACAATTATTTATGTATCTATTTATTTCATTAAATTCATACACAGCTTGATTGTAAAAAAACACAACACCTTCAAGGCAGATCACAGAAAGAAACATATCCCTCAAAAATATCCATTTTCAAAAACATTCTTTCAAAAAATGCATGGCAAATTTCAGATAAGTTTGAATTTCAAAACAGAACTGTATTTTGGACCACATATTATTTTAAGTGTGAGTTTGATAGATTTGGCTTTAAATTTGTGCTGCATTTATTTTTTTACCTACCCCTAGCACAGAAACATTACTATCTTCACCTAGCTTAGTTTAGAGGCAACATGGGAAGATAGTTTAGCTTAGTTTATAGGAAACATGGGTTTCATAGCCTGCACACTAAGTAAGGTGAAACATTTCATCCTTCCTTTAGCATCAACAGTTACAAAGAAATGTCTGCCTTGAATATTAGCTGACTTTTCTAGCATGTCTTTCTGATAACATGAGTAAAGGGAAACTGTAAGACATGAAACTGTCAGAGCTCAACCTGCATCTTACCCCAGTCCCAGGAGGCACTACTACATCACTGGTAGGTTTTTTATGCCTTTCCAGGCTTGGTTATTTTTTTCTTTTCTTTTCCTTTCAGCAGCCTATCATAAAACCTCTGGAGATTTCCCCTGATGACAATTATAGTGATCGTGAATATATACCGGAGACAATAATAACTTCTTTAGAGTTTAGGGCACTGATTGAGTGGTTCTTTTGGCAGTAATTATATTTCATTGCAAAAAGAAAAAGAAGACTTCCTCATTTGTTTCTTTATATTTTTAAATAATTGTGTTTTTTATAGTTTTAACAGTTACCTATTTCCTTTGCAGTAAGCTGTCCTGTGGCTTGAGTGGATGAATGCATAAAATTAATCAGAATAAATATTGTTTGAGCACTCCTGTTGTTTAGAGTAGGGACAAGATAGGTCTTACCCACCCCCACCCACCCAGCTAGTCCAATCTTAATCTGTCCTTAGTCTCATGGGCCAGCCCATCCTTTAATTGCATGAAGCCGTTCTAATGTCTGTGATC
The DNA here is from genome assembly GCF_964252035.2 of Podarcis erhardii. NCBI lineage: Eukaryota > Metazoa > Chordata > Lepidosauria > Squamata > Lacertidae > Podarcis > Podarcis erhardii. The sequence continues at coordinate 6,701,873 of NC_138502.1, read as the reverse complement.
TATCCCATCCACCTATTAACTGGAGGTTTGTGATGAAACAGGGGGAAACCTCCATCTTCTTATGGGGTTTCAATGAATATCACTTCATACCTTGGGGAGTGCACTTCAGCTCCATGGAACCTTCAATGTGGGTGTTTCTTGGGGTTCAATTCGATCCCTTATGATTATTGATTTGATTTGTTTTTACTATTTATTTTATGCGTTTCTCCTGTATTTTTATCTTGTGAACACTGGCGGAGGAAGAGGAGTCTGGGGAGAGTGCACTGCCCCTGGCAGTGCGATCCCGGAAGGGTGCGTCGTGGCTGCTCCCCAGCTGTGCTGGGTGCACCATGCCCCCAGGAGTCGCGTCATGCCCAGGACACGTGCCAGCCCAGCCCCCACCTGCTCTCCGCCCTCCGGTGCCGGAGCATGAAGCTCCGCCACTGCTTGTGAACTGCTTTTCAGATTTTTGGATGAAGGTTGATATACAAATCTAATAATGAAATCATAAGTTGGAACCAAGCTATCGTTAAGAGTTTGGAATGGAGTGAATGGGATTTATTTATTTGTTGATTAAAAGTACGTTAAGGGACTTGAATTCTTTTGGAGGTGGATGTTGTTGGGCAACACTTCTCTTTTTATCCAGAGTTATATGCAAATGTAATGGCAGCTTCCTGTTTAAAATACTTGTGCATGCCCTGTTGTGCACTTGTATACAGCTCCAACAGTGTGCTTGCAATCATGCGGCAGCTAGACTGGTGACTGGGGGCGACCGCCGAGACCACATAACACCGGTCTTGAAAGACCTACATTGGCTCCCAGTACATTTCCGAGCACAATTCAAAGTGCTGGTGCTGACCTTTAAAGCCCTAAACGGCCTCGGCCCAGTATACCTGAAGGAGCGTCTCCACCCCCATCATTCTGCCCGGACGCTGAGGTCCAGCGCCGAGGGCCTTCTGGCGGTTCCCTCATTACGAGAAGCAAAGCTACAGGGAACCAGGCAGAGGGCCTTCTCGGTAGTGGTGCCTGCCCTGCGGAACGCCCTCCCATCAGATGTCAAAGTGATAAATAACTACCTGACATTCAGAAGACATCTTAAGGCAGCCCTGTTCAGGGAAGTTTTTAATCTGTGATATTTTAGTGTATTTTTGGTTTCTATGGAAGCCGCCCAGAGTGGCTGGGGAAACCCAGCCAGATGGGCGGGGTACAAATAAATTATTATTATTATTATTATTATTATTATTATTATTATTATTATTTCCTAACCAATCATTCTCCAAGGAACAGAATGGAAAATATGATTTTATGGCTTTCATTTATTTTGTTTGCAGAAGCTATGGGAGGTGATTTTTCTCCTTCAATAGTTATAATTGGTAAGCTGTTCCACTGAAAATGTTTCCTTGTGTTATCTCTCTCTCTTTTTTTTCTCAGGTGTCCAATCATCAATCAAATTGGAGGAATCTGGAGGGGGTTTCAAAAGGCCTGGAAATTCCTTCCAGAGTTCCTGTGAAACTTCTGGGTTCACCTTTAGTGACTACTACATGCACTGATGCAAAAATCTGCTGGGAAGGAACTGGAATGGCTTGGAAGGATAAGCAACAGTGCAGGAAGTACACAAATCTGTGCTGCCTCTGTGAAGGGACACTTCATTATATCAAGGGACAATCCTTCTAATATGGTGTATCTGCAAATGAAGGATCTGAAACCCAAGGACACTGCTGTGTACCACTGTGCAAGAGATTAAACAGTGAAAGAAAAAGAATCTGAAGCCTGACAAAAACCCTCCTTTTTCCCATAGCAGCTCTCCAAGCTGTTTCAGCTACACCAACCCTCACAGTTGCTCTCCATGTTGATTTAGCAGTGAATGAAGAAATCAAGAACAGCCAATTGAACCCAAAGTTCTTGAGTTTAAGTTGATTTAATGGCATAAACTTAAATATATTTTAATATGAGGTGTGTGAAAATGTATTTTCCTTTGTCTGTCTTGAAGCTTCCAATATTCGTCTTCATTGCATGATTGTTCTTCTCCAGTCCCAAAAACCAGTCAAAAAATGACTTTCTCTGCCTTACTTTGAAGAAAGCAGAACCAATTAACATTGGCAGGGAATAATCTATATTTGCAATCCTCAGTCCTACACTTTTTTGAAGATGTAGCTCCTATAACGTGCATGAGGACTAATATGGAGATGCATAGTCTCTCTTCAGGAAACACCTTGCTCAAAGGAAAAAGTTAGCAGTGTGGTGCAACAGGTAGAGCAGCCTGTTCATAGCATAGTTTGGACCTAAAGCTTATTTTGATGGCATTGGCCCATCTTTTGTGGGCCCAGTGGACAACACATAATTATTGTAAAGATTTTGAGAACAGGCTCTATCCCAGCCAGCCCATCGGAGAGACATCTTCATGTGTTCATCCTATGTACATTTTTTAAGCCACAAGTCCCACACAGGTGTGTGAGACACACACACACACACACACACACACACACACACACACATAGTCCCCATGGAAATCCATTACGATTTTAGTGTGAATTTCTCCTAATATACATATTATTGAAAAGTAATTTCCCCTAATACTATGCATGTTTGTATGTTTTTTTCCACTGATATATGCATTTTGAAGAAGTGCAGATTTTGAAGGATGTCTGTTTTTGATCACATATTATGCAGGTTCACCTTTAAATGTTAAATTGTGGTGTGTGTGTTTTTAAAAAATACCTCTTTGTAAACCTTTGCAAACTAAACTGAAATCCTTTGCCATTTCTACTATTATTTACGTGTTGCTGGGTCCTTGTCAGCAGTGACACAGCTGGGAGGGTAACACAGTGGAGGGTGCTTGACACCATGGGCTGTGACTGAATATCTTTAGATTCTTAAAGTCTTTTTCTTATATGTTCCCTACAGTTCAACTCAGGCATTATGTATCTTATTTAGGTTATTATTTATCATTATTTAGGTTTTATTAGCTGTTCTACATTGATGCACAATACCGCCTCATATCCCCTCCTTTTTTGAGGTGAGCAGAATAGATTGGATTGGCATAGATAGCATTCCAACCCAGCTTCTGGACTGTGCCCTCTGTTTCTAATCCAAGTGATATAAGAAGATCTAGTTAGAGTTATCTTCTTCTTCTCCTTATTAGCTGCTCCTTACTGTTCAGCTCAGGTCTCAGCAGAATAATGTAGCATTTGGGGCAAAAGATACAGCCCAGTAACCCTGCACTGGATGCCAAAATGGAGAAGATCTCCACAGCCACCATATATTTCCCCTTGGTGCTCACATATGCTGGAACAAAGGACAACCAAACACTGCAAAACACCAGCATGCTGAAGGTGATGAACTTGGCTTCATTAAAAGTATCTGGCAACTTCCTGGCCAGGAATGCCACAGTGAAGCTGATGACGGCCAGAAAACCTATGTAGCTCAGGACAAGATAAAACATGGTGACAGAGCCTTCATTGCATTCTGCTACAATTTCTCCAGTTATTGAATGCATATCGAAATGTGGAAAAGGAGGAGAGGTTCCTAACCACACCATACAAATACTAGCTTCAATAAAGGAGCATGAAAGGACAATGGAGTTGGACAGTCTTTTCCCTACCCACTTCCTTATGCTGGAACCTGGCTTGGTAGCCTGAAAAGCTAAAACCACAGTGATGGTTTTTGCCAACACACAAGACACAGCCATAGAGAAAATGATACCAAATGCAGATTGACGGAGAGCGCAAGTCACCTTCCTTGGTTGTCCAAGAAATTGCAATGAACAGAGAAAACAGAGGAGGAGAGAAATGAGTAGAATAAATGTGAGGTCCCGGTTGTTTGCTTTGACAATGGGAGTATCTTTGTGTTTAACAAAGATTACTAGAATCAGTGCTGTGTTTACGGAAAAGAAAACTGCAACCGAGGCTAAGCCAGTCCCTAAAGGTTCTTCATAAGACAAGAAACTTATCATTTTGGTAATGCATCCATCTCTGTCCTCTCTAGGGTATTGATCCTCTGGGCACTTGAAGCAGTCATTCATGTCTAGGTCAATATATGAAAGAGAGAAATAAAGAGAGTGGTGTCATATTTCAGTTAAGATAAACGGGGGGGGGGGGACATTTGTTGATTAAAAAGTAATTGGAAATAAATGGAAGGAAAAGCTTGGATTGAGTTACTGTCAGTTACTATCAGTAAAGGAGCCTGGATGGCTAAGTCCAGTCAAAAGCAACTATGGGGTTGCAGCACTCATCTCACTTACAGGCTGAGGGATGTGGCCAGCATGACTAAACCTCTTCTGGCACTGTTACATAAATGTACTAGAGATCAGTGAGGCAGTGTAGGTGGGGCACTATTGCTCTCCAACACATCAGATCACTGCCTCTAACTGAGATGAGGAGGTGAGGGGCAAAACCTGAGGAGTTTGGTCCAGTGTAGTGTGTCAGATTAGCTCCATCTCACCAGCCACTACTGAATATATGCCACTGGAAAATAGGGTTGTGTGTCTGACCACTAGCAGCATTTCAGTCTTGTTCCACATACTACTGAATATAGTATGCAACAGCTCTCTAATATGATCCTTAGCCTGAAAATGTCTCCCACCTTTGATATCACTTGCTGACTTGTATGCATTAATAAACTATTGCATTGTGTCACCTACCCTTTCGGTTCGAAATCTTGCCTTCTGGGCATGGAACACAGTCATAGCAGCAAAACTTCTCGCCTTCCTTCTTTTTCTTCTGATACCCAGCATTGCAGTACTCATTACACACAGAAAGGGGACAAACCTAACCATAAACATGATTTTTTTTAAGGAAAAGTGAAATTAGATCTGTTGTTGGTGCTGTTCAACAGCTGATCTACAAAGAAACAATTGCTCATATTGGTGTAACTGTACCAAGATTGAACTTTAATCTGTTTTAGTATTTTAACCTTTGTATATTTTAAAGTAGGGTTGTATTCCCCCCCCCCCTTGATTTTACTGTTTAATCTTTTGTAAACCACTTTTTTATAATCAAGCGGTGTATGACCTTTAACATGTTCAAATAAAATATTTTCTGATAATGGTAGACATTCTTTTTAATGGAGGAAAACTGTGGGTACCAGAGCAGGGGGAAGGACCACTCAGTTAAGCTCTTCATCCAGTAAGAAGAGCCTTGCTGAATCAATCTAAAGGCCCATCTAGTCCAGTATCCTGTCCTCATGGTAGCCAACCAGATGCCTATGGGAAGCTTGCAAACTCCCAAACAGGGGTGATCAAAGAGTGCCCTACAGTCCTACTACAGAACAAAGTTGATTTTGCTATCCTGGTAAGAATCTGCCTTTTTTCACTTGCACCGAGAACTTTAAATTGTTTTCCGTTGTTATGAGGAATATATAAACCTCACACTTGAATGTTACATGTGTGATGTTTATGTGTGATACTGAGTTCATTACAGTAGACCAAGTAAGAGGAACCTGTAGCCTTCCAGATTTTGCTGAATTACAGCTTTAATCAGCCATAGTCTACATCTCTGTCAGGGAAGCTGGGAGTTGAAGGATAGCAACTACTAGAGAATCAAAGATTCCCCCATCTCTTCAACAGACTAACGCTGACAGAATGCAGCCAATGCCATTTCCAGTCCCAGATCACCCATTCAGAAAAGGTAGCAGCACTAACAAATATTATAGAATTCAGACCTGATTGAAACTTTCATGCCACACAATTATATCTGCATTGAGAGTAATTTCTTTTCCTTCAGGAGCCTTGGGATAAACCATTCCAATTTTCACTCTAAGGAAGGAGATGTTTGGAAACGTGATCATGTTCACAATGTCAAATCCACCTCCCATCTCCCCATGATTATTCAAGGACACCGTTTCTCCAGCTGAGTTGTTAAATGAAATGCCTTGGAGAAATGAGTGGATCTAATGGAAAAAGTAAAAAGACACACAGAGAACTCAACTGTTTCCATGCCAAGATTTACAAACCATTCTCCCCCCCAAAAAAAACAGTTTCAGGGAAATTCTCATATCTAGTAGTGGTAGAAGACTGGAAAAATACAGCTTACCTTTATCAGGCTTCACGTATATGGGGAAATAAGGCTCTCCCAAAACACACACCATCACTCCATCCTCTTTATAGTTGAGAAGTTGTATCCAGTGTTAGTCATATTCAGAGACAACTCATTGAGATTACGTGACATGAGAAACTAACATTCATTAATTTTAAGGAGTCAGCTCTGTGTAGAGCTTAGTTGGACTTGAATACAACCCAGTGTACCAAATTTACCAGTGGATGATACAGTTGTTTCAATTTGCATGAATATATTCACAGCAATAGCAATTTTGTAGTTAATAATAATAATATAATAATAATAATTTATTATTTGTACCCCGCCCATCTGGCTGGGTCTCCCCAGCCACTCTGGGCGGCTTCCATAAAAACCAGAAATACATTAAAATATCACAGATTAAAAACTTCCCTGAACAGGGCTGCCTTAAGATGTCTTCTGAATGTCAGGTAGTTATTTATTGCTTTGACATCTGATGGGAGGGCGTTCCACAAGGCGGGTGCCACTACCGAGAAGGCCCTCTGCCTGGTTCCCTGTAGCTTTGCTTCTCGTAATGAGGGAACCGCCAGAAGGCCCTCGGCGCTGGACCTCAGCGTCCGGGCAGAACGATGGGGGTGGAGACGCTCCTTCAGGTATACTGGGCCGAGGCCGTTTAGGGCTTTAAAGGTCAACACCAGCACTTTGAATTGTGCTCGGAAACGTACTGGGAGCCAATGTAGGTCTTTCAAGACCGGTGTTATGTGGTCTCGGCGGCTGCCCCCAGTCACCAGTCTAGCTGCCGCATTCTGGATTAGTTGTAGTTTCCGAGTCACCTTCAAAGGTAGCCCCACGTAGAGCGCATTGCAGTAGTCCAAGCGGGAGATAACTAGAGCATGCACCACTCTGGCGAGACAGTCCGCGGGCAGGTAGGGTCTCAGCCTGCGTACCAGGTGGAGTTGGTAGACAGCTGCCCTGGATACAGAATTGACCTGCGCCTCCATGGACAGCTGTGAGTCCAAAATGACTCCCAGGCTGCGCACCTGGTCCTTCAGGGGCACAGTTACCCCATTCAGGACCAGGGAGTCCTCCACACCAGCCCGCCCCCTGTCCCCCAAAAACAGTACTTCTGTCTTGTCAGGATTCAACCTCAATCCATCCTCCAACCGCCTCCAGGCACTCACACAGGACCTTCACCGCCTTCACTGGTTCTGATTTGAAAGAGAGGTAGAGCTGGGTAGTTAAGACTGTACCTGCCAAGTCTGAATATCTTGAAGCCTTTTCCCCTGTGCCATCGCTCTGAGATTGGACCTGGATGAGCCCATGCTGTGCAAAGCATGTGCCACTGCATAGACTGCATTATAAACACTGTAGCTGTGGCCAGTCATCTGCATTTCAAAGATAGACTCAGGGAGATTCTCCACCTTTTCCTCCCCAGTACATATGCCATCAACATCCATTGGCACACAGGGGTTTGGCAATGAACAGTCAAAGGCGTGCTGCCAGAAGGCTCGGAAAAAACCATTATCTTGTGTCTTGCAAGACTGTATATTTCGAATATATCCCTGGAATTCCAGACATTGATTTGAGTGAATTGTGAAGGAAATACTGCCCTGGAATATTTGAAAATTACTACGTGTTATTTGGCCTGTTACTGCAAAATCAATCTGGGTTGTCATAATCCACACCTTTCCAATGTATGCGTTTTCCCTATATCCAGGATCTTCCAGAGCCACTAAGGCACTTAACCACAGGATGATCATACTTTCTCCATAGACAACAAATGTTCTGACCTTGCTATCCAAAAAAGGCAAATAAATTTCGGAGGTCATATCAATCAGTTCATCAAGGGAAAGGAAGCGACCTTGGTTGGGGATTCTTTGTGTGAAGGCTGAACAGATGCCATTCTGAGAAAGCAGTGGCTCCATAGTCTGCAAGAAATGGTCTCCACTGTCATCGCCTACAGCAAGGAGGCCAACCCATGTCCATCTAAAACTCTGAAGCAAACGGATAATCCCCATATACTGATTGACTTCATTTGGGGCCATGCGGTAAAATGAAGCAACCTGCCTTGTTCTGGTACTTTCTGGGGCAAATGACCCATAGGTAAGCTGAAAAAGAAATGCACAAATATTTTAGGGATGGGTTAGTAGAAATACTTTAGTATCTGTTAATGTATTTTCATGCAATGAGTACTGGGCGAGGTTGACAAAACCATGATTTAAGTGTGCAGGTTAATATTAGAAGTCAAGACAAGAACTCTCATGGAGGACATAATACAATTTACCTTAGCCTTTACCTTATGATTCCTTTCCCTACCACCTGTCTTGGATACATTTGGATTTTGTTTTTTAAACACCCCAAATATTTCTTAATAAATCAATCATAACTACCTATCTTTCTGAATTGCAACACTACTGTCTTCATGCAAATCCACCTAGTTCACACTTGGTAAAGGTTTGTGAACATCCCATTCATCTACACACAATTCTTACCTGTGGAATCTTAAAGAGGTTTAAGATGTTTGCCATATGGAAAGAGATATCAGAGCTCAGGCCCCCAATGACAGCTATAAGATTTTTCGGGAATTGACATTCATAGTTTGGGATAAATTGATGAACTTTGAAGAGCAGGTCCAGAGTGGTTCGATAGGTCATCCTTGCATCGTAGTAGCTGTCACGGATGTGGAAACCCAGTGTGATGTTTGGCAAGATCTTCATGTTTCTGTTGATCTCATTGACAGCAAATGCCAAGGCCAGGACATGCTGGTAGAACTTTGTCACTACACTGCAGAGAGTTACATGATATTTCCATGGAGATTACAATACTGGCCCATTAAGGTTTTAAAGCAATGCAAACTTTTTTTTAAAAAGTCAACTCATTAGATTACATCATTGTTATAATGTTAAAAAGCAAATCAACACAGACAGGAACTGCCAAGAAGCAGAAAGTGTGATCAGTGAGTAAGAGAGGAGAATGAACCACAAAATTGTATCAGTGGAGAGAGAGAGAGTGAAGCAGAAAAGAATGTCCATTTGTACCAAATGAAAATGGGGCAATGGGGAAAAAGAAGACATCAATTAAAGTGTCACATATAGGACCCAATAAGTAGTCTAATGAAATCTAGATCCATGCCTTTATTTTACTTGTCAATTTGCCCAGTTTTGTCTGCTTGTATGTTTATTACTTATTCTGGTCTTTTATTAGATATAAAATATATACAATGTGTAACATTTCGGGGGTGAATCACAAAACAGTTTACAGAAATGGCAATATAAAATGCAGTAAATAAAATGTAATACAAAATACTGAAAATAAAGATAAAAATGAAATGTAGTTGGTGATTGAACAGGAAAAAACTCTAATGCAAAGGGGCCTGGGTAAATAATTGGTTGTTGTTTTTTTAAAAAAGTTTATTGTAGCCTTATTTTTATTTCTGTATATATCAAGTCATTTGTTCATGTCATTTTAGGTATTTGATTTTGGAGAGATCTTCCTTTTTCATAATGATAAAAAGAACTATGGCCAATCATAGTATTTGTCCTAATATTAGCTAGTGTCTTTCACTGTCTAAGTTTCACTGACTAGTCTATTTTGTTGCAAAACTGGTACTCCATTAAAGTACCATTAACTGGTACTTTCACTGGCAATAATAATTTACACCAACTTTTCTCTACGCCTACTGGCAAATCTGCCAGGAAAATCTGAAGCCTCCCATATTAAATATCTTTTGGATGACAGGTCTAATGATATTACTCTGGCCGTGGCAAAGTTTCTTTCAGAAGTCAAAAGAAACAAAGATCATCAAGCTCGAGACAAAACAAAATGACCGCCCTGGTTTCTCTCTCTTTGTGGTTGGCCTTTTTAACTGGTTTTTTTTTTTTTTTAGTAATAATATTTATTCAAAGTTTTCAAGGTTACAGAGAAAAAAAGAAAAGATCCATAATATGACACAAAAAGCAAGAAAAGAGAAATAAAAAACAGAAAAATACAGAAAAACAGAAAAATACAATCATTAAAAAAAAAAACCCAAATTGAACCCCTTACATAATCAATTTCCCTTTACTTATTTTCTTGACCTCCTCGCACCTCCCATTTCTGTATTCAAGTTCAAAATTTTATTTCAGCAAGTCCTTTCACCTTATTTTTTTAACTTAATAATTTATTTTAATATGTTATTATTTTACGTTCTCTCTTTCATCCATTTCCTCAGTTCATTTTTATTTAATCTTCTCATTTAGGTAATTTAGTTTTTTTAAAAAACCACTTTTACTTTATCCAATCTTAACTCTCATCCAAACTTATATATCAATATCAATAATTATTCTTAAAACATTTCCCTAAGGTCGACCAGAATTCCCTTCCACGAATTTCCAAACTCTCATGCAAACAAACAAAAAAAAAAGACAAAAACAAAACAAGTTATAATTATGTACCCTTTAAATTCCCAATTTCTATTCCACCCATGCCCCCTTCCCGGTTTCAGTCCCCAACATGTCTATCAGTCTCAAAAAGCAATCAAAAATATGGAACGCTTCACGAATTTGCGTGTCATCCTTGCGCAGGGGCCATGCTAATCTTCTCTGTATCGTTTCAATTTTAGTATATGTGCTGCCGAAGCGAGCACTGTTTTTTTTCTGAAATTGTTTTATTGGTCTTTGGACCCAATAAAGATTTTTTATTATTATATGATTATGAGAGGAGGGAGTCTAGGTATGCTTCAAATGAGTTAAAGAGTGTAAGACTCACAGACCTCAGTTTGCATACAATCTCTGAACATTCTTATATTTAAAATGCTCCCCAGCTCACATGGCATAGAAAGAAAAGAGAAGAATAAGTATTCCTTACATTGGAGTATCAAAGCCCAGCTCCTGAGATGGGTGATTGTGGAAGGAAAGTTGGGGGAAAAGGTACATGATCTGAGAAGCAACTCCACCAATGATGAGGTTCCCAGGCTGATACCACTCATGAGGAAGAGATACAGGATCATTTACAGGGCACTTGGTAGCTTCTGCTTTGCACGCCATGTGTGGCAACTGAAGCAGCAGCAGCAGCACCACCACCACCACAAACAACATCTGGTGGCAGAGCTTTTCAATAGATGCAGAGGTTTCTGTACTCAGCAGGTGGCCTGTCATTACCATCAACCTAAATGAAACAAGCTAAACTGGAAAACAGCCAACTCTGCTAATAGGCATGCTAAAGAGAAGTGTATTAGCCTAAGCTCAAACCTTCTTAAACAACATGTCTTGTATGACAACTAAGGTACACTTTTTGAAGACTCTCCAATGAAATGAACAGGTCTCTGCCTGTCTGATTATTGCCCCCGATCTCAGCTCTGAATGGCAGAAGTCAATGGATTTTAACCAATTTCTCTTTTGCTTGTGGCGTGTTTTCCTCCACCTTCTGGAAAGCTGTTGGAGCTCTGATGAGAAGAAGCAATAACAATGATTCAGATAATTGCAGGGGAGATAATTATAATCCTGATGTGGCGTTAAGCAAATGATATTTCCTTATTTTTCTGCTTAGTAGGACATAACGCTGCATTTTTGTTCTGATGGCAACAATGAACAAATAACATTAAGAGCCCCTGCACCCAGGAGATTTTGAATTTCAGTATCCATCAGCCCCTAGTCAACATGGTCAACGATGAAGGGAGATGGGAGTTGTAATTCATCAACATCAGAAAGGTGCCTCATTCCCTCTTTATTCTGAAGCTAAGAAAGGAGATGAACTCTATGACTTATAATTCTACAATTGTCCTCTCACCATCATTGATAAGATAGGAAGTGCCTAAGGGGAACTCATTGTTGGGATCCCCACCAATATGGCTCAGGAAGTCAATTATGGATTTACACGTGGCTCATTTGTGTTGATGTTATATATGGATATTATGTGTATTAGGATTTCTCTTGCTTGAGTATGCATGAAATCTGATCCCTCCCACTGAGTAGTTCCTGCCTAGAATACCAATGTGAATTTTCCATTTGGGAGAACACTTTTCACTTATGTTCCTCAGTGACAGTTCTTTTAAGAGCAGAAGGATTGCCATGTATGAATTCTCCACCCTCTAACATGTTCAAACATTTTTATACATGAAGAGTAGTGAGTGTCACTAAGGCTCATGTTGTGAAAATATCATGCTGTCAGTCAGGGCCAGGGTGGTATGGTCAGCACCAGCCCTACCACTGGGCAGAGTTAGGCCACCTCAGGAAACAGATGCTCCAAGTACTTAGGTGTCTGGTGGACAGACATGTGCAATGGAATACACTGTCTTGTAACAGGCACTGAAGTGGAGAATAGGACTAGCAAAGGCTATTAGCTACAATAGCTATGTTCTCCCTCCAATGTCAGAGCACTATGCCTCTGATTTCCACTTCATAAGAAACACAAGTAGGGAGAGAGCTGTATTACTTTTTTCCTTCCCATAAGCATCTGGTTGGCCACTGTGGAAACAAGGTGAGTTGGATGTCGAGATAGCAATGATTTTGAGATGGGCATAGGGGGTTCTCTCTCTTTTTTAGGGAGTATCTTTTTTGGAGCATTTTATTTGTTTCAACCAAGGGCTTTCAGATCTATGAGTGCTTTCAGAGTGGCTAGGGAAACCCAGTCAGATGGGTGGGGCACAATATTTTATCATTTTATTTTATTTTATTTTATTTTATTTTATTTTATTTTATTTTATTTTATTTTATTTTAATTATAATTATACCCCACCCATCTGGTTGGGTTTCCCGAGCCACTCTTATTATATTATATCATTGTGGTTCGAGGACCCGACCCCCGCAAAGTGAAATGAAGACACAGGGACACGTGATATAAGGTTAATGGGCTAGAAAAGGCCACAACTTTATTGATTACAGCAATGCAAAGGTATTGGCTTAGGCATTGGATCACGAAACAAGTGGGTTTATTCACCAGGGGTTCATCACCTGTTGATGCTAATCCAACTATAGGCTCACCCCAGATGTCACCGAGGGTCGTGCCATGGCCTCCCGCCAAGCAGGCTTCAGACGGAATACACGACCGCCAGATTCCTTTAATGGAATACCCCTAGAAATTGAAGGCATAGGTGATGGCCACACCTAGCCCTTCGACACACCACAACACATTATTCCAATGCCTAACCTACCCACCAATACCACAAAAGTTGTGACAATTGCTACGAGGTAGGCGAAAAAACCAAAAAGCCTAATGCCAAATGGAAAAACTCCTACCAGGCCCCCTGGGCAACCAGGGTGACCAACCTAAGGTCCATAGCAAGGCCAATGACATAAGCCCTAACTCAAAGGGAGTGGAGGGTGGGTGACTCGCGACGAGACGATGGCAAAGAATGAGGCCAGGGAGAGGCTGGCGCTGCAGCAAAAGTCTGCTGAACAGTCTGTGGCACCTGGTTGGATGCCTGCCGGGGGGCGTGGGCGCCAGCCAGGTGAGGTGGAGGCAGGGGGCTAACGCCCCCTGCTAGGGGCGGTGCTCGGGCTCCCGCCCACAACCACTCCCCTCTCTTTCAGGGAGGAGAGTCTTTATCATAATTTTATCATCATCAAAAGACTTACAAAACTACACACTACAAGCATATTCTTGTTTTGTTTTATTTTTGGCTATGGATGCCACTTCCTATGGTATCAGCAGTATTCTCAGGATCAGTAGCATTCACATTCATTTCTGGAATCCAGTGTTGATTTCTGTATCCTTGTTATGCAGATCGCCACAAATTGAGGAATTGCTACCTCTTTTTTTCTGCCATCACTCTGATTTGACTTCATGATGCCACCAGAATGAAGAGAAGAGAAAGAAGCAATTCTTTGTACCATTACTTAGGTGTCTGAATAAAGAAATTTAGGTCACCAGAAAGAAAAAGTGGGTAGATGCTTGGCCACTGTTCACATGCCCAACTTTGCAGTTTCTGAAAAGTGGTGATGTGATTTGGAGGGTTCACACTAGATCTACATATAATAGCATTAGAAACCAGAAATAAGTAGGAAGTGTTACTGTACATATCAAGCAGGGGGTAAATGTCTGTTTATGGGTGTTGCATCTTCTTATAGCCATTTAAAAACCGAGGTAAGATGATGGACTAGTGCAGGCATAGGCAAACTCTGGCTCTCCCGAAGTTTGGGACTACAATTCCCATCCTCCCTAGCTAACAGGACCTGTGGTCAGGGATGGTGGGACTTGTAGTCCCAAACATCTGGAGGGCTGGAGTTTGCCTATGCCTGGACTGGTGGATTTCTCTATAATAACTGAGGTCAAAGAACTTGGGCTTACTCCAGACCTGAAAAATTCCCTCTGAATCTATTTGAATATAAAAGAATAAGCATCTCCTGGGAAAGAGAAATAAACGTCATCTCAATTCTCTGTTACCTGGTTTTCACAAGGGGGCAGCAGAGATGTGCTGAGAAATAGGAGTTTTGTGGCTTCAGCTGGGAGGCTGGTCACTTTCTCATCAGTTTCCTTTGAAACAAGCATCTATCCTTTCCATTCTCAAGATATCTCCCCCGGTTGCTGTTGCTGTTATGTAGTTTGCCTGTTTGTAGAATGAATAGCTGCATTACGCTGGGTCTGCCTTGGGGGGGGGGAATGTTTGTGTGTTTGTGTGTTTGTGTGTGTGTGTGTGTGTGAAAATAAAAATAAATGTCATCAACAGTGAAGGACAGTATCTAGCAAAAAGCTTAGGAAGGGTTTAATCCACGTGGCCCTCCAGATGAATTGATTTACAATTGCCTTCAGTTCCTGTTGGAATGACTAAAGACCAGGAAAGGATACTTTTAATTAAACATGTGGAGGGTCACATATTCACCTCCACAGGCATATGCTTCATGAAATCTGTTATTCTATTTCCAAACTCTCTGCTGGGAAAGATTCAGTTCAAGTTATCAAAAAATAGCCCACCTGACGCCTAGTAGTCTCACTCTCATTCTGAGAAACTTGAATTGAAATCCTCATGAGTGGGGCACGAGGAAGCTTGATTAAAATATTGGGGGCCCAGGATAAGCCCCGCCCTGCATAATCAATCACATGACATGGTGCATGCACACCATTTGAATGGCAATGCCCATCAACTTTGGGGTTGCCTGGCCTTCTCAAATATTTTGTTGGGGGAGCCAAAGACCAATTGGCCACTAGGAGTTGGCTCCTATGGAGGGGCTTCCTATGGCGAGCATTTTACTGATCTACAAACCACAAAATAAATCCACATGAAAAGCAAGAGGAGGAATATGAGGTTCTGCTAGACTCAAGCTGACAAAGTGCTTTAAATAAAAAGACACATCTTGAATATGCAAATTGGTCCTTGTATTGCATCTTTATTTAAACAGAAGCTTCCTGCTTGCAGTTTAGAAAGCATCATGGAGGTGTCTCTAATTGTATTTCTGTTTCTCTTTGCTTTCCTTAAGCCTGGTAGGTGCTCAGAATGGAATTCCCCTTGCTTCTAAAGGGAAATAATGCAGAGAGCAGAGGGCTTAGAGGTCAAATGGGATCTAGAGGATTCTTCCTAACCTTTAGAAACATCATTTTAGAATTCCTAGTTCTTAACACAGTAGCATTTGCAGCTAAAAGCAATGTTTCCTCACATATTATAGCCAATATGTTGAAGGGAGGATTTAACCAAAATGGAGAGAGTTAGCAAATTTGTATTCAGATATGAAAAATATATCATTTTGTACAGAACGGCAGCCAATATATACCTGAAAAACCCACAGCCATACATTCCCCCCCTCTAATTATAATTTTGAAATATTATTAGAATTCAATGCATATTGTTTCTCATTTCTTTCTACTAGGGTCCCTCTCTGAAATTCAACTGGTTGAGTCTGGTGAGGGAATCAGGAAGCCTGGAGAATCCCTCCATTTGACCTGTACTGTGTCTGGTGACTCTATCACTTCTGGCTATGGTTGGCACTGGGTCTGCCAGCCTCCAGGGAAAGGACTGCAATGGATAGGAAGGGGATATTACAGCAGTTCAAGATGGTACACAGATTATGGTTCAGCCTTCCAGAGCAGGATTTCCATCTCTCTTGATTCATCCAAGAATGCATATCATCTCCAGCTGAACATCCTGACTGTTGCAGATACAGCAATCTATTACTGTGCCAGGGGACACAGTGACTCAGAGCAGTACAAAAAGGAGAAGCATCCTTTCCAACTATAAGGCAGTCAGTTTACTTGTACTGCATGTTCTTCCTCCAAGGAAACTTTTAGTTTTTTTATTCATCAGAAATTCAATATTTGAGGTCTGTCATCCACACACTTGGAATTAACTCTCACTTTCCCTTTCAACCCCATTTTAATGCTCATTAACATCTAGATACATCCAACAATATACAGTGATACCTTGGGTTACATACGCTTCAGGCTACATACGCTTCAGGTTACAGACTCTGCTAACCCAGAAATATTACTTCGTGTTAAGAACTTTGCTTCAGGATGAGAACAGAAATCGTGCAGCAGTGGCACAGCGGCAGCAGGAGGCCCCATTAGCTAAAGTGGTGCTTCAGGTTAAGAACAGTTTCAGGTTAAGACCTCCAGAACGAATTAAGTTCATAACCTGAGGTACCACTATATGTGCAAATACTGATATGACTCTAGAACTGCCATATATTTCTGTCTCAGGAGGATTTTAAATCAGCCCCAATATTTCTTATTGGCCCTCTTCTTTCAGTGTTGGTCCAGCTGCTGTAGCAGCTTAAAGGCTATCATGAAAGGATAGTAAAGCTTTATATAACATGGAAAGACAAGTATGTTTCTTGATAATGTGAAATCAAATTTAGATGGGATACTTTAAATGGGATACTTTTCAGCATACTTTCCTGCCATGATTTAAGTAAGCTGAATCCAACTTGAATTAGATTTGGGGATATAAGTTATTTACATAAAGGTTGAGAAGTTGTTGTTGTTGTTGGGAATGGCTCCCTTTTTAGAAACCTCCAAGAATGAGGTGTTCCTTGAGCTAAACTCCATGGCAGCAGCTGACAGAGCTGCACATTATTGTGCCCAAGAAATGGAAGATGAGTAACACGGTGACTAAGGTTCTTACAAAATCTTCTGTGTTCAGAAGGAAGGGGATACCAGGGGACTAGGAGATGATTACATGAGTCTTTGTCCGGCATTTAAAAAGGTATTTATTTCCCTCTTTTATGAGATAAATAAACCCAAATGTCTATTCATAAATTCTCATTTTATCTGCTAGAAGGTTGGGCCTAGAGACGCCTGTTTTCAATCTGCTTGTGAAAATCATCAGAGATCTCAAAGGAAGGAATATATGATAACAACAAGAAGAGAAAGAAAGTAATAAAGTACTATCCGAATCGAACTGGATAGAACTGTCTAATTAAAGCAGTAATATAAGTGATGCTTGGACTTGTCCGGAGTTTTGGACTCGTGCGAAACTTGATGTATGGGTACCCCCAACAAAATTTAAAATTTGGCTGTATAATTTGGAACTAATGTGATTTGGATAATGTGATGTGATTGGCCTGTTAATAAAAAATATTTTATTTTTTATTTTTTAAAAAGAAGGTTGGGCCTAGAAGTTGCAACTAATGCATTATGTAGTAGTTTGCTCATGCGGGTAGAATCTGAAAGAGTTCCTCTGGTTTGCCAGTTAATTATTGAGC
Source organism: Podarcis erhardii (assembly GCF_964252035.2). Taxonomy (NCBI): domain Eukaryota; kingdom Metazoa; phylum Chordata; class Lepidosauria; order Squamata; family Lacertidae; genus Podarcis; species Podarcis erhardii. Next base: position 6,684,271 of record NC_138502.1, on the reverse strand, counting down.
TTAGAGTAAGGCACTGGTTTTGGAGCTCAAATACTGATACAGCTGGAGATCCCAATACCTCAAACATTATCTCACTCTTTATATACCCATTTAATCACTACACTGTGCTGGTGAGGCTTTCCTGCAGATATCATCTCATCAAGAGGTCCATTCTCTGTAATATAGGAATCAAAACTTTCCTGTGGCAGTGCCTACCCTTTGAAAGTTATTCCCGTATTAGACAGGCAGCACCTATAATGTCTTTTTTGAACTGACTAAAGACCTTACTGTTTCAGCAATCCCTTTAAGTGAAGCGTCTTATTGAAATTGTTTTTTGTATGTATGTTTCTTGTTGATGCTACTATTGTTAGTGCTTTATTGTAAATTACTACTTTGTTTGGTTAATCACTTTGATATATTACATGGAAAATGATTAATAAATTAAATAAACGTGCAAATATTGACAGCACAAAATCATCCAGAAATGTAATATGGGATAAGCAAACATACTGCTGTCTTCAAAAACTAAACTAAAATTGGTTTGTAACCCTAACTCTTAAATCCATCTATGTGGAGTAGAAGGAGAGATATAGATTGGATTGCTCAGAGGCATGACAAGTTCTACAGTAGGTTTCAAACCAATTTCTGAAGGGCAATCCTTATGAACCTTGCGTTGAAGGTTATCTGTTATGCTCTCCTGTGAATTATTCTTTTGTCCTCCAGGGACTGCAAAAGCATAGCAAGCAAGTCTTGACTGCTTTTCCTTTCAATTTGGAGTAAAGAATATGGGCCAGAAAGAATCACACTGAACATAAACCAAGAGACCCATGTTTTATTTATGAAAGATGCTTGCACATCAAACAGAGTATTAGCACATGTCTTCGGCAGCTGAAACTCAGCAGGGCCAGAGCATACAAAAACTATACTCCAATGTGTGACTAGCGGCTACCATTTCAATTGCTCATGGTGTCATTTCACATCCATCCCACCTTGGCTACCCTCACTGCCCAATTTTAAACTTGTGGAGAAAATGAAATGCCTTATCAGTTTTTGGGCTGATCTTCCGAACCTCTTGTGAATTTTCAAAGCTCCTGGTCACAACAGCCTCCAAATCTAAAAAAGAAACAACCCATTTTTCATCTACAAAAACGTCACAGAATGGATGAAGCAATTGTGATTCCTCAAACTTCTTTAGCAGATAAACAAACATTTGCCTTTTTCTCCAAGGTCATAGAACACTGCATCACATCCCCGAATGGCTCATTCAAATGAACAGAATCCATCAACGGACTCAGGCCTGGTGACAGCTATCTGAGGAGATAGCTAATGAGGTGGCTAAGGAGAAGTTGGATGAGCAACAGAAACTATGGGGAGGATGTTGGTCTTTAAACATTTGTGAGTGTGTGTGTTTAGAGAAATAAAAAAAAATACCTTCATTACTGGGGACACACTGAGCCAAACCATTATTCCATCTAGCTTGGTATTTTCTACAGTGACTGGCAGTGATTCTCCAGGTTTTCTGATAAGGGACTTTCACAGCCCTCCCAGGAGGTGACAGGGAATAAACCATCCATGCCAAGCAGATTTCTTCTGAGCTATAGCCCTTCCCTAAACCCTATACTGTTCCTACATAATGGCAGCACAAGAGAAAATCAAAGAGAATCTTTAATTCCTTCTCCTTATAAGGTGCTCCCTGTTGTTCAGCTCTGGCCTCAATATGATGATATAACATTTAGGGACAAAGATGCAGCCCAATAGTCCAGCACTGGAAGCTAAAATGGAGAAGATCTCCACCATCACCATGTATTTCCCTTTGGTGCTCAGGTAGGTTGGGACAAAGGACAGCCAAACACTGCAAAACAGCAACATGCTGAAGGTAATGAACTTGGCTTCATTAAAACTGTCCGGTAATTTGCGGGCTACAAATGCCACAATGAAACTTGCAATGGCCAGGAGGCCCATGTAGCCCAGGACACAGTAAAACATGACAACTGACCCTTCATTACATTGCACAATGGTTTCTTCTGCTACTGAGTCCATATCTAGAGCAGGGAATGGGGGAGAGGTTGTCAACCACAGGATACAAATATTTGCTTGAATAAGGGAGCAGGAAAGAACAATGGAATGCGACAATCCTTTCCCTACCCATTTAGTCATGCTAGACCCTGGCTTTGTAGCTATGAATGCAAGAGAAACCATGATAGTTTTGGCCAACACACAAGAAACAGCCAATGAGAAGATGGTGCCAAAAGTTGGCTGTCGGAGAAGGCAGGTGACTTTACCAGGACGACCGATGAACAACAAAGATGAGAGGAAGCAGAGAAGAAGAGAGATAAGGAGAGTGTAGGTGAGGTTCCGATTGTTGGCTTTGACGATGGGGGTATCTCTGAACTTAATAAAAGCTGATATCACAAAAACTGTGATCAGGGAAAAAGAAACAGCAACTGAGGCCAAACTGAACCCTAAAGGTTCTTCATAAGAAAGAAAGCTCATAGTTTTGGAGAGGCATCCATTTTTGTTCTTATTTGGATACTCATCTTCTTGGCATTTGAAACAGACATCTGTGTCTGAAATATTGAAACAGAACACATTTCAGTGACAGCTCACGTGTTACTCATGAGCAATTATTTACTTTCCATGTGGAGGTTGTTTCTCACATTGACTTGAATTATGTAATTCTAAGTGAACTAATGGTCATATAAAAGACATTTTAATATTTCAATTATTATTTGACAGCATAACTGTCTTAAAACCAAATATACCTTAGATATGGTTTTTGTGTGTGTTTTCAAGGTACTTTAATTATAACTTAATGTAAGTTTTGTTGCATTCAGTGAGACTTACTCCCCAATCAATGCACATAGTATTCGAGCATAATTAGTTTGCAAATGTTATCTTGAAAATATACTGGAAGGCAGTGGAAAAATATTTTACTATCTTCCCAAGCCAGGTTGTGTGATTAAAAAATGCAGATCAGCATTGTAATTTTCCAGTTGTGAATTGATTTGATGCAACAATCTCTGTTAATCATCACTGATGAAGAAGTAATGTACTCCATCACCTACCTGTCCGGTTTGAAATCTTCCCTTCTGGGCATGGAGTACAATCATAGCAGCAAAATTTTTCCCCTTCTTTCCTTTTCTTCTGATGGCCAGGGCGGCAGTAGTCATTACACACAGAAAGAGGCATCCCCTATCCGTAATCAGGAAAGGAGTTTTAGCTGGTAAAATGTTTACACATGCTCTTCAACTGCTGTTCATCAAGCAAAAAACAAAACAAAAAACAAACTGACTGCATTTGAAATTATACCACAACAGACCATTTGGTCGATTTATACAGTATCATCTATGCAGACCTGGATCTTCCCCATCTGTTCCTGGATATATTAATTCTGAACCTGGAACCTTTTCCACGCAAAGCAACCAAGACATAAAACATGTCCAATACGGTACAAATAGGGACAGCCATCTGGTTGCTCCTCAATAAATTTTAGCTTAATGTTGAAAAATACAGAGTTCAATTTCCACCCCCCCCCCCAATGTGCTAGATAGTCAGAACATTCCTCGAATTGTTATGTTAGGTTAGGGTGCATGGGTAGTTTCTGTCACCTGAATGACCCATCTTAAGAATGAAAGGTGCCACCAAAATTCCAAAGATTCCATACCTGCTTAAAGCTTCTGTACCAGTCAATTGAATCTTCATGAATGGTTATTTTCTCCCCTTCCATAGCATCAGGATTGACCTGTCCAATTTTCACTCTAAGATAGGAATTGTTTGGGAAAGTGATTGTGTTCACAATGTCAAAGCCACTTGCCATTTCCCTTTTATCATTAAAAGACACTGTTTCACCAGCTGAATTGTTAAAGGAAATGTCTTGGAGAATTGTGTCAAGCTAATTGAAAGAGAAAATGACACAAATGGACTGAGAGTATATTTTTAATGTACACAGGCAATCTCTGATTTGTGCATTCTGGGTCATCGCACACTTCTGTGAAATCATTTGCAATTGAAAGAAGCCTTCAAAAGCCTGCAAACACCTTGCTCGGCCCCCACTCTGCCCCTGCCCCACCTTTTTGTGATATTTTTTATTTTGTTTTGGGGTCACTTCTGGGTTTTCTGCTGTGTGCATGTGTGCAATCACGCACATATTGGTCATATCTAAAATGGGGGTTGCCTGTATTAAAAATGAACTGTTTTGACATAATAGATGCAAAATCCTCCATGCAGTGGTAGAAAACAAAAATATATGTTGAATTTCAATATAGAAGATAAATTTGTGAATCTGCAAATCTTAGAGCGATGTGCAACACTAGTTATACTTAGCGTAGATCCAATGAAATTCATGACCTTATGATAAACAATTTTATTTCATCATTTCTGGGTGAAATGAGTAGGATTTACCTGCCAAGCTTGCAGATCCTGAAATTCAACAGGTTTACTACCCACCATTGTTCTGTGCTTGGATCTTGATGAGTAAATTGCATGCAAAGCATGAGCCACGGCATAGACAGCATTGTAGATGCTGTAACTCTCACCAGTCACATCCATTTCAAACACAGGCCTAGGAAGGCTCTGAAATTTCTCATCCCCAGTACACATTCCATCTAGCATTTCAGGCATACTGGGGTTTGAAAATGAACAATCAAATGCTTGCTCCCATAAGTCTTTGAGAAAGCCATCCCCTTGTATCACACCAGGCCTTGTGTTCTGAAGAAATTCATTGAATCCTGGAAGATCTTTGGAGTGAATTGTGAAAGAAATAGCACCTTGGAACAGCTCGAAATCCCAGGTCCTCTGAACACTTGCTGAAACAAAATCCACCTGGGATGTCATAATCCACACCTTTGAAAAGGTTGTGCTTCCCTTCTTTGAAGGATCTCCGAGAAAAATAACAGTTCTGAGCCATGCTATTGTCAAAGCCTCTCCACTGATGATAAATGCATTGACTTTATCATCTGTAAAATGTTCAAAAATACTAGAGAATTTATCCGAAACTTCCTCCAGTTTGTCCCAATGAGCTTCTCGTGGTATACTTTGTGTGAATGCTGAACAGATGCCATTCAGTGAGAGCAATGTGTCTACTATCTGAAAGAAACGTTCTCCCATTTCACCAGCCACAGCAAAGAGCCCAACCCATGTCCACCTGAAATGCTGAAGAAGCTTGATAATCCCAATATATTGATGAGATTCATTTTGGACCATACGGTAAAAGGAAGGGACTTGATGTTCATCACTCTCCTCTGGAGGAAAGGAGCCATACGTGAGCTAAAAGGAAATGTTCATATATTTTAGAGAGGTATTATAAGTTTCCTTGCAAAATGCTATTGATTCAACAAATATTTGATGAAGTGATGTGTAAGTTCACTGCAGTTGAATCCATGAACTGTTCCAGCTGTGTGGGAGAATCTATCTGGCTAGTAGGCCAGATCAGATCTCTCCTACTTCTTCTGAGCCAAATCTGACAGGTGGGCATAGCCATCATGTGATGATTGATGAGACTTCAAAGCAGTATGCAGGTATTGCTTTGAAGCACCACTGATCAGCAGGCTTGCAATTGGCACTTATCAGCTGAAGGACAGTGACTTCAAGCCTGCTTTCTTCCAGGGCCACCTGAGCTCAGAACTTGTTTGATGCCTGTCCTAAGAATATGAGGAGGCCACCTGAATCAGAAAAAAGCCCAACTAGCCCAGAAAACAGTTCTCACAGTGACCAACTACATGCCTTTGGGAAGCCCAGAAGGGGCTTTGCAGTGTCTTAGTGGAGTGTGGGTGGGTGTGGGTGTGAAAGTGTGGGTGGGTGGGTGTTGTGTACATCAAGGCAATATTGGATGGTGGCCATGCCCCTAGATCTGACTGCGGCTCCCTACCTACCTCGGTGGTGGATGGCCAATATTAATGCTCAGAGTAGGGACAGAAGAATCCATCAGTGTTGGTATCTCTCAGTGCCTCATTTCTCCAATCTTAAATTCAGCTCTCCCAATTTACACGCATTTGCATTTTTTAAATATATATATATATATCAAAAAGTCATTGTGAGCATTTGTTAGTATTTAAATGCACAATTCTTCTAAAACACCCAGTTTTGTTTGTGGTTTGCCTTGCATATATGTTTTGATACAATGCAATATTGGATATTATTTTATTTATGAACAGCTTCCTATGAAACACTGGAAAGCAATTTAACAATAAAAAGCATGTATTTGTGTTTCAGGGGATTATATGGGGGCTGTATCCACAGTTTCCTTTTCTCAAAATTCTAAGATATAAGATATATATGATATAATGCTGGATTAAGACCGCCCACACTGTGAAACTGATTTTCCAGGTGGCATGCAATGCCATCTGGAATGGGTTGACCATCTTGTACCCAGATAAGGGAAACATAAACTCACAGAAATTAAGTCAATACATTCCATCTTTATTTGAATGGCAAATGCATAATTTGTGGGGGAAACCCATGTTCCCACTCGTAGATCCTACCTGTGGAATATTGTAGTGATCAAGGATCTCTGCCATACGGAAGGAGATATCAACGCTAAGTCCCCCAATGATGGATATCAGATTTTTCTGCAAGTCACATTTGTAGTTGGGGACAAATCTATGTGATTTGAAGAGCAGATCCAGAGTGGTCCTGTATGTTATTCTCTCATCAAAGTAGCTGTCATAGATATGGAACCCAAGTGTGACATTGGGCAAGATCTTGAGGCTTTCATGTATTTCCTTCACAGCAAATGCCAAAGCCAGATTGTGCTGGTAGAACTTTGTCATTACACTGCAAAAAAAGAATTCAGTTACAATTTCAGATAAGAATTCTTCAATTAGTTCCAATGGGTGAGGTAGGGTTTACTTCTGAGTAGATGCATATAGGCGTGCACTATGATTCTTCAAAATGAGAACCCCCTGAAATCAGTGAGAAAAGTTGGTCATGATGGGAAGCTGAACTTACTCAGTGCTACCCTATATAATCCTACAGGGAAGACAGTGCTTTTTTTCTATAAAAAATTTTTTTAGGGATACTCTCATTTTCCTACTCATACTGAGGCCAAACTTAGATTCACAAAATGTTTAGGATTATGCGTGCCCCTGCATCCCCTGCAGAAAAAGGCACTGTTGGAAGTGAATCCCTCTGAGTTTTATGGATCATACTCCCGGTTATAGGATTGCAGTTTTAGTTTGAATCCAGCCACCAGCTTTTATGAAGTCTGAATAGCCTTTCCTAGTTTTGTTAAATTGGGGAATCAGGTATGACAATGGTGGGAAATGTTTTCTTCTCTGATATTCAGTACACTCATCTTCTTTTATTTCCCACTTTCTACAAATTTTCTGTTCTGAACCTGATAGCTGAATGAACTAAGCCACTGACCCCCCACATTCCCCCACCTGTGACCATTTGATAATTGCTGAGGGTCCTGGCAGACCACTTAATGATGTTTCTGCTTGTTGTATCTATTGTAATAGGAAACACTGGCCTGTGAGCACTCCAGTTGGAGAGCATCCTTTACCATGTCATGGGTTTTGAAGATGCTTGGACTCAGAACGAAAGGGAGAAATGTGCTAAGAGGAAGGCACACTTGGCAAACCCTCACCATGATTAACTCCCACCCAGAAACATACATCTACACTGTGGAAGGATGTGTGAATCCAGAATTGGCCTCCACAGTCACTTATGGACTCAACAGTGTTCATGGAAGATAATCTTACTCAGCTACGAGTGATTGCCAAACAATGTTTAGTGCTAGGTGCTGTATGATTTTTATTTGCATTTTTACAGACACGCTATGGACAGCATTGTTCTTGTTGTTGCTTCTGCTGCTAAAATCAGTATACAACTCTTCATCTGTAGATCTCTGGGTGGTTCACAGCATAAAATTATAAGGTATAAAACAGAAAATACATGATGTGCAGCCACAGTTGGGGAACCCCTAATCTAAGCTCCTCAAACATGTTCTTATTTCTGTAAAGCTATACATCCATAAGCAAGCCACGTGTCCCCAGAACATTATACTATAATACAGGGAATCATTTAGAATTTTGTTGCTAAGCCAGGTTTCAGTGATTTGGGTAACCTGAGGTTAGTGTTCAGGAAAGACAGGAGAATATATCTTGCTCCATATCCATATCATAGCTGCCAACTTTTCCCTTTTCTTGCGAGGAATCCTATACGGAATAAGGGAATTTCCTTTAAAAAAGGGGGAAACGTTGACAGCTATGATCCATATGTTGCTTTCCAAAATAAAATAAAAAGAATTTCATTGTTGCACAACAAGATCCACATTTATTTCCTGTAAAACTTAGAAAAAAGTGATTGAGAAAGTCGAGTACCCCTGGGACAGACTGACCCTACATGGACTTTCTGTCAATTGTTTAGATGAATGTCTGTGAACTGGCGAGGCTCAGAAGGTGCATTGGAGAGGAAGGGGCAAGATTCTTACTATGGAAACTCAAACATATTCTGCGAAGGGTGTTCCGTGAAGTCCACCTCATAGAATACATAATACATCTGAGAAATAATCCCACCAATGAGGAGGTCACCTGGCTGATACTTCTCATGTGGAACAGGGAAAGGATCGTTTCTAGGGCACCTGAGAGTATTTGCTTTAGACACAGCAGGAGTGAGGAGAAGCAGCAACGATAATGGCCACAACATCCTAGCATCAAAGCTAGTTCTCTCTAAATGCAAACTCTCCTGTGTCCATCCATAATAGCTGCTTGGCTAAAGCAGCCTGCAGTGGATGTTGCCTGGCTCTGCAAAAACAACCCTGGAAAAGGCTTTGCAATACTTATTCTTAAAATCAAAGGGTAGCAAATAAATGCCTTGAACGCTAGCTGGGTTTTTCCAAAATTCCAATTTGAGTTCTCTCCAATGATATTAAATGGCTGTGTGGGTCTGAAATCCAAGTGACAGAGTCCCTCCTGCCTCTTTCCTGTACTCTCAATGCTCTAAAGTCCAAGGGGGGATATTTTTAAGCACTTCCAGGCTTACTTATGGTGGCACCTAGAAAATGTTTAGATCTTTTGGCCAGGTGAACTAATTACAGAGCTTGGGATAATTGCACGGGAAGATAATTACTTCAGTCTGAGTTTTGGCTCTGCATAGCAATTTTGCTCCCCGCCCCTCCACATCGGACCACAAGTCTCTTCTACTCTTTTGTGACAGAAAAAGTTATCCATGGTAAGCAAACAGCAGGAGGAGACCTGTGCCTTTGGGGATACAAAGCATGAGAGACAACTCTTGAAAAAAGTCCACTACTGAACTCCAGTTTTTCTAGGTTCCTAAAGTCAACATTTATCCATACAATGCAACTGTAGCTAAATTTTTGAGTAGAATATATTAGAGGAGAGGTGAACCTTAATCTAATTCAAAACAGTGCCTAGGATTTGGTATGAGATGGGACAGTGTTGCATTTTTTAACTGTTGTTGTTTTGATTTGTGGCTACCTGAGTACTCTTTATTAAAGGGCAGCACATATATACAATTTAAATGAACGAATAAACAAATAAATAAAATGAAGCAATGTTGAACCCTCATGAGATTAAATTCAGCACATATGTCCATGGGAAATTGTCCAGAAAGACTGACATGGTAATTGCAAAATAAATAAAATAGAATATGTGGTGTAGCCAGTGTGGTGTAGTGGTTAAGAGCGATAGACTTGTAATCTGGGGAACCGGGTTCGCTTCCCTGCTCCTCCACATGCAGCTGCTGGGTGAGCTTGGGCCAGTCACACTTCTCTGAAGTCTCTCAGCCCCACTCACCTCACAGAGTGTTTGTTGTGGGGGAGGAAGGGAAAGGAGAATGTTAGTCGCTTTGAGACTCCCTAGGGTAGTGATAAAGCGGAATATCAAATCCAAACTCTTCTTAGTTAAGAGGAGGCTGGAGGGAAGAGTTAATCTGTATGCTCATCTGTGGGGTCTTTCATCTGTTTACCAGATGTTGCTTATGTGAAAATTCATGAATGTAGAACCTTTGGCTCTCCAGATTTTTCTGAACCATGACTCCCATTATCTTCATAATTGGCCATATTTGCTATGGCTGATGGGAGTTGTAGTTCAACAACATCTGGAAGGCTAAAGGTTCCGCACTCCCATTGCAATGGATGTGTCCAAGCAAACAGGCAGGGATGAGAGTGCTAAAGTCCACCAGTCCCTTCTACTAGGTCAATGATCATTACTCTCCATGGGTTGTAGGGCAAATTCTGAATTGGGTGCTTAATCTATTCTTAGAAAATCTCCATTTGTTATAGAAGATTCCTACTTTTGACTTTGCACTTTGACTTATGGAGAGCAACAGGAAACACAATGCTAGGGTGCAGATTTTAAAACTTACCCCTGCTCACCTAATTTTTTTCCCATGCAAGAAGCATGCTCTGATAAGGATAAGTCAAATGCACAAAGATTAGACTTTGCCTGCTCTTTCTGAAACATTTGTTCTTCTTTGCAGGATCCTTATATGTCTCCCTGTCACTCACTCATTCATTCATTCATTCATTCATTCATTCATTCAATACTTCCCAGCACATTTTCCTATTAACTTCCTTAATATTTAAAAGTTGATGTGTTGTGCTAGGGCTAGAGTCAGGGACATTCCCTGCTCCAATGACCACATTGCCCACCCACCCCTGCCGTGGGCCAAATTTTCATAGGTAGATTGGGCCATCAACCTTTTAGTCACCTGGTGTCACAATTACATTAGGTGATGTGTCTCTTCCCCTTTGCCTCAATTTAACTAGCAATCTCAGTGGAACATGAAGCAAGCCGTGCCTCCGTTAACAATCAACTATTTGGTTGTGGGAGACATTCCTCCATCAAACTAACAATTCGGAACTCAAATTAAGATCCTGGTTTCTCTTCTGAAGCCATATCAGTAAACACGTCACACTTGATATCACATAGGGTATATGTGGGTGTGCTATGTCTGGAATGGCCTGACAGTTGGAACACCTGGTAGGAAAAACATTGTGAATGTTCCCCATCACTGTGCTTGGTAAAAGAGAATTATTATTATTATTATTATTATTATTATTATTATTATTATTAAATTTAAACTTGGGTTTGAATTCTTCCCACAAGAGTAAGACTCTGGAAGTAATTCATAGTAACCACCTCTATAGTAAATCTCTGAATATATAACAAAAGGATAAGATAAAAAACAAAGGTATTGTTCAGTTCTTTCTCATTATTTGCTCCCTATCTTTTAGCTCAGGCCTCAGCACAATGATGTAAAATTTGGGAGGAAATATTCAGTTACATTATGTAATGAGCCTCCTCCTCTGCTCTCAATTTAAGTAGCGGTTTCAATGCAACATGAAGAAAACAGTGCTGCTATTACCCACCAATTACTTGGTGGGGGAACTTTTCTCCAGAAAACTAACAACTGGGAACTCAGTTTAAAATCCTGATTCTTTTGCAGATGACACATTGGTTCTTGTCCTACACTTGATGGCACATACAATGTCAAGTGTGGTGCAAGTGGACATGGTTTGTGTGGGATGTCCTGAAAATTGGATCACCTGCTGGGCAAAATTTGGGAAGGTTCCTCACCCATGTGCTAGTGTGACAGAACACTTTAACAGTAAAAAAAAATCTAAATATACAAGTATGTCTTTGAATGGCATCCTCAAAACAGTGACACTGTGGACTCAATCACAGTAACTACCTCTATCATAAATCCCTGAATAATAATAAAAAAGATAAAAACGAAGGTATTGTTCACTTCTTTCTCATTATTTGCTGTCTATTGTTCAGCTCAGGCCTCAGGACAATGATGTAAAATTTAGGGGCAAAGATGCAGCCCAACAATCCAGCACTGGAGGACAAGATGGAGAAGATCTCCACCACCACCATGGATTTCCCTTTGGTGCTCAGATAGGTTGGCACAAAAGAAAGCCAAACACTGCAAAACAGCAACATGCTGAAGGTTATGAATTTGGCTTCATTGAAACTGTCCGGTAATTTGCGAGCTGCAAATGCCACAATGAAGCTGGCAATGGCCAGGAGGCCCATGTAGCCCAAGACACAGTAAAACATGGTCACTGAGCCTTCATTACACTGCACAATGGTTTCTTCTGCTACTGAGTCCATGTCTAGTTGGGGGAATGGGGGAGAAGTCATCAACCATACAGCACAAATACTTGCTTGAGTAAGAGAGCAGGAAAAGACAATGGCATAGGCCAGACGTTTCCCTACCCACATCCTCATACTAGACCCTGGCTTGCTAGCCATGAACACTATAACTACAGTGACAGTCTTTGCCAACACACATGAAACAGCCAATGAGAAGACGGTGCCAAACATTGGTTGGCGTAGAAGGCAGGTCACTTTCCCAGGGTGTCCGATGAACAGAAATGATGAGAGGAAGCAGAGTAGAAGGGCAATGAGGAGAGCATAGGTGAGAACCCGATTGTTGGCTTTCACAATGGGAGTATCTTTGTATTTAATAAAAGTTCTTATCACTAAAGTTGAGAGTATTGAAAAGGAAAGAGCAAGGGAGGCCAAGCTCATTCCTAAAGGTTCCTCAAAAGAAAGAAAGCTGATTGTTTTTTTGATGCATCCATTTTTGTTCGTGTTTGGATATTGATCTGCTGGGCATCTGACACAGTCATCCATATCTGAAAAAGAGGATAAGGCCAAATTTCAGCAACATTTCATGTGTGTTCTTCGCTTTCATTGATTAGATCCTTCTAATTTTACAGGAGCTGATGATCATATAACATTATTTGAATTATCCTTTGAGTATTCTGCTGAATAAGGGACGCAGGTGGTGATGTGGGTTAAACCACAGAGCCTAGGGCTTACCAATCAGAAGGTCAATGTTTTGAATCCGCATGATGGGGTGAGCTCCCGTTGCTCAGTCCCTGCTCCTGCCAACCTAGCAGTTTGAAAGCACGAAGTGTAAGTAGATAAATAGGTACTCCTCTGGCGGGAGGGTAAACGGTGTTTCCGTGTGCTGCTCTGGTTTGCCAGAAGTGGCTTAGTCATGCTGGCCACATGACCCAGAAGCTGTCCGCTGGCTCCCTCAGCCAATAAAGCGAGATGAGCGCCGCACCCCCAGAGTCGTCTGCAACTGGACCTAATTACCCTTACCTTATTCTGTTGAATCTATCATATTTTTGTTTATGCCATTTAAACTGCCACTCTAAGCATTCTGCGCAAGGAGGTCTTATTCCAATAGAATCAATACAGTGGTGGGGACAGAGCACTGGGCATCAGGGGGCTCTTTGTGTTGCTGGGGAGACAAGAAGGGGCCTGGTAGAGCACAGAATGAAAGCATGCCCAGAACTCAAATGAAGCTGGCCTTACCTAAGCTAATATTATGGTTACTTAGTGGGATTCTTCATACTTGTCCTGAGACACACCAGTGTCCAACCCTGGTAAACTTCCAAGAGTATTGTGTGTATGTAACCCATTGAGTGCAGTTTGAACAGCAGGTGCTCATTCGAATGATAACCTTCTATCGACCCTAATTCAGAGGTTGGCAGCCTAAGGCCTGCGGGCCAGTTCTGGCCCAAATGGGTTCTGGATCCGGCTCGTGGAAGGTCCAGAAATTGGCACATGGGCTGTACCATTTTTTTCTCTGGAAATTGCTTCTGTGCACATCCGTGGTGCCAGAAATCGCGTCTGCGCATGTCTGCGCCCCCGGAAATCGCTTCTGTGCATGGCCAAGCTTGCGGACAATCTCCATGAGAGTGATCTGGCCCATGCCTGGTAAGTCTTGTTGACCCCTGCCCTAATGCTTTTGCCACCCCTGCCTATCTGTGCAATAATGAATAAAAGTCTGGCCTAATTTCACCCAACATGGATGTCTGCTATGTTTAATTGCAGTCATACACAGAAGCCCCACTCATTTGAGATGTGTGGGCAGCACTTTTAAATCTATGTGCATTGTTTTGCACAAGGCTTATTTATGTTTTAATATTTCCTTCAAAGCAGAAAAATATTAGCAAACTACTCCAAGCAGGATAGTGTGGTTACAAGTAAAACATAGCATTCAAATAGATCCAACACAATAATCTTTACAAATAGTGAACAATGAAAAACGTCATATACCATTTTGGTTGGAAATCTTCCCTTCTGGACATGGAGTACAATCATAGCAGCAAAACCTCTGCCCTTCCTTCGTTTTCTTCTGATTACCTGGGCGGCAGTAGTCATTACACAGAGAAATGGGCACCCCCTATCCAGAAACAGAAGAAATCTCATAAGGGAGACATATTTATTGAAAAATGTGTTCACTCACTGCAATTGAAATAAGAAATGAACCTTTCATCTCCCCCAAAATTGCCCTAGAAAGCTGCTTCTTATAAAGCATAGCCATTGCCTCACTTTTTTTATGTTTGGAAACACAAAAAAGAGGCAAGAGACAAGACATGGATTCCATCAGGGCCACTTTATTAACTGTAACTTTAGGAATTGATAAATAGCAAAGGGGGAAATGTCTAAATCTTCTATCAGGCTCCTAAACATGCCATGATTAGGTGAGGTCTTCCTTATTCACAGCACCATTGAGTCCCACAAGTCCAAGTTAATGACACAGGTTTATGTCACAAAGTCACACATACTTTGCCACATGTTTCACAGAGTCCTGTGATGAGTCACAACAACCAGAATTCACATTTGCGTGTTGAGTCCCACAATGCCACCCACCAAAAAATTCACACTTCACACATGATTTTTTGTTTAAGGTTTTTTGGCATAATTTTGGACACAACTTTATTAAAATACAAAAAATGTGAGTGGTTGCTTAGGCATTGGTTATGACTATCTGTCCTTGCCCTCAGGGACAGAGCTGGCCCTTCCGGATTCCAGCGGAAGCCAGCGTGGGAAACAAGTATTGGGTGAGAAAATGGAGCCGGGCCACAGTCTCTCACTTCTCACCCTCATGTTCCGGTGGGGCTTGCACGGCCCAAGTCCGACTCCGGGGACAAGGACGAAAAGAATGGCAAGCCCCTGGATTCCTTTAACGGAATTCCCTTCGCATCATTTGGAGGGATAGGCACTTACCCCTCCAAGCACCAATTTAACCAATGCCTAACCACCAACCTTACAAGTTGTGACGATTTGCTACGCAGTAGGCAAAAACCAAATGGCACCAGCCAATCAGCCAGATGGCAAAATTCCTACCAGGCCCCCACACCAAAGCGAACGACCCCATGACAGGCATAGCAAGGTCAAGCGATATGAAAAAACCACCCTATAAAAGGGAGGGAGGGCGGGTGATCCGGTGCAAAAATGGCCAAGAGGACGTCCTACGTCTGGCCCCTGTATTTAAAGACTCTGGCCCCTCCTCCAAATTGGCAACAATCAAAACTCCCCAGCAACCCAAAGTTAACCACTTAAAGGCTTGGGTTCCTCACCAAATTTGCCTAGTCACTGCAAGGTGGCCTGTTTCCCCAACCGCAACACGTGCTCTCTGTTATGGAGAACACGCCTTGTGCAACTTAGGCAAAGGAGAAGGGAAGCTGGTTGAAGTCACTTTAGATCCAATGTGGGCTTCTAACCAGCAACAGAACACATCCACAAATGAAGCCAGAAGAAGCTACATTACTTTTCCGTGTATAAGACTATGTTTTTTTACTCTAAAATAAGGTTCAAAATTGTGGCTCATCTTATACACAGATAGTATCTCCCCCCATTTCCTTAAATCGGAGTCCCCCAAATTAGGGTTCGTCTTATACATGGGGGCATCTTATAGCCACAAAAATACAGCAATTGAGAGCCTTTTGGCCCCTCCCAAATGTGGTTCAGATTGGGAAGTAATACTGGCTCTTTAGGAATATCTCAAAGGTTGGGGTTTTGTCAGCCCTTTTTAGACATGAAAATACTTTAATATGGAACCCTCAATTTAGCCATGGACCCGTTTCAGTTGAAGCAGAAACCACCCATATTTGCACCATGAGAATATTTTATCTGAATCATCCTAAGCTCTGCCATACCTACAGCAAACAAAGCATAATAAATATTATTAAAACTTCAACTAAGAATAGGGAAAATAAAGCTCAGTGCACTCTTGCATCCATCTAGGTTTCCCACCTATTCCCATGAAGACATCAAAGAGAGAAGTAGTGCTTATCTCAAAAGTGCATTGGCTCAAAGGGATACCCAGATTCCAAACCTGGTTAAAACCTTTGTTCCATATAATCAGGTCCTCATGAATGATGAATTCTTTTCTACTGGGAGCCCTGGGATCCACCCATCCAACCTTCACTCGAAGGAAAGACTTGTTTGGGAAGGTGACCGTGTTCATGATGTCAAATCCACCTCCCATTTCTCCTTCATTAGTAAAGGACACTGTTTCTCCAGCTGAGTTGTTAAATGAAATTTCAGGAAGAAAATGGTGCAGCTAATTGAAAAAGAAAGATGAAGAGGAACATAATGGAGGTATTGAACAAAATGCCATGATTCACAAAGATCTTTCTTTATAAGCATTAGTTATGGAGCTTCACTTTAACTAGATCAAGTATAAAAATTACCTGTTTTGACACAGCAGATGGGGACTTCTGGGGAAGGAAGATGGTGGACTGATGCCTTTTGTCGGCAAGTGATTTATCATACCTTTGAGATACAATTCGGCTATCAAATGCACTCTGAAATATCCATTTTCTACATCAGGAGGCTGAGAAGCTGTCAGCTCCTGGGAACCCAGACAGGGCTGATAGACTTAAGAGCAGATGGCCCAATATATTGCATAGGGCCCTCAAAAGTCTCCCTTTCTCTGAGATGATTACAATGCATGACTGAGAGAAGCTTGTCCACTGATGCAAATTTCCATCTGGTGTATGAGCTATTTCCTGGCTTGAAGAAGTGAATTAATCTGATACATTTGTGCTCAAAGATTTGTAAAGTATTGCCTAACAGAAAGTAGATCAGATGGATATCTTTCTTGAGTGAATATTTTAATTTTTTTTTCTTTTATGTTACTGACAAACAGAAAATCAGAAGTCCTTTTATTTTAAATCTTTTTTTTCCTATTTCGTCATCTTCTTCTCTCCTTTTTTTGGTTTTCCTTTGGTGCTTTCTCTCTGTTATTGTTTTTATTTAGATTATTTTCTCCCATCTTATTGCATTATTTAAAAAACTTTAATAGAATCATATTAAAAAGACAAAAAGAGGGAGAAAGACAGTAGATGGAAGATTTCATATGCATTCAGTAAAAAAAATAAGATAAAAGTATGGAAGGAAATGTTAAAACAAATAATAATAATAATAATAATAATAATAATAATAATAATAATAAATTATTTATACCCTGCCCACTCTGGGAGGCTTCCAACAAAATATTAAAAATGCAATAAAATATCAGACATTAAAAACATCCCTAAACAGGGCTGCCTTCAGAAGTCTCCTAAAAGTCAGGTAGTTGTTTATTTCCTTGACATCTGATGGGAGGGTGTTCCACAGAAGTATTACTTTTGCAAGAAAATTGCAATGAAATATTTTTGTATTACCTGCCAAGGCTGTAGATATTGAAGTTTTAATCTTTCACTGCTCCTCATTACTCTCTGCTTGGATCCAGACAAGTAAATGGCATTCAAAGCATGAGCCACCACATAAACAGCATTGTAGATACTGTAACTATGGCCAGATAGCTCCATTTCAAACAGAGACCTTGGAAGACTGTCCAGGCTCTCCTCCCCAGTACACACTTCCTTGGTGTTCATTGGCACATCAAGATTTGGAAATATACAATCAAATGCTTGCTCCCAGAAGACTTTGAAGAAACTGCTCTGGGTCCAGGAAGGGTTTATGCTTTGAAGAAATTCCCTGAATACTAGTAGATTTTGTGAATGAACTGTAAACAATATGGCACCTTGGAAGGGCTGAAAATCCAAAAACTTATTGAATCCTGTTAATATGAAATCAGTCTGAGCTGTCAAGATCCACACCTTTTTAAATGCTATGGTTTCCTTATTTGTTGGGTCTCTCAAAAACACAAGACCTCTCAGTGCTATAATTGTCAGGGATTCTCCATAGACGATAAAGGTAGTGACTTTATTATCTGTGAACACTGCATTCATATTTAATGCTACATCATACATTTCATCCAGGTTATCAAGATGGATTTGATGTGGGATTCTTTGTGTAAAGGCTGAACAAATTCCATTTTGAGAAAGCAATGGCTGGAATTTCTTAATGAAATATTCACCACTGTTATCATTAGGAGCAAAGAGCCCAACCCATGTCCAACCAAAGTGCTTAAGCAAACTGATAATCCCCGTGTACTGGTGGGCTTCATTGGGCACCATGCGATAAAAGGGCAGGAATTGAGTTCTGTCACTCTCCTTCGGAGGAAAGGAACCATATGCCAGCTAAGAAAAATTGTACAGGTGTTATGCAGTTATGTTAAAATAATTCATCCTGTACCATGTGACTTTCCATAGTGGATGGAAGAATAAAATCTCTGTGCAACCCTACACATAGCTTACCTGGGGAATTTTGTAGAGTTCTAATATGTCTACCATATGGAAGGAAGTATCAGAGCCAAGTCCCCCAATGATGGCTATGAGGGTTTTCTGCGTGTCACATTTGTAGTTGGGGATGAATCTACCCATTTTGAAGAGGAGGTCGAGTGTAGTGCGGTAGGTCATCCTTGCATCAAAATAGCTGTCATGGATGTGGAAGCCAAATGTGACATTGTGCAAGATGTTGGGATTCTCATTCATTTCTTTCACAGCAAATGCCAAGGCAAGTACATGTTGGTAGAATTTTGTCACCATGCTGCAAATAAAGTAAATGATTTATGAAAATGAATATAGTGTAATACAGTAGTACCTTGGGTTACAGATGCTTCAGGTTACAGACTCCGCTAACCCAGAAAGAGTACCTCTGGTTAATAACTTTTCCTCAGGATGAGAACAGAAATTGCGCCGCGGTGGTAGCAGGACGCCCCATTAGCTAAATTGGTACCTCAGGTTAAGAACAGTTTGAGGTTAAGAATGGACCTCTAGAACGAATTAAGTTCTTAACCAGAGGTACTACTGTATATATCTTATATACCTAACAATTTATATGCTTATATATAAGTTACCTCATATACTTATTCTTTTTCACCATTCTCCTCCTCAATATCTGTACTGCAGAGGAATTGAAAAGACACTTTGTGTGAATTAAAAATAATAATAATGAAGTCACTTCCTGTACCCCTTTGGAAAACGAAAAAGGAAATGTGATACGGAGGAATATTAAGGGCATGTAAGATTCTTACTATGGAACATCGAACAGGTTCAGTGTTGGGTGTTCCCTGAAGAAAACTTCATAGAAAATATAATAGATATGAGAAACTATGCCACCAATGATGAGATCACCTGGCTGGTACCACTCATGCGGAACAGGAATAGGATCATTCACAGGACACCTCATAGTATTAGAGGTATCAGAAACGAGAGGTATGAGAAAGAGCAACACCAACAGTAGGAACATCCTTGCAGTCAGGCTTCCTTCTAAACAGAGACTCTCTTGCGTTCATCCATCCTAGCTGCCTATGAAAAGGCTAGATTGGATGAGGCATGGCTAAATTAACCCAGCCCTGTAATAGAAAATGTGCTGCATTTAATCAACATGTAACAAATCCATTCTATGATTACAATAAGTGCTTTGAACATCAGAAATTTAATTGCTAGAACCCTGACTGCCTTTGGCCCCTACCCCAGGTCTCAGTACACAGGGTTAGTTGTTATCGTTTTCAAGCTTGATTGTTGTTTTCTAGCTGTTTCTGGGAAGCATCTGGAGGTTTGATCTGGTGAAGAAATTGCCCTGATTTGGGTAATTGCTGGGTACAATTCTGAATGACTTCATCAGGGTTTTCATTCTGAGTAGCTCTTTTGCTTTTTTTTTAACTCCTTAGAGGCAGAAAAATGATCAAATGAGTTTTCCATGGGAAGCTGACAACAGGAAACTCAGAGTGAAGTTATTGGGTGAATAGCAGTGTAAAATTTTGAGATAAAGGACACACCCCAACTCCATTTCTTTCCAAAGGAATGGAAGCGAACTCCTTGATATACACTATAGCTAAAGTTTAATAAAGTGAGTCTTGACTCACTTGCAGGAACCCACCATTTTTTTCCTATGCTGGGGAAAAATTACATTTTCGTAGCACTTACATGGGAATTTAAGGAAGGAGGATTCCCCATCATGATCATCAAATTGCCACTCCCCCCCACACACATATTTACCCTGCTGCAGAGGGTAGGACCCATGTCAATGGATTCAAATTATAAGAAAGGAGATTCTAACTCTAGGGTTGCCATATTTCAAAAAGTAAAAATCCAGACACAAAAAGTTCTTGAGCTTTTTTAGGGAAATCACCAGTTGGCCCCTCTGCTGCCTCTGAGGAACCCATGCACAATTTCTTATTTTTTTATTTTAAACCCAAAATCCAGGACATTTGCTTTAAAATGTAAATTCTGCCCGGATGGGCATGTAGGAAGTATGGCAACCCTAAACCAAATATCAGGCAGAATGTTCAGACAGAAAGAGCTGTTTGAAGGTGGAACAGATTCCCATGAGAGGCAAAGGGTTTCACTGAAGCATTTTAATGAAAAGTTGGATGTTCAGCTTTCAGGGACTCTCCTGTATGTGAGTGTCTGAGGGCCCTGCTCCTTTCTGCCACTCACCATCTGGCCTGGGGCGGGGCCTGAGGCCTCACAGGGACTGCTGGACTCTGCTGCCCAGGAGGACTCTCCTGTATGTGAGTGTCTGAGGGCCCTGCTCCTTCCTGCCACTCACCATCTGGCCTGGGGCGGGGCCTGAAGCCTCATAAAGGACTGCTGGACTCTGCTGCCCAGGAGGACTCTCCTGTATGTGAGTGGCTGAGGGCCCTGCTCCTTCTTGCCACCTACCACCTGGCCCAGGGCAGGGCCTGATGGGCCTCACTAGGACAGTTGCTGTTCTGCTGGAGGGGTGCAGAGTGCTTTTAAAATGTTTTAAAAATTTTATTTTGAATTTTTTGTATGTGGGGTGGGGGGTGGGGGGTGGATGTTTATTGGGCCTGGGAATTTGTTTGATTTTATGTTTTTGTAATTTTTGTAATTTTTATTGTTTTTTGTTTGTATTGTTTTATTTGTGTTGTTTTTGTTGTTGATGTTTTTTTTTTTAAAAAAAAAAGGGGGTTATTTTGTTCTTAAGGGGAGGGGTCAGGGCTGCCGGGGAGTGGGCCCCAGCCCACAAAATGGCTGGGATATGTTTCACAGGGGGGAATGCACTGGGACAACCGATCTCAGTGATCATGGGTAGGAGGAGGAGTTACGCTAAGACCAGACCATGTCATTACAGAGGGGGCAGGTTTAGTCGTTGTCTGAGGACTATCCCTGCCTCCGGGTCTGGCCCTGACCGGATGAATACTAGAATCAGCAAGGGATACCCTCATGACCTGAAAGTGTTGCTGTGCAATGCCAGGTCAATGATTCATAAGACCACTGCCATCCATGACTTGATCATGGATGGAGGACTTGACCTGGCATGTGTAACAGAGACTTGGTTGGATGAAGCAGATGGGCCTGTCCTTGCCGCTGCTTGTCCACCAGGTTTCTCTTACGCACAGCAACCCAGGTCATGTGGGCGGGGAGGGGGGGTTGCAGTGATTTTTAGGAAGTCATTAGTTTGCACCAGGCATCCTATTGGGAAGACCCAGTTTTCTGAGTGCATGTTCTGGAAGTTGGGCAATAGGGGCAGTACAGGATTCCTTTTGGTGTACCGACCTCCCCGCTGCACCAAGGATTCCCTGCCCGAGCTGCTTCAGGTCGTGGCGGATGTTCTCCTGGAGACACCTAGCTTGGTCGTCCTAGGGGATTTTAACATCCATGCCGACACGACCTTACAAGGGGCCGCTCGGGACTTCGTGGAAAGCATGGCCTCCATGGGGCTGTCCCTGAATAAGTCTGGCCCAACCCATAGCCGCGGACATGCCTTGGACCTGGTGTTTACCTCTACGGATGTTGGTGATCTGACACTAAGTAAAAGTGAAACGAAAGAAGTGCCATGGTCAGACCACTTCCTGGTGCAACTGGACTTCTCTGCGACCCATCCCCTCTGCAGGGAGGTGGGACCGATTCGGATGGTCCGCCCCCGCCACTTAATGGATCCAAATGGTTTCCAGAGAGTGGTAGGGGATGCTTTATCCCATGTTGATGGCCTTTCAGCCGATTCCCTGGTGGCCCGCTGGAATGTGGAGTTAACCAGGGCTATTGACTGTTTGGCTTCGAAGCGCCCTCTCCGATTGCATGGAGCCCGGAGAGCCCCGTGGTTTTCCACGGATCTGAGGGCAATGAAACAATCGTTGAGACGGCTAGAGCGCCGGTGGCGGATAACTCATTCTGAATCTGACCGGACACAGGTTAGAGCTCAACGTCGAGCCTACCAAGTGGCGATAGCGACGGCGAAGAAGACTTTCTTCACCGCCTCTATTGCATCTGCAGAAAACAGCAGCAGGAGACTTTTTCAGGTGGTTCACAATTTAGCGGAACCACCTGTAACATCGGGGCCCAGTACGGGCCACATGTTCTCCTGCAATGATTTTGCAAATTTTTTTGCAGATAAAATCGCTCAGATTCGGGAAGAAGTAGACTCCACCGTGGGAGCAGGGCCGGGGCGGGAGAGTGCTAGAGTCCTGTCTGGTCAAGTTGTGTGGGATCAATTCCAATCTGTTACCTCCGAGGATGTGGACAGGCTGCTTGGACGAGTGAAGCCAACCACCTGTCTCCTGGATCCTTGCCCATCCTGGCTTCTAAAAGCTAGCCGGGAAGGACTGGGCGATGGGCTTCGTGGGGTGGTGAATGCTTCCCTCCGTGAGGGAGCCTTCCCAGACCCGCTGAAAGAGGCGGTTATTAAACCGCTTCTTAAAAAACCATCTTTAGATGCGGCCACGATGGCCAATTATCGCCCAGTCTCAAACCTTCCATTCTTGGGCAAGGTGATTGAGCGAGTGGTTGCTGAACAACTCCAGGCACGCCTGGAAGAAGCGGACCATTTGGATCCCTTCCAGTCGGGATTCAGGCCTCATCATGGGACTGAAACTGCCTTGGTCGCACTGGTTGATGACCTCCGGCGGGCTAGGGACAAAGGTGAGAGCTGTTTCCTAGTTCTGCTGGATCTCTCAGCGGCGTTTGATACCATCGACCATGACATCCTTCTGGACCGTCTTGAGGGGCTGGGAGCTGGGGGCACTGTCATACAGTGGTTCCGCTCCTTCCTCCTGGGCCGTGTTCAGAAAGTGGTGGGGGGGGATGAGTGTTCAGACCCCTGGGCTCTCACTTGTGGGGTGCCTCAGGGTTCTGTCCTCTCCCCCATGCTTTTCAACATCTACATGCAGCCGCTGGGAGGGATCATCAGGAGGTTTGGGCTGGGTGTTCATCAGTATGCAGATGATACCCAGCTCTACCTCTCTTTTAAATCAGAACCAGTGAAGGCGGTAAAGGTCCTGTGTGAGTGTCTGGAAGCGGTTGGAGGATGGATGGCGGCTAACAGATTGAGGTTGAATCCTGACAAGACAGAAGTACTGTTTTTGGGGGACAGGAGGCGGGCAGGTGTGGAGGATTCCCTGGTCCTGAATGGGGTAACTGTGCCCCTGAAGGACCAGGTGCGCAGCCTGGGAGTCATTTTGGACTCACAGCTGTCCATGGAGGCACAGGTCAAATCTGTACCCAGGGCAGCTGTTTACCAGCTCCATCTGGTACGTAGGCTGAGACCCTATCTGCCTGCAGACTGTCTCGCCAGAGTGGTACATGCTCTGGTTATCTCCCGCTTGGACTACTGCAATGCGCTCTACGTGGGGCTACCTTTGAAGGTGACCCGGAAACTACAACTAATCCAGAATGCGGCAGCTAGACTGGTGACTGGGAGCGGCCGCCGAGACCATATAACACCGGTCTTGAAAGACCTACATTGGCTCCCAGTACGTTTCCGAGCACAATTCAAAGTGTTGGTGCTGACCTTTAAAGCCCTAAATGGCCTCGGTCCAGTATATCTGAAGGAGCGTCTCCTCCCCCATCGTTCTGCCCGGACACTGAGGTCCAGCTCCGAGGGCCTTCTGGCGGTTCCCTCACTGCGAGAGGCCAAGTTGCAGGGAACCAGGCAGAGGGCCTTCTCGGTGGTGGCGCCCGCCCTGTGGAATGCCCTCCCATCGGATGTCAAGGCGATGGACAACTACCTGACATTCAGAAGGCATCTGAAGGCAGCCCTGTTCAGGGAAGTTTTTAATATGTGATTTAGTGTGTTTTTTATCTCTGTTGGAAGCCGCCCAGAGTGGCTGGGGAAACCCAGCCAGATGGGCGGGGTACAAATAAATTATTATTATTATTATTATTATTATTATTATTATTATTAATATTATTATTATTATTAGCTGTGTTTCCTGCATTGCAGGGGGTTGGATTAGATGACCCACAGAATTCTTCCCAGTTCTAGCATCTCTTGATTTTAGTGGGCAAAGTGGCTCAAATGAAGAAATAAAGAGTACATTTGAAAATCAATCATCACCAAATTAATTTCAGAATAAAAGAGCGAAACAACATAATAGCAAAAAACAACAACATGCCAAAAGCAACATCTGAGTGCCATAAATACATGTGTGCATATTCAGCATTGCAGCAAATTTAACAGGCAAACTTAGCAGTTTCACATGCTCCTGGATAGTCCTGTCACATGATGTTCTTCACAGTCTTTCTCCTTTAACAACTTCTAATAAGTATTGCCTGCCTATCTCTTGCCCCTATTCCCAACTCTCCATGGCACATGGTATATTTTATAATAATTTTCACACTTGTTTTGGACTTTTATAGTTCCTTCTTTAAAACCTCTTTGGCTGAGTTTATGTGAGGAAATTATAGTGATTTGGAATTATTGCAGGTAGAGATAATAAGTTGCTCCCCCCCCCCCCCTTAGAGTGGCACTTTTGGCAATAAGAGGCTGGTATTCTAGTCCTTCCCCAAGTCTCAACACAAGTTGCCTCTGATCATTTGTGGCACACAAATAGATAGCAATTGTCTTTCTGTTTTCCCATGTGAGTCAATGTCAATCAGAGTAAAGCCATTTTCTTTGTGGCTGAAAACCAGAAATCCCAAACCATGATCACAGCCCAACTCCAGTTTCATCTATGTAGTGAAAATTTTTCTACACTTTTTTTTTAAAAAAAGTGTAGTCTAGGAAATGATAGTTATACACAAAAGGCTGGTATAAAGGTAAATTAAGCTGGGGAGAAAACCAGTTTGAAACACCATTCTGGAGCAGGGCTACAGCTGGTTGAGAAACCCAAACCTCGTATAAGGAAAAGATGCCTTTAAAATAGAGTTTGAATCCACTGGTGAGGAAGTTGGGTGTGGTGGGAATGGGCTGGCCTGGGTGTCATCCGGGCAGTATCACCGCACGCCACACCCCAGGGCATGTGCCTCTTCCCACTCACCCCCAAGACATGCGCTGCTTACCGCGCACTCCCAGGATGCTTGATGCTTGCTGCACCTGCACCCAGGCATGTGCTCCACTACTGTTTGAATGCCTCATGCAAAAGAGGAACACTCTGGAGACATTCTTAGTAATTACCTATATACTAAAACCCTTAATATATAACAAATCAAGGAAAGCGTGGTCGCTTCAGAATGGGCAAACTATTGGGGCCTTGGCTGCACAAAATTGGGGGCCCTGGCCAGATGTTCTTGACCCCTTTATCTAAGGTGACAGAACATTTCTGTTTGCTTTAATTTAAGAAATGTAAAACTTCCAAAATCCCTCCTGCAAAAGAGTATCACCTTGGAGAAGGAACCCAAAATAAACACTTTTATACTAAAACATGTACTATACAGCAATACAGTATATTAAAGAAATAAGATACAGTTTACATCTTTTTCCTTATCAGTTGCTCCCTGTTGTTCAGCTCAGGCCTCAGCACAATGATGTAGCATTTAGGGGCAAAGATGCAGCACAATAACCCAGCACTTGAGGATAAGATGGAGAAAATCTCCACCGCCACCATGAATTTCCCTTTGGTGCTCAGGTATGTTGGGACAAAAGAAAGCCAAACACTGCAGAACAGCAACATGCTGAAGGTAATAAACTTGGCTTCATTAAAACTGTCTGGCAATTTGCGAGCTGCAAATGCCACAATGAAGCTGGCAATGGCCAGGAGGCCCATGTAGCCCAAGACACAGTAAAACATGGTCACTGAGCCTTCATTACATTGCACAATGATTTCTTCTGTTAGTGAGTGCATGTCTAGAGCAGGGAATGGGGGAGAGGTAATCAGCCAGCCAGTACAAGTAATCACTTGAATGAGTGAGCCAGAAAGGACAATTGAGTTGGTCAATCTTTTTCCCACCCACTTTCTCATACTGGAGCCTGGCTTGGTGGCCATGAAAGCTGCAACTACAGTGATGGTTTTGGCCAATACACAGGAAACAGCCAGTGAGAAGACGATGCCAAAAGTGGGTTGACGAAGAAGGCAGGTCACTTTTCCAGGTTTTCCTAGGAACAGCAAAGATGAGAGGAAGCAGAGCAGCAGGGCGATAAGGAGAATGTAGGTGAGATCCCTGTTGTTGGCTTTGACAATGGGTGTGTCTTTGTGTTGAATAAAAGTTCCTAGCACCAAAGCTGTGATCAGGGAAAAAGAAAGAGCGACTAAGGCTAAACTGATTCCTAAAGGTTCCTCATAAGAAAGAAAGCTTATACTTTTGGGGATGCATCCATTTTTCTTCTTATTTGGATACTGATTTTCTGGGCATCTGAAGCAGTCATCCATATCTGAAAAATAAAGTAAAACTCAGGTAGAAATTCATGTTACCGTGTATTTTTTCTGAATCTGACATAGGTTTTTTAAAAGTATTTCAAGGAGCCATGCTGTGCACCCAGCAGGGTGGTGGCCTTTGTCCAGTGCCACCCAGATGGCAGAGCAAGTGGAATCTTGGTTTTTTGGGTTCATAGTTAGCTGAGACAGAAATGTATTCTACTCCCATATTTAATTGTCTGCAGGTTATGATACAATTTGCCTTTCCTTTGGTGTTAGTAGCAATTTTTAGGCATTCTAAAGCCTTTGTAAAAATGATGGGCACAAAGCCATTGGGCAGAACCACATCAATAGGGGTGGACCATAAAGGGTATATAAAATGACAGGAGCAAGGCATGTCCAGTCTTGCCTATCTCTCTCTCTCTGACACGCACCCACACACATGCAGTTACCTACTGGGAATCTAGAAGCTTATCTTACCAAAGACAAAGGTCCAACCTTGTTCAACTCTGAAGGGTGGAGAGTGCATCCACAACATCAAGTAGAATGGCATTCAAACAGTAAGTGCTGGTTGGAGCAAGGACCCTATATTCACCTTAGTACCATGCCATCCCCTCTTAAAAAGGTAAAGGTAAAGGACCCCTGAAAGTTAAATCCAGTTGCGAACAACTCTGGGGTTGCCACCTCTCATCTTGCTTTACTGGCAGAGGGAGCCGATGTTTGCCACAGACAGTTTTTCTGGGTCATGTGGCCAGCATGACTAAGCCGCTTGACCAGAGCAGTGCACAGAAATGTCATTTACCTTCCCACCGGAATGCTACCTATTTATCTACTTGCGCTTTTTTCGTGTGCTTTCTCTTACCTGAAGCATAATGACTAAATTTATGGCCTAATTTCACCCAGGATGGATGTCTAGGTTGTCCCAGCTACCACATAATTCTCAAATATGCAACTTTTTGTATGATTGTACTACTTGTCAGTTTCTCTTAAATTATGTCTAGAATGAAATCATTGGGGGGGGGGGGCTTAATTTCAGATCCACGTGCATGGGAGTTGACCAGCCTTCTACATTTTAAAAGTTTTTGATGTGAAATTACTGGAACGTAGCAACAAAATATTAACACTACTCTGGGCAGGATAGTGTGGTTACATGCACAACATATTATTTAAATTCTTTTTAACAGATATTTGCTGATCTTGTACAATGAAACCTGTCTACCATTGTGGTTTGAAATCTTCCCTTCTGGACATGGAACACAATCATAGCAGCAAAATTTCTGTCCTTCCTTCCTTTTCTTCTGATTACCAGGGCGGCAGTAGTCATTGCACACAGAGATAGGCATCACCTGTCAATAAACAGGAAATAATTTCAGAAGGCAGAAACATTTGAAACTAAATGTTCAGCCCCTGAACTTCAGATAAGAAAGCGGACCTCTCGGGACTTCCGGGTTGGCGCCATCGCCGAATGGCGGACTCCCTCCGAGCTCCGGAGGGAGTCTGCTCGGCAGGGGCTGGGTCCTACCGCACCGGCGATGCGGGGACCCTTAAAAACCACGGCCAGAGGAGGCCGTGGACATGGAGACTCGGCTGGCACCGTTAGCGCCCTCCCGACTCGTGAAGGAGCCTTTTTAAAGGCTCCGGATCGGGTGCCGGGGAGAAGCGTGGTGCTTGAGTTCTCTGCTATCCCTGCCGAGCGCAGCCGCATGCCATCCGGCGGAGAGCGCTGACTTCTTCTATTGAAAATTTGGATCTAAAAGAAGAACCCGTGAGTAATTGGAATATGGACTAAAAAAAAGGGGACAAATTTTTAAAATTTGGAGCGAACGGGGGAGGTGGAAAAAAGGAAGTCAGCCCCCCCCCCCCGAAATTGTAGAAGAGCCAAAACAAAGGAATGGATAACTAAGATCGAGAGTAACCTTATTTCACCGAATTAGCAACTTCGCGAGGGAAATTTATAAGATTGAGCCGGAGGAGAAAAGTGGAATTTGTATCAAAAAGCAACACACACCCCCCCCCGGAATCCCTGGAGCGATTCGTGAAAATGCCTGGAGAAGAGTAACGGAGGTTTTGACAGGTTTTGACAGCTGTCAAGGAGCTGTCAAAACGGAAGAATGTAACAGAGACTTGGTTATGGACTTTGCCGGTTACATTTGATATAAGTTGGGTATAAATTAAGGATAAACAAGTTATTTGGACTGGTGGATGGGCTTTGGAAGGGAACTTTGTTACGGGAATCCATCTAGAGGAGCTGAGGGATATTGCATGTGTTTTTGACAGGAAACTTGTGCAGTTGAATAGAACTTTTAATCTCCTGGGAAACTGCAGAAATGGAACACTATTTTGTCTACAGAGGTCTACACACTACAGGAAACAATGGAACTATCTGTTGGAAAATGAAAGGATCATGATGTAATGTTTTGTTCCTGAACAACAAGCCTCTGCAGGGATATTAGAAACTTTTGGAGAAAGAACATTTCTGTGGGAGAACAGAGAAACAAAAAGGAGGAGAATGGCCGACAAGAATAAGGAAACAACAAGAACTGGACAGAAATGGGAAAGGGGATATTTGGGATATCCAGATTTGACAAGCTTATGGAATTAAAATTGGAGTTTCTACTCCTGGATATAAAAATCTGGATAGAAGAAATGGACCCTCTTCTCGTTAGACTTCTTTTAGGATTGGACATTCGTAATTAAATGATTGGACATTCGCAATTAATAAGACTGGCAAAGAATCAGAGGGATGTGGGTTTAACGCAATGTGGGAACTCCAGGAAGATATTAGAGATGGAGGGCTAGGAGGAACGTAACAGGGAAAAAGGGGAGGGAAAGTTGGAATCCAAAGGTTGTAAAATTATTATTTAATTCTATGTTGTTGTTTTTTTCTGTATTATGTTTGAAAGGGGGAAACTCGTGGAAGGGAATAGATCGATCTTAGGGGGATGGGAATTACGCTAAACTGGGTAATGGAGGATGATTGCAATTTGGGGATAAGAATTTGTTGAACCTAATTGTTTATTTGGAAGATTTGGAATACATGAGGGGGTGGGGAGGGGAAGTCCTAGTTATTGGAAAAAGTTTATAAATTGGATTTAATTTGTTTTAATTTGGAAAACCTTAATAAAAATTATTTAAAAAAAAAAAGAAAGCGGACCTCTCTTCACATAAATATCTGCATAGGATGGCTGCTTTGTACAAAGAACAGGTATTGGCTTATTTTTGTTAGGAAACTAGAAAAAGAAAAAAAGAGGCAATACACTTGGAAAAGATTAAACTAGGGTCCCTATAACTCTCCAAAACCTATCAGGATTTTGTAAGCCCTTTTTGAATCACACTGCCTTGAGTCATAAAACTCCATGAAACTGAAACAAGTCAATGTGAAAAGACATCCTTCTCTTCCCCACAGGCTTAAGAGGCCATTGTAGAAGCCTCTTAAATCAGAACTCAACTGAGGAGCATATCACCACATACTCTTACCTTTAATATACACAGCTGTCAAGTGATGAGAAAGGCAATTCTCAAAATTATGTTGCTCCCGCCAGTAACGTGGGAAAGTGTGCCAACCCTACCCCTGACCCCTTTTCTATTGAAACAGAGACCACCCCTTCTTCGCTCATGAACCAATTTTATCTGGATCATCCTGAGCACTGTCGTACATAGTAAATATTGTTTTAAAATTCCTTTTAACTGGGAACATAGATTTGTTTGGCATGTTCATAATTTCATCTACCGCTATCCAAAAGATTTCAATGGAAATAGTAATGGTTATTTTGGATAATCTAAATGACCCATATGGAGAATGTGGGGCACAGAAGAAAACCCTACTGTCCTGACCTGATTAAAACCATTGTGCCACATGATCTTGTCCTCGTGAATAATGAATTCTTTTCCATCTTCTGCATCAGAATCAACCCATCCAACCTTCACTCGAAGAAAGGACCTGTTTGGGAATGTGACAGTATTCATGATGTCAAATCCACCTCCCATTTCTCTTTGATCAGTAAAGGATACAATTTCTCCCGCTGAGTTGTTAAATGAAATGTCATGAATAACAGGGTGGAGCTAATAAAAAGAGAAAAGAGAGTTGAATAGAAAATGATATAAAGTAGATTTTGAACAAAATGCCATGGTTTACAAAAACCCTTCTTTATGAATCTTATTTAGGTATAGTAAAATAGTTTCAGTTAACAAAAATCAGCATTTTTGACACAACAGATGGAGACTTTATTATGCATTCACTGAACCCATAATATTATTTCTATCAACATGTACGCAATTTAAAATGTGCACATTAATCTTTTTCAGTAAATAAGATTTGGAATAGCATTTCAACAGCACTTTTGGATCAGAATGCAATAGAGTTGTGTGTGTGTGTGTGTGTGTGTGTGTGTAAATATGATAAAGAGCCTAAATAAATACTATTTCAACAGGCTGAAAGCAGCATAGTGTTGGACATTATAACTGAACATGGTATTCCAAAACATAACAAAAAAAATACAATTTTCCCATAAATGTGTTAGGCTGGTCTACATGTATTCTTTCATAAGTTACTGAAATCATAGCTACTATGCACCAAATTTTCTCAGTCATTCAGATATAGTAGGAGAAATGCTACTTTCCCCCATTTTTAGCAATATTACTATCCACAAAAGTAATAAAATTGCACAGTATTACTTTATTATCTTCTGGAACAACATACCGTATTTTTCGCTCTATAGGACGCACTTTTCCCCCTCCAAAAATTAAGGGGAAATGTTTGTGCATCCTATGGAGCGAATACAGGCTCCTTGGCTTCAGTGAAAGCAATGTGAAGCCTCCAAAGTGCAGAGGGAGTGCTCCCTCCGTGCTCCGGAGGCTACGCGTTGTTTTTGCTGAAGACTGGAGAGCGAGAGGGGTCAGTGCGCACCGACCCCTCTCGCTCTCCAGGCTTCAGGGATAGCCGCCTGAAGCCTTTAGAGCACAGCGGGAACTCGCCTCCAAAGGCTTCAGGGTTAGATGTGCAAAGCCTCCACAGGGCAGCGGGGTGCCTTCATCCCGCTGCCCTCCGGAGGCTTCACGGGCTGTCCCAGAAGCCTCTGCAGGGCACGGGGATGAAGGCTCCCCGTGCCCTGCAGAGGCTTCGCGCAAAGCTAGACCAGCTACAGTGGTGCCCCGCAAGACGAATGCCTCGCAAGACGGAAAACCCGCTAGACGAAAGGGTTTTCCGTTTTGGAGGCGCTTCGCAAAACGAATTTCCCTATGGGCTTGCTTCGCAAGAAGAAAGCCCATAGGGAAATCTCCGGGGACCTCTTTTAAATGCTAGCGGTGGGGAGCAAAGCCTTTTCCCCCCCTCCGGCCTTCAGAAGAGGTCCAGGAAGGCCGGCGGGGGCCGAAAGGCTTTGCTCCCCACCGCCAGCATTTTAAAAGCAGTCCGGGATAGCAGGGAAGCGCTTCCCGCTATCCCGGATGGTTTTTGAAGGCAGGCAGGGGGGAGCAAAGACTTTTGCCCCCCGCCCGCCTTCAGAAGAGGTCCTGGACCTCTTCTGAAGGCGGGCGGGGGGCAAAAGTCTTTGCTCCCCCCTGCCTGCTTTCCGGGAGAGCGGAGAAACGCTTTCTCCGCTTTCCCGGACGGCTTTTGAAGGCAGGCAGCGGGGGGGGGAGCAAAGACTTTCGCCCCCCACCGGCCTTCAGAAGAGGTCCTGGACCTCTTCTGAAGGCGGGCGGGGGGCAAAAGTCTTTGCTCCCCCCCCCCCGCCGCCTGCCTTCCCGGGAGAGCGGAGAAACGCAGCGCTGCGTTTCTCCGCTCTCCCGGGAAGGCAGGCAGGGGGGACAAAGACTTTCGCCCCCCACCGGCCTTCAGAAGAGGTCCAGGACCTCTTCTGAAGGCCGGTGGGGGGCGAAAGTCTTTGTCCCCCCTGCCTGCCTTCCGGGGGCTTTTAAATCGCCCCGGGACAGCAGAAAATTCCTCCGCTGCCCCGGGGCGATTTTAAAATGCTGGCGGGCAGCAGCGCTGCCGCCCGCCAGCATTTTAAGCTCACCCCAGACAGCGGAGGAATTTTCCGCTGTCCCAGGGTTTTTAAAATGCTGGTGGGCGGCAGCGAAGGCTTCGCTGCCGCCGGACAGCATTTTAAAATCGCCCCGGGAGCGGAGAAGTCTCCGCTGTCTGGGGTGATCTTAAAATGCTGGCGGGCGGCAGCGCTGCTGCCCGCGAAGCCTTCGCTGCAGCCCACCAGCATTTTAAAAACCCCGGGACAGCGGAAAATTCCTCCGCTGTCTGGGGTGATCTTAAAATGCTGGCGGGCGGCAGCGCTGCTGCCCGCCAGCATTTTAAAATCGCCCCAGGACAGCGGAGGAATTTTCCGCTGTCCCGGGGCGATTTAAAAGCCCCCGGGAAGGCAGGCAGGGGGGACAAAGACTTTCGCCCCCCACCGGCCTTCAGAAGAGGTCCTGGACCTCTTCTGAAGGCGGGCGGGGGGCAAAAGTCTTTGTCCCCCCTGCCTGCCTTCCCGGGAGAGCGGAGAAACGCAGCGCTGCGTTTCTCCGCTCTCCCGGGAAGGCAGGCGGCGGGGGGGGGGAGCAAAGACTTTCGCCCCCCCACCGGCCTTCAGAAGAGGTCGGGGGACAGACTGTCCCCGGACCTGGTCTGAAGGCGGTTTCCATAGGAACGCATTAATTGATTTTTAATGCATTCCTATGGGAAACCGTGCTTCGCAAGACGAAAAACTCGCAAGACGAAAAGACTTGCGGAACGAATTAATTTCGTCTTGCGAGGCACCACTGTAGAAGGAGCGCTGCACAGTGCTCCCTCTAGCTATTCTGGCTTTTGGATGGCCCCGCGAAGCCTCCGCAGGGCTTGGGAATGAGGGCTCTCCGTGCCCTGCGGAGGCTTCGTGCAAAGCTATCCTAGCTATCCCAGCGGCTATCCCAGAAGCCAGAACAGCAAGAGGCTATCGCAGAAGACAGATCCCTCTTGCTGTTCTGGCTTCTGGGATTCAGATTTTTTTTTTCTTGTTTCCTCCCCCCCCCCCCCCAAACTAGGTGCGTCCTATCATCTGGTACGTCCTATAGAGTGAAAAATACGGTATTTTACATAACCAAGCAGAAATATTTTAGGTTCCAAGGGTATGTAAAATCTTCTTTTGTACTAATGCAGATATAATAGCTTTTTTCTCTTCAGAAGTAAAAAATGCATTGACTAAGGTATGCAATGCTATTTAACAGCATGTGTGGATGAAAAGTATGATTAAGTCTGCTTCAGTCTTATTTTTCTAGAAAAAGAGGTGCCGGAACTCACCATGAACTCCTCCCTCTTTCTCTTAGAATGGAAATGGCACCCGTCTGAGAGGTGTCAAATCTCACCTGAGATAGCCGTGTTGGTCTGCCATAGTCAAAACAAAAAATTCCTTCCAGTAGCACCTTAAAGACCAACTAAGTTAGTTCTAGGTATGAGCTTTCGTGTGCATGCACACTTCTTCAGATACACTGAAACAGAAGTCACCAGACCCTTCTATATAGTGAGAAGGTGGGGAGGGGTATTACTCAGAAGGGTGGTGGGAATGGGTGATTGGCAGATAGCTGTGATGAGCCTGTTGACGACTCTTAACGACTGCAATTTTTTGTTCTCACCTGAGATGTTCCTGAACCCACCTGAGACATGCTGGAACTGAGTGTTGGTGAGTTCCCCTGAAAAAAGCTGTGGTCTACTGGCCTTAAACTGTCAGGCGGCATTGTTGCTTGGTCACAGTCCCACATCATCGGTCCTGTACTAATCTATTCATGAAAATAGTATATTTTGTTTTTCTTCATTTTGAAAGCATTACCTGCCAAGGCTCCAGATCTTGAAGTTTTAATCTTTCACTTCTCCCCGTTGCTCTCTGCTTGGATCTCGGAGAGTAAATTTTCTGCAAGGCATGAGCCACAGTATAGACACCATTGTAAATGCTGTAGCTGTGACCAGTCATGGCCATTTCAAATAGAGACCTTGGAAGACTCTGCAACCTCTCCTCCCCAGTACACATGTCATTGACCTCCGCTGGTGCATTGAGATTTGGAAATACACAGTCAAATGCTTGCTCCCAGAATTTCTTGAAAAAACCATCTCTCTGGGTCCAAGGCGGCTTTAAACTCTCAAGAAATTCTTGGAATGCCAGAAGGTTTTGTGAGTGAATTGTGAAGGAAATGGCACCTTGGAAGAGCAGAACATTCCAAAACTTAATAAGACCCATAGATATGAAATCACTCTGGGCTGTAAAGATCCATACCTTTATAAATGGTGTGTTTTCTTTATTTGTAGGATCTGGCAGAAATATAATAGCTCTCAGTGCTATAATTGCTAGAGATTCTCCATAAACAATAAATGTAGTGACTTTATTATCCCTGATGTGTATATACATATTTAAAGCTATACCATGCATTTCATCCACATTATCAACGTGGAGTTGTTTTGGGATTATTTGTGTGAAGGCTGAGCAAATGCCATTTTCAGAAAGCAATGGCTCCAGAATCTGCAAGAAATGTTCTCCACTGTTATCATTCAGAGCAAGGAGTCCAATCCACGTCCATCCAAAATGCTTAAGCAAGCGGATAATCCCCACAAATTGTTGGGCTTCATTGGCCACCATGCGGTAAAAGGAAGGAACCTGAGTTGCATCATTCTCCGCTGGGGGAAATGAACCATATGCAAACTGAAAGAACATGTGAATAAAATCTCAAATTATATGGAAAACATTCATCCTGTAGCATTTGGCTTTTTCTTCAACAAATTCTAAGCTTTCTTTTTTTCCTAATTGAACATTTTATTTGAGCTGTGACTAGATCAGTCTCACATCCCTAGAAATAAAACAGACTAGAATACTTCCCAATAGGGCTGCTCTGTGTAGAACAAACATGGAAGCAACCCATAGAAGGAGAAAAAAATAATTCCCATTCTCCCCTTTATACCTTTTACCTGTGGAATCTTGTAGACACCTAATGTGTCTGCCATATGGAAGGTGGTATCATGGCCAAGTCCCCCAATGGTGGATATGAGGGTTTTTTGGGTGTCACATTTGTAGTTGGGGACAAATGTCCTCATTTTGAAGAGTAGGTCTAGAGTCGTACGGTAGGTCATCCTTGCATCATAATAGCTATCATAGATGTGGAAGCCAAGTGTGATATTGGGCAAGATGTTGGGATTCTCATTGACTTCTTTCACAGCAAACGCCAATGCAAGGACATGCTGATAAAATTTTGGCACCATACTGCAGATAAAGTAAATTATTTACAAATATGAATTTACTACAACATTGGAAATCTTCTGTTTCAAACTCAAATGAAAATATTGCATTTGTCATTAACACATCTAAGCTAATAAAAGCCATGCTCTCCAAAGAAAATCCATGATTGATCAGGGCATTACTACTTTGTATGGCACTCTCTCACTTCTGTTGTTCTTCTATTGCTTGACATTTCCATCACAATCAATCAAGGAAAAAGTAAAACTAATTTGTCCTTAAGTGGGCGAGAACTTCATTTAACTGACGAAATATGTTCTGTTCTGTGAAATGTAATAAGCCCTGATATGAAAGTATACTTGAATTCTCAGCATAGAGTTGGGATAAGGTCAAGAAAGAGTCTTGCACAACAGAAACACAGCTTTGAGGGTTGCAGTCCACAGTAGCTAAGCAAAGTCATTGACCCTGCAGGGTGTCAGACAGAAAGGGGAGTCAGGTGGCATTAGATTTATCTTTTTACTGGAAGAAACACCTGATGGTAAATTTTGCCGACTGCCTCTCTTCCTGGCCTAATGCCCTGTCCTTACAAACTTGTTCCATCTAACCTGTCTCAATACAATCCAACCAATCTCCAGAACCCTCCAAATATACCCACTTACTGAACTTGCATTAAAGCCCAGGGAGTTTCACTATGGAACTTTTTCAGATCAGGAAAGAAGAAATGTTTTTTTCTAACATTTTTCAAATATTTAACGGAAAGAAAATTTCCCTTAAGTAATTAAAACCCAGCACGCACTGAAACTTTAAAACATCTTGAATATGAGGTAGTAAAATATAATACTCTTTTAAAGGACAAGGAAGCTTTGGAGATATTGAAGGACAGTGTATGATAGAGCTCTAGTTTTTTTTTTTTTTTCTTTCAAAAAAAATAATTCTCTGCAATGTAACCTTATCTGTTTATTTACATTTTCATCCTTCTTTTCCCCATAAATACCCTTGGAGTAAATGTAATAAAAAAATATGAAGACTCTTTCCCCCATCCCTTTACAAAATAGAAATTATGTTTTACTATGGAAGAACAAAAGCCATATTTCCTGTCTGCAAACATAGTAGACTGTGGAAAACTCAGGAGGTGACAGAATGAGTCTCTCAGGAGTACATAAAGTTTCTTGTCAATCATTCAGATCATTTTTTTTTTTTGAGCTGCTAGTATATATATATTTTAATAACTTTTTTGTTCCACCATTCAGTGAAAATGTGACTCCTACTGCAGCTTAAAAACATCCTTGAAAAGACAGGCCCTTCCTTTATTATTCCTGCCTGAAAGACATGAGACAAAGGGAAAGACAATCCAGAGGGGGAATGGAAAATTCTTACGATGAAACATCAAACAGGTTCTGTGATGGGTGTTCCTTGAAGAAAACGTCAAAGAAAATGTAACAGTTCTGAGACACAATCCCACCAATGATGAGGTCACCTGGCTGGTACCACTCATGCGGAACAGGAAAAGGATTATTCCTGGGGCACCGCGTAGAATTAGAGCTATTAGAAACAGGAGTGATTTGAAATAGCATCACCAATAGCAGCAACATCCTAGCAGCCTGGCTTGTCTCAGAGTTTGATTCTGCTGTGTACATCCATAGCAGCTACTTTAAAGAGGCTACATTCAATTATGCCTGGCTCAGTCAATGCAGCTCTATGAGGGACATTATGAGCTACATTTAATCAAAATGTTACAAATGCACTCCTTGAGTGATAACAGAGATTATATTGTCGTAAATTGAATTGATAAAGCCCTGCCTGTCATTAGCCCCTAAGGTATCTCTCCATAGGTCATGGGCTTATTTTTTATCATGTTCAGGCTTGCTTGTTGATTGTTTCCTTGTTCATTCAGGAAACTATCTGGAGGTTTAACCTGGTGGGAGAAAGATGCAGTGATTTAAGTAATTGCAGAATAGGAGTACAGTGGTAACTCGGGTTACAGATGCTTCAGGTTACAGACGCTTCAGTTTATAGACTCCACTAACCCAGAAATAGGTAAAGAACTTTACTTCAGAATGAGAACAGAAATCACGTGGTGGTGGCGCGGCAGCAGCGGGAGGCCCCATTAGCTAAAGTGCTACCTCAGGTTAAGAACAGTTTCAGATTAAGAATGGACCTCCAGAACGAATTAATTACCTCCTCTTAACAGGAGGTACCATTTATTAATTACTTATTCAGAGTTTGGAGTCCCTTTTTTACTCCTTATAGGAGCCAAAAAAGTGACAGAAACATATTCCCTTGGTGAGCTAACAGCAAAAGGAAACTCAAAGTGAAGACACTGGTTTTGGGATACAAAGCAGCAGTGCTATATTTTGAGATTAAAGCTAGTTCTCAAAACAAGTTAAATTGGGAAAGCATTTTGGGGGCATGCTGTCATATGAAAGCACAGCACCAAAACCACACAAGATTCTGGCATCCCAAAATGTGTGTTTTGGAATGCTGTGCTCTTGAATGGGTCACATAAATTTCATGGAAGCATGGCCCCAGAAGATGTGCAATCTGGTTTTGGTTAGCCTTTTAAGGTGCCATAAGACTTCATGCTGATCTTATTGTGCTATGTTGTTTTTGTTAATTATAGCATTTAATTTTAAGTTTGCTAAAGGCTAAGGAGTAAACCCTACACAAATCCAAACTGGAGTCCCCAAGATGGTTGGATGGTGCCTTGTATGCCTCCTTCTTGCATCTTCTGCAGTCAAGCTGGTGCCAAACTTATGGCTCTGCGTTTCTTTGGGCCCATAAGTGAGGCTGAGAGGGAGGGGTTCTTGACATCTGGGAAGCCTAGGACCTCCACATACACTGCCCAGGCTTGTGCCCCACAGAGGAAAATTTGGTTCTGCTTTTCTTTGAGCCCATAAGTGAGGCTGAGAGGGAGGGGTTCTTGACATCTGGGAAGCCTAGGACCTCCACATACACTGCCCAGGCTTGTGCCCCACAGAGGAAAATTTGGTTCTGCTAACACAGTGGTTTGACTTCACCTCTGGAAGTGCACTCCATTGTCTCTTGAGATGGATGGAAGCCAACAATATCTTAGGCTGATATATATATATATATATATATATATATATATATATATATATATATGCAGGTTTTGGTGTCCTCGGGTGTCTTCCCGTGTAAAAGTTGGGGTGTCTAGGCGACGTTTCGACGAGGTCTCACTCGTCATCTTCAGGCTGGTGCTTTCGGCTTCTTGTTACTGGAACAGAGCAGGATCTCAGTGTTTGAGTTCCTATAAATACTGTAGAGGGGGTGTGGTGTATAGCCTCCAATGTTCTGGGCAGAGAGGAAGTTCCCAGGCTAGTGTGCCTTTTCTTCTTTTGTTCCTTAATTACTTGAGAGATATCTTGAGTGATTTCTTGAGTGATATCCTGAGTACCACTTAGGTGGGTCATTAGGTGTGGATTAGTTGCTAAAGTCTTTGTGTCTTGACCTCTTGAACTTTGTGAAGAGTTTTCATGAGAAGATGGCTGTACTGTACTTAGTTGTGCTCTGGCTTGGCTTCGTGTATAGGGGCGAGCTGTGGTTTTGTGGCTTGTGTCAGCCAGATCTGTGTAGGGATTGCAGGGGGGTGCAGCATCCGGAGGTGCCACCATGGATTGGCTACTGGATGGTGTCTGTAATTCATCTGTGGAGAGGGTCTGGGTTTTGGGTCTGGTGTGGTTGATTGGTGTTGGCGTTCTGTGTGCCTCTGGATCTGGTGTCAGTTTTTTGTGGGGAGGGCTAATTTCCAGATGTCTGGCAAGCGGGATGTGTCGTCACGCTTGTTCATGTTGTGAGGGTGTTTCTCTATCTCGATGGCTTCCATGATTATTCTCTTGTGGTGATGTTCCGTGTTAAAGAGCAATTTGGAATCTGCAAAATTAATTTCGTGTCCTGTTTCTTTCATGTGTTGGAAAAGAGAGGAAGTTTTTTCTTCTTTTTTGACGGCATTCTTGTGTTCTGCGATACGTGCATTTATTCGTCTGTTTGTTTGTCCAATCTACGAAAGCAAATATATATATATATATATATAATTTAACCATAGTTCTCAATCCATTCAGTTATAGCAGGAGATATGCCCCCCCAATTTTTTTTTAGCTATTATACTAATAGCAGCAGTTATAACTGGAGCCTTTTGTAACATTTTTGTAAGATTCACAGTTATTGTGAATGCCTAACATTGACAGGCAGAACCCAGGGGTGGGGGAATGAGATGGTTCATCA
Organism: Podarcis erhardii; assembly: GCF_964252035.2. Taxonomy (NCBI): domain Eukaryota; kingdom Metazoa; phylum Chordata; class Lepidosauria; order Squamata; family Lacertidae; genus Podarcis; species Podarcis erhardii. Next base: position 6,644,156 of record NC_138502.1, on the reverse strand, counting down.
CCCTTTTTAAGCAGGTGTGATAACACAGAGTGCTCCAGTAAAGGGGTCTGGATGGAAGATTCTGTCCTGAATCCCAACTGGGGAGCAGTTTGGTCATAGAACTTTAAATGGCAGATGGGGGGCAGCTTGACTCTAACCCAGGCATGACCCTGTTCAACATCAACTTTCAACCAGAAGACGCATAGACAATGCTTAAGTCTACCTATATTCATAATCAATAAAGTTGTGGCCATTTTCAACTCCAGGATATTGTTTATGTTTTCCCATATATCTCCACTCTGTGCAATACCTAATGTCAATAGTTAGGGAGTGGTTTAAATACAGAAGGGGAGGGCAGGATTGTGGGTGCCTGCAGCCACATGGGCGTGCAACGTCACGCAGCCAATGAGTCACCCTTTTCTGCATGGAGGGATAACTTCAAGTCACAAGGCTGTGTGCAGTGCTTAAAATTTCTGTCTGGCCCTCAGAACTGTCCCCCCGATTCATATCCTGAGTTTTTGCCTGCATGGAATATATCCTTGAACTGTGATGATGTCTCCTGATGGTCTAAATCGGAAGAGAGAGGAGTGTGTGAGTGAGAGGGTAGAAATTAGGCACTATAAATTAGTAAAAATTGCTTTAAGTATTCTGACAAATTTCACCTCTGATTCCACCCACCCTGGCAATTGGCCTTCAGAAGGGAATTCAGTCCCCACACTGAAAGGTTTGCCATCCCCAGTTCAGCAATCTCTTCTGTTGGTTCATGTAAGTGAGTCAAGCTACTAAACAAAACCAAAAACACCTGTATAGAGTAGCCTTGATTCCCAATCGGTTGGAGAGAAACAGTGTTGGGAAATGGCCTTTATCTAAAAATTTAGCAATGACTTCACTCTGAGTTTCCTGTCATCAGTTTAGCATGGAAATGTCATTTTCTTTTTGTGCTCTAAGGATCAGAACTATGAGTAAAAAAAAGCAAAAGAGCCGCTCAGAATATAAACAATGACAAAGTCATTCATAATCGTACCCAGCAATTTCCCGAATCTGGGCAATTTCTTCATGGGATCAAACCTCCAGATGCTTCCTAGAAGCAGAAAGAAAACAACAAGCAAGTCTGAAAGTGCTTATAACTAGTCCTATGTATTGAGACCGGGGAGGGGGCCAGAGGCAGTCAGGGCTTTAGCTATTAAATTTCTGATGTTGATTGCAGAGTTTTGAGAAACTAAAAGATAAAGTGCGTGATTGGCTTCATTATTATCAAATAAGGGAGGCTTACAATTTGGACAAGAAAACTGGCTTCCAGGTGGAAAAATCAAAATTGGAAACTGAATTGCTAGATCCCAAAACTAAGATATTATCAAGAATGTATAACTTGCTGTTGAAATGGAATACTCAGGATGAAACGGTGAAATCTGCTATGATAAAATGGGTTCAAGACATTGGACATAACATTATGTTTGCTGACTGGGAACAGTTGTGGACCACAGGTATGAAATTTACGGCATGCAATGCCTTACGAGAGAATATAATGAAAATGATTGACAGGTGGTACATGACACCAGTCAAGCTTGCAAAAATCTATCATTTGACCGATAATAAATGCTGGAAATGTAAAGAGACTGAAGGTACATTCTTCCATCTTTGGTGGACGTGCCCAAGGATTAAGGCTTTCTGGGAAATGATCTATAATGAAATAAAAAAGGTATTTAAATATACTTTCCTGAAGAAACCAGAGGCCTTTCTCCTGGGCATGGTCGGCCAATTGGTGGTAAAGAAGGATAGAACTTTCTTTATGTATGCCACAACAGCAGCAAGAATACTTATTGCAAAGTATTGGAAGACACAAGAACTACCCACCCTGGAAGAATGGCAGATGAAGGTGATGGACTATATGGAATTGGCAGAAATGACTGGCAGAATCCGAGACCAGGGAGAAGAGTTGGTGGAAGAAGATTGGAAGAAATTTAAAGACTACTTGCAGAAATATTGTAAAATTAATGAATGTTAGAATGATGTTGGAATGAAATTAAGTGGCTCTTAGCAGTAATGCTATTAAGGAGTATGTGAAAACGGATTGTAAACAGGTGAGAAAGTAAAGTTATAATATATTAAGATGAAGGATTAAGATAAAAACAAAGAGGGAAAGGATTTGCTGAATTAACCAACTGAATTGGATTACAAAAAAGGGAGGTGTGAGGAGGTCAGGGAAATAAGGGAATGAAGGATAAACATGGAAAGATGGATTTATTTTTAATTGTTTTTGTTTTTCTCTATGTTTTTGTATTTTTTTTGTTTCTTTTTTATTCTTTTTATGTCTGTAACCTTTTTTTGAAACTTCAATAAATATCTTTTTTTTAAAAAAAAAATTCTGATGTTGAAATCTCTGATTGTATTCAAAGAATGCATTTTTTACATGTTGATTAAATGCAGCACACGTTCTCTATTGTAGGGCTGGGTTGATAGGCCGATCGCGGCACTGCCGAACAATCCTCCCAGCGGGGGGCCGATCTGACTCCCGCCAGGAGGATCACGCCAGCACGGCACTATCCACCCGGTGGGGGGCATTTTGTCACCCCTCTCTTGTATGACACCCGGGGCACCACGCTCCCACTGCACCCACCTTCCTACACCCCTGTTAACAGGGCCATGTATCATCCAATCTAGACATTTCTAAGACAGCTAAGATGGAGGAACACAAGATAGTCTGCATTCAGAAGGAATCTTGGCAGCCAGGATGTTGCTTCTGTTGGTGTTAGTGTTTCTAATACTTCCCATTTCTGATAGCTCTAATACTATGAGGTGCCCTGTGAATGATCCTATCCCTGTTCCACATGAGTGGTACCAGCCAGGTGACTTCATCATTGGTGGCAGTGTTACTCATATTTATTACATTTTCTATGAACTTTTCTTCAAGGAACACCCAACACAGAACCTGTTTGATGTTCCACAGTAAGAATCTTCTATGCCCTTAACATTCCTCCATATCGCATTTCCTTTTCGTTTTCTAATGGGGTACAGAAAGAGACTTCATATTTTTGTTTTGATTTGTTTTGTTCACATAAACTTTATTTACAATTCCTCTGCAGTACAGATATTGCAGAGAAGAATGGTAGATACATTAAATCTCTACAAGATTCCCCAGGTAAGATATATAGCATATAGGAATGTTTTTCTTCTTTTCTGAGCTGTATACAATGTTTTCTTCTACTTAGAGTAGACCCATTAGGTAATATTTATTTTATAGTTCCACTCAGACCATGGATGTGTAGCCACAGTTGGGGAACACCTGAACTAAGCTCCTTAGACATACAGTGCTACCTCAGGTTAAGTACTTAATTTGTTCCGGAAGTCCGTTCTTAACCTGAAAATGTTCTTAACCTGAAGCACCACTTTAGCTAATGGGGCCTCCCACTGCTGCTGTGCCACCGGAGCACAATTTCTGTTCTCATCCTGAAGCAAAGTTCTCAACCCAAGATACTATTTATGGGTTAGTGGAGTCTGTAACCTGAAGCATATGTAACCTGAAGTACCACTGTACATCTTATTTCTGTAAAGCAGTATAGCAGTAAGCAAGCCATATGTCCCCAGAACATTATACCATAATGCAGGGAATCATCAAAGCCAGGTTTCAGTGATTTGGGTAACCTGAGGTTAGTGTTCTGGGAAGAGAGAACATAACTTGCTCCATATCCATATGTTGCTTTCCAAAATAAAAAGAATTGTCATTGTTGCACAACAAGATCCACATTTACTTCCTGTAAAATTAGTTGTCTTAGAAATAAGTGGCTGAGAAGGTCGAGTACCCTTGGGCACAGTGACCCTACATGGGCTTTCTGTCAATCATTTAAAAGAATGTCTGTGAACTGGTGAGGCTCAGAAGGTGCATTGGAGAGGAAGGGGGAAGATCCCTACTATGGAACCTGAAACATATTCAGTGAAAGGTGTTTCTCAAAGTCCACTTCAAAGAATACATAATACACCTGAGAAATAATCCCACCAATGAGAGGGGTCACCTGGATGATACCACTCATGTGGAACAGGGAAAGGATCATTTCTGGGGCACCTGAGAGTATTTGCTTTAGACACAGCAGGAGTTAGGAGAAGCAGCAACGATAATGGCCACAACATCCTAGCATCAAGGCTAGTTCTCTCTAAATGCAAACTCTCCTGTGTCCATCCATAATAGCTGCTTGGCTAAAGCAGCCTGCAGTGGCTATTGCCTGGCTCTGTCAAAACAACCCCAGAAAAGGCATCTGCAATACATATTTTTAAAATCAAAGGTTAGGAAATAAATGCCTTGAATACTAGCTGCGTTTTTCCAACATTTCAATTTCAGTTGTCTCCAATGATATTAAATGGCTGTGTGGGTCTGAAATCCAAGTCCCTCCTGCCTCTTTCCTCTAATCTCAACTTTCTAAAGTCCAAGGGGGATATTTGTAAGCACTTCCAGGCTTACTTATGGTGGTACCTAGAAAATGTTTAGATCTTTTGGCCAGGTGAACTAATTACAGGGCTTGGGATAATTGCAAGGGAAGATAATTACTTCATCTGAGTTTTGGCTCTGAGTAGCAATTTTGCTCCCCGCCCCTCCACATTGGACCACAAGTCTCTTATGATGTTTTGTGACAGAAAAAGTTATTCATGGTAAGCAAACAGCAGGAGGAGACCCCTGCCTTTGGGGAAACAAAGCATGAGACCCAACGCTTGAAAAAAGGCCACTACTGAACTCCAGTTTTTGTAGGCTCCTAAAGTCAACATTTATCTATACAATGCAACTGTAGCTAAATTTTTGAGTAGAATATAGTATTAGAGGAGAAGGGATCCTTAATCTAATTCAAAACAGTGCCTAGGATTTGGTATGAGATGGGACAGTGTTGCATTATTTAACTGTTGTTGTTTTGATTTGGGGCTACCTGAGTACTCTTTATTAAAGGGCAGCACATATATACAATTTAAATTAATGAATAAACAAATAAATAAAATGAAGCAATGTTGAACCCTCTTGAGATTAAATTCAGCACATATGTCTATGGAAAATTGTCCAGAAAGACAGAGATGGTTATTGCAAAATAAATAAAATGTAATATGTAATTAGTTAAGCTGAGGCTGGAGGGAAGAGTTGATTTTTTTGCTCATCTGTGGAGTCTTTCATCTGTTTTCTTTTTTTTCATATAAATTTTTATTGGTTTTCCATTGATTATACATATATACAGTCTAGATTACATAAATTGCATATAACATAGCTGTTACAAGACTCATATATATAGTACAAAGTTATTTTGGGCTCCGCCGAGCCTCAGAATTCCCTTCACTTCATTGGTAAATATCAGATAATTTCTAAAGTTACGTGTTTTATCTCCTTTACATATATGCCAAACACTGTTAGAGTTGTTCCAACCCTGCCAGAGTCATCAAAGTTCTATACTTATCTCTTATATACGTCAGATATTTGTTCCAATTTTCATGAAACTTCTGGTCATCCTGGTCTCTTAGTCTTCCTGTTATTCTAGCTAGTTCAGCATAATTTATCATCTTGATCTGCCAGTCATTTATAGTAGGTATTATTTCCATTTTCCAGCTTTGAGCTAACATAGTTCTAGAGGCCGTTGTGGCATATAGAAACAGATTTTTGTCCTCTTTTTTGATTTCCTTGCCAACTATTCCTAGCATGAAAGCTTCAGGCTTTTTGGGAAAAGTATATTTAATTTATTTATTTTTTAAGTTCGTTGTAAATCAGTTCCCAAAAGCCTTTTACTTTACTGCATTTCCACCACATATGATAGAACTCACCATCCCCCTCTCCACATTTCCAGCATTTCTTAATCTTCAGTTTATAAATCTGTTTTCCAGATGTCACTTTCCAGATCTGTTTTCCAGATGTTGCTTATGTGCAAATTCATGAATGTAGAACCTTTGGCCCTCCAGATTTTTCTGAACCATGACTTACCATTATCCAGGTCACTGGCCATATTTGCTATGGCTGATGGGAGTTGTAGTTCAGCAACATGTGGAAGGCCAAAGGTTCTGCACTCCCATTGCAATGGATGTGTGCAAGCAAACAGGCAGGGATGAGAGTGCTAAAGTCCACCAGTCCCTTCTACTAGGTCAATGATCATTACTCTCCATAGGTTGTAGGGCAAATTCTGAATTGGGTCAAATGCACAAAAATTAGACTTCGCCTGCTCTTTCTGAAACATTTGCTCTTCTTTGCAAGATCCTTAAATGTATTCTGGTTTTAATGCTACATGAAGATAATTGTGCTGCCATTACCCACCAACTACTTGGTGGGGGAATTTTTCACCAGAAAACTAACAACTGGGAACTTACATTAGGATTCTGATTCTTCTGCAGGTGACACATTGGTTCTTGTCCTACACTTGATGTCACATACGATGTCAAGTGTGGTGCAAGTGGATGTGGTTTGTGTGGGATGTCCTGAAAATTGGAGACCTGCTGGGCAAAATTTGGGAAGGTTCCTCACCCATCTGCTAGTGTGACAGAGCACTTTAACAGTAAAAAAAATTCTAAATGTACATGTTTGAATAGATTCCTCAAAAGAGTGACACTGTGGACTCAATCATAGTAACTACCTCTATCATAAAAAAATAAAAAATAAAAAACCAAAATAAAATCAGAGCTATTGTTCACTTCTTTCTCATTATTTGCTCCCTATTGTTCAGCTCAGGCCTCAGGACAATGATGTAAAATTTAGGGGCAAAGATGCAGCCCAACAATCCAGCACTGGAGGACAAGATGGAGAAGATCTCCACCACCACCATGGATTTTCCTTTGGTGCTCAGATAGGTTGGGACAAAAGACAGCCAAACACTGCAAAACAGCAACATGCTGAAGGTAATGAATTTGGCTTCATTAAAACTGTCTGGTAATTTGCGAGCTGCAAATGCCACAATGGAGCTGGCAATGGCCAGGAGGCCCATGTAGCCCAGGACACAATAAAACAGGGTCACGGACCCTTCATTGCACTGCGCAATGATTTCTTCTGCTACCGAGTCCATATCTAGAGCAGGGAATGGGGGAGAAGTCATCAACCACACACTACAAATACTTGCTTGAGTAAGAGAGCAGGAAAGGACAATGGCATAAGCCAGCCGTTTCCCTACCCACTTCCTCATGCTAGACCCTGGCTTAGTGGCCATGAAAGCTACAACTACAGTGATAGTCTTTGCCAACACACATGAAACAGCCAAAGAGAAGACGGTGCCAAACACTGGTTGGCGAAGGAGGCAGGTCACTTTCCCAGGGTGTCCGATGAACAGTAATGTTGAGAGGAAGCAGAGTAGGAGTGCAATAAGGAGAGCATAGGTGAGATCCCGATTGTTGGCTTTGACAATGGGAGTATCTTTGTATTTAATAAAAGTTCCTATCACTAAAGTTGAGAGTATTGAAAAAGAAAGAGCAAGGGAGGTCAAGCAGATTCCTAAAGGTTCCTCATAAGAAAGAAAGCTGATTATTTTTCTGATGCATCCATTTTTGTTTGTGTTTGGATACTGATCTGCTGGGCATCTGCTACAGTCATCCATATCTAAAAAAGAGGATAGGGTCTGATTTCAGTAGTAATTCATGTGTGCTTTATGCTTTCATTGATTGGAACATCATAATTTTAAGGGTGCTGATGGTCATATAACATTGTGTGAATTATCCTTTGAGTATTCTGTGGTATTTATCATATTTGTGTTTAAGCCATTTAAACTGCCACTCCATGCACCCTGCACATGTAGGTCTTATTCCAGCAGAACCAATACAGTGGTGGGGACAGAGCACTGGGCATCAGTGGGCTCTTTGTGTTGCTGGGGAGACCAGAACGGGCCTGGTAGAGCACAGAATGAAAGCATGCCCAGAACTCAAATGAGGCTGCCTTAATAAACCAGTATCATGGTTTCTAAGTGAGATTCTTCACACTTTTCCTAAGACACACCAGTGTCCGTCCCTGGTTAACTCCTAAGCATATTGTGTGCATCTCGCTCTTTCAGTTCAATTGGAACAGCAGGTCCTTATTTGAATAATAACCCTCTGTAGATTCTTATTCTTTTGCCACCCCTGCTTATCTGTGCAATAATGAATAAAGTCTGGCCTAATTTCATCCAACATGTATGTCTGCTCTGTTTAATTGCAGTCATACACCCAAGCCCCACTCATTTGAGATGTGTGGGGAGCACTTTCAAATCTATGTACATTGTATTGCACCAGTCTTATTTGTTTTTGAATATTTCCTTCAGAAGTTACTGGAAGACAGCAGAAAAATATTAACACACCACTCCAAGCAGAATAGTGTAGATCTGTGCAAAATGTAATAATTATATTATTTTAAAGAGATCAAACCCAATAATCTTTACAAATGTTGAACAATGACAAATGCCAGGTACCATTCTGGTCTGAAATCTTCCCTTCTGGACATAGAGTACAATCGTAGCAACAAAATTTTTGCCCTTCTTTCCTCTTCTTTTGATTACCAGGGCGGCAGTAGTCATTGCACACAGAAATGGGCAGCACCTGTCCAAAAATTGGAAATAATTTTAGAAAGGAGTGATATTGCTTTTAAAAATTTGAGCCACTACACATCCCATTAAAAAACAAAAAACAATGAAAACAATAAACATTAGAAAGCTGCTTCAAATAAAGCACAGCCACTGGTCCTTTTTTTGGTCAGGAAACCAGAAAAAAGGAAGGACACAAGACATGGATTAAGATAGGGCCACTTTATTAGCTGTAACCACTGAGGGGAGAGACTCCATCAGGCAAGGCCTCTTTCCACCTGCTTTGCCCCACCCTCCAATCTCTGCTTCTCATTTTGTATTGTATTATGTTGTGCACTGTGGCTTGCTGTTGTTTTATTGATTGGAGTTTAGAAATCACTTATTGTAACTGTTAGGAGTGGATTTCTGTTTAATCTTGAAATGATGATATTTAATATTCTATATTATTTTAATGAATGTTGAATAATGTTATTTTATTTGCATATTGTATATTGCATTATGTATATTGTCTTATTTACATGACGTTAGCCACTCTGAGTCCAGCTTTGGCCGGGGAGGGCGGGATACAAATAAAATTTCTTATTATTATTATTGAGGAACCAGCCCATATCCTAAAGCACATATCTGCAAATGAAGCCAGAAAAAAACTAATTGACAGCCTTTACACCTCCCAGATGGCTTCATATTTTGAAACAATATTAGCTCTCTAGGAATGCAGGAAAGTTTGGGGGTTTGATAGCCCAATTTAAACACAAAAATTAATAGATCTTGGATCTTCAACTGAGACATAGAGACTTTTCATTTGAAGTAGAGACAAACCATATTTTCCACATACATAAATTTACATACGTAAATCTGAACCATTCTAAGCTCTGCCATACAAACATGAAGTGTAATAAATGTTATTAAAACTTCATTTCAACTGATAAGATGTGGTTTCCAGCTAGCTTTCCAAATTTTATCCATGAAGCAATATTAGCTCTCTAGGAATACAGGGAAGTTTGTGGTTTTGTTAGCTCTATTTAGACATAAAAAAGAAGCTATAAAAGATAAAAGTGGTTATCTGGAGCGTTGATGCAAACTCAAAGCATTCCTAGATTTCAAACCTGGTCAAAACCTTTGTTCCATATAATCAGGTCCTCATGAATGATAAATTCTTTTCTACTGGGAGCACCGGGATCCACCCGTCCAACCTTCACTTGAAGGAAAGACTTGTTTGGGAAGGTGACCATGTTCATGATGTCAAAACCACTTCCCATTTCTCTTTTATTAGTAAAGGACACTGTTTCTCCAGCTGAGTTGTTAAATGAAATGTCATGAAGAAAATGGTGCAGCTAATTGAAAAAGAAAAATGAAGGGGAAAGAACATAATGTAGGTATTGAGCAAAATGTCATGATTTACAAAGACCTTTATGAGCATTAATTATGGAGCTTCACTTTACATAAAAGTAAAGGCAAAGGGACCCCTGACCATTAGGTCCGGTCGTGGCTGACTCTGGGGTTGTGGCGCTCATCTCACTTTATTGGCCAAGGGAGCTGGCGTACAGCTTCCGGGTCATGTGGCCAGCATGACTAAGCCACTTCTAGCAAACCAGAGCAGCACAGAGAAATGCTGTTTACCTTCCCGCCGGAAGTGCTTTCGAAAGCAGTGCTTTCGAACTGCTAGGTCGGCAGGAGCAGGGACCGAGCAATGGGAGCTCACCTGGTCGCAGGGATTCGAACCGCTGACTTCTGGTTGGCAAATCCTGGGCTCTGTGGTTTAACCCACAGTGCCAACTACTTGGTGGAGATCACTGATCCCACCCTTCGGAGAGCTTTCACCATGGCACGGTTTCAAACATTGCCAACTGCTTATCTGACTGGTAGATACACAAAAACCCCAGTTGAACATCGTTTATGTCCTTGTTCTATGAAAATTAAAGAGGATCTTACACATTATTTCCTCTATTGCCCCATTTACTCGGGCTTTAGAGACGCATTGCTGCAAATTATACCCATCTCTATAACCAGTCCTGAAGATAGAGTAAAATTTTTGTTAGTTGATGCAAACCCACGCATTACCCATGTGGTAGCGGTCTTTGTGATGAAGGCCATGAAAGCCAGGGAAAGATTTATGATTGACAATGTAAAGACCCCTTCACCGTCTGTTTAACTCGCTGCTCGTTTTCTCTCCTTTTCTACTTTGTGGGAAGAAGGTATTGCTGGCATAGTATGTAATGAATTTTAATATTTTTAACTATTGATTTTAGTGTTGATTTTTGTGCACAGGCATGGTCCTCACAATAAACGGATTTGATTTGATTTGAACCCACAGCACCACCTGCGTCCATTCACTTTACATAGACCAAATATTTAAAAAATCACCTGTTTTGACACAGCAAATGGGGACTTCTGGGGAAGGAAGATGGCAGACTGAATGTCTGCTGTTGGAAAGTTGCTGACAGACATTTACCTAGTGACTGATCCTACCTAAGAGAAAAAACTCAGCTATAAAATTCCCAGGGAGTTAAACATTTAAGCTCTGGAAATGCCGTTTTCTACATCAGGAGGCTGAGAAGTTTTCAGGTGCTGGAATTCCAGACAAGACTGAGAGACTTAAGAGCAGATTACAAAATATATTGCCAAAAAGTCAAGTAAGTTCCCTCATGGGCATAGGGCCTGCAAAAGGCTCCCTTTCTCTGAGAGGGTTATAATTTATGACTAAGAGAAGCTTGTCTACTGATGGAAGTTTACATCTGTTGTATGAGCTACTTCCTGGCTTTAAGAAGTGAATTAATCTGATACATTTGTGCTCAAAGATTGGCCAGGTATTGCCTAACAAAAAGTAGATAAGCTGGATATCTTTCTTGAGTGAATATTTTGAAATTTCTATTTTATGTTACTGACAAAAAAATCAGGTCCTTCCATTTTTAATCTTTTTTCCTATTTTCTTTTCTTCTCTCCTTTTTTTGGTTTTCCTTTGGTGTTTTCTCTTTCTCTGTTATTGTTTTTATTTAGATTAATTTATCTCATTTTATTTCAGTATTAAAAACATTAATAGAATCATAATAAAAAGATAAAAAGAAAAAAGACACAATAGATGGAGATGTGTTATGCATTCAGTAAAAAATAAAATCAGTGGAATGTATGAAAGTTAATGGTAAAACATAAAGCTTTGTCACTCTGTGACATGAGCAATACCATTGCAAAATTACTTTTGCAATAAAATTGTGATGAAATCTTTTTGTTTCCATTAAATAATCATATTTTTCTTGGTCTTCGTTTCTAGATTATTACCTGCCAAGGTTGTAGATGTTGAAGTTTTAATCTTTCACTGCTCCTCATTACTCTCTGCTTGGATCCAGACAAGTAAATGGCATTCAAAGCATGAGCCACCACATAAACAGCATTGTAGATACTGTAACTATGGCCAGATAGCGCCATTTCAAACAGAGACCTTGGAAGACTGTCCAGGCTCTCCTCCCCGGTACACACTTCATTGGTGTTCATTGGCGCATCAAGATTTGGAAATATACAGTCAAATGCTTGCTCCCAGAAGACTTTGAAGAAACCTTCTGTCTGTGTCCAGGAAGGGTTAATGTTCTGAAGAAATTCCCTGAATACTGGTAGATTTTGTGAATGAACTGTGAACAATATGGCACCTTGGAAAAGTTGAAAATCCAGAAACCTACAAATTCCCGTTGCTATGAAATCAGTCTGGGCTGTCAAGATCCACACCTTTTTAAATCCTGTGTTTTCCTTATTGGTTGGGTCTCGCAAAAATATAATAAGTCTCAGTGCTAAAAGTGTCAGGGATTCTCCATAGACAATATATGTAGTGACTTTACTATCTGTGAATGGCATATATATATTGACGGCTACATCATCCATCTCATCCAGGTTATCAAGATGGATTTGTTGTGTGATTCTTTGTGTAAAAGCTGAACAAATTCCATTTTGAGAAAGCAATGGCTCCAGGGTCTTGATAAAATATTCTCCACTGTTATCATTAGGAGCAAAAAGTCCAACCCACGTCCATCCAAAATGCTTAAGCAAGCGAATAATCCCCACAAACTGATGGCCTTCATTGGGCACCATGCGATAAAAGGACAGGAATTGAGTTGTGTCACTCTTCTCTGGAGGAAAGGAACCATATGTCAGCTAAAAAAAAAATAATGTACAGATGTTATGAACCCATTTGAAAACAATTCATTCTGTTCTACATTCAACAAATAATTTTTCAACCATGTTAAATCCAATATTTTTTTCCTTCTCCCCTTTTTTCTTCTCATCTTTTTATCATCTTTTTATTGGTTTTTAAATAAATAAAAAAGACACTAACAATTAAACACTTATTCAGCAGTAAATCTAATGTATTACATTTTAATCTGTGATTTGACCAGGTCAGTCTAAAATCCCTAGAAAAAACAGAGAAAAATAAATGTATAGGGACGTTGGGATAAAGATGGAAAGATTTATCAAACTAAATCTTATTCCAAGATGACCTATTAAAGATGTTCATTAATATCAATGAGTCTGCTCTGAGTAGAACAAACATTGAATACAACCCATAGAGGAATGAAGGGGGGGGGAATCACTTTGCATCCCTTCATATATTTACCTGGGGAATGTAGTAGAGGCCTAATGTATCTGCTATATGGAAGGAAGTATCAGAGCCAAGTCCCCCAATGATGGATATGAGGTTTTTCTGTGTGTCACATTTATAGTTGGGGATGAATCTACCCATTTTGAAGAGGAGGTCTAATGTAGTACGGTAGGTCATCCTTGCATCAAAATAGCTGTCATAGATGTGGAAGCCAAGTGTGACATTGTGCAAGATGTTGGGATTCTCATTTATTTCTTTCACAGCAAATGCCAAAGCAAGAACATGTTGATAGAATTTTGTCACCACGCTGCAAATAAAGAAAAAGTATTACAAAAATGAATCTAGCATTGGACATTGAACACATTCCGTTTCAAATTAATTTCAGGGATAAATCAGTGTTGAACAATGATTATAACATGTGATGAAGCAGAGAGAACAACGACTGTCACAAAAGGACAGAGGTGAGCAATAGGGGACATGGAAATTAGGCAAAACAGGAATGTGAACAGAATAAAAACTAGTGCTCTACTTGATGTAACATTCTCCTGCCTTCCCAAAACTGAGCATCATTTGTTTTCTGTGAGGAAGGGTTGGTGGGCTATGGCATAGAGAGCAGAGTAAAGTTACTAAGCAAAGGGCCTTGCCACACTCACACTGAACTGAGCTCTCCACTGCTTGGCTCTCTTCCTACCCACTGAGAATAGAGGATAATGGGTGAATCTGGAAATGTATCTGCATTGCTCAGTCTTTCCAGATTTTTCAGTGCCATGAATGGCCATGATATTCTCCACTGACTTTTCTGTAGGTTGGAAATCTGTGGAAACTGCACTCTCTACTGCCGACAAATATTCATTTTTATTTTTAGGAAAAGAGATTTTTTTGTGTGTTGAAGTAACCTAATGCAGAATAATTTTATGTATTTATCTGTTAAAATAAAAGTAAGGCCTTCTGTGGGAAAAATAAGGTTAGCAAGTACAGTGATTCCAGGTAGTTATGAGACTTTCCAGAACTTACGTTAAAGTCCAGGGAGTTTCATCAAAGTGTAACTTCTCCCATGGAGCCTTTCCAGATAAGGAGGCATGGAAGAATGTTCAATGGAAAGAAAAAACCCTGCTTCAATGTCACTATGCTCATACTCAAGAGTTAAACTCAAAACTCCACCCACAGTGAAACATCAAAGCACCATGAACAGGAGATCAATCACAGGGGAAGAAAGCTTTAGAGAAATTCGTGGAACAGGTTGAGGAGAAATTTAGTTGTATGTTTGAATTTGTCCTCCATATTAACTTATTTAATTATCTAGTGACTTTCATTTTCACCATTCTCCTTCCCAGTATATGTACTGCTGAAGAGTACAGTTTTCAGATTGAAACATTAAAGCACTATGAAAATATCTGCACCGTAAAGGGATTGAAATTATAGTTTGTGTGAAGAAAATTGAAAATACGAAGTCTCCTTCTATAACCCTTTAGAAAACAGAAAGCATTTTTTTGTTTTAATGAGAGAAGAAAATTAGTATTTCCTGTCTGCCAGCTTAGTAGGCTGTAAAAGACTCAGAAGGTGACTGAAACTGAGGAGTCCCTCAGGGGTAGATAAACAGGATTTTTTGTTAATTATTTCTGTCACTTTTAAAATTGAGATATCTTTTTAATATTCCACCATCCAGGCAAAAAAAATGTCTTCCATTGCAGCTTAAAAATAAGACAGACCCTCTCCCTAGGATTCTTATTTAAAAGAGATGAGGCAAAAGGAAATGTGATACAGAGGAATGTTTGGGGCATGGAAGATTCTTACTATGAAATATCAAACAGGTTCTGTTTGGGGTGTTCTTTGAAGAAAGCTTCATAGAAAATATAATAGATATGAGAAGTAATTCCACCAATGATGAAGTCACCTGGCTGGTACCAGTCATGTGGAACAGGAATAGGATCACTCATAGGGCACCTCATGGTATCATAAACTGGAGGTGTTAGAAACAGCAACATCAATCGCAGCAACATCCTGGCAACCAAGCTTCCTTCTGAATGCATACTTTCTTTTATTCATCCATACTAGCTGCCTGAGAAAAGGCTACATTGGCTAATGCATGACTCTGTTCACCCAGCCTTATAATAGAGAGAATGAGCTGCATTTAATCAAAGTGTTACAAACGCATTATTTGAACACCAAGGTTACAGCATCAGGAATTGAATTGGAAGAGCCCTGCCTGCCTCCAGCCCCTACGCCATCTCTCAGTATGTGGATTTACTTATAACCACTTTCAGGCTTGCTGCTTGTTTTCTAGTTGCTTGCAGGAAGCATCTGGAGGTGAAGAAATTGCTGTGATAGGGATGATTGAAGGGTAGGTTTATGAATTACTTCTTCAGAGTCTTGAGTCTGAGTGGCACTTTTCCTCCCCCTCCCCCCTCAGTTCTGATCCTTAGAGGCAGGAAAACTGAGCAAAAGGCTTTTCCTTGGTAAGCTAATGACAACAGGAAACTCAGAGTGAAGTCATTGGCTAAATAGCAGCGCTAAGTTTTGAGATAAAGGACACATCCCAACTCCATTTCTTTCCTAGCCAAATGAAACCAACACATCTTTATGCAGTAAAGCTGTAGTTTTAAAACACATGTCTTGACTCACTTGCATGAACCAACAGAAGGTATTGCTGTGTTGGAGGAATGGCCAGAACATTAAGCCTGAGCTCAAAGATATGCCCTGGCTGCCAGTTTGATTCCAGGCTATGGTCAAAGTGTTATTAATCACAAAGGAAGCCCTTAACATATCGGCACTAGTTTACTTAAGGAATTGCCTTCCTTCACATGTGCGGGTTCAATAACTTCCATGAGCAGAAGTGCTGCAGTGTCTGTTTTCAAGTGCTGCGCAGTGTCTGTTATGCATTTTTAGGGAGTTGTTCCTTTAGTGCTACACAGTCTGTACTTTGGAACTCCCTACCTATTGACATTCAGTATTGTAGGTGCAGGTGCAGTATACCCTGGGGCAAGTGGGGGGGAGGGAGACACAATAGTATTCTGGAGTTGAAAATGGCCACAACTTTATTGATAACAGGTGTAGGTCGTCATTGGCCTAGGCATTAGGTATGTATTCTGACTCAGACTTCTGACTGAAGGCTGATGTTAAACAGGGTCATGCCTGGGCTAGCATCATCTCAAGACACATGTGTACTAAGCTGCTCCCTCCCTTGCTGCCATTGGAAGTTCTATGACCCATCCACTTCCCAGTGGGACTTCAGGACAGAATCTTCCATGCAGACTCCTTTACTTTGGTACCGTGAGATATCACACCTGCTCAAAGGAGCGATGAACCATCTCACCCTCCACCCCAACCCTGTCCCAAGCATATTGACATTAGACATTCACAGTATGTGTACTCTTTCATGTGCCTGATGAAATCTTATCTGACTTGTGGGCCTATCCAGACATATGATTTGTTTTGTTCTTTTCTTGAATTTGTGTGACATACATTGCCCTGCTGGGTGCAAAGAGTGCCTTTGATGTACCAAAAACTTTGTTCAATGATTAAAGTACCATATTGGATTATCCCATGTCAGATTATTCTTGCCATGCTTAGGCTTCCTGCCACGCCCACATTTAGTGGTGGATGTTCTTTAACAACAACAACAACAACAACAACAACAACAACTTATTATTTCTACCCTACCCATCTGGCTGGGTTTCCCAGCTCTCGGGGGGTTGTGAAGAAGTTCAGACAGAGGGGAGGGAGAGAATGAGACATGGCCTCTCCCAGACCTTCTCAGGAAGAATCAAGGAGACTAAAGCATAATCTGACTTCTTGACTGCCTTCCTGCAATGCAGAAATAGGGTAACACTGGGTGCAAGTCCTCTGCCAAGAATAAGCCTCTGAAAACAATCCAGAAGAGTGGGAAGATTCTTCCTTTAATTTTGCTAATTGGATAAAACTAGGAGGCACTCTCTGGACAAGATATGCAACTGAGATTGCAAATTTAGAAAGATTTATAATAATGTGGGGGGGGGGTAATAAAGAAATAAAAAAAGAAATAGCCACCACATTGAGAAGAGTGTAGCTAATCAGTTTGAACCCCACCCCCAGCCCTAATGCTGTCTTCTCAATGACATACTCCTCCATTGCCTCCCTAGACAAACAGATGGCAACAGATTGGTTGAGTCCGACCTTCCAGAGCGGGATAGTGTGTGTAATGAGAGTGGGGAAGTGTCAATAAAATGATGGTGATGGTGATGATAGGTAATGGGACTCCACGTTGCTCCAAGAGAGTGAGGCAGCTTACATTGTTACTGCTTCTGAAATGGATGTGGGGGCTCCATTTAGCAGGAGAAAATGCTTACACATATTGCAGAAGGACAGCCCTCAGCATGCCCCCATGCAGACCTTTTACAGCCTTCTCAAAGCCAGGTAAGCAAGGTGGATTTTGGGAAGGAGGCATGAGGCTCTGGAAGAGTCCTAGAGCCCTTCAGACCTAGTTCTAACTAGGTGGTAGGTAGAAGTAGTTTCTCCTGCTAAGGGGGAGTCCCCATCATCCATTTTCATAGCACTTACAATGGAAATTGCCTCACCGACTTGGAGCAAGGTGCGTTCCCAATACTCATCACCATCATCATTTGATTGCACTTTCTCCAAACATACTACCCTGTTCCAGAGGGTAGGGCTTGAGCCCATGGATTTTAAGAAAGAAGATTCCAACTAAACATCAGGAAGAACTTTCTGGCAGTAAGAGCTGTTTGACAGTGGAGCAGACTCCCACGAGAGGTGGTGGACTCTACTTCATTGGAGAATTTCAAAAAAAGGGTGGATGGTCATCTGTCATGGATGCTTTAGATGAGATACAGTGGTGCCTTGCAAGACGAAATTAATTCGTTCCGCAAGTTTTTTCTTCTTGCGAGTTTTTCGTCTTGCGAAGCACGGTTTCCCATAGGAATGCATTAAAAATCAATCAATGCGTTCCTATGGAAACCGCTTCAGACCAGGTCCGGGGACAGTCTGTCCCCCGACCTCTTCTGATGGCTGGGGGGGGGGGGGGACGACAAGGGCTTTTCTTCCCACTGCCAGCCTTCAGAAGGCTGTTCTGAAGGCTGGCGGTGGGAAGAAAAGCCCTTCTCCCCACCTCCCGCCCCGCAAGCTCCGGGGACAGGAGGGCTTTGCTGCCGACCGCCAGCATTTTAAAAGCCCCCAGGACAGCGGAGACTTCTCCGCTGTCCTGGAGCAATTTTAAAATGCTGGCGGGTGGCAGCGAAACCTTCGCTGCCGACCCCCAGCTGTCCCGGGGGCTTTTAAAATGCTGGGGGTCGGCAGCACCGGTGGCGGTGGGGAGCAAAGACTTTCGGCCCCCGCTGGCCTTCCTGGACCTCTTCTGAAGGCCGGAGGGGGGCGAAAGGCTTTGCTCCCCACCGCCAGCATTTAAAAGAGGTCCCTGGAGATTTCCCTATGGGCTTTCTTCTTGCGAAGCAAGCCCATAGGGAAATTCGTCTTGCGGAATGACTCAAAAACGGAAAACTCTTTCGTCTTGCAAGTTTTTCGTTTTGCGAGGCGTTCGTCTTGCGAGGCACCACTGTAGCTGCATTGCAGAGGGTTAGACAGGATGATCCACAGGATTCTAGGATTATTTTTTTCTATAAAAAGTGGGCAAAATGACTTAACTGAAAAATAAAGGGACATATTTGAAAATCAATCACCCCTAAAATAATTTAACAATAAAATAGCTAAACAATAAAATAGCAAATATAAAAGCATGCCAAAAGCAACCTCTGAGTACTATAAATGTAAAAAGATTGCAAAATCCACATTACTTCTCCTGGTAGCAACAAATATAACAAGAGAACCTATCTCATGATGTCCCTCAAAGTCCTTCTCCTGCAGCAGCTTCTAATAAGATTTTCAAATGCAGGGGATGGGATTGTTTGAAAGACCCCAGGAAGAAAAAAACTGGAAATGCTTCTTTGGCTCCTAATTGTTTCTTTGAAGTCATAGGCAATGTCAGTTGTGAGGCATGCGGGTGCAGTTTGTCAGGAATGGCCAGACAATAGCTTGTTGCGCTAAATTGGATCCACTGGCCAGAAGTTCCTGATCCATGAGTTAAGATGACAGAGCTTTTTTATCTGCTTTAATTTCACATTCATAAACATTCCAAAATCCCTGCCACAGAAAAGTATCACCCCGGAGGAGGTTTCCTTGATATACAACAATACAATACATTAAAGAAAAAAGATACAGTTTACATCTTTCTCCTTATTAGTTGCTCCCTGTTGTTCAGCTCAGGCCTCAGCAAAATGATGTAGCATTTAGGAGCAAAGATGCAGCCCAACAATCCAGCACTGGAGGACAAGATGGAGAAGATCTCCACCACCACCATGGATTTTCCTTTGGTGCTCAGGTAGGTTGGAACAAAAGAAAGCCAAACACTGCAGAACAGCAACATGCTAAAGGTAATGAACTTGGCTTCATTGAAACTGTCTGGCAATTTGCGAGCTGCAAATGCCACAATGAAGCTGGCAGTGGCCAGGAGGCCCATGTAGCCCAGGACACAATAAAACAGGGTCACAGACCCTTCATTGCACTGCACAATGGTTTCTTCTGCTACCGAGTCCATATCTAGAGCAGGTAATGGGGGAGAAGTCATCAACCACACAGTACAAATACTTGCTTGAGTAAGAGAGCAGGAAAGGACAATGGCATGGGCCAGCCGCTTTCCTACCCACTTCCTCATGCTAGAGCCTGGCTTAGTGGCCATGAAAGCTACAACTACAGTGACAGTCTTTGCCAACACACATGAAACAGCCAAGGAGAAGACGATGCCAAACATTGGTTGGCGAAGAAGGCAGGTCACTTTCCCAGGGTGTCCAATGAACAGGATTGATGAGAGGAAGCAGAGCAGGAGCGCAATGAGGAGAGCATAGGTGAGATCCCGATTGTTGGCTTTGACAATGGGAGTGTCTTTGTATTTAATAAAAGCTCCTATCATGAAAGTTGTGAGCAGTGAAAAAGAAAGAGCAAGGGAAGCCAAGCCAATCCCCAAAGATTCATCATAAGAAAGAAAGCTGATTGTTTTGGGGATGCATCCATTTTTGTTCTTGTTTGAATATTGATCTGCTGGGCATCTGACACAGTCATCCATATCTGAAATAGAGAATATGGTCAAATTTCAGTGGCAATTCATTCATACTCTTTGCTTCCTGTTGATCTTAACTTTCTGATTTGTATTCGGCTGCTGGTCATGTAATATTATGTGAATTACCCTTTGAGTATTTTGCTGAATTTGCCATTTTTTTCTTTAAACAATTCAAACTGACACTCTAAGCACACGGAGGGCTTATTTCAGCAGAACTAATCCAGTTGTGGGGGCAGAGCATTGGCCATCAGTAGCCTCTTTATCTACCTCATAGCAACCCTCACAACTAAGGCATTGAGCTGGATGCTTAATCACAGGGGTACCGCATAAGAGGGATCCAGGATGGGTGATGTCTTCCAGGAGTCCAGAAGGGAACCAATGTACCAATACAATTTTCCCAATGGAGGTCTTCACAACCAATCCATGTTGGAGGCATCTCCAAGTAACAGTGGGCCGCCTGATGCTGTATACATACCCAGTGCCTTAGCCAAACTTACTCTTCCCTGTAATCAATAAAATTGTGGCCTGGTTCAACCCAATACCAGTCTCCTGTGTCATTCATTATACGTCTGTACTGGCAAATGCAAAATGTAGTCATTATTTATTTTACAAGGATCTGACACAATAATCATTAGTAGTATTGAACAAGTAAAATGCCATATACCATTCTGTTCTGAAATCTTCCCTTCTGGACACAGAGTACAATCGTAGCAGCAAAATTTATTCCCTTCCTTCCTTTTCTTCTCATAACCAGGACGGCAGTGGTCATTACATACAGAAATGGGCACCACCTGTCCAGAAATTGGAAATAATTTCATAAAGGAGTGATATTGCTTTAAAAATTCAGTCACTTCAAATAAGAAAGTTAACTGCTCATCCCCTCCAAAACAAACAAAAAGAAAGAAAAATGAAAGCTGTTCCAAATAAAGCACAGCCATTGGAAACCAGAAAAAAGGACAAGGCACAGGACATGGATTAAGCTAGGGCCACTTTATTAGCTGTAACTTTAGGAACCAGCCCATATCCTAAAGTGCATATCCGCGAATGAAGCCAGAAGAAACTAATTGACAGCCTTGGGTTCAGATTTTGAAGCAATATTAGCTCTCTAGGAATACAGGGAATTTTGTGCTTTTGTTAGCCCTATTTAGACATAAAAAAGAAGCTATCAAAGATAAAAGTGGTTATCTGGAGCGTGCATCAACTCAAAGCATTCCTAGATTTCAAACCTGGTTAAAACCTTTGTTCCATATAATCAGGTCCTCATGAATGATGAATTCTTTTCTACTGGGAGCATAGGGATCCACCCATCCAACCTTCACTTGAAGGAAGGACTTGTTTGGGAAGGTGAGTATGTTTGTGATGTCAAATCCACTTCCCATTTCTCTTCTATTAGTAAAGAACACTGTTTCTCCAGCTGAGTTGTTAAATGAAATGTCAGAAAGAAAATGGTGCAGCTAATTGAAAAGAAAAATGAAGGGGAGAGAACATAATGTAGATATTGAGCAAAATCCCATGATTTACAAAGACCTTTCTTTATGAGCATGAATTATGGAGCTTCACTTTACATAGACCAAGTATAAAAAAACCACCTGTTTTGACACAGCAGATGGGGACTTTTGGGGAAGGAAGATGGTGGGCCAAGTGTCTCCTTATATACCTAAATATGTTATATTAAATACTTATCTATTTATAAACTTATATATGTGTGTTACCTTATACACTTAACTATTATTTTCATTTTCACCATTCTCCTCTGCAATATCTGTACTGCAGAGTATTGTAAATTCAGTTTGTGTGTAGAAAAAAAAATATGAAGTCAAAAAATATGAAACAAAAAGCAAATGTGATACAGAGCAATTTTAAGGGCATGGAAGATTCTTACTATAGAACCTTGAACAGGATCTTTGCTGGTGTTCCTTGAAGAAAACTTCATAGAAAACGTAATAAATATGAGTAACACTGCCACCAATGATGAGGTCACCTGGCTGGTATCACTCATGCGGAACAGGAATAGGATCATTCACACGGCATGTCATAGTAGTAGAGGTTTCTTTGTCACCCAGTGATAATTTCAGAAAGATGTGTAAACTACTTTCTAGCTTTAAGAAGTAAATTAATCTAAGACATTTGTGTTAGGAGATTGGGAAAATATTGCCTAAAATGAAGTAGATCAGGTGGATGTCATCCTTGAGTGAATATTTTGAATAATTTCTATTATGTAATAGACAGAAAATCTTTTATTATTTTGTTCTATTTTTAGTGTTCCTTTGGTGTGTTTTTTTCTTCTCTCTCTCTCTCTCTCAAGATTTGCTTATTTCATCCTATTTTATTATTAAAAAACCTTTAACAAAATTGTATCAAAGATTAAACAAAAATATTAAAGATGAAATAAAATCTTGTAAAAAAATAACCAATACTGCTGTAGCATGACTTCTGCATTTGAACTGTTATGAAATGTTAAGTTATACCTATAGTTTCAATGAAATAATCATATTTTTCTTGGTCTTTGTTTCTAGAATATTACCTGCCAAGGCTGCAGATTCTGAAGTTTTAATCTTCCAGGGCTCCCCTTTGTTCTCTGCTTTGATGTAGACAAATGAATGGCATGCAAAGTGTGAGCCACAATATAAACAGCATTGTAGATACTGTAACTATGGCCAGATATTTCCATTGCAAATAGAGACCTTGGAAGACTGTCCAAGCTCTCCTCCCCAGTACACACTTCATTGGTGTTCATTGGCGCATCAAGATTTGGAAATATACAGTCAAATGCTTGCTCCCAGAAGACTTTGAAGAAACCTCTCTGGGTCCAGGAAGGGTTTACACTTTGAAGAAATTCCTTGAATACTAGAAGATTTTGTGAATGAATTGTGAAGGATATGGCACCTTGGAAGAGCTGAAAATCCAGAAACCTACAAATGCCTGCTAATATGAAATCAGTCTGGGCTGTCAAGATCCACACCTTTTTGAATCCTGTGTTTTCCTTATTGGTTGGGTCTCGCAAAAATATAATAAGTCTCAGTGCTAAAAGTGTCAGGGATTCTCCATAGACAATATATGTAGTGACTTTATTATCTGTGAATGGCATATATATATTGACGGCTACATCATCCATCTCATCCAGGTTATCAAGATGGGCTTTTTGTAGGATTCTTTGTGTAAAGGCTGAACAAATTCCATTTTGAGAAAGCAATGGCTGGAATTTATTGATGAAATATTCTCCACTGTTATCATTAGGAACAAAGAGCCCAACCCATGTCCAACCAAAATGCTTAAGCAAACTGATAATCCCTGTGTACTGGTGGGCTTCATTGGGCACCATGCGATAAAATGATGGGAATTGAGTCTCCTCTGGAGGAAAGGAACCATATGCCAGCTAAAAGAAATTGTAAAGATGTTGTGCAGTAATGTTGAAATAATTATCTAACCTTCATTTAAAATAGCATTGTGATTTGCAATTTGACTAGATCGGTCTCACATGCCTAGGTAACAATAAAGGGACACCTGACTGTTAAGTCTTGTCACAGACGACTCTTGGGTTGCGGCACTCATCTTGCTTTACTGGCCGAGGGAGCTGGCGTACAGCTTTCGGGTCATGTGGACAGCATCAGTAAACCGCTTCTGGCAAACCAGAGCAGTGCACGGAAACGCTGTTTACCTTCCCACCGGAGCGGTTCCTATTTATCTACCTGCAGTTTGATGTGCTTTTGAACTGCTAGGTTGGCAGGAGCAGGGACCAATCAATGGGAGCTCACCCCATCACGGAGATTTGAACAGCCAACCTTCTGATTGGCAAGCCCTAGGCTTGTGGTTTAGACCACAGGGCCACACGTGTCCCAGAAGGGGGACGCACATGCCTAGGAAATAACAAAGAAAAGGGGAAGGTGGAATAAAGATTTAGTGTAGGATCAAACTAAAACTTATTCAGCGAAGACCCATTGAAATAGATCATTAATATTAATAGGTCTGCTTTGAGTAAAATTGCAGAGTAAATATTACCTGATGGATCTACTCTGAGTAGAACAAGCCTTGGATATAACCCATAGAGGATGGAAGAATAAAAAAACCCCATCAACCCTACACATAGCTTACTTGTGGAATCTTGTAGAGATCTAATATGTCTACCATATGGAAGGAAGTATCAGAGCCAAGTCCCCCAATGATGGATATGAGGGTTTTCTGTGTGTCACATTTGTAATTGGGGATGAATCTCCCCATTTTGAAGAGGAGGTCGAGTGTAGTGCGGTAGGTCATCCTTGCATCAAAATAGCTGTCATGGATGTGGAAGCCAAGTGTGACATTGTGCAAGATGTTGGGATTCTCATTTATTTCTTTCACAGCAAATGCCAAAGCAAGAACATGTTGATAGAATTTTGTCACCATGCTGCAAATAAAGCAAATGGTTTATGAAAAGGAATATAGTGTGATGCTGAACACATTCTGTTTCAGATTGATTCATACTGAAATGAAATTATTTTATTTGCAATTAATGCATCTAAGTTGATAAACACCACACAGTCCAATGAATATTGAACACTGATGATCAATCAGGGCATTATTAATAATAATGGTAATAAACAATTCAACACCCTGCCCACAGTGAAACATTAAAGTACCGTGAAAATTAGTTAGTAACATATAATACTCAATTATAGGGGAAGAGATCTTTGGTGAAATTGGAGAACATCATTGGCAAACCTCTAATTGTATGTTTTGCATATCTCCTAATATATGTTACCATATACACTTCACTATTTACATACTTATATATAAGTTACCTTAAATACTTACCTATTTTTTATTATATATATATATGTTACCTTATATACTTAACTATTATTTTCATTTTCGCCATTCTGCTCTGCAATATTTGTACTGCAGAGGATTGTAAATTTAGTTTGTGTAAACAAAACAAAAAATATGAAGTCTCTTTCTGTATCCCATTGGAAAACAAATAGGAAATGTGTTAGAGAGGACTGTTAAGGCCATTGAAGATTCTTACTGTGGAACATCGAACAGGTTCTGCGTTTGGTGTTCCTTGAAGAAAACTTCGTAGAAAACATAATAAATATGAGTAACTATGCCACCAATGATGAGGTCACCTGGCTGGTACCACTCATGCGGAACAGGAATAGGATCACTCACAGGGCACCTCATGGTATTAGAGATATCAGAAACGGGAGGTATTAGAAACAGCAACACCAACAGTAGGAACATCCTGGCAGCCATGCTTCCTTCTGAATGAAGGCTCTCTTGTGTTCATCCATCCTAGCTGCTTTAGAAAAGGCTACATTGGATGATACATGGCTCAGTTAACCCAGCCCTATAACAGAGAGTGTGTGCTGCATTTAATCAATGGGTAACAAATGTATTCTTTGAATACAGTCAGAGATTTCAAAATCAGAAATTTAATTGCTAGAATCCTGCCTGCCTCTGGCCCCTACCCCAGGTCTCAGTGCACAGGGTTAGTTATAACCAATTTCAGCCTTGCTTGTTGTTTTCTAGCTGCTTTGGGATGCATCTGGAGGTTTGACCTGATGAAGAAATTGCCGTCATTTGGGTAATTGATGGGTATGATTATGAATGACTTTGTCAGAGTTTGGAGTCTGAGCGGCTCTTTGTCTTTTTTTACTCACAGTACTGCTCCTTAGAGACAGAAAAAGTGATAAAATGATTTTCCATGGTAATCTTACAACAGGATATTCAGAGTGAAGTTATTGGGTAAATAGCAGTGCTAAATTTTGAGATAAAGGACACATCCCAACTCCATTTCTTTCCAAGGGAATAGGAACCAACTCTTCTCTATACAGCAAAGCTATAGTTTAAAAACAGCTGTCTTGACTCAGTTGCAGGAACCCACCAATCTATTACCATGCTGGAGAAATGGGGAAATTTTACATTTTTATTTTTATTTTATTTTACATTTTCTTAGCCGTTACAGTGGAACTTAAGCAAGGAGGGTTCCTCATCATAATGATCATGATCATCGTATGATTGCCACTTCCCCCTCCACCCATTCCAGACACAAAAAGTTGTTCAGCTTTCTTAGGGCAATCACCAGATAGCCCCTCCACTGCCACTGAGTCTGAGACACCCACATCTGAGCCTGAGGCAGAGCCAGAGCAGAACCAGAGCAACCCGAGCATAATTTTTTTTTTTTTTTAAACCCAAAATCCAAGACATTTGCTTTAAAATGTAAAATCCCCCCTGGATGGACATGGAGGACCACCGAAAGAGTAGGCATGACAACCCTAAACTAAATTTCAGGTAGAGCTTTCTGACCGTTAGAGCTGTTTGAAAGTGGAACAGATTCCCAAGAGAGGCAAAGTATTTCACTGAAGCATTTTAATGAAAGTTTGGGTGGTCATCAGTCATGGATACTTTAGTTGAGCTTCCTGCATTGCAGAGGGTTGGACTAGATGATGCACAGAATTCTTCCCAATTCTCGGATTCTTCAATTTTAGTGGGGAAAGTTGCTTAAATGAAGAATAAAAGTATACATTAGAAAATATATACAGGGCAAACTGGTCGCCCTGCATGATGACCTTTGTTGGGAGAGAGATAGTAAACATGTCCCTGTTAATTCTACTCAACCTCTCAGCAGCTTTCAATACCATCAACCATGCTATCCTTCTGGAACGACTCTTCTTTTCTGAACTAAGGGTTGGTGGCCCCGCTTTGTGGTGTTTCCAGTCCTACTTGGATGGTTGTTCCCTGAGAGTGTTGCTTGAGGATTGCTTTTCAGTGGAACCTTCAATGTGGGGTTCCGCAGGGCTCAATCCTATCCCACACCTGGTTTAACATCTACATGAAACCTCTGGGTGGGGTTATCTGGAGGTTTGGAGTACATTGTCAGAAGTATGTTGACACTCAGCTCTGTTTCTTCTTTACATCTACACATGAGGCAGTGGAAGTGCTGGACCAGCACCTTGCCTTGGTAATGGACTGGATGAGAGCTGACAAACTGAAACTCAATCCAGATAAGACTGAGTTCTCTAGACCAGATGGATGGGAGATCGCCTGCTCTCAATTGGGCTGCACTTCTTCTGAAGGATCAGGTTCGTAGCTTGGGAGTATTTTTGGATCCTTTGCTGTTGCTCAAGACTCAGGTGGCCTCAGTTGCCCGGAGTGCCTTCCATCAACTTCTGCTGGTGGGCCAGCTACGCCCCAATTTGGAAAGAGATAGCCTAACTACTGTTGTCTATTCATCGGTAACCTCATGGTTAGATAAATGCAATGTGTTATACGTAGGGCTGTCTCTGAAGATGGTTCGGAAACTTCAGCTGGTGCAGAATTGAGCGGCCAGATTGATCACTGGAGGAAGATGGTTTGAGTATATTACACCAATCCTGGTCCAACTGTACTGGCTAGCAATTTGTTTACATGCTCAATTAAAAGTGCTGGTTTTGACCAATAAAGCCTTAAATGGCTCAGGTCTGCATTACTTCAAGGACTGCCCCTTTCCATATGAACCTACCAAGACCCTCAGATCATCTCCTGAGGCCTTCCTTCGTGTTCCTCCTCCTCAAGAGGACCAGAGGGTGGCAACACAAAAAATTGTTATTCTCTACAGTGGCTCCCTGTTTGTGGAATGCTCTCCTCAGGGAAATTCACCTGGCACAATCATTTTACATTTTTGGATGCCAGGGAAAAATGTTCCTTTTTAATCAGGACTTTGGTTGATTTGATTGACACCCACAGTGATCCATGTGACGGTCAACTCCAGGCATGACTACTGTAATTCGCTCTACGCGGGGCTGCCCTTGAAGCTGTCCCAGAAACTCCAGCAGGTGCAGAATGATGCAGTGAGGCTCCTCAAGGGGTCTCTGCCATGGGAGCATATTCACCCATTGCTTTTCAAGCTGCACTGGCTCCCGGTGGAGTACAGGGTCAGATTTAAGGTGCTGCTTTTGACCTTTAAAACCCTTCACGGCCTAGGACCCTCGCACCTAAAGGACCACCTCTCCTGGTATGCCCCATGGAGAGCCTCAAGGTCCATAAATAGCAACACCCTAGTGGTCCCGGGCCCTAAGGAAGTTAGATTAGCTTCAACAAGAGCCATGGCCTTTTCAACTCTGGCTCCAGCCTGGTGGAACGTTCTGCCTCATGAGACCAGGGCCCTGCAGGATCTGATTTCTTTCCGCAGGGCCTGTAAGACAGAGTTGTTCTGCCTGGCCTTTGGCTTGGAGCCAATTTGATTTCCTCCCTCCCTCCCTCCCTCCCTCCCTCTCTTTCTTTTTTCTTTTCCTTCTCCTCCTGCAATGAGGCTACATTTTTATATTTTAATGTTTCAATATTTTAATGTTGTATTTTAATTTTGTTTTTAAGTTGTAATCATTCAACTTGTTTTTATTATTGCTTGTAAGCCGCTCTGAGCCCGGCCTTGGCTGGGGAGGGCGGGTTATAAATAAAAATTATTATTATTATTATTATTATTATTATTATTATTATTATCCCATGCCCTTTTAAAAGATTGCATTTGAAAATCAATCATTGCCAAAATAATTTCAGAATAAAAAAGCAAAACAACAAAATAGCAAAAATAAAAACATATCAAAAGCAACATCTGAGTAGCATAAATACAAGTGTGTGTATTCAGCATTACAGCAAGTTTAACAGGCAGACTTAGCAGTTTTGCCTGCTCCTAGAAAGACGCATCTCATTATGTTCCTCACACTCTTTTTCCTTCAGCAACTTCTAATAAGACTTTCAAATGCAGGGGCTAAATTTGTTTTAAAGATCCCTCCAGAGGGACCCCAGGAAGAGAAGAAGTGGAAACTCTCCTTAGGCTCCAGATTGTTTCTTGGAAGCCACATAAAATGTCAGCTGTAAGGAAGGTAGGTGTGGTTGGTCAGAAATGGCCTAAGAATTGGGGCCTCAGCTGCGCATGTTCCTGATCCCTGATCTAAGGTGACAGAGCATTTTCACACTAAAATATTTAATAGACATAAATACAATATATATATATATATTTAAAAAGATACAGTTTACATCTTTCTCCTTATCAGTTGCTCCCTGTTGTTCAGCTCAGGCCTCAGCACAATGATGTAGCATTTAGGGGCAAAGATGCAGCCCAACAATCCAGCACTCGAGGATAAGATGGAGAAGATCTCCACCGCCACCATGAATTTTCCTTTGGTGCTCAGGTAGGTTGGGACAAAAGACAGCCAAACACTGCAGAACAGCAACATGCTAAAGGTAATGAACTTGGCTTCATTGAAACTGTCAGGTAATTTGCGAGCTGCAAATGCCACAATGAAGCTGGCAATGGCCAGGAGGCCCATGTAGCCCAGGACACAGTAAAACAGGGTCACTGACCCTTCACTACATTGCACAATGGTTTCTTCTGCTAACAAGTCCATGTCTAGATCGGGGAATGGGGGAGAAATCATCAACCACACAGTACAAATACTTGCTTGAGTAAGAGAGCAGGAAAGGACAATGGCATGGGCCAGCCGCTTTCCTACCCACTTCCTCATGCTAGACCCTGGCTTAGTGGCCATGAAAGCTACAACTACAGTGACAGTCTTTGCCAACACACATGAAACAGCCAGTGAGAAGACAATGCCAAACATTGGTTGGCGAAGAAGACAGGTCACTTTGCCAGGGTGTCCAATGAATAGAAGGGATGAGAGGAAGCAGAGCAGGAGCGCAATGAGGAGAGCATAGGTGAGATCCCTGTTGTTAGCTTTGACAATGGGAGTGTCTTTGTATTTAATAAAAGCTCCTATCACGAAAGTTGTGAGCAGTGAAAAAGAAAGAGCAAGGGAGGCCAAGCTGATCCCAAAAGATTCATCATAAGAAAGAAAGCTGATTGTTTTAGGGATGCATCCATTTTTGTTCTTGTTTGGATATTGATCTGCTGGGCATCTGACACAGTCATCCATATCTGAAATATAGGATAAGGTCAAATTTCAGTGACTATTCATGTGTACCCTTTCCTTCCTGTTATCTTAACCTTTTGATTTTTTCTGAGCTGATAGTCATATAACATTATGTGAATTACCCTTTGAGCATTCTGTTGAATCTATCAGAAATCTGCAAATGCCAGACAATTGTACTTCCTGATTAGTACACTACTCTAAGCAGGATAGTGTGGGTTCAGGGAGGCCACCATCTTCCTCTTGGCCAATTGTTTTGTGGTTTTCCACCCACCTATATTTACGGCCCACCCAGGGGGGGTGGAGCATAGCTATCAACATTTCCCTTTCTTAAAGGGAAATTCCCGTATTCCGAAAAGTTGACAGCTATGGGGGGAAAGCAGGCATGTTGCCTTCAGACCTTCCTATGGTTTATGTGTTCTCCGTATTCAGGGCCCAGGGAAGAATTTTCACCTGCAATAATATTGGACTGCTTGCACAGTTGGGTGACTCTGTCTTGGAGTTCACCAGGGGATTCATGCGTCTAAGCACCTCTCTAAATGGCGGCTTCTGTGGGGTTGTTGAATCCAATCCATGTCAGGGGCAAGTCCCCAGCACAAGTTCAACCCACCAGGTTCCTACCAAGTAGCAGATGGGCCACCTGATGCTGGATACATGCCCAATACCTTAACCAAACTTACTCATTCCAGTAATCAATAAAGTTGTGGCGAAGTTCAACCCAATACCAGTTTCCTGTGTCATTCATTATGCGCCTGTACAGGCAAATGCAAAGTGTAGCCATTAATTCTTTTCCAAGGATCTTATGCAATGATCATTAGAAGTATTGAACAACTAAAATGCCATATACCATTCTTTTCTGAAATCTTCCCTTCTGGACATAGAGTACAATCGTAGCAGCAAAATTTCTTCCCTTCCTTCCTTTTCTTCTGATTTCCAGGGCGACAGTAGTCATTACATACAGAAATGGGCACCACCTATCCAGAAACAACAAATAATTTCATAAGAGAGAGATTTTTATTTTTAAAAATTCTATGTCACTGCACTGCAAATAAAAAAGTAAACATAAAACAAAAGGCATTAGAAAGCTGCTTCATACAAAGCAGAGCCATTGGCCTATTTTTTTGTTAGGAAACCAATAAAAAAAGGCAAGACACAAGATGCACTTTATTAGCAGTAACTTTAGGAAATTATAAATAGCGTAGAACATGTATGGGAAATGTTTAAATCTTCTATCAGGCTCTTAAACCTGCTATGACACAGGTTTATTTCAAAAAGTCACCCACATGGTTCACAGAGCCCTGTGACAAGTGGCGAGAACCAGAATTCACCTGAAGTGTAACTGTACCTACCATGCACTTGTGGGTAGGTGGATAAAGTAAGTGGAATAAGTTACCTAGCCCACTCTGACCAGTCAATCACAGGATATATCATACATTCCATACATTGGCCCAAACTATGATGCTAAGCGATGGCAAACCTAGACAACATCTTAAAAAGCAGAGACATCACCTTGCCAACAAGGGCCGGAAAGTAAAAGCCATGGTTTTCCCAGTAGTGATGTATGGAAGTGAGAGCTGGACCATAAAGAAGGCTGATCGCCGAAGAATTGATGCTTTTGAACTGTGGAGCTGGAGGAGACTCTTGAGAGTCCCATGGACTGCAAGAAGATCAAACCTATCCATTCTGAAGGAAACCAGCCCTGAGTGCTCACTGGAAGGACAGGTCGTGAAGCTGAGGCTCCAATACTTTGGCCACCTCATGAGAAGAGAAGACTCCCTGGAAAAGACCCTGATGTTGGGAAAGATTGAGGGCACAAGAAGAAGGGGACGACAGAGGACAAGATGGTTAGACAGCGTTCTCGAAGCTACAAACATGAGTCTGACCAAACTGCGGGAGGCAGTGGAAGATAGGAGTGCCTGGCATGCTCTGGTCCATGGGGTCACGAAGAGTCGGACACGACTAAACAACAACAACATGATGCTAAGCTTATCTCATGCTGCATACTAGAAGGGAAGATTTAGTTCAACCTAGGCGGAGGGGGAAGCAGGTAGCGGTCACTGATCCTCTGTGGTCTCCTAACCAGCAGCAGAATATAGCAACAAATGAAGTCAGAAGAAGCTAAATGACAGCCTTTGGGCCCCTTCTAGGAATACTTAGAAGATTAGGGATTGTTAGCCCTATTTCGACATGCTCTTCAGCTGAGTCATGGAAAGTTTCCTGTTGAAGTAGAGACAAACCATATTCTGCACATGAATAAATAATTTTTACCTGAATCATTCTAAGCTCTGCCACTCATAAATGAAATGTAATAAATATTATTAAAACATTGTTTTCCCATGAATCTATCAAAGATAAAAGTGGTGGTTATCTCAAAAGTGCATCGCATCAAAGGAATACCCAGATTCTCTACCTGGTTAAAAGCATTGTTCCATACAATCATGTCTTCATGAATAGTGAATTCTTTTCTATCAGGAGCAAAGGGATCGACCCATCCAACCTTCACTCGAAGGAAAGACTTGTTTGGGAAGGTGAGCATGTTCGTGATGTCAAATCTACCTCCCATTTCTCTTTTATTAGTAAAGGACACTCTTTCTCCAGCTGAGTTGTTAAATGAAATGGCAGGTAGAAAATGGTGCAACTAATTGAAAGGGAAAAGAGAGATAAGGAGTGGAAACATAATGGAGGTGTTGAACTAACTACCATGATTTACAGTCACCTTTCTTTATGAGCATTATTTAGATACAGTACTGTAGCTTCACTTTCCATAGAGGAAGTTTTAAAAATAAGCTGCTTTGACACAGTAGATGGTGGACTGAATATCTAACAGGGGATGAACATTCGATGCTCTGAAAATGTCATTTTCTATGCTGGGAGACTGAGAACCTATCTGCTCCTGTGAACCAAGATAGGGGTGAGTGACATATGAGCAGATGAACCAATATATTGCTCAAAAGCCATGTAAGAGCCTGAATGGGGAATCGGCCTGCAAAAGCCTCCTTTTCTTTGTGTCTGAGGTGGTTATAATTCATGATTGAGTGAAGTTTCCCTGAGTGCCGGTGCAAATTTACAACTGGTGCAAATTTACAACTGGTGTATGAGCCACTTTCTGGGAGAATTAATGTGAGACATTCCTGTTAGAAGATTGGGAATATATTGCCTAAGAATAAGTAGATAATTCTTCAGTGAATATTTTCAATAATGTTTTTGATGTTACCGACAAACAGATGTCAGAATTCCTTTTTATTTTATAGTAAGAGTGAGGTAAATAATGAAATATATAGTAGAAAAAGTATTGACCATAAGGCAGCAGGTAATTGTGGAAAACATCATGAATGTAAGGATTTGGGTAAAGACACAATAGATGGAAATTTTGTTATGCATTCAATGGAAAAAGAATATTTCAAGCCAAATGTACAGAAACTCCTCCTGCCCTTCCCAGAGAAGAGGGAGACACTATAGATTTTAATCAGTGGTTTGCAGAAAGTCATAGTTCAGAGGCTGCAGTGGGGAGAAGCTGGGAAATATTGAGAGATGAAACAGAAGAAGCACTAGGGGAGAGACTGACAGACTCAGTGTCTTTTGAAAGCATCCCAGACCCCCCTTCCCCCAGAACCCGATGGGCATTTAGGGCAGGAGAACAGAAAGCGCAGACAGAAAGTACAGATCAGCTAATGAAGAGATGACGTTTAATGGGGCTGTGTACGAGGTGGGGCTTTACTCATAGCAATGCCATTACTGCAAGAGAGGCACTTTTCAAGGCCTTCCTTTGTGAATACTGAATAAATAGATTTGGTAAGAACGCTTCTTGTTTAGCCATTCTTGGCTGGCCACCGTGGGTGGGGTCAGATTCGCTGAAGCATTGACAATATGTGAAATGGGCGTTGCCATAAAAACATTATTTTTCCATGATTTTTTAAAAAATGAAATCTTAGGTTATGCTTATTAATTCCATGAAAGAATCATATTTCTTTGTTGCTTTTTATTTTCAAAGTGTTACCTGCCAAGCCTGAATATTTTGAAATTTTAATCTTCCACTGCTCTTCATTGCTCTCTGCTTGGATCTAGACAAGTAAATGGCATTCAAAGCATGAGCCACCACATAAACAGC
The DNA here is from genome assembly GCF_964252035.2 of Podarcis erhardii. NCBI lineage: Eukaryota > Metazoa > Chordata > Lepidosauria > Squamata > Lacertidae > Podarcis > Podarcis erhardii. Next base: position 6,610,009 of record NC_138502.1, on the reverse strand, counting down.
ATTGTAGATACTGTAACTATGGCCAGATAGTTCCATTTCAAATATAGACCTTGGAAGACTGTCCAGGCTCTCCTCCCCAGTACACACTTCACTGGTGTCCATTGGAACACTGGGATTTGGAAATATACAGTCAAATGCTTGCTCCCAAAAGACTTTGAAGAAACCTCTCTGGGTCCAGGAATGGTTTATGCTTTGAAGAAATTCCTTGAATACTAGAAGATTTTGTGAATGAATTGTGAAGGCTATGGCACCTTGGAACAGCTGAAAGTCCAAAAATTTAGAAAGCTCTATTAATATGAAATCAGTCTGGGCTGTCAAGATCCACAGCTTTATGAATCCTGTGTTTTCTCTATTTGAAGCATCTCTCAAAAATATAACAAATCTCAGTGCTATAATTGTCAGAGGGTCTCCATAGACAATAAATGTAGTGACTTTCTTTTCTGTGAAGGGTATATACATATTTAGGGCTACATTATGAATTTCATCATAGTTATCAAGATGCACTTGTTGTGGGAATCTTTGTGTAAAGGCTGAACAAATTCCATTTTGAGAAAGCAATGGCTCCAGATTCTTGATGAAATGTTCTCCATTGTAATCATTAGGAGCAAAAAGTCCAACCCACTTCCATCCAAAATGCTTAAGCAAGCTGATAATCCCAATGTACTGGTGGGCTTCATTGGGCACCATGTGATAAAAGGATGGGGATTGAGTTGTGTCACTCTCCTCTGGAGGAAAGGAACCATATGAAAGCTATAAGAAAATGTAAATATGTTTTGTAGTTACGTGAAATTAATTCATTCTGTTCCATGTGACTTTTTATTCAACATATATTGGTTCAAGCCATTTATAGGTTTAATCCAATAATTATTCCTGTCGTGGCATTTTGATTTGTGATTTGAGCAGATAAAGGAGGGGCGGAATAGAGAAAAGTAACATACAGGAAAAATGGGGGGGGGGAGAGAGATGTAAAGTTCTACCAAACTAACGACTCATTTTTTTCTAGTCAGAGTAGACCCATCAGGTAATATTTACTCTGTAGTTTCACTCAAAGCACACCCAACCTCTGATTGAAACTATAGAAGAAATATTACCTGATGGGTCTACTCTAAGTATAAAAAAACACTGCATACAGCTCATGTACTTAGCGTACTTAGTCCGCTCCTTTATATTCTCTACACGTACGATTGTGTCGCTGCTCACCCTAGTAATAGGGTTGTCAAATTTGCAGATGACACAACTGTGATTGGGCTCATCTCTGAAAGGGAGGGTGAAACGGACTATAGAGATGAGGTGGAGCGGCTGATAGAGTGGTGCAGAGCTAACAACTTGCTCATAAATACAAGGAAGACAAAGGAGCTTGTGGTGGACTTCAGGAGACAGAACAGTAATGTCCAGCCACTTTTGATTGATGGGGTCTGTGTGGAGAGGGTAACAACGTTCAGATTTTTGGGTATTGAATTACAAGAGAATCTGTCCTGGGGTGTCAGCACAAGGGGGCTTGTGAAGAAGGCGCAGCAGAGACTGTACTTCTTGAGAATCCTAAGGAAAAACCATCTTCCGCAGAAACTGCTGCTTGCCTTCTATCACTGTGCCATTGAGAGCGTGCTCACTTATGGCTTATGTGTGTGGTACGGAAGCTGTACTACCCAGGACAGGATGGGGTTGTGCAGAGTTGTTAAGGCAGCAGAGAGCATTGTTGGCTGCTCACTTTCCATCTTAGAGCAGATTTATGCCACAAGGTGCCATAGGAAGGCACTGGACATAGTAAAAGATTCATCGCATCCTGGTCACTGTCTCTTCGAGCTCCTGCCGTCGGGACGGAGATACAGGACAATGAAGACAAGAACGAGCCGTCTCAAGAACAGCTTCTTCTCCAGAGCGATCTCGGCCCTGAATGGGAAACCTGGACTTTGAAAGTCATCTAATCTTCCTTGCTGTATTATATTGTATTGTTTTAATTAGTGTTTTTATAGTTGTTCTGATTTTGTGTGGAGTGCCCTACCTGGGTGGATGGAGCAGCCAAGTAAATTTTGTTGTCCCTGAAAGGGGGCAATGACAATAAAGATATTACTATTATTATTATTATTATTATTATTATTATTATTTAACTCTTTATTCAACAAATAATAGTTCAAGCTATTTATAGGTTCTTTCTTTGATGGCTTCTTCTAAGCTTCTTTGAAAATGGCATTTTGATCTGTGATTTGTATAGGAAAAAATGTAAAGGAAAAATTGGGATAAAGGTGTAAGGTTGTAGCAAACTAAATCTTATTCCAAGAAGATTCATTTTTCTACTCGGAGTATGCACATCAGGTAATATTTACTCTATCATTTCACTCAAAGAACACTCTTTTTTTTCTAAGTAGTAAAACAATTGCATACAGCTTAGAAAGGAAAAACAACCACCACCACATCCCTTTATCCCATGTATCTTACCTGGGGAATCTTGTAGAGACCTAATGTATCTGCCATATGGAAGGAAGTATCACAACTAAGTCCTCCAATGATGGATATGAGGTTTCTCTTGGTGTCACATTTGTAGTTGGGGACAAATGTCCTCATTTTGAAGAGGAGGTCTAGAGTAGTACGGTAAGTCATCCTTGCATCATAATAGCTATCATAGATGTGGAAGCCAAGTGTGACATTGTGCAAAATGCTGGGATTCTCATTTATTTCTTTCACAGCAAATGCCAAGGCAAGGACATGTTGGTAGAATTTGGTCACCACACTGCAAATATAGTATAGGAATTACAAAAATTAATATACCACAATACTGTACACCATTCTTTTTCAAATTAATTGATACTGAAATGAGTTTGTTTTATTTCTTATCAATGTATCTAAGCTAATAAACAACATGCAGACCAATGAATATTGATGAGTGATCAGGACATTGCTGTATCAAATGTGTTTTGAAGGAATGTTATGGGCATGGAAGTTTCTTACGCTGAAATATCGAACAGGTTCTGTGTTGGGTGTTCGTTGAACAAAATTTCATGGGAAACATAATAGATATGAGAAACAATTCCACCTATGATGAGGTCCCCTGGCTGGTACCACTCATGTGTAACAGGAATGGGATCATTCACAGGACATCTGAAAGTATTAGAAGGATTAGAAACAGGAGGTTTTAGAAACAGCAACAACAACAGTAGGAACATCCTGGCAGCCATGCTTCTCTCTGAACAAAGACTCTTTTGTGTTCACCCATCCTAGCTTCCTTAGAAAAGGCTACATTTGATGATATGTGGCTCACTTAAGCCGGCCCTATAATAGAGAGTGTGTGCTGCATTTAATCAGATGCATTCTTTGAATACAATCAGTGATTTCAAAATTAGAAATTTAATTTCTAGAGCCCTGACTGCCTCTGGCCCCTACCCCATGTCTCAGTACACAGGGTTAGTTATAACCACTTTCAGGCTTGCTTGTTGTTTTCTAGCTGCTTCTGGGAAGCATCTGGAGGTTTTACCTGGTGAAGAAATTGCTGTGATTTGGGTAATTGCTGGAGACAATTATGAATGACTTCTTCAGGGTTTTCATTCTGAGTAGCTCTTTTGCTATTTTACTCACAGTTCTCCTTAGAAGCAGAAAAGTTGAGCGAATGACTTTTCCATGGCAAACGGATGACAGAAAGTCATTGCTAAATTTTGAGATAAAGGCCATTTCCCAACTCTGCTTCTCTCCAAGCGAATGAGAATCAAGACTACTCTATACAGTTGAGGTGTTATTTTTTTTAAGTAGCTTGACTCACTTGCTGAACTGAATGGATGGCAAACCTTTCAGCATGAGGTCTGAATTCCCTTCTGAGTAACCATCTGAAGGCCAATTGCTGGGGTGGGTGGAACCAGAGGTAAAAATGGGCAGAATACAGAAAGCAATTTTTACTAATTTATACTGTCTATTTTTTACTGTCTCTCTCACACACACTCCTCCCTATTCCCATTCAAACTATCAGGAGACATCATCACTGTTCAATGATATATTCCAGGCAGGCAAAAACACATTCTCCACCAAAAGTCCCCATATGGTTTCAAACAAAGTGCACGATGCTGGCACTCTAAACTCACTGAAGTGTTGTTTTGTCTAGGTTTTCAGCCAGGTAAAGCTGATCCATGTGTATTTGTCAAAGAGGAAGGGCAAAAGAAGCTGTTTTGTTTATACTTTTAATCGCAGATTATCATCACCGATTGGTTGTACCCCCTATGAAAAGATGTTTGGCAAGAAACCATTCATCAAGCGCATGAGAATTTTTGGTTCTGACATGTGGTTTCATACACCACAAAGCTCCAAAGTTAGGCAAAGGTGGTTTGCATGGTATCTTTCTAGGATATCAGAAAGGTTCTTACAGAGGAACAAAGGAACAGGAAACCACTAACGTCACATCCGTCTCCCATCCGGTGAGACTTCCAACAGTATGGAAGGTGTCTGGAATGTAAACAGAGCCTTGTGACTCTAAGCAGCTGCTCAGTGGCAAACAGAAACTAACAATGAAACAAAGGAAAACAAATTCCTTCCAGTAGCACCTTAAAGACCAACTAAGTCAGTTCTTGGTATGAGCTTTTGTGTGCATGCACACTTCTTCACACTGAAGAAGTGTGCATGCACACGAAAGCTCATACCAAGAACTGACTTAGTTGGTCTTTAAGGTGCTACTGGAAGGAATTTGTTTTGTTTTGACTATGGCAGACCAACACGGCTACCTATCTGTAAATGAAACAAAGGGACAGTGCTGTGGGCCAGACACAAACTTTAAGCACTGCACACAGTTCTCCCTCCCCCATAGGAGCCAACTCCAGGGAGCTGTGGGTGTTTGAACACCCAAAATAATATAATTGTGGGGGCCTGGCATCCACAAAATCAATGAAGAAAGTGAGAGAAGGTGTTCAGGTCTGCACATCACAGCCAAACAGCAAGGCATCCTTTCCCTGGGAGTAGGGCTCTGGTGTGAAGTTAGAGTCTCCCTGCCTCTGAGTTCCAGTCCCTCCATTGAGAAAAGGGTGACTCACTGGCTGCGTGATGTTGCACACCCATGTGTGGCAGCGGGCACCCACAATCCTGAGGGCAAGATGGTGCCTGCCCTCCCCTGCTGTATTTAAACCACTCCCCACCTATTGACATTAGGTATTGCACAGAGACCCCTGGAGACAAATGGACAAAAAATAAACAATGTTCTGGAGTTGATAATGGCCACAACTTTTTTGATTATGAATATAGGTAGACTGAGGTATTGTATTGTCTATGCGTCTTGAGTCAGCCTCCTGGGTGAAGGTTGATGTTGAACAGGGTCATGCCTGGGTTAGAGTCAAGAGACTGATCTACTAAGCTGCCCCCCATCCACCATTTAAAGTTCTAAGGCCCATCAGCTCCCCAGCTGGGATTCATGACAGAATCTTCCATCCAGACCCCTTTACTGGAGCACTCTGTGTTATCACACCTGCTTAAAGGGGGTGATGAACCATCTCATTCCCCCATCCCTGGGCTCTGCCTATCAACGTTAGTCATTCACAATAACTGTGAATCTCACAAAAATGTTGCAAAAGGTTCCAGTCATAACTGCTGCTGCTATTATTATTATAATAGCTAAAAATCTAGATGGGCATATCTCCTGCTGTAACTGAATGGATTGAGGAAATTTGGTCCTTAGTAACTATGATTAAACTAATTTTACAAAAGAATACCTATAAATCAGGCTAAGATATTGTTGGCATCCATCTGTCTCAAGAAACAATTGAGTGCACTTCCAGAGGTGACGTCAAACCAGTGTGCCAGCAGAACCAAAAATTACCTCCATGGGGCACAAGCCTGGGCAGGGTATGTGGAGGTCCTGGGCTTCCCAGATGACAAGAACCCCTCCCTCTCAGCCTCACTTATGTGGCCCAAAGGAAAGTAGAGCAATATGTTTTGTACCAGCTGGACTGCAGAAGATGCAAGAAGGAGACGTTCAAGGCACCACCCAACCATCTTGGGGACTCCAGTTTGGATTTGTGTAGGGTTTACTCCTTAGCCTTTAACAAACTTAAAATTAAATGCTATAATTAACAAAAACATGCAACAACAGCAGCAATAATACTTATCGCAAAGTATTGGAAGACAAAAGATCTACCCACCCTGGAAGAGTGGCAGATGAATATGATGGACTATATGGAATTAGCGGAAATGACTGGCAGAATCCGAGATCTGGGAGAAGAGTTGGTGGAAGAAGACTGGAAGAAATTTAAAGACTATCTGCAGAAACATTATAAAATTAATGAATGCTAAAATGATGTTGGATTGGAAATAAGTGGTATTAGCAACAAAGTTAAAAAGAGTATGCAATAAGTGAATTGATAATGGGTGAAAACATAGAGTTGTAATATGTTAAGATATAGAGTTAAGATAAATAGAGTTAAGATATAGAGTTAAGATTAATAAAAGATGGTAAGGATTTGCTGATCTGATTATGTAAATGGGAATACAAAAAGGGAAGGTGTGAGGAGGTCAGGAAAATAAGGATATGAGCTTTAAAGTTAGCAAAAAAAATAATGGATTTTTTCTTTTTTTCTTTTTTTCTTTTTTTCTTTTTCTTTTTATCTATTTTCTGTGTTTTTTGTATTTTTCTGTTTTGTGTTTTTTCTTCTTTGTTGTATCTTGCTAAAAACTTTAATAAATATCTCTCTCTCTCTCTCTCTCTCTCTATATATATATATATATAATTAACAAAAACAACATAGTACAATAAGATCAGCATGGAGTTTTGTGGCACCTTAAAAGGCTGACCAAAACCAGAATACACATTTTCTGGGGCCATGCTTCCGTGAGATTTATGTGACCCATTCAAGAGCACGGTACTCCAAAACACACATTTTGAGATGCCATGGTCTTGTGTGGTTTTGGTGCTATGCTTTAATATGACAGCATGCCAGCAAAATGCTTTCCCAATTTAATTGGGAAAGTTGATGGGTGTGCATGTTTTGGATTGTTCCACCAACTGATACAAAGTAAGCTACAGCCCATTAACAAAGAACATTAGAATTAAGCTGACATGAACTTAAAACCAGTGCAGAATCATAGCAGAATCATAGCACTGTAGAGTTGGAAGGGACCCTGAGGATCATCTAGTCCAACCCCCTGCAATGCAGGAATATGCAGCTGGTCCATACAGGGATCGAACCTGCAACCTTGGCGTTATCAGCACCATGGTCTGACCAACTGAGCTATCCAGGCTTGCTCATGCACATTGTGTGTTGTTGTTGTTTTTAAATATACCTTAACCTTATGGAGAATTTAGTCCAATATCCTGCAAGAGAAGCGGAGTTGAAAACTAAAAATATAGCACTGCTGCTTTGTTTCCCAGAACCAGTGTCTTCACTCTGAGCTTCCTTTTGCTGTTAGCTCACCAAGGGAATGTGTTTTTAGGAGCAAAAAAGGGAAAGTGTCACTCAGACTCCAAACTCCGAACAAGTAATTAATACTCCTATTCTGCAATTACTTAAATTGTTGCATCTTTCTCCCACCAGGTTAAACCTCCAGATGGCTTCCTGAAAGAACAAGGAAACAATCAACAAGCAAGCCTGAACATGATAAAAAATAAGCCCATGACCTATGGAGAGAGAATGGAGGGGCTAATGTCAGGCAGGGCTTTATCAGTTCAATTTACGACAATATAATCTCTGTTACTACTCAAGGAGTGCATTTGTAACACTTTGATTAAATGTAGCTCATAACGTCCCTCATAGAGCTGCATTGACTGAGCCAGGCATAATTGAATGTTGCCTCTTTAAAGTAGCTGCTATGGATGTACACAGCAGAATCAAACTCTGAGACAAGCCAGGCTGCTAGGATGTTGCAGCTACTGGTGATGCTATTTCAAATCACTCCTGTTTCTAATAGCTCTAATTCTACCCGGTGCCCCAGGAATAGTCCTTTTCCTGTTCCGCATGAGTGGTACCAGCCAGGTGACCTCATCATTGGTGGGATTGTGTCTCAGAACTGTTACGTTTTCTTTGACGTTTTCTTCAAGGAACACCCATCACAGAACCTGTTTGATGTTTCATCGTAAGAATTTTCCATTCCCCCTCTGGGTTGCCTTTCCCTTTGTCTCATGCCTTTCAGGCAGGAATCCTAAAGGGAGGGCTTGTCTTATCAATGATGTTTCAAAGCTGCAGTGGGAGCCACATTTTCACTGTATGGTGGAATAAAAAAGTTATTAAAACAATATTTCCTCACAGCTCAAAAATGGTTTGAATGATTGACAAGAAACTTTATGTACTCCTGAGAGACTCATTCTGTCACCTCCTGAGTCTTCCACAGTCTACTATGTTTGCAGACAGCAAATACGGCTTTTCTTCTCCCATAGTAAAACATGATTTCTATTTTGTAAAGGGATGGGGAAAGAGTCTTCATATTTTTTTATTAAATTTACTCCAAGGGTATTTGTGGGGAAGAGAAGGGTGAAAATGTAAAATAAATAGATAAGGTTACATTGCAGAGAAATAAAAAAAACTAGAGCTCTACCATACACTTTCCTTCAATATCCCCAAAGCTTCATTGTTGTTTAAAAGAGTATTATGTTTTACTACCCTCATATTCTAGGTGTTTTAAAGTTTCAATGTGTGCTGGGTTTTAATTACTTGAGGGAATTGTTTTATTTCCATTAAATATTAGGAAAATGTCAGAAAAACATTTCTTCTTTCCTGATCTGAAAAAGCTCCATGGTGAAACTCCCTGGGCTTTAATGCAAGTTCAGTAAGTGGGTGTATTTGGAGGGTTCTGGAGATGGGTTGAATTGCATTGAGTCAGGTTAGATGGCACAAGTTTGTAAGGACAGGGCATTAGGCCAGGAAGAGAGACAGTAGGCAAAATTTACCGTCAGTAAGAAGATAAATCCAATGCCACCTGACTCCCCTTTGGGTCTGACACCCAATGGCTCAATGACTGTGTTTAGCTACTGTGGACTGCACACATCAATTCTGTGGTTCTGATGTGCAAACAATTTTCCTCACCTTACCCCAACTCTCTGCTGAGGAGAAAGCTTCAATGAATTCAATTATACTTTCATATAAGGGTTAACATTGCCACTTTCTCCGTACAGAACATATTTCTTCAGTTAAATGAAGTTCTCAAGTACTTAAGGAGATACAGATTAGGGTTTTTTTTCCCCTTGATCAACCGAGATGGAAATGTTAAGCAATAGAAGAACAGCAGGTGTGAGAGAGTGCCTTACAAAGTAGTAATGCCCTGATCAATCATGGATTTTCTTTGGAGAGCATGGCACTCCCATTTCTATAAGAACTTGCCATAGTTTGCTGTGGTCAACACAGTCAAAGGCTTTTGCATAGTCAATGAAGCAGAAGTAGATGTATTATTTGATGTATTAATCACAAATAAAATAATTTCAATTTGAAACAGAATGTGTCCAGTATTGCAGTACATATATATATATATATATATATATATATATATATATATATATATGTAACTAATTTACTTTATTTGCAGTGTGGTGACAAAATTCTATCAGCACGTTCTTGCATTGGCATTTGCTGTGAAAGAAGTCAATGAGAATCCCAACATCTTGCCCAATATCACACTTGGCTTTCACATCTATGACAGCTATTATGATGCAAGGATGACTTACCGTACGACTCTAGACCTCCTCTTCAAAATGAGGACATTTGTCCCCAACTACAAATGTGACACCCAGAAAACCCTCATATCCACCATTGGGGGACTTGGCCATGATACCACCTTCCATATGGCAGACACATTAGGTCTCTATAAGATTCCACAGGTAAGAGGTATGAAGGGGCCGATGGCAATTATTTCTTCATCCTTCTATGGGTTACTTCCATGTTTGTTCTACACAGAGCAGACATATTGGGAAGTATTCTATTCAGTGGTTTTACTCAGAGCAAACTCAACAAAATTAATGGATCTGTTTTAGTCAGGATCAATAATTTAAAATTTAGTTATATAAAAGGCTACATCTTTATCCCATATTCCTTGTACATTTCTTTTTCTGTTTTATTTCTAAGGATGTGAGACTGATCTAGTCACAGCTCAAATCAAAATGTGCAATTAGAAAAAAGAAAGCTTAGAATTTGTTGAAGAAAAAGCCAAATGCTACAGGATGAATGTTTTCCATATGATTTGAGATTATATTCACATTTTCTTTCAGTTTGCATATGGTTCATTTCCCCCAGTGGAGAGTGATGCAAGTCAGGTTCCTTCTTTTTATCGGATGGTGCCCAATGAAGCCCACCAGTTTCTTGGGATTATCCGCTTGCTTAAGCATTTTGGATGGACGTGGATCGGACTCCTTGCTCTGAATGATAACAGTGGAGAACATTTCTTGCAGATTCTGGAGCCATTGCTTTCTGAAAATGGCATTTGCTCAGCCTTCACACAAAGAATCCCAAAACAACTCCACATTGATAATGTCGATGAAATGCAAGATATAGCTTTAAATATGTATGTACGAATCAGAGATAATAAAGTCACTACCTTTATTGTTTATGGAGAATCTCTAGCAATTACAGCACTGAGAACTATTATATTTCTGTCAGATCCTACAAATAAGAAAAACGCATCATTTATAAAGGTATGGATCTTTACAGCCCAGACTGATTTTGTATCCATGGGTTTTCTTAAGTTTTGGAATGTTCTGCTCTTCCAAGGTGCCATTTCCTTCACAATCCACTCACAAAATCTTCTAGCATTCCAAGAGTTTCTTCAGAGCATAAAGCCTCCTTGGACCGAAAGAGATGGTTTTTTCAAGAAATTCTGGAAGCAAGCATTTGACTGTGTATTTCCAAATCTTGATGCGCCAATGGAGGTCAGTGACATGTGTACTGGGGAAGAGAGGTTGCAGAACCTTCCAAGGTCTCTATTTGAAATGTCCATGACTGGTCACAGCTACAGCATTTATAATGGTGTCTATACTGTGGCTCATGCCTTGCAGAACATTTACTCAACTAGATCCAAGCAGAGAGCAATGAGTAGAATCAAACGATTAAAACTTCAAGATCTGAAACCTTGGCAGGTAATGTTTTCGAAATAAAGAGAAACAAAATATATTGTTTTCATGAATAAATTAGTACAAGATCGGATCACTGACGTGGGACTGTGACCAAGCAGCAATGCCGCCTGACAGATGATGGCAGGCGTCAGCAACCTAAGGTCCATGTGCCACAAGCGGCCCACGGGGGTCATTTAACCAGCCCATGAGCTGCCCCTGAACTGAGCTGCCCACTCGCTGACTGATAGTTTAAGGAAAGCAGACCACGGCTTTTTGGGGGTTCTCACCAGAGCTCAGTTCTGGCTAGTCTCAGGTGGGTTCAGGAACATGTCAGGTGAGTTCCAGCACCTCTCAGATGGGTGACATTCCCATTCTAAGAGAAAGAAGGAGGAGTTCATGGTGAGTTCCGACACCTCTTTTTCTAGAAAAATAAGACTGAAGCAAACTTAATCATACTTTTCATCCACACATGCTGTTAAATGGCATTGCATACCTTAGTCAATGCATTTTTAACTTCTGAAGAGAAAAAAGTTATTATATCTGCATTATATATATACCTGTATACCTGAAGGAGCGTCTCCACCCCCATCGTTCAGCCCGGACGCTGAGATCCAGCGCCAAGGGCCTTCTGGTGGCTCCCTCATTGCAAGAAGTGAGGTTACAGGGAACCAGACAGAGGGCCTTCTCGGTAGTGGCGCCCGCCCTGTGGAACACCCTCCCTTCAGATGTGAAGGAAATAAGCAGCTACCCTATCTTTAAAAGACATCTGAAGGCAGCCCTGTTCAGGGAAGTTTTTAATATTTAATGCTGTACTGTTTTTAACACTTGATTGGGAGCCGCCCAGAGTGGCTGGGGAAACTCAGCCAGATGGGCGGGGTATAAATAATAAATTATTATTATTATTAGTTGTAGTAGTAGTACAACAGAAGATTTTACATACCCTTGGAACCTAAAACATTTCTGCTTCATTATCTAAAATATGTTATTCCAGAAAATGATAAAGTAATAGTATGCAATTTTATTATTTTGTGGAGAGTAATATTGCTAAAAATGGGGGAAAGTAGCCTTCCTCCTATTATATCTGAATTGATTGAGAAGATTTGGTGCATAGTAGCTATGATTACAGTAACTTATAAAAGAATACATATAGACCAACCTAACACATTTACGGGAAAATGGTATTTTTAGTTTATGTTTTGGAATAACACGTTCAGTTATAATGTCTTACACTATGCTCCTTTCAGCCTGTTGAAATACGATTCATTTATTATTACTCTATTACATTTTAATCCAGAAGTGCTGTTGAAATGTTATTGCAAATCTCATTCACTGAAAAAAGATTAATGTGTGCATTTTAAATAGTGTGCATATTGATAGAAATAATATTATGTATTCATTGAATACATAATAAAGTCTCCACCTGTTGTGTCAAAATCACAGATTTTTCACACGTGTTCTTTGTTAACTGAAGCTATTTTACTATACCTAAATAAGATTCATAAAGAAGGCTTTCTGTAAACCATGGCATTTTGTTCAAAATCTACACTATATCATTTTGTATTCAACTCTCTTTTCTCTTTTTATTAGCTCCACCCTGTTCTTCATGACATTTCCTTTAACAACTCAGCGGGAGAAATTGTATCCTTTACTGATCAAAGAGAAATGGGAGGTGGATTTGACATCATGAATACAGTCACATTCCCAAACAGGTCCTTTCTTCGAGTGAAGGTTGGATGGGTTGATTCTGATGCAGTTGATGGGAAAGAATTCATCATTCATGAGGACAAGATCATGTGGCACAATGGTTTTAATCAGGTTTGGAGAGTAGGGTTTTCTTCTAGGCCCCACATTCTCCATATGGGTCAATTAGATTATCCAAAATAACCATTACTATTTCCATTGAAATATTTTGGATAGCGGTAGATGAAATTATGAACATGCCAAACAAATCTATGTTCCCAGTTGAAATAAATTTTGAAATAATATTTACTGTGTACGATAGTGCTCAGGATGATCCAGATAAAATTGGTTCATGAGAGACGAAAGGGTGGTCTCTGTTTCAATAGAAAAGGGGTCAGGGGTAGGGTTGGCACATTTTCCCACGCTACTGGTGGGAGCCACATAATTTTAAGAATTGCCTTTCTCATCACTTGACAGCTGTGTATATTAAAGGTAAGAAGATATTGTGTTATGCTTCTCAGCTGAATTCTGATTTAAGAGGCTTCTACAATGGGCCTCTTAAGCCTGTGGGGAAGACAAGGATGTCTTTTCAGGTTGACTTGTTTCACTTTCATGAAGTTTTATGACTCAAAGGCAGTGTGAATCAAAAAGGGCTTACCAAATCCTGACAGGTTTAGGAGAGTGATAGGGGCCCTAGTTTAATCCATGCCAAATGTGTTGTCTCTTTTTTTCTGGTTTCCTAACAAAAATAAGCTAATACCTGTTCATTATACAAAGCAGCCATCCAATGCAGATATTTATGTGAAGAGAGGTCCACTTTCTTATCTGAAGTTCAGGGGCTGAACATTAGTTTCAAATGTTTCTGCCTTCTGAAATTATTTCCTGTTTATTGACAGGTGATGCCTATCTCTGTGTGCAATGACTACTGCCGCCCTGGTAATCAGAAGAAAAGGAAGGAAGGACAGAAATTTTGCTGCTATGATTGTGTTCCATGTCCAGAAGGGAAGATTTCAAACCAGAATGGTAGACAGGTTTCATTGTACAAGATCAGCAAATATCTGTTGAAAAGAATTTAAATAATACAATGTGCATGTAACCACAATATCCTGCCCAGAGTAGTGTTAATATTTCGTTGCTACGTTCCAGTAACTTCACATCAAAAACTTCAAAAATGTAGAAGGCTGGTGAAATCCCATGCATGTGGATCTGAAATTAAGCCCCCCAAAATGATTTCATTCTAGACATAATTTAAGAGAAACTGACACATAGTACAATATTTGAGAATTATGTGGTGGCTGGGACAACCTAGACATCCATCCTGGGTGAAATTACGCCAGAAATCTAGTCATTATGCTTCAGGTAAGAGGGAATGGCATGGCACAAAGGTGAATATAGGGTCATTATTCCAAGCAGCACTTGTTGTTTGAGTGCCATTCTACTTGATGTTGCGGATGCACTCTGCACCCTTCAGAGTTGAACAAGGTTGCACCTCTGTGTTTGGTAAGATAAGCTTCCAGAGTCCCAGTAGGTAACCACATGCATGTGAGTGCGTGTCAAAGAGAGAGAGAGTTAGGCAAGATTGGACATGCCTTGCTCCTATTATTTTATAAAGCCTTTATGGTACATCCCTATTGATGTGGTTCTGCCTAATGGCTTTCCTGCCCACAAAGGCTTTAGAATGCCTAAAAATGGCTACAGCAACAAATGAAAGGCAAATTGTATTCCAGCCTGGATAAATGTGGGAGCAGAATACATTTTTGTCTCAGTTAACTGTCAACGCAAAAAACCAAGGTCCCACTCGCTCTGCCATCTGGGTGACATTGGACAAAGGCCACCACCCTGCTGGGTGCACAGCATGGCTTCTTAAAATACTTTTTAAAAAACCTATGTAAGATCCAGCAGAAATGTTATACAGTAGACAAAAGGCACGCATGAATTGCTACTGGAGTTTGACTTTATTCTATTTTTCAGATATGGATGACTGCTTCAGATGCCCAGAAGATCAGTATCCAAATAAGAAGAAAAATGGATGCATCCCCAAAATTATAAGCTTTCTTTCTTATGAGGAACCTTTAGGTGTCAGCTTAGCCTTAGTTGCTCTTTCTTTTTCCCTGATCACAGCTTTGGTGCTAGGAACTTTTATTCAACACAAAGACACGCCCATTGTCAAAGCCAACAACAGGGATCTCACCTACATTCTCCTTATCGCCCTCCTGCTCTGTTTCCTCTCATCTTTTCTGTTTATTGGACACCCTGGGAAAGTGACCTGTCTTCTTCGTCAACCCACTTTTGGCATCGTCTTCTCACTGGCTGTTTCCTGTGTGTTGGCCAAAACCATCACTGTAGTTGCAGCTTTCATGGCCACTAAGCCAGGATCCAGCATGAGGAAGTGGGTAGGAAAAAGACTGACCAACTCCATTGTCCTTTCTGGCTCACTCATTCAAGTGATTACTTGTACTGTGTGGTTGATTATTTCTCCCCCATTTCCTGCTCTAGACATGCACTCAGCAATGGAAGAAACCATTGTGCAGTGCAATGAAGGCTCAGTGACCCTATTTTACTGTGTCTTGGGCTACATGGGACTCCTGGCAATTGCCAGCTTCATTGTGGCATTTGCAGCTCGCAAATTACCAGACAGTTTTAATGAAGCCAAGTTCATCACCTTCAGCATGTTGCTGTTTTGCAGTGTTTGGCTGTCCTTTGTCCCAACATACCTGAGCACCAAAGGGAAATCCATGGTGGTGGTGGAGATCTTCTCCATCTTATCTTCCAGTGCTGGACTATTGGGCTGCATCTTTGCCCCTAAATGCTATACCATTTTGCTAAAGCCTGAGCTGAACCATAGGGAGCAAATAATGAGAAAGAACTGAGAAATACCTTTGTTTTTGTCGTATTAATTTGTTATATATTAAGGGTTTTAGTATATAGGTGGTTACTAAAAATGTCCTCAGAGTGTCCCTTTTTTGCAGGAAGGATTCAAACTCTATTTTCAAGCTCTCTTTTCCTTATACAAGGTTTGGGTTTCTCAGCCAGCAGTAGCCCTGCTCCAGAATGGTCTTTCAATCTGGTGTACTTCTCCCCAGCTTAATTTACATTTAAACCAGACTTTCATGTGTAGGATTGGCCTGTAACTGTCCTTTTCTAGACTACACTTTTAAAAAAAAATTGTGTAGAAGAATATTCACTGTGTGGGTGCAACTTCAGTTGGGCTGTGATCATAGTTTGGGAATTTCTGCTTTGCAGCCATGAAGAAAATGGCTCCACTCTGGCATTGACTTACATTGGAAAATGGAAAGGCAATTGCCATCTATTTGTGTGCCACAAAGGAGCATAGGCAGCTTGTGATGAGACTTGATGACACAAATACCAGCCTCTTGTTGCCAAAAGTGCCGCTGGGGGGGGGAACCACCCTGAGCAACTTATTATCTCAACCTGCAATAATCCAAATCATTATAATTTCCTCACATAATCAAGGCTAGATAGGTTTTTAAGAAGGCACTAAAAAAGTCGAAAAGCAAGACTGAAAATTATTAACATGTGCCATCGAGAGCTGGGAATAGGGGCAAAATATAGGCAATACTTCATCAGTTGCCTTTCTGACTCTCCCACCCCATATTAATTGCCAGACTTGAAATCAAAGTGCTGACAATCTATTAAAGGCACCTGTTTCCAAGAAACTGATTCTCAAAAACAGCTCACAGAGCTCTCTTGTAGAACTGCATTGGCAAAGCCAGGCATCATTCACAGTAGCCAGTTCAAGGCAGGAACCTGGTACTGATGGGCACAGGAAGCTCTGCGTTTTAAGAGGCAGGATGTTGTGGCTCTTGGTATTTCTGTTTCTGCAATCGCCTGTTGCATGCAAAGAATATACTTTGGCATGCCCTGTGAATGATCCATTTCCTGTTCCACACGAGTGGTACCAGCCAGGTGGCCTCATCATCGGTGGGATAGCTTCTCAGCTCTATTATGTATTTTATGAAGTTTTTTTCAAAGAGCCTCCTTCACAGAATCTGTTTGAGGTTCCACAGTAAGACTGTTTCCCTCTCTACATCTCTCTCAGTTTCCTTTCCTTTTGTCTCATGCCTTTTAGATTGCAAGCCTCAGACAAGGTAGCATCACATTGTTGATATTTATCCACTGGTGTGGCAGATTTGTTTATGTGAAGAGAGGGGCAAAGAAATGCTTGACTCAATAAATCTATGAGTCCTTAAATAACCGACTTGATCCAACCTGGGCATTCCTCTTTCTCAGTCGCATTCTTAGTATTGTGCATTCTTTAAAGCAGCAAACAGCAACAACCACAGCCACATATTCTCTGGAATATACATCCCTCCAAATCCGCTTTCTCGTTTTACTCATGTCCTTTAAATTGTGGACTCTCGCTTACTTATTTTGTAACTAGTTTAAGACAGTTCACATTGAAACATTTGAGACTCTTTCTTTTGGTGGAGAGCTTATTCATTTATTCTCTGAACAAGACCAGGGATTCCACTTGCAACAACTCTGCTGCCATTAGCCCTTTTCTAGGAGCACAAGGTGTCAATCTAATAAAATCTGTTCCTCTGCTCCCACTTCAATTGATCTCCATGTCTTCTTTTTGGGTGTGTTGGTGAACTGTTACTTTAGTTTTAGAAATAGGCGGATGCCACCATGCCTTGCTTGTTGGTTTTGATTGATGGTTGGTGTCCCGTCTGCTCTGCTGAGAGGGCAGATATCTCTGTTTTGGGAGAGGAGTTGTACCTCTGTTGGGGGACACATCATTCTCCTTCTTTGGTTGTTTGTCAACCTTTGGTCTCCACCCTGCACTCATTTCTCACCTGTGGGTCTTATCAGCTGTCACCATGCGACAGCCACCATATCCTGGGAACGACTTCAACTGGCTGGCTAAATCAAGTGAGTGTAGCTGATGAGTCTCAAACCCTCTGTGAGTTAGGGACTTCAACTGCTTGTGAAGACAGGCTCCAGCAGATTGAGTGGAAAAGACAAATGGTGGGTCCAATGGTCAAGATGGCTGTTTATACACATGCTGTAGAGGAAAGTGAGGGGCAGATAGGGCTTTTTAACCTGGGGAGTTAGCCCATCTAGGAGAAGAAAAATGCTGATCCAGAACTTCTGCTTCCCTGTGAAATATCTTCAGAAGAAGAAAAGGCTAAGGAGTAAAGCCTATATGAAACTGGAGTGGAGCCCCTAAGATTGTTACACCTTTTACACTTCCTTCCTGCAACTTCCACAGGCAAACTGATGTTAAATGTATTGCTCTGTTTTCCTTTGTTTTTGTTGTTTGTTAAATAATTTTTATTAATTTTCAATTACTAAAGTCCGGTAACAGTTCTGTTTTCCTTTGGACCACATCAGCGAGGCTGCTGACACAGCAGTTTGGCTTCACCCCAGAGGTGCAATCCATTCTCTTGAGACAGACAAAAAATATATGTAGGATACGTTGGGTCTGACAGTTAAGTTTCACCTTAGTTTCACCAGATAGCACCTCCTAGCACTGTTGTACAGGTCTCAGGTTAGTAAGTTAATTTTGTTACAAATGTTGATTGATTGAGTGCGGACAATTGGGAAACCACACTTTAAGTTTTTCTCTCAATTAGCCAAATATGACTTCCTTTTCCCACACTGCAATGGTTTTTTGTGAAGGCATTTTTAGCATGATAAAAAAACAAAACCAAGTGAGATTTGAACCTCTTTAGGACAGTCAGAAGAAATGCTTCAACCCAGAGGCTATGCAGATCACACAGGGATAAGAAAAAGTCTCTCTGCAGTGGTAGCAGCAAAATCAATCTATTTAAGAGTTTCCAATGCACAGGCTGCTGACCAACCACTGGACTTTGTGGACTGCTGATCCACAAAGCAAAATCTGTGACATACGGAGGCTTGATGTGAAGAAAAGAGTAAACTTCTCAGGAAAGCTGAAATGTAGATTGACTGTGCTCATGTTCTGGAATTCAGTAGTAGCATAGATGTTCCCTAAAGGTTTTGTAGGGACTTCTGTTGTTTAAAAAATCCAGTTGGAAGTGGAAGCAATAGCAATGGAGAGCAATTGATTGTTTGGTTAAATGACTGTTTGTAATGAAGATTCTTCACCTATGTTAAAATACTGGAGTTTTGTGTGTTTCCTCTAATAACGTTTATACTTGACCAAGAGTCAAGCAGTGATACTGATGTAGAATAAAATGTCATTATTTTCACCTGAGGAATATTGGAGGGTGTGCAAGTGTCTGAAGCAGCTAACTACAACCAGACTTGCATCCCACAATGGTTTCTGGAATTTAAGTGAGCAAATCAGGAAACTCGGTGTGGTGTTCTCTTTTATTGGATTGAGGTTCATTACAATATAATATAGGACAGGCTGACAAAGGATTTGTACAAAGCAATATTAAGGGGAAAAGAGAACAGAACACACTGGCATATTGAGCTGAGGAAATCATTACTGTGGGTTGGTTTATGGTAAGCAGTTTTAATTCAGTGGCGGAGAGGAAACTCCTGGCCAACCGGCTGCATGTGGCCCTCAAAATGTCTTTTTCTAAAACCCCAGAGCTCTCCCTAGGATGTATTGCTCAGTGACTCCACTTCATATTCTGAGTTGTTGCCTCCCTGGAATATGTCCTTGAACTCTGACAATGCCTCCTGGTGACCTGAATGGGAATAGAGAGGAGTGTATGTGTTAGAGTAAAAAGTAGACACTATGCATTAGTAAAATTTGCTCAGTCCATTTTCACATCTTGTTCTACCCACCACGGTCATATGACTTTTGGAAGATTACTCAGATGGGAATTCAATCCTCAGGCTGAAAAAGATTCCCCACTCCTCCAAACACCTTCTCTTCATTCATGCAAGACAGTCAAGCTACACACACACACACACACACACACTGTATAGAGAGGTCTTTATTCCCATTCCCTTGAAGCGAAATGGCATTTGGAAGTGGCCGTTATCTCAAAATGTAGCCTTGTTATTTATCCAATGACTTCACTCTGAATTTATTGATATGTCATTCAGTCACTTTTTATGCCATGGAAAAGTCATTCAATCACTTTTTATGCCTGTAAGGGGCAGAACTATGAGCAAAAATAGCAAAAGAGCCACTCAGAATGAAAAGCCTGAAGAAGTAATTCATAATCCTACCCTGCAATTACCCAAATCATGGCAATTTCTTCACAAGAACAAACCTCCAGATGCTTCCCAGAAGCAGCTAGAAAACAACAAGCAAGCCTGAAAGTGGTTATAACTAACCCCATGTACTGAGAACTGGAGTAGGGGCCAGGAGCAGCATCAATTTCTGATGCTGTAATCTCTGAATGCAGCTCATACTCTTTATTATATGTGTGGGGGAAATGAGTCATGCATCATCAAATGTAGCCGTTTCTTAGGCAGCTAGTAGGAACAAATACAATAGAGTCTGTGTTCAGAAGGAAGCTCGACTACCAGGATGTTGATGCTATTGGTGTTGCTTTTTCTAATGCCTTCTGTTTCTAATACCGATAATGCTATCAGGTGTCCTGTGAATGTTCCTATTCCTGTTCCACATGAGTGGTACCAGCCAGGTGATCTCATCATTGGTGAAATAGCTTCACATATCTGTTATATTTTCTATGAAGTTTTCTTCAAGGAAAACCCAACACAGAACCTCTTTGATGTTTCATAGTAAGAATCTTCCATGCCCCTAACATTCCTCCAAATCACATTTCCTTTTGCCTCATGTATTTTAAACAAGCATAATAAGGGGAGGGACTGTCTTATCACTGATGTCTGTAAGCTATAATGTGAAACATTTTTTTGGCTTAATGGTGGAATATAAAAAGATACATATTTCAATCTAAACAGTAACTTACTAGCTCGCAAGGAATGATTTAAATAATTGACAAAAATTTCTGTTTTTCCAACCTTGAGGGACTCCTCATTTCAGTCACCTACTGTTTTCTTTAAATAATTTTTATTAAATATTTTCTTCGTTTACAAAAGTATGTGCATCGTCTCTTTGTTCAGGCTGTAGTGTTCTTTCTACAGAACAGTTACATTTGATGTGAGACATTGTATACAGAGTAAGGTTGGGGCAGAAGAAAGAAAAAGTGAGGGAGAGTAAGACAGTTGCATTGGTGAACAAGTCTTACAGTCAGAGTGCTCTTGTAGAAAGTTCTTCTTGATGTTTACCCAGAACCTCATTAATTATAACTTGAAGCCATTGTCTTGAGTCCTACCCTCCAAAGCAGCAGCAAACAAGCTTGCTCCATCTTCCATGTGACAGCCCTTGAGATATTGGAAGACGGCTATCATATCTCTTCTGAGTCTCCTCTTTTCCGGGATCTACATACCCAGCTCTTTCAATCGCTCCGCATAATGCTTGGTTTCCAATAATTTCTTTTCGGTTTTGATTAATTTGATGAGGAATGTGTCCAGTATTGTGGTTTATTCATTTCTGTAATTCCTTTACTTTATTTGCAGTGTGGTGACAAAATTCTACCAACATGTCCTTGCCTTGGCATTTGCTGTGAAAGAAATAAATGAGAATCCCAACATTTTGCACAATGTCACACTGGGGTTCCACATCTATGATAGCTACTATGATGCAAGGATGACCTACCGCACTACGTTAGACCTCCTCTTCAAAATGGGTAGATTTATTTCCAACTACAAATGTGACACCAAGAAAACCCTCATATCCATCATTGGAGGACTTGGCTCTGATACCTCCTTACATATGGCTGATATATTAAGTCTCTACAAAATTCCCCAGGTAAGATGTATGAAGGGGTGCATAGGGATTTTTGTATTCCTACTGACCATATTGGATTTAACCTATACATTGTTTAAACAAATATTTGTTAAATGAAATTTCACATTGCACATTATGAATTCTTTTCACATAACTTCATAACTGTGATTTTTTTTATATATATATAGCTTGCGTATGGTTCATTTCCTCCAGAGGGTGACACAAGTCAGTCCCCGTCCTTTTATCGAATGGTGCCCAATGAAGCCCATCAATTTTGGGGGGTTATTAGCTTGCTTAAGCATTTTGGATGGATCTGGGTTGGACTCTTTGCTCCAAATGATAACACTGGAGAATATTTCATCAAGACCCTGGAGCCACTGCTTTCTCAAAATGGAATTTGTTCAGCCTTTACACAAAGAATCCCACGTCAACTTCATCTTGATAAGCTGGATGAAATGCATGAGGTCGCCTTGAATTTGTATGCATTGCTCACAGATAATAAAGTCACTACATTTATTGTCTATGGAGAATCTCTGACAATTATAGCGCTGAGAGCTATTATATTTTTGCGAGATCCAACCAATAAGGAAAACTTAGCAATTAAAAAGGTGTGGATTTTGACAGCACATACTGATTTCATTGCAACAGGGCTTGTTAGTTCTTGGGATTTTCAACTCTTTCAAGGTGCCATATCCCTCACAATTCATTCAGAAAATCTTCTAAATTTCAAAGATTTTCTTCTGACCATCAAGCCTTCCTGGAGTCAGGGAGATCATTTTCTCAAGGACTTCTGGGAGCAAGCATTTGACTGTATAGTTCCAAATCCCCATCTGACAGTGGAGCCCAAAGAACTGTGTACTGGGGAGGAGAGTTTGGATAGTCTTCCAGGCTCTCTTTTTGCAATGGAACTATCTGGCCATAGTTACAGTATCTACAATGCTGTTTTTGTTGTGGCTCACACTTTGCATGCTATTTACTTGTCTACATCCAAGCAGAGAACATTGGGTAGCAGTGGAAAATTAAAACTTCAAGATCTGCAGCCTTGGCAGGTAATGCTTTACAAATTTAAGATTTCATCACAATTTTCATGCAGAAGTAATGCTGCAATGGTATTCCTCATGTCACTAACTGGCAAAGCTTTATATTTTCATATTTAATCCTGTATATTTGGCTGAATTTTTTTTCACTGTATGCATAACAATTTTTTCATCTGCTTTGTCAAGTAAAGTGAGCAAACATAATTATATGTAAATGGTGCTCATTTATACATCAAGCCATTTTCTTCAATATCTCTACTATGTTCTTTTGCCTTAATCTTTCTTTTCTCTTTCAATTAGTTGCACCATTTTCTTCCTGACATTTCATTTAACAACTCAGCTGGAGAAAGAGTGACCTTTGCTAATAAAAGAGAAATGGGAGGTAGATTTGACATCACAAACATGGTCACCTTCCCAAACAAGTCTTTCCTTCGAGTGAAGGTTGGATGGGTGGATCCCCTTGCTGTCAATAGAAACGAGATAATCATTCATGAGGACATGATTATGTGGAACAAAGGCTTTAACCAGGTCTGGAATTTGGGTATTTCTTTGACCCAATGCACTCTCTTGATAAGCACCACTTTTCTTTTTGATTGCTTCATGGGAAAAATCTGAAAACCTAGCTGGATGCAACCGTGAACGGAGCTTTAATTTCTATGTTCTTAGTTGAAATGAAGTTTTAACAATATTCATTGGGTTTCATTTTGTTTGACAGAGCTTGGAAAGATTCAGATAAAATTTAGTCATGGGGCAGATATGGGTGGTTACTGCTTCATTTGAAAAGAGTCCATGGCTCAGTTGCAGATCCCATATCAAATTAATTTCATGACAATTGGACTGACAAAAAACCAACCTTTGCAGTATTCCTAGAGAACTAATATTGCTTCATAATCTGAACCCCATCTTAGAAGGCCCAAAACTCATTTTCTGGCTTCATGTCTGGTTTTGAGCTACTGCTAGTTAGTAAATCACAAAGGATATAAAGTCATTTCCACCTACCTCCGCCCATCCTTCTTAGGAGAGGTTGCACCAAGCTTTCCCTCCCAATATGCAGTATGAGATAAGCTTGTCATCATAGTTGGTGTCAAGCAGGAATTTATGTTCCTTCCTATGATTGACTGGTCAAAATGGGGTGGTTGACCTTTTCTGCCTACCTTCATTCCACCTACTTTGATACTTCCACCAGGAGTGTCAAACAGGTGCAACTACAGGTGGGATACACATTACTTGAATTGGTTTCTGGTCACTTGGCAGGTGGGTGTGGGAAAGGAAAGAGATTGGCAAAAAAATTGAGCCCCTTGTGGATTCTAATTCTAGAGACTTGTCACAGGGTTCTGTGTAAGAAACTGCAAGATTTTAAAGGTGTTATGAATCATGAAGACCTCACTCAATTAGTGCCAGTTTAGGAGCCTGATAGATTTAAGCATTTTCCACACATGTCCTTTGCTATCCTAAAGTTACAGCTGATAAAATGGCCCTAGCTGATTTCATGTATCTTGCATTTTTTCTGGTCTTGCTTCTTTTTTCTGGTCCCCTAACAAAATATGGGATATTTGCTGCACCTCATATGAAGCACTTTGGATAAGATGTTCAGTTTCTCCCTTATGAAATTATTTCTTGTTTCTGGAAAGGTGATGCCCATTTCTCTGTGTAATGACTACTGCCGCCCTGGTAATCAGAAGAAAAGGAAGGAAGGACAAAAATTTTGCTGCTATGATTGTACTCCATGTCCAGAAGGGAAGATTTCCAACCAAAATGGTGCACAACATTTTTCATTGTTCAATATTAGTAAAGATTATTGTGTCAAATCTATTTAAATGCTACATTTTTACATGCAACCAGACTATCCTGCTTAGAGTTGTGTGCTAATGTTTTTCTGCATTTTCCCAGTAACATTTGAAGGAAATATTCAAAAACAAATAAACCTGGTGCAATACTATGAACTTAGATACGGAAGTGCTCCCCACTTCGCTCAAATGTATTTTGTTGTACACATATCAAGTACTATAATTGCCTAAAGATGAAGGTAAAGGGACCCCTGACCATTAGGTCCAGTTGCAGATGACTCTGGGGTTGCGGCGCTCATCTCGTTTTACTGGCCGTGGGAGCCAGCATACAGCTTCCAGGTCATGTGGCCAGCATGACTAAGCCGCTTCTGGTGAACCAGAGCAGTGCACGGAAACGCCATTTACCTTCTTGCCGGAGTGGTACCTATTTATGTACTTGCACTTTGAATTGCTTTGGAACTGCTAGGTTGGCAGGAGCAGGGACTGAGCAATGGGAGCTCACCCCATCGCGGGGATTCAAACCACCAACCTTCTGATCAGCAAGCCCTAGGCTCTGTGGTTTATACCACAGTGCCACCCGTGTCCCACACAGCACCACTCGCGTTCATAGTACTGATCGCCAAATAAACAAAGTTATGTTTGAGCTATAATTGCCTAGGAGTTGCAATTAGGTTGCAATTAGGCCAGATTTGTATTCATTATTGGACAGGCAAGCAGGGCTGGCAAAAGCATAAGGGTTATAATTTCAATGAGCACGTACAGTTCAAATTCCACTTGATGGTTGAAATGCACCCAATCAATACCCTTGAGAGTTGACCAGCATTGGACACTGGTGTGTCACAAGACAAATATCATGGATCCCAGAAGGCAACCATGGGATGAGTTATGTAAGGCCAGTCTCACTTGATCTAGGGGCATGCTTTCATTCTATGCTCTACCAGGCCCCTTGTGCCCTCCCAAGCAACACAAGAACCCACCAGTGCCTGATGCCCACCCCCGTATAAGTGTAGTTGGAACAAGCCCTGATGTGCAGGGTGCATGGAGCAGCAGCTTAATATTTAAATTCAAACATGATACATTCAGCAGAATACTCAAAAAGTATTTCATATACTGTTATATAATTATCAATCCCTTAAAATCAGAAGGATAAGATAAAAAAAAAAAAAAACATAAAGAGCACACGTGAATTGATACTGGAATCTGACCTTATTCTACTTTTCAGATATGGATGAGTGCATCATATGCCCAGGAGATCAGTATCCAAACAAGAAGAGAACTGGATGCATCCCCAAAATAATAAGCTTTCTTTCCTACAATGAATCCTTTGGGATCAGCTTGGCCTCACTTGCTCTTTCTTTTTCACTGCTCACAAGTTTGGTGATAGGAACTTTTATTAAATACAAAGATACTCCCATTGTCAAAGCCAACAACCGGGATCTCACTTACATTCTCCTCATCTCGCTACTGCTTTGCTTCCTCTCATCTTTGCTATTCATTGGGAAACCTGGGGAAGTGACCTGCCTTCTTCGCCAACCAACGTTTGGCATCGTCTTCTCACTGGCTGTTTCATGTGTGTTGGCAAAGACTGTCACTGTAATTGTAGCTTTCATGGCCACAAAACCAGGATCTAGCAAAAGGAAGTGGGTAGGAAAACGGCTGGCTTATGCCACTGTCCTTTCCTGCTCTCTTACTCAAACAAGTATTTGTACTGTGTGGTTGATGACTTCCCCCCCATTCCCCGATCTAGACATGGACTCTGTAGCAGAAGAGACCATTGTGCAATGTAATGAAGGGTCTGTGACCCTGTTTTATTGTGTCCTGGGCTACATGGGCCTCCTGGCCCTTGCCAGCTTCATTGTGGCATTTGCAGCTCGCAAATTACCGGACAGTTTTAATGAAGCCAAGTTTATTACCTTCAGCATGTTGTTGTTTTGCAGTGTTTGGCTGACCTTTATCCCAACATATCTGAGCACCAAAGGGAAATCAATGGTGGAGGTGGAGATCTTCTCCATTTTGTCCTCCAGCGCCGGATTATTGGGCTGCATTTTTGCCCCTAAATGCTACATCATTCTGCTGAGGCCAGAGCTGAACAATAGGGAGCAAATAATGAGAAAGAACTGAGTAATACCTTTGTTTTTATCTTATTGATTTGTTATATATTAAGGGTTTTAGTATACAGCCCGTTACTAAGAATGTCTCCAGAGTGGCACTCTTTTGAGGGAGGGATTGTCTTTGCCCCAAAGTCTTACATCATTGTGCTGAGGCCTGAGCTGGATAATAGGGAGCAAATGATGAGAAAAACTGAGTGATACCTTTGTCTTAAACTGATTCCATTGTATTTGGATTTGCTGCATTTTGCAACTCCAAAGAAAATGGCTTCACTTTGATTGGCATTGACTCACATGGGAAAACGGAAAACCATTTGCCATTTTCTTGTGCTACAAGGGAGCATGGTCATATATTTTTTTGCCATTTTTTGTCATTTTTTTGCCACAAGGGATGTTGTCAGACTTAGAGTAAACACACAAGCACCAGCAACTTGGTTGCCAAAAGTGCCACTCTGAGCTAAACATCTGTGAAAGTTATCCTGCAATCATCCAAATCACCATGATTTGTTCACATAATCAAATGCAGTGTCAGGGACCGTTCTGAGGAGGGCTGCACTGAGGAGGAATGGTGGGAGCCTCACCTTCCTGATCTGGATCCTGAATCTTCACAGGAGCTCCGGATCCAGATCCTGAATCTTCACAGGAGAAGGACGACAGTATAGATTTGGAATAGTGGGTTGCAGAAGGATATAGTTCAGAAGGCAGAAGCTGGGAAATACTGGATGGGAAACAGCTAGGAGAAGAAACACTGGAAGAGAGAGGGTTAACAGATTCACAGTCTCTGGAGAGTATCCACCCCCCTTCCCCAAAGTCCAGGGGGGCTCAGAAAGTGACAGAATAGAAAACACAGTAGTTCCAAACTCAGATTACAAGATGTAGATTAGTTACAGATAGGTAGCCGTGTTGGTCTGCCATAGTCAAAACAAAACAAATTCCTTCCAGTAGCACCTTAAAGACCAACTAAGTCAGTTCTTGGTATGAGCTTTCGTGTGCATGCACACTTCTTCAGATACACTGATTAATAAGGGTTGGGAGAGTTGGTGACCTTAATTGGGAGCACCACCATTTCGAGGAAGTTTGTTCTTTGTTCTCTTGCTGTGATTATTAAAGTTTCTAACTGGTAAGAAGACTCCTTTCCTTTGTTCTGCTTATCTACTGCCACCACGGTGGGAAGAAGCCAATTCCCTGAAACCGGACAGCCAGAGAGGTTTCTTAGAAGGAAAAGGAAGAAGAAAAGGGGGAGGAGGAGTAGTTTTGACTTGATATCCCACTTTATCACTACCAGAAGGAGTCTCAAAGTGGCTAACAATCTCCTTTTCCTTCCTTCCCCACAACAAACACTCTGTGAGGTAAGTGAGGCTGAGAGACTTCAGAGAAGTGTGACTAGTCCAAGGTCACTCAGCAGCTGCATGTGGAGGCACGGGGAAGCGAACCCGGTTCATCAAATTACGAGTCCACCACTCTTGAACACTATACTTAACCACTGGCACTATGGATGTCAAAAATACAAGCCTGGAAACCATTATACATTATACCAGGTGCCATGGAGAACTGGGAACAGGGGCAAAAGATGGACAATACTTCATCGGTTTAATTTCTGGCTTTTTTTGCAAGACATAAAATCAGAGTGTTGGCAATCTCATCTACTGTTTCATTTGTTATTTTTTTATTATCAGAAACAGCTCACAGAACTCTGTTTTAGAACTGAGTTGGCAAGGCCAAGCATCACTGATAGTATCAGGCTCAAGACGATAACATGATACTGATGGGCACAGGAAGGTCTGTATTTTTAGAGAAGCTAGGAGGCCAGGATGTTGGGGCTCTTGGTATTTTTGACTCTGCAGTTCCATGTCAACTGCAAAGAAGATACTTTGAAGCACCCTGTGAATTATCCATTTCCTGTTCCACATGAGTGGTACGACCTAGATGGTCTCATCAATGGTGGGATTGCTTCTCAGCTCTATTATGTATTTTATGAAGTTTTCTTCAAAGAGCATCCATCACAGAATCTGTCTGAAGTTCCACAGTAAGACTACAGGTATTCCCCTCTCTACATCTCTCCAAATTTCCTTTCCATTTGTGTCATGCTTTTTAGATTGCAAGCTTCAGAGAAAGGAGTTTTTAATACTTATCCACTGGTGTGGCAGATTTGTTTAGGTGAAGAGAGGGACAAATAAATGTTTGAATCAATAAATCTATGAGTTCTCAAGGATCTGTCTTGTTTCTCCTTGGCCCCTCCTCTTTCTCAGTCACATTATTAGTATTTATATTATTAGAAGCATTAGATATGCTGGCAATTAGTAGTAGTAGTAGCAGCAGCAGCAGCAGCAGCAGCAGTAAACCTTTAAATTTAAATAAATTTAAATTTATTCCCTGGCATCTACATTCCTCCAAATACCCTTTCCCATTTTACCCATGCATTTTAGGTTATGGACTCCAGTGTTGACCCCAGGCTATCACTGGCAGAAACTGTTGTGGGAGACCTTTTTGGTTGAAGAGTGAGAGAAAAGTAATGTTTCAAGTAAATAGATCAACTGGTTCACATGGAATCATTTAAATAACTGATAAACAAATCTTTTTAGTTCTCTTCAATCACTTCCAGATCCCTTTGCATTTTTTTTTAAGATTACACACAGTAAATATCATGGGTTTGTGGGTGCCCTGACTCCCTCTAGATTCCTGGGTGCTGGGATTTAATCAGTGCTTTGAGAATTAAGATGAGCTAACTGGCACTGGGTAAGAACACAGGCTGAGCTTGCTTTTTCTTTAGTATTCCTTTTTATTACAGTGAGGTTCATTACAATCTAATACAGGATAGGCTGAGAATAACTCAGTGCTTAGGGGAAAGTAAAGGGGAAACAGTGCTTAGGGGAAACAAAATAGAAAGAAGAGACTGAGGAGAGGAGACCTATACTGTGGGGTGGTTGAGAATAGCCATCTGGCATGTGGTTTCAGTCAAGGGAGGGTGGATCTCAGAAGCTGTAAGTCAGCCACAAACTTCCCTCTCTGGCCCTCTGAACTCTCCCCAGGTTGTAGCCTTCACCAATGTGTTTTTTGTGCGGCTGGAACTGCCCTTGAAATCTGATAATGCCATTAGGTGCTCTGTCCACTTTCATCTTTCTCGCCGCCCACCATTGGGATATAGTCCTCAGAGGGGAATTTAGTCCTCAATCTGAAAAGGGTTCCCATTCAATCAAGTAGAGCAAAAACTTTTGTTTGTTCATGCAGGTGAGTAAAGACACTTGTTTTTAAACTACAGAGAAATGCTGACTACCTTCCCCTGGGGAAAAAACGAAGTTGGGAAGTGGCATTAATTTGAAATAGCTTCCTCAAAAGCATGGCATTCAATGGACATTCATAGTAACCACTTACATACTAAACCCCTTAGTATATAACAGGCATGTCCAACAACTTCAGTTCTGTGTCCCCCCCCCCCCCAAAAAAAAGGATCAACAACAAGTTTGGTCAATCCAATAGGTAGATCACTGCCAGTTTTTTCATAGTGGGAGTAGATCGCAGTCTCTTGGGATTTGGACATGCCTGGCATATAACAATAAAATAGGATACAAACAAACATATTGCTCACTTTATTCTCCTTATTAGTTGCTCTCTGCTATTCAGCTCTGGCCTCAGCACAATGATGTAACATTTCGGGGCAAAGATGCATCCCAACAACCCAGCACTGGAAGACAAGATGGAGAAGATCTCCACCACCACCATGGATTTCCCTTTGGTGCTCAGATAGGTTGGAACAAAGGTCAGCCAAACACTGCAAAACAGCAACATGCTGAAGGTAATAAACTTGGCCTCATTAAAACTGTCAGGTAATTTGCGAGCTTTGAATGCCACAATGAAGCTGGCAGTGGCCAGGAAGCCCATGTAGCCCAAGACACAGTAAAACAAGGTAGTTGACCCTTCATTGCACTGCAGAAGGATTTCCTTCGTTACTGAGTGCATGTCTGGGTTGGAGAATGGGGGAGAAGTCATCAACCACACAGTACAGATGCTTGCTTGAATAAGAGAGCAAGGGAGAACAATGACATTGGTCAGTCTTTTTCCCACCCACTTCCTCATACTGGAGCCTGGCTTTGTGGCCATGAAAGCTACAACTACAGTGATGGTTTTGGCCAACACACAAGAAATAGCTACTGAGAAGACAATGCCAAAAGTTGGTTGGCGAAAAAGGCAGGTTACTTTCCCAGGTTTTCCTAGGAACAGCAAAGATGAGAGGAAGCAGAGCAGGAGGGAGACTAGGAGAGTGCATGTGAGGTCCCAGTTGTTGGCTTTCACTATGGGAGTGTTTTTTTGTTGAATAAACATTCCCAGCACCAATATTGTGATTAGGGAAAAAGTAAGAGCAACTGAGGCTAAGCTGATCCCTAATGGTTCCTCATAAGAAAGAAAGCTTATAGTTTTGGAGATGCATCCATTTTTGTTCTGGTTTGGATACTGATCTTCTGGGCACCGGAAGCAGTTTTCCATATCTGAAAAAAAAACAGAAGAGGATAAAATTTCAGTGGCAATGCATGTCTGGGGGTTTTTTTGCCTCCTGTGTTACAATTGTTGCTGCTGTTGATCTGAACCTTCTTATTCTGAATGAGCATGATTTGATGTGGAATGATTTGAATTGTTGTTTTATCAAAGTTTTGCTTAAAGCAGTTTAAGCTGCCACTCAATTCACCCTGAAGGTGGAGGTCTTTAGGCTTTGTCTGGTGATTTCAGGATGACAGATCCAAATGAAACAATGCTGCCATGCCAATTCCATGCCCTCCAGTATTCCTTTGATGAAAATAGGGGGATTTATTTCTACATCAGTGTCCTCACCCCATGCCCTCTTTATTCAAAAAGAAAAGTAAAAAAATGGTTCTGAAGCCAATACTCTCTGCCAGTATCATCGTCATCATCATTATACAATTATATACCTCCATTTTCGTCCATGGAGCTCAGGATAGTGTACATGGTTCTCTGCCTCCCCATTTCAACCTCACAACCACCCTGTAGGTAGGTTAGGTTAAGAGATGGTGATTTTTAAAGCCCTAAATAGCCTTGGCCCAGTATACCTGAAGGAGCATCTCCACCTCCATCATTCAGCCCAGAAACTGAGCTCCTCTTCCAAGGGTCTCCTGGTTAAAACCAGGCAGAGGGCCTTCTTGGCAGTGGTTCCTTCCTTGTGGAATGCCCTCCCATCAGATGTCAAAGATAAACAACTACATGACTTTTAGAAGACATCTGAAGGAAGACTTGAATAGGGAAGTTTTTAATGGTTGAGGTTTTCTGTGATTTTATATGTGCTGTAAACTGCCTGGAGTGGCTGGGAGAACCCAGGCAAATGGACAGGGAATAAATGATAAAATTATTTTTATTATGACTAGCCCAAGGCAACCCAGTGGGCTTCATTTGAACTCTGTGGGGTTTTGAACCATGGTCTCCCAGGTCATAGTCTGACACTCTAACCATTATGCCACACAGTAGGTAGGGGATCATTGTCATATACCATTTCTGTTTGAAATCTTCCCTTCTGGACATGGAAAACAATCATAGCAGCAAAATTTCTCGCCTTCCTTCTTTTTCTTCTGATTACCAGGGCAGCAGTAGTCATTACACACAGAAATAGGGATTACCTATCAATAAACCAGAAATAATTTCCAAAGGGAGAAATACTTGAAATAAATTTTAAGTTGTTGAACTTCGAATAAGAAAGTGGACCACTCATCCCTTAAACGTTTTTACAGAAAATGTATTTTATATGAAGTTAAATGTTTGTCTTAGGAAATCAGAAGTAAAGATGCAAAACACAATATACATATTAAATTGGGACCATTTTATTAATGCTAAACTATATAGGGAGAAGACCAGCTGTGGCAAACCTCTAGCACTCTTCTAAACCTTTCTTGATTGGGTGAGATCTTCCTGATTCGCCACCCCATCTAAGGTCCACATTGATTAATATGTAAAGTGACCATACCCTGATGAACAGACCATACAGGCCACAGCTGTCAGGCTTCAAGGAATTGGCTTCTCCCCCACCCCTCCCAAGGCAGTAGATAAGCAGAACAAGTAGAAAAGGAGTCTTCTCACCAGTTAGAAACTTTAATAATCACAGCAAGAGAACAAATAACACATTTCCTAGAAAAGGCAGTGCTCCCAATTAAGGATCACACCCCCTTCCGTCCCTATTGATCTATGTCACTCTTACGTCATGTAAGCTGAGCTTGTACCCTCTGTGCTTTCTCTTCTGCCACTCTCTGAGCTCTCCATGGCTTTGGAGAAGGGTGTGTGTGTGTGTGTGAGAGAGAGAGAGAGAGAGAGAATGCTGTCCAGAGACTGTGAATCTGTTAACCCTCTCTCTTCCAGTGTTTCTTCTCCTATCTGTTTCCCATCCAGTATTTCCCAGCTTCTGTTTCCCATCCAGTATTTCCCAGCTTCTGTCCATCTGCAAATCACTTTTCCAAATCTATACTGTCCTCCTGCTTCTGGGAAGATTCAGGATCTGGAGCAGGGGGAGGGGGAGGGGCAGGCTCCCACCATTCCTCCTCAGTACAGCCCTCCTCAGCACAGTCCCTGACAACAGCATACAAACGAGTTTTGGCAACCCTTTCCCTCGCCTGTATATACATGTCAAGTGACCAGAAAGCAAATTCAACTAATTATCTGACTCCCACAAGTAACTGCAGTTAACTGGAACTTCTGGTTAGGCATATGAAGTAGAAGGGAAAATACCTCCAACCTGAGCCAGATAAAGAAAGAAGAGAACAAAATATTTTAGCTGGCAACCAGCATATCTAACACAGCATACCAGGAGCGAGAGATGGGTGCTATGGCTTCAATGAAGGAAGCAGGTGGGAAAGCATTATATATTATCTGTTTATGCATCCCCAATATAAACCAGAAGTGGATTACTCTTTCCAGGCTTCTGGCAACTTTCACAAATATGCTTCCACCTTGATGCTTTGAGGATGATGGGGGAAGCAATATCAGCTCTATGGGAATGCAGATGAGATTGGGTAGTTCAGCCCTACCTGGACCTGAAAAGAATATGATACGGAACTTCAACTGAGCCATGCCCCTGTTTCCATTAAAACTGAACCAGCCCATTTTTGCTTCATGAATAATTTTCATTTGGATCATCCTGAGCCCTGTCATATATAAATGAGGCATAGTAAATATTATTAGAAGTTCATTTCCAAATATTGTTAGAAAATATACATATTATTTCTATGAACTTCTCCAAGAGAAGAATGGTGGTTATTATGAGCATCTGAAGGATTGATGTGGAAAGTGAGGAGCCCACAAGAATACCCCAGAACCCAACCTGGTTAAAACCATTGTGCCAAATGATCATGTCCTCATGAATGATGAATTCTTTTCCATCAATAGCATTAGGATTCACCCATCCTATTTTCATTCGAATGAAGGACTTGTTTGGAAATGTGACCATGTTCATTATGTCAAATCCACCTCGCATTTCTCTGTTATCAGTAAATGATACTGTTTCTCCAGCTGAGTTGTTAAATGAAATTCTATGAAAAATGGGGTGAAGCTAATTGAAGGAGAAAAGAGACATGAGGGAGAAAGAATGTTATGAAAATATTGGCAACAATGACATGCCTTACTAGAAGCCTTTTTAGGTATATTTATTCAACATCATCTAACAAAAAGCAAGTGTTAAAAATCAGTTTTCTTTTGTTTTTACATTGGATGTGGGCACTTTATTATGTATTGATGGAACACAAAAAAATATTTTCAGCCAAAATGTAGAGAGATTAATATGGTATGGAAACATAAAACATTGGCAGTCAGTAGGATGTGGAACATCAATTCAGCAGTTACTTGTCTTAATTGTGTAATAAATTGTTGATTTAAATAATAATATCTTTTGTTTCACTTCATTTGTACAGCATTACCTGCCAAGGCTGCAGATCCCGAAGTTCTAATATTTGACTTTCTCCCATTGTTCGCTGCCTGGATCTAGATGAATAAAAGTCATGCAAGGCATGAGCCACAACATTGACAGCTTTGTAGATACTGTAGCTGTGGCCAGTCATGCACATTTCAAAAAAAGGCCCTGGAAGACTCTGCAACCTCTCTTCCCCAGTGCATGTGTCATTGGCTGTCATTGGCACATTGGGATTTGGAAAGAAACAGTCAAATGCTTGCTCCCAGAAGACTTTGAAAAAACCATCTCCCTGGCTCTGGGAATGCTTAATGCTCTGAAGAAATTTGGTGAACTTTAGAAGATTTTGTGAGTGAATTGTGAATGAAATGGCACCATGGAAGAGTTGGAGTCCCCAAGTCTTATGAAACCCCATTAATATGAAATCAATCTGGGCTGTCAAGATCCACACCTTTCTAAATGAAATGTCTTCCTCATTTGTAGGATCTCGCAAAAATATGATAGCTCTCAGCCATATAATCATCAAAGATTCTCCATAGATGATGAATGTAGTGGTTTTATTATCTGTGAATGGTACATACATATTTAAGGCTATATCAGTAATTTTATCCATGTCATCGTAGTGCACTAGTTGTGGGACTCTTTGTGTGAAGGCTGAACAAATTCCATTTTGAGAAAGCAGTGGCTCCAGGATGTTGATGAAATATTCTCCTTTGGCATCATCTGGAGCAAAGAGTCCAACCCATGTCCATCCAAAATGCTTAAGCAAGCTGATAAT
This sequence comes from Podarcis erhardii, assembly GCF_964252035.2. NCBI lineage: Eukaryota > Metazoa > Chordata > Lepidosauria > Squamata > Lacertidae > Podarcis > Podarcis erhardii. The sequence continues at coordinate 6,575,010 of NC_138502.1, read as the reverse complement.
CCCTATGTACTGATGGAGTTCATTGGGTACCATTCGGTAAAATGCAGAAACCTGTTTTGAATCACTCTCCTCTGGGGGAAATGAACCATACGTGAGCTGAAATGAAATGTACACATATTATCTAGTTATGTCAAGAGCACTCATCCTATACGACATGATTTCTTATTCAACAGATATTTTTGGAGTAATCCACAGGTTAAAGCTAAGGATTTATCCAGTTGGGGTTTATTATAAGTTTCTTTCCCCATTCCCCATTTTGATTTGAGATTTGAACAGATCAGTTGCACATCCCTAAAAATAACACAAAGAATGACATGGACATGAAAAATTAAATAAAGATGTAGGAAAAACAGAATAAAGAATACACCCATAGAAATTAAAGGACCTGACTTAGTCATGATACTTTTGCACACCAGCCCAATTTCATAGCTGTATGAGACTGCAGGGGTCAAGGCACTTACGGAGGGTTTGTGTTTTCTTTGGAAATGAGGCACACTAGAGACCGCAGTGTCTTTATGATATATGGTTTATATATACAGGGTGAGTCCTTTAAAAGAGGCCCCGTGGATACAGAATACACATGTTCCATGGGGCCTCTTTTAAAAGACTCACCCTGTACAACCTGAACATTGCACTCCAAGAGAGTCTTGTTTCTTTCAAAGTGGTCACCTTGGATTCAAAACTCCCAGCCCACATTGCTTTGATTGCTTTTTTCCAGCTTGCAAATTGCTTTCAAAACACAACTTTTGACTCTTGCTTACATCACACAAAACTGCTCTACACCCCCAACCCCCCCACACCTCTCTCCTCTCCTTCCAAGGTTTTGTCTTTCTACTCATTGGGCTCAGAGAGGGGCTTCCCCCACTTTTTAAATGGCCCCACTTCCTACCCTTTGTTTGCTTACCAACTCAGCCATTAGCATTATTTGTTTTCCTTGATGGTTCCTCTGTCAGGTGGTCTCCTGGACATGGAAAAATGGTTTGGCCTTTATTTTAGCACTTTGATAAATCCACCTCCAAGAATTAGAAGGGAAGCCTATTCAAGCAAACTCATAACAATCTTAAATGCTACCTGATGTGTCTACTCTGAGGAGATCACTCATTGGATAAAGCACATAAAGGGAGCAAAAAACAAAACAAAACAAAAAAAACACCAGGCTCCCATTCATACATCCTACCTGTGGAATCTTATAGAGACCTAATATGTCTGCCATAAGAAAGGAGGTACCAGCCCCGAGTCCCCCAATGATGGATATGAGGTTTTTCTGAAAGTCACATTTGTAGTTGGGGACGAATTTGTGCATTTTGAAGAGCAGGTCTAGGGTAGTACGGTAGGTCATCCTTGCATCATAATAGCTATCATAGATGTGGAAGCCAAGAGTGAAGTTGGGCAAGATGTTAGGACTCTCATTTATTTCTTTCACAGCAAACGCCAAGGCAAGAACATGTTGGTAGAATTTTGTCACTATGCTGCAAATAAAGCTAATTATTTCCAAGATCAAAGCTCCACAATAGCAAGCATTTTCTGCCTGGAACTGATTTAGATTGAAATTTATTTATTTATTTATTTGCCATTAATCTAAGGTAATAAATTTTCTCTACAGAAAATTAATGGTTGATTAGGGCACTCCTGCTTTCCATAGTATTTTGACATATGTATTGGGTTCATCCTGTCTTTGGGCTTTTCATCTCAGTGTACAAAACACAATAAAATAACCCTGTTTCTCGCTAAGCATATTACCTTCACATATCTCAGAACTATGCTCTGGACCATGAAAGTTGTAATCATTTATTCACTTAACTTAAAGTATGTCCCAATGGATTCAGCAGGACTTTCTTCTCAGTAGACAGTTGGGGAAAGGCCATTACTCTGCACCACAACAGTAGTCATGCAGAGCTATGATCCTTTATAATTGAAATTTTATGCTGTGGACCACTCAGGGATCTCGGGTATAGAGTATATGGCAGTATACACATTCAATAAATAAAACAAACAAATAAATTTTACATGCAGGAAATGCCCAGTTTAATCCTCAGCTTCCACAAGAAATGCTTGGTAGCACCTCAGGCTTCATACAAATTCCTCCTATTTCCAAAGGAATGGAATGAAATTATGTGTTTAGAGAAATTTTCTATTAAATTACCATGCATGGGATGTGAGGGGTTTGGGGGGCGGGCGGGGGGTAATTACTTACTTCCTAAGTGGGCAGTGTTCTTTATGACTGACCTTTATCTCTGTCCATAAGTAATCTTTCTTGTGGTGTGCATACTGCAACCTTCTTTGGCGGTTCACTGTCCCGACTTTCTTATAAGTGTCTCTGGGACTGGCAGAACTCTTTTGAGTGTATGGTGGGTCATCAAAATCAAAAGCAACACGATGGCCAGAAACAATTACAATATGAAAAACTTTATGGAATAATTCAAAACATCAAAACTAACAAACTGAAGTCTCTGAAAGTTCTTAAATGAATCACGGTGTCAGATTTTACCAATCTTTTTTCGAATAGATATAATATACATGAGAATGAAAAGTACTCTGGAACAGTGCTCAAGCGATTATGTCATCACTGTTCTATTAATTAATATCTTTCTACTTACAAGTGTTGAACTAATTGGCTGATGAAGAATTCAATGAAAAAGTAGTTGTTATCCGGAAACACTGTTCAGCAGCGTTCAGAGTTGGACATCAGAATTGGACAATTGGACATTTGCTGGTTATTCAAAGCTTCACAGCTTGTTCTCCGCCGGGTAACGTCTGGCACTGTGATTCATTTAAGGACTTTCAGAGACTTTCAGAGACTTCAGTTTGTTAGTTTTGATGTTTTGAATTATTCCATAAAGTTTTTCATATTGTAAGTGTTTCTGGCCATCATGTTGCTTTTGATATTGCTGACTCATATTTTGCAACACAGGGGTTTGTTTGTTTACTCATGAGTGTATGGTGGGTGCAGAGGGGTCAGCGGAAGACCTGGGAGAGGGGACCACTGATTTATTGGATTTGGTGCCTCTCATGAGGCAGGAGCCAGGGAAGGGGAAAGATGACAGGTCAAAGCAGTCAGAGGTAAAAGGGCAGGTACAGGAGGAAGAGGCTGTCCAGGCAAATTTGTGTCCTGGAAGAGGGAAGAGCAGTGACAATTTCCATGTAGGAGAAGCCTCAGGTCCCATGCATACACCCCATCAGAGGAAGATACATAAGCTGGGGTGGATAGTCCCATGGTTGCTGCAACTGCTTCATAGGGCATAGGGCATCATGCTTATATCATATATGTTCGTTTGTATCCAGGTGCTTTATTTGCTGCTGGAAGTGCGCACTTTTGTTAATAAAGAATTAACTATCTGATGTCTGCCTTCCTTGGCTGATTGGGCTCAGGACAAAGTGAGGGAATGTTCAGATGCTGGACAAAGTGCTCCTGAAAAGTGTGGATTTTCTTTAAAAAATGATTCCTTCCCGTGTGGAAATATTTTATGCATTTGTGTACTTAGAAGGAAGGACTTTCTTTAAAAGGAAAATCAGCAAGTGTTGACTGCATGTGGTTAGAAGCCAACTTCCCAATTAAAGCCCAGGATATTTCACAACAGAACTTTTTCTTTCAAATCAGGTGGCATAGATTAAATGACTAATAGAAAGATAACCACCCTCACCAATGTTAGCCACTTCAAACCCAAAAGTTAATCTCAACTCCCCACACACTGAAAATTGAAAGCACCCTAAAAGTGGGAAGGAAGCTTTGGGGGAAATGGAGGAAAGGATTTAGCACAGGTTGGTTTTTATTATTATTTTGAATTTCATCCCTGGGTTACCTTATTTTTTTTCATTTTTTTTCCCCATTTTCAGCCTTATGCTCCTCAATATCTGTATTGCAATTACACTTGGTGCATATAAAACCAAAATTACAGTCACTTTCCTCATTCTTTTACCAAATAGAAAACATCCCTCCTTCTGGTAGGCTTAGCAGATGGCAAAAGATTCACAAAGGGACTGAAAATGAGAAGCATTTTTAAGCCCACTATTTGCCCCCCAAAGCTCTCAATGCAAGTTACAAATGTCAGTGAAATGACAAGCGCTACCTTTAGACAAGAGAAAAAGGTAAAAATAAAATAAAAAAGTTACTTGGAAGATTGATGTGGGTGGGGAGACTCTTACTATGCAACATCAAATAGATTTTGTGATGGGTGTTCCTTGAATGAAACTTCATAGAAAATATAACAGATCTGAGAAGCAATCCCACCAATGATGAGGTCACCTGGCTGGTACCACTCATGTGGAACAGGAAAAGGATCACCCCAGGGACACTTTGTAATATCTGCTTTGAACACAGCAGGAGGAATTAGAAACAGTAACACCAATAGCCACAAGACCCTGGCAGCCAGGTTTCTCAAGGTATGCACACTCTGTTGTGTCCGTCCGTCCATAGTAGCTGTATTTGGAGACACTACATTGATTGGTGCATGGCTCAGTCAATACATCTCTAGAAGAGAGAAGCTGAACTGTGTTTAATCAAAGTGCTACAAATAAATCCCATGAATACCTAACAGAGATTATAACACCCCACCATGAAAGGACAAAACCCTGCCTCTTAGTCCTGCCCCAACTCTCCAAAGCACATGGGATTATTTATACCCACTTTCAGGTTTGCTAACTGATTGTTTTCTGGTTCCTTCTAGAAAGCCTCTGAAGTTTTGACCTGGTGAAGAAATTACAGTGATTTGAATAATTGCTGTGGCACTTTTGCTCTTTTTTAAAATCCCAATTCATACCAGAAGTCTCTCCTGTTCCTTACTAGAAAAACAGTGTCAGATTGAGTTTTACAAGCTTAGTAAACACCAACAGGAAACTCAGAGTGAGGTCATTAGCTTTAGGGTACAAAGCAGCAGGGCAACATTTTGAGATTACAGCCATTTCCTAACTCCAGTTTTCTTCAAAGTGATGGGAGTCAATATTTCTCTGTAGCTTTAAACTATAGTTTTAAAACAAGTTGCTTGACTCTCCTGTTCAAAACAAATGAATACACATGGGGAATCTTTTTGCAACCTGGGGACAGAATTCCCTTCCCACTAACTTTTCAAGGCCAGTATTGAGTGGGGCCAGTATTGAGTTGATTATGGGCAGAGCAATTCATGTAACCTTTACCTTCGTACAGTGTATAGCATGTACACACCCCTTGCTATACAGCATTGAGACTATCAAGAGATATTATCAGAGTTCAAGGACACATTCCAGGGAGGCAAAAACACCCAGGTTATGAAACTTAGCAGTAAAACCCAGAGACACTCCTGATGGCATGATAAAGAGGTTTGGAGGGCTACTGGGCCTGAAGTCCTTTCCCCAACCCCCAACTGTAGTGAAACCACTTCTCTTTTTTCTCACTATTTTGGTAGCAAGTTCAGTGGTGGCTATTGATGCTCCTGTGCCTTCATTACCCAACAGCTGTTCCAGGATGTGGGGAGTGGATAAATTCCTCCAAAAAACTAACAACTGGGAACTCCCTTTAAGCTCTTGGTTCTTCTTCTAAAGCCATATTAGTACCCATGCCATACTTGTGCTGTGTTGGGAGCAGCCTGACAACAGTCTAATGGGCAAAATCTGAGTAAGTTCCCCTCCCTGCACTATGGGGACAGAGCACCTAGTTTTTTAAAAAAATCTTAACTTCTTACTGTGTGTTTGAATCCCTCTGGCAAAACAGCGACACTCCGGAGACATCACTATTAACCACCTCTACACTCAAAGCCTTTCTTAAAAAATACTTTTGTTTTGCTTTAAACAAATACAGATAGATATAAACAACCAAAATTACAAAAGAAAAATTCTTAATAATAATAATGGGAAAAGCTAAAAATAACTACAAAAAATTTGAGCTTTCGTGTGCATGCACACTTCTTCAGAAGAAGTGTGCATGCACACGAAAGCTCATACCTGGAACTAACTTAGTTGGTCTTTAAGGTGCTACTGGAAGGAATTTTTTTTCTTTTATTTTGTTTTGACTATGGCAGACCAACACGGCTACCTACCTGTAACTACAAAAAAATATCAAAGTACATGGCATAGAATATAAGCCATTATGGGAAAGAAAAAAGAAGAAGGAAAGAAAGGAAAAGGGGGGGGGGAAGGGGGGGGAGAAAAAGAAGAAGAAGAAAAGGAGGAAGATGAGCCAAAACACAAGAAGGCTCACCTATTGTATGCTTCCGTAAAGGTCATAACAGATCATTATTCTTATCAATTTTCTCTATCTGCATTCCATAGAATCCCTCATCTTGGTATCAGGGAACATTTCCCTATGCAGTATCATTCTAAACATAACCAGGTCTTTCTTGATGAACCCTTATCCCATAGATAATTATTTAAACATTCCCATTCTTCTTTCACCATCTTTTTAGGTATATCTCTTATTGCATCTGTCAGCTACACTAAAAGCCTTGATACACAACAAAACAATAAGATAAAAACAAAGGTATTGCTCAATTCTTTCTCATTATTTGCTCCCTATTGTTCAGCTCCGGCCTCAGCATGATAATATAACATTTTGGGGCAAAAATGCATCCCAGTAACCCAGCACTAGAGGCTAAGACAGAGAAGATCTCCACCACCACCATGGATTTCCCTTTGGTGCTCAGATACGTTGGAACAAAAGACAGCCAAACACTGCAGAACAGCAACATGCTGAAGGTAACGAATTTGGCTTCATTGAAACTGTCTGGTAATTTGCGAGCTGCAAATGCCACAATGAAGCTGGCAGTAGCCAGGAGGCCCATGTAGCCCAAGACACAGTAAAATAGAGTCACAGACCCTTCATTACATTGCACAATGGTCTCCTCTGCTACAGAGTCCATGTCTAGATCAGGGAATGGGGGAGAGGTCATCAACCACACAGTACAAATGCTTGCTTGAGTAAGAGAACAGGAAAGGACAATGGCATAGGCCAGCTGCTTTCCTACCCACTTCCTCATGCTAGACCCTGGCTTTGTGGCCATGAAAGCTACAACTACAGTGACAGTCTTTGCCAACACACATGAAACAGCCAGTGAGAAGACGATGCCAAACGTTGGTTGGCGAAGAAGGCAGGTCATTTCCCCAGGTTTCCCAATGAATAGCAAAGATGAGAGGAAGCAGAGCAGTAGGGAAATGAGGAGAATGTAAGTGAGAGCCCGGTTGTTGGCTTTGACAATGGGAGTATCTTTGTATTTAATAAAAGTTCCTATCACCAAACTTGTGAGCAGTGAAAAAGAAAGAGCAAGTGAGGCCAAGCTGATGCCAAAAGATTCATCATAAGAAAGAAAGTTTATTATTTTGAGGATGCATCCATTCTTGTTCTTGTTTGGATATTGATCTGCTGGGCATCTGACGCAGTCATCCATATCTGAAAAAGAGGATAGGGTCAAATTCCATTAGCAATTCATGTGTGCAATTGCTTCCTGTTGATCTTAACCTTCTGATTTTTAGGGAGCAGGTGATCATATAACAGTATGTGAATTACTATTTGAGTAGTCGGCTGAATTTATCCTACAAACAATATTAAGCTGCTGCTCCTTGCACCCTGAACATGGTGGTCTTACTCCAGCTGCACTGATACACTCTTTTTGTTGATGGCGGGGACACAGAATCCAAGCACGTCCCTAGCTCAAGTGATGCTGGATTTACCCAAACTCATCCCATAGTAGCTTAGTGGAATCTTTGGTTATTGTCCTGTGGCACAATAGTGCCCAGTGCTGGTCAACTCCCAAGAATATTGGGTGCATCTCAGCCATTGAGTGGAATTTGAACAGCAGGTGCTCATTGAAATGTTAACTTTCTTTTTGCACTACAGTTTTGGCAACCTGCAGTCATGAAAATACCGTATTTTTCGCTCTATAACACGCACCTGACCATAACACGCACATAGTTTTTAGAGGAGGAAAACAAGAAAAAAATATTCTAAATGAAACAGTGGATATATGATTTTTGTGGTTCATGCTGTGGTCACAGACATGTGATCTGACGGTGAGTTTGGGGTAGCCCAATGCAAAAATCCTGAGGATCCATGTGGATCCATGCTTTGTAACCACGTTTTTGCGCCATTGCGACCCCATGAAACAGTGGGTGCGTGTGTGTTTTGGTGCAGGCTGTAGCCATGGATATGCTATGTGATCTGATGGTGAATTTGGGGTGACCTAGTGCAAAAATCCTGAGGATCCATGTGGATCCGTGCTTTGTAACCACGTTTTAAGTGGGGAGGGAAGGAAAAGAACTCAAGGGACAAGGAGCTCGCGTGGGGTGTGTGGAGAAGGATGCTGCTGATAATGCAGGAGAGGCTCCTCTCCAGCTTTGCTCCTTTAGAACAAGCAGGCTCTGCGTCTCTCCCTCCTTCCCGGCAAGGAAACCATGATAGTAACCACTCTGAGACAAATCAAGAAAAATTGCGACCAACACTCTCCCCCAACAAGCGCAGTGAGGTCAAAACACACACACACGCAGAGAGGGAACTGGCCCTAAAGTCGCAGGGCGCTGGGGGAGTGAAGGGGAAGCAAGAGAAGGAGAAGGAGCCCTCACACACACAGAGACACACAGAGTGTCAATTCTAAAGTCGGAGGGACAGCGCAGGGAGAGTGACGGGAAGCAGGAGGAGGAGAAGGAGCCCTCTCTCACACACACACAGACACAGAGTGTCAATTCTAAAGTCGGAGGGACAGCGCAGGGAGAGTGAAGGGAAGCAGGAGGAGGAGAAGGAGCCCTCTCTCTCACACACACAGACACAGAGTGTCAATTCTAAAGTCGGAGGGACAGCGCAGGGAGAGTGAAGGGAAGCAGGAGGAGGAGAAGGAGCCCTCTCTCTCACACACACAGACACAGAGTGTCAATTCTAAAGTCGGAGGGAGAGTGCAGGGGCGCAGGGAGAGCGAAGGGGAAGCAGGAGGAGGAGAACTATAGCTCAAGCACACACACACACAGCCCCTACAGTGCCTAATCCAAAATCGGACAGCAAAAAACTGCAGGCAGGGACAGAGAGTACGGTTTTTTTTAAAAGCAGCCAACCCCGCTCTGCTTCTCTCCCTCCTCCCGGCTAGGCTGGCTGAAAAGCTTCGCTGCTACTTAGCAGCTCTGTGGGGAGGAGAGAGGAACATAGAGGACGGGTTTTTTTAAAGCAGCCAAGCCCGCTCTGCTTCTCTCCCTCCTCCCGGCTCGGCTCGCTGACAGGAGCCGCTTACACCCGCTTTGCTGTTTCAAAGCAAGCCACGGACTGCTCACAACTGCAGCAGATTCCCCCGCCATCTGTAGGCATTCGCTCCATAACACGCACAGACATTTCCCCTTACTTTCTAGGAGGAAAAATCTGCGTGTTATGGAGCGAAATTTACGGTAAGTCTGGCCTAATTTGAACCAGCATGGATGCCTAGTGTGTTTCATTCCAGTCATACACACAAGGCATAAATCTGCTGTCAGAGTCACCCGTGGTCCCAGCTCACAAGAGACCAAAGTCCAGTCCGGCTTATGTACAAAAGTTTTTATTGAAGAACATTCTTAGCTTCACAGCCTAGCTCCGTGACTCTACGTCTGTTACGCTTAGACCGCTGAAGTCCCCTCTGAGTCAGTCCCGCCTCTACACCAGTTTAAGAGGCTTGTACTGGTCCACCTCTTCCTCTCTTTCCTTTTCCGCAGGGTCTTTCTGCCCCCCTGTGTTCTCTCCCTTCGGGACTCCCCAGAGGCTGAATCCTCTGGCGCCTCCTCCCCCCTCCTTCGGGCTTTGGGACCAGGCTCCTCCCCAGGACTCTCTTCATTTCCGCGCGCCTCCCATTTTGAACTTGGCGCGCGTACGTTGCTCCTGACCTTCCCTTCGACAGTTACACCGCCCTCGATACTACTCTCCTCCCCTTCCGGCAGGACGTTTTGCCCTGATCTCCTTCCCCTCTCTGCTTCCTGTTCTGCTCCTTCTGACACACTGGTCACTCCACCCCCTTCACTCCGTTCCAGCGGAGCAGCCGGTCCCGCTCTCCAACTCCCACTGGGGGTTCCCCCTTCGTTTCCCTGCTCCTGACTGCTTCCCCCTCTAGCTCCCCTTGGCTTGACCAGAGGGGCTCCCTTTTGGGAGCCCTCCGATTCACTGGACGGACTCATGGACAATCTTGGGTCATTGTCATCCTCTTCCTCGTCACTCTGGAATCCTTCCCCCTCACTCTCTGTCTCCTCCCTCATCTGCGCCTCTCTCCCTGAACCCCTGACATCTGCACTTCTTGATATGTGTACAGTGGTCCCTCAGGTTACATACGCTTCAGGTTACAGACTCTGCTAACCCAGAAATAGTGCTTCAGCTTAAGAACTTTGCTTCAGGATGAGAACAGCAATCAGGCTCCACCGGAGCAGCAGCAGCAGCAGGCCCCATTAGCTAAAGTAGTGCTTCAGGTTAAGAACAGTTTCAGGTTAAGTACGGACCTCCAGAATGAATTAAGTACGTAACCAGAGGTACCACTGTACAACAAAAAGGCCTTTGGAATAACTGGGGAACACTTTCCTACTATGTGCATAGTATTGCACCAGGATTATTAGTTTTTGAATGTTTCCTTCAGAAGTTACAGGAAGGCAATTACCCATACTACTTTAAGAAGGATAGTGTTGTTACGTGCACAACATAGTATTTAAATTCATTTAAATCAGTGTGACTCAATAATCATTGCTTAATTGAGTGTGATGAAAAATGTCATGTACCATTCTTGTTTCAAATATTGTTTCAAATATTTCAAATACATCACAGCTATCTGCCTATCACCCATTCCCACCACCCTTCTGAGTAATACCCCTCCCCACCTTCTCACTATATAGAAGGGTCTGGAAACTTCTGTTTCAGTGTATCTGAAGAAGTGTGCATGCACACGAAAGCTCATACCAAGAACTGACTTAGTTGGTCTTTAAGGTGCTACTGGAAGGAATTTGTTTTGTTTTGACTATGGCAGACCAACACGGCTACCTATCTGTAACTGCAAATATTTCCTGTGCACTGTTAAGCTGGACTGGGTGGTTACGTGCACAACATATATCTACATTCTTTTCAACAGATATTTGCTAATATTTTACAATGAAAAATGTTATTTACCATTCTGGTTTGAAATCTTCCCTTCTGGACATGGAGTACAATCATAGCAGCAAAGTTTCTGTCCTTCCTTACTTTTCTTCTGATTACCAGGCCGGCAGTAGTCATTGCACACAGAAATGGGCATCATCTATCCATACACATGGTAGATCCTGTGTATCAGTCGCTGCACTTCAAATCAGAAAATGAACTGCTCATCCCCTCCCCAAAAAAGTTTCACCGAGTCCTGTGGCAAGTCTCCGGAATCAGAATTTGCCCAAGGTAAACCTCAACCTGTTTCTTTTAGTGCACCCACTTGCCAAGTGGCCAGAAAGCCAATTCACATAATTTATGAAATGTTGGAAAGTATGCTGTTGGCTCCTAACTGGCAGCATCACACATCCACAAAGAAAGCCAGAAGAAACCAATTGAAAGGTTTTGACCCATCCCAGACAGGATTCAGATTGGAAGGCAGCATTAACTCACTAGGAATACAGCAAAAGTTGGGGTTTAGTCAACGCTATTTAGACATGGAAATGATTTGATATGGGGTCTTCTGATAGGTCATGGATCCTTTCCAAATGAAGCAGAAAATACCCATATTTTCCCCATGAATAAATTTTATCTTAATAACTCTATTCTCTGCCATACATACAGTAAACAAAGCAAAACAAATATAATTAAACTTCTTTTCAACTAAGAACATAGTTTTATTTTCTAACTTCATATTTGCCTCCAGCTAGGTTTCCCGATCTTTCTCATGAAGACATCAAATAGAAAAGTGGTGGTCATCTGGAGAGTGCATTAGATGAAAGGAATACCCTGATTCCAGACCTGATTAAAGCCTTTGTTCCACATAATCATATCTTCATGAATAATGAATTCTTTTCTGTCGGGAGCATTGGGATCCACCCATCCAACCTTCACTCGAAGGAAAGACTTGTTTGGGAAGGTGACCATGTTTGTGATGTCAAAACCGCCTCCCATTTCTCTGCTTTTAGTAAAGGACACTTTTTCTCCACGTGAGTTGTTAAAGGAAATGTCAGGGAGAAAATGATGCAGCTAATTGAAAGAGAAAAGAGGGATGAAGGGGAAAGAACATAATGTAGATATTGAACAAAATGCCTTGGTTTGCAAACACCTTTCTATTAGCATTATTTAGATATAGTTATGTAGTTTCATTTTACATAGATCAAGTGAAAGACATAACAGATGGAAGTTTTTATGCATTCAGTGAACAAAAACAAAAACAGAAGCAAATATGAAAACATAAAAAAAAAATCAATTAGTGCCATGAGCATGAAAATTGTGATGGAATCTTAGTTTGTACTTATTATTTCAATGAAATTATTGTACTTTTGATATTCTTCATTTGTACAGCATTACCTGCCAAGGCTGCTGATCTTGAATTTTTAATCTTCCAATGCTCCCCATTACTCTCTGCTTGGATCTAGACATGTAAATGGCATGCAAAGTATGAGCCACAACATAAACAGCATTGTAGATACTGTAGCTATGGCCAGATAGTTCCATTTCAAACAGAGACCTTGGAAGACTCTGCAACCTCTCCTCTCCAGTACACATGCCATTGACCTCCTTTGGTGCACTGAGATTTGGAAATATACAGTCAAATGCTTGCTCCCAGAAGACTTTGAAGAAACCATCACCCTGGATCCAAGAAGGCTTCATGCTCTGAAGAAATTCCTTGAATGCTAGGAGATTTTGTGAACGAATTGTGAAAGATATAGCACCTTGGAAGAACTGAAAATCCCAAAACCTAACAAGGCCCGGTAATATGAAATCAATCTGGGCTGTCAAGATCCATACCTTTCTAAATCCTGTATTTTCCTTATTGGTTGGGTCTCGCAAAAATACAACGGCTTTCAATGCTATCATTGTCAGAGAATCTCCATAGACAATAAATGTAGTGACCTTATTATCTGTGAATAGCATATAAACATTTAAAGCTGCAACATTCATTTCATCCAAGTTATCGAAATGGAGTTGACGTAGGATTATTTGTGAAAAGGCTGAACAAATTCCATTTTGAGAAAGCAGTGGCTCCATGGTCTTGATGAAACATTCTCCACTGTTATCATTAGGAGCAAAAAGTCCAACCCACATCCATCCAAAATGCTTAAGCAAGTGGATAATCCCCACAAACTGATGGGCTTCATTGGGTACCATGTGATAAAAGGATGGGAATTCAGTTGAGTCACTCTTATCTGGAGGAAATGAACCATAGGTAAGCTAAATAAAAAGTGTACAATTGTTACGATGTTATGTGCAAAGAATTCATCCTGCAACATGTGACAATCTATTCCTACTAATATTTGTAGTTTACGTCCAATTATTCTTCCAGTAAGGGCTTCGTCTATGCTTCCTTTAAAATTGAATTTTGATTTAAGCAGAACTGTCTCATATCCTTAGAAATTAATTAGTAAAGTGAGTGTATGGGGAAGACGAGATAAATATTTAGAGTTGTTTCAAGCCAAATCTTATTGAAAGAAGGCCGACTGAAATGGATCATTAACTTCACTAAGGCTGCTCTGAGTAAAATCATAGATGGGCCTTCTCTGAGTAGAACAAACATTGAATTGAGGAGTATTAAATTCAAACATTGAATTTGCATCCTACCTGGGGAATCTTGTAGAGACCTAATGTATCTGCTATATGGAAGGACGTATCAGAGCCAAGTCCTCCAATGATAGATATGAGGTTTTTCTGGGTGTCACATTTGTAGTTGGGGACAAATCTAAACATTTTGAAGAGGAGGTCTAATGTAGTACGGTAGGTCATCCTTGCATCATAATAGCTATCATAGGTGTGGAACCCCAGTGTGACATTGGGCAAGATGTTTGGATTCTCATTTATTTCATTCACAGCAAATGCCAAGGCAAGGACATGTTGGTAGAATTTTGTAAGTACACTGCAAATAAGTAAATGAATTCAAAACATGAATGTGCCACAATACTGGAAACATTCTGTTTGAAATACATTAATACTGAAAAGAAATTGTTTCATTTGTATTTAAATCATTTAATTTAATGATTAATACAATGAATACTGATCATTGCTCAGGACAATGGTGTTATACATTCACATAATATTCTTCAACTCTTGCTTAAACATTTCACTTTTGCAAGCTACAATCTTATATTCATTTCACTGAAAGTCCTAATGAACTTTGTGGGGCTTTCTTCTCAGTGCAAAGTCAGGACAGGGTAAGGAAATTTGCTTGCAAATCAGAACCACAATTTTGATGTATCCACATTAATTAAGCAGAGAAACTAACCCTCCCTGGCATTTGACAGAAAGAGGAGTCAGGTAGCATTAGTTTTACCTTCTCCCAGGAAAACACAGCTGCAAGACAAAATGGTCTTGCCCTTCTTCAGGTTTTTGCACCCAATGCCTGACTCTCTTTTCTGCCTGATGTCCCATCCTGACAGCCTCAGATCTCTCTGCAGCATCCAACCTGAACTCTGGTGATCCTTTATTGCCTCATTGCAATTCAGCTAATCTCTACATCCCTTCAAATAGAAACAATAGTAATAGTGATTCCAACAAATCTAGCGTAGTCCTAATGCTTTCTAGATTTATTTTCCTTAAAAGGGAGCGTGCCAGTCAGTCTAGAAAATACTGAGTTAGATGGACCATTTGGATTGCGTATTGGAGGACCATGATTGGCAGAGCTCTAGTTGTATGTTTTGAATTTTCCCTCCGTGTCACATTATTTAATACTTTATTTATTTTCATTTTCACCATTCTCCTCCCCAATATGTATACTGCAGAATAATTGCAAATACGATTTGTGTGAAGAAAACAAAAAAATACAAAGTCTCTTTCTGTATCCCTTTAGAAAACCGAAAACTTTTTTATGAGATAGAAAAGTCATATTTCCTATTCGCCAGCTTAGTAGACTGTAAAAGACTCTGGGGGTGATTGAAATTGAGGACAGATTTTATATTTCACCATTCATCCCCCAAATGCCTCCCATTTCTGCTTCCAAATGTCAGCAATTAGGCCCTCACATCCTTAGGATTCGTTTCTACATGACATGGGACAAAGGGAAATGTGATTTGGAGGAATGTTTAGCGTATGGAAGATTCTTACTATGAAACATCGAACAGGCTCTGTGCTGGGTGTTCCTTGAAGAATACCTCATAGAAAATATAATACATATGAGATACTATTCCACCAATGATGAAGTCACCTGGCTGGTACCAGTCATGTGGAACAGGAATAGGATCATTCACAGGGCACCTCATGGTATTAGAGGGACCAGAAAGAGGAGGTATTAGGAGAAGCAAAACCAATAGCAGCAACATTCTAGCAGTCTAGCTTCTTTCTGAATGCAGACTCTCCTGTGTTCATTCATACTATTTTCCTAAGAAAAGGCTGCATTGAAAGATGCATGGCTCTGTTCTCCCAGCCCTAAAATAGAGAGTGTGAGCTGCCTCCAAGTGCTACAAACAATGCATTTCTTGAATACTAAGAGATATCACAGATTCAGAAATTAAATTGGCATAGCCCTGTGTGCCTCTGGCCCCAGCTCTCAGTACACAGGATTCGTTATAACCACTTTCAGGCTTGCTTGTTGATTTTCTAGTTGCTTCCAGGAAGCATTTGGAGGTTTAAGCTGGTGAAGAAATTGCAGTGATTTGGGTAATTACAGGGTAGGATTATGATTTACTTCTTCAGAGTTTGGTGTCTGAGTGGCAGTTTTGCTTTTTTTTTGAAAAATGCCATTCTGCTCCTTATAGGCAGAAAAAGTGACCAAATGAATTTTCCATGGTGAGCTAATGATACCAGGATACATTAGGTATCCATGATCACTGTACAGTCATACCTCACGTTACAGACACTTCAGATTGCGTTTTTTCAGGTTATGGACCGCCGAAACCTGGAAGTACCAGAATGGGTTACTTCTGGGTTTTGGCGGTCGTGGATGCGCAGAAGCACTATATCGCACTTTTCACATGCACAGAATCGCCATATTGCAACCCGCACATGTGCAGATGCACAGATGTGGGTTGCAAATGCTGCAGGTTGCGAACGTGCATCCCACACAGATCACATTCACAACCCGAGCGTCCACAGTACTGTCTTAGATCCTGCTGAAAACATTTTCTATTCTGTGGGCCTACCTGGACATTTATTTCCATTTCTTTTGCTGTCCAATTCATGTGACTAAGGTTAAAAAATTAAAAGTGCTGATGATGTATCAAAATTTTTGTTCATTGATTAAAATGCCATCTTAGATTATCCCAGAAATAGCCACCCCATTCAGGGGAGTATATACTTCCACTCCATATTAGGCAAAAAAGTATTTAGGGTTCAAGAAAGTGTTGTGGTCCATTAATATTACCTAAAATGTTATCAGGAGTACCAGCTATAGTGGGCAGAAGAGGCTTCAGTTCCCTCCATATTTCAAGGCAAGGGGATGAGTCCCCAGCCCATTACTGAGGGGGCCACCATCCCTCACTGCCCCTTGGCAAACGCTGGCCCACTGGGTTGGGATGGGAGGGTTGCAAGGTAAAATCAGAATTAGGGGTTAACCTTGCCTGGTGTGTTTGTATGTGTGTGGAGGTCTGTTATAACTGTAGGAATGCCTTCAAAAAGAAACTTGGGCGGGGAGCTGCATAAAAACACAGCTGTCTTGGTTTATTAGCCTCCACTGTATAGGAATGTATTAGGGAGGCACAGGGAGCTCCACCATGACTTCTTTATCGATTTGCCCATTATTGACTTAGCCTGCAGCCCAGCTCCCTTCAGGTCAGCCCTGAGTTTGCAATGTGTCCTTAACCAGTTCCTGGGGATTTCACAGGGACCCTTTCCCTCATGAAGAGGGGAGAGAGAGGTGGGAAAATGAGAGAAAGATGAGTGTTTGTGCATCTTTGTGGCTCCCTCTGCAATCACAATTCAGATTGAGAGGAGGTGAGTAGAGAAAGAGAAACATCTATGCAGATATTTGTGTTATTGTAAAAACTGTTGGAAATGCAAAGGTGTTTGGAGTAGAGTTGAGCTGCTACTACTGCTGCTGTCGCCTGCCTGCCGGCCTGAAGGCTAGGGAAGAAGGGAGTGAACGAGACAGCTCCTTAGTTGAAAAGCTGGCAGCAAAGGGCTCTCTGCAAAGCAAAGATCCAAGCCGCCTGGGGGATCTTGGAGCAGGTGGATCGAGCTAGAGCAGGATGGATGCCATGCTGTCCCTGGGGCGCCAACCTCACTCCCTTCCTGGCTGGCTCACTGCCCTCTTTTTCAGCTAGGCTTCACCTGCACCCTTACCTACTTGTCCCTCCGCTAAGTGCTTGTCTCCGCTCCTCCACATTCAGCTGCTGGGTGAGCTTGGGCCAGTCACACTTGTTTGAAGTCTCTCAGCCCCACTCACCTCACAGAGTGTTTGTTATGGGGGAGGAAGGGAAAGGAGAATGTTAGCCGCTTTGAGACTCCTTAAAGGGAGTGAAAGGCAGGATATCAAATCCAAACTCTTCTTCTTCTTTAAAGGCATAGCTCCAAAGAGGCTTGTTCTAGGAGGTAGAAGGAGTTTCTTCTCTTGAAATAGAGTCCCCCCCAATCCATTTCAATAGGAGTTTTGAAGAAAGCTGCCTCCCCCTATGGAGCAAGGTGGGCTCCCATCATTATCATTCAAATGACGCTTTCCCCTGCTACATACAACCTAGTTCAGGTAGGAACTGGAAGAAATGAGATTCCCACTAAACATTGGAAATAACTTTATGATGGTAAGAGATGTTTGGCAGAGGAATGGACTCCTTCAGAAAGTGGTGGGCCCCAGGAACCCTTCCAACTATACAAATCTATGATTCTATGGTTCTATGAAAGGGGGACCAAGTGGCTCAACTGAAGAACAAAGGAATATATTTGAAAATCAGTCATAGAATAATTTCAGTATAAAGTAACAAAACACCATAATAGCAAACATTCCAAAAAGCAAGGTCTGAGGACTATAAAAACAAGATTACATGATTCAACATTACATCTCCTGGCAACAGCAAACTTAACAAGGAACATATTAGTTTCAAATACTCCTAGAAAGACCACTCTTATGATGTTCCTCACAGTCCTTCTCCTGCAGAACCTTCTTAAAAGAGTTTCAAATGCAGGAGCTGGGATAACTGGAAGCAGCCCTCCAGGGAGACCCTACAAGAAGAGAAAAGCTGAACTCACTTTAAGCTCCTAATTGTTACTTAGAAGACATATATGATGTCAGCGGTGAAGAAGGTGGGTGTGGTTTGCCAGGAATGGCCTGGGAATTGGGACCACAGCTGGGCAAAATAGGGCCTACTGGCCAGACATTCCTCACCTCTGTTTTTATTTCACAAAGCTAAACTTTCCAAAATTGATCTCACAATTGATTATCACCATTGAGGAGGGACCCAAAGTCACCACTTTTATACTAAAACCCTTGGTATATAGCAATGCAATACGATAAAGAAAAAAGAAACAATTTACATCTTTTTCCTTATCATTTGCTCCTTTTTGTTCAGCTCAGGCCTCAGAACAATGATGTAGCATTTAGGGGCAAAGATGCAGCCCAACAATCCAGCACTGGAGGACAAGATGGAGAAGATCTCAACCACCACCATGTATTTTCCTTTGGTGCTCAGATAGGTTGGAACAAAAGAAAGCCAAACACTGCAGAACAGCAACATGCTGAAGGTAATGAACTTGGCTTCATTGAAACTGTCTGGTAATTTGCGAGCTGCAAATGCCACAATGAAGCTGGCAATGGCCAGGAGGCCCATGTAGCCCAAGACAGAGTAAAACATGGTCACTGAGCCTTCATTGCACTGCACAATGGTTTCTTCCATTACTGAGTGCATGTCTAAAGCAGGGAATGGGGGAGAGGTCATCAGCCAGCCGCTACAAATAACCATTTGAAAAAGAGAGCAGGAAAGGACAACGGAGTTGGTCATTTTTTTCCCTACCCACTTCCTCATACTGGAGCCTGGCTTGGTGGCCATAAAAGCTGCAACTACAGTGATGGTTTTGGCCAACACACAGGAAACAGCCAGTGAGAAGACGATGCCAAAAGTTGGTTGCCGAAGAAGGCAAGTCACTTTCCCAGGGTGTCCAATAAACAGAAAAGATGAGAGGAAACAGAGTAGAAGGGCAAGTAGGAGAGCGTAGGTGAGATCTCTGTTGTTGGCTTTGACAATGGGAGTGTCTCTGTGTTGGATAAAAGTTCCTAGCACCAAAGCTGTGATCAGGGAAAAAGGAAGAGCAACGGAGGCCAAGCCAATCCCTAAAGGTTCCTCATAGGAAAGAAAGCTTATTGTTTTGGAGATACATTTATTTTTCTTCTTGTTTGGATACTGATCTTCTGAGCAGCTGAAACAGTCGGCCATGTCTGAAAAGTAGAACAAGGTTAAACTCCAGTTTAATTCTCCAATTCATGTGTTGTTGTTTTTTGCCTGCTATTTAATAATTATTTTTTCTGTTGTTCTGAACCTTCTGATTTCTAGTGAGCTGGTTGTATAGTTGAATTACTCCTTGGATTTTCTGCTCAATCTGACAGGTTTGTTTAAACCATTTTAGGCAACCAAGCTGCACCAGGATTGCACCATAATGGCAGAATGGGTGGAAACTTGATTTCTTGAACCAACAGTAAATTGCGACAAAAATGTATTTTGCTCCCATATTTAATTTTTCTGGGTTAGGAGGTTTACACCTTTCCTTCTGTACGTGACAGTACCCAGTGTTAGGCATTCTAAAGCAGAAAATCAAATAGGCAGTCATAACAAAATGAGCGGACCATAAAGCTTCTAGCAAAGGGTAGGAGCAAAGCATTTCCCTAGGTCAGATGAGGCCCAGGCTTTCCTTAACCCCTCCCACAGTTGCCTGCTTGGAACCTGGATGCTTGTCTTGCTATACACACAAGTCCAACATTGTTCAGCTCTGAAGAGTGTTGAACATCACATGGAATGCAATTCAAACAGCAAGTGCTGATTGGAATCAGGACCCTGTATTCACCATAGTCCCATGCCATCCCCTCTGACCTGAAGCATAATGAATAAAGTTCTGCCCTGATTCAACCCAAGCTGGATATTTCATTCCAGCTGAAGGAATGGGTTTCCCAAACCCAAAACTGTCTGTGCAGGCATTTTTAAACTGCGCCAAAATCCCCATTTCTCCTTAGCTAAAATGCATAAACTTTAGCCATTGAGCAAATGCAAAACAAGAACACAGCTCTCTCCCTTATCAGTTTGATGGCAAGACTGGCCTTGACTTTACCAGTAGAACAGACACAGACATATCTTATGTTCTGACCACAAATGACGGGGAGACCCAAGTCTGGGACTAACGCCAGAGCATGTTCTCGGAAGTAGTGACCTTTTGCTCCAAAATAGGAGTAGGAACAGGAATATCCTTTCATGGTCAGGAGTGCAGGAAGGAAATCCCTTTTATGGTTGAGAGTACCAGAGCAGGAACATATGTGATGTCAACCTGCATACATAGGCTGACGTGGTTGGAAGGAGGGAGAGGGTGCCTGGAGGATATAAATACTGCATGAAACTTGTCATTTCTTTGAACTTGCTGTGGACTAATCACGCAAGTACCTTCTGCTATCCGGAGAGCAGAATAAACTCTTTCTTTGAACCAACTCAGTGTCATTTTGACTTCCTTCCTCCTGTCCCGGAGCAACGCAGACCCAATCAGTGAACTCCAATAAGGCTACACAGCCACAAACATGATTCTCCAATCTGCAACTTCTGGACCATTTTATTACTTGACAGGTTCACTTAAATTATGTGTTCACTTAGATTATGTCATTTTCTGGGGGCTACTTTCAGGTCTGAATGCATGGGATTTTACCAGGCTTATGAGTTTTTTTAAGGTTTTGATGAGAAGTTACTGGAAAGTAGCAACAAAATATTCACACCACTCCAAGGAAGATAGTGTGGTCACATGCACAACATTGTATTTAAATTCATTTCAACACATATTTGTTAATCTTTTACAATGAAAAATGTTATTTACCATTCTGGTTTGAAATCTTCCCTTCTGGACATGGAATACAATCATAGCAGCAAAATTTCTGTCCTTCCTTACTTTTCTTCTGATTACCTGGAAGGCAGCAGTCATTGCATAAAGAAACGGGCATCACCTATGAACAGGAAACAATTTCAGAAGGAAGGAATATTTGAAAGAAACTTTTAGCCTCTAAACTTCAAATAAGAGAGTAGACCTCTCATAATCATTTTCACAGGACAGCTGATTCATATCAAGTTGAACTATTGGTCCATTTGTTTTATATACGGATTAAACTAAGGCTATTTTATTAACTCTATATGTAAGAAATTACAAACTGTACATGAAAAAGCCCACGTGTGGCAAATATTCAATTCCTCTATCACTTTCCTAAACCTGTCAATATTTAGTAAGGCCTGTTTGAGGCATAAGACTCCAAGTGAGTGAAACAAGTCAACCTGAAAATGCATCCAGTCTCTGCCCCCACAGGCTTGAGGCCATAGTATAAGCCTCTTAAATCAGGATTCAGTTGTTTCAATGAATCTATACAAGTAAACACTGAGGGTTATTTGGAGAACGTGAATGACACGTCTGGAGAATGTGGGGCCCACAAAAAACCTCTAGATTTCAGACCTGGTTAAAATCGTTGTGCCACATAATCTTGTCCTCGTGAATGATGAATTCTTTTCCATCAACTGCATCAGAATCAACCCATCCCACCTTCACTTGAAGGAAGGACCTGTTTGGGAATGTGACCGTATTCACAATGTCAAAGCCACCTCCCATTTCTCTTTGATCAGTAAAGGACACGATTTCTCCAGCTGAGTTGTTAAATGAAATGTCATGAAGAATAAGGTGGAGCTAATAAAGAGAGAAAAGAGAGTAGAATATAAAATAACTTGTTGGAGTTTTTGAACAAAATGCCATGATTTGCAAAGGGGTCACAGGTGAGAGCTGGAAAGGGCTGCTATCCTTTGTAGGTGGTGGGGGCTGAGAATTCTTGGTATTCTAGTTGTTTTGTTTGTAGTTTTTAGAGCTGTTATATTATTGTATTGTGGAAAACATCAATCCTTTTCAGTGTATATGATCTGCAATAGCATTTCAACAGCACCTCTGGATCATAATGCAGCAAAGTCTTTTTTGTTTTTTAAAAAGATTTTTTTTTCCTAGTAAATAAAACAAACTCAAAATAAGGCGCCCAAATAAATATTATTAAAACAGGCTGAAAGCAGGACAAGTTTGGACATTATAATTGAATTTGTTATTCCAAAACATACAAAAAAAATACACACCCCCCCCATAAAGGTTTAAATCTAAGTGTAATGAAAGTACCTATGGACAAAAATTTTCATCAATTCATTCAGATATTCTTAGTTATTGTATTCTTAGTAGGAGTTATAAGGTTGAAAATTATTTCTCGATCATTTTCCGGAATAACTTCTCTTAGACAACCAAGCAGAAAATTTTAGTATCCTAGCATATATAAAGCTTTCTGCTCTAGTCATGCAGAAAATGACTTTTGTTTCTCTTCATTCTCAGTACATTACCTGCCAAGGCTCCAGGTCCTGAAGTTTTAATCTTTCACTTTTCCCCATTGCTCTTTGCTTGGATTTAGGTGAGTGAATGTTCTGCAAGGCATGAGCCACAGCATAGACACCATTATAGATGCTGTAACTGTGACCAGTCATGCCCATTTCAAACAGAGACCTTGGAAGACTCTGCAATCTCTCCTTCCCAGAACACATACCATAGACCTCCATTGGTGCATCAAATTCGGGAAGAATACAGTCAAATGCTTGCTCCCAGAAGCCTTTGATGAAATCATCTCCCTGGGTCGTGGAAGGCTTTATGTTGTGAAGAAATTCCTTGAAAGCTGGAAGATTTTGTGAGTGGATTGTGAAGGAAAGGGAACCCTGGAAGAGCAGAACATTCCAAACCTTAAGAAGACCCATAGATATGAAATCTGTCTGTGCTGTAAAGATCCATACCTTTTTAAATGATGTGTTTTTCTTATTTGTAGGATCTGGCACAAATATGATAGCTCTCAGCGCTATAATGGCTAGAGATTCTCCATAAACAATAAATGTAGTGACTTTATTATCTCTGATTTGTACGTACATATTTAAAGCTATATCATGCATTTCATCCACATTATCAATGTGGAGTTGTTTTGGGATTTTTTGTGTGAAGGCTGAGCAAATTCCATTTTGAAAAAGCAATGGCTCCAGGGTCTGCAGGAAATGTTCTCCACTGTTATCATTCAGAGCAAGGAGTCCGATCCACGTCCATCCAAAATGCTTAAGCAAGCGGATAATCCCAAGAAACTGGTGGGCTTCATTGGGCACCATACGGTAAAAAGAAGGAACCTGACTTGTATCACTCTCCACTGCAGGAAATGAACCATATGCAAACTAAAAGGGAATGCACATATATTTTCAGATTATGTTGAAAGAATTCATCTTGTACCATTTGGTTTTTTATTCAACAAGTATCTGTTGAATTATCTGTTGAAAAATGTCCAGGGAAAATGGGATAAAGATGTAGAATTGTACTAAATTTTAAAGTAATGATCATGACCATTTTCCTTTTTATTGAACAAATTCTAAGCTTTCATTTTTTTTCTAATTGCACATTTTGATTTGAGCTGTGAGCACATCTCACATCCCTAAAAATAAAGCAGAAAAAGGGAAAGCAATATGGGCCAAAGATGTAGGCTTGTGTACAACTAAATTTTAAATTATTGATCATGACTAAAATAGATCCATTAATTTTGTTGAGTCTGCTCTGAGTAAATCTACTGAGAAGAATACTTCCCAATAGGTCTGCTCTGTGTAGAACAAACATGGAAGCAACCCACAGAAGGAGGAAGAAAAAATTCCCATTGGCCCCCTCATACCTCTTACCTGTGGAATCTTATAGAGGCCTAATGTGTCTGCCATATGGAAGGTGGTATCATGGCCAAGTCCCCCAATGGTGGATATGAGGGTTTTCTGGGTGTCACATTTGTAGTTGGGGACAAATGTCCTCATTTTGAAGAGGAGGTCTAGAGTCGTACGGTAGGTCATCCTTGCATCATAATAGCTGTCGTAGATGTGGAAGCCAAGAGTGATATTGGGCAAGATGTTGGGATTCTCATTGACTTCTTTCACAGCAAATGTCAATGCAAGAATGTGCTGATAGAATTTTGTCACCATACTGCAAATAAAGTAAATGTTTATAGATAGAGATAGAGATAGAGATAGAGATAGAGATAGAGATAGAGATAGAGATAGAGATAGAGATAGAGATAGAGATAGGTAGAGGTAGAGGTAGAGGTAGAGGTAGAGGTAGAGGTAGAGGTAGATGGAGATAGAGATAGAGATAGAGATAGATAGAGATAGATAGATGATATAGATATAGATATAGATATAGATATAGATATAGATATAGATGATATAGATATAGATATAGAGATAGAGATAGAGATAGAGATATAGAGATATATAGCAATACTGGACACATTCTGTTTAAAATTGAAATTATTATTTTTTTGTGATTAATACATCAAAGCCAATAAAAATCATACTGTCCAGAGAAATCCATGATTGAACAGGTCATTTCTGTTCTGCATGATACTTTCACATACTGGCTGTTCTTCGGCTTTTCATCTTAGCTGATCACAAAAAATAAATAAAACAAATCTGTTTATCCTCTATTTAGTGACAACTTCATTTTTAACTGAAGAAGTATGCTCCGGATCGTGAAAGCTACCATCTTATACCCCATTATCTGAAAGTTGCATTGAATTCAGTGGGGCTTGTTTCTCAGCACACAGCTGGGATAGGGTCAGGAAGGCTGCTTGCACATCCAAACCACAGGTTTGAGGTGTGCAGTCCACAGTAGCTAAGCACAGTCATTAGGCCTGCGGGTCAACTGAGAGAAGGGGGAATCAAGTGGGAATGGATTTACCTTCTCACTGGAAGAGACCGCCAGTTGTAAAATTTGTCTCAGATTTTTTCTTGGTTTTCCAGCTCAATACCTGCCTCTCTTGCATGCCTAAAGCGTCACCATGACAACCTCAGGTTTCCCTGTGCCATTCAACCTGAAGTGCTGGGAATCCCTGTCTGCAGCAATACAACCCATCCAATCTCTGGATCCCTCCAAATACACCCACTTACAGCACTTATGTTAAAGCCCAGGGAGTTTCACCACAATGTTATTCCTCCCATGGAGCTTTTTTTTTTTTTTTCAGATCAGGAGCCACATAAAAAAAGTTTAATTGAAAGACAAATGCCCTCACAAATGTAACCTAACCTAAGAAGTAATTTCAACTCAGCACACACTGAAACTTTCTGTGCAATGTAATCTTATCTATTTATTTTCATTTTCACCCTTCTCTTCCCCACTCCTCGTAACATGTACGGTATACTGCAGAGAAATTGCAAATACACTGCTTTTATTTTATTAAACATTCTTTGTGAGCTGATAGGCTTTTATTATTGTTACTGGAACATTTTTTTAATAACACCATTCAGCCAAAATGTGGCTATGGTTGCAGTTTGAAAATGTTGGTGATAAGATATTCCCTGCCCTTAAGATTCCTTTCTGAAAGACATGAAAAAAAGAGAAAGGCAGTCTAGAGGGGGAATGGAAGTTTCTTACTATGAAACATCAAACAGGTTCTGTGATGGGTGTTCCTTGAATAAAATTTCATAGAAAATGTAATAGCTCTGAGACACAATCCCACCAATGATGAGGTCACCTGGCTGGTACCACTCATGTGGAACAGAAAAAGGATTATTCCTGGGGCACCAGATAGAGGTATTAGAAACAGGAATTATTAGAAACAGCAACATCAAGAGCAGCAGCATCCTGGCAGCCAAGCTCATTTAATCAAATACATTTCTGTAGCAGTAACAGGGATTATATTCTCATAAATTGCGACCTGCCTGACTCTCCATAGTATATGAGCTTATTTTTTAAACACTTTCTGGCTTGCTTGTTGATTGTTTTCTACTTACTACATGAAACCATCTTGGGGCTTTACCTGGTGAAGTAATTGCAGTCATTTGAGTAATTGTAGTATAGGAATATTAATCACTTGTTCAGAGTTTGTAGTTTGAGTGACACCTTTGCTATTATTATTTTTTATAAAAAATTTTTATAAATTTTCCAATTTTAAAACGATACAACATACACACATCATCAAACAAAAACAAACACACACATATAGTTTCATAACCTCATTTTCATAAGCCTTCTTTCTCGGACTTCCCCATACCTCACCCTTTTTGCATCCTTATTTTACAATTTTTCAGCAACCCTTTACTCCAATTAATTAAAACTTATTATCTTTCTCAATTTCATCTTAATTCCACAAACAATTTCAGCTGCAATTCTGTATCTTCCTTTCCCTTGACATTTTAGCACTCATCAATATTGTAACAGTTCTTAAGATAAGCTTTGAACTTCTTCCAATCTTCCTCCACCGTCTCTTTCTCTTGGTCACGGATTCTGCCAGTCATTTCTGCCAATCCCATAAAGTCAATCACTTTCATCTGCCATTCTTCCAGTGTGGGAAGTTCTTGTGTCTTCCAATACTTTGCTAGAAGAATCCTTGCTGCTGTAGTGGCGTACATAAAAAAGTCCTATCCTTCCTTGACACCAATTGGCCGACCATGCCCAAAAGAAATGCCTCTGGTTTCTTGTGGAAGGTATATTTAAGTACCTTCTTAATTTCATTATAGATCATTTCCCAAAAGGCTTTAATCTTTGGGCAGGTCCACCAAAGGTGAAAGAAGGTACCTTCAGTCTCATTACATTTCCAGCATTTATTATTGGGCAGATGGTAAATCTTCGCAAGCTTGACTGGGGTCATGTACCACCTATAGATCATTTTCATAATATTTTCTCTTAAGGCATTACATGCCGTAAATTTAATACAACACTTTTGCTATTTTTTACACCCAGTTCTGCTCCACATGGGGTGGGGCGCAGAAGAACTTTTGCTTGGTGAACTAACAACAACAGGAAACTCAAGAGCAAAGGCACTAGTTTTTGGATACAAAGCGGAAGTGCTATATATTGAGATTAAAGCCACTTCTCAACTCCATATTTAAACTATGATTTAAAACCAGGCAACTTGTCTCATTGCATGAATTATATGCAGGTATTGTTGTATTGGAAGCTGGTGTAAAGGTAAATAAGGCTGGGGTAACGCCATTCTGGAGCAGAGCTACTGCTCCTTGAGACACCCAAAGCCTTGCAAAGGGAAGTCAAACCCTTCAAATAGAGTTTGGCTTATGTCACCCTTTCTGCTGTCAAACACAGACACATGCTCAACCCAAGAGCAGTACAGTAACAACTTATTGTTTTAAAGCATGTTTCCAGCTTCTAATCCATCACAATCTCTTCAGGCCATCCTCTTCCTGCTTGGTGCACACTCCCAGTCCCAGTTCTGTATCCAAAAGCTTAACCACTTCAAACTTATGGGCAAGTCCTAGAGGCTCCACAGCCATATGCAAATCTGGACGTAAGACATGAAAATCTAATCAGTATTGTGATTGCTTATCTCTCTGGTAAAGGCACTTTTGCACCACTTTTTCTGATGATAGGGTAAGGGACTGGATAAAGTTGAATCATGTTCTGACTGACTTACAAATGTGGCTTGAGTTCCACTTTGAGTATAATGGGGTGGCATTCTGGAGATAGGACCTCTTGCTTGAAGCTGAATGACAGGTTATGCCAGGCACTGTGAGTTGCAAATGGTTGTGGCTTTTAGATAATAATTGAAGACCAATGGTGTGCAGAAAAAAATAATGGCCTGATGATCGGCGTGATAGGAGTGTAACCAGGAATTGTCTTGTGCTGTATATGTGATAAACGGGAGCCACAACAGTGTGAACGTGTCCTCACTTGCTTGTCCCTATGCTAGTTTAAGTTTGTTCATTAACTTTTCTAATAGTGCATTTTGTATATGATGCTGGAGCAAGGCGTTCCTCCATTGTTCACCTTGGGAGAGCACATTCCTCCAGCAAACTAAAAACTGAGAACTTCCTTTCAGCTCATGATTCTTCTTCTGAAGCATTATCAGTACCCACCCCACTCTTGATGGCACATATGATGTCAGGAGTGGTGTTGGTAGGTGTGCTGTGTCTGGAATGGCCTGTCGGCTGGGGCTCCTGCTAGGGAAAAATTGGGAAGGTTGCCCATACCTGTTCTAGGCTGACAGAGCACATTAATATATATATATTTTAAAAAATCTAAACTAAATCCCCCTTCCCAACAAAACAGTGGCATGCTGGAGACATTCATAATAAATATATCTTATAATAAATCAGTAAGATAGAAACAAAGGTATTGCTCAGTTCTTTTTCATTATTTGATCCCTATTGTTCAGCTCAGGCCTCAGGAAAATAATGTAACATTTTGGAGAAAAGATGCAGCCCAACAATCCAGCACTTGAAGATAAGATGGAGAAGATCTCCACCACCACGATGGATTTTCCTTTGGTGCTCAAATATGTTGGAAGAAAGGACATCCAAACACTACAGAACAGCAACATGCTGAAGGTAATGAACTTGGCTTCATTAAAACTGTCTGGCAATTTGCGAGCTGCAAATGCCACAATGAAGCTGGCAATGGCCAGGAGGCCCATGTAGCCCAGGGCACAGTAAAACATGGTCACTGAGCCTTCATTGCATTGCACAATGGTTTCTTCTGCTACTGAGTCCATGTCTAGTTGGGGGAATGGGGGAGAAATCATCAACCACACAGTACAAATACTTGCTTGTGTAAGAGAGCAGGAAAGGACAATAACATAGGCCAGACGTTTCCCTACCCACTTCCTCATGCTAGACCCTGGCTTAGTGGCCATGAAAGCTACAACTACAGTGACAGTCTTTGCCAACACACATGAAACAGCCAATGAGAAGACAATGCCAAACATTGGTTGGCGAAGAAGGCAGGTCACTTTCCCAGGGTGTCCGATGAACAGAAATGATGAGAGGAAGCAGAGTAGGAGGGCAAGTAGGAGAGTGTAGGTGAGATCCCTGTTGTTAGCTTTGACAATGGGAGTATCATTGTATTTAATAAAAGTTCCTATCACCAAAGTTGTGATCAGGGAAAAAGAAAGAGCAAAGGAGGACAAGCTGATCCCAAAAGATTCATCATAAGAAAGAAAGCTTATTCTTTTTTCTATGCACCCATTTTTCTTCTGGTTTGGATACTGATTTGATGGGCATCTTGTGCAGTCATCCATATCTGAAAAACGTATGGTCATATAGCATTATGTGAATTACAAGGGCGACAAGGCACATGACAGGGCACAGAATGAAAGCTTGCCCCTAGTTGAAATGAGGTTGTCCTTTCTTAAACACAGCCCATGGTTGCTTTCATATTGTATCACAGTGTGGTATGCTGGCCTGACAGCCATGGACAGAAAGTCTCTACAGATGGTGGTGAATACAGCACATGATATAATGGGCTGTCCCTTGAGCCTGCTATATGACATCACAAGGGATCGTTGCCTTAGGAGAGTGAGAAAAATTATTAGGGATGACTCACATCCCGGTCATCACCTCTTTAATCTTCTACCCTTGGGCAGGAGATATAGGAGTACAGTGGTACCTCAGGTTACATATGCTTCAGGTTACATACGCTTCAGGTTACAGACTCTGCTAACCCAGAAATAGTAGCTCGGGTTAAAAACTTTGCTTCAGGATGAGAACAGAAATCGTGTGGTGGCAACGGGAGGCCCCATTAGCTAAAGTGGTGCTTCAGGTTAAGAACAGTTTCAGGTTAAGTACGGACCTCCAGAATGAATTAAGTACGTAACCAGAGGTACCACTGTATAATCAGCCGTACCAACAGGCTAAAAAATAGCTTCTATTTGTGGGCTGTTAGGCTGCTGAATGGAAAATAACATAGCAAAATTGACTTGCGAGGTGGTGTGTCGTTCGATAAGAGACTGAGTGTTTGAGGGGAAAGCTTGTTTAATTTCATTGTACACAGGTTGTACAATGACAATAAAGATATATTATTATTATTATTATTATTATTATTATTATTATTATTATTGAGATCTGTGATACCTGTCCTGTGGCACACCACTCTCCAACACTGGTCAACTCCTAAGGGTAATGGGTGCATCTCAACTACTGAGTGGAATTTGAATAGCAGGTGCTCACTGAAATGATAACCTCCTCTTCACACTACTCCTTTCCCAAACCTGCTTACCTGAGACATAATAAATAAGTGTCTGACCGAATTTCACCTAGCATGGTTGTCCGCTGTGTTTCATTCCAGTCATACTAACAAGTCGCAAACCTGCAACTTGCAGATGATTGTACTTCTAGACATGCATTTAATGATACATTTGAAATGAGTGGGGAGCATTTTCAAATCTATGTGCAATGTGTATTACACCAGACTTACTGGTTTTTAAATGCTTTCCTCATAGGTTGCTGGAAAACAGCAGAAAAATATGAACACACCACTCCAAGTAGGATAGTGCAGATACATGCAAAATGTAGTAATTAAATTATTTTAAATAGATCTGACACAATAATCTTTACAGTGGTGCCTCGCAAGACGAAATTAATTCGTTCCGCAAGTTTTTTCGTCTTGCGAGTTTTTCGTCTTGCGAAGCACGGTTTCCCATAGGAATGCATTGAAAATCAATTAATGCGTTCCTAGGGAGACCGCCTTCAGACCAGGTCCGGGGACAGTCTGTCCCCGGACCTCTTCTGAAGGCTGGGGGGGGGGAGGACTTTTCTCCCCACCGCCAGGCTTCAGAACAGCCTTCTGAAGGCTGGCGGTGGGAAGAAAAGCCCTTCTCCCGCCTGCTGCCCGGTGCGAGGGACGCTCTGAAGCAGAGCGCCCCTCGCGCGCGGCAGACATCTGCAGCTTGGGGAGCCCTGCCGGACTTCCCCACAGGGCTCTCCAAGCTGCGGATAGCAGCCTGCTGCCCCGCACAAGGGGCACTCTGAAGCAGAGCGCCCCTCGCGCGGGGCAGACATCTGCAGCTTGGGGAGCCCTGCAGGACTTCCCCACAGGGCTCTCCAAGCTGCGGATAGCAGCCTGCTGCCCCGCACGAGGGGCACTCTGAAGCAGAGCGCCCCTCGGGCGGGGCAGACATCTGCAGCTTGGGGAGCCCTGCCGGACTTCCCCACAGGGCTCTCCAAGCTGCGGATAGCAGCCTGCTGCCCCGCACGAGGGGCGCTCTTAAGCAGACATTCACAGCTTGGGGCTTTTCTTCCCACCGCCAGCCTTCAGAACAGCCTTCTGAATGTTGGCGGTGGGGAGGAAAAACCCTCCTCCCACCGCAAGCCCCGGGAAGAGAGGAGAAGCTGTGCGCCTTCTCCTCTGTTCCCGGACCTCCCACCGCAAGCCTTCA
Organism: Podarcis erhardii; assembly: GCF_964252035.2. NCBI lineage: Eukaryota > Metazoa > Chordata > Lepidosauria > Squamata > Lacertidae > Podarcis > Podarcis erhardii. Next base: position 6,543,610 of record NC_138502.1, on the reverse strand, counting down.
GGACAGGTCCGGGAACAGAGGGGAAGGCGCGCAGCTTCTCCTCTCTTCCCGGGGCTTGCGGTGGGAGGAGGGTTCCCCGCTGTCCCCGGAGATTTCCCTATGGGCTTTCGTTTTGCGAAGCAAGCCCATAGGGAAATTCGTCTTGTGAAGCCGCTAAAAAATCAGAAAACCCTTTCGTCTTGCGGGTTTTTCGTTTAGCGAGGCATTCGTCTTGCGGGGCACCACTGTATTAATATTGAACAATGAAAAGTGTCCTTTACCATTCTGGTTTGACATCTTCCCTTCTGGACATAGCGTACAATCGTAGCAGCAAAATTTCTGCCCTTCCTTCCTGTTCTTCTGATTACCAGGTCGGCAGTAGTCATTACACACAGAAATGGGTGTCATCTATCCATACACAGGAAATAATTTCATAAGGGAGGCTTCTTTCTTAAAAAATGTTCAGTCACTGCACTTCAAATAAGAAAGTAAACCTCTCAAAACCACCCCCCTCCTCCCCCAAAAAAGCCTTAGAAGCTGCTTCATATAAATCACAGCCATTGGCCCATTCTTTGTTAGTAAACCAGAAAAAGAAGCAAGATAAAATACATGGATTAAGTTAGGGCCACTTTATTAGTTGTAAGTTTAAGAATTTATAAATAGCAAAGGGCAGGCATAGGCAAACTCGGCACTCCAGATGTTTTGAGACTACAGTTCTCATCATCCCTGAACACTGGTCCTGTTAGCTAGGGATGATGGGAGTTGTAGTCCCAGAACATCTGGAGGGCTGAATTTGCCTATGCCTGGCAAAGGGGAAAGCCCGTGCATAAAGAAATCTTTAGATCTTCTATCAGGCTCCTAAACCTTCCATGATTAACCGAGGTCTTTCTGATTCACACAGCCTTTGAGACACACAACTCTAAGTTAGCAAAGCACGTTAATTTCAAAAGTCACCCTTACCCTGCCACATGTTTCAGAGAGCGCAGTGACAAGTCTCTAGAATCAGAATTCACAAGGAACTCAACATCTTTGCCAACCTCTTTCCTTTTCTGCACCTACCTGCCAAGTGACCAGAAAGTCAATTCAAGTAATGTGTAATTGCACCTATTTGGCACTGCTGGGTAGGTGTATGAAGCAGGTGGAAAAGGTTACTTAGCCCACCAGTCAATCACAAGAGAGAAAAATGGTGATTATCTGGTGAGTACCTTGGCTCAAAGGAATGCCCAGTTTCCATACCTGGTTAAAGGCTTTGTTCCATATAATCAGGTCCTCATGAATGGTGAATTCTTTTCTGTTGAGAGCGTTGGGATCCACCCATCCAATCTTCACTCGAAGGAAAGACTTGTTTGGGAAGGTGACCAAGTTCATGATGTCAAATCCACCACCCATTTCTCTCTTATTAGTAAAGAACATTGTTTCTCCAGCTGAGTTGTTGAATGAAATTTCATTAAGAAAACGGTGTAACTAAATGAAAGGGAAAAGAGAGATGAAAGGGAAACTACATAATGGAGATATTGAACAAAATGTCATTATTTACAACAACCTTCTTTATCAGCATTATTTAGCTATAATTATGTAGCTTTACAGTACATAGACCAAGTGTGAAAAATCAGTTGTCTTGGCAGAGTTGATGCAAAAATTGTTATGCGCGTGCACACACACACACACACACACACCAAATATATGAAGGAAATATGAAAGCATAAAGCTTTGTTTGTATGTGGCAAAAAATACTACTACTTTTGTACTTAGTGTTTCAGTGAAAGAATCATATGTTTGTTGCTCTTTGTTTGTAAAGCATTACCTGCCAAGGCTGCACATCCTGAAGTTTTAATCTTTCACTCCTCTCCATTGTTCTCTGCTTGGATCTAGGTGAGTAGGTGTTATGCAAGGCATGAGCCACAGTGTAAACAGCATTGTAGATACTGTAGCTATGGCCAGATATCTCCATTTCAAACAGAGCCCCTGGAAGACTGTCCAAGCTCTCCTCTCCAGTACACAGTTCTTTGGGCTCCCCTACCACATGGGGATTTGGAAATATACAGTCAAATACTTGCTCCCAGAAGTCCTTGAAAAAGCCATCTCCCTGGCTCCAGGAAGGCTTGATCCTCTGAAGAAATTCACTGAACCTTTGAAGATTTTGTGAATGAATTGTGAAGGATATGGCACCATGGAAGACCTGAAAATCCCAGAATCTAAAAAGCCCTATTGCTATGAAATCAGTATGTGCTGTCAAGATCCACACCCTTTTAAATGATGTGTCTATCTTATTTGTTGGATCTTGCATAAATAGAATGGCTCTAAGCCATATGATTGTGAGAGATTCTCCATAGACGATAAATGTAGTGACTTTATTATCTGTGACCAGTACATACATATTTAAAGCTATGTCATGTGTTTCATCCAGGTTATCAAGATGGATTTGATGTGGGATTCTTTGTGTGAAGGCTGAGCAGATTCCATTTTGGGAAAGCAGAGGTTCCATGGTCTGCAAGAAATTTTGTCCACTGTCATCATCCATAGTAAATAGACCAACCCATGTCCATTCAAAATGCTTAAGTAATCTGATAATACCTATGTATTGTTGGGCTTCATTTGGCACCATTCGGTAGAATGAAGGGATCCGACTTGTATCTCTTACCTCCTCAGTGTAAAATGAACCATATGCAAGCTGAAAGAAATTACAAGGATATTACAGAGCTACACTGGAAGCTTTCTTCCTGAACATGTGCCTCTTTCATTAAAACATCACCACCAACAAAAATGTTTAAGCAATTTGTAATTTCCATTAAAGTTCAATTCAACAACTTTTTCAATTAAACATTTCTACAGGTTGGGACGCGGGTGGCACTGTGGTCTAAACCACTGAGCCTAGGGCTTGCTGATCAGAAGGTCGGTGGTTTGAATCTCTGCAACAGGGTGAGCTCCCATTGCTTGGTCCCTGCTCCTGCCAACCTAGCAGTTCGAAAGCACATCAAAGTACAAGTAGATAAATAGGTACCACTGTGGCGGGAAGGTAAGCGGCGTTTCCGTGCACTGATCTGGTTTTGCCAGAAGCGGCTTAGCCATGCTGGCCACATGACCGGAAAAACTGTCTGCGGACAAACGCCCACTCCCTCGGCCAGTAAAGTGAGATGAGCGTCGCAACCCCAGAGTCGTCAGTGACTGGACTTAATGCTCAGGGGTCCCTTTACCTTTACAGTTATGCAAATATTTTTTACATTATAAATCCAACAATTATATTACAGCCTTTCTGGGAAGTTGCCTTTGACTTTTGATGAAGAGCAAAACTGCAGCAATAGCAAAGCCATAACGGTCCCTGGAAAGGACACAACTGTTTAATATGCAATCTTAAAAGGAGTGGAACTACTATGGGATCTTTGGGTTGTCAGTGGAGGGGTAGAATCTCAGGTGCAGGTCACATTGTGCTCCTTTTTTGGAAGTCTGTCTACTTTTGGTCTCCACCGTGCACTCAGATATCACCTTTGGCTCCTAGAAACTGTCAACCATACCCTAGGAAACAGCTTTGACCAGACCAGAGGAGGGCAGCCAATGGATCTCACACCCTTGGTGAGTTATGGGTTCCCCTGCATGCAGTGGATTGAGTGGATGTGACAAAGAGTTGGTCCAAAAGTCAAGAAGGCAGTTACTGCACATGCTGTAGTGGGAAATGAGGGGTTTGAGCACCTGGAAAGGTAGTCTATCTAGCAGAAGGAAAAACTCTGATCCTAAATCTCTGCTGCCTTGTGGGATATTTCAGGAGAAGAAAATCTTAAGCCGTAAACCATACACAAATCCAGAGTAGAGTTCCTAAGTCAGTTGGATGGTGCCTTGTACGCCTCCTTCTGGCAATGCCTGCAGCTAAGCTGGTGCCAAATCTATTTTCCTATGGACCACATCAGTGAAGCAAAAAGGGGGGGGGGGAATCCTACCTGTGGAATCTTATAAAGGCCTATGATGTCTCTCATATGGAAGGAGGTATCATAGCTAATTCCCCCGATGATGGCTATGAGGTTTTTCTGGGTGTCACATTTATAGTTGGGGACAAATCTATGTGATTTGAAGAGTAGGTCAATAGTGCTTCGATAGGTCATCCTTGCATCATGATAGCTGTCATGGATGTGGAAGCCCAGCGTGATGTTGGGTAAGATCTTGGCGTTCTCATTAATCTCTTTCACAGCAAATGCCAAGGCAAGTATGTGCTGGTAGCATTTTGTCATCATACTGCAAATGGAGTTAATTAATTTATAGTATCAAATGAAAATTCTATAATGAAGGAAATCAACATACCAAATATTATACATTTCTCCCTGAATCTGCTTGGGATTTAAATGTTATTTGTTTATTCTTAATCAATGTTTTCAAGCTAAATAGCATGCAGATCAGGAAAATGTAGGATTCATCAGGACATTTGCATGCTGCATAGTATTTTGACACACCCACCCACCCACTCTTAACTCTTCCTTGATCTTTTCATCTCAGTTGATTTAAGAATTGTGTGAATCTATCCCTCACATATTTCCCCTTAGGTAGGTGATCACTTTCCATACCTGGCATCTCCAGGAAAGTTAAGACCCTTGTGTAATCCTGACATTCAACACTGATGATGTTGAGCTATATGGATATTTGGGGGGGCTGGGTGTAAGGCAGCATCTAATGTTCATTTTTATGGCTACCCTTAAAGTTTCTTAAAAGTTATGTCACAGTGGAATCAAGGAGATGAGTTATTATAATGGCTTTAGATGTTCCACTAATTTTAATGGGAACTCATTTGACTTAATTTCCAGGGAAGACCTACGCATTTCTATGCAGAATATTGTCCTATAATGTTGAGTGGGTTTAACTCTCAGGTAAGTCTTCTGAGAATTGAATTCTTAACATTTATTTATTTACATTCTGCTTTATTCCCTATAAAGATACCAGAAAATTGCTTTGTTTTATGTTTAAGATGAAAGTTAGCCTATGCTTTTTAAAAAAACAAGAAACAGCAAACCAGCAGGAAAGAAGAGAGGAAAGAGAGCGACACCTTTGGATTATTTCATATGTTGTAAAAAAGTTCTGCCAGTAAAGGTTTAAATAACATGTTCAAAGGTCTGGACAATTTATCATTTCCACAGTAGTCAGTTTTTATGCTTCCAGACACTTCAAACTGTGCAATATTTAATATTTGCAACAAAACCTAGGGATCACAATATAGAATACATGAAGTAAATGAGAAAGGGGACACTCCCTTCTCTAAGGTTTCAATTATAAAAGGCAGGGCACATAGAGAAAGGATGCAGAGAGGGAAATACTCTTACTGTGGAACCTGGAACAGATTTTGTGAAGGGTGCTCTTTGAAGAAAACTTCGTAGAATACATAAATCAGCTGAGAAGTGATTCCACCAATGATGAGGCCACCTGGCTGATACCACTCATGTGGAACAGGAAAAGGATCACTCGGAGGGCAGCTCAAAGTCATTTCTTTGCACTCAACAGGGGACAACAGAAACATAAAAACCAAGAGCCACAACATCCTGCTTCACTAGAAATGCAGACCTGCCTGTCACTATCAGGTTCCTGGCTTGAGCTACCTACTATGAGTGATACCTGTATTTTGCAACACTGTATTTTTCTAGAAGATAGTTCTGTGAGCTGGTTTTGAGAATCAAAAATTACAAACAAATGTATTTCATAGTAGATAAAATTGTCAACAATCTGAATTCAAGGCTGGTCAATAAAATGGGGGTGGGAGTCAGAAATGAAACTGATGAAGAGTTTCCTGTCTCTTGCCCCTATTCACAGCTATCCATAGAACATGTCATAATTTATAAAAGAGTTGCTTTTTGACTTTGTTAGTGCCTACTAAAAACCTCTCTGGCTTTGATTATGTGAACTAATTATGGTGATTTGGATGATTGCAGGGAGAGATAATAACTTTCATAGATGTTCTTTTCTCCCTTTCCTCAGAGAGCCACTTTTGGGTGTTTGTTACCTCTGCTCCTTTGAGGCACAACCAATCCCAATTGGCTTTCAGTTTTCCCATGTGAGTCAATGCCAATCAGAGTGAAGTTGTTTTCTTTGGGCTAGCAAAGCACCAAATCCCAATACAGCACTTTTAGCCCAACCCAAGCAGTTAATATTTCTCTACACAATAAAAAAGGGTTGTCCAGAAGAGTCCAGTCATTCATGTTTGAAAAAGATATGGTCATATTGTCGGCATCTGGGGGTCAAACGGCCAACTGGCTAGCCCCCAGCTGGATTGTCTCCTTCCAGATGTCATGCTGAGAAGATCCTTTGACCTCTGGTGCGACATAAATCAGTGACCCAAGTCTGCTGAGATGGGCAGTTTATTTAGCAAAGCAAACTGTGCAATGAAAGAGGCTTGAGGCTGTAATACAGAGTAATATAAAACAGAGTAATATAAGGTAAATCAGTCCCATATAAGAAAATAGGAAGTAATTCAAAGTTATCAAAGCCACCATTCATTCCACACTTTCCAATACATTTCTCTATTGCTTCCCTACCCACAAAATTCAATTTTTATTCAGAGGTTTCTTGCCTTAAGGCAGGAGTCAGTAACATTTCCCCACAGTTGGCCAGACTGATCATATTTCCAGGCCTTGAGGGCCAATGTTTGGTACTTGAAAGGGGCCACCAACCCGTCTGTCACTGGGTGTCAGAAGGCAATGAGTCTTTTAAACAGACAGCTACAAAGAGGCTTGATCAATGAGGTGGAAGCAGTTTCTCTATCAAAAACCAAGCTCCCTTCCCCCTGCATCCATTTTATTAGCACTTTAATGGAAACTACCACCCTCCCCCCGCACGGAAAGTTGTTCCTCACTCCTGAGCTAAGGTGACAGAGCATTTTAATCTGCTTTAATTTCACAACACTAAGCCTTTCAAAATCGATCCTGCAAAAGAGTATCACACCGGAGGAGGAACTCAGAGTAACCATTTTTATACTAAAATCCCTTATGTATAACAATAGAATAGAAAGAAGAAGGAAGGTTGAATTTACATCCTTCTCCTTATCAGTTGCTCCCTGTTGTTCAGCTCAGGCCTCAGCACAATGATGTAGCATTTAGGGGCAAAGATGCAGACCAACAACCCAGCACTGGAGGACAAGATAGAGAAGATCTCCACCACCACCATGGATTTTCCTTTAGTGCTTAGGTAAGTTGGGACGAAAGACAACCAAACACTGCAAAACAGCAACATGCTGAAGGTAATGAACTTGGCTTCATTAAAACTGTCTGGCAATTTGCGAGCTGCAAATGCCACAATGAAGCTGGCAATGGCCAGGAGGCCCATGTAGCCCAAGACACAGTAAAACATGGTCACTGAGCCTTCATTACATTGCACAATGCTTTCTTCCATTACCGAGAACATGTCTTGATCTGGAAATGGTGGAGAGGTCATCAACCATGCAGTACAAATAATTGCTTGAACGAGGGAGCAGGAAAGGACAACGGAGTTGGTCAGTTTTTTCCCTACCCACTTCCTCATACTGGACCCAGGCTTGGTGGCCATGAAAGCTACAACTACGGTGATGGTTTTGGCCAACACACAGGAAACTGCCACAGAGAAGACAATGCCAAAAGTTGGTTGTCGAAGAAGGCAGGTCATTTTGCCAGGGTGTCCAATAAACAGAAAAGATGAGAGGAAACAGAGCAGAAGGGCAATTAGGAGAGCGTAGGTGAGATCCCTGTTGTTGGCTTTGACAATAGGAGTGTCTATCTGCTGAAAAAATATTGTAAGCACCAAAGTTGTGATCAGGGAAAAAGAAAGAGCAAGTGAGGCCAAGCTTATCCCTAAAGGTTCTTCATAAGAAAGAAAGTTGATAGTTTTAGGGATGCATCCATTTTTCTTCTTGTTTGCATATTGATCTTCTGGACATCTGAAGCAGTCAGCCATATCTGACAAATAGAAGAAAGTCAAACTCCATTTGCAATTCATCTGTGTTTTTTGCCTACTATAAAGCCATTCTTGATCCTGTTGATCTCTTTTGAACCTTCCTTACGGTCAGAGAGCTGGTTGTATATTTGAATTACTTATTACATTCCTGCAGAATCTGACACAGGTTTGTTTAAATCATTTTAAGTAGCCATGCTGTGCACTCAGCAGGGTGGGGGTCTTTGTCCAATGGCACAAATATGGCAGAGTAAGTAGCACCTTGGGTTTTTTGGGTGGACAGTTAACTGAGGGGGAGATGTATTTTGCTCCCATATTTAATTGTCTCCAGGTTAGGATGTTTTTGCCTTTCCTTCAGTAAGTGCCAGTAGCCATTGCTAGGCATTCTAAAACCTTTGTCAAAATGATGGGCAGAAAGTCACATCAATAGGGTGGACTGTAAAGGGTCTAATGAGTGATAAGAGGAAGGCATGCCACTAGGTCTGATGGGGCCCAGTGTTGCCTATTCCCCACCCCCATACATATACTGTTCCCTACTGGGAACCTGGTTGCTTGTCTTGCCAAATACAAAGCTCCAACCTTGTTCAGCTCTGAAGGATGTCGAATGCAGCTACACTATCAAGTAGAATGCCTTTCAAATAGCAAATGCTGGTTGGAATTAGTGCCATGATATTTCCTCTTCCTTGAAGTATAATGAATAAGGTTCTGGCTTAATTTCACCCATGATGATGTCTAGAATGTTTCATTCTGACTGCACACATCATTTGCAAATCAGCAACTTCTGTACCATTTTACTACTAGACTTGACAGCTTCACTTAAATTATGTGTACAATGAAATATTACTTTTAGATCCACCTACATGAGATTTCACCAGGCTTTTTGGTTTTTGTAGGTTAAGATGAGATGTTACTTGAAAGTAGAAATAAAATATTCACACCACTCCAAGCAGGATAGTGTGGTGCACAGCATAGCATGTATGTATGTGTGTATTTAAATATGTATTCTGTAGTTGACCTCCTTTGTAATGTTCTATTTTGAAATCTTTAAGAAAATATTTTAATTTCCTGTTAATTATGTTGCTTTGACTGTATTTGTATTTGACTTTCTTTGGAAATGTTTGATTCTGGATTGTTTTATTGATATTTTAATATGCTATAAACCACTTTGAGATTTTTCTTAAAAATATAAAGCGGTATAGAAATGAAAATAATAATAATAATAATTTAACTTCTTTTCAACAGAGATTTGCTAATCTTGTACAATGAAAACTGTCACATACCATTTTGGTTTGAAATCTTCCCTTCTGGACATGGAGTACAATCATAGCAGCAAAATTTCTGCCCTTCCTTCCTTTTCTTCTGATTACCAGGTCGGCAGTAGTCATTACACACAGAAATTGGCATCCCCTATCAATAAACAGGAAATAATTTCAGAAGGGAGAAATCTTTGAAGGAAATTTTCAGCTTCGGAAGTTCAAATAAGAAAGGTGATCTCTCATCCCATAAACATTGGCACAGGGCTGCTTCTTCATATATAGTCCAACCATCAGCCCCTTTGTATTAAGAAATTGGAATGAAAGAGGCAAAATACAAGATACAGATAAAACTAGGGCCATTTCAGAAATCAGAAACTTTATAGTGGAAAGACCATATGCGACAGATATTCAAAACTTATGACACTCTCCTAACCTTGTCAGTATTTGGTAAGATTTTATTTATTTATTTATTTATTTATTTATTTATTTATTTATTTATTCTTCCTTTAAGACCCCAAACTCAAAGTGAATGAAACAAGTTAACCTAAAAAGTGATGCATACTCTGCCCCACAGGCTTAAGGGGCCATTGTACAAGTCTGTTAAACAAGAATTTAGTGGAGGAGTATATCAGTGTGCTCATAAATCGGAGAATGTGGGGCCCACAAGTAAACCCTAGAGTAATAGGTGCCAACTTCTAGGGGCCAAAGTCCCTTCACATACACCCTCAATAAAATAATTGAGAGGCCTGCCCTCTCCCAGAGGTGATGGGCACTGCTATTCAAAAGGTGTTCATGAGCCACGTCTTGCAATTGATTATTCAGTGTGGGGGTTACCCGCCCCAGTATTTTATTCAAGCTGGCACCCCTGCCTAGATTACAGACCTGGTTAAAATCATTGTGCCATAAAATCATGTCCTTTTTAATGATGAATTCTTTTCCATCAGCTGCATCAGAATCAACCCATCCAATCTTCAATCGAAGGAAGGACCTGTTTGGAAATGTGACTATGTTCATGATGTCAAATCCCCCTCCCACTTCTCTTTGATCAGTAAAGGACACGGTTTCTCCAGCTGAGTTGTTAAATGAAATGTCCTGAAGAACAGGGTGCAGCTAATAGAAAGAGAAAATGGAGTTGAATGGGAAATAGCATAAATGAGATTTTGAATAAAGTGCCATGGTTTACAGAAACATTTCTTCATGAATCTTATTTAGTTATAGTAACGTAGCTGCACTTAACAAAGAACATGTGCAAAATATCTGTGATTTTGACAGAACAGATGGAGTCTTTATTATGCATTGGAAGCCTTTTTTATGCATCTCTAATATTCCTTTCCCTTTATTTTCTCCTTTAGTTGTTCTTTCTCTCTCTTTTCTTCTTCTTGTTTTTTGTTTCCTTTGAAGTCCTATATGTGGGGTCCTTGCTAAGGTCCACGGATTAACTACTCATAGGGCTGGTGCTTGGTCATTGCGGACCCTAGGTGCAAAAGCGGGAAGTATTTGCCCCCCACCCCGAGTGAGAGGCAGGGACGGAAAAGTAGGGATCTCAGGTGAGAGCTATCTATGAATTGCCTCTAGGAGAGGACTCCGATTTCTACCTGTTTTGTATGTAGTTTTTGAAGTTGTTATAGTATGATGAAAAACTATAACAAAAATTTTTTTGGCAGAATTAAGTACATAAAATGCACATATTTGTCTTTTTCAGTGAATATAATTTTCCATACTATTTATACAGCACCTCTGGATCCTAATGTATTAAAGTCCTATTTTTGTAAAAAAAAATCTTATTTAAAAAAATAAGTAAAATAAAGACAGCCAAAATAAATACTATTATGACAGGTTGAAAGCAGGACACATTTGGACATTATAATTGAACTTGTTATTCCAAAACATAACAAAAAAATGAATTTTTGCATAGAGCTGTAGGCTGGTTTATATGTATAAGTTGGTGTAATCAAAGCTACTATGCACCAGATTTTCTCCAACCATTCAGATATTATTAGCTTTTGTAGTCTCAGCAGCAGTTATGAGGTTGAACATTATTTCTTGATTATTTTCTGGCATACCATCTTATCATTATCATTATCATAATCATTGTATATTATATATACCACAGCCGTCTGGCAGGGTTGCGCCATCCACCCTGGGAGTCTTCCAACACTTATAAAAATGTAATCAAACATTAAAAACTTCTCAATACAGGGCTGCCCTCAGATGACTTCTAAATAGCAATAGTTTTATTGTATAACCAAGCAATAATGTTTTAAGTCGCAATTGTATATAAAGTTTTCTGTTACATGACTCTGGTCATGCAGATAATGGTAAGATTTGTTTCCATTCATTCTCAGAACATTACCTGCCAAGGCTCCAGATCCTGAAGTTTTAATCTTTCACTTTTTCCCACTGCTCTCTGCTTGGATCTAGGGGAGTAAATGTTATGCAAGGCATGAGCCACAGCATAGACACCATTATAGATGCTGTAGCTGTGACCAGTCATGCTCATTTCAAACAGAGACCTTGGAAGACTCTGCAACCTCTCCTCTCCAGTACACATACCATAGACCTCCATTGGTGCATTGAAATTGGGAAGAATACAGTCAAATGCTTGCTCCCAGAAGCCTTTGATGAAACCATCTCCCTGGCTCTGGGAAGGCTTTATGCTCTGAAGAAATTCCTTGAATGCTAGAAGATTTTGTGAGTGGATTGTGAAGGAGAGGGAACCCTGGAAGAGCAGAACATTCCAAACCTTAAGAAGACCCATAGATATGAAATCAGTCTGTGCTGTAAAGATCCATACCTTTTTAAATGATGTGTTTTCTTTATTTGTAGGATCTGGTAGAAATACAGTAAGTCTCAGTGCTATAATTGCCAGAGATTCCCCATAAACAATAAGTGTAGTGACTTTATTATCTCTTATTTTCACATACATATTTAAAGCTATATCATGCATTTCATCCACATTATCAAAGTGGAGTTGTATTGCAATTATTTGTGTGAAGGCAGAGCAAATCCCATTTTGAGAAAGCAATGGCTCCAGGGTCTGCAAAAAATGTTCTCCACTGTTATCGTTCAGAGCAATGAGTCCGATCCACGTCCATCCAAAATGCTTAAGCAAGCGGATAATCCCAAGAAACTGGTGGGCTTCATTGGGCACCATACGGTAAAAAGAAGGAACCTGACTTGTATCACTCTCCACTGCAGGAAATGAACCATATGCAAACTGAAAGAAAATGTGAATATAATCTCAAATCATATGGAAAACATTCATCCTGTACCATTTGGGTCCGTTCCCCCCCCCCCACAAGCTTTCTTTTTTCTAATTGCACATTTTGATTTGAACTGTGACCAGATCAGTCTCACATCCCTAGAAATAAAACAGAAAAAGCAATCTACAAAGAATATGGGGTAAAGATGCAGGCTTGTATAAAACTAAATTTTTCATTATTGATCGTGGTAGATCCATTAATTTGATCTGTCTGCTCTGAGTAAAATTACTGACTAGAATACTTCCCAATACATTTGCTATGTAGAAAAAAATATGAAAACAACCCATAGAGACAGGAAGAAAAGATTCTCATTGACCCCTTCATACCTCTTACCTGTGGAATCTTGTAGAGATCTAATGTGTCTGCCATATGGAAGGTGGTATCATGGCCAAGTCCCCCAATGGTGGATATGAGGGTTTTCTGGGTGTCACATTTGTAGTTGGGGACAAATGTCCTCATTTTGAAGAGGAGGTCTAGAGTCGTACGGTAGGTCATCTTTGCATCATAATAGCTGTCATAGATGTGGAAGCCAAGTGTGATATTGGGCAAGATGTTGGGATTCTCATTGACTTCTTTGACAGCAAATGCCAATGTTAGGACATGCTGATAAAATTTAGGCACCATACTGCAAGTAAACCAAATTAATTACAAATATGAATATACTACAACATTAGACATCTTCTGTTTCAAACTGAAATGAAAAGATTGCATTTGTAATTTGTAATTGCACATCTATGCTAATAAAATCCATACTGTCTAATGATCAGGGCATTACTGTTTTGCATGATACTTTCATGTACCTGCTGTTATTCTATTGCTTTACATTTCCCTCACAGATGATCAAGAAAAAAATAAAACAAATCTGTTTCTCCTTCAGTAGACAACAACTTCATTTAACTGAAAGCTGCAATGTTATACAGGCTTACTTGAAAGTCCCATTGAATTCTGAATTTTTTCTCAGTATACAGCTGTGGTTGCGGTAGGAATGTTGCTTGCATGTTAGAACCACAGGTTTGAGATGTGCAGGCTAATGTAGCTAAGGCCAGTCATTGATCCTGTGGTGCATCAGATGGAAAGGGGAGTCAGGTAGCAATGGACGTACCGTACCTTCACACTGGAAGACGCAGCTGGTGGCAAAATTAGTCTCCTGATTCTTTAGGTTTTCCAGCCCAATGTCAGCCTCTCTGGGCTAATGCCCCATTCTGACAATCTCAGGTTTCCTTGTGGTATCTAACCTGAACTGTCACAATCCCTGTCTGCTTCAACACAATTCAACCAATTTCCATATCCCTCCATATAGGATAATTTTCACCATGATGTAACAATTTACTCAAGAAATCAATTCAAGTCAGCACATACCGAAACTTTAAAGGACCTTGCCTGTGAATATGTGGTAGTACAATGGTACCTCGGGTTAAGAACTTAATTCGTTCTGGAGGTCAGTTCTTAACCTGAAACTCTTCTTAACCTGAAGCCCCACTTTAGCTCATGGGGCCTCCGGCTGCTGCCATGCTGCCGGAGCACGATTTCTGTTCTCACCCTGAAGCAAAGTTCTTAACCTGAGGTACTATTTCTGGGTTAGCAGATTTTGTAACCTGAAGCGTCTGTAACCTGAAGCGTCTGTAACCTGAGGCACCACTGTATATTTGTTTACATTTTCACCCTTCTCTTCCCCACTCCTGACAATAAGTATACTCAAAGCAATTGTAAATACACGATTTCCTTCAAATAAACTGATACAGTGACTAGGTTTATAAATAAATAAAAAGAAAAAATGTTTTTTTTATTATTCCAGTATTCGGGCAAATTATGGGTCCCATTTCAACTTGAAAATGTCAGTAATAAAAGAATCCCTCTTTGGGATTCCTGTCTTAAAGACATTAAAGAAAGGAAAGGGCAATCCAGAAGAGGAATGGAAAAGTCTTACTATGAAACATCAAACACATTCTTTGATGGTTGTTCCTTATACAAAATTTCATAGAAATTGTAAAAGCTCTGAGAAAGAATGCCACCGATGATGACTTCACCTGGCTGGTACCACTCGTGTGGAACCAGAAAAGGATTATTCCCGGGGCAGGGGATAGAATTAGAGGTAATAGAAACAGGAGTTATTAAAAACAGCAACACCAATAGCAGCAACATCCTGACAGCCTAGCTTAAGATATACATTTCATTAGCGGGTTGCAAATACATTCCTTTAGAAGTAACAGAAATTATATTGTCCTAAATTGAGCTGATAGAGCCCTGTCTGTCTCTCCCCCTACACTAGCTCTCCATAACATATGAGCTTATTTTTTAAACACTTTTAGGCTTGCTTGTTGATTTTTTTTTCTTCCCTCCAGGAAGCCAACTGGGGATTTGGCCTGGATAGGAAATTACAGTGATTTGAGTAATTGCCGAATAGGAATATTAATTACTTATTCAGAGTTTAGAGTCTGAGTAAGACTTTTACTTTTTTTACTCCCAATCCTGCTGCTTAGATGAAAGAAAAAAGTGGCAGAAGGGTTTTTTCTTGGTGTGCTAAGAACAACAGAAAACACTTGAGTGAAGACATTGTCATCAGGATATAAAGTAGCAGTTCTAAATTTTGAGATTAAGACCACTTCTCAACTCCAGTTGTCTTCAGGGAAATGGGACTCAGCACTTCTCAATAAGATCAAGCTATAGTTTAAAAACGAATAGCACAATTCAGTTGCAAGAACCAACAGGAGCTATTGGTATATTGGAGGGGTGGGCTTTTATTTTCAGCCTGACTAATGAATTCTCTTCTGGGTAACCTTCCATAAACTTTAAGACTTTGGTAGGTGGGACCAGAGAGGGAAGGCCACAGAACACGTAATCTAAATTTTAATAGGGTTTCATGTCTACTTTATACTGTCTGACACATTCACGTTGCTCTGTTCCCTATTCAGATTATCACGAAACATTATCAGAATTCAAGGTCATATTCTGGGTAAGAAAAAACACTGAAAATATGAAGCAGAGCATGGGAGGCATAGCTAGTGGTTGTTGTTGTTGGGGTTATTATTGATGATGATGATAATAATTATTATTATACTTATTATTAATAATAATAGGGACGTGGGTGGCGCTGTGGGTTAAACCACAGAGCCTTGAACATGCTGATCAGAAGGTCAGCGGTTTGAATCCCTGTGATGGGGTGAGCTCCCGTTGTTCAGTCCCTGCTCCTGCCAACCTAGCAGTTCAAAAGCACATCAAAGTGCAAGTAGATAAATAGGTACTGCTCCAGTGGGAAAGTAAACGGCATTTCCATGCGCTGCTCTGGTTCGCCAGAAGCAGCTTAGTCATGCCGGCCACATGACCCAGAAGCTGTATGCCGGCTCCCTTGACCAATAAAGCAAGATGAGCACCGCAACCCCAGAGTCGGCCACGACTGGACCTAATGGTCAGGGGTCCCTTTACCTTTAATAATAATAATAATACATCATATATATCTAACCCCAGAGTGATATTGGGTAAGATCATGGGATTCTCATTGCCAAGGCAAGTCTGTGCTGGTAGAATTTTGTCACCATACTGCAAAGGATGTTAATCAATTCACAGTTTCAGAGGAGAATTTCTAATGAATGAACTCAACAACAGTGACCGAATGACTTTTCCTTGGTAAGCTAATGACACAGGAAATTCAGAGTGCTAAATTTTGAGATTAAGGCCACTTCCAATGCCATTTCCCTTTAAGATGTGGCAGTGCTTTTGGAACTCCTAATAACTTTAGGCATTCACAATAAGTTTGTTCTTTTAGATGCCTGTTGAAAACAGTTGGGCCTGATGAGCATTTACTGTTCTCAACCCTAATCCTGTGGAAAGCCATCTAATTAGATTTTAATTTGATCCAGACCTGTTTTTAGGAGGTAATTTCATTACTGTTTGATTTTATACCAATGTTATATATTTTATGTTAGCAGCCCTGAGGCCGGCTTCGACCGGGGAGGGCGGCATATCTTCTTCTTCTTCTTCTTCTTCTTCTTCTTCTTCTTCCTCTTCCTCTTCCTCTTCCTCTTCCTCTTCTTCCTCTTCTTCTTCTTCTTCTGGGACCATCCAAACATATTTATTTGTTCTGTCCTGTTCTTAAATCTGTGGGGCATATGTTGCCCTACATAATGTAAATATTGAGGATGCCTTTGATGTATCAAAGTTATTGTTCAGCAATTACAGTACCATCTTAGATTATCCCAGACAGCGCCACCACATTGAGGAGAGTATATACTCCTGCTTGATATTAGCAAACAATGCATTTAAGGTTCAAGGAAGACACTCAGAAACTTAATTTTAGTTAGCATGTTTCTTTATTGAAAGAAATATAATTCAGTATTACAGAACAGAATAATATAAGGTAAATCAGTCCCATATAAGAAATACATTTTTATAAGTGAATAGAAAGTAAATCAAGCTACTATTAATTCCACACTTTTCAATGCCTTTCCCTACAGCTTTTCTATCCACAAAAGTTCATTTTTATTATTAAGTTTCTTGTCCTAAAGCAGAAGTCAGTAACATTTCCCCACATTTGGCCAGATTGATCATTCTCCCAGTCCTTGATGGACAAAGTTTGAGAGGTGGAAGGGACAACCAACCTGTCTGTCACTGGGATTCAGAAGGCAATGAGTCTTTGAAAGGTGGATGGGACAACTAACCTGTCTGTCATCTGTCATAGATGCTTTAATTGAGGTTCAATCATTTAAAGGGCTGGAACAGATGACCCTGAGGGACTCCTCCAACCATACAATGCTATGATTTTATAATGGTGGGCAAAATACCATAAACAAAGGATGAATGGACACCTTTTAAAATGGACACCTCACAAATATAGTATCAGAACAGGATAATAGAACAATATGATGGCAAATATAAAAACATACCAAAAAGCTGCACCTGAGTCCAATAAATACAACAAGGTTTCATGAGCAACAGACAGCTTTACAAAGTAAAATAGGATTTTCACATGCTCCTAGAAAGACCTGTCTCATGATGTTCCTCAAAGTCCTTCTCCTGCAGAATCTTCTTATAAGACTTTCAAATTGAGGGGCTGGGAAGGCTGGAAGCATCCCTCCAGTGGGATCTTCTGGGAAGAGACAATCTGGAAACTCACCTTCAGCTCCTGATAGTTCCTATGATGTCCCATAGGATATCAGCTGAGAATAAGGTGGGTGTGGTTTGGGCAAAACAGGGCCCACCAGCAAGTTGTTCTTCACTCCTGAGCTAAGGTGACAGAGCATTTTAATTTGCTTTAATTTCAAAACCCTAAATATCCCAAATTGATCCTACGAAAGAGTATCACTTCACAGGATGTATTCAAGGTAACCACTTTTACGGAAAACTCCCTTATATATAACAATACAATAGAATAGAAAGAAGAAGTAAGGCTGAATTTACATCCTTCTCCTTATCAGTTGCTCCCTGTTGTTCAGCTCTGGCTTCAGAATAATGATGTAGCATTTAGGGGCAAAGATGCAGACCAACAATCCAGCACAGGAGGACAAGATGGAGAAGATCTCCACCACCACCATGGATTTCCCTTTAGTACTTAGGTAAGTTGGGACAAAAGACAACCAAACACTGCAGAACAGCAACATGCTGAAGGTAATGAACTTGGCTTCATTAAAACTGTCTGGCAATTTGCGAGCTGCAAATGCCACAATGAAGCTGGCAATGGCCAGGAGGCCCATGTAGCCCAAGACACAGTAAAACATGGTCACCGAGCCTTCGTTACATTGCACAATGGTTTCTTCCATTACCGAGTGCATGTCTTGATCTGGAAATGGTGGAGAGGTTATCAACCATGCAGTACAAATAATTGCTTGAACGAGGGAGCAGGAAAGGACAACGGAGTTGGACAGTTTTTTCCCTACCCACTTCCTCATACTGGACCCAGGCTTGGTGGCCATGAAAGCTACAACTACCGTGATAGTTTTGGCCAACACACAGGAAACAGCCACAGAGAAGACAATGCCAAAGGTTGTTTGGCGAAGAAGGCAGGTCATTTTGCCAGGGTGTCCAATGAAGAGAAGAGATGAAAGGAAGCAGAACTGGAGGGCGATGAGGAGAGTGTAGGTGAGATCCCTGTTGTTGGCTTTGACAATTGGAGTGTCTTTGTGCTGAATAAACGCTGCAAGCACCGAAGTTGTGATCAGGGAAAAAGAAAGAGCAAGTGAGGCCAAGCTGATCCCTAAAGGTTCTTCATAAGAAAGAAAGTTGATAGTTTTAGGGATGCATCCATCTTTCTTCTTGTTTGCATACTGATCCTCTGGGCATCTGAAGCAGTCAGCCATATCTGACAAACAGAAGAAAGCCAAACTCCATTTGCAATTCATCTGTGTTTTGTGCTGACTATGTAGCCATTATTGATCCTGTTGATCTATTTCAAACCTTCTTTATTGTCAGAGAGCTGGTTGTATATTTGAATTACTCATTACATTGCTGCTGAATCTGACAGAGGTTTTCTGGTTTTTATATATATATATATATTTAAGTGGCCATGCTGTGGCACCAAGATTACATAGTGAGTGGTACCTTGGTTTTTTGGGTGGGCAGTTAACAGAGACCCACCCCCCCGAAAATGTATTTTGCTCCCATATTCATTTGTCTCCAGGTTAGAATGTTTTTGCCTTTCCTTCAGTAAGTGCCAGTAGCCATTGCTAGGCATTCTAAAGCCTTGGTCAAAATGATGGACAGAAAGTCACATCAATAGGGTGGATTGTAAAGAGTGAAAAGATCAAGGCATGCCACTTGGACAGATGGAGCCCAGTGTTGTCTATCTCCCCCCCCCCCCCATATATATGCAGTTGCCTCCTGGGAACCTGAATGCCTGTCTAGCCAAATACAAAGCTCCAACCTTGTTCAACTATGAAGGATGTCAAAAGCAGCTACACTATCAAGTGGAATGCCATTCAAATAGCAAATGCTGGTTGGAATTAGTGCCATGACATTTTCTCTTCCCTGAAGCATAATGAATAAAGTTCTGGCCTAATTACAACATGGATGATATCTAGCATGCTTCATTCTGACTATACACATCATTTACAAATCTACAACTTCTGTACCATTTTACTACTTGATAGATTCACTCAGTGTTGTTTTTTTCCTAAACAAAGGTTTAGGGGTACTCTTCTTTTCCTACTTATATTTCAGTATTGCTCCTCACTGAGGCCAAACTTAGATACACAAAATGTTTAGAGGAAGGCACACTGGGAAAATAAGCACTGGCTTCACTTAAATTATGTGCACAGTGAAATCATTTTGGGGGATGGGGGGATTACTTTCAGATCCACCAGCTTGGGATTTCACCAGGCTCTTTTGTTTTTGACCGTATTGATGACGTGTTACTGGAAAGTAGCAATAAAATATTCACACCACTCCAAGCAGGAAAGTGTGGTTTTCAACAGAGACTTGCTAATCTTGTACAATGAAAACTGTCACATACCATTCTGGTTTGAAATCTTCCCTTCTGGACATGGAGTACAATCATAACAGCAAAATTTCTGTCCTTCCTTACTTTTCTTCTGATAGCCTGCACGACAGTATTCATTGCACACAGAAATGGGCGTTACCTATTAATAAACAGGAAATCATTTCAGAAGGGATAAATATTTGAAAGAATATTTCAGCTTCTGAAGTTCAAATAAAAAGGGGATCTCTCATCCCAGAAACATTGGCATAGGACTGCTGCTTCATACATGGTCCAACCATCAGCCCATTTTTGTTAAGACACTGGAATGAAAGAGGCAAAAGACAAAATACAGATAAATCTAGGATCATTTTCTTAACTAACTTTCAGAAATCAGAAACTTTATAGTGGAAATACCATATGTGGCAGATATTCAAATCTTCTGTCACTCTCCTAAACCTGTCAGTATTTGGTAAGCCTTAGAGGCCGCAAACTCAAAGTGAATGAAACAAGTTAACCTGAAACATCATACATACTCTGCCCCACAGGCTTAAGAGGCCATTGTACAAGTAGCTTAAACAAGAATTGAGTGGAGGAGTATATCACTATGCTCATAAGTAGGAGAATGTGGGACCTACAAGTAAACTCCAGAATCATAGGAGCAAACTTCTAGGGGCCAAGGTCCCTTCACATACACCCTCAATAAAATCATTGAGGCGCCTACCCTCTCCCCGATGTGATGGGCATTGTCATTCCAAATGTGTGCATGAGCCACGTCTTGCAACTGATTAATCGACGCAGGGCTTACCTCCCCCCCACCCCAATATTTTATTCAAGTTGGCACCCCTGCTTAGATTCCAGACCTGGTTAAAATCATTGTGCCATATAATCATGTCCTCATTAATGATGAATTCTTTTCCATCAGCTGCATCAGAATCAACCCATCCAATCTTCAATCGAAGGAAGGACCTGTTTGGGAACGTGACTATGTTCATGATGTCAAATCCCCCTCCCACTTCTCTTTGATCAGTAAAGGACACGGTTTCTCCAGCTGAGTTGTTAAATGAAATGTCATGAAGAATAGGATGCAGCTAATAGAAAGAGAAAATGAAGTTGAATGGGTATCGGCATAAATGAGATTTTGAATAAAATGCCATGGTTTACAGAAATATTTCTTATGAAGCTTATTTAGGTATAATAACGTAGCTTCAGTTAACAAAGAACATGTGTGAAATATATGTGATTTTGACACAAAAGATGGAGACTTTATTATGCTTTGGAAGCCCTTTTTATTTATCTCTAATATTCCTTTCCCTTTATTTTCTCCTTTCCCTCTTTTCTTCTTGTGAGGTCCTATATTTGGGGCCCTTGTTAAGGTCCAGGGATTAACCATTCATAGGGGTGGTCATGGCAGGCCCTTGACAGAAGACAGGGAAGCATTGCCCCCCCCACAGAGTGAGAGGTAGGGAGGAAATAGGAGGGATCTCATGTGAGAGCTGTGAATTTCCTCTCGGAAAGGACTTTGTATTCTTCCTGTTTTGACTGTAGCTTATGTAGCTATTATATTATTGTATGGTGAAGAACTCTAAGAAAAATATTATTTGGCGAAAAGAAGTACACAATTTAAGATGCAAACATTATTTTTTTTCAGTGAATACAATTTGCAATACCATTTAAACAGAACTTCTGATTCCTAATTTGATAAAGTCCTTATTTTTTTTCTTTTAACAATAAATAAAAGAAATTAAAGACAGCCTAAATAAATACTATTACTACAGGTTGAAAGCAGCATAAGCTTGGACATTATAACTGAACTTATTTTTCCAAAATATAACAAAAAAATATGTTTTTTTCCCATAGAGCTGTTAGGGTGGTTTATATGTATTCTTTTATAATATCTCCAACCATTCAGATATTCTTAGCTATTGTAGTCTTAGCAGCAGTTTATGAGTCTGAACTAAATTTCTTGATAATATTCTGGAATACTATCTAATCATAATCATAATCATCATTTATTATATATACTCCAGCCATCTGGCAGGGTCGCCCCATTCACTCTGGGAGACTTCCAACACATATTAAAATATAATCAAACATTAATAAATTCCCGATACATGGCTGCCTTCAGATGACTTCTAAATAATAATAATTTTATCAGATAAACAAGCAGAAATGTCTTAGGTTCCAGTGGTAGATAAAGTCATGCAGATAATGCTAATATTTTTTTCTCTTCATTCTCAGAACAATACCTGCCAAGGCTCCAGATTCTGAAGTTTTAATCTTTCACTTTTTGCCATTGCTCTCTGTTTGGATCTAGGTGAGTAAATGTTATGCAAGGCATGAGCCACAGCATAGACACCATTATAGATGCTGTAGCTGTGACCAGTCATGCTCATTTCAAACAGAGACCTTGGAAGACTCTGCAACCTCTCCTCTCCAGTGCACATACCATATACCTCCATTGGTGCATTGAAATTGGGAAGAATACAGTCAAATGCTTGCTCCCAGAAGCCTTTAATGAAACCATCTCCCTGGCTCCGGGAAGGCTTTATGCTCTGAAGAAATTCCTTGAATGCTGGAAGATTTTGTGAGTGGATTGTGAAGGAAAGGGAACCCTGGAAGAGCAGAACATTCCAAACCTTAAGAAGACCCATAGATACGAAATCAGTCCTTGCTGTAAAGATCCATACCTTTTTAAATGATGTGTTTTTCTTATTTGTAGGATCTGGCAGAAATATAATAATTCTCAGTGATATAATTGCCAAAGATTCTCCGTAAACAATAAATGTAGTGACCTTATTATCTCTGATTTGTATATACATATGTAAAGCTATATGATGCATTTCATCCACATTATCAAAGTGGACTTCTTTTGGAATTTTTTGTGTGAAGGCTGAGCAAATTCCATTTTGAGAAAGCAATGGCTCCAGGGTCTGCAAGAAATGTTCTCCACTGTTATCATTCAGAGCAAAGAGTCCGATCCACTTCCATCCAAAATGCTTAAGCAAGCGGATAATCCCAAGAAACTGGTGGGCTTCACTGGGCACCATGCGGTAAAAGGAAGGAACCTGACTTGCATCACTCTTCGCTGGGGGAAATGAACCATACGCAAACTAAAAGATAATGTACAGGTTATATGGAAAACATTCATCCTGTACCTTTTGGCTTTTTATTCAACAGATTCTAAACTTTCTAATTGCACATTTTGATTTGAGCTGTGACCAGATCAATCGCATATCCCTAGAAATAAAGCAGAAAAAGCAATCTACAAGGAATATGGGATAACGATATATAAGGCTTGTATATAACTAAATTTTAAGTTATTGATCATAACTAAGATGGATGCATTAATTTTCATGAGTCTGTTCTCAGTAAAACTACTGACTAGAATACTTCCCAATAGGTCCGCTCCGTCTAGAACAAACAACCTATGGGAAGCAACCCATAGAAGCAGGAAGGAAAAATTCTCATTGACCCCTTCATACCTCTTACCTGTGGAATCTTGTAGAGACCTACTGTGTCTGCCATATGGAAGGTGGTATCATGGCCAAGTCCCCCAATGGTGGATATGAGGGTTTTCTGGGTGTCACATTTGTAGTTGGGGACAAATGTCCTCATTTTGAAGAGGAGGTCTAGAGTCGTACGGTAGGTCATCCTTGAATCATAATAGCTGTCATAGATGTGGAAGCCAAGTGTGATATTGGGCAAGATGTTGGGATTCTCATTGACTTCTTTCACAGCAAATGCCAATGCAAGGACGTGCTGATAAAATTTTGGCACCATACTGTAAATAAAGTAAATTAGGTACAAACATGAATATAAATTAGGTACAAACATGAATATGTAATTGATACATCTAAGCTAATAAAATCGATACTGTCCAATGATCAGGACATTACTACTTTGCATGATAGTTTCACATACCTGATGCTCTGCTATTGCATGACATTTCTATCTCAGTTGATCAAGAAAAACAAAAATGTGAATCTATTTCTCCTTAAATAGCTCACCACTTCATTTAACTGAAAGCTGCAGTTTTATACACCCTTATGCAAATGTCCCTATGAATTCAGATAGCCTTTTTTCTCAGTACAGTGATAGCTCAGGTTAAGTACTTCATTCGGTCCTGAGGCCCGTACTTAACCTGAAACTGTTCTTAACCTGAAGCACCACTTTAGCTCATGGGGCCTCCTGCTGCCACCGCGCCACCGGAGCACGATTTCTGTTCTTATCCTGAAGCAAAGTTGTTAACCTGAGGTACTGTTTCTGGGTTAGTAGAGTGTGTAACCTGAAGCATATGTAACTCTAAGCATATGTAACCCGAGGTACCACTGTATACATTTGTGGTAGAGTCAGGAAAGTTTCTTCCAAATTAGAACTACAGGTTTCAGGTGTGCAGGCTACTGTAGCTAAGGACAGTCATTGATATTGCAGAAAGGGGAGTCAGATGTCACTGGTTTTACCTTCACACTGGAAGACATAGCTGATGGCAAAATTTGTCTCCTATTTCTTTAGGTTTTCTAGCCCAATGTCAGCCTCTCTTTCTGGGATAATGCCCCATTCTGACAATATCAGGTTTCTCTGTGCTATCTAACGTGAACTGTAGCAGTCCCTGCCTACCTCAACAAATTTCAACCAATTTCCATATCCCTCCGTAACTTTCTGAACTTACATTTTGGCCCAGGGAGTTTCACCATGATGTAACTCCTCCCATGGAGTCCCCCCCCTCCCAGATCAGGAGCCACAAAATAAATGGAATAATGGAAAGACAAATACCCTCATGAATGTCAGCGGCAATACAACTAACCTAAGAAATTCAAGTCTGTAAAGGACCTTGAATATGAGGTAGTAAATTAAAATACTCCTTCAAAAGGCAAGGAAGCTTTGGGAGATCGAAGAATGGTGTATAATTTTATCCTTTGAATATATCTGTAATAAAAATATATATATAAAATAAAAAGTATCCAGTAGCGCCTTGGAGACCAAATAAGTTTGTTCTTGGTATACGCTTTCGTGTGCATGCACACTTTTTCAGATACTAGCATGCACATGAAAGCTTATACCAAGAACAAACTGCGTCAGACCAACACGGCTACCTACCTATAGCTGTAATGTAACCTTAACTATTTATTACATTTTTACCCTTCTCTTCCCCATTGTAAATACACCATTTGATTCAAATTAACTGTAACAATGGCTAGATTCTTTTTTAAAAAAAATACAGAAAGGTTTTTTTATTCAAATATTCAGGCAAATTATGGCTCCCACTGCAGCTTGAAAATGTCAGTGATAAAAAAGGATTCCTTTAGGATTCCTGTCTGAAGGGCATGAAATAAAGGAAAGGGCAATCCAGAGGGGGAATGGAAGATTCTTACTATGAAACATCAAAAACGTCCTGTGATGGGTGATCCTTATACAAAATTTCATAGAAATTGTAAAAGCTCTGAGAAAGAACTCCACCAATGATGAATTCACCTGGCTGGTACCACTCATGTTGAACAGGAAAAGGATTATTCCTGGGGCAGTGGATAGAATTAGAGGTAATAGAAACAGGAGTTATCAGAAACAGCAACACCAATAGCAACATCCTGACAGCCTAGCTTAAGATATACATTTAATCAATGGGTTGCAAATATATTCCTTGAGAAATAACAGAAATTATGTTGTCCTAAATTGAACTCATAGAGCCCTGTCTGTCTCTCACCTCTACACTAGCTCTCCATAACATATGAGCTTATTTTTTAAACACTTTTAGACTTGCTTGTTGATTTTTTTCTTCCCTTCAGGAAGCCAACTGGGGATTTGACCTGGTAAAGAAATTGCAGTGATTTGAGTAATTGCGGAATAGGAACATTATTTACTTATTAAGAGTTTAGAGTCTGAGTCAGACTTTTACTTTTTTTACTCCCAATCCTGCTGCTTAAATAATAATAATAATAAAATGGCAGAAGGGTTTTTCCTTGAGGTGCTAAGAACAACAAGAAACTCTGACTGAAGACTCTGTCATCAGGATATAAAGTAGCAGTTCTAAATTTTGAGATTAAGACCATTTCTCAGCATCAGTTATCTTCAAGGAAATGGGAATTCTCTTCTGGATAACCTTCCATAAAGTTTAAGCCTTTGGTGAGTGGGACCAGAAACAAAAGAGCACAGAACACGTAGTCTACATTTTAAGAGGGTTTCATGTCTAATTTATACTGTCCGACACATTCACATTGCTCTGTTCCCTATTCAGAGCATCAAGAAACATTATCAGAATTCAATGTCATATTCTGGGTAAGCAAAAACACTGAAAATATGAAGCAGAGCATGGGAGGCATATCTAGTAGTTATTGGGGTTATTATTGAGGATAATGATTATTATTATTAATAATAATAATAATACATCACAGATTTCTAACCCTCAAGTGATATTGGGTAAGATCATGGGGTTCTCATTGCCAAGGCAAGTCTGTGCTGGTAGAATTTTGTCACCATACTGCAAAGGACGTTAATCAATTTACAGTTTCAGAGGAGAATTTTCTAATTAATGAAATCAACAAACCACAGTGACGTAATTGTTGGAATTCTAGCCCGGTCAGAGGTATGTGCCTATCTGTTGAGGCACCGGCTGAATTCCTTTGACCTCCCTCCGGCAACTCCCGGCAGGAAAAACACACGAGGTCCGTTCCGGCGATTTTCCTCAGGCTGTGAGAAAAACACACCAACTGCTTCTCCTCCTTCTCCTCCTCCCTGCATATCCCCAGGGAGGGGAATCAGACACAGACAGAAATGTAACTACATGCTTTTATTCCTGTCTTTGGCAGTCATACAGTAAAAGATGTCTGCTCTCTTCAACAAACAGAGAGAAACTCCAAACTCCACCCATGTACATCCTGTACAGGTCATATGACACATCCTGAGCTCACATCCTGTGCTCAATAAGGAGAATGGACTGCCCCTTTGTTTCCATGGCAACAGTCACAAACATCCTGTCTGGCTTTGCAGCCACAAGCAGCTGACTGAACTGCTAGAGCCTTTGCTTGCTGCAGCATTGCTGCTTTAGAATAACAGTAATGACTTTTCCTTGGTAAGCTAATGACAAGAGGAAATTCAGAGTGATTTCACTGGGTAAACAGGAGTGCTAAATTTTGAGAATAAGGCTACTTCCAATGCCATTTCCCTTTAAGATGTGGCAACACTTTTGGAACTCCTAATAACTTTAGGCATTCACAATAAGTTTGTGCTTTTAGATACCTGTTGAAAACAGTAGGACCTGATGAGCATTTACTGATCCCAACCCTAATCCTGTGGAAAGCCATCTAATTAGATTTTAATTTGATCCTGACCTGTTTTTAGGAGGTGATTTAATTACTGTTTGATTTTATACCCGTGTTATATATTTTATGTTAGCTGCCCTGAGCCCGGCTTCAGCCGGGGAGGATAGGATATAAATAAAAGTTGATTATTATTATTATTATTATTATTATTATTATTATTATTACTATTATTAGAACATTCAAACATATGATTTGTTCTGTCCTGTTCTTAAATCTGAGTGGTATATATTGCCCTACATAATGTAAATATTGAGGATGCCTTTGATGTATCAAAGTTATTGTTCAGCAATTACAGTACCATCTTAGATTATCTCAGAAAGCGCCACCTCATTGAGGAGAGTATATACTCCTGCTCAATATTAGCAAGCAAAGCATTTAAGGTTCAAGGAAGACACTCAGATACTTAATTTCAGTTAGCATGTTTCTTTACTGAAAGACATATAATTCAGTATTACAGAACAAAGTAATATATGGTAAATCAGTCCCATATAAGAAATACATTTTTATAAGTGAATTGAACGTAAATCAAGCTACCATTCATTCCACACTTTTCAATGCCTTTCCCTACTGCTTTTCTATCCACAAAAGTTCGTTTTTATTATTAAGTTTATTGTCCTAAAGCAGGAGTCAGTAACATTTCCCCACATTTGGCCAGATTGATCATTCTCCCAGTCCTCGATGGACAATGTTTGATAGGTGGATGGGACAACCAACTTGTCTGCCACTGGGATTCAGAAGGCAATGAGTCTTTTAAATGGACAGTTACAAAGTGGCTTGATCAGTGAGGTGGAAGCAGTTTCTCTAGCAAAAACCAAGCTCCCCTCCCCTTCACCCATTTTATTATCACTTTCAATGGAAGCTATCTCCCCCTCCTGGAGCACCATGGGCTCCCATTACCCATCATCATTATCAACATCATCATCATTATCTTCATTGAGAGGGTAGAGCTGCAACCAATGGATGCAAGTTATTAGAAAAGAGATTCCAGCTAAACATCAGGATCAACTTTCTAATTATAAGTACTGTTCAACAGTGGAATAGACTTCCCCAGAAGGTGGTGTACTCTCCCTCATTGAAGGTTTTTAAGCAGCGGTCGAATAGTCATCTGTCGTGGATGCATTGGCTCCCAGTACGTTTCCGAGCACAATTCAAAGTGTTGGTGCTGACCTTTAAAGCCCTAAATGGCCTCGGTCCTGTATACCTGAAGGAGCGTCTCCACCCCCATCACTCAGCCTGGACACTGAGATCCAGTGCCGAGGGCCTTCTGGCGGTTCCCTCATGGCGAGAAGTGAGGCTACAGGGAACCAGAGAGAGGGCCTTCTCGGTAGTGGCGCCCACCCTGTGGAACGCCCTCCCATCAGCTGTCAAAGAGATAAACAACTACCTGACATTCAGAAGACATCTTAAGGCAGCCCTGTTCAGGGAAGTTTTTAACATGTAACGCTGTACTGTTTTTAACACTTGATTGGGAGCTGCCCAGAGTGGCTGGGGAAACTCAGCCAGATGGGCGGAGTATAAATAAATTATTATTATTATTATTATTATTATTATTATTATTATTATTATTATCATGCTTAATTGAGGTTCAATCATTTAAAGGGCTGGAACAGATGACTCTGAGGGACTCCTCCAACCATACAGTGCTATGATTTTATAATGGTGGGCAAAATGCCATAAACAAAGGATAAATGGACACCTTTTAAAATCAAACATCACAAATATAGTATCAGAACAGGATAATAGAACAATATGATGGCAAATATAAAAACATACTAAAAAGCTGCATCTGAGTCCAATAAATACAACAAGGTTTCATGAGCAACAGACAACTTAACAAGGTATGATAGGAGTTTCACATGCTCCTAGAAAGATCTCTCTCATGATGTTCCTCAAAGTCCTTCTACTGCAGAATCTTCTTATAAGACTTTTAAATTGAGAGGCTGGGAAGGCTGGAAGCATCCCTCCTGGGAAGAGACAATCTGGGAACTCACCTTCTGCTTTTGATAGTTCCTATGAAGTCCCACAGGGACGCGGGTGGCACTGTGGGTAAAACCTCAGCGCCTAGGACTTGCCGATCGCATGGTTGGCGGTTCGAATCCCCGCGGCGGGGTGCACTCCCGTCGTTCGGTCCCAGCGCCTGCCAACCTAGCAGTTCAAAAGCACCTCCGGGTGCAAGTAGATAAATAGGGACCGCTTACCAGCGGGAAGGTAAACGGCGTTCCGTGTGCTGCGCTGGCTCGCCAGATGCAGCTTCTCACGCTGGCCACGTGACCTGGAAGTGTCTGCGGGCAGCGCTGGCTCCCGGCCTATAGAGTGAGATGAGTGCACAACCCTAGAGTCTGGCAAGACTGTCCCGAACGGGCAGGGGTACCTTTACCTTTACCTATGAAGTCCCACATGATGTCAGCTGAGAATAAGGTGGGTGTGGCTTGGGCAAAACAGGGCCCACCAGCAAGTTGTTCCTCACTCCTGAGCTAAGGTGACAGAGCATTTTAATCTGCTTGAATTTGAAAACCCTAAATATTCCAAATTGATCCTACGAAAGAGTATCACATCAAAGTAACCACTTTTACTCCCTTATATACAACAATACAATAGAATAGAAAGAAGAAGTAAGGCTGAATTCACATCCTTCTCCTTATCATTTGCTCCCTGTTGTTCAGCTCAGGCCTCAGCACAATGATGTAGCATTTAGGGGCAAAGATGCAGACCAACAATCCAGCACTGGAGGACAAGATAGAGAAGATCTCCACCACCACCATGGATTTCCCTTTAGTGCTTA
This sequence comes from Podarcis erhardii, assembly GCF_964252035.2. NCBI lineage: Eukaryota > Metazoa > Chordata > Lepidosauria > Squamata > Lacertidae > Podarcis > Podarcis erhardii. The sequence goes on along the minus strand of NC_138502.1, from coordinate 6,513,713 downwards.
GGTAAGTTGGGACAAAAGACAGCCAAACACTGCAAAACAGCAACATGCTGAAGGTAATGAACTTGGCTTCATTAAAACTGTTAGGTAATTTGCGAGCTGCAAATGCCACAATGAAGCTAGCAATGGCCAGGAAGCCCATGTAGCCGAGGACACAGTAAAACATGGTCACTGAACCTTCGTTACATTGCACAATGATTTCTTTCATTATTGAGTGCATGTCTTGATCTGGAAATGGGGAACAGGTCATCAACCACCCAGAACAAATAATCGCTTGAACAAGGGAGCAGGAAAGGACAACGGAGTTGGACAGTTTTTTCCCTACCCACTTCCTCATACTGGACCCAGGCTTGGTGGCCATGAAAGCTGCAACTACAGTGACAGTTTTGGCCAGCACACAGGAAACAGCCACAGAGAAGACAATGCCGAAAGTTGTTTGGCGAAAAAGGCAGGTCATTTTGCCAGGGTGTCCAATGAATAGAAGAGATGAAAGGAAGCAGAATTGGAGGGCGATGAGGAGAGCATAGGTGAGATCCCTGTTGTTGGCTTTGACAATTGGAGTGTCTTTGTGTTGAATAAACACTGCAAGCACCAAAGTTGTGATCAGGGAAAAAGAAAGAGACAGTGAGGCCAAAATGATCCCTAAAGGGTCTTCATATGAAAGAAAGTTGATAGTTTTAGGGATGCATCCATTTTTCTTCTTGTTTGCATACTGATCTTCTGGGCATCTGAAGCAGTCAGCCATATCTGACAAACAGAAGAAAGTCAAACTCCATTTGCAATTCATCAGTGATTTTTATCTACTATGTAGCCGTTATTGATTCTGTTGATCTATTTGGAACCTTCTTTATTGTCAGAGAGCAGGTTGTATATTTGAATTACTCACTACATTCCTGCTGAATCTGAAACAGGTTTTGTTTTGTTTTTTTACATCTTTGTAAGTGGCCATGCTGTTTCACCAAGATGGCATAGTGAGTGGAACCTTGGTTTTTTTGGGAGGACAGTTAACTGAGACCAAAAGAAACCAAAACATATTTTGCTCCCATATTTAATTGTCTCTAGGTGAGGATGTTTTTGCCTTTCCTTCAGTAAGTGCCAGTAGCCATTGTTAGGCAATAGGGTGGACTGTAAAGGGTCTATAAATTGATAAGAGCAAGGCATGCAATGAGGTCAGATGAGGCCCAGTGTTGCCTATCTCTCTCCCCCCCATACATATACAGTTCCCTCCTGGGAACCTGAATGCCTGTCTTGCCAAGTACAAAGCTCCAACCTTGTTCAACTATGAAGGATGTCGAATGCACATACACCATCAAGTGCAATGCCATTCAAAAAGCAAATGCTGGTTGGAATTAGTGCCATGACATTTCCTCTTCCCTGAAGCATAATGAATAAAGTTCTGGCCTAATAACACCATGGATGATGTCTAGCATGTTTCCTTTTTTAAATAAATAAATAAATATTTATTACTTTCCCAACAATTTAAACACTACAAAAAAGAAGAACAATACAATACAACACAAAAACACTACACAACACCAACACATTTAAACTAACAAAACAAAAAACAATTTAAAAAACATCAGATAATTTCAGTATCTTATCTTTCAGATGTCTAGCATGTTTCATTCTGACTACACACATCATTTGCAAATCTACAACTTCTGTACCATTTTACTACTTGATAGGTTCACTCAGTGCTTTTTTTTTCTAAAAAAAGAAATGTTTAGGGGTACTCATCTTTTCCTACTCATATTGAAATATTGCTCCTCACTGAGGCCAAACTTTGATACACAAAATGTTTAGAGGAAAGCACACTGGGAAAATAAGCACTGGCTTCACTTAAATTATGTGCACAGTGAAATCATTTTTGGGGATGGGGGGATTAATTTCAGATCCACCAACTTGGGATTTCACCAGGCTCTTTTATTTTTGAATGTATTGATGACGTGTTACTGGAAAGTAGCAATAAAATATTCACACCACTCAAAGCAGGATAGTGTGGTTTTCAATAGAAACTTGCTAATCTTGTACAATGAAAATTGTCACATACCATTCTGGTTTGAAATCTTCCCTTCTGGACATGGAGTACAATCATAACAGCAAAATTTCTGTCCTTCCTTACTTTTCTTCTGATAGCCCGCACGACAGTAGTCATTGCACACAGAAATTGGCATCCCCTATTAATAAACAGGAAATCAATTCAGAAGGGGTAAATACTTGAAAGAATATTTCAGCTTCTGCAGTTCAAATAAAAAGGGGATCTCTCATCCCAGAAACATTGGCATAGGACTGCTGCTTCATACATGGTCCAACCATCAGCCCATTTTTGTTAAGACACTGGAATGAAAGAGGCAAAATACAAAATACAGATAAATCTAGGATCATTTTCTTAACTAACTTTCAGAAATCAGAAACTTTATAGTGGAAATACCATATGTGGCAGATATTCAAAACTTCTATCACTCTCCTGGGGGGCCACTAGGGGCGCATCAGAAGATAGCTGACAATAACATCTCTCCAACCCACACAAGGTAATTTGGAGGCTATGATGGGAGTTATTCCTCCCTACCCCCCCCCAGGATGGTGGGGGGGACTGCCTTGCCTGCTGTGCCCTATACCACCCCCAAATTTGTGGGGATGGGGGCACTAGGCACAAAGCCCTCCTGTGGGATTCTGCTGCTCCTGGACACCGTCCCTGATCCGCACCACTAGCTGCAAGAACTTCAAAAGAAACAATTTGGATGAAGGAATGCACATATCTCAAGGAAGAAGGGGGAGTAAAGACTGCTAACAGAAGAGATCTCTGATAAAATAAGACGAGTCAGAGGAACAAGAGAAATCATGAGAAGTTCCGCCAAGACTCGGTATGGCAAATGACTGATGGGGGAGGGGGAAAAAACTTTCTTTCCTTTCCTTATGTGATTAAACAAGAATTCCCTCCCCTCACGAGTCAGAAATGTCGTTTTAAGGACTTAAGCTGTGGATTTAAGGCTGTGTGGAGATAAACTTTCGAACCAAAGCATGTTTTAAGAAGAGCGTGAAATGTATAAGAGCTTTGGAATGACGCAGTTAAAAACGCCGTCACCATATTGGGAAGTTCTGTGGGAGGACTTAAGTCTGAGAGGAAAAATAGAGAAATAGAGCTGTTTTTATATTGTGGGTGAAACTCCTCAGTGGGACTTAAGAGCGACAGTTTTGCGAGATTAATGATGGAAAGAGCAATGTTATCTATGAAGGCGATGATATATGGAAACCATCTCGATTAGAGGATTGTAAGAACGGAAAAATTCACACAGGATTATTATTGGTGTTTATCGGTTTAAGGAGACTATCAGAAGAGATCATAAAGAAAAAAGAAAATATATGAACAAGATGTGATGTGGAAACAGCAAGATAAGACTGGATAGAATTATGAACTCTGTTTGGATTGATTTGGACTGATTTGGACATTAACACAGTAGCAAGAAGATGATCAGAATTCCCCTTCGGATCTTGAAATATGGGTTCCCCCAACAAAATTTAAAATTCGGCTTTGCAATTCGCAATTTATGTGATGTGATTTAATTTGATTTGATTGGCCGGTTAATAAAAATTATTTTTTTTAAAAAAAACTTGTATCACTCTCCTAAACCTGTCAGTATTTGGTAAGCCTTTTTAAAATTCACACTGCCTTTGAGGCCGCAAACTCAACGTCATCCATACTCTGCCCCACAGGCTTAAGAGACTATTTTACAAGTAGCTTAAACAAGAATTCAGTGGAGGAGTATATCAGTATGCTCATCAGTAGCAGAATGTGGGGCCTACAATACAGTCATAGGAGCCAACTTCTAGGGGCCAAGGTCCCTTCACATACTCCCTCAGTAAAATAATTGAGGGGCCAACTGTCTCCTAGAGGTGTGTGCATGAGCCACGTCTTACAACTGATTAATTGGTGCAGGGCTTACCTCCCCCCCCCCAATATATTATTCAAGTTGCCTAGATTCCAGACCTGGTTAAAATCATTGTGCCATATAATCATGTCCTCATCAATGCTGAATTCTTTTCCATCAGCTGCATCAGAATCAACCCATCCAATCTTCAATCGAAGGAAGGACCTGTTTGGGAACGTGACTATGTTCATGATGTCAAATCCCCCTTCAACTTCTCTTTGATCAGTAAAGGACACGGTTTCTCCAGCTGAGTTGTTAAATGAAATGTCATGAAGAATAGGATGCAGCTAATAGAAAGAGAAAATGAAGTTGAATGGGAATCGGCATAAATGAGATTTTGAATAAAATGCCATGGTTTACAGAAACATTTCTTCATGAAGCTTATTTAGCTATAGTAACATAGCTTCAGTTAACAAAGAACATGTGAGAAATATCTGTGATTTTGACACAACAGATGGAGACTTTATTATGCATCGGAAGCCCTTTTTATTCATCTCTAATATTTCTTTCCGTTTATTTTCTCCTTTCCCTCTTTTCTTCTTTTTTTCTTTTGAGGTCCTAGATTTGGGGCCCTTGTTAAGGGCCAGGGATTAACTATTCATAGGGTTGGTCATGGCAGGCCCTTGGCGGGAGACAGGGAAGCATTAGCCTCCCAAAATGAGAGATAGGGAGGAAATCGAAGGGATCTCAGGTGAGAGCTGAGAATTTCCTCTAGGAAAGGACTCAGTATTCTTCCTGTTTTCACTGTAGATTTTGTAGCTGTTGTATTATTGTATAGTGAAAAACTCTAAGAAAAATATTATTTGGCAAAAAGAAGTACACAATTTAAGATGCAAAGATTAATTTTTTTCAGTGAATACAATTTGCAATGCCATTTAAACAGCACTTCTGAATCCTAATGTGATAAAGTCCTTTTTTTAAAAAAAATATTTTAACAATAAATAAAAGAAATTAAAGACAGCCTAAATAAATACTATTACTACAGGTTGAAAGCAGCATAAGCTTGGGCATTATAACTGAACTTGTTATGCCAAAACATAATGATTTTTTTTTCATCGAGTTGTTAGGCTTATTTATATGTATTCTTTTATAAGTTGGTTTAATCATAGTTACTATGGACCAAATTTGCTCAATTCATTCAGATATTCTTAGCTACTGTAGTCTTAGGAGCTGTTTCTGAATCTGAATTAAATTTCTTGATAATTTTCTGGAACACTATCTTATAATCATTATCATCAATTATTATATCTACCCCAACCATTTGGCAAAGTCGCTCCATCCACTCTGGGAGGCTACTAACACATATTAAAATATAATCAAACATTAATAACTTCCTGATACAGGGCTGCCTTTAGATGACTTCTAAATAATAATAGTTTTATCAGATAACCAAGCAGAAATGTCTTAGGTTCCAGTGGTAGATAAAGTCATGCAGATAATGCTAATATTTTTTTCTCTTCATTCTCAGAACAATACCTGCCAAGGCTCCAGATCCTGAAGTTTTAATCTTTCACTTTTTCCCATTGCTCTCTGTTTGGATCTAGGGGAGTAAATGTTATGCAAGGCATGAGCCACAGCATAGACACCATTATAGATGCTGTAGCTGTGACCAGTCATGCTCATTTCAAACAGAGACCTTGGAAGACTCTGCAACCTCTCTTCTCCAGTGCACATGCCACTGAACTCCATTGGCACATCAAGATTTGGAAATACACAGTCAAATGCTTGCTCCCAGAAGACTTTGATGAAACCATCTCCTTGTGCAAAGGAAGGCTTTATGTTGTGAAGAAATTCCTTGAATGCTGGAATATTTTGTGAGTGGATTGTGAAGGAAAGGGAACCCTGGAAGAGCAGGACACCCCAAACCCTACTAAAACCCATAGTTATGAAATCAGTCTGTGCTGTAAAGATCCATACCTTTTTAAATGATGTGTTTTTCTTATTTGTAGGATCTGGCAGAAATATAATAATTCTCAGTGCTATAATTGCCAGAGATTCTCCATAAACAATAAATGTAGTGACTTTATTATTTCTGATTTGTGCATAGATATTCAAGGCTATATCATGCATTTCGTCCACATTATCATAGTGGACTTGTTTTGGGATTTTTTGTGTGAAGGCTGAGCAAATTCCATTTTCAGAAAGCAATGGTTCGAGGATCTGCAAGAAATGTTCCCCACTGTTGTCATTCAGAGCAAAGAGTCCGATCCATGTCCATCCAAAATGCTTAAGCAAGCGGATAATCCCAAGAAACTGGTGGGCTTCATTGGGCACCATGCGATAAAAAGAAGGAACCTGTCTTGTATCACTCTCTGCTGAGGGATATGAACCATATGCAAACTGAAAGAAAATGTGAATATAATCTCAAATCGTATGGAAAACATTCTCTCTGTACCATTTGGCTTTTTATTCCACAAATTCTAAGCTTTCTTTTTTCTAATTGCACATTTGATTTAAGCTGTGAGCAGTTCAATCTCACATCCCTAGATATAAAACAGAAAAGGCAATCTACAAGGAATATGGGATAAAGATGCAGGCTTGTATAGATCTAAATTTTAAATTAAGGATCATGGCTAAGCTAGATGCATTAATTTTGATAAGTCTGTTCTGAGTAGAACTACTGGCTAGAATACTTCCCAATAGGACCGCCCTGTGTAAAACAAACATGGAAGCAACCCATAGAGGCAGGAAGAAAAAATTATCATTCACCCCTTCATACCTCTTACAGATCTGCTCTGTGTAGAACAAATATTGGATAAAAACCAAATATAAGGGGGGTGGGATATCCCCATATCCTCATTTATGCATCTTACCTGTGGTATCTTGTAGAGACCTAATGTGTCTGCCATATGGATGGTGGTATCATGGCCAAGTCCCCCAATGGTGGATATGAGGGTTTTCTGGGTGTCACATTTGTAGTTGGGGACAAATGTCCTCATTTTGAAGAGGAGGTCTAGAGTCGTACGGTAAGTCATCCTTGCATCATAATAGCTGTCATAGATGTGGAAGCCAAGTGTGATATTGGGCAAGATGTTGGGATTCTCATTGACTTCTTTGACAGCAAAAGCCAAGGTTAGGACGTGCTGATAAAATTTTGGCACCATACTGCAAATAAAGTAAATTAGTTACAGATATGAACATACTACAATATTGGACATCTTCTGTTTCAAACTGAAATGAAAAGATTGCATTTGTAATTAGCACATCTATGCTAATAAATTCCATACTGTGCAATGATCGGGGTATTACTGTTTTGCATGACATTTTCACACACCTGCTGTTATTCTATTGCTTGACATTTCCGTCACAGTTGATCAAGAAAAAAATAAAACAAATCTGTTTCTCCTTAAGTAGGCGACAACTTCATTTAACTGAAAGCTGCAATGTTATACAGACTTACATGAAAGTCCCATTGGATTCAGATAGCTTTGTTTCTCAGTATACAGCTGTGGTTTGGGCAGGAAGGTTGCTTGCACATTAGAACCACAGGCTTGAGGTGTGCAGGCTACTGTAGCTAAGGCCAGTCATTGATCCTGCGGTGCATCAGTTGGAAAGGGGATACAGGTGGCAAAGGACTTACCTTTACACTGGAAGACACAGCTGATGGCAAAATTCGTCTCCTAATTCTTTAGGTTTTCTAGCCCAATGTCAGCCTCTCTGGGCTAATGCCCCATTCTGACAGTCTCAGGTTTCCCTGTGCTATCTAACCTGAACTGTCGCAATCCCTGTCTGCCTCAACACAATTCAACCAATTTCCATATCCATCCATATAGGATAACTTTCACCATGATGTAACTCCTCCCATGGAGGTTTTTCAGATCAGGAGCCACGAAAGAAATATTTAATGGAAAGGCAAATTTATTCATGAATGTCAGCAGCAATACAATTTACCTAAGCAATCATTTCAACTCAGCACACACTGAAACTTTAAAAGACCTTCAATATGTGGTAGTAAAATCTAATACTCTTTCAAACTTCAAGGAAGCTTTGGGAATATTGAAGGATGGTGTGTGGTTTTATGTTTTGAATTAATCTGTAACGTAACCTTATCTTTTTATTTACATTTTCACCCTTCTCTTCCTCACTCCTCACAATCAGTATACTGCAGAGCAATTGTAAATACACCTTTTTATTCAAATCATTTTTTGAGAGCTGGTAGGCTTTAATTTTTTTTAATTGAAATAACATTTTTCCAGGCAAAATGTTGCTCCAATTGCAGCTTGAAAATGCCAGTGATAAAATTATCCCTCTCTTTAGGATTCATGTCTGTAAAGCATGAGACAAAGGGAAAGGCAATTCGAAGGGGCAATGAAAAAGTCTTACTATGAAACATCAAACAGGTTCTTTGATGGGTGTTCCTTAAAGAAAACTTCATAGAAAATGTAATAGCTCTGAGTAACAACTCCCCCAATGATGAGTTCACCTGGCTGGTACCACTCGTGTGGAACAGGAAAAGGATTATTCCTAGGGCAGCGGATAGAATTAGAGGTATTAGCAACAGGAGTTATTAGATTCAGCAACACCCATAGCAACACCATCCTGGCTGCCTAGCTTATGGTATACATTTAATTGAAAGGTTGCAAATACATTCCTTGAGAAGTAACAGAAATTATATTGTCCTAAATTGAGCTGATAGAGCCCTTTCTGACTCTCACCTCTACACTTGCTCTCTATAACATATGACCTTATTTTTAAGTACTTTCAGGCTTGCTTGTTGATTGTTTTCTTCCCTTCAGGAAGGCATCTGGGGATTTGACCTGGTGAAGAAATTGCAGTGATTTGAGTAATTGCAGAATAGGAATATTATTTGCTTATTCAGATTTTAGAGTTTGAGTAACACTTTTGCTTTTTTACTCACAATCCTGCTGCTTAGATAAAAGAAAAAAGTGGCAGAAGTTCTAAATTTTGAGATTTAGACCACTTCTCAACTCCAGTTCTCTGCAAGGAAATGGGACTCAGCACTTCTCAATAAGATCAAGCTATAGTTTAAAAATGGATGGCCTGATTCATTTGCAATAAACAGCAGAAGGCACTGGTTTTTTTAATGGGGGGATGCAGTGGTACGCATACCCCTATACATTTTGTGAACCTAACGGGAGAAGAAACTATTTTTTATTTTATTTTTCTAGCATGGTGAATCATCAGTTTCATTGCTACCCCCCGATGGTGGCCTTTTGTCCATTTACTGTATTTATTTTTCCCGGTTTGGGCTATAAAATTGTGGTTTTCTTGAGTCAAAATGAGAGTACCCTAAACATTTTAATTTTTTTTTTTAAAGAAAAAAAGCACTGGCAGAAGGTATTGGTATATTGGAGGGGTGGGCTTTCATTTTCAGCCTGACTAATGAATTCACTTCTTGCTAACCTTAAATAAGCTATATGCCATTGGTGAGTGGGACCAGAAATGAAAGAGCAGAGAACACCTTATCTAAACCTTAACAGTGTATCATGTCTACTTTATACTCTCTCACACATTCCCATGGCTCTGTTCCCCATTCAGAGTTTCACGAGACATTATCAGAGTTCAAGGTCATGTTTTGCATAAGTAGAATATAAAGTGGAGCATGGGAGGGATATCTAGCTGTTGGTGGTGTTATTATTTATGGTAATTATTAATCATAATCATAGCAATAATACATCATTGATGTTGAACCCCAAAGTGATATTCAGCAAGATTGTGTGATTGTTATTGATCTCTTTCACAGCAAATGTGAAGGCAAGTCTGTGCTGGTAGAATTTTGTCACCATACTGCAAATGAAGTTGATCAATTTACAGTTTCAGAGGAGAATTCTATGATGAATTAAATCAGCATATCAAAATATTGTGCATTTCTGTCTCAAACTTTTTGGGATTTAAATGTCAGTGTTTTATTCTTAATGGATGTCTCCAAGCGAAGAAGAAGAAGAAGAAGAAGAAGAAGAAGAAGAAGAAGAAGAAGAAGATCAGGAAAATGTATGATTTACTAGGGCAAAAATGACAACCACATATCAATATGAGAAACACAGGACAAATTAGGGGAACACTCTAATTCCCTGGCTGACCCACCACCAACCACAAGCTTTCATAAACAATGCAGTAGCAAAAACAGCAACCATCAGATCATGGACTAACTTTGAAAAACATCCTAACAACAGAGAGACACAGCAAAGGAGCCATTAACTACAGTATATAAAATGCTACTCCAAAGGCTGGAGCCATAGGAAAATCAGCAGCCATGCCCACCTCCTGTGTGATGTCCGTAGCTGGTTCTTCCCGTGAAACTCATACCTTCATCGGGGGGGAGGCAACTTGGGCCCCAGGTTATGGGTGACCAATGGCACCCGTGACGTAATGTGACACCATAGTGTTGTGACGTCATGATGTCACGTCACAGCAACACACTGCAGTGGTGTTTCTGAGGCCTGGAAGGGCCTAGGATGTCATATCCGAGGTCTTGCAGAGCCTCAAAGTTCATGCCCAAGACCTCGCAAGACCTTCAACACAACTTCCAGTTTGTACCATGCCATGCACTGATGATGATAACTTGGGAGTTGCAATTGCAGCAGGGGCTGATTTCTATAAAGGCACACCAATATAGTCCTCCTGTCTTGCTCTTCATCTTCAGAGGAGGTGGGGTTTGACTGTGCATGCTTTCTCAAGGGTGCAGGTGCCTTTCCTTTGCCCTTAGGGCCCAACTTACATTTGCCTTTACCTGTAGCTATGTTTAAAAAATGCACACCACATCCAATAATAATTCTGGGAACCCAACAATTCCAAGTGTTGGTGCTGACCTTTAAAGCCTAAGGTAGTTTAATAGTTTGCCCTCTGCTTTTGAATTCCTTAGGCTAGATCAGAGATGTGGAACCTGAGAGGGCCCAATATGTCTCCCCAGGCTTCTCTACGTGTCCATTAAGACTTTCTCTAGACTGTGGCCATCCTAATGCCACTTCAATGCAGTTCTGCCTCGAGCTCTTCTTAATGTTGGGAATATGTAATAATAATAATAATAAATTTTATTTATATCCCGCCCTCCCCAGCCGAAGCTGGGCTCAGGGCGGCTAACAACAATCGAAATAATCCAACGCTTCTAAAAGCATTTCATTATAAAAATTAATTAAAATCAAATTTATGGCAACCAATAAGCAAAATTCTGTGCAGGTTGACAGAGGAGGGAGTCAGGCTGCGCCCTGACCAAAGGCCTGGTGGAACAGCTCTGTTTTGCAGGCCCTGCGGAAAGATGTCAAGTCCCGCAGGGCCCTGGTCTCTTGTGACAGAGCGTTCCACCAGGTTGGAGCCGCGGCCGAAAAGGCCCTGGCTCTAGTTGAGGCCAGCCTAACCTCTCTGTGGCCTGGGATCTTCAAGATGTTTTTATTTGCAGACCGTAAGTTCCTCTGTGGGACATACCAGGAGAGGCGGTCCCGTAGGTACGAGGGTCCTAGGCCGTATAGGGCTTTAAAGGTTAAAACCAGCACCTTAAACCTGATCCTGTACTCCACCGGGAGCCAGTGCAGCTGGTATAGTACCGGATGAATGTGATCTCGCAGCGAAGACCCCATAAGGAGTCTCGCCGCGGCATTCTGCACCCGCTGGAGTTTCTGGGTCAGTCTCAAGGGTAGCCCCACGTAGAGCGAGTTACAATAATCCAGTCTGGAGGTGACCGTCGCGTGGATCACAGTGGCTAGGTCAGGGCGAGAGAGATAAGGAGCCAACTGCTTAGCTTGGCAGAGATGAAAAAATGCTGCCTTTGTTATAGCTGTAATCTGCGCCTCCATAGAGAGGGAGGTATCGAAGATTACACCCAAACTCTTAACGGACGGTGCTGGCACTAATTGCACCCCCGCAAGAGATGGGAGTTGCCCCCTCAATCCCATATCGCCCCGTCCCAGCCAGAGGACCTCTGTCTTCGAAGGATTTAACTTCAACCGGCTCCCACGTAACCATCCAGCCACAGCTTCCAGACATCTGGTCAGTGTGTCTGGGGCCGAGTCAGGATGGCCATCCATCAACAGATAGAGTTGGGTGTCATCGGCATACTGATGGCAACCCAGCCCAAAACTCTGGACAAGCTGGGCGAGGGGGCGCATAAAGATGTTAAAAAGCATCGGGGAGAGAATCGCACCCTGAGGCACTCCACACACCAAGGAGTGGTGTGATGACAATTCTCCCCCAAGCGCCACCCTCTGTCCCCGACCAGAGAGAAACGAGTGCAGCCATTGAAGGGCTGTGCCCTGAATCCCAACGTCGGCAAGGCGGTGGTCCAGGAGTTCATGATCGACCATGTTGAAGGCTGCTGACAGGTCTAAAAGAATCAGTAGTCCCGACCCGCCTCGATCCAGCTGCCTACGGAGATCATCTGTTAGGGCGACCAGAGCCGTCTCGGTCCCATGACCAGCGCGGAAGCCGGACTGGAATGGATCCAGGGCCGATGTTTCATCCAGAAACCTACCAAGCTGTTCAGCAACCGCTCTCTCAATCACCTTCCCAGGAATGGAAGATTCGAAACTGGGTGGTAATTGGACAGATCTAAGGGATCTAATGATGTTTTCTTTAAGAGCGGGTGCACCACTGCCTCCTTCAGTTCCCCTGGGAATATCCCGGTGCCAAGGGACAAATTGATGATATCACCCAGGGGGACCCGCACCTCGTCTGGACACGCTCTAATCAGCCAAGACGGGCACGGGTCAAGAGGACAGGTGGTGAGCTTTCCAGCTCGGAGGAGTCTGTCCACATCGGCTGGGGATATCCGGTCAAAGTGGTCCAATACTGGACCCGAGGACAGTTGAGGGGCCTCCAGTTCCTTTATTGTATCCAAATTGGCAGGGAGGTCATGGCGGAGCAACAGGACCTTCTCCACAAAAAAGCTCGCAAATGCCTCACAGCTGTGTGTCAAATTGTTATTTAAATTTGGCTGTCCTTCAAGGGACGTTAAAGACCTAATTATACTAAATAATTGCACTGGGCGAGAGCTAGCGGAGGCAATAGAGGCCGAGAAGTAGGACTTCTTAGCGGCCTTCACTGCCATCTCATAGGTTTTCATAAAAACCCTATAAGATGTTCTTGAGGCTCCGTCACGGGCACCCTGCCATACTCGCTCTAGCCATCTGTGGTCCCGCTTCATTTTCTGGAGCTCCTCGGTAAACCAGGGAGCCCGGTTTCTGCGGGGTCGCAGAGGGCGCTTAGGTGCAATCTCATCGATGGCTGCCAGGAGCTGGATATTCCAGCCCTCAACAAGCTCAGTCAATCAGTCGCCAGGGGAAGCAAGGTCCCGCAAGGCCTGACGGAATCTATCAGGGTCCATCAGCCTCAGCGGGCGAGCCCAAATTGGTTCGCCACCTAAGCAGGGTGGGGGTGGAAAATCAATCCTGGCTTTCAGAGCGTAGTGATCAGACCATGGCACCTTCATCGAAGGAGACATGATCACATCTATACCGACGCCAAAGATCAGATCCAGCGTGTGGCCTGCTTGATGTGTGGGGCCCGAAACAAACTGGGAGAACCCTAGTGTCGCCATGGAAGACACCAGGTCCAGAGCCTGTGAGGAGGGAGTGGCGTCAGCATGGACGTTGAAGTCCCCCAATACCAGTAGGTTAGGGAACTCCAAGGCCCAGTCGGCCACCACCTCTAGCAGGCCTGACAGGGTGGCTGCTGGTGCGCTAGGTGGCCGGTACACCAGCCAGACAGCCAAGCTCACCTCGGAGCCCCACACTAGGCCAACACATTCAATGCCGGGGATCGATGGCGATGGTAGAGCCCTGAAAGAACAATCTTCCCGGATTAATAATGCCACCCCCCCGGCCCACAGTTCGCGACTGGTGGAGGACGGAGAAACCCGGGGGCGCCATCTCTCGTAAGGTAACAGTATCCCCTTCGCGCACCCAGGTCTCCGTCACACAAGCCAGGTCAACCCCCTGCGAGGTGAAGAAATCTCGCAGGGTGGCGGTTTTGTTGCCTATGGACCTGGCATTGCACAACACCAGTGACGGAGGTGAGTAATCCTTGCTCACCCTACCCTTGTCCCTCGGGATGGGGCGCAGATTGGAAGGGGTACGAGCACATCCATATCTCGATCCCCTTCGCCTATGACATCTGCCCCCACCGTCATACCTCCCTCGCCCCACCACGGTAGCAATCCCAAGCCTCATACCAACCTCCATTTACAAAATAGAAAAACAAACCGAACCAAAAACAATTTATACCAAAAAAACCCAATCCCTACCCCACTCAATATCCAACCCCACCAAAATAAAACGGAACAAAATAGAAATACATCAATAAAAACCACCGTTCACAGTGGTACAACAAAGTAAAAAGTAAAAACCCCTTTAAAATACTTTAAAACATATAAAAACATTTTAAACATTTGCTGCAGCAGCACCAGTGTCCTTAAAGCTGTAGCCATAGCGGATGTGGGGGGCCTGGTGGAGTGGGCCTACAGGAGGGAGTGGCCTTCCTCAACACCCACGGTGCAGCAGCAGCGATGTCCCTGTGCCTCATGAGGCCTCTTAAGCTGTGGCGGTGGTGAGTCAGTCTAGGCCCCGCTCCCTGGGCCCGATGGAAATTAGCCTGAGGAGGGAGCGGCCTTCCCAACTCACAGGGCAGCAGCAGCAGCACAGTCCTGGAACTGTGACATTTACTCATGTGGATGGGGAAGGAAGGTATGTTTCAGTGAAGAAAACTTTGACTTCTTTATGGCTGGTACCCATAAAACAAAATGCTGAAGCTCTGTACAGAATAGCTCATTTAAATGCCCAGAATTCACCACGGCAACCTAAATGGGTGTCAGTTACTTTGGATGTGAGGTAATGAGAGGGGATGAGGGGAGTTAATAGAGAAATGTAACATCTGTCGATAATTTTAAACAAATATTTGTAATAAATGAATTAAAAACATATATTCTCCTAAAACAATTAATGTTCACATAAAACAGACCGAAAACATAGAGAGAGATTCACTAACTTTTCTTCTAATCAGTTACTCTCTGTTGTTCAGTTCAGGCCTTAGTATAATGATGTAACATTTAGGGACAAAGATATAGCCCAATAACCCAGCACTGGAAGCCAAGGTGGAGAAGATCTCCACAGCCACCATGTCTTTCCTTTTGGTGCTCAGAAAGGCTGGAAGAAAAGAAAGCCAAACACCACAAAACAACAACATGCTGAATGTAATGAACTTGGCTTCGTTAAAACTGTCAGGTAATTTGCGAACAAGGAATGCCACACTGAAATTGGTGGCAGCCAGGAGGCCCATGTAACTCAGGACACAGTTAAACATGGTGACTGACTCTTCATTACATTGCACTACAATTTCTTTCTGAGAATGGGGGAGAGGTTGACAACCACAGCGTACAGATGCCTGCTTGAATAAAGGAGCAAGAAAGAACAACAGAGTTGGTCAGTCTTTTTCCTACACACTTACCCAGGTTTTTGGCCATGAAAGCTATAACCACAGTGATGGTTTTGGCCAGCATGCAAGAAAGAGCCACTGAGAAAACAATACCAAAAGTTGATTGTCAGAGAAGGCACATCACTTTCCTCTGATGGCTCCAGAAAAGAGACAGATTGTCAAAAGTGGTGAAGTCATTGGCCACTACAGAACTGGACTACAGTGGTTGTTGTTGTTGTTTAGTCGTTTAGTCGTGTCCAACTCTTCATGACCCCATGGACCAGAGCACGCCAGGCACCTCTGTCTTCCACTGCCTCCTGCAGACTACCCTGGTACCTTGGGTTAAGAACTTAATTCCTTCTGGAGGTCCATTCTTTACCTGAAACTGTTCTTAACCTGAGGTACCACTTTAGCTAAAGGATACCTGCTGAAAACCTATATGTTTTGTGGGCATACCCAGACATTTGATTTGTTCTGTTCTTAAATTTGTGTGACCTTTATTGCCCTACTCAGGGTAAAAATATAAAGACTGCCTCTGGTGCATCAAAATCAATGTTCAGTGATGGAAGTACCATTGTAGATTATCCCAGTAAGAGCCACAACATTGTAGGGAGTATATACTCCTCCGTATTATCCTACAAAGTAGGTAGGAGTCTCAGTCCCTTAATCTTAGGCAATCGATTTATTTACTTAAGCAAATGTGGTTCAGCATTTCTGAAGAGAATGATATAAGATTACTCAATCCCATGAAAGAAATATATATTAATAAGTCAATACAATCGAATTCATTTGAAAGTGATTCATTCAATAAAATTGAAGTAATTCATCCCACACTGTCCAATGCATTTCCCTATTTCTTTCTTACCCATAAAAACTTAATTTTTATAATTGGTATGTAATCTAGGGCAGAGATTAGAACTTGTTCCACAGCAGTCAGCCTGATTGCTCTTCCCTCTATCCCTTTTGAGCCAAAGGTTGATAGGTGGTTGGGGCCACAAACCTGTCACTCACAGAATGCCAAAATGCAACGAGTCCTTTAAAGGCACATCTACAAGCAGGCTTGCTATAGAAGGTGAAATAAATTTATCCTGCAGAAATGGAGTCCTTCATCTGTTTTTGTTGCAGTTTCAATGAAAGCTGCCCCCCCCATAAGCAAAGTGGGCTCCCATTACCCATCATCATCATCGTATTTGAATGCCAATCCCCCTCCCACAAATTAATTAAAGTGGCTTAAACCAATAGTAAAAGAAGATAGGGGCCGGATCTGGCCCAATTTCCTTCTAAATCCGGCCCGCGGACAGTCTGGGAATCAGCGTGTTTTTAAATGAGTAGAATGTGTCCTTTTATTTAAAATGCATCTCTGTGTTATTTGTGGGGCATAGGAATTCGTTCATTTATTTATTTTTCTGAAATACAATCTGTGCCGCCCCCCCAAGGTCTGAGGGACCGTGGACCGGCCCCCAGCTGAAAAAGTTTGCTGACCCCTGTAAAGGAACATATCCCCCCCAGTCACAAAAGTAAAGTAACAAAACAATGTGATAGCAAATATAAAATATGCCCCCCCAAAAAAACCCCATCAGAGTACTATAGATGCAACAAAAACTACATGATCAACATTATACTTCCTGACAACAGCAAACTTAAGAAGGGAACACAATGGTTTCACATGATCCCAGAAACAGCTGCCCCATGATCTTTCTTGCATTCTTTTCCTGCAGCAGGTTATTATCAGATATTCAAAAGTATTCACTGGAATAAATGAGAACATTGCTCCAGGGAAAACTTCCTTCAGCAAGGAAAGAACTGGGAACTCACTTTAACCTCCTGATTGTGTCTTTGTGCCTGTGAGGCAGGTGGATGTGGTTTGTTGGGATTGATCTGCCAGTAAGAATCTTAGTTGGGCAAAATTGAATCCACCAGCCAGATTCCTCACCCCTGAGCTAAGGTAAGAGAGCATTATAACCTGCTTTTAAATCCATAAACTTAAACTTTCCAATATGTGTTTTACTTCCTACTTCCTACTTTTATACCAAAACCCTTAACATATAACATTGCAACAGAATAAAAAAATAAGGTACAATTTACATTTTTCTCTTTATTAGTTGCTCCCTGTTGTTCAGCTCAGGCTTCAGAGCAATGATGTAGCATTTAGGGGCAAATATGCAGACCAACAATCCAGCACCGGAGGACAAGATGGAGAAGATCTCCACCACCACCATGGATTTCCCTTTGGTGCTCAGGTATGTTGGGACAAAAGACAACCAAACACTGCAAAACAGCAACATACTGAAAGTAATGAATTTGGCTTCATTAAAACTGTCTGGTAGTTTGCGAGCTGCAAATGCCACAATGAAGCTGGCAATGGCCAGTAGGCCCATGTAGCCCAAGACACAGTAAAACATGGTCACTGAGCCTTCATTACATTGCACAATGGTTTCTTCCATTACCGAGTGCATGTCTAGATCAGGGAATGGGGGAGAGGTCATCAACCACCCAGTACAAATAATTGCTTGAACGAGGGAGCAGGAAAGGACAATGGTGTTGGACAGCTTTTTCCCTACCCACTTCCTCATACTAGACCCAGGCTTGGTGGCCATGAAAGCTGCAACTACGGTGATGGTTTTGGCCAACACAGAAGAAACAGCCATGGAGAAGATGATGCCAAAAGTTGGTTGTCGAAGAAGACAGGTCACTTTGCCAGGGTGTCCAATAAACAGTAAAGATGAGAGGAAGCAGAGCAGAAGGGCAATTAGGAGAGCGTAGGTGAGATCCCTGTTGTTAGCTTTGACAATGGGAGTGTCTTTGTGTTTAATAAAAGTTCCCAGCACCAAAATTGTAATTAGGGAAAAAGCAATTGCAACTGCCATTAAGCTGATCCCTAAAGCTTCCTCATAAGAAAGAAAGGTTATTATTTTGGGAATGCATCCATTTTTGTTCTTATTTGCATACTGATCTTCTGGGCATCTGAAGCAGTCAGCCATATCTGAAAAACAAAAGAATGCCAAATTCCATTGACAATTTGTGTTTGACGTTTGCCCCCCATATAACAGTTTTTGCTGTTTTTCGTGTGAATCGTCTGATTATGTGTCAGCCAATTATCGTATAATATCTGAACTACTCTTTGATTTGTCTGCTTAATTTGACATAGTTTTGTTTAAACATTTAAAATTGCCACTTGATGCACCAGAATGGCAGAAGGTATGGAATCTTGAATCTTTGGGTCACCAGTTAATTGGAACAATATATATATATATATATATATATATATATATATATATATATATATTACTCCCATACTTAATTTTCTCTGGGTTGAGGGGTTTTCACCTTTCCCTCAGGAAGTGGAAGCAACCTTTGTTAGTTGATCTAAAACTTTTGTTGAAAAGCTGGGCCAAAAAGCCATTAGGCAGAAATACATCATTATTGTGGACCATATAGGGCCTAGCAACAGATAGTATCAAGCCATGCCCTGAGGTCAGTTGGAGCCCAGAATTGCCCAAACCCCTCCCACAGTTGCGACTGGGAACCTGAATGCTTGTTTTGCCAACACAAAAAAGTCCAGCATTATTAAACTCTGAAGGGTGTTGAGTGCATCTGCACATTCAAGTGGAATATCATTTGAACAGCAAGTGCTGGCTGGAATCATGACCCTATCTTCACTCTAGTGTCATGCCATCCCCTCCATCCTGAAATGTAATGAATAAAGTTCTGGGCCAATTTCACCCACAATGGGTGTCTAGTGTGTTTCATTCTTGCCACAGACATGTTTCACAAATCTGCAACTTCTGTACAATTGTAGTACTTGACAGGTTCTCTTAAATTATGTGCACAATGAAATCATTAATTCTGTTTTCTGGGGCTTCCTTTCAAATCCATGTGTATGGGATTTCACCAGGCTTAACAGTCTTTGAATGTTTCACTGAAAATTTACTGGAAAGTAGCAATGAAATATTCACACCACTCCAAGCAGTGTGGTTACATGCACAAGGTAATGTTTAAATTCCTTTCAATGGATACTTGCTAACCTTGTACAATGAAAAAAATGTCATTTACCATTCTGGTTTGAAATCTCCCCTTCTGGACATGGAGTACAATCGTAGCAGCAAAATTTATGCCCTTCCTTCTTTTTCTTCCTATTACCTGGGCGACAGTAGTCATTGCACACAGATATGGGCATCACCTTTATACAAACAGGAAATAATTTCAGAAGGGAGAAATAGCCACTGAACTTCAAATACGAAAGGTAATCTTTGATTGGAAAGTTCATCGTTTCATCCAACTAGCTATTCAAAAATTTTCAATCAACCTATCCAGGAGAACAGTGATGGTTATTGCCTAATCTGGAGAATATAGCGAGATAATAAACCCCTAGATTCCAGACCTGATTAAAACCATTGTGCCACTGAATCATGTCCTCAAAAAGGATGAATTCTCTTCCATTTATTGCATCAGGATCAATCCATCCAACTTGCACTCGAATGAAGGACCTGTTCAGGAACATGATCATATTCATGATGTCAAATCCACCTCCCATTTCTCTTTGATCAGTAAAAGTCACTGATTCTCCAGCTGAGTTGTTAAATGAAATACTATGAAGATAAGAGTGGAGCTAAGGGGGAAAGGGGGGGAGAGATGAAGCAAAAATAACAAATGCCATGATTTACAGAAACCCTTCTTTATAAGCATACCCAGCCCACCCATGAGATAAAATAAGGCAACCTCCTTTGGTGACAAGATCCATAGGGGCAGCCATAGGGACCAATTCATTTTCAAAACATTACCTGCCAAGGCTGTAGATCTTGAAGTAAACTTTTACTTCTCCCCATAGCTGTTTGCTTGGATTTAGGTGAGTAAATGTTATGCAAGGCATGAGCCACAGTGTAGACACCATTATAGATACTGTAGCTGTGACCAGTCATGCTCATTTCAAATAGAGACCTTGGAAGACTCTGCAACCTCTCCTCTCCAGTACACATACCATTGACCTCCATTGCCGTATTGAAATTGGGAAGAATACAGTCAAATGCTTGCTCCCAGAAGCCTTTGATGAAACCATCTCCCTGGCTCTGGGAAGGCTTTATGCTCTGAAGAAATTCTGGGAATGCTAGAAGAATTTGTGAATGAATTGTGAAGGAAATGGCACCTTGGAAGAGCAGAACATTCCAAGCCTTAAGAAGACCCATAGATATGAAATCAGTCTGTGCTGTAAAAATCCAAACCTTTTTAAATGATGTGTTTTCTTTATTTGTAGGATATTGCAGAAATATAAGAGCTCTCAGTGCTATAATTGTTAGGGATTCTCCATAGACAATAAATGCAGTGACCTTATTATCTGTGAATGGTACATGCATATTTAAGGCTATATCATGCATTTCATCCAAGTCATCAAGATAGACTTGTTTTGGGATTCTTTGTGCAAAGGCTGAACAAATTCCATTCTGAGAAAGCAGTGGCTCCAGGGTTTGCAAAAAATGTTCTCCACTGTTATCATTCAGAGCAAAAAGTCCAACCCACATCCATCCAAAATGCTTAAGCAAACTGATAATACCCATGTACTGGTGGGCTTCATTGGGCACCATGTGGTAAAAAGAAGGAATGTGACTTGTATCACTCTCCACTGGGGGAAATGAACCATATGCAAACTAAAAGAAAATTTACAAAAAAAAAAAATCTAATTAAGCAGAAAGCATTCATCCTGTACCATATGACATTTTATTGAACAAATATACGTTGAACGCTTTTTAGTTGTTGTTTTTAAAACTTTTTTTTAGATTTTAAATGATTGTACCACTCCCTCCTTATGTTGGTATATGACCATAACAAAGATTTGTTCTATGTTGAAGTAATATATAAATTAAATCAAGAACCCTTCCAGTCAAGGCTTATTCTCAGCTTTATTTCTGATTGCACATTTTGATTTAATATTTGAACAGATCAGTCTCACATCCCTAAAAATAACAGAGAAAAAGCAATGTGCAGGGAGCATGGTGGAAAGATGTAAGCTGGTATCCAATTTAAGTTTAAATCAAGGATCATAACTAAGATAGGTCCATTAATTTTGATGAGTCAGCTCTGAGTAAACTACTGAGTAGAATACTTCCGAACAGATCTGCTCTGTGTAGAACAAATATAGGATAAAAACAAAATATAAGGTGGGTGGGGTGAGATATCCCCATATCCTCATTTAATCATCCTACCTGTGGTATCTTGTAGAGACCTAATGTATCTGCCATATGGAAAGTCGTATCATAGCCAAGTCCTCCAATGATGGCTATGAGGTTTTTCTGTGTGTCACATTTGTAGTTGGGGACAAATCTATGCATCTTGAAGAGGAGGTCTAGAGTCGTACGGTAGGTCATCCTAGCATCATAATAGCTGTCATAGATGTGGAAGCCAAGTGTGATATTGGGCAAGATGTTGGGATTCTCATTGATTTCTTTCACAGCAAATGCCAATGCTAGGATGTGCTGATAAAATTTTGGCACCATACTACAAATAAAGTAAATTAGGTACAAATATGAATATACTACAATATTGGACATCTTCTGTTTCAAACCGAAGGGAAATTGTTTTATTTGTGATTAATGCATCTAAACTAATCAACACCATACCGTCACAGAAAACCCATGGCTGATTAGGGCATTACTGCTGTGTATAGTACTTTCAAACACCTGCTGTTCATTTATTGCTTGTCCTTCTCATCTCAGTTGATAAGGAATGGCTAAGGGAGCTGGGCATGTTTAGCCTGGAGAAGAGGAGGTTAAGGGGTGATATGATAGCCATGTTCAAATATATAAAAGGATGTCACATAGAGGATGGAGAAAGGTTGTTTTCTGCTGCTCCAGAGAAGCAGACACAGAGCAATGGTTCCAAACTACAAGAAAGAAGATTCCACCTAAACATTAGGAAGAACTTCCTGACAGTAAGAGCTGTTCGACAGTGGAATTTGCTGCCAAGGAGTGTGGTGGAGTCTCCTTCTTTGGAGGTCTTTAAGCAGAGGCTTGACAACCATATGTCAGGAGTGCTCTGATGGTGTTTCCTGCTTGGCAGGGGGTTGGACTCGATGGCCCTTGTGGTCTCTTCCAACTCTATGATTCTATGATTCTATGATAGGAAAACAAAAGCAAACTTTCTGTTTCTCCTTACGTAGGTGACCACATCCTATTTCTAAGGAACCACACTCATGACACTAATTCTTCCTTATATGAAAGTCCCATTGAATTCAGTGGGGCTTACGTCTCTGTATAAAGTTGGAGTAGGGTTAGGCAAGATGCTTGTAAATCAGAATCACAGGTCTGAGGTGTGCAGACCTCAGTAGTCAAGCACAGTCATTGATCCTGTGAGGCATCAGACAGAAAGGGGAGTCAGGTAGCACTGGATTTATCTTCTCACTGGAAGACATAGCTGGTGGTAAAATTTGTCTCAGGTTTTCCTGCCCAATGCCTGCCTTTCTTTCTGACCTAATGTCCCATCCTGACAGCCTTTGGTCTCTCTGTCCAACCTGAACCTTAGCAATCCCTGTTTGCCTCAATTCAACTCAACCATCCACAGATAACTCCAAATATCCCTAGTAATGGAACTTTGATTACAGCCCAGGGAGTTTCACCATCATGTAACTTCTCCCATGGAGAAGAAATGTTTAATGGAGAGAAAAGTACCCTCAGGAATGTCAGCAACATCACACCCAAGACGTAAGCTCAACCCAGCACACATTGAAACTTTCAATCAATTTGAAAATGAGCTAATGAAACATAATTTCCCCACCATGTAAGCTTTTTAAAATTTATTTTCACTTTCACCCTTCTCTTCCTTGCTCCTCGCAATATTCATGCTGCAGAGCAGTTGTGAATACACTTGGTGTAAATAAAATAAAATATTCATTTACAAAATTGAAAGTATTTATTATGTGAGAAGAAAAAATGTTTTTCCTGTCGAGAAGGTTGTGAAAGGTTCAGGAGGTGTCTGAAACCAATGGGTTTCTCAGAGATGCATAAACAGGAGAATTATTGACAGTTATTCAAATCATTCTTTGTGAGCTGGTAGCTTTTAAACAATGGAAACATCTTTTTTTAATCCACCTTTCAGCCAAAAAGTGACCCCGGTTGCAGCTTGCAAATGCAGAAGATAAGATAGCCCCTCTCCCCAAGATTCCTGTCAGAAAGGCATGAGACAAAGGGAAAGGCAATCCAGAGGGGGAATAGAAGTTTCTTACTATGAAACATCAAACAGGTTCTGTGATGGGTGTTCCTTGAATAAAACTTCATAGAAAATGTAATAGTTTTGAGAGGCAATCCCCCCAATTATTAGGTCCCCCGGCTGGTACCACTCATGTGGAACAGGGAAAGGATTATTCCTGGGGCACCAGATAGATTTAGAGCTATTAGAAACAGGGGGCATTAGAAACAGCAACAACAATAGCAGCAACATCCTGGCAGCCTAGCTTCTCTCTGAGTGCAGATTTTGCTTTGTGCATCCATAGTAGCTACGTTTGAATAGGCTACAGTGAATGATACATGGCTCAGTCAAGCCACTCTTATGAGAGACATTACGGGCTGTATTTAATCAAAGCATTGCATCTCTTGAGTACTAAGAGAGATTATAATGTCAGAAATTACACTGACCAAGCCCTGCCTGCCACTTGCCCTTGTTCTCCATAGCACATGAAATTATTTATAACCATTTTCAGGTTTGCTTACTCATCTTTTTCTATTTCCTTCTAGAAAACACCTGGAGGTTTGACCTGGTGAAGAAATTGCAGTCACTTGAGTAATTTCAGGGTAGGATCATTAATTACTTCCTCTGAGTTTTGGTGTCTAAGTGGCACTTTGGTTTTTGTTTGTTTTTCAACTCCCAGTTCTAACCACAAGTCTCTTCTGCACCTTAGAGGCAGAAAAAGTGACAGACCAACAGGAAACTCAGAATGAAGTCATTACAAAGGAGAAGTGAAGAATTTTGAGATAATGGCCACTTCCCAGCTCCAGTTCTCTCCAAGGGAATGGGGTTCAAGACTTCTCTGACTATAGTTCTCAAGACTATAGTTTAAAAACCGTTTGTTTGACTCACTTGCATGAACTAACAGAGAATATTCCTGTATTGGAGGGTTGAGCAATCTTTTTCACCCTGAAAACTGAATTCCCTTCTGAGTGAGCTTCTGAAGGCCACTTGTGAGTGGGACCAAAAGTGAAAGTGTATAATGTAAATTTTACTACTGCATGGGGGCTAGTTTCTACACTCACACATAGACCGCTCTCTGATCAACAAGAGGCATTATCCAAGTTCAGGGAAATTCCAGGCAACCAAAAAACCCACCCCGAAATCAAGCAGACCTAGGAAATGATATAACCTGTAGAGAGTTCTGAGGTCCATATATAATCTAATAAGGCAATACAAAATAAAGGCCATCATTCATTCTTTCCAGACTTTCCAATTCACACATTCTCATTCCACAGTTTCCTTATTTCCCAGTTACTGTTCTAACCACAAAAACACATTTTTTATTTATTTTTAAAAAGGGGTTGTTGTGCTTGACAGTGCTCAAGAATTGTTCCCCTCCAGTTGGCCACATCTCCATCTGCACTACCCAACATCTTGGAGGTCCTGGGTCACAGGGAGGTTCAGCTGCCCTCAACCAGAGACAGGGCTTTTCCGGCTGTTGTTCCAATCTGGTGGAACACTCTGTCACAAGAGACTAGGGCCCTGCGGGACTTGACATCTTTCTGCAGGGCCTGCAAGACAAAGCTGTTCCACCAGGCCTTTGGCCAAGGCACAGTCTGACCCCCTCCTTTGGTAATCCTCATAGAACTCTAGCCTAATGGTTGCCATTAATTTGATTTTGAATTGATTTTAGAATGTTGTGTTAATTTATTGTTGTTAGCCGCTCTGAGCCCAGCTTCGGCTGGGGAGGGCGGGATATAAATAACTACTACTACTACTACTACTTATTATTATTATTATTATTATTATTATTATTATTATTATTATTACATGGGCCAAATTATTGATAAGTGAATGGGACCATTAATCTGTCAGTCAGCAGATTTTATGGTGATGTGCTTTTTGAAGGGACATATCGAACAAAAGCTTTCTTCATAAGTAGCTCCTCCCCCATCCATTTTAGCACCTGTTTCAGTGGTAGCAGCTTTCTTCACCTGGAGCAAGATGTGCTCCCATTCCCCATCATCATCACTTCATTTCTATGCCACCTTTCCACAAAATGTAATCATGTGGCTTACAAAAAGAGAGGGGGGATATGTTTCAAAATGAGTTGAGAATAATTTTATTATAACTTAAAAGAACAATGTTGTAATAGCAAATGTAACAACCTACAAAAACAACAACATTTCTGTACTATAAATGAAATGCTTCATTAGCAACATCACAGAATCTGGAAACAGCAGAGTATGCTTGCTCTTAGATACATTGCTCACAGTCCTGCTCCTTCAGCAGCTTCTTATAAGGCTTCCAAAAGCAGTGGGAGGGGTAGCAGGAAAGATCCCTCCCTTCAGCTGCTGGGAAGGGGACGTTCCTCCAGCAAAAGAACCATCAGGAAATACATTCAAGCTGCTGCTTATTTCTGTGAGGTCATGTCAATACCTTCACTTCATTCTCCTTATTAGTTGCTCCTTTCTGTTAAGCTCAGGCTTTAGAACAATGATGTAGCATTTCGGGGCAAAGATGCAGCCCAGTAACCCAACACTGGAGGACAAGATGGAGAAGATCTCCACCAGCACCATGGATTTCCCTTTGGTGCTCAGATAGGTTGGGAAAAAAGACAGCCAAACACTGCAAAACAGCAACATACTGAAAGTAATGAACTTGGCTTCATTGAAAGTGTCTGGTAATTTGCGAGCTGCAAATGCCACAATGAAGCTGGCAATGGCCAGGAGGCCCATGTAGCCCAGGACACAGTAAAACATGGTCACTGAGCCTTCATTACAGTGCACAATGGTTTCCTCTGTTACTGAGTCCATGTCTAGAGCAGGGAATGGGGGAGACCACTTCAACCATACAGCACAAATGCTTGTTTGAATGAGTGAGCCAGAAAGGACAATGGAGTTGCTCAGTCTTTTTCCCACCCACTTCCTCATACTGGAGCCTGGCTTGGTGGCCATGAAAGCTGCAACTACAGTGATGGTTTTGGCCAACACACAGGAAACTGCCACAGAGAAGACGATGCCAAAAGTGGGTTGTCGAAGAAGGCAGGTCACTTTGCCAGGGTGTCCAATGAATAGAAGAGATGAGAGGAAACATAGCAGAAGGGCAATGAGGAGAGCATAGGTGAGATCCCTGTTGTTGGCTTTGACAATGGGAGTGTCTTTGTGCTGAATAAACGTTGCAAGCACCAAAGTTGTGATCAGGGAAAAAGAAAGAGCAAGTGAGGCCAGGCTGAGCCCTAAAGGTTCATCATAAGAAAGAAAGCTGATAGTTTTAGGGATGCATCCATCTTTCTTCTTGTTTGCATACTGATCTTCTGGGCATCTGAAGCAGTCATCCATGTCTGAAAAACAGAAGAATGACAAACTCCCTTGACAATTTGTGTGTGTGTTTTGTTCCTGTTAATCTTATGCTTCTGAATATTAGAGAGCATTTTGTATATCTGAATTACCATTTGAGTTTTCTGCCGAATCTGACATAGGTTTGTTTCAACCATTTTAAGTGGCCACGCGGTACTCACTGCAGGCAGAAGGATCCACGATGGCAGAGGGGTCAGAACTCTAGGTTTCATTTGATGCTTGGGGTTGCCAGTTAACTGCGACAATAATGTAATTGTAGTCTAGAAAAGGCAACTGAAGAGGAAGGAGCAGAAAGTACTCGAGCTATAAGGCTCCTATCTTCATAACCTATCCTAATAATATCCAGCTAAACTCCAATAGGGAAGAAGGGAAGATTCATTGTACTGGTGTGAATGAAGGGGTTAGAAACAATGTGCTCAGGTTAGAGACTCTCAACTCCTATCCTGCTACCAATATATTTCCCAGTTTTGGGCCAGAGGACCAAGAACAGCAGTTGCAGAGCTTAGAATGCTCTGACGTGGCTTTGGAAGTTACAGTGTATAGAATAATTTATG
The DNA here is from genome assembly GCF_964252035.2 of Podarcis erhardii. Taxonomy (NCBI): domain Eukaryota; kingdom Metazoa; phylum Chordata; class Lepidosauria; order Squamata; family Lacertidae; genus Podarcis; species Podarcis erhardii. The sequence goes on along the minus strand of NC_138502.1, from coordinate 6,486,359 downwards.
CCACTCCCCGAGGAGGAAGAGATGTGTGGTGGTGGTAGGTGACTCCCTATTTAGGGACACAGAAGGAGTAGTTTGTGGAGATAACAGGATGTCCCGGTAGGACGTTGATCAAGACATGGCTCTAGTTTGGATTGGATTCAGCCTTGCATAAATCCCTACCATGTTTGCCTAGCGGGTGTGTGGATTCTTGTTTTGCCACACCCTATGGTCCAACCCTGGCAAGCTCTGAAGGGTGTTGAGTACATCCCAACCATCAAATGGAATACAATTTTAACAAGCGCTGCCTAAGTGCAGAATCTTACATTTCTCCCTATTGAAATTCATTTTGTTAGCTTGTGCCCAGTTCTCCAATCTGTTAAGGTCATTTTGAATTAGCGGCATTAGCTACCCCTCCCAGTTTGGTGTCATCTGCAAATTTGATGAGCATCCCCTCAATTCTTTCATCCAAGTCATTTATAAAAGTCGTTGAACAACAATGGGCCCAGGACAGAACCCCATGGCACCCCACTTGTCACTTTCCCCCCAGGATGACGAGGAACCATTAAAAAATTAATGGAAAGCAGCAGAAACATTTTCACACTACTCCAAGCAGGATAGTGTGACAACATGCACAACACTGAAACAATATTTTTTTACCAATCTTGTATGGCAAGAAATGTCATGTACCATTCTGGTTTGAAATCTTCCCCTCTAGACATGGAGTACAATCGTAGCAGCAAAATTTCTGTCCTTCCATCATTTTCTTCTGACTACCAGGGTGGCAGGATTCACTGCAAATAGAGACGGGCATCATCTATCCAAAAACAGGAAACAATTTCAGAAGGGAAATTTTTTTCCCCAAAAAAAGCTTCATTCATTGAATTTAAAATAGGTTAGTGGGCCACTCATCACAAAAATTTTGGGGTTTGTATAATGGGGGGAAAGATTCACACCCTGTTTGAGGCCTCAAACTCTAAGCAAATGACACAAGTTAACCTAAAAAGTCAGCCATACTCTGCTCCATGGGTCACAGAATCCTGTGTACCCATTTCTGGAATCAGAGTTTACCTAAGGAATAGCTCAGGATACTCAACATTTTTTACAACCTCTACATTTATTTCATTTTTTTGCACATACCTGGCAAGTAATGAGAAAGCCAATTCTTACAATTACATGTCTGCCAGCAGTAACTGCATTTATGTGGCACTGCTGGGTAGGAGTAGGAAGTGGGTGGAAAAGGTCAATCAGGCTATCCCTGGTCCACCAAACACAAAGTTCCTAGTAAGGGTAAAAGGACCCCTGACCATTAGGTCCAGTCATGGCCGACTCTGGGGTTGCAGCACTCATTTCGCTTTATTGGCTGAGGGAGCCTGCGTACAGCTTCCGGGTCATGTAGCCAGCATGACAAAGCCGCTTCTGGCGAACCAGAGCAGCACATGGAAACACCGTTTACCTTCCTGCCAGAGCAGTACCTATTTATCTACTTGCACTTTGACGTGCTTTCAAACTGCTAGGTTGGCAGGAGCAGGGACCGAGCAACGGGAGCTCACCCCGTCCCAGGAATTCAAACCACCGACCTTCTGATCAGCAAGTCCTAGGCTCAGTGGTTTAACCCACAGCGCCACCCGCGTCCCATAACAAACATAACAAAGTTCCTACTTGTCCCCAACTGTGCCAACCAGCACCCTGGGAGTGATCTGAAGAGGAAAAGGCAAAGAGGAAGGTGGAAGGAATTTTATATCCTAAACCATCTCCTCCACAGCATAAGCACAAGGACAAGGCTAAGGACTGAGCTGGAAGTGCACACTTGATAAGCTTCTTGCCCCACCCAGACTGGGATCAGACTAGTGGTGCAATATAGAAATGCTTGGGGTTTTCAGCCCTACATTGACATGGCTCCCCTGTACTGGTGGACCTCCAGGATATAAACCAGAAGTGAATACTTTCCTGGCTTCTGGCACCTCTCGCAAATATACTTTCAACTGGACCCCTTTGGGACCAGATAGGGGGAGCAATATTAGCTCTCTAGAAATACAGATGAGGTTCACTTAAACAAGAAAAAAATTGATGTGGAATCTTCAACTGATCTATGGCCACTTTTCAATGTAAACAGATACGCATCCATTTTTGGTTCAGGAGTCAATTTCATCTGGATCATCTGGAATCCTGCCATATATAAATATGGCACAGTAAATATTAGAAGTTCATTTCAATTAAGACCACAGCATAGTTACAAACAGCTAGATATCCAGATTCTTGCCATGACCCTGGCCAAGAGAAGAATGATAGCTATATTGAGCATCTGAATAACTCATCTGGAGAGTGTGGAGCCCACAAGAATACCCCAAAATTCAGACCTGGTTAAAACCATTGTGCCACACAATTATGTCCTCATGGATGTTGAATTCTTTTCCATCAAGAGCATTAGGATTCACCCATCCTATTTTCAAACGGATGAAAGACTTATTTGGGAATGTGATCATGTTCATAATGTCAAATCCACCTTGCATTTCTCTCTTATCAGTAAAGGACACTGTTTCTCCAACTGAGTTGTTAAATGAAATGGCATGGATAAAATGGTGGAGCTAATTGAAAGAGCAGGAGGGAAACATAATGGGAAAAGAATGTAATGCAGACTTTGAACAAAATGTCATGATTTACCAATACCTTACTTTATTAGTATTATTTAAGTATACCTATGTAGCTTAATTTAATGAAGACAAAGTGTGAAAAATCAGCTCTTTTGACACAACAGATAGGAACTCTATCATGCATTCACTGAACACAAAACAAAATTTCAATCAAAATGTAGACAACTTAAAATGCACACATAAATCTTTGCAATGGCAAAGTACCTGTACTTGTGGATGAAAATTGTGATACAGTCATTTGTTGCACTAATCTGATTATTGGAATAATAATATATTTTGTTGGTCTTCATTTTCAAAATATTACCTGCCAAGGCTGGAAATCTTGAAATTTTAATCTTTTACTGCTCTCATTTGCTCTCTGTTTGGATCTAGATGAATAAAGTGCATGCAAAGCATGAGCCACAACATATACAGCATTGTAAATGCAGTAACTGTGGCCAGTCATACTCATTTCAAAAAGAGACCCTGGAAGGCTCTGCAACCTCTCCTCCCCAGTACACAGGTCATTGACCTCCATTGGTGCATCAAGATTTGGAAATATACAGTCAAATGCTTGCTCCCAGAAGACTTTGGAAAAACCATTTCCCTGAGTCCAAGAAGGCTTTATGTTTTGAAGAAAATCTTGGAATGCTAGAAGTTTCTGTGAGTGAATTGTGAGGGCAATGGCACCTTGGAAGAGAAGAACATTCCAAACCTTAAGAAGACCCATAGATATGAAGTCAGTCTGGGCTGTCAAAATCCACACCTTTTTAAGTGATGCCTTTTCCTTATTTGTAGGATCTCGCATAAATATAATAGCTCTCAGTCCTGTAATTGTCTGAGATTCTCCATAAACGATAAATGTTGTGGCTTTAGCATCCATAAATAGTGCATACATATTTGAGGCTAAATCATACATTTCATTCAAGTTATCAAAATAGAGTAGTTTGGGGATTCTTTGTGTGAAGGCTGAACAAATTCCATTTTGAGAAAGCAGGGGCTCCAGAGTCTTGAGGAAATATTCCCCACTGTTATCATTCACAGCAAATAGTCCAACCCACGTCCATCCAAAATGCTTAAGCAAACTGATAATACCCATGTACTGGTGGACTTCATTAGGCACCATGCGGTAAAAAGAAGGAACCTGACTTGAATCCCTCTCTTCTGGGGGAAATGAACCATATGTGAGCTGAGAAAAAATGTACAGATATTGACAAGTTATGTGAAGAGCATTCATTCTGTGACTATGCGAGTTTCTTTCAACAAATATTTCTTCAGTCAATTTATAGATTAAATTCAAGGACTATTCCAGCCAGGGCATATTTAAGGTTCTTTTTTCCAATTGCATATTTTGATTTGGGATTTGGACAGATTGGTTGTATAGATGGGAAACATGAGATTAAGATTTAGGTGTGTATTCTACTGAAATGCATGGACAGAAATCCATGGAAGAAGCAAAAATTTAATCCTGATGCCCTTGTTCATACATCTTACCTGTGGGATCTTGTAGATTCTCAATGCATCTGCCATGTGGAAGGAGGTGTCAGAGCCAAGTCCCCCAATAGTAGCTAGGAGGTTTTTCTGGGTGTCACATTTGTAGTTGGGGACAAAGCTGTTTGATTTGAAGAGCAGGTCCAGCGTGGTCCGAAAGGTCATCCTTGCATCATAATAGCTATCATAGATGTGGAAGCCAAGTGTGACATTGGGCAAGATGTTTGGGTTCTCATTGATTTCTTTCTCAGCAAAAGCCAAGACAAGGATATGCTGGTAGAATTTGGTCATCATGCTGCAAATAAAGTTAATCTTTTAGAAACAAAATGTACCACAATATCAATTCTGTTCTGTCTCAAACTGCTTTGGACCAAAATCAAAGTATTTTGTTTATCCTTAACGTTTCTAAGCTAATAAACACCATACAGTCAAAAATGAATGGTGGATGGTAGCACTTCTATTTTGCGTAGTAGTTTCACTTCACCTTCTGTTCATCTTTTTGTTTGACCTTCTCAGTTCATTTAGTCAAAATAATAAATCACCTCTGTTTCTCTTTAAGTATGTGACCATTTCGTATATCGGAAGAAGCTTGGTCTAGACCATGAAAACTGCAATCCCATACTTGCTTAACTGGAAATAAGTCCCATTGGAGTCAGTGGGGCTTATGTGTCACTAGGCAGTTGGGAGAAGGCCATAGCTCTGTAGCAGACTGTCTGATTTTCATGCAGAAGATCCCAAGTTTAATGCCCAGCAACTACAGGAAGGGCATTTCCAAAGCAGCTAGCAACTTTGATGCAACATGTACGGCGAGACATTCTACCTCCAGAGTCTATGCATAATGTAAAGAAAAACACCCTCACTGATGTCAGCCACCAAAGATAACCTCAAGCCCCCCAAACATTGAAACTTTAACACACTGTGAAAAAGAGGCCAAAAACACAGTAATTTTTAAAAGGGGATGAAAGCTGATTTGGCACATCTCTAGCTTTATGTTATGAATTTCTTCCCCATTATACTCTATTGAGTCATTTATTTTCATTTTCATGAACCTCCACAACCAATAGCTGTACCCATCCCTTTACAAAACAGAAAGCATTATGAGTGAACAACAGTCCTGCCACTTGTCTGTAAGCTTAGCAGAAGAAGAAGAGTTTGGATTTGATATCCTGCCTTTCACTCCCTTTAAGGAGTCTCAAAGTGGCTAACATTCTCCTTTCCCTTCCTCCCCCACAACAAACACTCTGTGAGGTGAGTGGGGCTGAGAGACTTCAAAGAAGTGTGACTGGCCCAAGTGTGCCTGCATGTGGAGGAGCGGAGATGTGAACCCGGTTCCCCAGATTGCGAGACTACCGCTCTTAACCACTACACCACATTGGCTCTCGACTGCACAAGAATCAGAAAGGAGTTAAAAATGGGGAGTGTCCTGGGGAGCATCAGTTGGATTGTTTTCAATTGTTTAAGGGATTCCCTGTTTGTTTTTACTTGAAGGATTATTTATTATCTTACACTTCTGGCGAGCAAAGTCTTGCATGGCAGCTAATAGCATGCTAATAAATGTGAGTGTTGAGACAGTCCCCAACTTAAGTGACATGAGCCAAAAGGAAAAATGGATGTGGATTGGTGCTGGAGTAGGAGGTAGAGAAGCTCTTACTATGTAACACCAAACAAATTCTTTGCTGGTTGTTCATTGAAGAAAACTTCATAGAAAACATAACAGATCTGAGAAGCAATCCCACCAATGATGAGGTCACCCGGCTGGTACCACTCATGTGGAACAGGAAAAGGATTATTCTTCAGACACATGGGTGTTTTACACACAACAGCAGGCATTAGAAACAAGAGCACAAATAGACACAACATCCTGAGACCCAAGCTTTTCTCTAAATACAAACTCTGCTGTGTCCATCCATCGATAGAAGAGTCCACATTGGATCATGCATGGTTCTTCCAATACAGCTCTTTGAGATCTCGGAGGTGCATCTTGGGTTCCAAGGGTTACAAATGCATGACTCGAGTACTACCAGATATTATGGTGTTAGAAATTAAATTGATCTTGCCCTGCCTACCTCTTGCCCCTACCCTAGCTTTCCATAGCACATAGGTTTATTTATAACCACTTTCAGGCTTGCCTAGAAAGTCTCTGGAGGGTTGATCAGGTGAACCAATTACAGTGATTTGGATAAATGTGTGTGCATCTGGGGGGATTATTGCTTCAGAGTTTGGCTCTGAGTGACCCCCCTCCCCACAACCACCATTCCTCTCCTCCGCCCCTTAGAGACACAAAAAGTGGCAGGTACAATTTTCCATAGTGAGCAAACACCAACAGGAAACTCAGAATGAAACCATCGGCTTTAGGATGCAAACAGTAGCACCACATTTTGAGATTATGGCCACTGCCTAGTCTAATGTTTCTGAAGGAATCCAAGTTTTCATTGCAGCTCAGAATTTTTCATTGCAGCTCAGCAATAGTTTAAAAACACCTGCGTCAACCAACACAATCTGTTGCTGTATTCATGGGGGGGGGGGGTTAGCCTGACCACCAAATTTACTTCTGAGTAACCTTCCAAGAGGGACGCGGGTGGCACTGTGGTTTAACCCACAGAGCCTAGGACTTGCCAATCAGAAGGTCGGTGGTTCGAATCCCTGCGATGGGGTGAGCTCCCGTTGCTCGGTCCCTGCTCCTGCCAACCTATCAGTTCAAAGTGCAAGTAGATCAATAGGTACCGCTCCGGCGGGAAGGTAAACGGCGTTTCCGTGCACTGCTCTGGCTCGCCAAAAGTGGCTTAGTCATGCTGGACACATGACCTGGAAGCTGTATGCCACCTCCCTCGGCCAATAAAGCGAGATGAGCGCCGCAACCCCAGAGTTGGTCACAACTGGACCTAATGGTCACGGGTCCCTTTACCTTTACTAACCTTCCAGGGGAGCTATGCCAGTGGTGGGTGGGACCAGAGGTGATAGTGGGTGGAGCACCTACTGGAAATGGTATATTTGTACAGTGTCTAATTTCTACACTTCTACAAGTCCCATGTAACATCTAATGTGCCTTTTTAAGGCGTAGTGCCTTAAATGTGGCAGAACCTGTCCCTTGGAACTGACACTAAGCATTCACATTCACTGTACTCTTTTAGATACCTGCTGGATAATTTTCTGTTTTCTGGGGCCTTTCTAGACACAGAACTTGGTTGCATCTGTTCTTCAGTTTGCATTCCCTTCTCAGGGTAAAATATTAAGTGTGTCTTTTATGCATCCAAAAATTCATTCATCTGTTAAAGCAGCACCTTAGATTATCACAGAAACAGACACCATATTGAGAGGAAAGTTTAGACACCCTCTTCATATCAGCATCCCAAATAATTAGGGTTCAGAGAAAAATATTAGTCTCTTAATTTAATTAGCATGTTTGTTTACTTAAGCAAATGCAGTTCAGAGTTAAATAAGATAAAATATAAGGTTAATCAACAATATACAGGAAATATAATGAATAAATTACCATATTTTTCAGTGTATATGATGCTCCCATGTATAAGACGCCCCCTATTTTTCGGGACTCCAAATTAAGAAAACACCCCTCAGCACTACCCGTGTATAAGATGAGGCCCAATTTTAAAACTTTTTTTTTTTTTGTAAAAAAAACCCTAGTCTTATACACGGAAAAATATGGTAAATACTATTGCTACTACTACTAATAATAATTTTATTATTATTTATACCCCACCCATCTAGCTGGGTTTCGCCAGCCACTGTGGGCAGCAAATACAGTAGTGCCCCGCAAGACGAATGCCTCGCAAGACAAAAAACTCGCTAGACGAAAGGTTTTTTCATCCGCGATTTGCCTCGCAAGACGAATTCCCCTATGGGCTTGCTTCACAAAACGAAAACGTCTCGCGACTTTGTTTCCTTTGTGTAAAAACCGTTAAAACCAAGGGTGCTTAGCTTGAGCAGCTGCAGTTGCGACTTGACTTCGAGGAGCAACTGTTAGCACGTGGTTTGGTAGCCTTTTCTCAGACTTTGCTCACTTTTGAAGATTTTCCAAAACTTTTCCAGAACTTCTCTTTCATCCATTTGGTAAGTTAAACTTTTAAAACTTTTTTGGGGGGGTTTGGATTTTGGGTTGGGGTGTTTGGGATTCAAGGACTTGGTGTTGGGAAGGGGTTTGCGATAATCTGGGGGCTTGTGGGCCTTTTTTGGGAATTTTTATGATTTTCTGTGACCACTGGGCCAGGTTGTTTTTTTTTTGAAAATTTTTCTGAGTTTGAATTTCTGAGTGCTGGCTGGCTAGGGGAACAGTTGGGGAGGTTTCTGCAGAAATCTGGGACCATGTGGGGTTTTTTGGGGAATTTTTATGATTTTCTGTGACCACTAGGCATGGTTGTTTATTTTCATTTTTTTTTCCTGAGTTTGAATTTCTGAGTGCTGGCTGGCTAGGGGAACAGTTGGGGAGGTTTCTGCAGAAATCTGGGACCATGTGGGGTTTTTTGGGGAATTTTTATGATTTTCTGTGACCACTAGGCATGGTTGTTTAGTTTTGAAAAAAATTTCTGAGTTTGAATTTCTGAGTGCTGGCCATGTTGTTATTTTTTGAAATTTTTTTTTGTCTGGGTGGGGAAGCAGTTGGGGAGGGGTTTGCAGCAGTTGGGGAGGGGCTGGGGGAGCAGTTGGGGAGGGGTTTGCAATTTCTGTGTTGTGGGTGGGTTGGTGCGTGTCTGTGGGAGCAATTGAGGTTTTTGAAGACATTGGTGATTTTTGAAGCTTTTCCTAAACTTATTTTGCAGCCATTTGAGGTTTCTGAGGACTTCGGTGGTTGATTGTTGAAGCTTTTCCAGAACTTCTCTTTCATCCATTTGGTAAGCTAAACTTTTAAAACTTTTTTTGGGGGTTTTGGATTTTGGATTTGGGGTTGGGGTTGGGGTGCTTGGGATTCAAGGCCTTGGTTCTGGGTTTTAATTTCTGTGTGGTGGGTGGCTGGCTGCTTTTGTATTTTTTGGGTTTGAAGCACATCACTGATTTTTTTTTTCTGTTTCTGAGTTTACGAAGGTAGGAGCTGTGCTGCCATGGGACCCAAGAAGACTGCTGCTGCGGTGGCCGGCGAGAGGAAGAAGGAGAAGGTGACGCTGGAAATGAAGAAGGAGATCATCTGGAAGCACGACGGCGGAATGCGTGTGACGGACATCGCCAGGGAGTACGGCAGGAACCCATCGACCATCGGGACCATCCTGAAGATGAGGGAGAAGATCCTGGTGACTGATGCAGCCAAGGGAGTCACCAGGATCGTGAAGAACCGCCCAGCTGTCCTGGAGGAGGTCGAGAAGTTGCTGCTCATCTGGATAGAAGAGAAGCAGCGTGCAGGGGACACAGTGTCTGAGGCCGTCATTTGTGAGAAGGCCAAGGCCTTGCACGCTGACCTCATCCGGGAACAGCCAGGAACCTCAGCCGAGCCAGACGTCTTCAAGGCTAGCAGAGGTTGGTTTGACCGGTTCAAGACAAGATCTGGCATCCACAGCGTGGTCAGGCATGGAGAGGCTGCCAGTTCTCAGGAGGAGCAGGCCTCACTGGAAGAGGAGGAAGCAACTGAGGAACGGCTGTCCTCCGAAAGACTGAGGGACATTTGCCAGAAGTGGAAGGAGGTGCAGACTTTTGCAGATCTACACCACCATGAGAAGCACGTGGCACATGACGCTGGGAACTTTTATGATACGAGGGTCATGTCGTCTTTCAGGGAGCTGCTGAAAAGGCGGATAAAGCAGCAGACTATGGACAGGTTCTTGACCAAGAAGCAAAGAGTGGAAGAGGAGCCTTCTTCGAGTGGTCCCCCAGAGTCTTAGAAAATGTACTGTACACTTTGTTGATTTTTAAATGTTTTTCTGTCATGTTTATAAAGTTAATTTATTTTCCCTTCAATTTTTGAACTGCTCTTTACAGTATGTGTGACTTTAAAGAGCAGTTAATAAACTGTTGTTGTACCAAATTTGGCTTTGTTTGGACTTTTTTTGACCATAGGAACGCATTAATTGATTTTCAATGCATTCCTATGGGATTTCGTGCTTCGCAAGACGAAAAATTCGCTAGACGACAAAAATTGCGGAACGAATTAATTTCGTCTTGTGGGGCACCACTGTAAATCAAAGCTATTGAATTGAAGAATTGTGGCTAATATACTTAATTACGTTGGTGCCAACTTCAGTCTCTCAGCAAGGAAAGACTGACTTAGTACCAAAAAGATAGCAATATTTATACTCCATCTCTCCTTTGAAGAACATTCTATCTGTCAGGGAACTGCCATCAGTGCAGGATGGAGAGAGCAAAAGCCAGATGGATTATAGAGAGCCTCCAGGGATCGTGGGAAGTAGCTCCTCTTCAACAGAAGAGAATAAACGCGGCTCCAGTGGGGAGGAGGTGCAGGAGTCGGAAGTGGCGAGAAGGTCCCAGGACTCCTTGCCTGGGAGAAGCGGGGAGGGAAGGGGTCCTCCACTGCCGACACCCTCTTTGCGCAGAAAGCATTCGCGCAGAGAGGGGAGGCGCAGACTGGACATCAAGGAGCTGCTTTGTTGGAAAAAGTTTAAGAACCGCCCACTCAAGGATTCTGCCAGCGATTGAGTCAGCCACGGGAGAGTGGCGCTCCGGACAGATAAAGTTTATTTTGGTAGCTAAGCCAAGTCTTTACAGCCAAGTAGGGAGATATTTGCCTGCTTGCTCCCGAGCAACCCCTTGGAAACATAACACTATCATAAAACAATTGAAATATATTTTAAACTCTAAATTTTGTAGCATGTGTGTATATATATTTAAATAAAGCAATATTTTTAGTATCAGTATTCTATATGCAAATGTTTTAATCTAAATATAATTTATTTGTTATATAAAGCAGGTGGTGGGGAACATTTGGCCCACCAAATTTTGCTGACCTATAACTCCCTATAAAGGGAGTTGCAGTTTCTCAGTACCTGGAGAAGAAAAAGAGAAAAAGAGTTTGGATTTGATATCCTGCTTTATCACTACCCGAAGGAGTCGCAAAGTGGCTAACATTCTCCTTTCCCTTCCTCCCTCACAAACACTCTGTGAGGTGAGTGGGGCTAAGAGACTTCAGAGAAGTGTGACTAGCCCAAGGTCACCCAGCAGCTGCATGTGGAGGAGCAGAGACGCAAACCTGGTTCACCAGATTATGAGACTACCGCTCTTAACCGCTACACCACACTGGAGGGCCCCACCTTCCAATGACTTGGTGCCGCAATGCCAGGTAATTAGTTTATTTGAAGGCACATTTCCACAGAAACATCATCTTGGAGTAGGAAGTGTCTTCTGCTGCAAAATTGAGTTTTTGTCTGCATCTTAGTAGCAGTTGCTGTCAGGCTGCTGCCAGCAACTCCCACGACTGGGTGCCCAGGAACATACAAACACAAGGAAATGTTTCTAACTATCCACTTTTTATTCAGTATTTACAGAGAGAACCCAACCTCTTAGATAATGATGTTGCCCCAAATGAATCTTCACCCACCATCTCTCCCATTTCCTCATTTGTCATTCTCATCACCTCCTTGGGTGCTGATAAGTGCCCTTTGCCTTTGAGCTCTGTGATCTCCTACTTTCAAGACTCACCATGTTCTGGGAGATTGGAATGCTTTCTAAAGACATTGTGTCCATCTGCTGTCGCCCCCTGGGTGCTTCCTCTTTATCCTCCTCCTCTCCCATTATTTCCCAACTTTCCCCCTCCTCTGCCTCTGAGCTGTGACCTTCTTAAACCCCCTCTTGTAATTCTGACTGACTTCCTCCTCCCTGGGAGGGTCAGCCACCATTCCTCCTCTGCCCAGTCCCTGACAGTTGCTGCTGTGCCACCTTCTTACTGCAAATGAAAAATTGAGAACTCACTTTAAGCCCCTGGTCATTCCTCTGAAATAATTGGTAACTATGACACACTTAATGTCAATTATATAGTCTGATGAGGGGTAGATGGGTGTGGATGGTCAGGAATGGTCTGGCAATTGGAATCATTCCTAGATGAAATTTGGCCTACCAGCCAGAGGTTCCCTACCCCTGTGCTGGGTTGACATAACATAATAATCCAATTTAATTCCACAATTTCACTAGAGGTACATATACAGTGGTACCTTGGGTTACAAACACCTCAGGTTACAAACACTTCAGGTTACAGACTCTGCTAACTTGGTAGTACCTTGGGTTAAGAACTTTGCTTCAGGATGAGAACAGAAATCGCATGGTGGCGGCGCAGCGGCAGCAGGAAGCCCCATTAGCTAAAGTGGTACCTCAGGTTAAGAATGGTTTCAGCTTGAGAACAGACCTCCAGAACGCATTACATTTGTAACCAGAGGTACCACTGTAGTAACAACTTTATACCAAACCCCTTTATAACAGTACAATAGAATAAAAAAAGAAGATACAATTTACATCTTTTTCCTTATCAGTTGCTCCCTGTTGTTCAGCTCAGGCTTCAGAACAATGATGTAACATTTAGGGGCAAAGATGCAGAGCAACAATCCAGCACTGGAGGACAAGATGGAGAAGATCTCCACCACCACCATGGATTTTCCTTTGGTGCTCAGAAAGGTTGGAACAAAAGACAGCCAAACACTGCAGAACAGCAACATACTGAAAGTAATGAACTTGGCTTCATTGAAACTGTTTGGTAGTTTGCGAGCTGCAAATGCCACAATGAAGCTGGCAATGGCCAGGAGGCCCATGTAGCCCAGGACACAATAAAACATGGTCACCGAGCCTTCATTACATTGTACAATGGTTTCTTCTGTTAGAGAGTGCATGTCTAGATCAGGGAATGGGGGAGAGATCATCAACCACACAGTACAAATAATTGCTTGAACGAGGGAGCAGGAAAGGACAATGGTGTTGGACAGTCTTTTCCCCACCCACTTCCTCATCTTGGACCCAGGCTTGGTGGCCATGAAAGCTGCAACTACAGTGATGGTTTTGGCCAACACACAAGAAACAGCTACGGAGAAGATGAGGCCAAAAGTGGGTTGTCGAAGAAGGCAGGTCATTTTGCCAGGGTATCCAATGAATAGAAAGGATGAGAGGAAGCAGAGTAGAAGGGCAATAAGGAGAGCATAGGTGAGATCCCTGTTGTTGGCTTTGACAATGGGAGTGTCTTTGTGTTGGATAAAAGTTCCTAGCACCAAAATTGTGATCAGGGAAAAAGCAGCTGCAACTGTGGTTAAGCTGATCCCTACAGGTTCCTTATAGGATAGAAAGGTTATTAATTTGGGAATGCATCTATTTTTCTTCTTATTCGCATACTGATCTTCTGGGCATCTGAAGCAGTTAATCATGTCTGAAAAATTGTCAATTCATATTATCAAATAACAATGATAATTCATGTAACGTAAAAGTTATCATTCCTGTTTATTTCAATCATCAGAAATTTAGCTACTTAGTCATGTAATATTATCTGAATTACCTTTTGAGCTTAATTTATAATTGCTTTGTTTAAAACATTTTAATTAATAGTTATTTTTGAAAGTTTTTATAAGACCTTACTGGAAGGCAACATAAAAAATGTTCATGCCACTCTAAGGAGGATAGTATGGTATTTAAATTCTTATAAATCAATGTGACTCATTAATCATTACTAGTCTTGTAGTAAAATGTCATTTACCATTCTGGTTTGAAATCTTCCCTTCTGGACATGGAGTACAATCATAGCAGCAAAATTTACGCCCTTCCTTCCTTTTCTTCTGATTACCAGGGTGACAGTAGTCATTGCACACAGAAATGGGCACCACCTGTCAACAGGAAAGTGTTTCATTTTTGGGAGAGGGTTGTTGAATAAACTTTTATTAGGGTTTATAGACAAAAATACAAAACATAGTATCAAATATTTTCCCTCTCTTTTTTTTGTCCAAACTATGACTTTGATCTGAATACAATAAAAACATAAAAAGATGTGGGAGGAAGAAAGGGATAAAGAAAGAGAAAGAGAGAGAGAGAAAGAGAAAGAAATAGAAAAGAGGATAAACGAGAGAGAGAAATAAAATTCAGAAGCTAAGATTCTTCCTCTGTCCACTATAAAATAAACAATATTCCCTTTATCCACTCCAATTTAACACCCAGAAAGCCACTTTCTACAGTATACAAAAACATTATCTTCAATCCTCAAATGCAAATATCATTATTATTATTATTTTGTTTTTCACGTGAAACGTCTATGAGAAGTTTCCAATCTTTAACAAATGTTAACAATGACTTTTCTCTGAATAAACATGTCAGATTTGCCATCTTTGCTAAATCCGTTAGTTTTATCAGCTATTCCATTGTTAGTATAATGGATCCTTCCGTCTTTGCGTGACAGAGACCTGGGTACAGGAAGGTGAAGTAGTCTCCCTACATGAGATTACACCCCCAGGTTTCTCTGTCCTCCATCAATCTCGGACTGTGGGTTGGGGGGGGAGGAGTAGCATTCTTAATCTGGGAGGATTGCCCTTTCAGAGCTCTGCCATCACTGGCGATCTCCGGCATTGAATGTGTTGGTCTCGTGTGGGGCACCAAGGAGAGCTTGGCTGTCTCCCTGGTGTACCGACCACCCAGCACACCGGCAGCCACCCTGTCAGACCTGCTGCAAACCTACTGGTTTTGGGAAGAAGAAGAAGAAGAAGAAGAGTATCCCGCCTTTCACTCCCTTTAAGGAGTCTCAAAGCGGCTAACATTCTCCTTTCCCTTCCTCCCCCACAACAAGCACTCTGTGAGGTGAGTGAGGCTGAGAGACTTCAGAGAAGTGTGACTGGCCCAAGGTCACCCAGCAGCTGCATGTGGAGGAGCGGAGACGCGAACCCGGTTCCCCAGATTACGAGACTACCACTCTTAACCACTACACCACACTGGCTCTCTTCAATGAGAGGGAGACTTCAATGTCCATGCCGATGCCGCTCCCTCCTCACAGGCTCTGGGCCTAGTGACTTCCATGGCAACACTAGGGCTCTCCCAGTTTGTTTTGGGCCCCACTCATCAAGCAGGCCACACGCTGGATCTGATCTTTGGGGCTGGCATAGATGTGATCATGCTCCCTGCTGTGGAAGTGCCATGGTCTGATCACTACTCTCTGAAAGCCAAGATTGACTTCCCGCTCCTCCCCTGCTCGGGTGGCGAACGTATTTGGGCTCGTCCGCGAAAACAGATGGATCCTGATAGATTCCGACAAGCCTTGCGGGACCCTGCTCCTCCTGGTGACTCATTAGATGACCTTGTTGAGGACTGGAATAACCGGCTCTTGGCAGCCATTGATGAGTTCATGCCTAAGCGCCCCCTGCGACCCCGTCGAAACCGGGCCCCTTGGTTTACTGAGGAGCTCCAGAAAATGAAGCGGGATCTCAGATGGCTGGAGCGAGTATGGCGACCGACTCGTGACAGAGCCTCAAGAAAATCTTATAGGATGCTTATGAAAGCCTATGAGATGGCTATGAAAGCTGCTAAGAAATCTTACTTTGCAGCTTCCATTGCATCCGCTAGCTCTCGCCCGGCACAACTTTTTAGAATAATTAGGTCAATAACGTCCTTAGGAGGACAACCAAATTTAAGCACAAATTCGACCCACAGCTGTGAGGCATTCACGAGCTTTTTTGCGGAGAAAGTCCTGTTACTCCGTCGTGACCTCCCTGCCAATTTAGATACAGTGACTGAACTGGAGGCCCCTCGACTGACTTCAGGTCCAGTATTGGACCATTTTGATCGGATACTCCGTGCTGATGTGGATAGATTCCTCCAAGTTGGTAGGCCCACCACCTGACTCCTTGATCTGTGCCCATCTTGGATATTTTCAATTTGTCCCTTGACACGGGGACATTCCCAGGGAAACTGAAGGAAGCAGTAGTGTGTCCACTCTTAAAGAAAACTTCATTAGATCCCTTAGACCTATCCAATTACCGCCCAGTTTCAAATCTTCCATATCTGGGTAAGGTAATTGAGAGAGCGGTTGCTGAACAGCTTGGTAGGCTTCTGGAGGAAACATCGGCTTTAGATCCATTTCAGTCCGGTTTCCGTCCTGGTTTTGGGACCGAGATGGCTCTGGTTGCCCTAACAGATGATCTCCGTAGACAACTGGATTGAGGCGGGTCAGGACTGCTGATCCTTTTAGATTTGTCAGCAGCCTTTGACATGGTCAATCATGATCTTCTGGACCACCGCCTCGCAGACGTGGGGATACAGGGCATAGCCCGTAACTGGCTGTACTCTTTTATCTCTGGTCGGGGACAGAGGGTGGCACTAGGAAGGGAAATGTCATCGCGCCATTCCTTGGTGTGTGGAGTGCCGCAGGAAGCTATTCTCTCCCCAATGCTTTTTAACATCTTTATGCGCCCCCTTGCCCAGATTATCCGGAGCTTTGGGCTGGGCTGTCACCAGTATGCTGATGACACTCAACTCTATCTGCTGATGGATGGCCACACCAACTCGGCCCCGAACACACTGACCAGATGCTTGGAAGCTGTGGCTGGATGGTTTCGTGGGAGCTGATTGAAACTAAATCCTTCGAAGACAGAGGTCCCATGGCTGGGTTGGGATGGCATGGGGATGAGAGACCAACTTCCTTCTCTTGTGGGGGCCCAATTAGTGTCATTGCCTTCCGTTAAGAGTTTGGGTGTAATCCTTGATGCCTCCCTTTCCATGGAGGCACAGGTTACAGCAACAGCCAAGGCGACATTTTCCCACCTTCGCCGCATCAAGCAGTTGGTCCCTTACCTTTCCTGCCCCGACCTGGCCACAGTGATCCATGTGATGGTCATCTCCAGGCTTGACTACTGTAATTCGCTCTACGCGGGGCTGCCCTTGAAGCTGACTCAGAAACTCCAGAGGGTGCAGAATGCTGCAGCGAGGCTCCTCACGGGGTCTCTGCCATGGGAGCATATTCACTCAGTGCTTTTCAAACTGCATTGGCTCCCGGTAGAGTACAGGGTCAGATTTAAGGTGCTGCTTTTGATCTTTAAAGCCCTTCACGGCCTAGGACCCTCGTACCTACGGGACTGCCTCTCCCGGTATACCCCACGGAGAGCCTCAAGGTCCATAAATAGCAACACCCTTGTGGTCCCGGGCCCTAAGGAAGTTAGATTGGCTTCAACCAGAGCCAGGGCCTTTTCAACTCTGGCTCCGGCCTGATGGAACACTGCCTCATGAGACCAGGATCTGCAGGATCTGATTTCTTTCCACAGGGCCTGTAAGACAGAGTTGTTCCACCTGGCCTTTCGCTTGGAGCCAATTTGATTCCCTCCCTCTCTTTCTTTTTTCCTTTCCTTCTCCTCCTGCGATGAGGCTACATTTTAATATTTTAATGTTTCAATATTTTACTGTTGTATTTTAATTTTGTTTTTAAGTTGTAATCATTCAACTTGTTTTTATTATTGCTTGTAAGCTGCTCTGAGCCTGGCCTTGGCTGGGGAGGGCGGGGTATAAATAAAAATTATTATTATTATTATTATTATTATTATTATTATTATTAAAGTCTTGCAGCCATAATCCTATATTGTAGCAAAGTTCCATGGTCATTTTCTAACTGTATATCCATAAGTCCCAGCAGGAAGAGTTCTGGCTGAGGTTCAAAATAAATCTTCAAAATAAACACCTGCTAGAAGAGATGAGATTGCAAACTGTGGAACAAAACCAACTGCAAGGACTTTCAGGTTTGAATTTGAGATAAGATTTCATTTGGTGCAAAACATGGTGTGGGGAGGGGAGTCTATGGTTTCTTTATTTAAAGTATTATTCTCTAAGTTTATGATTTGCCAACCCACCTTTGAATGTTAGTTCAAATTATATTTGTACAAGCAAGGATTGAAGAAATTGGATTATAATTATGGAATATAACATCAAACGGAACTGTGTGTGTAAAAAGAAGGAAAAAGGGAGGGAAGCTCTATTTTGCAAAAGGTTTACAATGGAAACTTTGAACTGACTTTCCCCCACCCTTTATTATTTATGGAGTGAACTCTTCTTACCAGACTGAGATGGAAAATGGTGAAAACAGCTTATTTATTGGGACAGAGTGACATTTGCAGCTGTTGTTAAATCTGCAAAATAATGAAGCATGGGACAGAGCAGGGGAGAAATTTCTGTAACAACAATGGGATATCAGCTACACCCAAGGCATGATGGATAACAGCAACAACCGGGGGAAAGACAGACATAACATCCTACAAGGAAAGGAAGAAACACCATGGACAGAATAATTGCCACACACAGGAAGAACAAGGATATAGATTGAGTTCCTCACTTGTAGATTTATAAATCATTTAATGTGTCAACACAAATAAAAGTTATTAATATTGCAGTTGTTTTATATGGGATTATTATTATGACTAGAATGTAATGGAAATCAATAAGATTTTGGAAGGCAGAAATTAAGCAAATAAACAATTGATCAAATCTAGCATGAGGGGGCCATTTTATCTAAATTATATAATTCAGTATTTCAACAATTGGTATTAATAATTGCATTATAAATTGGTATTGTTATAATGAGGCTATTAACCGATTGCAATTGAAAACTAATAAAAAATATTATGAAAACGAAGGAGGAGGAGGAGGAAGAGGAGGAGGAGAGGGAGGAGGAATACTCCTCATGCCAGACCTGGTTAAAACCTTCATGCCACATAATTATGTCCTCATGAATGATGAATTCTTTTCCATCAAGAGCATAGGGATTCACCGATCCTATTTTCAATTGAATGAAGGACTTATTTGGGAATGTGACCATGTTCATAATGTCAAATCCGCCTCGCATTTCTCTCTTATCAGTAAATGATACTGTTTCTCCAGCTGAGTTGTTAAATGAAATGTCATGGAAATAATGGTGCAGCTAGTGGAAAGGGTCAAAAGACATGAAATCAAAATAATGCAGTGGAGCTTTTGATAAAATGCCATGATTTTCTACCAACATTCTTTAGGAATATTATTTACCCTGTAGTTATGTAACTTCATCTAACAAAGATCCAGCATTAATCAGCTGCTTGATATTAAATATTCTTCAGTGAATGAGACCCATAATAGTATTTCAGCAGCTTCTTATGAATGACAATTTTGATCAACCTTTTACTTTTTACTAATCTGTTCATTGAAATTTTCAGATATTTTGAAATTCTTCACTTGCAATGCATTACCTGCCAAGGCTGCAGATCATGAATTTTTAATATTCCACTGTTTCCCATGGCTCTTTTCTTGAAACTAGTCAAGTATATACCTTGCAAAACATGAGCCACAACATGAACAGCCTTGTAGATACTGTAGCTGTGGCCAGTCATGCTCAGTTCAAATAGAGACCCTGGAAGACTCTGCAAGCTCTCCTCCCCAGTACACATGTCATTGACCTCTATTGGCACACCGGGATTTGGAAATGTACAATCAAATGCTTGCTCCCAGAAGTCCTTGAAAAACCCATCTCCCTGTGTCCAGTAAAGTTTTATTCCCTGAAGAAATTCTTGAAACTGTGGGACATTTTGTGAATGAATTGTGAAGGAAATAGCACCTTGAAAGATCTGAAGGCCCCAACTCCTTTGAAATCCTGTTAATACGAAATCAATCTGAGTTGTTATAATCCACACCTTTTTAAATGATGATGTTTCCCTATTTTCAGGATCTCTTAGAAATATAATACTTCTGAGCCATATAATTGTAATAGATTCTCCATACATTATAAATGCATTGGCTTTGTCATCTGTTAAATGAACATAAATATTGAAGGCTATATTATGAAATCCATCCAAGTTATCAAAACGGGCCATTTGTGGCATTCTTTTTGTGAAGGCTAAACAGATTCCATTACGGGAAAGTAATGGCTCCAGGGTTTGCAAGAAATGTTCTCCACTATTATCATCGACAGTAAAGACTCCAACCCAGGTCCATCCAAAATGCTTAAGCAAACTGATAATCCCCATATACTGATGGGTTTCATTGGGCACCATGCGGTAAAATGAAGGTACTTGGCTTCCATAATTTTTGTCTGGGGGAAATGATCCATATGTGAGCTAAAAGAAAATGGAAGTTCATTATAGATATTGGTTATTCAAGAAACACTTGTTTAAGCAATTTATGGGTTAAATTCAAGGATGGATGGATGGATGATGGATTTGTTTGTTTGTTTGTTATGTATATTGCCCTTCATCTGCGTGTTCTCAGCATTAAAAAATCAACTAAAAACACAAGATACCTAATATAAAAATAGAACAAGAACAAAACAAAGCAATGTCCCCTACTCCCTCCCACATGATTTTTGTAAGTGAACTGAAAGGGAGAAATGAAAATGCAAATGAATGGAGAAAGACAGATTAGAGTAGACATTTTTTTAAAAAAAGGAAGGGACATTAAGAGAGAAGGAATCAAAAAGGGCCAGGAAGCACTTTGAAAGAATTGAGGCATAAAGTTTCCTGTGACAGAAGGATGTTGGAAGGCAGTGATTTCCCTTTTGATTCAGTGAGTGTGGCAGGGGAGGAGGTTGGGAGCTGTAATTTCCAGCCCCAGGTTTGTTCATGGAGCAAGCAAGTGTCCTCCTTATGGCTGACATGGAGATGGGAATGGATTGGCTAGAAATGAAATGCTAGGGAAATGGCGCTTGAAGGGGAATGCACAGAGATATACTAGACACACTTTAAACCAGATGAGGTGGAGTTGCAGAAAGCTTAGGTCAACTTAAAGCACTGAAATCTGTTATAACAACAACAACAACAACAACAACAACAACAACAACAACCGTAGTGTCAATTAAAAAAAATCAGATTCAAATGTCAGTCAAAAACCCTTCCTTTTTCTAAAGTTCAAAATGACTCCCAGAATGGTAAGGCAAGAGTGTATTTTGTGATACCTTTTCATAGATCCTACCTGTGGAATCTTGTAGAGGCCAATTGTGTCAGCTATATGGAAGGAGGTGTCAGCACTAAGTCCCCCAATGATGGCTATGAGATTTTTCTGGGTGTCACATTTGTAGTTGGGAACAAATCGATGTGATTTGAAGAGCAGGTCAAGAGTGGTACGATAGGTCATTCTGGCATCATAGTAGCTATCATAGATGTGGAAGCCGAGAGTGATATTAGGACAAAACTTGGGGTTCTCGTTTATCTCTTTCACAGCAAATGCCAAGGCAAGAATGTGCTGGTAGAATTTTGTTACTACACTGCAAGCAAAGATGATTAATGTACAAAGCAAGCAAAGATGATTAATGTAATGAATCTACTATACTCCTGAAAGTTGTCAATTTAAAAGTCTTTTTCTTTATTTTTCTAAAGTGCAGTAATTGTTTATTTAGGCAAAATGAAGGACATTCCTTTATAAAGAAAATCAGCAAGAACACTAATCCCAGGGGCTTACCAGCCAGACTCACCATCTCCCAACATTTATATTAAAACTCAAGGAAATACAACATGAGATCTCCTTCCACAGAGGAGGCAATTATATATGATATATAAATATATATTTAAAATAGATTTGTAAGTAAAATATATACATACAACAATTACTAAAGTTCCCTGCAAATGCAGAAAAATTTAGGATTCTTTAATGTGGGAAGAAAACCTTTGAGAAATTGAAAGACAACTTTAGACATGGCACTAGTCTTATCATTTGAATTTCTTCCCCAGATTACCCCCCCCCCCCATTTTCAACTTTATCCTCACAAAAGTCTGAATTGTAGAATAATTTTGATTGTTTGGTGCAATCATTTTTCACAACAAAAATTCAAAATCCTTTTCCTCATTTTGCTTTACAGAATGGAAAGCATTCTCAATACAGTAGACCAAACTTCTATTGTCTACATTGCCCAAGATAAATAATGTAACAGAGAATGAGGAGTGGCCAGAGATTGTCCAGAAGATTTTCTGTCAATGATTAAAAATGACTCCTTGAGGAATGGTAGTTGTATTGATTCAAGCATTGTTTTAATTCCTCTTGTCAGCTACAAGTCTCCCACAGCACCTGAAAAAATAACTAAGAAAATCTCTATCTTCAGATTTGCAATCTAAAACACATGACACAAAAGCAAATGAGATTTGGAATGATGCAAAGAGGAGAAATGCTCTTACTATGGAACATCAAACATGTTCTGTGAAGGGTGCTCCTTGAAGGAAACTTCATAGAAGACATAATAGACCTGAGAAGCAATGCCACCAATGATGAGGTCACCTGGTTGGTACCACTGATGTGGAGCAGGGAATGGATAATTCATGGGACACCTAAGAGTATCTACTTTGCACACAGCAGGAGGGAAAAGAGATAACATCAACAGCCACAGCATCCTAGTGGTCAGACTTTTCTCTAAACACACACCTCCTGTTTCCATTCAGAACAGCTGCATGACTTGAACAGGCTAATTCTTAGCTCTGTCAATACAGTTTTAGAAGAATGATTTACAACCAGCATTTGAGAATCAAAGGGTTACAACTGTATATCTTATTAGCCAAGATTGCCAGCACTGTGAGGCTAAATCTGATCAATATTTTTTTTGTGTGTGTGTGTGTGTGTGTGTGTGTGTGTGTGTGTAACAAGTGAGCATTGAAACCGACAGAACCCTGACTGCTTCTTATCCCTGTTTCCTGCTCCCAATACCATGGGGTTTCTTTATAACTACTTTGAGGTTTGTTTATTGACTGATTTCTTGAGTTCTAGAAAGCCTCAAAAGGTTCAGAGAAGGGAGCAAATTATAGTGATTTGGATAATTGCTGGGTGAGATAGTTACTTTTTCATTGCTTTGGCTGTAAGTAGAAGTTTTGCTAACAAACATGCTGAACTGCCCCCACTTTCAATCATTTGCTCCTTAGGGACAGAAAAAGTGGCAAATAAAATTTTCCATGGTGAGCACACACCAAAAGAAAAGTAAGACTGAAACTTTCGGCTTTGATGACTCAGAGATGTAGTAGATGATCCTGAAATGAAAGGAGGCTGGGCAACTGCAGTTTTATCAAAGAAATGTAAAGCTACATATTTTTTTTTGCCAAGAATGGAGAGTCTGTGGGGTTCCAGGTGCTGCTGGAATACAGCTTCCATCATTTCCGACCACTGACCATGTAGGCAGGGGCTGATTCCTAAAGTGTTATTACTCAGACCAGATGGGTGGGAGATTCCCTGCTCTTGATGAGGATGCACTTCTTCTGAAGGAGCAGGTTCGTAGCTTGGGGGTATTCCTGGATCCCTTGCTGTCACTTGAGGCCCAGGTGGCCCCAATGGCCCAGAGTGCCTTCCATCAGCTTCGGCTGGTAGCCCAACTACACCCCTATCTGGACAGGGATCACCTAACTACTGTTGTCTATGCCCTGGTAATCTCAAAATTAGATTACTGCAGTATGTAGGGTTGCCTCTGAAGATGGTTCGGAAACTCCAACTGGTGCAGAACTCAGCAGTCAGGTTGATCACTGGAACTAGAAGGTTCGACCATATTACACTGATCCTGCTCCAACTGCACTGGCTACTGATTAGTTTCCGGGCCCAATTCAAAGTGCTGGTTTTCACCTATAAAGCCTTTAATGGCTCAGGACCAGAATACCTTAAGGTCTGCCTCTTCCCATATGAACCTACCCGGGCCCTGAGATCATCCTCTGAGGCCCTTCTTCATGTGCCTCCTCCTTGAGAGGTCAGGAGGGTGGCAACAAAAGAAAGGGCCTTTTCTGCAGTGACTCCCCATCTGTGAAATGCTCTCCCCAGGGAAATTAGCCTGGCACCTTCACTCTACATCGTTAGGCACCAGGCAAAAGCATTCCTCTTCAACCAGACCTTTGCCTGATCTGACATCATAAATCCTTTTTAAAATGCTGGCTCTTTTCATGGGGAGGGCAGTAAATCTGCTTTCTGTTTTGAATTTATGTGCGTGATTTTTAATGTGAAAAACCCTGAGAACTTCGGGTATAGGGTGGTATAGAAATAAAATAAATAAATAAATGACTAAATAAACAAATAAATAAATAAATATATAATATATCTGAATGGGAAATTATCCCAATATAGTGGCATCATCATCATGGGCAGACAAAAGAATTTACTCCATTTCTTTCCTTTTCTTTCCTCCATTTTTCCAATCCAAATGTCCACCTATCACTCACAGAGCTACAGTGCTACCTCGGGTTACAGATGCTTCAGGTTACATACGCTTCAGATTACAGACTCTGCTAACCCAGAAATAGTGCTTCAGGTTAAGAACTTTGCTTCAGGATGAGAACAGAAATCGTGCTCCTGAGACGTGTCAGCAACAGGAGGCCCCATTAGCTAAAGTGGTGCTTCAGGTTAAGAACAGTTTCAGGTGAAGTACGGACCTCCGGAACAAATGAAGTACGTAACCAGAGGTACCACTGTTTTTATAACAATAAGAAAAAGTTTCAAGGATTTTGTATTCGTGTGTAATGGGCAGTTTGTTCCTCACTTGGTGCCACAAAGCAGTTTCTCTATGTACGGCATTTCTAAATTAATGGAATCAGTTTACAATTGCCCAGAAATGTTTTCAAGATGTTGTTCTTTCTTATTTGCTGCTCTGGGAGGGAGAGGGGGGCATAAAAATAGATGAATGAATAGTAAATCTCTTTAATCTGTAAACTAAATCTACACCCATCATTTAAAATGTATATCCTACCTAATTCCCCACAGTGGTAATTAGGTAGGATATACATTTATATAATAATATTAAATAATTAAAATGTGTTTGGCAGTTCAGCTGTGGGAAGGTGGCCGGAGGGGACCTATAGAGGAAACCAACCACAAGTTTGACCACTTTGCCTGTCAATCGACAAACCAATATGCCTTGCTATGGATAATATGTTTTGAGGAGGAAACACCTGGTCTCCATTTGTTTGATTTGGACCCCTTTAAAAGCAGGGAATGGAGAAGCTGCCTTCCATTCTTGGGCATCATAGAATTCTAGAGTTGGGAAAGACCTCAAGTGTCATCTAGTACAAGCTTCTTTAATGCAAACTGAGATTGTGGCTGACAGGAAAATAGGATAACCTTTATCAATGTTATCAATAACATATTTTTTTTTTTTAAAAAAAGTTACGCATATTGTCAGCACACCTGGAAATGAATCTCATGAGACATGCCCTGTCACTTTATTAGCAATAAACTGGAGGTTGTGACATAGAACACTGAACAATAAATTAAACAATAATGTTAAAATAAATGCAAGTGTTTTCAACTAAATATCATTTATTTGTTATATAAAGCAGGTGGTGGGGAACATTTGTCCCTCAAAATTTTGCTGACCTATAATTCCCATTCCCCCTAGCCACTAGCCACTAGCCATATCTGCTTGAGATAAAAGGAGTTGTAGTTTATCAGCATCTGGAGGGCTGCACCTTTCAATCACTTGGTGTCGCAATGCCCAGCAATGAGTCTATTTGAATGCACATTTCCACAGATGCATCCTCTTGAAGCAGATAGTGTCTTCCACAGCAAAATTGAGCCTTTGCATCCATCTTTCTAGCAGTTGCTGCTTCTTATGGAAAATGCACAATCAGGAACTCACTTTAAGCTCTGGATTGTTCCTCTGAAATAATTGGTACCTTTGCCACACTTACTGTAAATTGTATAGTCAGATGAGGGTTAGATGAGTGTGGATTGTCAGGAATGATCTGGCAATTGGAATCATTCCTAGATGAAAGTTGGCCCACCAGCCAGATGTCCCCTACCAATGTGCTAGGTTGACATAACATTTAATCCACTTTAATTTCACAAATTTGAACTTTTTAGTACATGTACTTTTCCCACAAAAGAGTGAGAGCAGAGGTACTTATAGTAACAACTTTATACTAAACTCTTTAATAGAATAAAGAACTAAGATGCAATCTTTAGAAGAAATCTTTACATCTTTCTCCTTATAAGTTGCTCCCTGTTGTTCAGCTCAGGCTTCAGAACAATGATGAAGCATTTGGGGGCAAAGATGCATCCCAACAATCCAGCACTGGAGGACAAGATGGAGAAGATCTCCACCAGCACCATGGATTTTCCTTTGGTGCTCAGATAGGTTGGAACAAAAGAAAGCCAAACACTGCAGAACAGCAACATGCTGAAGGTAATAAACTTGGCTTCATTAAAACTGTCAGGTAATTTGCGAGCTGCAAATGCCACAATGAAGCTGGCAATAGCCAGGAGGCCCATGTAGCCCAGGACACAGTAAAACATGGTCACTGAGCCTTCATTACATTGCACAATGGTTTCCTCTGTTACTGAGTTCATGTCTAGATCAGGGAATGGGGGGGAGGTCATGAACCACCCAGTACAAACACTCACTTGAATGAGTGAGCCGGAAAGGACAACGCAGTTGCTCAGTCTTTTTCCCACCCACTTCCTCATCTTGGACCCAGGCTTGGTGGCCATGAAAGCTGCAACTACAGTGATGGTTTTGGCCAACACACAAGAAACAGCCACAGAGAAAATGATTCCAAAAGTGGGTTGTCGAAGAAGGCAGGTCATTTTGCCAGGGTATCCAATGAATAGAAACGATGAGAGGAAGCAGAGTAGGAGGGCAATGAGAAGAGCATAGGTGAGATCCCTGTTGTTGGCTTTGACAATGGGAGTGTCTTTGTGTTTAATAAAAGTTCCCAGCACCAGAATTGTAATTAGGGCAAAAAGAACAGCAACTGATGTTAAGCCGATCCCTACAGGTTCCTTATAGGAAAGAAAGGTTATTAACTTGGGAATGCATCCATTTTTGTTCTTGTTTGCATACTGATCTTCTGGGCATCTGAAGCAGTTGTCCAAATCTGAAAAAAAGAGAATAAGGCCAAAGGCCAATTGCAATTCATGAGTATGCTTTGCCTCTTAAATCTATGTTATCATTCCTCTTGTCGGAATCCGGGTAATTCTCTCCCTCCTCCAATGGATGCAAGGAGCATAGAAAAATAAGAAAGAGTTCTTACTAGTGAGTTTGTTAAATCATCACAGCGCGAGACAACAGAATTAGTCTGCCTCCCCATCAATGGTGTTGCTCCAAATGAGTTCTTCCTGCCTCCCTTCCTAGCAACAGCACTTCCCCTGATGGTGGCTGCCAGGAGCTAACTGTCTCTGAGTCCTTTGCTCAATGAACCCTCAACGAATGCTGAGTTCTTCGAGAAGAGTGTCAGAAATGCTCTCCAGTGATGAGGTGTCAGCTGGCTGCTCTGTCTCAACTGGCTCTTCTCCCAACAGCTCCCAAGTCTTCTGTTTTTCTGTCTCTGAACTGAGACTTTCCTAAATCAACCAATGTTATTCAATACAGTGGTACCTCGGGTTAAGAACTTAATTCGTTCTGGAGGTCCATTCTTAACCTTAAACTGTTCTTAACCTGAGGTACCACTTTCGCTAATGGGGCCTCCTGCTGCTGCCGCCGCGTGGCCGCAGTGCAATTTCTGTTCTCATCCTGAAGCAAAGTTCTTAACCCGAGGTACTATTTCTGGGTTAGTGGAGTCTGTAACCTAAAGTGTCTGTAACCTGAAGTGTCTGGAACCCGAGGTACCACTGTACTGCCTTCTTCTCCTCTGGAAGCTCTGGGAGAAAGGAGGGCAACCTCCACCATTTTCCTCCTCCTCAGTCTCATTCCCTTCAGTCCAGTCTCTGCACCTGTTTATCTCAATCTTCCGATATTAAGGTAATTGGTGGTCATCTAATATTATCTGAATTACCCTTTGAGCTGAACATATTATAGCCTTGTTTAAAACATTTTAATTAATATTCATTTTTGAAAGTTTTTATAAGAAGTTACTTGAAGGCAGCAGAAAAAATGTTCATGCCACTCTAAGGAGGACAGTGTGGCTACATGCATAATGTAGTAATTAAGTTCTTTTAAATCAATAGGACTCATTAATCATTACTAGTCTTGTACGCTGAAAAATGTCTTTTACCATTCTGGTTTGAAATCTTCCCTTCTGGACATGGAACACAATCATAGCAGCAAAATTTCTGCCCTTCCTTCCTTTTCTTCCGATTACCGGGGTGGCAGTAGTCATTGCACACAGAAATAGGCACCACCTGTCAACAGGAAATTATCTTGTTTTTTGGGAGAGGGGTTTTTAAATGAACTTTATGAGGGTTTATAGATAAAAATACAAAACTTAATATCAAATATTTTCCCTTCTTTTTTGTGTCCAAACTAAAACTTTGATCTGAATACAATAAGACATAAAGAGATGTGGGCGAAAGAAAGGGACAAAGAAAGAGAAAGAGAAAAACAAAGAAATAGAAATAGAAAAGAGGTTAAACGAGAGAGAGAAATAAAATTCAGAATGTAACTGACTTCTGGTTCTTCCTCTGTTCGCTATAAATAAACAATATTCACT
Organism: Podarcis erhardii; assembly: GCF_964252035.2. Taxonomy (NCBI): domain Eukaryota; kingdom Metazoa; phylum Chordata; class Lepidosauria; order Squamata; family Lacertidae; genus Podarcis; species Podarcis erhardii. The sequence goes on along the minus strand of NC_138502.1, from coordinate 6,458,029 downwards.
TTATCCACTCCAATATAACACCTAGAATGCCACTTTCTATACACAAACATTACCTTCAGTCCTCAAATCAAAATGTTATAATTAATTTTAACAGCTATTCCATTGTTAGAATAATGGATCCTTCCGTCTTTGTCCATATAAAAGTCTTGCAGACATAATCCTATATTGTAGGAAAGTTCCATAGTCATTTTCTAACTGTGTATCCGTAAGACCCAGGAAGAGTTTTGGCACAGAGAAAATTGCATAGGGAAAAGACCATGTGAGGGAAATATTTAAAACTTTCATCAAGCTCCTAAGCATCTGTCATGATAGGATGATGTATTCATGATTCACACACCCTTTGAGGCCAACACCAGCAAGCTAATGACACGAGTTGATGTAAAATTCATCCACACAGGTCGCAGAGCCTTTGGAAAAGTTTCTGGAACCAGAATTCATCTGAGAAACACTTATCAGACTGCCTCCACTAACTGCACCTTCCCAGTTCTGCTTGTACGGTTTACAATGAAGTTGGCAAATCCATCCCCTACCCCAAACCATCAAGACAATCATAGGAGAGAAAAAACCTACTTGGCCTAAACAATGGTGATCACTTTACCTCAAATTGCATATGGTGAAGAAGAAGGATGGGGGGGGGGGCGCCGGCAAATGACAGACAATCTACATTATATGGCAGTGCATCTCTAATGCTGATACACATCGAAAACATAGCCCAAGCCACTTTTCTAAGCCAGACTGGGGGAGCGGTAATAACACTTTATGAATACAGAAATGGTTAGGGTGTTGTCAGCACTGATCTGTCTCAGGAGAAAATGGAAGAGTGGACCTTCGGGGTGAAGTCAAACCAATGGAAAGTTACAGCACTACCTAGATATTAAAACGTGCCCTTCAAAAGTGCTATACCAACCTACCATTTAAAAGAGTCACCTATTTGCACCTCAGTTTTTTTAGCTATATAATGTGAGCACTGCCATGTATAAATGTGGCATAAATGGTAAAGGTAAAGGGACCCCTGACCATTAGGTCGAGTCGTGACTGACTCTGGGGTTGCAGCGCTCATCTCGCTTTATTGGCCGCGGGAGCCAGCGTACAGCTTCTGGGTCATGTGGCCAGCATGACTAAGCCGCTTCTGGCGAACCAGAGCAGTGCATGGAAACACCATTTACCTTCCCGCCATTTACCTACTTGCACTTTGACGTGCTTTTGAACTGCTAGGTTGGCAGGAGCTGGGACCGAGCAACAGGAGCTCACCCTGTCGCGGGGATTCGAACCACCAACCTTCTGATCGGCAAGTCCTAGGATCTGTGGTTTAACCCACACCGATAAATGTGGCATAGTAAACATTATTAAAACAAAAGAATAGTTTGGTTTTGGAAGCTCATAATTGCATCCAGCTGCTGCCAAAATTATTTTCATGCGTTTATGAAAGAAATAAGTGATGGTTATGTTGAGACACCTAAATGACCCATCTGAAGACACCTGAATGACCCCAGACACCAGACCTGTTTAAAACCTTTGTGCCACATAATCTTGTCCTCATGAATGATGAATTCTTTTCCATCAAGAGCATAGGGATTCACACATCCTATTTTCAATTGAATGAAAGACTTATTTGGGAATGTGACCATGTTCATTATGTCAAATCCACCTCGCATTTCTCTCTTATCAGTAAATGTTACTGTTTCTCCAGCTGAGTTGTTAAATGAAATGTCATGGAAAAAATGGTGCAGCTAGTGGAAAGAGACAAAATACATGAAAGGAAAATAATGCAATAGAGCTTTTAATAAAATGCCATGATTTTCTACCAATATTCTTTAGGAATATTAATTACCTATATTTATGTAACTTCTTCTAACAAAGATCCAGCATTAATCAGCTGCTTGATATTAAATATTCTTCAGTGAATGAGACCCATAGTGGCATTTCAGCAGCAGCTTGTTTCTTCCAATTGTGATCAACCTTTTACTTTTACAAATCTATTCATTGAAATTGTCTGATATTTTGCTACTCTTCAATTGCAATCCATTACCTGCCAAGGCTGTAGATCTTGAAATTTTAATATTCCACTGTTTCCTATGGCTCTTTTCTTGAAACCAGTCAAGTATATCCCTTGCAAAATATGAGCCACAACGTAAACAGCCTTGTAGATACTGTAGCTGTGGCCAGTCATGCTCATTTCAAATAGAGACCCTGGAAGACTCTGCAAGCTCTCCTCCCCAGTACACAGATCAATGACCTCTATTGGTACACTGGGATTTGGAAATGTACAATCAAATACTTGCTCCCAGAAGTCCTTGAAAAACCCATCTCCCTGTGTCCAGTCAAGTTTTATTCCCTGAAGAAATTCTTGGAACTGTGGGAGATTTTGTGAATGAATTTTGAAGGAAATAGCACCTTGGAAGATCTGAAGGCCCCAACTCCTTTGAAATCCTGTTAATATGAAATCAATCTGAGATGTTACAATCCACACCTTTTTAAATGATGATGTTTCCCTATTTTCAGGATCGCTTAGAAATAGAATACTTCTGAGCCATATAATTGTCATAGATTCTCCATACATCATAAATACATGGGCTTTGTCATCTGTTAAATGAACATAAATATTCAAGACTATATCATGAAATCCATCCAAGTTATCAAAACGGGGTATTTGTGGGATTCTTTGCATGAAGGTTAAACAGATTCCATTATGGGAAAGTAATGGCTCCAGGGTCTGCAAGAAATGTTCTCCACTATTATCATCAACAGTGAAGAGCCCAACCCAGGTCCATCTGAAATGCTTAAGCAAACTGATAATCCCCATATTCTGATGGTCTTCATTGGGCACCATGCGGTAAAATGGTACTTGGCTTCCATAATTTTTGTCTGGGGGAAATGACCCATATGTGAGCTAAAAGAAAATGTATGTATGTTAAAGAGATTGCTTAGCAGCAGATGCCAGTTTATTTAAAAAAAAAATACATGTTTAAGCAATTTATGGGTTAAATCCAAAAAGTTAGGTAGGTAGTTAGTTAGTTAGTTAGGTAGGTAGTTAGGTTGTTAGGTTCTTAGGTAGTTAGTTAGTGTATTGCTCTTCATCTGAAGATCTCAAGGTGTTTTCAGCATAGAAATGTGAAATAAAAGCACAAAATACCAAATATAAACAAGAACAGGAACAATACAAAAGAAAACAATGACCACTACTCAATCCCAAAAGGTTTTTAACACTGAAAGGAAAGGGGAAAATTGAAAAAGTAAATGAATGGAGAAAGACAGATAACTAGAATAGACAAGGAAGGGACAAAGGGCCAGGAAGGAAAAAGGGGCCAGATAGCTTGGGATGAAGTTGAAGAAGGAGCAACGACTTTGAAAGAATTGAGATCGTAAGCGCATGTGACAGAAGGATGTTAGAAGGCAATGATTTCCCTTTTGTTTCAGTGAGTTTGGCAGGGAGTGAGGTTGGGAGCTGTAATTTCCAGGCCCAGGTTTGTTCATGGAGCAAGCAAGTGTCCTCCTTATGGCTCACATGGAGATGGGAATGGATTTTCTAGGAATGGAATGCTAGGGAAATGGCGCTTGTAGGGGGATGCAAAGAGATGTACTAGTCCCACTTTAAACCAGATGGGGTGAAGTTGCAGAGAGCTCAGGTCAACTTAAAGGACTGTAATATGTAGTAGTAGTAGTAGTAGTAATAATAATAATAATAATAATAATAATAATAATAACCGTAGCGTCAATTTTTTAAAAATAAATCAGATTTAAATATCAGTCAAAAACCCTTCCTTTTTCTAAAGTTCAAAATGACTCCCAAAATGGTAAGGCAAGAGTGTATTTTGTGATACCTTTTCAGAGATCCTACCTGTGGAATCTTGTAGAGGCCGATTGTGTCAGCCATATGGAAGGAGGTGTCAGCGCTAAGTCCCCCAATGATGGCTATGAGATTTTTCTGGGTGTCACATTTGTAGTTGGGAACAAATCGATGTGATTTGAAGAGCAGGTCAAGAGTGGTACGATAGGTCATTCTGGCATCATAGTAGCTGTCATAGATGTGGAAGCCGAGAGTGATATTAGGACAAAACTTGGAGTTCTCGTTTATCTCTTTCACGGCAAATGCCAAGGCAAGAATGTGCTGGTAGAATTTTGTTACTACACTGTAAGCAAAGATAATTAATGTACAACTTTGGAATGTGAAAATAAACATGCAACAATGTCATTTTTAGCTCAAACTGATTAAGATTGACATAACATTATTTTAAATGTCATTGATTTTTCTAAGCTGTTAAACTCAGTGCAGTTCATATAAAGATTATCCTCTCTCATGGCATGCCTAACACTTTGAAACACATGCTATCAATTTTTTTCTTGGCCTTCTCAGTTCTCTTGATTCCCCAGAGGGAATCTTGGGATACAGTCTACTATACTCCTGAAAGTTGTCAATTGCTACACATTTTAAAGTCCTTTTCTTTATTTTTCTAAAGGGGAGAATTTTTTTATTTAGGCAAAATGAAGGACATTCCTTTATAAAGAAAATCAGCCAGACCACTAATCGCAGGGGCTTACCAGCCAGACTTACTATCTCCCAACATTTATATTAAAACTCAGGGAAGTGCAAAATGAGTTATCTCCTTCCACAGAGGAGGCAATTTGAAAGCATTGTATAAATGTTTAATTGAAAGAAAAACATGCACATTTTTAGCTTTTTAATATGGCTTTTAACTTGGTTTACGGCTTGGTTTTATGTATTTCTGATGTAAGCTACTTTGATTTTTTTTATATAAAAGAATGATATATAGTTATATATTTAAAATAGTTTTGTAAGTAAAATATATACACCCATATCGTCCACTGCACAAAAATGAAATAAGCTTCAACTCATACCTTGAAAAATTACTAAAGTTCCCTGCAAATGCAGAAATACTCAGGATTCTTTAATGTGGGAACAAAACATTTGAGAAATTGAAAGACAATTTTAGACATGACTCTAGTCTTATCATTTGAATTTCTTCCCCAGATTTACCCCCCCCCCCACACACACATTTTCAACTTTATCCTCATAAATGTCTGAATGGTAGAACAATTTCAATTGTTTGGTGCAATAATTGTTTGCAACAAAAAATCAAAATCCTTTTCCTCATTTTGCTTTACAGAATGGAAAGCATTCTCAATATGGTAAACCAAACTACTATTGTCTACATTGCCCAAGATAAATAATGTGACAGAGAATGAGGAGTGGCCAGAAATTGTCCAAAAGATTTTCTGTCAATAATTAAAAATGACTCCTTGAGGAATGGTAGATGTATTGATTCAAGCATGGTTTAATTGCCTCTCTTCAGCTACAAGTCTCCCACAGCACCTGAAAAAATAACTAAGACAATCTCTATCTTCAGATTTGCAATCTAAAACACATGACACAAAAGCAAAGGAGATTTAGAATGATGCAAAGAGGGGGAAGGCTCTTACTATGGAACATCAAACATATTCTGTGAAGGGTGCTCCTTGAAGGAAACTTCATAGAAGACATAATAGACCTGAGAAGCAATCCCACCAATGATGAAGCCACCTGGTTGGTACCACTGATGTGGAGCAGGGAATGGATAATTCATGGGACACCTAAGTGTATCTACTTTGCACACAGCAGGAGGGAGAAGAGACAACATCAGCCACCACAGCATCCTTGCGGTCAGACTTTTCTCTAAACACACATCTCCTGTTTCCATTCAGCGTAGCTGCACGACTTGAACAGGTTACATTGGGTAATTCCTAGCTCTTTCAATACAGCTTTAGAAGAATGGTTTACAACCAGCATTTGAGAATCAAAGGGTTACAACTGTATACCTTATTAGCCAATATTGCCAACACTGTGATGCTAAATCTGATCAATATTGTGTGTGTGTGTGTGTGTGTGTGTGTGTGTGTGTGACACGTGAGCATTGAAACCGACAGAACCCTGACTGCTTCTTATCCCTGTTTCCTGCTCCCAATAGTATGCCGTTTCTTTATAACCACTTTGAGGTTTGTTTATTGACTGATTTCTTGAGTTCTAGGAAGCCTCAAAAGGTTCAGAGAAGTGAGCAAATTATAGTGATTTGGATAATTGCTGGGTGAGATGGTTACTTTTTCATTGCTTTGGCTGTAAGTAGAAGTTTTGCTAACAAACATGCTGAACTGCCCCCACTTTCAATCATTTGCTCCTTAGGGGCAGAAAAGGTGACAAATACAATTTTCCATGGTGAGCAAACACCAAAAAAAAAGTAAGACTGAAACTTTCAGCTTTGATGACTCAGAGAAGTAGTAGATGATCCTGAAATGAAAGGCGGCTGGTCAACTGCAGTTTTATCAGATAAATGTAAAGCTCCAAGAATGGAGAACCTGTGGGGTTCCAGGTGCTGCTGGAATACAGCTTCCATCATTTCCGACCACTGACCATGTAGGCAGGGGCTGATTCCTAAAGTGTTATTACTCAGACCAGATGGGTGGGAGATTCCCTGCTCTTGATGAGGATGCGCTTCTTCTGAAGGAGCAAGTTCGTAGCTTGGGGGTATTCCTGGATCCCTTGCTGTCACTTGAGGCCCAGGTGGCCCCAATGGCCCAGAGTGCCTTCCATCAGCTTCGGCTGGTAGCCCAGCTACGGCCCTATCTGGACAGGGTTCACCCAACTACTGTCGTCTATGCTCTGGTAATCTCAAAATTAGATTACTGCAATGTGTTATAATGTGTTATATGCAGGGTTGCCTCTGAAGATGGTTTGGAAACTTCAACTGGTGCAGAACTCAGTGGCCGGGTTGCTCACTGGAACTAAACGGTTTGAGCATATTACACTGATCCTGGTACAACTGCACTGTCTACTGATATGTTCTGGTCCCAATTCAATTGACCTATGAAGCCTTAAACAGCTCAGGACCACAATACCTTAAGGACCGCCTCTCCCCATATGAACCTGCCCGGGCCCTGAGACCATCCTCTGAGGCCCTTCTTCATGTGCCTCCTCCTCGAGAGGTTAGGAGGGTGGCAACACAAGAAGGAGCCTTTTCTGTGGTGGTTCCCCATCTGTGGAATGCTCTCCCCAGGGAAATTCACCTTGCACCTTTACTCTACATCTTTAGGCATCAGGCAAAAACATTCCTCTTCAACCAGGCCTTTGCCTGACCAGACATTCTATACCCTTTTTAAAATGCTGGCTCTTTTCACGGGAGGTGGGGAAGTAAAACTGCTTTCTGCTTTGATTTTATGTAAGTGATTTTTAATGTGAACCACCCTGATACCCTTAGGTATAGGGCGATTTAGAAATAAAATAAATAATAATAATAATAATAATAATAATATATCTGAATGGGAAACTGACCCACTATACTAGCAGCAGCATCATGGGCTGACAAAGAGTTTACTCGTTTTCTGTGCAGCGTGTTCCCAATCCAAATGTCCACCCATCTCTCACCGAGCTATTTATAACAATAAAAAGGTTTCAAGGATTTTGTATTGATGTGTAATGTGCAGTTTGTTCCTCACTTGAAACCCTCAAGATGCCACAAAGCGGTTTCTCTATGTGCGGCATTTCTAAATTGATAGAATCAGTTTACAATTGCCCAGAAGTGTTTTCAAGATGTTGTTCTTGCTTATTTGCTGCTCTTGGAGGAAGAGTTGGGTATAAATATATATGAATGAATAGTAAATCTCTTTAATCTGTAAACTAAATCTGCATCCATCATTTAAAATGTATATCCTACCTAATTTACCACAGTAGTAATTAAAATGTGTTTGGCAGTTCAGCTGTGGGAAGGTGGCCAGAGGGGACCTATAGAGGAAACCACAAGTTTAACCACATTGCCTGTCAACCGACAAACCAATATGCCTTGCTATGGATAATATTTTTTGAGGAGGAAACACCCGGTCTCCATTTGTTGGATTTAGTAAAGGTAAAGGTACCCCTGCCCGTGCGGGCCAGTCTTGACAGACTCTGGGGTTGATGCGCCCATCTCACTCAAGAGGCTGGGGGCCAGCGCTGTCCGGAGACACTTCCGGGTCACGTGGCCAGCGTGACAAAGCTGCCTTCCATTCTTGGGCATCATAGAATTCTAGAGTTGGGAAAGTCCTCAAGAATCATCTAGTACAAGCTTCTTTAATGCAAACTGAGATTGTGGCTGACAGGAAAATAGGATAACCTTTATCAATGTTATCAATAACATTTTTTAAAAAAAAGTTACGCATATTGACAGCAAACATGGAAATGAATCTCATGAGACATAAACTGTCACTTTATTAACAATAAACTTGAGGGTGTGACATAGAGCACTGAACAATAAATTAAACAATAATGTTAAAATAAATATTCTAAATGCAGGTGTTATAATCTAAATATCATTTATGTATTATATAATGCAGGTTGTGGGGAACATTTGGCCCTCCAAATTATGCTGACCTATAACTTCCCTCACCCCTAGCCACTAGCCAGACCTGCTTGAGATAAAAGGAGTTGTAGTTTATCAGCATCTGGAGGGCTGCACCTTTCAATCACTTGGTGTCGCAATGCCCAGCAATGAGTCTATTTGAATGCACATTTCCACAGATGCATCCTCTTGGAGCAGATAGTGTCTTCCACTGCAGAACTGAGTCTTTGCATCCATCTTTCTAGCAGTTGCTGCTTCTTATGGCAAATGCACAATCAGGAACTCACTTTAAGCTCCGGATTGTTCCTCTGAAAACATTGGTACCTGTGATACACATACTGTCAACTGTATAGTCAGATGAGTGTGGATTGTCAGGAATGATCTGGCAATTGGAATCATTCCTAGATTAAATTTGGCCCACCAGTCAGAGGTCCCCTACGCTTGTGCTAGGTTGACATAACATTTAATCCACTTTAATTTCACAAATCCGAACTTTTTAGTACATGATGTACTGCTTCCACAAAAGAGTTAGAGACCAGAGGTACTTATAGAAACAACTTTACACTAAACTCCTTAATATGTAAGATCACAATAAAATAAAGAACTAAGATGCAATCTTTAGAAGAAATCTTTACATCTTTCTCCTTATTAGTTGCTCCCTGCTGTTCAGCTCAGGCTTCAGAACAATGATGTAGCATTTTGGGGCAAAGATGCAGCCCAGCAGTCCAGCACTGGAGGACAAGATGGAGAAGATCTCCACCAGCACCATGGATTTTCCTTTGGTGCTCAGATAGGTTGGAACAAAAGAAAGCCAAACACTGCAGAACAGCAACATGCTGAAGGTAATGAACTTGGCTTCATTAAAACTGTCAGGTAATTTGCGAGCTGCAAATGCCACAATGAAGCTGGCAATAGCCAGGAGGCCCATGTAGCCCAGGACACAGTAAAACATGGTCACTGAGCCTTCATTACATTGCACAATGGTTTCCTCTGTTACTGAGTTCATGTCTAGATCAGGGAATGGGGGGGAGGTCATCAACCACCCAGTACAAATACTCGCTTGAATGAGTGAGCCGGAAAGGACAACGCAGTTGCTCAGTCTTTTCCCCACCCACTTCCTCATCTTGGACCCAGGCTTGGTGGCCATGAAAGCTGCAACTACAGTGATGGTTTTGGCCAACACACAAGAAACAGCCATGGAGAAGATGATGCCAAAAGTGGGTTGTCGAAGAAGGCAGGTCATTTTGCCAGGGTGTCCAATGAATAGAAACGATGAGAGGAAGCAGAGCAGGAGGGCAATGAGAAGAGCATAGGTGAGATCCCTGTTGTTGGCTTTGACAATGGGAGTGTCTTTGTGTTTAATAAAAGTTCCCAGCACCAGAATTGTAATTAGGGCAAAAAGAACAGCAACTGATGTTAAGCCGATCCCTACAGGTTCCTTATAGGAAAGAAAGGTTATTAACTTGGGAATGCATCCATTTTTGTTCTTGTTTGCATACTGATCTTCTGGGCATCTGAAGCAGTCGTCCATATCTGAAAAAATAGCATAAAGCCAAACTCCAGTTGCAATTCATGAGTGTTCTTTGCCTCTTACATATAAGTTATCATTCCTCTTGTCAGACTCCGGGCAATTCTTTCCCTCCCCCGGTGACCACAAGGAGCATAGAAAAACAAGAAAGAGTTCTTACTAATGAGTTTGTTAAATCATCACAGCACGAGACAAAGGAATCAGTCTGCCTCCTGATTAATAATGTTGCTCCAAATGAGCTCCTCTTGCCTCCCCTCATAGCAAGAGCACTTCCCCTGATGGTGGCTGTCAGGAGCGAACTGTCTCTGAGTTCTTTGCTCTTGCACCCTCAATGAACTCTGAGTTCTTGCAGAAGAGAGTCAGAAATGCTCTCCAGTGATGACGCTGTCTCTCCCGTCTCTTCTCCCTACAGCTCCCAAGTCTTCTGTTCATCTGTCTCTGAGCTGTGGCTTTCCTAAACCAACAAGTGTTATTCAATACAGTGGTACCTCGGGTTAAGAACTTAATTCGTTCTGGAGGTCCATTCTTAACCTGAAACTGTTCTTAACTTTAGCTAATGGGGCTTGCTGCTGGTGGTGCATCACCACTGCATGATTTCTGTTCTCATCCTGAAGCAAAGTTCTTACCCAAGGTACTATTTCTGGGTTAGTGGAGTCTGTAACATGAAGCGCCTGTAACCTGAAGTGTCTGTAACCCGAGGTACTACTATACTGCCTTCTTCTCCTCTGGAAGCTTCAGGAGAAGGGAGGGCAACTTCCACCATTTTCCTCCTCCTCAATATCGTTCCCTTCAGTCCAGTCCCTGCACCTGTTTATCTCAATCATCCGAAATCAAGGTAATTGGTGGTCATGTAATATTATCTGAATTACCTTTTGAGCTGATATTATAGCCTTGTTTAAAACATTTTAATTAATATTCATTTTTGAAAGTTTTTATAAGAACTTACTGGAAGGCAGCAGAAAAAATCTTCCTGCCACTCTAAGAAGGATACTACACCCCAGGTAGTGTGGTTGCTGACCTTGATCCAGACATCCTGGAGAGTGAAGTCAAACGGGCCTTAGAAAGACCTGCTAATAACAAGGCCAGTGGAAGTGATGATATTCCAGCTGAACTATTTAAAATTTAAAAAGATGATACTGTTAAGGTGCTACACTCAAAATGCCAGCAAATGTGGAAAACTCAGCAGTGGCCAGAGGATTGGAGAAGATCAGTCTACATCCCAATCCCAAAGAAGGGCAGTGCCAAAGAATGCTTCAACTACTGCACAATTGCACTCATTTCACACGCTAGCAAGGTTATGCTTAAAATTCTACAAGGCAGACTTAAGCAGTATGTGGACCGAGAACTCCCAGAAGTGCAAGCTGGATTTTGAAGAGGCAGAGGAACCAGAGACCAAATTGCAAACATGCACTGGATTATGGATAAAGCTAGAGAGTTCCAGAAAGATATCTACTTCTGCTTCATTGACTATGCAAAAGCCTTTGACTTTGTCGACCACAGCAAACTATGGCAACTTCTTAAAGAAATGGGAGTGTCTGATCACCTCATCTGTCTCCTGAGAAATCTCTCTGTGGGACAAGAAGCTACAGTTAGAACTGGATGTGGAACAACTGATTGGTTCAAATTTGGGAAAAGAGTACATCAAGGCTGTATATTGTCTCCCTGCTTATTTAACTTATATGCAGAATTCATCATGTGAAAGGCTGGGCTGGATGAATCCCAAGCCGGAATTAAGAACTCAACCAAACCACAAGAAATATCAACAACCTCAGATATGCAGATGACACAACCTTGATGGCAGAAAGGGAGGGGGAATTAAAGAACCTTTTAATGAGGAGGAAAGAGGAGAGTGTAAAATATGGTCTGAAGCTCAACATCAAAAAAATGAAGATCAGGGCCACTGGGCCCATCATCTCCTGGCAAATAGAAGGGGAATAAATGGAGGCTGTAAAAGATTTTACTTTCTTGGGTGCCATGATCACTGCAGATGCTGACAGCAGTCACGAAATTAAAAGACACCAGCTTCTTGGGAGAAAAGCAATGACAAACCTAGACAGTTACAGATAGGTAGCCGTGTTGGTCTGCCATAGTCAAAACAAATCAAATTCCTTCCAGTAGCACCTTAAAGACCAACTAAGTCAGTTCTTGGTATGAGCTTTCGTGTGCATGCACACTTCTTCAGATACTTCTTCGTATCTGAAGAAGTGTGCATGCACACGAAAGCTCATACCAAGAACAAACCTAGACAGCATCTTAAAAAGCAGAGACATCACCTTGCCAACAAAGGTCCATATAGTTAAAGCTATGGTTTTCCCAGTAGTGATGTATGGAAGTGAGAGCTGGACCATAAAGAAGGCTAATCGCCGAAGAATTGATGCTTTTGAATTATGGAGCTGGAGGAGACTCTTTAGAGTCCCAGGGACTGCAAGAAGAACAAACCTATCCATTCTTAAGGAAATCAGCCCTGAGTGGTCACTGGAAGGACAGATCGTGAAGCTGAGGCTCCAATACTTTGGCCACCTCATGAGAAGAGAAGACTCCCTGAAAAAGACCCTGATGTTGGGAAAGATGGCGGGCACAAGGAAAAGGGAACAGAAGACGAGATGGCTGGACAGTATTCTCGAAGCTACTAATATGCGTTTGACCAAACTGTGGGATCCAGTGGAAGACAGCAGTGCCTGGCGTGCTCTGGTCCATGGGGTCACGAAGAGTCGGACACAACGAAATGACTAAACAACAACAACAAGGAGGATAGTGTGGCCACATGCACAACATAGTATTTAAGTTCTTTTAAATCAATAGGACTCATTAATCATTACTAGTCTTGTACGATGAAAAACGTCATTTACCATTCTGATTTGAAATCTTCCCTTCTGGACATGGAACACAATCGTAGCAGCAAAATTTCTGCCCTTCCTTCCTTTTCTTCCGATTACCGGGGTGGCAGTAGTTATTGCACACAGAAATAGGCAGCACCTGTCAACAGGAAATTATCTTATTTTTTGGGAGAGGGGTTTTTGAATACACTTTATGAGGGTTTATAGATAAAAATACAAAACTTAATATCAAATATTTTCCCTCTTTGTTTTGTCCAAACTAAGACTTTGATCTGAATACAATAAAAACATAAAGAGATATGGGAGGAAAAAAGGGATAAAGAAAGAAACAAAGAAAAAGAAATAGAAAAGAGGTTAAACGAAAGAGAGAAATAAAATTCAGAATGTAACTGACTTCTGGTTCTTCCTCTGTCTGCTATAAATAAACAATATTCACTTTATCCACTCCAATATAACACCCAGAAAGCCACGTTCTATACAAAAACATTATCTTCAGTCCTCAAATCAAAGTGTAATTATTTCTTTTTCTTTTTCACGCAAAGTTTCTATGAGAGGGTTCCAGTCTTCAACAAATTTTAAGAATGACTTTTCTCTGAACAAACATGTCAATTTTGCCATCTCAGCTAGGTCCATAAGTTTTAACACCTATTCCATTGTTAGAATAAAGGATCTTCCATCTTTGTCCAAATAAAAGTCTTGCAGCCATAATCCTATATTGTAGCAAAGTTCCATAGTCATTTTCTAATTGTATGTCCAAAGACCCAGGAAGAGTTCTGGCACAGAGAAAATTGCATAGAGAAAAGACCATGTGTAGGAAATATTTAAAAAATTCATAAGCTCCTAAGCCTGTCATGATAGGGTGAGGTATTCATGATTCATGAAATTAAAAGACGTCTGCTTCTTGGGAGAAAAGCAATGACAAACCTAGGCAGCATCTTAAAAAGCAGAGACATCACCTTGCTGACAAAGGTCTGTATAGTTAAAGCTATGGTTTTCCCAGTAGTGATGTATGGAAGTGAGAGCAGGACCATAAAGAAGGCTGATCGGCGAAGAACTGATGCTTTTGAATTATGGTGCTGGAGGAGACTCTTGAGAGTCCCATGGACTGCAAGAAGAACAAACCTATCCATTCTTAAGGAAATCAGCCCTGAGTGGTCACTGGAAGGAGAGATCCTGAGGCTGAGGCTCCAATACTTTGGCCACCTCATGAGAAGAGAAAACTCCCTGGAAAAGACCCTGATGTTGGGAAAGATGAAGGGCACAAGGAAAAGGGGACAGAGGACAAGATGGTTGGACAGTGTTTTCGAAGCTACCAACATAACCAAACCGTGGGAGGCAAGGGAAAACCGGAGTGCCTGGCGTTCTCTGGTCCATGGGGGTCACGAATAGTCGGAAAAGACTAAACGACTAAACGACTAAACAACCACAATTAATGATTCACACACCCTTTGAGGCCAACACCAGCAAGCTAATGGCACGAGTTAATGTAAAAGTCATCCTCACAGGTCACAGAGCCTTTGGAAAATTCTCTGGAACCAGAATTCATCTGAGAAGCACTTACCAGACTGCCTCCACTAACTGCAGCTTTTCAGTTCTGCTTGTAAGGTTTCCAATGAAGTTGGAAAATCCCTCCCCCACCCAAACCATCGAGACAATCATAGGAGAGAGAAAACCTACTTGGCCTAAACTTTACCTCAAATTGCATATGGTGAAGAAGAAGGATGGGGGGGGGGAGGCAAATGATAGACAATCTACATTATATGGCAGTGCATCTCTAATGCTGGTAAACATCAAAAACATAGCCCAAGTGACTTTTCTAAGCAAGTCTGGGGGATCGGTAATAACACTTTAGGAATACAGGAATGGTTAGGGTTTTGTCAGCACAGATCTGTCTCAGGAGACATTGGAAGAGTGGACCTTCGGGATGAAGTCAAACTAATGGAAAGTTACAGCACTACCTAGATATTAAAACGTGCCCTTCCAAAGTGCTATGCCCACTTACCATTTAAAAGGGATATCACCTATTTTTGCCTCTCTTTTTTTATCTATCTAATGTAAGCACTGCCATGTATAAATGAGGCATAGTAAACATTATTAAAACAAAATATTAGTTTTGTTTGGGAAGTTCATAATTGCATCCAGCTGGTACCAAAATTACTTTCATGTGTTTATGAAAGAAATCAGTAATGGTTATGTTGAGACACCTGAATAACCCATCTGACGACATCTGAATGACCCCAGATGCCAGACCTGTTTAAAACCTTTGGGCCACATAATCATGTCCTCATGAATGATGAATTCCTTTCCATCAAGAGCATAGGGATTCACCGATCCTATTTTTAATTGAATGAAGGACTTATTTGGAAATGTGACCATGTTCATTATGTCAAATCCACCTCGCATTTCTCTCTTATCAGTAAATGTTACTGTTTCTCCAGCTGAGTTGTTAAATGAAATGTCATGGAAAAAATGGTGCAGCTACGGAAAGAGACAAAACACATGAATGGAAAATAACACAACAGAGTTTTTGATAAAATGCAATGATTTTCTGCCACCATTCTTTAGGGATATTATTTACCTATACTTATGTAGCATCTTCTAACAAAGACCAAGCATGAATCAGTTGTTTGATATTAAATATTTTTCAGTGAATGATACATTCAATAACATTTCGGCATCTACTTGTTTCTGGCAATTGTGATCAACCTTTTACTTTTTACTAATCTGTTCATTGAAATTGTACAATATTTTGATACTCTTCAATTGCAACACATTACCTTCCAAGGCTTCAGATCTTGAAAATTTAATATTCCACTGTTTCCTGTTGCTCTTTTCTTTAAGCTAGTCAAGTATATGTGTTGCAAAACATGAGCCACAATGTAAACAGCCTGGTAGATACTGTAGCTGTGGCCGGTCATGCTCATTTCAAATACAGACCCTGGAAGACCCTGCAACCTTTCCTCCCCAGTACACATGTCATTGACCTCTATTGGCACACCGGGATTTGGAAATGTACAATCAAATGCTTGCTCCCAGAAGTCCTTGAAAAACCCATCTCCCTGTGTCCAGAAAATTTTTATTCCCTGAAGAAATTCTTGGAACTGTGGGAGATTTTGTGAATGAATTGTGAAGGAAATAGCACCTTGAAAGATCTGAAGGCCCCAACTCCTTTGAAATCCTGTTGATATGAAATCAATCTGAGTTGTTATAATCCACACCTTTTTAAATGATGATATTTCCCTATTTTCAGGATCGCTTAGAAATAGAATACTTCTGAGCCATATAATTGTCATAGATTCTCCATACATCATAAATGCATTGGCTTTGTCATCTGTTAAATGAACATAAATATTTAAGACTATATCACGAACTTCCTCCAAGTCATCAAAACGGGGTATTTGTGGGATTCTTTGTGTGAAGGCTAAACAGATTCCATTATGGGAAAGTAATGGCTCCAGGGTCTGCAAGAAATGTTCTCCACTAAGCAAACTGATAATCCCCATATGCTGATGGGCTTCATTGGGCACCATGCGGTAAAATGGTACTTGGCTTCCATATTTTTTGTCTGTGGGAAATGATCCATATGTGAGCTAAAAGAAAATGTAAGTACATTATAGATATTGGTTAGCAGCAGATGCCTGTTTATTAAAAAAAATACATTTTAAGGAATTTATGGGTTAAATCCAATAAGTTAGTAAGTTAGGTAGTTAGGTAGTTAGGTAGTTAGGTAGTTAGTTAGCGTATTGTCCTTCATCTGAGGATCTTGGGGTGTTTTCAGCATAGAAATGTGGGGGGGGGGGACACAAAATAGCAAATATAAACAAGAACAAGAACAAGAACAAGAACAAAACAATGGCCCCTACTCACTCCCAAAAGGTTTTATAAGTGAAAGGAAAGGGAAATTGAAAAATAAATGAATGGAGGCAGACAGATAACAGGAGTTGACAAGGAAGGGCCAAAGGCCAGGAAGGAAAAAAGGGCCAGGATGCTTGGGATGAAGTTGAAGGAGCAACAACTTTGAAAGAATTGAGGTAGTAAGTGCATGTGACAGAAGGATGTTAGAAGGCAGTGATTTCCCTTTTGTTTCAGTGAGTTTGGCAGGGAGTGAGGTTGGGAGCTGTAATTTCCAGGCCCAGGTTTGTTCATGGAGCAGGCAAGTGTCCTCCTTATGGCTGAAATGGAGATGGGAAATGCATTGGCTAGAAAGGAAATGCTAGGGAAATGGCGCTTGAAGGGGAATGCACAGAGATGTACTTGACCCACTTTAAACCAGATGGGGTGAAGTTGCAGAAAGCTCAGGTCAACTTAAAGCACTGCAATCTGTTATAACAACAACAACAACAACAACAACAACCACCATAATGTCAGTTAAAAAAAATCAGATTTAAATGTCAGTCAAAAATACTTCCTTTTTCTAAAGTTCAAAATGACTCCCAAAATGGTAAGGCAAGAGTATATTTTGTGATAATTTTTCAGAGATCCTACCTGTGGAATCTTGTAGAGGCTTATTGTGTCTGCCATATGGAAGGAGGTGTCAGCGCTAAGTCCCCCAATGATGGCTATGAGATTTTTCTGGGTGTCACATTTGTAGTTGGGAACAAATCGATGTGATTTGAAGAGCAGGTCAAGAGTGGTACGATAGGTCATTCTGGCATCATAGTAGCTGTCATAGATGTGGAAGCCGAGAGTGATATTAGGACAAAACTTGGAGTTCTCGTTTATCTCTTTCACGGCAAATGCCAAGGCAAGAATGTGCTGGTAGAATTTTGTTACTACACTGTAAGCAAAGATAATTCATGTACAACTTTGGAATGTGAAAATAAACATGCAACAATGTCATTTTTAGCTCAAATTGATTTAGATTGACGTGAAATTATTTTAAATGTCATTGATGTTTCTAAGCGATTAAGCTCAGTGCAGTTCATATAAAGATTATCCTCTCTCATGGCATGCCTAACACTTTGAAACACATGCTATCAATTTCTTTCTTGACCTCAGTTCTCTTGGTTCATCAGAGGGAATCTTGGGATACAGTCTACTATACTCCTGAAAGCTGTCGACTGTTACATATTTAAAAGTCTTTTTCTTTATTTCTCTAAAGGGGGGAAATTGTTTATTTAGGCAAAATGAAGGACCTTCCTTTATAAAGTAAATCAGGAAGACCAGCAATCACAGGGCTTGTCCAAGAGATTTTCTCTCAATTTTTATTTAGGCAAAATGAAGGACATTCCTTTATAAAGAAATCAGGATCACCAATCCCAGGGGCTTGTTCAAAAGATTTTCTATCAATAATTATAAATGACTCCTTGAGGAATGGTAGATGTATTGATTCAAGCATTTTTAGTGGCTCTCATCAGCTCTCTCCCACAGCACCTGAAAAAATAACTAAGACATTCTCTATCTTCAGATTTGCAATCTAAAACACATGACACAAAAGCAAATGAGATTTGGAATGAAGCAAAGAGGTGGAAGGCTCTTACTATGGAACATCAAACATATTCTGTGAAGGGTGCTCCCTGAAGGAAACTTCAAAGAAGACATAATAGACCTGAGAAGCAATCCCACCAATGATGAGGTCACCCGATTGGTACCACTGATGTGGAGGAGGGAATGGATAATTCATGGGACACCTAAGAGTATCTACTTTGCTCACAGCAGGAAGGAGAAGAGATAACATCAATAGCCACAGCATCCTAGTGGTCAGACTCTTCTCTAAACACACACCTCCTGTTTCCATTCAGAGCAGCTGCATGACTTGATCAGGCTACATTGGGTAATTCCTAACTCTGTCATTACAGCTTTAGAAGAATGGTTCACAACCAGCATTTGAGAATCAAAGGGTTACAACTATATACCCTATTAGCCAAGATTGCCAGCACTTTGATGCTAAATCTGATCAATATTATATGTGTGTGTGTGTGTGTGTGTGTGTGTGTGTGTGTGAGACACATGAGCATTATCCCTATTTCCTGCTTTCAATAGCATGTGGTTTCTTTATAACCACTTTGAGATTTGCTTATTGACTGATTTCTTGCGTCCTAGAAAGCCTGGGAAGGTTCAGAGAAGTGAGCAAATTATAGTGATTTGGATAATTGCTGGGTGAGATAATAACATTTACATTGCTTTGGCTGTAAGTATCAGTTATGCTAACAAACATGCCGAACTGCCCCCCCCCCTTCTATCATCTGCTCCTTAGGGGCAGAAAAAGTGACAAATACAATTTTCCATGGTGAGCAAACACCAAAAGAAAAGTAAGACTGAAACTTTCGACTTTGATGACTCAGAGAAGTACTGTAGTAGATGATCCTGAAATGAAAGGAGGCTGGACAACTGCAGTTTTTTCAAAGAAATGTGAAGCTACAATTTCTTTTTGCCAAGAATGGAGAGCCCGTGGGGTTCCAGGTCCTGCTGGAATACAGCTTCCATCATTTCCGACCACAGACCATGTAGGCAGGGGCTGATTCCTAAAGTGTTATTACTCAGACCAGATGGGTGGGAGATTCCCTGCTCTTGATGAGGATGCACTTCTTCTGAAGGAGCAAGTTCGTAGCTTGTGGGTATTCCTGGATCCCTTGCTGTCACTTGAGGCCCAGGTGGCCCCAATGGCCCAGAGTGCCTTCCATCAGCTTTGGCTGGTAGCCCAACTACACCCCTTTCTGGACAGGGATCACCTAACTACTGTTGTCTATGCCCTGGTAATCCCAACGTTAGATTACTGCAATACGTAGGGTTGCCTCTGAAGATGGTTCGGAAACTCCAACTGGTGCAGAACTCAGCAGCCAGGTTGATCACCAGAACTAGACGGTTTGACCATATTACACTGATCCTGCTCCAACTGCACTGGCTACCGATTAGTTTCTGGGCCCCATTCAAAGTGACCTATAAAGCCTTAAATGGCACAGGACCAAAATACCTTAAGGAACGCCTCTTCCCATATGAACCTACCCGGACCCTGAGATAATCCTCTGAGGCCTTTCTTCATGTGCGTCCTCCTCAATAGGTCAGGAGTGTGGCAAAACAAGAAGGGGCCTTTTCCTCTTCAACCAGGCTTTTGCCTGACCTATACCCTTTTTAAAATGCTGACTTTTTCATGGGTGGTGATGGAGTAAATCTGCTTTCTATTTTGATTTTATGTAAGTGACTTAATGTGAACCACCCTAGGACCTTCGGGTATAGGGCGGTATAAAAATAAAATACATAATAATAATAATAATAATATATCTGAATGGGAAATTGCCCCAATATACTGGCATCATCATCATGGGTTGACAAAAGAGTTTACTCCCTTTCTGTGAAGCGTGTTCCCAATCCAAATGTCCACCCATCTCTCACAGAGCTATTTATAACAATAAAAATGGTTTCAAGGATTCTGAATTGATGTGTAACGTGCACTTTGATCCTCTGCTGAAACCCTCAAGATGCCACAAAGCGGTTTCTCTAGTGCGGCATTTCTAAATTAATGGAATCAGTTTACGATTTCCCAGAAGTGTTTTCAATATGTTTTCTTGCTTAAATGTGTTTGGCAGTTCAGCTGTGGGAAGGTGGCTGGAGGTGACTCAGTGTGGAAGAAAACCTATAGAGGAAACCACAAGTTTGACAACTTTGCCTTTCAACCGACAAACCAATATGACTTGCTATGGATAATACGTTTTGAGGAGGAAACACCCGGTCTCCATTTGTTTGATTTGGACCCCGTTAAAAGCAGGAAATGGAGAAGCTGCCTTCCATTCTTGGGCATCATAGAATTCTAGAGTTGGGACAGACCTCAAGTGTCATCTAGTACAAGCTTCTTTAATGCAAACTGAGATTGTGGCTGACAGGAAAATAGGATAACCTTTATCAATGTTATCAATAACATTTTTTTTTTAAAAAAAAAGTTACGCATATTGCCAGCACACCTGGAAATGAATCTCATGAGACATAACCTGCCACTTTATTAGCAATAAACTGGAGGTTGTGACATAGAACACTGAACAATAAATTAAACAATAATGTTAAAATAAATGCAAGTGTTTTCAACTAAATATCATTTATTTGTTATATAAAGCAGGTGGTGGGGAACATTTGGCCTTCCAGAAGGGAAGATTTCAAACCAGAAGGGTAAATGACATTTTTCATCGTACAAGACTAGTAATGATTAATGAGTCATATTGACTTAAAAGAACTTACATACTATGTTGTGCATGTAGCCACTATCCTCCTTAGAGTGGCATGAACATTTTTTCTGATGCCTTCCAGAAAGTTTATAAAAACTTTCAAAAATGAATATTAATTAAAATGTTTTACAAAATGCTACAATATGTTCAGCTCAAAAGGTAATTCAGATAATATTACATGACCACCAATTTCCTTAATTTCAGAAGATTGAGATAAACAGGTGCAGGGGCTGTTTGAGGGAACAAGATTGAGGGAAATAGTGGAGGTTGCCCTCCCTTCTCCTGAAGCTTCCAGTGGAGAGGAAGGCAGTACAGTGGTACCTCAGGTTACAGACACTTCAGGTTACAGACTCCATTAACCCAGGAATAGTACCTCGAGTTAAGAACTTTGCCTCAGGATGAGAACAGAAATCATGCAGTGGTGGTGCACCACCACCAGCAAGCCCCATTAGCTAAAGTTAAGAACAGTTTCAGGTTAAGAATGGACCTCCAGAATGAATTAAGTTCTTAACCCGAGGTACCACTGTATTGAATAACAATTGTTAGTTTTGGAAAGTAACAGCTCAGAGACAGATGAACAGAAGACTTGGGAGCTGTTGGGGGAAGAGCCAGGTGAGACAGAGCAGCCAACTGACATGTCATCACTGGAGAGCATTTCTGCCCCTCTTCTCCAAGAGCTCAGCGTTCATTGAGTGTGCAAGAGCAAAGGACTCAGGGACAGCTCCTGGCAGGGGAAGTGCTGTTGCTAGGAAGGGAGGCAGGAGGAGCTCATTTGGAGAAAAACCATTAATCGGGAGCCAGACTGATTCCTTTGTCTCATGCTGTGATGATTTAACAAACTCATTAGTAAGAACTCTATCTTGTTTTTCTCTGCTCCTTGCATCCACCAGAGGAGGGAGAGAATTACCTGGATTCTGACAAGAGGAATGATAACTTAGATGTAAGAGGCAAAGAACACACATGAATTTCAACTGGAGTTTGGCCTTATGCTATTTTTTCAGAGCCTCAGTGCTACCTCGGGTTACAGATGCTTCAGGTTACATACGCTTCAGGTTACAGACTCTGCTAACCCAGAAATAGTGCTTCAGGTTAAGAACTTTGCTTTAGGAAG
Organism: Podarcis erhardii; assembly: GCF_964252035.2. Lineage (NCBI taxonomy): Eukaryota > Metazoa > Chordata > Lepidosauria > Squamata > Lacertidae > Podarcis > Podarcis erhardii. The sequence goes on along the minus strand of NC_138502.1, from coordinate 6,436,034 downwards.
AGAACAGAAATCGTGCTCCTGCGGCACGGCGGCAACAGGAGGCCCCATTTGCTAAAGTGGTGCTTCAGGTTAAGAACAGTTTCAGGTGAAGTACGGACATCCGGAACAAATGAAGTACGTAACCAGAGGTACCACTGTTTTTATAACAATAAGAAAAAGTTTCAGGGATTTTGTATTCATGTGTAATGGGCAGTTTGTTCCTCACTTGATGCCACAAAGCGGTTTCTCTATGTACGACATCTATAAATTAATAGAATCAGTTTACAATTGCCCAGAAATGTTTTCAAGATGTTGTTCTTGCTTATTTGCTGCTCTGGGAGGGAGAGTGGGGTATAAATATATATGAATGAATAGTAAATCTCTTTAATCTGTAAACTAAAGCTGCAACCATCATTTAAAATGTATATCCTACCTAATTCCCCACAGTGGTAATTAAAATGTGTTTGGTAGTTCAGCTGTGGGAAGGTGGCTAGAGGAGAACTATAGAGGAAACCACAAGTTTGACCACTTTGCTGGTCAACCAACAAACCAAAATGTCTTGCTATGGACAATATGTTTTGAGGCGGAAACAACTGGTCTCCATTGGTTTGATTTGGACCCATTTAAAAGCAGGAAATGGAGAAGCTGCCTTCCATTCTTGGGCATCACAGAATTCTAGAGTTGGGAGAGACCTCAAGAGTCATTTAGTACAACCTCCTTTAATGCAAACTGAGATTGTGGCTAACAGGAATATAGCATAACCTTTGTCAATGTTATCAATAACATATTTATTTTTTTAAAAAAAGTTACGCATATTGCCAGCACACCTGGAAATGAATTTCATGAGACATAAACTGTCTGAACTTTATTAACAATAAACTTGAGGGTGTGACATAGAACACTGAACAATAAATTAAACAACAATGCTAAAATAAATATTCTAAATGCAGGTGTTTTAATCTAAATATCATTTATGTGTTATATAATGCAGGTGGAGGGGAACATTTGACCCTCCAAATTTTGCTGACCTATAACTCCCATGGTCCCTAGCCACTAGCCAGACCTGCTGGAGATAAAAGGAGTTGTAGTTTATCAGCATCTGGAGGGCTCCACCTTTCAATCACTTGGTGTCGCAATGCCAGGCGATGAGTCTTTTTGAAGGCACATTTCCACAGATGCATTCTCTTGGAGCAGATAGTGTCTTCCACAGCAAAATTGTGCCTTTGCATCCATCTCTCTAGCAGTTGCTGCTACTTACGGCAAATGCACAATCAGGAACTCATTTAAGCTCCTGGATATTCCCCTGAAATAACTGGTACCTTTGCCACACTTACTGTCAATGATATAGTCAGATGAGGGGTAAATGGTTGTTGATGGTCAGGAATGGTCCAGCAATGAGAATCATTCCTAGAAGAAATTTGGCCCACCAGCCAGAGGTTCCCTTCCCCTGTGCTAGGTTGTTGTAACATTTAATTTCACAAATCTGAACTTTTTAGTACATGCTTGTACTTCTCCCACAAAAGAGTTAGAGACCAGAGGTACCTATAGTAACAACTTTATACTAAACTCCTTAATATATAAGAGTACAATAGAATGAAGAACTAAGATGCAATCTTGAGGAGAAATCTTTACATCTTTCTCCTTATTAGTTGCTCCCTGCTGTTCAGCTCAGGCTTCAGAACAATGATGTACCATTTGGGGACAAAGATGCATCCCAGCAGTCCAGCACTGGAGGACAAGATAGAGAAGATCTCCACCACCACCATGGATTTTCCTTTGGTGCTCAGATAGGTTGGAACAAAAGAAAGCCAAACACTGCAGAACAGCAACATGCTGAAGGTAATAAACTTGGCTTCATTAAAACTGTCAGGTAATTTGCGAGCTGCAAATGCCACAATGAAGCTGGCAATGGCCAGGAGGCCCATGTAACCCAGGACACAGTAAAACATGGTCACTGAGCCTTCATTACATTGCACAATGGTTTCTTCTGTTAGTGAGTGCATGTCTAGAGCAGGGAATGGGGGAGAGGTCATCAACCACCCAGTACAAATACTCACTTGAATGAGTGAGCCGGAAAGGACAACGCAGTTGCTCAGTCTTTTTCCCACCCACTTCCTCATCTTGGTCCCAGGCTTGGTGGCCATGAAAGCTGCAACTACAGTGATGGTTTTGGCCAACACACAAGAAACAGCCACAGAGAAAATGATGCCAAAAGTGGGTTGTCGAAGAAGGCAGGTCATTTTGCCCGGATGTCCAATGAATAGAAAGGATGAGAGGAAGCAGAGTAGGAGGGCAATGAGAAGAGCATAGGTGAGATCCCTGTTGTTGGCTTTGACAATGGGAGTGTCTTTGTGTTTAATAAAAGTTCCCAGCACCAAAACTGTAATTAGGGCAAAAAGAACAGCAACTGATGTTAAGCCAATCCCTAAAGGTTCCTTATAAGAAAGAAAGGTTATTAACTTGGGAATGCATCCATTTTTGTTCTTGTTTGCATACTGGTCTTCTGGGCATCTGAAGCAGTCATCCATATCTGAAAAATAGCATAAGGCCAAACTCCTATTGTTTTCATGAGTGTCCTTTGCCTCCTACATCTAAGTAATCATCCTTTTCTCAGAATCCAGGTAATTCTCTCCCTCCTCCAGTGGATGCAAGGATCAGAGAAAGGCAAGAAAGAGTTCTTACTAATGAGTTTGTTAAATCATCACAGCGCGAGACAAAGGAATCAGTCTGCCTCCCCATTAATGGTGTTGCTCCGAATGAGCTCTTCCTGCCTCCCTTCCTAGCAACAGCACGTCCCCTCATGGTAGCTGCCAGGAGCTAGCTGTCTCTGAGTCCTTTGCTCTTGCACCCCCAGTGAACACTGAGTTCTTGGATAAGAGGGTCAGAAATGCTCTCCAGTGATGACGTGTCAGCTGGCTGCTCTGTCTCGCCTGGCTCTTCTCCCAACAGCTCCCAAGTCTTCTGTTCATCTGTCTCTGAGGTGTGACTTCCCTAAACCAACCAGTGTTATTCAATACAGTGGGACCTCTAGTTAAGAACTTAATTCATTCTGGAGGTCCATTCTTAACCTGAAACTGTTTTTAACCTGAGGTACCACTTTAGCTAATGGGGCCTCCTGCTGCTGCCTTGTGGCTGCTGTGCAATTTCTGTTCTCATCCTGAAGCAAAGTTCTTAACCCGAGGTACTATTTCTGGGTTAGTGGAGTCTGTAACCTGAAGTGTCTGTAACTTGAGGTACCACTGTACTGCCTTCCTCTCCTCTGGAAGTTTCAGGAGAAGGGAGGGCAACTTCCACCATTTTCCTCCTCCTCAATATCGTTCCCTTCAGTCCAGTCCCTGCACCTGTTTATCTCAATCATCCGAAATCAAGGTAATTGGTGGTCATGTAATATTATCTGAATTACCTTTTGAGCTGAACATATTGTAGCCTTGCTTAAAACATTTTGATTAATATTCATTTTTGAAAGGTTTTATAAACTTTCTGGAAGGCAGCAGAAAAAATGTTCATGCCACTCTAAGGATAGCGTGGCTACATGCATAAATAAAATAGTATGTAAGTTCTTTTAAATCAATATGACTCTTTAATCATTACTAGTCTTATACGATGAAAAATGTCATTTACCCTTCTGATTTGAAATCTTCCCTTCTGGACATGGAACACAATCGTAGCAGCAAAATTTCTGCCCTTCCTTCCTTTTCTTCTGATTACCAGGGTGGCAGTAGTCATTGCACGCAGAAACAGGCACTACCTGTCAACAGGAAATTATCTTATTTTTTTGGAGAGGGGTTTTTAAATGAACTTTATGAGGGTTTATAGATAAAAATACAAAACTTAATATCAAATATTTTCCTCTCTTTTTTTGTCCAAACTAAGACTTTGATCTGAATACAGTAAAAACATAAAGAGGTGTGGGAGGAAGAAAGGGATAAAGAAAGAGAAAGAGAGAAACAAAGAAAAAGAAATTAAAAAGAGGTTAAACGAGAGAGAGAAATAAAATTCAGTATGTAAGTGACTTCTGGTTCCTCCTCTGTCTGCTATAAATAAACAATATTCACTTTATCCACTCCAATAAAACACCTAGAAAGCCACTTTCTGTACACAAACATTAACTTCTATCCTCAAATCAAAATGTTATAATTAGTTTTAACAGCTATTTCATTGTTAGAATAATGGATCATACCGTCTTTGTCCATATAAAAGTCTTGCAGCCATAATCCCATATTGTAGCAAAGTTCCATGGTCATTTTCTAACTGTATATCTATAAGACCCAGGAAGAGTTTTGGCACAGAGAAAATTGCATAGAGAAAAGACCATGTGTGGGAAATATTTAAAATTTTCATCAAGCTCCTAAGCCTGTCATGATAGAGTGAGGAATTCATGTTTCACAGACCCTTTGAGGCTAACACCAACAAGCTAATGATACGAGTTAATGTAAAAGTCATCCACACAGGTCACAGAGCCTTTGGAAAAGTCTCTGGAACCAGAATTCATCTGAGAAGCACTTACCAGACTGCCTCAACTAACTGCAGCTTTTCAGTTCTGCTTGTAAGGTTTCCAATGAAGTTGGAAAATCCCTCCCCCACCCAAACCATGAAGACAATCATAGGAGAGAAAAAACCTACTTGGCCTAAACAATGGTGATCACTTTACCTAAAAATGCATATGGTGAAGAAGAAGGATGGGGGCAAATGATAGACAATCTACATTATATGGCAGTGCATCTCTAATGCTGATACACATCGAAAACATAGCCCAAGTCACTTTTCTAAGCCAGACTAGGTGAGCGGTAATAACACTTTAGCAATACAGAAATGGTTAGGGTTTTTTCAGCACTGATCTGTGTCAGGAGACAATGGAAGAGTGGACCTTCGGGGTGAAGTCAAACCAATGGAAAGTTACAGCACTACCTAGATATTAAAACGTGCCCTTCCAAAGTGCTATGCCCACTTACCATTTAAAAGGGATATCAACTATTTTCGCCTCTTTTTTTTTTTTTTTTGTCTATCTAATGTAAGCACTGCCATGTATAAATGTGGCATAGTAAACACTATTAAAACAAAAGATTAGTTTTGTTTTGGAAGCTCATAATTGCATCCAGCTAGTACCAAAATTATTTTCATGCGTTTATGAAAGAAATCAGTGATGCTTATGTTGAGACACCTGAATGACCCATCTGAAGACACCTGAATGACCCCAGATACCAGACCTGTTTAAAACCTTTGTGCCACATAATCTTGTCCTCAAGAATAATGAATTCTTTTCCATCAAGAGCATAGGGATTCACCGATCCTATTTTCAATTGAATGAAAGACTTATTTGGGAATGTGACCATGTTCATAATGTCAAATCCACCTCGCATTTCTCTCTTATCAGTAAATGATACTGTTTCTCCAGCTGAGTTGTTAAATGAAATGTCATGCAAAAAATGGTGCAGCTAAGGAAAGAGACGAAATACATGAATGGAAAATAACACAACAGAGTTTTTGATAAAATGCCATGATTTTCTGCCACCATTCTTTAGGTGTATTATTTACCTATACTTATGTAGCATCATCTAACAAAGACCAAGCATGAATCAGTTGTTTGATATTAAATATTTTTCAGTGAATTAGAGATGCAATAGCATTTCAGCGGCTACTTGTTTCTGGCAATTGTGATCAACCATTTACTTTTTACTAATCTGTTCATTGAAATTGTCCTATATTTTGCTACTCTTCAATTGCAATGCATTACCTGCCAAGGCTGCAGATCCTGAAATTTTAATATTCCACTGTTTCCTGTAGCTCTTTTCTTGAAACTAGTCAAGTATATGTGTTGCAAAACACGAGCCACAACATAAACAGCCTTGTAGATGCTGTAGCTGTGGCCAGTCATGCTCAGTTCAAATAGAGACCCTGGAAGACTCTGCAAGCTCTCTTCCCCAGTACACATGTCATTGACCTCCGTTGTCACACTGGGATTTGGAAATGTACAATCAAATGCTTGCTCCCAAAAGTCCTTGAAAAACCCATCTCCCTGCGTCCAGTAAAGTTTTATTCCCTGAAGAAATTCTTGGAACTGTGGGAGATTTTGTGAATGAATTGTGAAGGAAATAGCACCTTGGAAGATCTGAAGGCCCCAACTCCTTTGAAATCCTGTTAATATGAAATCAATCTGAGTTGTTACAATCCACACCTTTTTAAATGATGATATTTCCCTATTTTCAGGATCTCTTAGAAATATAATACTTCTGAGCCATATAATTAGCATAGATTCTCCATACATCATAAAAGCATTGGCTTTGTCATCTGTTAAATGAACATAAATATTTAAGACTATATCATGAAATCCATCCAAGTTATCAAAACGGGCTGTTTGTTTGATTCTTTGTGTGAAGGCTAAACAGATTCCATTATGGGAAAGTAATGGCTCCAGGGTCTGCAAGAAATGTTCTCCACTATTATCATCGACAGTGAAGAGCCCAACCCAAGTCCATCCAAAATGCTTAATCAAACTGATAATCCCCATATGCTGATGGGCTTCATTGGGCACCATGCGGTAAAATGAAGGTACTTGGCTTCCATAATTTTTATCTGGGGGAAATGATCCATATGTGAGCTAAAAGAAAATGTACATACATTAAAGAGATTGGTTAGCAGCAGATGCCTGTTTATTCAAGAAACACTTGTTTAAGCAACTTATGAATTAAATCCAAGTATGTATGTATCTATTTGTTTAATTTGTATGTTGCCCTTCATCTAAATATTTTGGGGTGTTCTCAGCATAAAAATGTCAAATAAAAACACATTATATAAACAATAACAATAACAAAACAAAACAAAACAAAACAAAACAATGACCTCCCTACCACAAGGTTTTTGTAACTGAAAGGAAAAGGTGGAATTGAAAATACAAATGAATGAAGAAAGACAGACAACTAAAGTAGACGAGGAAGGGATATTAGCAGAGAAGGAAGGGGGAAAGTGCCAGGGATGATATTGAAGAAGCAGCAAGGACTTTGAAATAATTGAGATAGGAAGTGCATGTGACAGAAGGATGTTAGAAGGCTGTGAGAAGGTTTGTTCAAGGAGCAAGCATGTTGGGGGTGGCTTGACTGTGTCCTCCTTATGACCAACATGAAGATGAGAATGGATTTGTTAGAAATGGAATGCCAGGGAAATGGCTCTTGTAGGAGGATGTACAGAGATGTACTAGGCCAGCTTTAAACCAGATGGGGAAGAGTTGCAGAGAGCTCAGCTCAGCTTAACACACTGCGGTTTGTAACAACAACAACTACTACTACTACTTCTTCAGATTTAAATGTCAGTCATAAACTCTTCCTCTTTCAGAAGTTCATAATGTCTCCCAGAAAGGTAAGTTTATTTTGAGATACCCTTTCATAGATCCTACCTGTGGAATCTTGTAGAGGCCTAATGTGTCAGCCATATGGAAGGAGGTGTCAGCGCTAAGTCCCCCAATGATGGCTATGAGATTTTTCTGGGTGTCACATTTGTAGTTGGGAACAAATCGATGTGATTTGAAGAGCAGGTCAAGAGTGGTACGATAGGTCATTCTGGCATCATAGTAGCTGTCATAGATGTGGAAGCCAAGAGTGATATTTGGGCAAAACTTGGGGTTCTCGTTTATCTCTTTCACGGCAAATGCCAAGGCAAGAATGTGCTGGTAGAATTTTGTTACCACACTGCAAGCAAAGTTCATAAATGAACAACTTTGGAATAGGAAATCAACATGCCACAAAGCCTTTTTTAGATCAAATTGATTTAGATTGACATGAAATTATTTTACTTTTCATTGATGTTTCTAAGCTAATTAACTCAGTTCACTTCATATAAAAATTATGCTCTCTCAGGGCATGCCTAAGATTTGAATCACCTGCTATTAATCTTTTTCTTGACCCTCTCATTTCTCTTGGTTCCCCAGTCAGAATCTTGGGAGACACTCTAATCCTGAAAGCTATCAATTGTTACATATTTTAAAGTCTTTTTATTTATTTCTCTAAAGGGGAGGAATTTTTAATTTAGGCAAAATGAAGGACATTCCTTTATAAAGTAAATCAGGATTACCAATCCCAGGGGCTTGTCCAAAAGATTTTGTCAATAATTAAAAATGATTCCTTAAGGAATGATAGATGTATTGATTCAAGCATTTTTAAATGCCTCTCTTCAGCTACACATCTACCACAGCACCTGAAAAAAATATCTAAGACAATATCTATCTTCAGGTTTGCAATATAAAAAGCATGACAGAAAAGCAAAGGAGATTTGGAAAGATGCAAAGAGGGGGAAGGCTCTTACTATGGAACATCAAACATATTCTGTGAAGGGTGCTCCTTGAAGAAAACTTCATAGAAGACATAAAAGATCTGAGAAGCAATCCCACCGATGATGAAGCCACCTGGTTGGTACCACTGATGTGGAGCAGGGAATGGGTAATTCATGGGACACCTAAGAGTATCTACTTTGCACACAGCAGAAGGGAGAAGAGATAACATCAATAGCCACAGCATCCTCGTGGTCAGACTTTTCTCTAAGCACACACCTCCTGTTTCCATTCAGAGCAGCTGCATGACTTGATCAGGCTACATTGGGTAACTCCTAGCTCTGTCAATACAGCTTTAGAAGAATGGTTTACAACCAGCATTTGAGAATCAAAGGGTTGCAACTATATACCCTATTAGCGGAGACTGCCAACACTGTGATGCTAAATCTGATCAATATTTTATATATATATATAAAGACGACACATGAGCAGACAGAACCTTTACTGCCTCTTATTCCAATTTCCTACTCCCAATAGCACGGGGTTTCTTTATAACCACTTTGAGGTTTGCTTGTTGAGAAAGCCTGGAAAGGTTCAGAGAGGTGAACAAAGTATAGTGATTTGGATAATTGCTGGGTGAGATAATTACGTTTTCATTGCTTTGGCTGTAAGTAGCAGTTTTGCTAACAAACATGCTGAACTGCCCCCCTCCCTTCCATCATCTGCTCCGTAGGGGCAGAAAAAGTGACATATACAATTTTCCATGGTGAGCAAACAACAAAGGAAAATTGAGAGTGAAACTTTTGGCTTTGATGAAAAGAGGCTGGTCAACTGCAGTTTTATCAAAGAAACGTGAAGCTACAATTTCTTTTTGCCAAGAATGGAGAGCCTGTGGGGTTCCAGGTGCTGCTGGGATACAGCTTACACCATTTCCCACCACTGACCATGTTGGGAGTGGCTGATTTTTTTGGGGGGGGGGGTAATTTCCTTATCTCTCCTCCAAGAAATAAATCTGAGGGAGAGAGTAAATGAGGGGCAATAATAAATTTTAATTTTAAGGAATGCCATCAGTCATGTTCCAGATAGAGTATCTATTCGTATTATTATTATTATTATTATTATTATTATTATTATTATTATTATTATTATTATATTTATTTTTTAAAAACTACTCTAGTGTGCCTTTTTTTTTTTTGTAATATGGACCCCTTTAAAAGCAGCAAATGGAGAAGCTGGCTTCCATTCTTGGGCATCGTAGAATTTTAGAGTTGGGAGAGACCTCAAGAGTCATCTAGTACAAGCTCCTTTAATGCAAACTGAGATTGTGGCTGACAGGAAAATAGGATAACCTTTATCAATGTTATCAATAGCAATCTCTTAGTAAAAAGTTATGCATATTGCCAGCACACCTGGAAATGAGTCTCATGAGACATAAACTGTCACTACTTTATTAACGATAAACTTGAGGGTGTGACACAGAACACTGAACATATTACACTGGAAATTTGCAGAATCCATCATGGAGCCTGGGCTTTGTCATTTGTTTTGGTTTTAGATCATTTTTATCAGTTTCCAATAAAACAGCCAATTAACATATCCATAATCATAACCCAATTAAAAATAAACTAAGATAAAAAAACAACCAAATTGCAGTCCAAATTATTAATTTTTCCGGGTTTCCCATAGTCTGGACCTCTGAAGTATATCTCCAATATCTTCATGCCTGCCTTCTTCTTGTTGTTCTCATATTTTCCACATTCCGATCTTATTGCTTTAAGGTTCCCCATCCCTGGCTGTGCAATTCTCAATCATGTCAGAAATCATATATCCTTTCATCCATCGAATACAGCTTTATTTGTGTGTGTGTGTGTGTGTGTGTGTGTGTGTGTGTGTGTGTGTATTCAACTCTCTATTTCCCAGTGCAGCTTTTCCTGTCTTTATTCCAATATTCCAATCCAGGCTGTTGTCCAAGTCTATCATTTGAATTTTAATGACACATCAACAAGTAGTTAAATCATTCCAATCCGATCTGTTATCCAAGCTTGTCGTTTGAAATTTATACGTTGTTAAATTGTTGCTGTACTCAATGATTTCCCATTGTCAAATTGTTAAGCATACTGTTTGCAATATTGCAATGTAAATGAACTGTATTCCACAGAATAAGTTATTTGGCGATCAATCAGCCTTCCCAGAAACCACACAATCCCCCCCAGGCCCTAGAAGCGGGGTTGCTAGACATCCATTTAGCTTTCTCTCTCGCTCATAATGAAGAAATTCTGCAAACAGATGCACTGTCTGTTATTCCAAATTGTTGTCTCAAGTCATTATAAAGTCAGCTAGCAGGTATTTCCCACTTCCCTCGAAAAAGGGAGGAATTCTCATTTTTCCATGCTGCGTCGTATTAACAAGCGCCATCTTGTTTCTTCTTTTATCTTTATCAAGTCTTTCAAGTCTGAGTAAAGCGGCACAATTGAGTACTTAATTATAAATAGAAGTCCATCTGTACTTTTCAAAAAAATAGGTTTCTTGGTGAGCCTTGGCATAGAAAAACAATTGTAGATATTAAGAAGAGAAAAAAAAGGACATATCAATCACCTCCGTAATCCAAACACCATGATGAAAATCTCTTTTGAAGTCTGAGCTTATACACCAGGGAATGTGCCGTTTTCTGGTTTTTTCTCAGTCTTCTTCAGTCCAGACTATGTCTGTTTATTGTCCAAATCTAATTATTTTATCAAACAGATATTTCCGGCTTATGAGAGTGACTTCGGAGAGTGCCAACTGATTTGTGCTCTGGGACCCAGCGTCCTGCCACTTGCACCTTGATGCAAGCTGACAATCTTAGACAATCTGCAGGTCTACAAGACAGTCCTCCCCCAGCCTGGGGAGTCTGCCAGGGCTAATTACCCCCATATCAACCCTGAATTACCGGCACAGCTGGGGTCCGATTGTGTGGGAGTAAGCCATTTCTCACCGCCAGAAACAGGAAGCCAGGCTTTGTGGCTTTTACCTAGCAGTTCATAAGCTGGCTGAGAGGGAATGGGAACAGCAAAAGAAATGATGGAAAGCCCAGAGTCCCCTCCAGACTGTTGCTATTTTGAAGAAGGGAATAAATTCCATACTGGCAAATTTAGCTATTTGAAATTAAAGTGAATTAAAAAAATGGAATAAGGAGTGTGTGGGGGGGGGGATACATTCAAACGCGTGGAATAATAATTGCTAGTCATAATTGCTGGTAAATCATAAAATCTCTCTCCAAGCAAATAAGGGTGAATGCTCAATAAACAAAGGGCATTATATAACCTCTCCACAAGCTTGGTGAAGAACGAATTCTCAATAACCACTTTGCTTGAAGGCACCCAAAGTAGACCATTTAAATAAATTTCACTGATTAATATTAATCTATTTTCTCCTAAATTTAGTGTTATTTTTCTAGAAAAGAGGTGCTGGAACACACCATAAATGCCTCTGTTGTTTCCTTACAATGGCAATGGCACCCACCAGGGAGGTGCCCAAACTGAGTTCTGGCAAGTTCTGGCTGGACAACCAACCAAAAGCCCTTCCCAAAATCAGTACCCTTCATATGAAACAACACAAACAATACAAAAGGTGGGAGAATCAAGAGTTAACTTTAATTCTTTCTTCTCCTTAGTTGTTCTCTGCTGTTCAGTTCTGGCTTCAGAACAATGATATAGCATTTAGGGGCAAAGATGCAACCCAATAACCCAGCACTGGAGACCAAGATGGAGAAGATCTCCACAGCCACCATGTATTTCCCTTTTGTGCTCAGAAAAGTTGGGATAAAGGACAACCAAACACTGCAAAATAGCAACATGCTGAAAGTAATAAACTTGGCTTCATTAAAGCTATCAGGTAGCCTGCGGGCTATAAAGGCCACAATGAAGCTGGTAAAAGCCAGGAGACCCATGTATCCCAGGCCACAATAAAACATCGCAATGGACCCCTCATTACATTGCAGAATGATTTCTTCAGTTACTGAGTGCATGTCTAAATCAGGGAATGAGGGCGAGGTTGCTAACCACACAATACAAATACTTACTTGGATAACACAACAGAAAAGGACAATGGAATGAGACAGTCTTTTCCCTACCCACTTCCTCATACTGGAACCTGGTTCGGTGGCCATGAAAGCTACAACCACAGTGTTGGTTTTGGCCAACACACAAGAAATGGCCACTGAGAAGATGATGCCAAAAGTTGGTTGTCGGAGCAAGCAAGTCACTTTGCCAGGTTGGCCAAAGAATAGGAAAGAAGAGAGAAAGCAGAGTAGGAGGGAGACAAGGAGAGTGTACGTGAGGTCCCGGTTGTTTGCTTTGACAATGGGGGTGTTTCTATGCTTAATGAATATTGCTAGCACAAAAGTTGTGACTAGAGAAAAAGAAATAGCAATTGAGGCTAAGCTGATCCCTAATGGTTCTTCATAAGAAAGAAAGTTCAGAGTTTTGGCAACACATCTGTTTTTGTTCTTGTTTGGATACTGATCTTCTGGGCACATGAAACAGTCGTCCATATCTGAAAGGGGGAAAAAATAGAACAAGTTCACATTCCAGTGGCAATTTATTTAAGATTCATGGTGAATTTCTCTGCCTCTCACATGGTAGCTACTGCTCCTATTAATTTGAATCCATTTGTTCAAGGGTTAGCGTATTGGAATAGAATGTATCTATTATAGTGATGTACAGCATGTAAGAGTTGTATTAACAAATGGAATACTGGGAGTGACGGGAAGCTGCATAACATCCTTTTTGGTGCATTCTGGCACTCCAACCATGAAATTAGGCAAAAATCAACATATCGAAAGGTGATGAATAACTTCATTGCCTAACAGACATTTATTCTTTCTTTATGTTCATAACATACCACTCTGGTTTGAAATCTTCCCTTCTGGGCATGGGACACAATCATAGCAGCAAAATTTTTCCTCTTCCTTCCTTTTCTTCTGATTGCCAGGGTGACAGTAGTCATTGCACACAGAAATAGGTACCACCTGTCCACAAACAGAGAAGATTTTTTAAAATAATAATATAAAAAGTTCTGCTGTTCAAACAAAGAAATTGAATACTCAGGTCAGTAATGCACCCTAAACGGCATCAGTCCAGTATACCTGAAGGAGCTTCTCCACCTGCATTGTTCTGCCCGGACACTGAGGTCCAGCACCGAGGGTCTTCTGGCGGTTCCCTTCCTGCGAGAACTGAGGTTAAAGGGAACCAGGCTGAGGGTCTTCTCAGTGGTGGCGCCTGCCCTGTGGCACGCCCTCCCATCAGATGTCAAGGAAATTAGCAACTATCTGACTTTTAGAAGAAATCTGAAGGCAGCCCTGTTTAGGGAAGTTTTTAATGTTTGATGTTTTATTCTGCTTTTAATCTGCTGGGAGCTGCCCAGAGTGGCTGGGAAAATGGGCAGCTCCCAGCCATTTATAGCCGGATGGGCAGGCTATAAATAATAAATTATTATTATTATTATTATTATTATTATTATTATTATTATTATTATCATCATCATCATCATCATCATCATCATCATCAGGATATAGCCTTGATATTGCCCTGTTCCTCTTCAGGGGTAAGGAATTTTTTTCCAGCAGTCATATGTAAAAATGTGGGACTTTCATACTAACTGCAAAATTGTAACGCTTACCTTTGTAACTTGCGGTCCAGCTAAGTACACATGCATACACCAAGGAGAGGGGGCATGGCCTGGTAGGTATTTGAGGACCAAACAGATCTGGTCTGCATTAGCCTCTGGTACTGAGGTTCTCCACACACAAAGTCAGAAAGTGTAGCTTCAAGCCCTGGATATGCAAGGGATTGACATTCTTTTCCCATTCAAAGCATTTGTTCTGGTGACCACAACCCAGTAAAAATTGTGATGGCCAACTTGTGGCATCAGAACAACTTTGTTCTGAATTTCAGAGAACCCTCCCATATTTAAGAAAGACACAACACGAACACGTCACCTGCCAAAAATACAGCATTGTTTTGGCAAAGCAAAATGTTGCATCTGAATTTTGGATGTGGAGGGCAGTGAGATTCTCTAGGTAAAGGTAAAGGACACCTGGTTGGTTAAGTTCAGTCAAAGGTGCCTATGGCGTGCAGCGGTCATCTCACTTCGGAGCACATGGAAGCGTCGTTTACCTTCCCGTCACAGTGGTACCTATTTATCCAGGGATGCAGGTGGTGCTGTTGTCTAAACCAAAGAGCCTCTTGGGCTTGCTAATCAGGAAGTTGGCAGTTCAAATCCATGTGATGGGGTGAGCTCCCATTGCTTTGTCTCAGCTTCTTCCAACCTAGCAGTTCGAAAGCATACCAGTGCAAGTAAATAAATAGGTACTGCTGTGGTGGGAAGGTGAACAGCATTTCCGTGTGCTCTGACACTTGTCACGGTCCTCCATGTGCCTGTAGCAGTTTAGTCATGCTGGCCAAATGAGTCAGAAAGCTGTCTTTGGACAAACTCTGGCTCCCTTGGCCTGAATCAAGATGAGTGCCGCACCCTGTATATGCTTTTGACTGGACTCAACCTCCCAGGGGTCCTTTATCCTTACCTTTTCACCTATTTATCTATTGCACTGGGATGCTTTCGAACTGCTAGGTTGGCAGCAGCTGGGACGGAGCAACGGGAGCTCACGCCGTCACGGGGATTCAAACTGCCCACCTTCCAACTGGCAAGCCCAAGAGGCTCAGTGGTTCAGACCACAGTGCTGCCTACGTCCCCTTTCATATTCTCTATGGTCCTATCCAGTAGAAACAGAAATGATTGTACAGAAAAGGGGATTTTCATGTATCCAAATGACACATCTGGAAAATGAAGGGAAGCCAAAGAATACCCTAGAATCCAAACCTGGTGAATACCATTGTACCACACAATCATGTCCTCATGAATGATGAATTCTTTTCCTTCAAGAGCTTCAGAATCCACCCATCCAACTTTCACTTGACGGAAGGACTTGTTTGGGGATGTGAAAAAATTCATGATGTCAAATCCACCCCCCATTTCTCTTTTATCATTAAATGAAACTGTTTCTCCAGCTGAGTTATTAAAATAAATTCTTTGAAGAAAAGAGTGGAGCTAATTGAAAGAGAAAGAGACACAGCATAATAACATAGTGAACATTTACAAAAACCCACCTTAACCAATATTGTTTAAATAGCTTCATCCAACAAAGATCAATACATAAAAAGAGCTATTTTGCAAAGACCAAGGAAAAATATATGCTGCAAATGTAAAATGTTTTAAACATTGGTTGAAAACTAAAAATTAAAATTAAAAATCCAGGCCCAATATACTCAGAAAACTTCATCTGTGAATGAAAAATACAACACTATTGCGGGCATTCAGTACTAGTTCTACTCATAGTAGAACTCTTGAATTTAATGGACATAACTAAATTAATTTTGTTAACTTTACTGGGTCTACTTTGAGTAGGACAATTCCAAAATATCAGATGCTCACAATAACTCAGAGTAGGACTTCATTGGGGCTCCCCGTGTTCTGTACAACAATATTATTGTTAAGTTACAAGCATCCATTATCTGTACTTTCTGGAAATGAGTCAAGGCATTCTTATTTTCCATGTGATTTTCCAGATTGATGAAAAGATCTCTGCCTAGGTGTTCATTTTCTGTTGTTTTTAAGCCTTAACTCTGTTTTTCTTCTTCTAATTTAAAAATCATTGTAGCTTTTTTTTTTTAATGATCATCTTGGGAAGGCAGGGCACAAATCCATTATTATTATTATTATTATTATTATTATTATTATTATTATTATTACATTAGTTAGTTGTGAGTGGCTATCCATATGTAGTAGCGCCTTGCACAAATTATTTCATTGAAATAAGGTTTCCTTTCCATGACATTACCTGCCAAGGCTGTGGCTCTTGAAGTTCAAATCTTTTATAGCGCAACATTATCCGGTCCTTCATTCTAGTAGAGTAAATGGCTTGCAAAGCATGAGCCACAACGTAGACAGCATTGTAGATACTGTAGCTGTGGCCAGCCACACTCATTTCAAACAGTGGCTCAGGAAGGCTCCCCAATCTCTCCTCACCAGTACATGTTTCATTTACTTTGGCTGGCTCATAAAGAGTCGGAAATGTACAGTCAAATGCTTGCTCCCAGAAGTCCTTGAGGAAACCATTTCCTGAGGTCCAGTAAGGCTTTGCAACTTGAAGAAAATGCTTGAACCCTGTAAGTTCTTTTGAATGACTTGAGAACGCAATGGTGCCTTGAAAGAACTGGAGATCCCATCCTCTTTGAAAGCCTACTAATACAAAATCAGTCTGGGTTGTCAAGATCCACACTTTTCTTAACGACATGATTTCATTATTTATAGGATCCCGCATAACTATAATTACTGTCAGCCACGTCAGTGTCAAAGATTCTCCATAGATGATAAATGTACTGGCTTTATCATCTGTGAATGGTATATAAATATTTGAGGCTAGGTCAAGAACATCACCAATTTCATTGAAATGGGGTATGTGTGGGATTTGCCGTGTGAAGGCTGAGCAGATACCATTCTGGTAAAACAAGGACTCCATTGTCCGCAAGAAATGTTCTCCACTGTTATCATTCACAGTAAAGAGTCCAATCCATGTCCATCCAAAATGCTTCAACAATGTGATAATCCCCATGTACTCTTGGGTTTCATTGGGCACCATGTGGTACAAAGACGTAACCTGTCTTTTATTGCTCTCCTCTGAAGGAAATGAACCATATGTCAGCTAAAAATAAATGACGAAATAGGGTAGAGATGTGTTAGGGCTGTTTATATGTGAGAATGTGCTTGTTTGTCCATGAAATATTTCCTGAAGTTGTTTGTAGGTTCTGTGAGTATTATACTAGGAGTATTTCAGCTAAACTTTCTAGAGATATGGAAACAGTATACGATTTCTAGGAATTGTCATCCCTCAGGAATTGTAGAGGGAGTGGTTTCTTCAATTCCACTTTTTATCAACAGTTGTTCAAATATTGTATTCAGGGATCAATGGAACCCCAAACCCCCAGAGTCCCTCAATATGAACCTTTTTTTGCTTCCATCTGCAGCATAGGAATGGCAGACAAATGACAAAGGAACAGTGTTATCAATGGAAATTCCCATGTCTCCAATACATCCTACCTGTGGAATGCTGTACAAGTCTAAGATGTCTGCCATATGGAAAGACGTGTCAGAGCCAAGTCCTCCAATGATGGCTATGAGGTTTTTCTGGGTGTCACATTTGTAGTTGGGGACAAATCTATGCAACTTAAAGAGCAGACCTAGAGTGCTACAATAGGTCATCCTTGCATCATAGTAGCTGTCATGGATATGGAACCCAAGTGTGACATTGGGTAAGATCTTTGGATTCTCATTGATCTCCCTCACAGCAAATGCCACAGCTATGGTGTGCTGGTAGAATTTTGTCAGCATTCTGCAAACAAAGCAAATTAATTTACCATTTCAGAAGAAAAGTTTACAATGCAGGAAATAAATGTATTATTTATGAGCTAACAGACACCTTCCTCCTTAGAACACATATAATATAGGCTGCATGAGTGCATTTATATTCTGCATAGTATTTTGACACCTCTTGGAGTCTGACTTTCTGCTGCAAACCACAATCCCCTGGAAACAAGTGGGGTTTACTTAGGAACAGGCATATATGGAACTGCATCATATTTGTTACACTTATTCCCATTTATTCCCAATAAATTAATCTGACTTTTTAAAAAGATCCATTCATTTTAGTGGGTGGAAACTTACAGTGCAAGCCTATTAATTTTAAATCAGATGACCTATGATCATGGATGAGTAATATGTAAGATGGCAGTTTTAGTCTGAATACAATTCTTAATCTTTAAGGTACCAGAAGGTTCTTCCCTTGTTTTTGGTTAATGATTGGCTATTGAGTGATAGCAATTAATTTCAATGGTTCTACTCTGAATACCACCCAGTGCTTATGTTTCTGCCTTAATTTTTTTGTTACTAGCTGCTTGGGTTGAAGAAACATGAAGTGTGTGTCTGTGTGTGTGCAACAAATAAGCATCCTGCAAAATATCTAAGAATGATGCACAAAAATCAGTGTGTGTGTGTGTGTGTGCGCACACACACACACACACACACACACACAGAAATGAAGTGTCTACTGTCACCTTGAAGACTAATGAACCTAATATGGATACGCTTTTGTTGATTACAATCAATTTCATTAGTTCCAAGAAGTGTTACTCTCAGATATCTCTCCTTGTTTTAGTTTACTACAAAAAATCAGCTTCTAGTTGACTTTCAAAGCATAACACAGTACACTAAAAAAAGCAATTAGGCTCAATAAACACAACAACAACAATGAAATATCAGCAGTATAAATACACTAAATGCCTGAGAATATACTGAAATAAAGTCCATATGTACTGCCTGAAAGCTTAGCAGAATGCACAAAATTCAAAATGTGATTGAGAATGAGGAGCTGGCCAACAGGATTTCTGTCAGTTACCAAGACAATTCCCCTGTGAACTGACCAAGCCCAGAAGATGGAGAGTGGGGATTGATCCTTACTGTGGAACCTCAAACATTTTCTGCGAAGGGTGCTCCTTGAAAAGAATTTCAGAGAAAACGTAAAATATCTGAGAAGTAATTGCACCAATGATGAGGTCACCTGGCTGGTACCACTCATGGGGAACAAGGAGAAGATTGGTCACATCATCTAGCCTGCACACCATGGGAGGAAGCAGAAACAGCAACACCAATAGTGGCAACATACTGTCAACAAAGTTTCATTCTAAATACAGTCCTTCTTTTCCCCATCCATACCACCTGCCTTAGTTAAATAGGTTTTGTTGAATGATGTCTGACTGTGTCAATACAGCTGCAGAAGAATAATTTATCAGTTGTATTTTTACTATTAAATGATTGACTCTGAACATCTTGATTAACTGCTGAGATTACAAACACTTTGATATGACATCTGACCAGTATTATAGGGGTGGGCAGAAGAAACATCAGGAAGGCTGCTAACAAAGCTCTGTCTGCCTTATGCTCTTATGTCCAAGGGGGATTATTTATAAGCACTTTCAGGCTTACTTGTTGATTGTTTCATGATGCCTTCTGGGCAGTCTCTGGGCAGTGCCCATTTTTTTGTGATTTAGATAATTGCAGGGGGAGAAAATCACTTATTCAGAGATTGGATCCTGAGTGGCCTTTTGATAGAAAACATGTTGGTCCATATGCTACCTCTGTTCTTCAGTGGCACAAAAAGTTGTGGATTGGTTACAATTTTCTCCAAAGGGCAAATGCCAAAGGGAAAGTCAGAGTGAGGCCATTTTCTTTGGAAAAACAAAGCATTGCTAAATGCTAAAAATAATGTCTACAGTGGTACCTCGGGTTAAGAACTTAATTCGTTCTGGAGGTCCATTCTTAACCTGAAACTGTTCTTAACCTGAGGTACTACTTTAGCTAATGGGGCCTCCCACTGCTGCCACCACGCCGCCACTGCGCAATTTCTGTTCTCATCCTGAAGCAAAGTTCTTAACCCTATTTCTGGGTTAGCAGAGTCTGTAACCTGAAGCATCTGTAACCTGAAGCATCTGTAACCCGAGGTACCACTGTACTGCCAAAGCCATGTGCAGCTACAATTTATCCATGCAATAAATCAATGGCTAAAAAAAGTATGGAATTGACTATAGGGGTAAAATTGTAGATTTAATCTCAAAGAATGTCTAGGGTTGGCTTAACATTGAGCACCGATGAAATTTATTTCATTGTCATTTCTAACTTATTAAAAATAAATAAATGAAACACTGAGTGACCAATTTGTTTTATCAAGACATATACAGAATGCAAACAAACAAGCAAATGCTGTGTTAGAAACCCACTTGTAAGCAGTGGCCAGAAGGCTATCAAATCAGCACATGCATGAGTGGGAAACTGCCTGGGTAGACAGATATGATCACCATGGGCTGATGAAAGAGTTTACTCCCTTCCCATGTAGTTTGGCTCCAATCAAAATCACAATGTGCACACAGACATATACACATCTATTTATGACAAATAAAAGGGTTTCAAAGAGCTTGCTGTGATGTATAACATGCCATTTTCTTTTAAATCTAAATCCACCAAGAATAGTGCTGCCACTTGCTGACTGAAGAGTTTCTATATTAGTCTAAACCTGCACTCATGATTTAGAACATAATTTGTACCAAATTCTTCTCCACAGGAGTAATTCAAAGGTCATTGGCAGGGCAACGCTGGTTGTTGTTCATCATTTTGCTGAGGCCTTTGACTAATTAAGCAAACTATGGGTGGGGGGTATTATTTTTGTTTGTTACCATGTTATGCATGTATGTGTTTTTACATTGTAAACCACCCTGTGATCCTCGGCTGCGTGGCATAGAAATCTGACAAGTAAAATAAATATAAATAAATTGGTGAGGAAGGAAAGCAATAGAGAACGTCAAATATTTGTTTGACTGCTTTGCTGGACAGCCATCAAATCACTATTGCATGCTAATTCAATGCTTTGTGAGGAGACAACCATGGAAGCAATCCAACACCCAGTTATTGCTGTTTTTAATCATAAGCACCACATCTTTAAAAGCAGAGGGATGGAGAAACTGGGTGTAATCCATGGGAACAAAGGGACAAACTTGGTTTGAACTTGTTTGTTTGGTGTTTCGTAGAAAAAAATGGATAAACTATATATATATATATATATATATATATATATATATATATATATATATGCAGGTTTTGGTGTCCTCGGGTGTCTTCCCGTGTAAAAGTTGGGGTGTCTAGGCGACGTTTCGACGAGGTCTCACTCGTCATCTTCAGGCTGGTGCTTTCGGCTTCTTGTTACTGGAACAGAGCAGGATCTCAGTGTTTGAGTTCCTATAAATACTGTAGAGGGGGTGTGGTGTATAGCCTCCAATGTTCTGGGCAGAGAGGAAGTTCCCTCTCTGCCCAGAACATTGGAGGCTATACACCACACCCCCTCTACAGTATTTATAGGAACTCAAACACTGAGATCCTGCTCTGTTCCAGTAACAAGAAGCCGAAAGCACCAGCCTGAAGATGACGAGTGAGACCTCGTCGAAACGTCGCCTAGACACCCCAACTTTTACACGGGAAGACACCCGAGGACACCAAAACCTGCATTCCTGTACCCGTGAAAATCTACGAAAGCATATATATATATATATATATATATATATATATATATATATATATATATAATTTTTCATTAATAACATTCCAATTGGTAACAAATCAAATCAAATTAAATCAGGCCACATCTTAATGCAAACAATAAAGCCAATTATACATTCCAAATTAAAAAATAATAATGGGATTTCCTTTTTTCCCCCAATGCAAAATTATGTACAACATAAATTATACATATAAAACCAAAAAGGAAAAGGAAAAAAACAAAAACACCCATAATATTCACAATACATAACAAAACATACATAGATTTTGACTTCCTTCCACTGTTTTGGGACTTCAAATTTTCAATCTTTTTAATTGTTGTGTTATATTTATATTACTTCTAGCTTTGTACCTATTACAACCTTTTCTTCATTTCTTTCTTTTTTAAAAAATAATATTTATTACTTTTCCAACAATTTAAACACTACAAAAAAAGAAAAACAATACAATACAATACAAAAACACTACATAACACTAACACATTGAACAAACAAAACAAAACAAAAACAATTTAAAACACATCAAATAATTTCAATATCTTATCTTTCATCACTTATTTCCACGACCTCCTCACACTTCCCTTTTTGTATTCCACTTCTGTCAATTGTTTCAGCAATTCCTTTCCATCTTCCTCTGTTTTCTATCCTATAATTACTTAGCACATTCTAACTTCCCCCCCCTTTAATACTCTATTAATCTATTTGTACTTAATTCCTTATAACGTTTCTACTAAAGTCATATAACTTCATCCCAACATTTTTCTAGCGTTCATTAATTTTACAGTATTTCCATAAATAATCTTTAAACCTTTTCCAGTCTTCTTCCACCAACTCTTCTCCCTGGTCTCGAATTCTGCCAGTCATTTCCACCAGTTCCATATAGTCCATCAACTTCACCTGCCATTCTTCCCGGGTGGGTAAATCTTGTGTCTTCCAATACTTCGCGATGAGTATTCTTGCTGCTGCTGTTGCATACATGAAAAAGTTCTATCCTTCTTTGGCACCAATTGACCGACCATGCCCAGGAGAAAGGCCTCTGGCTTCTTCAGTAAGGTATATTTGAATACCTTTTTCATTTCATTATAAATCATCTCCCAGAATGCCTTAATCCTTGGGCATGTCCACCAAAGTTGAAAGAATGTACCTTCAGTCTCATTACATTTCCAACATTTATTGTCGGGCAAATGGTAAATTTTCGCAAGCTTGACTGGTGTCATGTACCACCTATAAATCATTTTCATTAAATATTCTCTTAGGACATTACATGCCGTAAATTTCATACCTGTGGTCCATAACTGTTCCCAGTCAGCCATCATTATATGTCCAACATCTTGTGCCCATTTAATCATAGCTGATTTCACCATTTCATCCTGAGTATTCCATTTTAACAGCAAGTTATACATTCTTGACAAATTCTTGATTTTTGAATCTAACAATTCTGTTTCCAATTTTGATTTTTCCACCTGGAACCCAACTTTTTTGTCCAAATTGTATGCCTCCATTATTTGGTAATAATGGAGCCAATCTCGCACTTTATTTTTCAATTTTTCAAAACTCTGCGATTTTATTCTGTCTCCATCTTGTTCCAGAACATTTCTTCATTTCTTTCACCCTACAAAACTTCACTCATTACATACAGTGGTACCTCGGGTTAAGAACTTAATTCGTTCCAGAGATCCGTTCTTAACCTGAAACTGTTCTTACCCTGAAGCACCACTTTAGCTAATGGGGCCTCCCACTGCCGCCTTGCCGCCACCACGTGATTTTTGTTCTCATTTTGAAGTAAAGTTCTTAACCCAAGGTACTATTTCTGGGTTAGTGGAGTCTGTAACCTGAAGCATTTGTAACCCGAAGCATTTGTAACCCGAGGTACCACTGTACCAATATTTTTGTTCCAGAACAATGTTTATTCATGCACACTTTAAAATCCCTAATAAAAACCCAGATCAGGGCTATACACCTTAGAAAGGCTTTCTTCCTGGGTGTTGTTGAACTACAACTCCCATCATCCCTAGCTAGCTGGACCAGTGGTCAGGAATGATGGAAGTTGTGGTCCAACAACATATGGGGACCCAGCTGTCTGAGAGCTAGAGAAGGTGGTACATGGGAGTTGAGGTAGATTTCAGGTTGCTGCCAGAGAATTTTGTTAATGCTTCTGGGATTCCATTCAACAGGCACTATTAATGTGCATTGAAGCAAGGTGAAACTACATCAGAGAGGCAACCAACAACACATCTATGTCAGCAAAAAAGAGCAGCAGATCCCTAACTGGTTTGTGGCTGGCATTAAGAATATGGAGCTTGTTTTCGCTGCAAAGTGCAAGGTTCTTATGAACTGCAAGTGTGTACTGGGAAAGAAAAGGATCAATGCCTAGCAGAATGCAAGATAACGTTCCAATGACTACTGGTTAAAGCTGTGTCAGAGTCTTCAACTCAACAGGGACAACACTGTTGAGAGGCAACACTGTCATAGAAAGGAACTGAATCAGCATTAGAAGCAATAGGAAAACTGCACCACTGAAAACCTTGCCTAGAGAGATCATCACAGACTGCAGCAAGCAGATGAAGAGATGGGCAGAGATCTATCAGAAACTGTACTTCCTCATGGGAAAACAAAGTCTCTCACACAGCAATTGAAAACATCTAGACTCTGTCTTGGAAGAGCTGGATGTCCCCCTTGCCCTTGAAGAGCTGAATCTATGCACATTTGAAAGATGAAGACTATCACACTCAGAAGTGAGCACCATGAAGGAATTAATCAATAATAATAATAATAATAATAATAATAATAATAATAATAATAATAATTTATTATTTATACCCTGCCCATCTGACTGGGTTTCAAATACCACCATCAAATGCAGCTTGGAAAAGGTGACTAGCAAGCAGACTATGTTCCTCTGGCTTAGAGTTAATGAAAGAAAGCAAAGCAGCTACATTGGTGCCCCGCAAAACGAATGCCTTGCAAGACGAAAAACCCGCTAGACGAAAGGGTTTTCGCAAGACGAACTTCCCTATGGGCTTGCTTCGCAAGACGAAAATGTCTTGCGAGTCTTGCGATTTTTTTTGCTTCCCCCCTTTTTCTAAGCCGCTAGTAGCCTCTTAGCCGCTAAGCCGCTAAGCCTTTAATAGCCGCTAAGCCGCTAAGCCGCTAATAGCGCTAAGCTGCTAAGCCGCTAATAGGGTTGCTTCGCAAGACGAAGAAACCGCTAGATGAAGAGACTAGCGGAACGGATTATTTTCATCTTGCGAGGCACCACTGTAGTCATAAAGAGTTTATTGGACTCCCACCCCCACCAATCTGACACAATCTGCTGTGTCAATTTGTAGGCCAAATAGACAAGTGGTTGTCACTTTCCAGAGGTCCACAGTGACACTCCTGTTCATTTGCAGAAGTTTCATTTTTTGTGGGCCTCATGGCAGATCTCTGTAAAGGGAAATGAATATTAGAAATCTTTGATAACTCCCAAACAATGGATTACTATCTATCTTTAAATTGTGCAAATATTATTCCACATACAAGAACAATTACCTCCAATAAGTCACTTTTGGTTATATATTTTATTTTCACAGACTCAGTTTGCTGGCTGGCTTATTTTATTTAACGTGCTTTTTTCTATGCTGAGACCCAATAAAACTCCCCCCCCCTCCCTGGACAAGATGGACTGTTTCAAGAAGTGGCAGAAAGATATATCCAAATTTGTCTGGCAGGGCAAAAAGCCCAGAATAAAATTTAAGATTTTGACTGATGCAAAAGATAGGGGGGGTTTTGCTCTGCCGGACTTAAGACTTTACTATGAAGCAGCAGCTTTCTGCTGGTTGAAGCAATGGCTACTTCTTGAGGATACAGACATTTTGGATCTGGAAGGGTATGATAATAATTTTGGCTGGCATGCATATTTATGGTATGACAAGGCAAAGGTTTATAAAGGCTTTAAAAATCATATTGTCAGGAAAGCTTTGTATAATGTTTGGAATCGATATAAGGATTTGTTGGAAAGTAAAACACCCAGATGGTTGTCACCAATGGAAGCTAGAGCGGTGAAAAAACTTAACATGGACTCTAATTGGCCAAAATATTGTGAAATTATAGAATATGATGGTGAGAAGGTTAAATTACAGAGCTTTGAGAAACTAAAATCCAAGGTTCGAGATTGGTTACACTATCATCAGATAAACGAGACTTTTAAGCAGGACAGGAAACTAGGATTTCAGAAGGAGAGGTCAAAATTGGAAACAGAACTGTTAGAGACCAATACTAAGAATCTTTCTAAAATGTATAACTTGTTGCTGAAATGGAATACACAGGATGAAACGGTTAAATCAGCTATGATCAAATGGGCACAAGACTTAGGTCATGATATTATGTTTGCTGACTGGGAACAGTTATGGACCACAGGACTTAAATTTACGGCATGTAGTGCCTTGAAAGAAAACATAATGAAAATGATCTATAGGTGGTACATGACCCCAGTCAAGCTTGCAAAGATATATCATTTGCCCAATAATAAATGCTGGAAATGTAACGAATGTGAAGGAACTTTCTATCACCTTTGGTGGACCTGCCCAAAGATTAAGGCCTACTGGGAAATGATCTATAATGAAATTAAGAAAATCCTTAAGTGGACATTTGCAAAGAAACCGGAGGCTTTTCTCCTGGGCATGGTCGGCCAATTGGTACCAAAGAAAGATAGGACATTTTTTATGTATGCAACTACAGCAGCAAGAATCCTTTTGGCAAAGTATTGGAAGATGCAAGAACTACCTACTCTGGAAGAATGGCAGACGAAGGTGACTGAATTTATGGGACTGGCAGAGATGACCGGCAGAATCCGTGACCAGAGGAGAGAGACAGTGGAAGAGGACTGGAAAAAATTCAAAATATATCTTAAGAACTGTTGTAAAATTCCAGACTGATAAAATGTCAAGGGGTAAGAAACAGAGAATTACAGCTGTAAATGTTTAAGTTAAGAAAACCTGAGGGAAGTTAAATATAAAAATGGAATGAAGGATTGCTAAAAAATTGTAAACAAGGGTGCAGTGAAGGGGAGGTATGGGGAAGTCATGTGTTGTTTGTGTATGTGTTTTTGTGTGTTTTTGTTTATGAAAATTAATAAAAATTATTTAAAAAAAAAAAAACTCCCCCCCCCCCTACTAAGTAGGACCAGATGAAACTTTGGCTGTGATAAGGTAAACATGATTTTCTTTTGCCATCTGAGAGAAAGACTTCATCTTATAACTGGCAATTATCTCTTGTGTAATCATCAAATTAATCATAAACATTTCTGCTTCTCTTCTCCATCCCAGGGGAGTGAAAATAGCCACATGCAAACTCTGAAGCAAAACTGGAGGAAGCAATCTCCAGACCCTGTACCATTCACAGCTCATGCTGGATCCAAGGCTCTCTCAGACTGATCACTGATTTCCTTACCCTAAGTGGACCACATTTTCACATGCATTTCAGTGAGACTTTCCTCATCAAGAATACTTAAATGATAATGTGCAAGTTTCCTATTGCTCAGTGTTCTATTATGGATCCACTTCCAATTCTGCACCAATATTATCAGTCTGGGGACTTCATCATTGGTGGCATCATGTCTCAGATTTATATATCTTCAAGTATATTAACTTTCTTTTCACTTCACTTGATTTAAGAATTGTTCAAATCCTCATATTTACAACAACAACAACAACAACAACAACAACAACAACAACAACAACAACACCTGAAGGCAGCCAACAGAATATTAAAATACATTAGTCTATTAAACTTTAAAAGCTTCCCTAAACAAGGCTGCCTTCAGATGTCTTCTAAAAGTCTGCTAGTTGTTTTTCTCTTTAGGTTCATCATCAGTGTATCCAGACCTATGAAAACTGCAACTCTGTACACTCTGAACTTCAAATAAGTTCCATTGAACTTGAGAGACTAGTAGTACATTTAAGCAGGGATATTTTTAATAGGAACAGTGTAAAGGGTAAAGTGTTTTGGAACAAAATGCCATTGAAACAACGTGCACAATGAAGCCTCCTCTGTAATGCAGATTTTTTTCAGAAGTCTTTCTATTTCCCTAATGCTTATCCCCAGCACCTGATGGCATGAATTCTGGATGGCATTCTGGATGGCATGAATTCTGGATGGAATTCTGGATGGCATGAATTCTGGAGTTTGAAAGTCCATCACATTTTGCTATGAAATGAATCAGTGCAGGGTTTGTTATTTTAATTTTAATTTTAATCATCATCATCATAAAAGGAAACAATATGTATCCACAAGGGAAGAAAATCTTTTAGAAACTGGAAGACAGGCTTTGGCACAGCACTAGTTATCACTGTGCATTCTCGCTATGGGAGACTAACCTCCATATTTACAGTCTGTAATTTTCCAAAAATGCAAGAGTCCGGAAGTGATTAAATAGAACTAAAAAGATTTTTTAATCTATTATTTAAATGATTCTGTGTGAACCAACAAATTTATTTTCTTGAAGCACATTTTGATCTGACTCTTCAGCCAAAAGAAATCTCACAGATCAGTTTATGTCAGTGATAATCTAGGGTCAAGCCTAGGGTTCACAAACTAAAATACCTTTAAAAATGAGAAAGGAGATTTGGAGGGATGTGGATGCCAGGGAATACATTGAAAGGATGATGGTGGTGATGATGATTAACAGGCATATCTAATGCTTCCAATAATGCACAAGACTAAGAATGTGATTGAGAAAGAGGAGTGCCCAGAGTGAACCAGGATGGTTTTTTAACAACTCAGATATTTATAGATTCAAGCATTTCTCTCTCTCTCTCTCTCTCTCTCTCTCTCTCTCTCTCTCTCTCCACCTAAACAGACCTCCCGCACCAGCAGATAAATATTAAAAATGTGACACTCCCTTCTCTGAGGTTTGCGATCATAACACAAAAGGAAATGGGATTTGGAGGAATGTAGAGAGGGAAACACTCTTTCTGTGGAACCTCAAATATTCTGTGATGTGTGCTCTTTGAAGAAAACTTCATAAAATACATAAAAGAGCTGGGAAGCTATCCCACCAATGATGAGGCCACCTGGCTGGTATCACTCATGTGGAAAAAGAAATGGATTGTTCACTGAGCACCTCAAAGTATCTTCTGTGCAGTCAACCGGGGATTTCAGAAATATCAATAGCCACAACATCATAGCCTCCCAGCTTTTCTAAAAATGCAGATCTTCCTGTGCTTATCCTGAGCTAGAGCTGGCTATTATTGGTGATGCCAATACAGCTCTACAAGAGACCCCTGTGAACTCTTTTTGAGAATCGAAAGATTACAAAAACATGTTATTAATAGTAGATGAGAGTGCTTAAACTCTGATTTAAATTCTGGTGAATACCGGGGGTGGGGGAGGTCAGAAATGAAACTGATGAGGTATAATTGGCTGTCTCTGCTCCTATTTCCAGCTATCTAAGGCATTTGAGATTATTTTTAATGGCTTTCAGACTTGGTTTTTTTACTCTTCTAGTGCCTTCGAAAAAACATCTCTGGCTTTGATTAGGTACACCTTGCTCACAGGTCCTCCTCAAGTTAACAAATATCCCACCACTGAATCCAGTGTCGCTTCTCCCATAACCACAGCCTTGGATTCATGCAGGAATAAAAATTTCATTAAAAAATAGGGGGAAATAAAAGAAATTTTTACATCCTTTTCCTTATTAGTTGTTCTCTACTGTTTAGCTGAGGCCTCAGCAAAATGATGTAGCATTTGGGAGCAAAGATGCAGCCCAATAACCCAGCACTGGAGGCCAAGATGGAGAAGATCTCCACCAGCACCATGGATTTTCCTTTGGTGCTCAGATAGGTTGGAACAAAAGAAAGCCAAACACTGCAGAACAGCAACATGCTGAAGGTAATAAACTTGGCTTCATTAAAACTGTCCGGTAATTTGCGAGCTGCAAATGCCACAATGAAGCTGGCAATGGCCAGGAGGCCCATGTAGCCCAGGACACAATAAAACATGGCAACAGATCCTTCGTTACATTGCACAATGATTTCTGTGGTCACAGAGTGCATATCTAAATCAGGATATGGGGGAGTAGTTGCCAACCACAAAGTACAAATATTTGCTTGAATAAGACAAGAGGAAAGGACAATGGAGTAGGCCAACCTTTTCCCCACCCATTTCTTTATGTTTGACCCTGGCTTAGTGGCCATGAAAACTACAACAACAGTGACAGTTTTGGCCAAGATGCAGGAAACTGCCACAGAGAAGATCATGCCAAAGGTAGTTTGTCTCAGAAGGCAAGTCGCTATCCCAGGTTTTCCAAGGAATAGAAAAGAAGAGAGAAAGCAGAACAGAAGGGAGATGAGGAGAGTGTAGGTGAGGTCTCGGTTGTTGGCTTTCACAATGGGAGTATCTTTGTGCTTCACAAAAGTACTAAACACTAAAGTTGTAACAATGGAAAAAAAACAAAACAGTTGAGGCTAAACTGATCCCTAATGGTTCTTCATTTGAAATGAAGTTTAGAGTTTTGGAGATGCATCCATTTTTGTTCTTGTTGGGATATTGATCTTCTGGGCATCTGAAACAGTCATCCATATCTGAAAAACAGAGGTAGGTCAGATTCCAAAGACAATATTATATTATGCTGAGTTTGCTGAGTATATAACAGTTTAATCACTTTAATATTTCTCCTTTTTAGGTTATCTTAATGTGAAACTGGGACATGGGTGGCACTGTGGTCTAAACCACAGAGCCTAGGGCTTGCTGATCAGAAGGACGGCGGTTCGAATCCCCATGATGGGGTGACCTCCCGTTGCTCAGTCCCAGCTCCTGCCAACCTAGCAGTTCGAAAGCACGTCAAAGTGCAAGTAGATAAATAGGTTCCACTCTGGTGGAAAGGTAAACGGTGTTTCTGTGCGCTGCTCTGGTTCGCCAGAAATGGCTTAGTCATGCTGGCCAGATGACCCGGAAGCTGTCTTCTGACAAACGCCTACTCCCTAAAGAGCGAGATGAGCTCACAACCCCAGAGTCATCCGCGACTGGACCTAACGGTCAGGGGTACCTTCACCTTTACCTTTAATGTGAAACTAAATTATTCTATCTTCATTGGGGCTTACTCTCAAATCTATGTAGAAAGTATTGCACCAGGAGTATTTGTTTAACCAATTATTCTTGAGAGGATAATGGTGTCAGCAGAGAAACATTTGAAAATCATTCCAAGCAAAGTACAGTGGTACCTTGTTTTTTGAACAGCTTAGTTCTCAAACAACTTTGAACCCAAATGCTGCAAACCTGGAAGTAACTGTTCCGGTTTGCGAACTTTTTTTCGAAAGCCAAACATGCTACATTTTTAGTCCTCTGCTTCCGATTAGAGTGTTCCTCTTCCAGTTGGAGTGTTGCATTTCTGATTTGAGCCCCCCGCTTCTGATTAGATATTTGGAGCTTATATTTGGTGCTACTGTTTTTGCTATTTATTTATTTATTTGCATTTTTGTTTGTGTGGTTTTCCCGTTTCATTTGTTTTTGTGACTGTGTAGAACCCAGTACAGCTACTGATTGATTTATTGCATGTGTGACTGTGGAAATGGATAAAAGCTGCAAAGTCAAGAGAACCATTAACAGAACAACAATAGAGGTAGTAAAATTCATGTTAAATTCCTGTTTTAGAGTTGTTTTTAAAAGTCTGGAGTGGATTAATCCATTTTGCATTACTTTCTATGGGAAAGTGTGCCTTGGTTTTGGAATGCTTTGGTTTTGGAACGGACTTCTGGAATGGATTAAGTTTGAGAACCAAGGTACCACTGTAATATATATATATATATATATATATATATATATATATATATATATATATAACATTTGTAAATACAGTATTAGAAAACAAGCCATATTAACACTTTCTAACAAAAAGAAAATATGATTTCATTGTCATATACCATTTTGGTTTGAAATCTTGCCTTCTGGACATGCGGCACAATCATAACAGCAAAATTTTTGGCCTTCCTTCCTTTTCTTCTGATAACCAGGGAGGCAGTGCTCATTGCAAAGAGAAATAGGAGTCACCTATCCATATACAAGAAAGGAGTCTGAGTTGAGGCTTTTCTGTTTGATGGACAGTATTAGGATCAAAATACACCAGAACACTGGTATCTCTGGAAACAATTATGTCAGTTAGAAAGTTATGTAATGCAATGTCAAACTAGAAAAATATTTGACCCCTATTCCCACACTAAATTGTCTTTATGTTTGTGTAGAAAAATATTGTCTAAGACAGCATTTTGTGTAATAAGGATAACGCTTCTTTAAAACACATGGTTTTACAATGTCCTATAATTAATAGATTTTGGGAGAAAGTACTGGATTATATAAATGTAATTGTGAAAAAATTACAATAAAAATCAGAGAATACTATTATTTTGAACTAACTGCATGCATAGTGTATAGAATTTGACAAGTAGACAACATGAATGGATTATCCTTACCCTTCCTATGGCCGAAAGACGAATATTGTTGCATTGGAAAGATTAATGTAAGACTCCATTTATTAAATGGACAGAAGACCTAACTATGCCTACCATGTATGAGTGGATTGTTTCTAGATGTCGACTTTAAATAGACACCTGTAATTAAACGTGGAACTAAACGTGTTGTAATTATCCATTATATCCCCTCCCCCCTTTAAAAATGCAGTTGCTTAACTGTAAACAATTGTTATAGTGATTTACTATACCCCCGTTCACCTTTCTCCTTTTCTTATTTTCTTTCTTCATTTTTTAAAAAGACTTTTTATATGTGGTATTTAAATTTGCGGGGGTGGGATGATTTGCCATTTATGCAATGCAAATAGAGACTACCCACTACTGGCTCACTAATACATTTTGAAATGCCATATATAAATGAGGTACAGATAACAACTACATGCACCTAATCCTTCAGTGTAGTAAATGGCCACATTATTCCCATGACCCTGTCCAAAAAAGACAGATTGTACGTAAAAAAGAAGTGATTATTCTGCCAGGCCACATCTATGTAGCTAATGCAGGGGGTAACAAGAATGACCAAGGTTCTGGACCTGGTTAAAACCTTTGTGCCACATGATCATGTCCTCATGAATGATGAATTTCTTTCCTTCATGAGCATTGTCATCCACCTGCCCAGCTTTAATTCGGAGGAAGGACCTGTTTGGGAATGTGACCATGTTCATGATGTCAAATCCACCTTCCATTTCCCTTTTAGCAGTGAAGGTCATGGATTCTCCAGCTGAGTTGTTAAAGGAAATAGCACCAAGAAAAGGATGAAGCTAATTGAAGGATAAAAAGACGAAATGAGAGGAAGTAAAGCAGATTTTGCACATAATGCCATGATTTTGAAACACAGTTCTTTACTAGTATTGTTTACTAGTATTGTTTCTCAATAACCAAGAATGAAAAATAATCAATTCTGCTATAGTTGATATTGTTACAGAAGCCCAACACCTGTTTCTCTCTTTGCCAAGCTGTGCCAAAAGTGCATGGGATCTCAGGTGCCCACACAGAGTCTGTGTCCCTTTGAAGAACAGAAGACACAGCGGAGGCTTGGAATATTTGGCTTGGAAATTAAAGAAAACAAAAAAACGAAAAATTGATAAATAGGCTAAAAATAGGAGAAAAATATATAGATGACGCAAAGACAATAATGAAGGAATTTGTGAAATATTATTAAGAGTTATATAAGAAAAAAAGAAGAAAATAAAGATATAGAACAATATCTAAAAAGAAATCAAATAGTTGTTGTCAGGGAACTGCCATCAGAGCCAGAGGAGGAGAGAGGGCTCCAAAGGGATGCCAGAGAGGGTCCCTCGAGGGAGAGAGGCAGCCCATCTGCTGGGGAAGGAAATCAGCGTAGCACCAGTGGAGAAGGGGGGCAGATGGGGGAATCGGAGAAAAGGCCCCTGGACTCCTCACCAGAGACCAGCGGGGAGAGCACGGGTCCTCCGCTGCCCACACCCTCCCTGCGTAGAAGACTTCCACACAGGGAGAGTAGGCGGAGACTTGGCATCAGAGAACTTCTTTGCTGGAAGGAGTTCAAGAAACGCCCACTGACGGATTCTGCCAGTGATTGAGACAGCCACGGGCTAGTGGCTGTCCGGACAGAAAGGGTTCACCCAGGTACCCCATCCAAGCGTGGCGCTGACTTACGCACGAGCAACCCCTTAGAACCATTACAATTGCCAATAAAAAATAAAAAATAAGAGTTAAATATCCCAATAAATGTAATGAAATGTAATGGGAAAAAAATGAAAACAGATAACATACAATGAGAATGTTTGGAAATCATTTTAAAACCTCAACTACTTTTTCTTCATATTCTCCTTTTCCTTTCCTTTCCTTTCCTTTCCTTTCCTTTCCTTTCCTTTCCTTTCCTTTCCTTTCCTTTCCTTTCTTTTCTTGTCTTTTCTTGTCTTTTCTATTCTGTTTTCTTCTTCTTCATAAATTGCATTGTTATGTGTATTGTGAGGTGTACAAGGTATTTTTGCTTCAGTTGCCATCATTTTCTTTTTTGTTACAAACAAAAACAGAGTGTTGTATAAATGTTGTATAAATGTATATTTTTAAAAAATAATAAAGATCAACATGGGGGGGGGGATGTGCAAGATGTTTTCAGTGAATAAAACATACCATTCCAGATGAGAACCTGGAAATTGTCTTATATTATACTAATGGACGCAATGTGCTATTTTTTTTTTTTTTAAAAAAATACATTACCTGCCAAGCCTGAAGGTCTTGAAGTTTGAACATTTTATGACCCCTCCTTGTTCTGTGCCTGGACCTAGTTAAATAAATGTCATGT
The DNA here is from genome assembly GCF_964252035.2 of Podarcis erhardii. Lineage (NCBI taxonomy): Eukaryota > Metazoa > Chordata > Lepidosauria > Squamata > Lacertidae > Podarcis > Podarcis erhardii. Next base: position 6,401,807 of record NC_138502.1, on the reverse strand, counting down.
AAAGCATGAGCCACCACATGCACAGCATTGTAGATACTGTAGCTGTGACCAGTCATGCGCTTTTCAAAAAGAGGATCGGGAAGGCTCTCCAGCCGCTCCTCACCAGTACATTGTTCACTGATGTCCACGAGGACACTGGGGTTTGGAAAAGTACAGTCAAATGCTTGCTCCCAGAAATCCTTCAGAAAACCATCTCCATCTCTACCATCCATTTTTATGCTCTGAAGAAATTCCTTGAACCCTATAATTGTTTTTGAGTGAATTGTGAAGCAAATGGCACCTTGGAAGAGATCAAGATCCCAGGTCCTTTGAATCCCCAACAATATGAAATCTACCTGAGTTGTTATGATCCAAACCTTTCTAAGTGATGATCTGTTCACATTTTCAGGATCTCGCAGAATGACATTAGCTGTCAGCCATATAGTTGCCATAGATTCTCCATAGATGATGATTGTATTGGCCTTGTCATCAGTAAGATCTGTATAATGACTCGACAATGCATCACACAATTCACTCCACATATCAAAACGGGGTAATTTTGGGAGACTTTGTGTGAAGGCTGAACACATTCCATTTTGGGAAAGCAAAGGTTCGATAGTCTGCAAGAAATTTTGTCCACTCTCATCATCCACAACAAAGAGTCCAACCCATGTCCACCCAAAATACTTAAGCAGGTTGATAATCCCCATGTATTGGTGGGCTTCATTAGGCACTGTGCGGTAGAAGGAAATGATGCGACTTGTATCACTGTCCTCTTCAGTGGGAAATGAACCATAAGTGAGCTAAAGGAAATTGTACAGATATTACAGAAGTAAAACAGGAGAATTCTTTGTGAGCACATGCTTGTTTATTCAACAAATAGTTGAAGCAATTGGTAGTTTCTGTGTGAATTAAATCCAGCATCCTTGCTAGTAAATTTTTCTACAGTTATGAAAATCCCTTTCCCAGGTTGACCCACCTTTCACTACAGAAAATGGGAACTATCTTAACATTTGAGGCGATCTGTAGTGAATGGTGTAGTCTTTTAGATATATTGTGTTGTTCAGGGCTTAAAATTGTCCAGGCCTTAGACACTAAAATGAGCATCTTGAATTGGACTCACAAATGAATTGGACCCATAAATGAACTCATAAATGGACAGGAGAAGTATAGATTGTGGAAATCATCATGTCACCACATTCACAAACCCCACCTGTGGAATCTTGTAGAGGGATATGGTGTCAGCCATATGGAAAGAAGTGTCATAGCTAAGACCACCGATGATGGCTATGAGGTTTTTCTGAGTGTCACATTTGTAGTTCAGGATGAAATGATGTGATTTGAAGAGCAAGTCAAGTGTGGTACGATAGGTCATCTTTGCATCATAGTAGCTGTCATAGATATGGAACCCAAGAGTGATATTGGGCATTATCTTGGGGTTCTCGTTTACCTCTTCTACAGCAAATGATAAGGCAAGGACATGCTGGTAGAATTTTGTCATCATACTGCACATAAAGTGAATAATTTGAGAAATTCAGATGAGAACTGTACAATACCAGTCAACCTACATCAATATTGGTCATTTCTATCTCAAACTATTTCAGATTGAAATGGAATCATTGTGTATATTCCCCCCCCCCCAAGCTATGGAACTACAAACTGTCAATGGCAAATGTGTGTTTCCATAGGACAGTTGTATACCACACTGTATTCTAATATACCTGCTGTTAATCTCCTGATTGACTTTTGCAGCCCATTTGATTATTATTAATAATAATACTTTCTCTTTTAATAGGATACTTTTTTTCATCTTTGGTAATCAAAAAGGCAGATAGAACAACTATGAGGAAATTTTGGTTCACTTACCAAATTCTACAATGAATAGTGAAATTGGAGATTCATGGAAGATTTTGTTTTGATTTTACAACTCTTTAGAGAAAAACAAAGTTTCCTACACAAGCTCCTAGGTGTCAATGATAAGAAATTCCCTATTGCTGGCTTTACAATTTAGAAGACATGACAGAAAAATTGAGGGAATATGGAAGGACGCAGACGGCAAGCGCAAACGCTTACTGTGGTAATTCAAACATATTCTCTGAAGGGTGAACCTTGAAGAACTCTTCATAGAAAGTATAACAGATCTGAGAGGCAATCCCACCAATAATGAAGTCACCTGGCTGATACCACTCGTGTGGAATTGGAAATGGATTGTGAATGGGGCACTTCATAGTATCTACTTTTCCCATAGCAGGAAACAACAGAAACAGAAAGACCAATAGCCACCACATCCTGGCAGCCTATTTTCTTTCCACATCCAGATTCCCCTTTGTCTATCAGTGACAGCTGACTGACTTAAACAGATTGAAGTGGATGATGCCTGGCTCTGCCAATACAGCAGCATAAGGAAAATCCACAAGTCTTATTTTAGAACCAAAGCATTATAGACACATTCCTTAAATGTCACCTAAAAATGCTAACACTCTTATTTCAATTCTGGCCAACAAATAAGGGAGGAGAAACATATAAAATTGATAGAGCCCTTCCTTTCTCTTGCCCCTACCCTTCATGGTACAGAGACTTATTTATTATAATCATTTCAGGCTTGCTCATTGTCTGATTTCTAATTGCTTCATCCATTGGTGGACAAATTATAGTGATTTGGAGAACTGCAAAGAAAGAGAACTTCTTCAATGCTTCAACTCAAAGGGGCATTTCTTTTTGTAAAAAACACTGGGTTGTGTGTTTTTCTGAAGTCTGTGCACATGTTACCTCTGTTCCTTAGTGGCACAAAAAGTGCCAATTTGTTTACAGTTTCCATGGGAAGCAAAAACCACAGGGAAGGTCAAAATGAAATAAATTTCTTGGGCATTACAAAACAACAAATCCCAAATTAAAGATCACCGCCAAATTCCAGGTTTACCAAACACTGGACAGCTCACATTTCTCAGGAGAATAGACATGAAGCACAATACAGTTGTGTCATAAAGGTGAGAGGACCTACAGGGCAATCATACACAAAATAAGCTGATGTAAAATTAAATCACACAGGGATAAAGTACACTAGATGCAAACTCAGAGCTTGACTACTGTTGGCAGAGCTGCCCAAACCCTAGCAAAAGGAAAATAAGCCCACCTCTAGTATAGCCAGTCAAGAGAAAGGTTTGTGTGATACGAAATCTTTATTGATAACAGAAGTAGCAAAAGCATGCACAATAATTCACTGCACAGAAGTACATGGTTTCAACAATGTTAAATCTTAGATAATAACTTTGGTTAACATAAGCATTTTAGCTACGAAGCTAAATCCATCCTCACCAGGGGCACCAATTTTCTCCCCACATAGAGGGGGCCTGGAGTCACATGACCCGTCCTGCCTCCACCCAGACATACCATTACTGACTTGGGGGTGGAGAGGGATGGCGGCCTGCCTCAATATTGGGGGATGCGTAACCCCCTGTCCAGAAATATTGAGAGGGCTGAAGCCCTTTCTGCCCCCCATATTTGGTACCCCTGTCCCTCACCATATATCCCAAAACCATATCCTAGAATGGTTCTGATCCTTCTCAACCTATTTCACCCTGTCACTGACTGGACACCCTCTCCCACATCCAACTCCAACTTCCTTAGCTCTTATTCAATCACTATTCACTTCCAACATTCCAGGCACACCCTCTCACACCCTAATACTCATCTAATATGCTTGTCTACATATTTAGCACAATACAAACAAGAACAGACTGCTTTGAAATAATTCCTTAAATATGTCTCTATATCAGAGCATATCAGCCCAGTTAGATTGGTGGCATTTAAATAATAAAATAATTATTATTATCCTTGCTTTTATTTGCCAAACTACACATCATCAGCATTCTAGTTTCCTAGAGACCAAATCTTCACTGTCAGTCGAACAGCACTCTAAGATAAACCTGTGAAGTAAGAGAGGATTTATTTTCCATTTTGCCTTCACGAGAACTGCAAATATAAGTCAAATGGAAAGGACCATTGTCTGCATGCACACATTTTGAGGTTTTCTACACACTTTGAGATATGCTACAATCAATCAGTATATTTTATGAAAGAAAACTAAAACAAATTTCCACAGAGCCAGAAAGATAAACATTTCATTTTGTTTTTTGCCATCTCCTTGTATAACATAATTTCTCAGTTTTCTTCATACCAGGTCAACCATAGATGATCTTTCTAAACTTGATGATATTTTGGAAACTGCTCAATTTTTACTGCTCAAATTGCATCACAATACAGTTCTTCCTTTTTGCTAGTTTCCATGCCCAGGATCTATCACAGGACTTGAGCCAGTTACATGAACTTGGATTGGCATTGGAATAGCAGCAGGTCCACTATGGGGAGGCTGTAGTAAAATGACCTTTCATATATAACAAAAGCATGGAGGAAAATCACAAATGTTCTATTTAATTCTTTCTCCCTATTAGTTGCTCTCTATTGTTCAGCTCGGGCCTCAAGGCAATGATGTAGCATTTTGGAGGAAAGATGCAGCCCAATATCCCAGCACTGGAGGCCAAGATGCAGATGATCTCCACCACTACCATGTATTTCCCTTTGGTGCTCAGATAAGTTGGAAGAAAAGAAAGCCAAACACTGCAAAACAGCAACATGCTGAAGGTAATGAATTTGGCTTCATTAAAACTGTCAGGTAATCTGCGGTCCAGAAATGCCACAGTGAAGCTGGCAATGGCCAGGAGGCCCATGAAGCCCAGGACACAATAAAATAGGGTCACAGACCCTTCATTGCATTGCACAATGATTTCTGTGGTTAGACAGTGCATATCTAAATCAGGGAATGTGGGAGATGTCATCAACCACAAAGCACAAACAATAGATTGAATAAAAGAACAGGAAATTACAACTGAGTAGGCCAGTCTTTTCCCTACCCACTTCCTCATGCTAGAGCCTGGCTTGGTGGCCATGAAAGCTACAACTACAGTGATTGTTTTGGCCAGCATGCAAGAAACAGCCATAGAGAAGATCATGCCAAAAGCTGGTTGCCTAAGAAGACAGGTCACTTTCCCAGGTTTGCCAATAAATAGCAAAGAAGATAGGAAGCAGAGCAGAAGAGAGATCAGACGAGTGTAGGTGAGGGCTCGGTTGTTGGCTTTGACAATGGGGGTATCTTTGTGCTTCACAAAGTTGTGAGAAGGGAAAAAGAAAGAGCAATGGAAGCTAAGCTGATCCCGAAAGGTTCTTCATAGGAAAGAAAGCTCAGAACTTTGGAGATGCATTGGTTTTTCTTCTTGTTTGGATATTGATCTTCTGGGCATCTGAAGCAGTCATGCATATCTAAAAAATATAAGTGGGTCAAATCTCAGGGACAATTAATGTGCTTTTTTAACCTTCAAAATAAGCTTGCTTATTCTTAATAAGTACATGGTAATGCAACAGTGCATTTTGATAACAAACCAGGCTCAATATTATTATTATCACTACCAGTATGTGCCCAGTGTTCCAACTCCTGCACCTGTTTGTGCTGGCTGCAGAGATAATGAATTAAACCACATAGCTAAATATATTATTCATTAGTTTATTATTACCCAATGCCGCACATTTCAATTTGTCAAACAGGGATAAAAGGAATCTTTTTGGGTTTCTGATGTCTTTCAGTTATAAATCAGATATCATCAACAATTCCCTATCTTGAATTAACATATATCTCCCCCTTCCTTTGGGTCATCTTCTCCTTGGGAGACTCATTGCTTGGTGAGCTATCAGCCGTATGATTTCGCTAAGGTTTCTAAATGCTTCATCAGTAATTTAAGTTTGTAATGTGATCTTGTAATATATCTTTTGTTGTCATTATTCCTTAATGTCAGTTATCTTCTCATCCATAAAGGTCAGTGAAGATCTGTTTCATAAATTAATTTTATTTTCTCAGCATATATGCCAAAGACTTCTCATTGACTTCTAAATTTTATTTGTGCTGATATGGAATGGGGCAAACCCTCCTTCTTAATGTGGCTTATGTTGCAGAGGGAACTGGGGTAAAACATAACTGTCAGACCCAGAACCTGTGGCATATAATAAGTTTTAGATCTCACATCTGAACAGAATGAATTAGTCACCACTACCATAATTGTTGCATGTTAAGACCCCCAAAACCACCCCAATTAAAAACACAATAGACACAGATTTTAGTTTAAGGTTTTTGGCTTAATTTTGGCCACAACTTTTTTGATTACAGGCTGTGAATGGTTTGCTTAGGCATTGGTTCCAAACTATCTGAACCTGTCCAGGACAGGAGCAGAACTGACAACTGCCAGCACAGAGGTCAACATGGGTAAATACCCTGAGGGATTGATTGGTCTGGGAGCAGTCCCAAGATCACTCCAAAATGCTCCCAGGGGCTCTCGTGTGGCCCTATCCCCTTTTCGGAGGTCAGACAAAGAAAGGCAAGCCCCTGGATTCCTTTAACGGAATACCCCACACTGCAAGAATTGGAGGGGCAGGCCTTTTTGCCTTCAAGAACACCTTGAACCAATGCCTAAACTCAAACCTTACAAAGTTGTGATGATTTGCTAGGCGGTAGGCAAAAACCAAGAGGCAACAGCCAATCAGCCAAATGGCAAAATTCTTCCCATGCCCCTCCTCCAAAACAGGCGACACCAAATGGCATAACAAGGTCAGAAATATCTTAAATATAGGGTGGGTGGGAGGGTGATCTGGTGCACAATGCGAAAAAGAGGAAGCTCAATGCAACATGCAGCGGGATATACCAGACGCACCAGACCACAAGATGCACCAAGTTTCTGGAGGAGGAAAACAAGGGGGGGGAATCTGAATCTCAGAAGCCAGAACAGCAAGAGGGATCGCTGCACAGTGAAAGCAACAATCCCTCTTGCTGTTCTGTGATAACTGAGCAGCCTGCATTAGCTCCATAAGATGCACACACATTTCCCCTTACTTTTTAGGAGGGAAAAAGTGAGTCTTAAAGAGCAAAAAATCCGGTAAAAGATCCCTGGCTGCTATTTGTGAATTCCCATTGGCCAGAATCTGCCCCAGCAACCAAGGGAACAATCAGGTAGTTGTGGCCATCCAAACGTACGCACCCCAGCAACCATGATCGTACGCACCATCCAAACGCACCATCCAAACGTACGCACCCCAGCAATTTTGGTGATCTCACCCCAACACACGCTCTCCGTGAAGAGGACACAATTTACCATCATAATCACTTGCCTGTGCACTCCCCCTTCTCTGCTCAGGTGAGCTACCAATAAAGGAGACCACACAGTTGAATGGAATTGAATCAGGCCCCAGTTTTACTGACTACAGATGGACCAGTTTGGCACAGGCATTGGGGAGGTATTTATTCCTGGAAGTAACATCAGGGTCAACCCGGCGGTGGGGATTCCTATCACTTACATCAATAGGGGGATCCCTGCACAACTTCCAGGGCACTGAAAGATCATCAGTAGGGTTGTGAACAGCTAACACCACCCCCAATCTGCATGTGGTTATGATTCAGGGGGCAGGGTGCCAGGCTAACCTGCCCCAAGTTGAGCCAGGTACTTACTCAACCCAGACATATCCCAAAATAAATGTAGGTGGTGATGCTAGTGTTATATTCAGGTATAATAATCCTCCACAATGATGTTGAGGATACTCAGAATCTCCATTGTTTCAATGGTTCTGTCCATCTCACCATCAAATAATGAGGTAAGAGCCTGAAACGAGTGCTAGGCATGTCAGCCAGAAAAATCAGTCACTGCATCCAGGAATTCAGGAATTTATTTCACTCTCCAAGAGTGACCAACTCAATCGGTCCCCCACCCTTTTAGAGTAGGGTAGCTACATTAACATGCCCTCCAACATTTCTCTGATGAAAATAGGGATGTCCTATTCCATAATAATAATAATAATTTTATCATTTATACCCCTCCCATCTTACTGGGTTGCCCCAGCCACTCTGGGCAGCTTCCAACATATATAAAGGTATAATAATAAAATTATACAGGGCTGCCTTCAGATGTCTCCTAAATGTTGTATGGTTACATATCGCCTTGTCTCAGGGGTCACATAACTTCATACCATCCAATATTACTCCAATGAAAAGAGGGACATCCTGCCATGGAATGATAAACTTGTAAAGTTGGAAGGGACACCCCAGGGTCATTTAGTCGAACCCCCTTTGCCCAGTGAGGAGCTGGGATGCACAACCCTGAGAGCTTAAGAGATTTAGAGATTTTCATGCCCTACTGACTGAGCTAAGGTTGACATACATCCAGAATTTCCCAGGCATAGCTGGGTTTCAGCCCTAGGACACTCTTATCATGTATGGCAACCCATGTCGGAAGTGTAGAATTTGGCAAAATTCCTTTAAAAACTTTGGCCCAAACCTTCCCGCCCCTTCAGATTAAAAAAAAGGTAAAGAGCTTTTATGTCCAGATTTTCACTTTTTGAAATATGACTGAGCTATCTCCATCCAGCAATCAAAATAGGGTCAGCCTAAGGAAAAATGGAACATTCCAAGTTCCATATAAGAAACCAGGATGACTTATGTAAATCTGGAACTTTCCCTGGAAACTAGGGACACTTGGAGGGTCTGCAGTAAGCCCATACCTCAGCTGGCAATCATCTATTCATGGCAATAGACTCACAGTTAGCTTGTAAATCAATGGGTGAGGTGAAGACCAGGTTGAGGGCATGCTCAGCTACATGTGTTGGACCACTGATGTAATGAGACAGCCCCATGGTTATCATGAAGGTCATGATGTCCTTCTTTGACATCCCCCAACATCAAAGTGTGAGGGTTCTCCAACACCACATGCAAGATTACCTCTGTTGGCACATTTATACAGGATTGCAGAGCAGTGGGTTAGACATCCCTTTTCTCTCTCTCTGACCCAACACCGCAAACAATCCCTCAAAGCCAGATACCACATGGATCATTTTCCTAGTGAGGGATATGGAATGTTGATGGACAATTCCCACTCGCCATTTTACGATGTTTTGTGATGTATTTGAAAACACTATATAACATGGTTCTAATGTTGCTTTGACACAGCATAGGAAAGGGAGAGGAGGAGAGAGACAGAGTGTAAAATCTCCCCAAATTTTTTGATTTAAATGCTCAGAATGCATGACAACCCATCACTTCCCAAACTGGTTTATTTAATTGGATAATATCTGGTGGCAATTTTATGCGGTTGAAGTAGACCTGGAGCAGCAACAGGAACAATAAGAAGGCAGGTAGGAAACATATATTTGGTCTTAAACAATAGGGCTGCATATATAATGCAGCAATGAGGGCACATTACAAAGAGTCTTTAATGAGTTCTCCTTATTAGTTGCTCTCTGTTGTTCAGCTTTGGCCTCAAGACAATGATGTAGCATTTAGGAGCAAAGATGCAGCCTAATATCCCAGCACTGGAGGCCAAGATGGAGATGATCTCCACCACTACCATGTATTTCCCTTTGGTGCTCAGATAAGTTGGAACAAAAGAAAGCCAAACACTGCAAAACAGCAACATGCTGAAGGTAATGAATTTGGCTTCATTAAAACTGTCAGGTAATCTGCGGGCCAGAAATGCCACAATGAAGCTGGCAACGGCCAGGAGGCCCATGTAGCCCAGGACACAGTAAAACAGGATCACGGACCCTTCATTACATTGCACAATGATTTCTGTGGTTACAGAGCGCATATCTACATCAGGGAATGGGGGAGATGTCATCAACCACAAAGTACAAACAATAGATTGAATAAAAGAACAGGAAATTACAACAGAGTAGGTCAGTCTTTGCCCTACCCACTTCCTCATGCTGGAGCCTGGCTTGGTGGCCATGAAAGCTACAACTACAGTGATTGTTTTGGCCAACATGCAAGAAACAGCCATAGAGAAGATCATGCCAAAAGCAGGTTGTCTGAGAATACATGTCACTTTCCCAGGTTTGCCGAGGAACAACAAAGAAGATAGGAAGCAAAGCAGAAGAGAGATCAGAAGAGTGTAGGTGAGGGCTCGGTTGTTGGCTTTGACTATGGGGGTATCCTTGTGCTTCACAAAAGTGCCTAACACCAGAGTTGTGAGAAGAGAAAAAGAAAGAGCTACGGAAGCTAAGCTGATCCCAAAAGGCTCTTTATAGGAAAGAAAGCTCAGAGTTTTGAGGATGCATTGGCTTCTCATTTTGTTTGGATATTGATCTTCTGGGCATCTGAAACAGTCATCCATGTCTGAAAAGAATAGAAGTAGGTCAGATTCGAAAGACAATTCATAAGCTTTTTTTGCCTTCCATATAAGCATGCTGATTCTTAGTGAGTAGGTGTCAATGTAATATTGTATTTTGACAGAGCACCAGGCTCAATATTGCTATTATCAGTACCATTATGTGCCAAATATTCTTGCTGCTGCACCAATTTAGGTTTGTTGAAGGGATAATGGATGAGGCCCCACAGCTAATTATATCTTTCATTATTTTACCATAACCCAATGCACCACTTTAAAATTCATCAAACTTGGTCAAAGGAAACTTTTTGCTTTTTTTTATGTCCTTCAGTGATATATCATACATCATCACTGAAACATTTCCTATCTTGAACTAACATCAATCTCTCATGCATTTAAGATTATTAATAGGATATAACTGACTTCACAGCATTATTTTTAAAAAATTGAATTAATCAATCCACACCTACAATAAAATGTACCATGTGACTCAACATCTGCATCACACTGACAGATACTCCCGTATCTTTGAAATTATGCATCTTATATGAACCAATCACATACCATTCTGAAAAAGATGTGATGCAAAAATAAAGTATAGCAATATTGTCTTATGAAGAAAGTTTTTGTTAGTGGGAGGTTTGTTAAGTTACAATAATATAGTGTTTCACTGAACATTGAGGATTTAAGAGAATTAGCAATTATATAATATACATTTGTATTTTTCAAAGTAAATGTAGTATAGCTATCCCATCTTTGGGAATCTAATTGGTCTAACTTTGGGATGTTCATTGCATGGTTACCAGTCTTACCCTTACTGATCCAAGTAGTTATGATTTCACTACAGTTTCTAAATTATCCTTCTGTAAGTTAGATTTTGCTGTTCTTGTTCCTTAACCTAATTTATCTTCTCATCCATAAATGTCAAAAAGTTCTGTTGAGTACATTAATTTTATTTTCTCTACATATATGCCAAAGACCTATCCTTGACTCTTAAATATTATTTGTGCTGATATGTGCTTAATGTGGCATCTGCTTCAGAAGGAACTGGGGTGAAACAGCTATCAGACCCAGAACCTGCGGCATATAATGAAGTTTAGATCTCACATCTGACCAGATTGAATTAGTCATCACAATCATCATTTCTATTATCACTTGTCTGTTGAGGTTATAATAGTCTTGCTTAAACTGTTTCTATATGTCTACTTTTTTGGATATGGTCAACTAAATAATTTGGTCTTCATTGAGGCTTACTGACAAACCATACAGATAGCATTGCACAAGAAATATTGGTTTTACTAAGCACTGGAAGTCAGCAGAGATATATTTGCACTTCATACCGAGCAGGATAGCTTATTTACATGCACAGCATGGCAAATAAACATCCAGTCATAGCTCTGGTTACGAACACTGTTGTGCATTTCCGGGTTACGGACCGCAATGAACCCATAAGTAAACATTTCTAATTAGTTCTTAAGCAGAATAGTAACAATACTTTGTGATGAAAATAAAAATGATTTCTTTCTCATGTACCATTCTTGTCTGAAATCTTGCCTTCTGGACATGCAGCACAATCATAGCAGCAAAATTTTTCACCTTCCTTCCTTTTCTTCTGATGACCAGGGGGGCAGTGCTCATTGCACACAGAAATGGGCATCACCTATCCACAAATAGGAAAGGAATTTCAGGTTGGAGAAGTTTTCTTACTGAATTTCTTATAAAATGAATTTTTGCATAGAATCTAGCTTTATCTGCAGTCCAACCTCCAAGTCCTCTTGCTTTCTAACATTATCATAAGTTGTTTTTAATGTTTTCTATTCGTATTTAGAGATGCAAAGGATTGGCAGACAGGACTTCACATTTTAAGGAAGATTTTATTCAACTGAGATTTATGCAATGGAGACAGAGATAACCCAATGCTGGCTCACTAAACATTTCATTTAGATCCCTCAGATGAGGCTTTAATCTGCAACAAATATACCACTGATTGCTGGTGGTTCAGTGTTTCAGCTTGACTTTCAATGTGCTAGTTATCTGGGTCTTTAAGAGCCTGACGCACATATAACATGACAGAAAATACAACTTTGCTTTTCAACTCATTGTTGTGCCTAGGCTTTCATTCTGCTAGACAGCAGCATTATTGAAGTTTTCAATAGGAAGATAGATGGTTTGCAGAAAAAACAAAAATTTCTGGCAGGACATATTTGTAGGTTACAGCAGACCCCCCAAAACCCAAGAAACACTGTTAGGATCCTGACCTGGTTAAAACCTGGGTGCCACACTATCATGTCTTCATAAATGATGAATTTATTTTCTTCACAAGCATTATCATCCACCTCGCCAACTTTGACTCGAAGGAATGACTTGTTTGGGAATATGACCATATTCATGATGTCAAATCCACCGCCTATTTCCTTTTTAGCAGTAAAGGACAGTGTTTCTCCAGCTGAATTGTTAAAGGAAATGCCATGAAGGTAAATGTGGAGCTGATTGAAAGATTAAAAAACAAGGGTGGGGGGAATTAAGATTTTGAATGTAATGCCGTGATATAGAAACACAAAAGTGAAAAATCAACTATTTTCCATAGAAGATAAAAACCTACATTATACATTGACGAGACAATGTATTTCCAGGCCAGAATGTGCAATACATAACATATTTATATACAAAGCTTTGTAAAAAAAAAAAAAAGTGGAGTAGCAGTTCAGACATTTTTATTTATTTATTTATTTATTTATTTATTCATTTATTTATTTATTGCAAAAGACAATATTGACTTATTTTCAGCATATTACCTGCCAAGGTCTCAGATCGTGAAGTTCAAATATGTTATGACCCATCCTTGATCTGGGTTTGGATCTCTTTAAAGAAATGTGATGTAAGGAACGAGCCACCACATGGACAGCATTGTATATACTGTAGCTGTGGCCAGTCATGCCCATTTCAAAGAGTGGATCAGGAAGACTCTCCAGTCTCTCATCTCTTGTACATTGCTCACTTGTGTCCATTGACACATTGGGGTTTGGAAAATCACAGTCAAATGCTTGCTCCCAGAAGTCCTTCAGAAAACCATTTCCTTTCATCCCATCAGCCTTTATGCTTTGAAGGAACTCCTGGAACCCCAGAAGCTCTTTTGAGTGAATCGTGAAGCAAATGGCACCTTGGAAGAGAACAAGAGGCCAACTCCTTTGAAGCCCTGTCAACATGAAATCAATCTGACTTGTTATGATCCAAACTTTTGTAACTGATGAAATATCATTATTTTCATTATCCTGTACAAGGAAAATAGCTGTCAGCCATATGAGTGCCATAGATTCTCCATAGATGATAAATGTTTGGGCTTTGTCATCTTTGACATCCTTGTAACCTCTGAATAATACACCATAAACGTCATCAAGGTTATCAAAACGAGCTAGTTTTGGGAGCCTTTGTGTGAAGGCTGAACAGATTCCATTTTTGGGTAACAATGGTTCCATAGTCTGCAAGAAATTTGCTCCACTTTCATCATCCACAACAAAGATTCCAACCCATATCCATCCAAAATGCTTTAGCAAGCTGATAATTCCCATGTACTGGTGGGCTTCATTTGGAACCATACGGTAAAAGGAATTGACATGAATTTCATCACTCTCCTCCTCCATGGGAAATGAGCCATAAGTGAGCTACATAAAAATGCACAGATATTACTGAAACACATTATGAGCAACAACTTCAGTTAATTTTCTACAATTACTGAGATATTTTCATGATTCAAAGAAAACTTTCATCAATCATAGTAGACCTTTTCTAGGAATATGCCTCTCTTGTTTAAGTTTTGCTTATAGACACTTTCTGAATCTTGTGATGATTAATACAATCATTTTATTTCCAACCTGCTCTTCAACAACAGGTGTTGAGGATGCTTACAATAATTTAACATACAATAGAAAAAAGAGCAGCATCATGGCAGGGTCTCATAAAAAGCTTTTTAAGGTAAAGGAGTGTAAGCATTATTAAAGGAGGGTTATTTCTAAGACAAAGGTGAAATTGTGAAGCTCCCTTTTTTTTGCTGTTGAGTGCTGCATATTAAGTAATTTTGTATGTGTTTTGGAATAGGAATGTTTGGTATGTCTTCAGGAGAAGGGAAGGTTAAGGAATAAACTGTTCACAAATCTGGAGTCAAGTCCCTAAGACAGTTGAATGGCATCTTGTATGCCTTTCTTCTTGCAACTTCTGTGGCCAAGCTGGTGCCCAATGTATTGCTTTGTTTTCCTTTGGACTATATCAGCAAGGCTGAGAGGTCTTTTCATCCGGGCAGAGTAGGACTGGACATCCATACACACTGCCCAGGCTTGTGCCCTGGGGAGGTTACTTCAGTGTTGTAGTGCACTCTCCAAAATAATTTTTCAGAGATTTGACTTCACCCCTGGAGGCAAACTCAATTGTCTCTCAGGAAAGAGAGATGCCAATAACAGTCACTATTCTTTTTCTGTGTTACTATGAAATTGTTGTTTTTATTGTTTTCTTATGGAATTATGGAATTGCCTTTGTAGTTTTTGTTTCAAATGCTTCCGTGTTGCTTTGTGACATTCCACTTTGAGCATGTATGTGTCTCTCTGTGTGTAGAAGCAACATACAAATAAAATGAATGAATGGCAATCAAGAGAGTAAGGTTGGTCCTAAAATGTAAATATAATGTGAAAATTCAAGTTGAAGAAGTGCATATTTAAAGAGCACATGACAAAAACTATACAATGAAGGCACTAGACATTACCCTGCAGAGAATTCCATATTTTAAGGGCTGGCACAGATAATGACTTTTCTTAAGCATCACCCACTAAACAAACTGGCAAGGTACACCTTAAAAAAAAAAAGAGTTATGGGAGTTCTAAATGTATACTCTGACCATGGGGCACTTTCAATTTCAGTTTAATGGATTAATAATGGCTGGTAGTCCAAAGCATAGAATTGTAGAGTTAGAAAATACAAGGCAAAATAGCAAGGGCAAGGAGAGAGGGAGGAAGGGTAGCGGGACTTTGCTCATTGAGAAACAGATATTTGCTTCTAATGGAAGGCAATAATATCACAAACAGCATCATTCAAATTATTGTTCTTGTGGAGAGGGATTTTGAAATAATAAAGACACTGTTTTCTTCAAGCTTGGTCAATTTTCCATGTTATTAACCTCAGAGAATGATATTTTATTGTATTTTAATTTCATTTGCAGTTTGTTCATTGCACTGCTGTCTCAGTTTTTCAGTGCTGGAACTAACTGCTAGGTATCTTGCGCTAGCCCTTCCTTCCCGCTGTATAGTCATCCTACTTCTTACATATTTTTAAAAAATGTTTTATAAATTCAATAGAAAATGCCAAAATTCATCTCCTAGAAATCAGTATGCTGCTTCTGCTCTTCAGAAATCCTACCTGTGGAATCTTGTAGAGGCCTATATTGTCTCTGATATGGAAGGATGTATCAGAGCTAAGTCCCCCAACGATGGCCATGAGGTTTTTCTGGGTGTCACATTTATAGTTGGGGACAAATCTCTGTGATTTGAAGAGCATGTCTAATGTGCTACGATAGGTCATCCTTGCATCATGATAGCTATCGTAGATGTGGAACCCGAGAGTGATATTGGGCAAGATTGTGGGGTTCTCATTGATCTCTTTCACAGCAAATGCCAAGGCAAGTATGTGCTGGTAGAATTTTGTCACCATGCTGTAAATGAAGTAAATTAGTATACAATTCCATAGTAGAATTCTGTAGTGCATAAAATCAACATTCCACAATTTTGACCATGTTTGTCTCCAATGATTTTTATTTAAATGAAATTGTGCCTTTTGTAATTCATATTTCTAAGCTAAGAGACAACACATAGGTGATTAAAATGTATGATTCACATTTGCACCTGTGTTCTGCATGGTTCTTTGACACCTGCTTTTCATCCCTTCCTCAACATTTGCAGCTCAGTTGATTTTTTCAATTAAAAAAATCTTTCCCTCATCCTTCTCTTTAGGTAGCTGAATACTTCACATATCTCATGAAGTGCTTTCCAACTCATAAATGGCTTTTTGCTATAATCGTTTACCTTGTATAACCTGAACTGAATTCAATGGGACTTTTCTTTGATTGGATGGATATACATAGATGTGTTGATGCTCACTGGCTCCATATGGGCGATTCTGCCAATTTCATGCTATCGTGTTTATATTTCCAATCTTAGATTCAGTTCTTCACATTTTCACATCAGCCCAATGGACACTTGCTATATGAAATGTTGCCTAATATACTGATTCCTGTAAATACCTCTTTTGAGGTTGTTGTGGGTTTTTTACAATATTCTCTAGCATGAAGTATTGTGATTAATACATGTGTTTTATGTACACTTAACTGCAACATATTTTTGGAAACATTATTTTTTTGTAGCACTTTAGTCCAGGTTTCAAGGGGTCCATAAATTCAGTCAAGTGGTTCGCAGGACATTCACAATAAATATCTGTGATTATTTTTATCAGTATTTAATTGAATTATTTTGTTGGTATGTTGTATGTATTTGATTGAATTTTGTAGATTTCGATGCCATTCCAAATGAAATATATTAAAATACAATATAAATATAAAAGAAGCAGAAATGTACAATTCAAAATCTAGCTCAGCAGCTTATAAGTGTCAGTGTACAGTCTCAACCATCAAGCTTTCAATGTTAAGGACATGACAAAAGAGAGAGAGAGAGAGAGAGAGAGAGAGAGAGACTTGTTGGGTAGGAAGGAAACACTTACTATGAAACATCGAATAGTTTCTGTGAAGGATGTTCTTTGTAGAAAATTTCAGAGAAGATGTGAAGGATTTGAGAAGAAATCCCACCGATGATCAAGTCCCCTGGCTGGTACCACTCATGAGGAACAGGAAAAGCATCTTTCATTGGACACTGGATAGTATCTGCTCTGCATGCAACAGGAATTTGCAGGAACAGCAACACCAATAGCCACAGCATCCTAGCAGTTTAATTTTTATCCTCTCCCAACAAATCTCTTAAGGAGAGCTGTTTCCCAGTCTATAGCTGTACTGAAATTATCTTTAGATGTTTTCAGATGTTTCAATCATTTTATAGTTTGTGTGTTTGCTGACCTAGTGTAGTGGTTAAGAGCGATGTACTTGTAATCTGGTGAACCGGGTTCACGTCCCTGCTCCTCCACATGCAGCTGCTGGGTGATCTTAGGCTAGTCACAATTCTCAGCCTCACTCACTTCACAGAGTGTTTGTTGTGGGTGAGGAAGGGGAAGTGGATTGTTAGCCACTTTGAGACTCCATAAGGGGAGTGAAAGGTGGGATATCACTCCCAAACTCTTCTTCTTCTGCTGCTGCTGGATTAGCCGTATTGGATGAAGCCTAACAATGGAAATAAAAATAGTCATAAATCTCAAAGAGTGAATTGTCAGCTACATATTATAATCAAATCCTGACAAATGCATGCCTTGATGTATAGATAAGCGTGTCAACACTCATTAAAGTCTTGACTCTTTTCAGCTGCCAACAGAAAGTCTCTTAAGATTTCACCAAGTGAACTACATATAATTATTTGGATAATTGCTGGAAGAGATAACAATTTTCTGAATATTTTGCCTCAGAGTCAAACTTTTTGTAATAAACATGTTTTTCCCAAATCTGATTACATATTGCCTCTGCCTCTTAGTGGCCCCCAAAGTGGATTTTTTTTTTCAAAGCAAGCAAACTGGAAAGTCATGGTGAAACTATTTACTTTGTGACTGCAAAGCAGGGATATCTAAATCTCATGATTTAGATGTTACAGGAAAAAAAGAGCTGAGTACAATCAGTTTTCTGATGACACCTTGCCCCAAATTTCCTAACGCTCAAATCACAAGGACCACATCATATAATTAGCGCTAAGGACATTAGGAACATGGTCCTCTGCAGCACCCCACAGCACAACTTCTACAGTGCTGAAAGATATTTAGTAGCACTGACTGTAGCCAAAACCAACACCAATCTGCCCTGTGAGGGGCAGGTTATCAGGCATACCTGCCCTGGATTGACTACTCAACCCAGAACAAATCCCAAAATAAATGTGCCTGACGAGGCTATTGTTAGTTTCAGGGATAATACTGCTCCACAGCAATGTTGAGGGTACTTAGAATCCATTGATTCAATGGCTGTGTAAACCCCACAATTACACTATGAGGCAAGAGCCTCAACAGGAGTGCTAAGCAGGTCAGTGAGAAAATCCCTCATTTCACTGAAGAATCCATCAAATTCTCTCACTCTCCAAGAGTGGCCAGCTCAATGGTTCCCCGGCCATTGAAGAGTATTAACAGCAAGAAGAAATAGCGAGGAGGGGAGAGACAATATAAATTTGAAAAGTCTCCCTGATGTCTTCATTTAAATGCTCATAGTTCATGACAATCCAGCTCTTCCCTTACTGGAGAAGGCCTAGTGGCTTTTATTTTTGAATGAAGCATAGGCAGGACGAAATTTGCACTATGTAAAGATGGAAAAAATGAGGGAAACAAAAGCAAAAACCAGGATTCAATTTCAGCCTCATCCGATGGTGGCTGCCAAACCCCAGTTTTACCAAAGCAATGCCTCCTAGTTCTCAAGAGTATGAATGAATTCAGAGCAGAATACACTTGTGCCATCAAGGCGAAGGGTCTTACAGGCCAATCAGATACACAAGAAGCTAGTGTAAAATTAGATGACATTGCGATAAAGTACACTATGGAGCAGGACTACTGTTTGCTGAGCTGTCCAAACCATAGGAGAAGGAAAATAAGGTTTTATTACTATTTTTATAATGATAATTTTTATTAGTTTTCAATTACAATATCAATTACAATACAATAATAGCTTCATAACATTACCAAAAATAAGCTTTTTTAATGGTGTGGTAGGTGCAATCATATGGAAACGGACTGCATTCTACTCTGATATAATATGTGTAGTCCCTGCGCATTGCATTGCATTGTCTTTCAAGTGCTTTACTAACACATTTTCCTAACATTTACAATTCCCCCTTTTCATGCCTCTTTTCCCTGAGTTGTGTGGTGTTCTGGCACCAACTTAGAGCTACCTCAACCCACCTGTGCCTCCTTCCCCCCTCTATCTAAGCTGTGCAGCCCTGCACTGGGTTTCTTCTAAGTTATGTTATACCCTTCAATATTTCTGTGATGAAAATAAGAAAATCCTGTTCCATACATTCCAACATTTCTCCCATGAAAATAGGGACATCCTAAGGAAAACTGGGATATCCCGGGATCACATCAGAAACTGGGATGTCTTCTGTAAATCTGGGACTATTCCTGGAAAAAAGGGTGACATCCAGAAACTGTTGGTTTGGCACTGGAATAACAGCGGAATCTCTAGCGGAGGTTGTAGGTAAAATGGCCTTGGTCTTAAACAATTCCACTTCACATATAGAAGACAATGAAGGAAAATCCCCAAGGTTCCTTTCAATTCTTTCTCCTTATTAATTGCTCTCTGTTGTTCAACTCGGGCCTCAAGGCAATGATGTAGCATTTTGGAGCAAAGATGCAGCCCAATAACCCAGCACTGGAGGCCAAGATGGAGATGATCTCCACCACTACCATGTATTTCCCTTTGGTGCTCAGGTAAGTTGGAAGAAAAGAAAGCCAAACACTGCAAAACAGCAACATGCTGAAGGTAATGAATTTGGCCTCATTAAAACTGTCAGGTAATCTGCGGGCCAGAAATGCCACAATGAAACTGGCAATGGCCAGGAGGCCCATGTAGCCCAGGACACAGTAAAACAGGATCACAGACCCTTCATTACATTGCACAATGATTTCTGTGGTCACAGACTGCATATCTAAATCGGGGAATGGGGGAGATGTCATCAACCACAGAAAACAAACATTAGATTGAATAAAAGAACAGGAAACTACAACAGAGTAGGCCAGTCTTTGCCCTACCCACTTCCTCATGCTAGAGCCTGGCTTGGTGGCCATGAAAGCTACAACTACAGTGATGGTTTTGGCCAGCATGCAAGAAACAGCCACAGAGAAGATCATGCCAAAAGCAGGTTGCCTGAAAAGGCAAGTCAGTTTCCCAGGTTTGCCAATAAATAGCAAAGAAGAGAGGAAGCAAAGCAGAAGAGAGACCAGGAGAGCGTAGGTGAGGGCTCGGTTGTTGGCTTTGACAATGGGGGTATCTTTGTGCTTCACAAAAGTGCCTAACACCAGAGATGTGAGAAGAGAAAAAGAAAGAGCAACGAAAGCTAAGCTGATCCCAAAAGGTTCTTCATAGGAAAGAAAGCTTGTAGTTTTGGAGATGCATTGGTTTTTCTTCTTGTTTGGATATTGATCTTCTGGGCATCTGAAACAGTCATCCATATCTGAAGGACAGAAATAGGTCAAATTCCAAAGACAATTCACAAGCTTTTTTTGCCTTCCATATACACTTGCTAATTCTTAGTGAGTTGATGGTAATGTAACATTGTATTTTGATAGTACACCAGGCTCAGTAGTATTATTATCTGTACCAATATGTGCCAAATATTCCTGCTGCTGCACCAATTTCGTATGGTTGAAGAGATAATGGATGAGACTCCACAGCTAATTATATAATTCATTATTTTACCATAAACCAATGCACCACATTAAAATTTTAAATAAGTTGGAGTTCTTGTTATTAAATATACCAAGAAAAATGTTTGATACTTCCAGCTGATGAAGGTGAATACATCAAACAGTTCCCTGTCCTAGTTTCTGATACATAATTGACTTCTGACTTCTGTTCAATCCAGTTTCTGATCCATAATTGACCTCTGACTTCTGCTCAATGATTCAAACTAAGATCTTCACATCAGATCTGACTATGGACTTACATGAACTTATCTCTATTCATAAACTCTCATCTCTATTCCTGTAATTATTGTGTTATACATATCCTCATGAGTTCGAGTTTATAATCTCTGTTTGAGTTTGTAATCGCTATTTGAGTTTGTAATCCTTGTCAGAATACATACTTCTGAATGGATTTGTTTTTGTTACAATTGATCACTGATTTGTGAGTAGGGACCACTCCCGCTATTGAAACTTATATTGGCCAGAGTTCTTCCCACATTAAAATTTAGCAAATTTGGAATTAAAGGACCCTTAACTTTTTGATATATGTTAGAGTTCACACCAGTCTTTTAAAATTTTGAACTAATCAGTTCACACCTACAACAAAATTTACTGACTCCTGCATCACACTGAAATATATTCCCATATCTTTGAAATAATGCATCTTATATGAACCAATCACAAACCATTCTGAAAAAGATGTGATGCAAAAATAAAGTATACCACTATTGTCTTATGAAGAAGGTTTTTGTTAGTGAGTGGAGGTTTGGTAAATTACAATAATATAGTGTTTCTCTGATCTTTGAGGATTTAAGAGAATTGGCAATTATGTAATATATATTTGTATTTTTCAAAGGAAATGTAGTATAACTATCCCATCTTTGGGGATCTTTGGGTTTTCTCTTTGGGATGCTCATTGCATGGTTACCAGTCTTACCCTTACTTGATCCAGGAAGTTACGATTTCACTAGGGTTTCTAAATTATCCTTTTGTAAGTTAGATTTTGTGTTCTTATTCCATACACCTAATTTATCTTATCCATCAGTGTCAAAAAGTTCTGTTAAGTACATTAATTTTATTTTCTCAGCATATATGCCAAAGACTTATCCTTGACTCTTAAATATTATTTGCGCTGATATGGCATGGGGCAAACCCTCCACCTTAATGTGGCATCTGTTGCAGAGGGAACTGGGATGAAACAGCTATCAGACCCAGAAGCTGTGGCATATATTCAAGTTTAGATCTCACATCTGAACAGATTGAATTAGTCATCACCATCATCAGTTCTGTCATCATTATCACTTGACTGCTGAGGTTATAATAGTCTTGCTTAAACTATTTTCATATTTCTACCTTTTTTTTATATCTTAAAGTATATGGTCAACTAAATCATTTGGTCTTCATTGAGGCTTACTGCCAAATTCATACAGATAGCATTGCACAAGGAATATTAGGATTGCTTTCTTACATGCACAGCATGGTAAACATTGTTAATTAGTTCTTAGGCAGAATCAGTGACAATACTTTGTGATGAAAATAAAAATGATTTATTTCTCTTGTACCATTCTGGTCTGAAATCTTGCCTTCTGGACATGCAGCACAATCATAGCAGCAAAATTTTTCACCTTCCTTTCTTTTCTTCTGATGACCAGGGGGGCAGTGCTCATTGCACACAGAAATGGGCATCACCTATCCATAAATAGGAGAGGGGTTTCAGGTTGGAGAGTAAAAAGAAGTTCTCTTACTTAATTTCTTACATGAATTTTTGCATAAGATGCAGCTTCATCTGCAGTCTGACCTTCAAGTCCTCTTGCTTTCTAACATTATCAAAAGTTGTTTCTGATGTTTACCAATCCAATTTAGACATGCAAAGGATTGGAAGTGTGGACTTCACATGTCAGGCATGATTTCTTCCATTGAGATTGATGCAATGGAAGCAGAGATAACCCAGTGCTGACTCACTAATTCATTTCATTGAGATCCCTTAAATAATGCATAGTGTCAGGTGGCAGTGGACCCAACCCCCACGTCAAGTCAGCAGGAATGGATAAGACATGGAAAAGTTCTTACCAACTGCTTTTTATTCAACATTCACAGGGAGAGGCTTGGGAAAGAATACTCTTGGAATAATGGTGTTGCCCCAAGTGAGTCCCCTCTCCCTCAATTTCTCCCTTCATGTGATTTCACTGTGTGTGCTCTCCCTCTGAGCTCTCTGCTCTCCTACTTTCCATGCTCACCAGGTTCTGGGAGAGGGAAGGTCTGGAATGCTTTCTAAAGACACTGTGTCCATCAGCTGTTCCTCACTTCTGCTTCTTCTTTCTCTTCTCCCATTATTTCCCAGCTTTCCCCCACATGTGCCTCTGAGCTGTGATCTACCCCAAACCCCTGTTGTAGTTCTGAACTCTCTGCCCCATCCCTGACATATAGGTTTAATCTATGACAAATATACTATTGATTGCTGATGGTTCAGTGTTGCAACTAGGCTTTCAATGTGCTAGTTTTCTGGGTCTTTAAGAGCCTGAGGCACATATAACATGGTAGAAAATATAACTTAGCTTTTCAGTTTTGTATTGTGCTTAGGCTTTCATTTGGCCAGACAGCAGTTTCATTCCTATGGCATTTTTCAATAGAAAGAAAGAGGGTGTGTAGAAAAAATAACTCTTCTGTCAAGACACATTTGTAGGTTACAGCAGACCCCCCCCCCCAAAAAAAAAACACAAAGAAAGAAAGAAACGAAATACTGTTAGGATGCTGACCTGGTTAAAACCTTTATGCCACATTATCATGTCTTCATGAATGATGAATCTCATTCCTTCTGGAGCAGTATCATCCACCTCTCCAATTTTCACTCGAAGGAAGGACCTGTTTGGGAATAGGACCATGTTCATGATGTCAAATCCACCTCCTATTTCCTTTTTAGCAGTAAAGGACAGTGTTTCTCCAGCTGAATTGTTAAATGAAATGCGATGAAGATAAATGTGGAGCTGATTTAAAGTTTAAAAGAAAAAAGGGGGGGGGGTGAGAGAAATGAAGATTTTCAATGTAATGCCGAGATACGGAAACACACATCTTACTATTACTGTTTGTTAGTATTAGAAGATAGTATTCTATAGAAGATAAAAACCTACCTTATGCACTGAAGACTAAATGTCTTTTCAGGCCAGAATGTAAAAAACATAACATAAATATACAAAGCTTTGTAAAATAATATATTGCTAAATATCAGTTCATGAATATATATATATATGATGTTTTTGTAAATGACAATGCGGACTTATCTTCAGCACATTACCTGCCAAGGCTGCAGGTGTTGAAGTTCAAATGTGTTATGACCCATCGTTGCTCTCAGCTTGGATCTCTTTAAAGAAATGTCATGTAAAGCATGAGCCACCACGTGGACAGCATTGTAGATGCTATAGCTGTGGCCAGTCATGTCCATTTCAAAGAGTGGATCAGGAAGACTCTCCAGGCTCTCCTTTCTTGTACATTGCTCACTTGTGTCCATTGACACATTGCGGTTTGGAAAATCACAATCAAATGCTTGCTCCCAGAAGTCCTTCAGAAAACCATTTTCTTTTATCCCATCAGGCTTTATTCTCTGAAGAAAGTCATGGAACCCTAGAAGCTCTTCTGAGTGAATTGTGAAGCAAATGGCACCTTGGAATAGACCAAGATGCCAGCTCCTTTGAAGCCCTAGCAACATGAAATCAATCTGTGTTGTTATGATCCAAACTTTTGTAACTGATGAAATATCATTTTTTTTAGGATCTTGTATAAAGAAAATAGCTGTCAACCATACGAGTGCCATAGATTCTCCATAGATGATAAATGTTTGGGCTTTGTCATCTTTGACATCTTTGTAACTACTTATTAACACATCATAAATTCCCGCAAAGTTATCATAACGGGGTAGTTTTGGGAGCTTTTGTGTGAAGGCTGAACAGATTCCATTTTTGGATAACAATGGTTCCATAGTCTGCAAGAAATTTTCTCCACTTTCATCATCCACAACAAAGATTCCAACCCATATCCATCCAAAATGCTTAAGCAAGCTGATAATTCCCATGTATTGATGGGCTTCATTTGGAACCATGCGGTAGAAGGAAGAGATATGACTTTCCTTACTCTCCTCCTCAATGGGAAATGAGCCATAAGTGAGCTATAAAAATGCACAGTTATTACTGAAACACCTTATGAGCAATGACTTCAGTTAATTTTCTACAGTTATTGAGATATTTTCACAATTCCAAAAATCATTAATCAGTCATAATAGACCTTTCCTGGGAATATGCCTCTCATGTTTAAGGATTGTGTATAGACACTTTCTGAAACTTGGAATCACATCAATAAAAATGATAACAGATACAGTCATTTTATATTTAGCCTGCCCTTTAACAACAGGTGCTAGGATGTTTAGAATAACATCCTAGCATACAATATACAATGTACAATGTACAACATACAATGGAAACAAAAGCAGCAGCATGGCAGGTGTTTCAAGATTTGCCCTTGGAAGCCTCATAAACAGCTTCTTCTGGTGAGGGAATGAGAGCAACATTAAAGGAGGCTTGTTTCTAGGACAAAGGTGAAACTGTGAATCTCCCTTCTTAGTTTTGCTATTGGACTCTGCATATTAAGGAATTTTGCATGTGTATTGGAGTAGGATTGTTTGGTATTTTCTCAGAAGAAGGGAAGGTTAATGAATAAAGTCTTCACAAATGTGGAGTCAAGTTGAATGGTGTCTTGTACTCCTTCCTTTTGCAACTTCTGTGGCCAAGCTGGTGCCAAATATATTGCTTTGTTTTCCTTTGGATCACATCAGCAAGGCTGAGAGGTCTTCTCATCTGGGCAGGGTAGGACTGGACCTCCATATACACTGCCCAGGCTTCTTCCCTGGGAAGATCACTTCAACACTGCTAGTGCAGCCAAAATAACGAAATAATTCTTCAGAGGTTTGACTTCACCCCTGCATGCACACTCCATCATCTCTTGAGAAAGACAGATGTCAATAACATTCACTATTATTTTTCTGTATTACTATGAAATTGTTTGTTTTTTTATTGGTTTGTTATGTCAATATAAAATTGCTTTGTAGTGTTTGTCTGAAATTCATCCCTGATCCTTTTTGGCATTCCACTTTGAGCAGTGTGTGTGTGTGTGTGTGTGTGTGTGAAAGAAGCATACAAATAAAATGAACAAATGAATGACAATCAAGAGAGTAGGGTTGGTGCTAAAATATAAATATAACATGTGAAAATTCAAGGTGAAGAATTGCATATTTAAAGTTCATGTGACAGAAACTATAAAATGGAAGCACTAGACATTACCCTGTAGATAATTCCATCTTTTTATGGGATGGTATAGATAATTATTTTTCTCAGGCATCACTCATGAAACAAACTGGTAACATGAAATTTTTTTTAAAAAAAAGGTTATGTGAATTCTAAATGTATAATCCAACCATTAGGCATTTGGGGATATTTGTCTCAAAAAAAATAAATAAATCAGAAATCTATTCACCCTAGAAGTCATTATGCTGCTTCTGCTCTTCAGAGATCCTACCTGTGGAATCTTGTAGAGGTCTATGTTGTCTCTCATATGGAAGGATGTATCAAAGCTAAGTCCCCCAACGATGGCCATGAGGTTTTTCTGGGTGTCACATTTATAGTTGGGGACAAATCTCTGTGATTTGAAGAGCAGGTCTAATGTGCTACGATAGGTCATCCTTGCATCATGATAGCTATCATAGATGTGGAACCCAAGAGTGATATTGGGCAAGATTGTGGGGTTCTCATTGATCTCTTTCACAGCAAATGCTAAGGCAAGTATGTGCTGGTAGAATTTTGTCACCATGCTGCAAATGAAGTTAATAAATATACAAGTCCAGAGGCGAATACTACAATGCATAAAATCAACATTCCATAATGTTGACCATCTTTGTTTCAAATGATTTTTATTGAAATGAAGTTATGCCATTTGTCATTCATGTTTCTAAGCTAACAGACAACACACAGTTGATGAAGCTGTATGATTCATCAGGGCATCTGTTTTCTGCATGCCTTTCATGCCTTTCTCAACCTTTGCAGCTCAGTTGATTTAAAAAAAAAATCCTTTCCCCTCATCTTTCTTTTTAGGTATCTGAATACTTCACATATCTCATTAAGTGCTTTCTAACTCAAATATCTTTTTTGTTCTACTCATTTACATTGTATTATCGTGAATGAATTCAATGGGTAGATGGGTATACATGGATGTGTTGAAGATCAGTGGCTCCTTATGGGTGATTCTTCCAATTTTGTTTTATCTTAGTTTATATTTCCAATCATAAATTTAGTTCTTCACATTTTCTCATCAGTCCAATGTACACTTTCCTAATATACTAATTCATGTAAACACCTCTTTTTAGGTTCTTGTGTTTTGTTTTTGTTTTTGTTTTTGTTTGCATGAGGTTCTGACATGAGGTATTTTGATCAATGAATGCGTTTTATGTATACTCTACTGCAACACATGCATTTCTGGAAAAATAAATTTCTGGATCATTTTAATCCAGAGTTCTAGTGTTCCACAAATTCAGTCAGGTGGTTTGCAGGATATTTGCATTAAATAGTTATGATTATTTTTAATTGTATTTTATTGATTCATTTACTTTTTATGTTCTATGTATTTAAATAAATTCCCTTTTATTTCCATGCCATTCCAAATGAAATATATTAAAATAAAATAAAAAGAGAAAAGAAGCAGAAATGTACAATTTAAAATCTACCTCAGGAGGTTATAAATTTCAATGTACAGTATCAACCATCAAGCTTTCAGTACTAAGGACATGACCAAAAAAAGGAAAAGAGACTTGTCGGTAGGGTGAAGACTCTTACTATGAAACATCAAAAAGATTCTGTGAAGGGTGTTCTCTGAAGAAAACTTCATAGAATACATAAAAGAGTTGAGAAGAAATCCCACCAATGATGAAGTCCCCTGGCTGGTACCACTCATGAGGAACAGGAAAAGGATTTTTCATTGGACACTGCACACTATCTGCTTTGTATACAACAGGCATTTGCAGGGACAGCAACACCAATAGCCACAGCATCCTAGCTTTGTAGCTTTTATCCTCTTCCAACAAATCTCTTAAGGAGAGCTGTTTCCCAGTCTATAGCTGTACTGAAATTATATTTAGATGTTTTCAGATGTTTCAGATGTTTCAATCATTTTATAGTTTGTGTGTTTGCTGACCTGTTTCTTTTAAGAGGGACTGGCAGTATTGGATGATGGAAATGGAAATAAATCTCAAAGAGTGAATTGTCAGCTACATATTAGATTCAAAACCTGATAAATGCATGCCTTGATGTATGGATAAGAGTGTAAACACTCATTAAAGTCTTGACTCTTTACAAGTGCAATCAGAAAGTCTCTTAAGATTTTGCCAAGTCAACTACATATAATTATTTCAATAATTGCTGGAAGAGATAATAATTTTTGAGTATTTTGCTCAAATCACAAGGACCACATCATATAATTAGCACTAAGGACATTAGGAACATGGTCCTCTGCAGCACCCCACAGCACAACTTCTACAGTGCTGAAAGATATTTAGTAGCACTGACTGCAGCCAAAACCAACCCCAATCTGCCCTGTGAGGGCAGGTTATCAGGCATACCTATCATTGGTTGACACCGATACTCAACCCAGAACAAATCCCAAAATAATTGTGCCTGCTGAGGCTATTGTTAGTTTCAGGAATAATACTGCTCCACATTGATGTTGAGGGTACTTAGAATCCATTGATTCAATGTCTGTATAAACCCCACCATTGCACAATGAGGCAGGAACCTCAACAGAAATGCTAGGGAGGTCAGCCAGAAAATCCCTCATTTCTTTGGGGAGTCCATCAAATACTCTCACTCTCCAAGAGTGACCAACTTAATGGTTAACCAGCCATTGAAGAGTATAGCAGCAATAATAAATGGGCAGGAGTGAAGAGACAATATAATTTTTAAAGTCCCCCCCCCCTAATTTCTTCATTTAAATGCTCAGATTGCATGACAATTCAGCTCTTCCCTTACTGGCTTATTGGATAAGGCCTACTGGCTTTTATTTTTGATTGAAGCATTGGCTTTGTGGTTTTCTGGAAAATTTCAGTTTTAATTTTGAATACAGCCCTGAGGCCTCGGCACTGAGTGAGGGAAAGCTGGGCCCGCGGCGGCAAGCGAGAAGGCAAGGGATGCCATCACCCCGCCCCCCGCTCCTGTAAGAAGGAGTAGGATTGGGCTGCTCCACTAGGCAGCATGATGCTCCCGCTTCCCAGTTTAGAGAGCCCCAACCTGTTGCTGCTTGCATGGGAACAGGAGCTGGATGGGGTTGTTCAGCTGCGGAGGTGCAGGCACCATCGCACTTTCTGTTGAGGGGTTCGCGGCTGCACTCCCCTCAAGGGAAAAGTTTAAAGGAGCCCCCACCTCTGCATGAGAGCCCCTGCACCACCTGAAAGCAGTCAGGTGTTCCCCAGTTGAGCTGCCCGATCCTGCTCCTACTCGTGTGCAAGCAGGAGTGGAGGCAGGGATCTCTCAGCTGGGGAGTGGAGCCTTTGCACTCCCCAGCTGAGTGGCCCAATCTCACTCCTACTTGCAAGCAACATTACCAACATTTCTGTGATGAAAATAAGGACATCTTGTTCCATACCCTCCAATATTCCCCCAATGAAGATAGGGACATCCTAAGGAAAACTTGAATATCCTGCGATCACATTGGAAACTGTGATATCTTCTGTAAATCTGGGACTGTCCATGGAAAATAGGGTGACATATAGAGATTGGTGGTTTGGCACTGGAATAACAGCAGAATCTCTAGCAGAGGAGTTAAGTAAAACAGCCTTGGTATTAAACAATACCGCTTCACATATCAAAGACAATAAAGGAAAATCCCTAAGATTGTTTTTAAATCTTTCTCCTTATTAGTTGCTCTCTGTTGTTCAACTCAGGCCTCAAAGCAATGATGTAGCATTTAGGAGTGAAGATGCAGCCTAATATCCCAGCACTGGAGGCCAAGATGGAGATGAGCTCCACCACTACCATGTATTTCCCTTTGGTGCTCAGATAGGTTGCAACAAAAGAAAGCCAAACACTGCAAAACAGCAACATGCTGAAGGTAATGAATTTGGCTTCATTAAAACTGTCAGGTAATCTGCGGGCCAGAAATGCCACAATGAAACTGGCAATCGCCAGGAGGCCCATGTAACCCAGGACACAATAAAACAGGATCACGGACCCTTCATTACATTGCACAATGATTTCTGTGGTTACAGAGCGCATATCTACATCAGGGAATGGGGGAGATGTCATCAACCACAAAGCGCAAACAATAGATTGAATAAAAGAACAGGAAACTACAACAGAGTAGGCCAGTCTTTTCCCTACCCAATTCCTCATGCTGGAGCCTGGTTTGGTGGCCATGAAAGCTACAATTACAGTGATCGTTTTGGCCAACATGCAAGAAATAGCCACAGAGAATATCATGCCAAAAGCAGGTTGTCTGAGAAGACAGGTCACTTTCCCAGGTTTGCCAATAAATAGCAAAGAAGAGAGGAAGCAGAGCAGAAGGGAGACCAGGAGAGCGTAGGTGAGGCCTCGGTTGTTGGCTTTGACAATGGGGGTATCTTTGTGCTTCACAAAAGTGCCTAACACCAGAGATGTGAGAAGAGAAAAAGAAAGAGCAACGAAAGCTAAGCTGATCCCAAAAGGTTCTTCATAGGAAAGAAAGCTTGTAGTTTTGGAGATGCATTGGTTTTTCTTCTTGTTTGGATATTGATCTTCTGGGCATATGAAGCAGTCATGCATATCTGAAAAACAGGTCAAATTCCAAAGGCAATTAATGTGCTTTCTTTGCCTACTGTTTATCAGTTGTCTAATTTTAACCTGCTCCTTCTTATTCTACCAACTCCATCTGGTGAAAGGTTACCCGTTTTTTTTTCAATGAATCCGGGGACACAATAAATAAATAAATAAATACTACATGTTCAGGACGTTGATGCTGCAGTGATGGCGTGGCAGAGGGGTGGCCACCACCTTGAGCCCAACCACCATGTTTCCCCTTCCTCTGAGGCTTCTATCTCCTTTCTCCATGAGCCTGGGCAGCCCCTGAGTTGTTGGCTCTTCGGTGCTGGTGCTGGTGAGGAAGCAGTGTGCGGTGGGTCAGGCATGGAAGGCAGAGAAGGAGGGCGGAGAGCGGCCTCAATCCCCCTCCTACTTGCCTGCAAGTAGGAGGGGGTGGGGATCCCTCAGCTGGGAAGGGAGGCTTCCCATTGCCTAACTGAGAGATCCCTGCCCCCTCCTGCTTTCACACAAGTAGGAGTTAGGAGGCTGCTCCGATAGGCAGCATGAAGCCTCCCTTCACAGCTTAGTTGCTGGGGTCAGGGAAGGTGGAGGCAGCCTTGAAACTGCATCTTAGAGCCCCTGCACCACCATCATATGGGGACTTCTGAGCAGCTCCAGAAGCCAGCCAGAGCCAACTGCTCCGGGTTACTGAGACTGCCGCTGCTGTGTTTCCCAGGGACATTAGATGAAATCCGGGGACATTCCAGGAATGGAATTTGTCCGGGGACTTATGTGCAAATCTGGGGACTGTCACCCGGGAAATAGGGACGTCTGGTAACCCTAATACGGTGTGCCTGCTGAGACTCTACCTGCCTGAGTATTGTCTCACTAGGGTAGAACGTACTCTGGCTATCTTCCCCCTGGATTACTGCAATTTACTCTGTGTGGGGTTGCCTTTGAAAGTGACTCAGAAACAACCAGTAATCTAGAATACGGCAGCTGCCAGGACTGTATAACACCAAAAGAACTACATCGTCTACCAGTACGTTTCCAATCTCAATTCAAAGTGTTGGTGCTTTCTTTAAATCCCTAAACAGCCTCGGCCCTGTATGCCTGAAGTAGCATCTCCACCCACATCATTCATCCTGGACAATGAGATTCAGCCTTGAGGACCTTCTGACAGCTCCCTCATTGCAAGAGGTGTGGTTACATGGAACCTGGCAGAGGGCCTTTTCAGTAGTCACATCAGCAGTCCAAAGGGCACCATATAAATTATTAATAGTAGTAGGAGTAAATGATGTTAAAGTGACAATGCATTTTATTATCATACCAGGCTCAAGAATTATCATTATCATCATGTGCCAAATCTTATGACTTCTTCACCTATTTGGGCTTGTTGCAGAGATAATTTAACAGCCACAAAGCCAATTATATCATTCATTAATTTATTTATTTTCACCCAGTGCATCACACTTAAATTATCAGATTTATGTAATAGGTTTTCATTTGTGATGGACTACCGTGAGTTAAGTTGCAGTAATATGTTGTTCCTCTGATAATGTGGGATTTAAGGGTATTGGAAATTATTTACTATAGATTTGTGTTCTTCAAGGGGAAATGTAGTACTGTGGTACCTCGGGTTAAGAACTTAATTTGTTCTGGAGGTCTGTTCTTAACCTGAAACTCTTCTTAACCTGAAGCACCACTTTTGCAAATGGGGCCTCTGCACGATTTCTGTTGTCATCCTGAAGCAAAGTTCTTAACCCGAGGTAATATTTCTGGGTTAGTGGATTCTGTAACCTGAAGCGTATGTAACCTGAAGCATATGTACCCTGAGGTACCACTGTCTAACTATTCCTACCTTTGGCTATTTAATTAGTCTTGTCTTAGGGAGGCTCATTGCTTAGTGACCAGTCTTACCCTTGCTGATCCAGGAAGTTATGATTTCACCAGGGTTTCTAAATTAACAATCAGTAATTTAGATTTTAGTTTTTGGAGACGCGGGTGGCGCTGTGGGTAAAACCTCGGCGCCTAGGACTTGCTGATCGTATGGTCAGTGGTTTGAATCCCTGCAGCAGACTGCGCTCCCGTCGTTCGGTCCCAGCGCCTGCCAACCTAGCAGTACGAAAGCACCCCCGGGTGCAAGTAGATAAATAGGGACCGCTTACCAGCGGGAAGGTAAACGGCATTCCGTGTGCTGCGCTGGCTCTCCAGATGCAACTTGTCACGCTGGCCATATGACCCGGAAGTGTCTGCGGACAGCGCTGGCTCCCGGCCTATAGAGTGAGATGAGTGCACAACCCTAGAGTCTGTCAAGACTGGCCCGTACGGGCAGGGGTACCTTTACCTTTAATTTAGATTTAGATTTATAGTGTGAACTTGTAATGTGTCTTTTGTTGTTGTTATTCCTTAGCCTCATCCATAAAGGTCAATGAAGGTCAGTTAGGTAAATTAATTTTATTTTCTCAGCATATATGGCAAAGATTTATCCTTTACTGTTGAATATTATTTGTCCTGATATGGAATGGGGCAAACCCTCCCCCTTAATGTGGTAACTGCTTTAGAGGGAACTGGGATGAAACAACTGCCAGACCCAGAACCTGTGGCATATAATCAGGTTCAAACCTCACATCTGAACAGATTAAATTTGTTATCATCTTCATCATTGTTACCATCATTATCACTTGTCTGCTGATGTAATGCTTAAACTATTTCTTCTCTTTTGGATATCTTAAACTATGTTGGGGCAACTTCCAAATCCATCCATCCTTTGGGTCCCTTCCAACTCTAAGATTCTATGAGTCTATGAGAAAGCATTGCAGACAGTGGCATGGGAAAGGGGGGGCAGGCTGCCCCGGGTTCCATCCCTGAGGAACACCATTGGGATGCTCATGCTCAGGGGCTGCCCCCATTGGGACACTCACGTGGGTGACGTGCCACACCCCCATGGTCTGGGTCCCAAAGCCCCTAGCTCCACCACTGATTGCAGAAGAGTAATTAGCTTCTCTGAGTGTTTTTGAGAAAGTGCTGGATGTCAGCAGATAAATATTTGCACACCGTACCAAGCAGAATAGCTTACTTATATGCACAGCATGGTAAATAAACATTTGTAATGAGCTTTTTGTCAAAATGCATAATAATAATTTGTGATGAAATAAAAAATGATTTCTTTCTCATGTACCATTCTGGTCTGAAATCTTGCCTTCTGGACATGGAGCACAATCATAGCAGCAAAACTTTTCACCTTCCTTCCTTTTCTTCTGATGACCAGGAGGGCAGTGTTCGGTGCACACAGAAATGGGCATCACCTATCCATAAATATGAAGGGGTTACAGGTTGGATTTTATTTTTATTTTTAAGTTATCCTACTGAATTAATTGCAAACTCATTCTATGATGGGCAGTCAGGGCATGCAGATATAGCAGTAACCAGAGAAAGAATGACTGCTACGAAGAGCACAGAGAGAAGTAGTGACATTATTCAGTTTGACTTCACCCTCAAAGCTTAACCCCTCTATTGTCTCCCAACAGGGGATGCCAACAATTCAAGAAACAACAATTCATAAATAAAACTTTTGCATTGAATGCAGCAATATATATAATCTGACTATTGAGCCATCTCCCTTGCTAACATTAGATGTTGCTGATCTTTTCCATTCCTTCTTGGAGATGAGGAAGACGTTTCAGTTCAAGTATGATTCTTTCCACCGAGGTTGGCTCTTGTGCAATAGAAAGATAGATAACCCAGTGATGGATCACTAACATATTTAATCAATATCCCTTAAATCCCTGTCATATACAAATAAGGAATAGGTAAAATTTACAAAAAATATACTGATTTTTATTGGCAGTTCAGTTTTGCACCTAGGATTTCCATGTGCTAAATAATCAGATTGTCCCTGTGACTATCCAATACAAAGAGACATAGTATGCAGAACAAACAGCTGTTCTGTCAGGACGCCTTGGGAGAACATGGGGGTAATAGGAATATCCCAGGATTATGACCTGGTTAAAACCTTTATGCCACATTATCATGTCCTCATGAATGATGAATTTCTTTCCTTCAGGAGCAGTATCATCCACCTCTCCAACTTTCACTCGAAGGAAGGACTTGTTTGAGAATATGACCATGTTCATGATGTCAAATCCATTTCCCATTTCCTTTTTAGCAGTAAAGGACAGTGATTCTCCAGCTGAATTGTTAAAGGAAATGCCATGAAGGAAAGGGTGGAGCTGATTGAAAGATTAAAGACAAGGGTGGGTGAAATGAAAATTTTGAATTTAATGCCATGATACACACACACACATTTCACTATTAGTGTTTGTTAGCATTATCTAAGAAAGACCAAAAGTGAAAAATCAACTATTTTACATAGAAGATAAAAACCTACATTATACATTGACGACACAATGTCTTTCCAGGCCAGAATGTGCAATACATAACATAAATATACAAAGCTTTGTAAAAAAAATAAAAATAAAATGTGGAGTGCCAGTTAACACGTTTTGTTTTATTTTATACCCCCCCCCCACAAAAAAAAAATACAGTATGGACTTATTTCCAGCACACTACCTGCCAAGGCTGCAGATCTTGAAGTTCAAATGTGTTATGACCCATCCTTGCTCTGGGCTTGGATCTCTTTAAAGAAATGTGATGTAAAGCATGAGCCACCACATGGACAGCATTATAGATACTGTAGCTGTGGCCAGTCATGCCCATTTCAAAGAGTGGATCAGGAAGACTCTCCAGGCTCTCCTCTCCTGTACATTGCTCACTTGCGTCCATTGACACATTGGGGTTTGGAAAATCACAGTCAAATGCTTGCTCCCAGAAGTCCTTCAGAAAACCATTTTCTTTTATCCTATCAGGCTTTATGCTTTGAAGAAACTCCTGGAACCCTGGAAGCTTTTTTGAGTGAATTGTGAAGCAAATGGCACCTTGGAATAGACCAAGATCCCAGCTCCTTTGAAGCCCTGTCAACATGAAATCAATCTGAGTTGTTATGATCCAAACTTTTGTAACAGATTCAATGTCATTTTTTCCAATATCTTGTAGAAAAAAGAAAATAGCTGTCAGCCATATGAGTGCCATAGATTCTCCATAGATGATAAATGTGTGGGCTTTGTCATCTTTGAGATCATTGTAACTACTTAATAGGACATCGTAAACTTCATCAATATTATCGAAACGGGCTAATTTGGGGAATCTTTGTATGAAAGCTGAACAGATTCCATTTTTGGAAAACAGTGGCTCCATCATCTGCAAGAATTTTTCTCCACTTTCATCATCCACAACAAAGAGTCCAACCCACGTCCATCCAAAATGCTTAAGCAAGCTGATAATTCCCATGTATTGATGGGCTTCATTTGGAACCATGCGGTAGAAGGAAGAGATATGACTTTCCTCACTCTCCTCCTCAGTGGGAAATGAGCCATATGTGAGCTACAAGAAATTGTACAGATATTACAGAAGTACTCTTTCGGTTAATTCTCTACAGCTATGAATATATGTCCAAGATTCATAAAGATCATTCATGAATCATATTATGCCTTTTATGGAAATTTATGTCTTGCTTTTAAGAACTGAGCATTAACTATACACACTTTCTGAATCTTGAAATCACAGCAATAGTGACATTGTGATATCATGGGGGAAATGTTTTCCACTACCCCACCCTTTGGCCTTGGAGGCCTAATAAGAAACTGCTGCAGGTGAGGGATTTTGAGAACCATCATCTGGGGGGGGGTCTGCAACCAAGGGGAAATTGTGAAGTTCCCTTATCATTTTCTTATTAGCTGTTGCGTGTTGTTAAA
This sequence comes from Podarcis erhardii, assembly GCF_964252035.2. Lineage (NCBI taxonomy): Eukaryota > Metazoa > Chordata > Lepidosauria > Squamata > Lacertidae > Podarcis > Podarcis erhardii. Next base: position 6,365,444 of record NC_138502.1, on the reverse strand, counting down.
TAATCTTGTTATATTTATAGTATACAAATAAGGGGTTTTTTTTGGTATGGTATTATCTTTGCATTGTTTTGCTATGCTATGCTATTGTTATTGTTTGCTATACAGTGGTACCTTGGTTTAAGAACATCTTCGTTTATGAACAACTTGGATTAAGAACGCTGCAACCCCAGAAGTAGGTGTTTTGGTTTGTGAACTTTGCCTTGGAATAAGAACATGTTCCGCTTTCTGTCGAGTGTGTTCCACTTGTAAATAGAGTCCCCCGCTGCTATGGGAAAGCACATCTTGGTTTAAGGATGCTTTGGTTTAAGAACACTTTGATTTAAGAACGGACTTCCGGAATGGATTAAGTTCGTAAACCAAGGTACCACTGTCCTATGATAATTTTCTGATGTTATTCCTTTGGTGTGTTAATATGCAATAACTTTGTAATATTGGCTTGAAATGTACAGTATCCCTCTTTGATATAAGCTGCTTTGAGCATGATTTTGTTTATGGAAAAGCAGCATGCAAATAAAATGAATGGAAAGACGGATGACAATCAATAGAATAAGGCTGGTCCATATGTATATATAGTGCGAAAGGCTGGGGTGAAGAAGTGCGTCTTTAAAGAGCACATGGCAAATTAGTATTCACTATGCACTGATGGTGCTAGACATCACACTGTAAATAATTCCAAAATTTAGTGGATGCCATAAAAGGCCCTTCCCGCAGCAAACAAACTGTCAACCAGTACAGTTTATTTACAGGAGAGAGCAAGGTGCTGTAAAGGGACTTTGATAATTGAGAATCATATATTGCTGCTACTGAAAGTTAATAATATCACAAATGAAAAGATTGCTTCAAAAAGCAACTTTCACATGGGATTTTGAAATAATAAAGATACTGCAGTTTTCACCAACTGGATAAGACTTTCCTTTTGGTTCCTTCAGAAAATGATGTTGAAAATTTATTTATTGCTATGCTCCCTCAATTCTGGGCAGGTAAAATGTTAGGTAGCTAGCACTAGCCTTTCCTAACAATTATATCTTCATCCTGCTGTTTCATATTTAATAATAATGTTTTTTTAAAAATAATAATAATAAATAAATAAATAAATAATAGATATTCATCAGTTCTATGGAAAGTGCAATGATTTTGGTCCCTAAGGAAGATCTATTTATGAATTGGACTCCATAAGAAGTCTATTCATCCTGGAAATCTGCCCAGTCATCCCATTCAGTGATAATACCTGTGGAATCTTGTAGAGGCCTATGCTGTCTCTCATATGGAAGGAGGTATCAGAGCTAAGTCCCCCAATGATGGCCATAAGGTTCTTCTGGACGTCACATTTATAATTAGGGACAAATCTGTGAGATTTGAAGAGCAGGTCTAATGTGTCACGGTAGGTCATCCTTGCATCATGATAGCTATCGTAGATGTGAAACCCAAGAGTGATATTAGGCAAGATTGTGGGGTTCTCATTGATCTCTTTCACAGCAAATGTCAAGGCAAGTATGTGCTGGTAGAATTTTGTCACCATGCTGCAAAAAAGTTAGTTAATTTACAGTTTCGGAGGAGATGTCTACAATGCATAAAATTAAGATGCCACAGTTTTCCCCATTTCTGATTCAAATTGATTTTGATTGAAATTAAACAATGGTATTTGTAATTTATCGTTCTAATCTAAGAGACAACAAACAGTGGATGAAAATGATGATTAAGCTGCGCTTCTGTGTTCTGCATGGTACTTCGACCAAAGCACCTTTGTTTCCTACATTACCAATCTAAAATTCATTTCTTCACCTTTTCCCAGAAAACTTTATATAAAAAGACACAAGTCCTGACATAAATGCACCTGCCTAATTCACAGTTGCTGCATGGACTTTTGCCTAACATACACATTTTAAAGGAACTAAGTTAAAATATAATGGGGGTGGGAAGCAAATACACACAGACACACACACAAAATCTAGCCCAGGAGCTTACGAATGTCGCTGTACTGTCTCAACCATCAGGCTTACCATTCTAAGGATATGATACAAAAGAAAAGAGACGACAGATAGATGTATGGTAGAGAGGAGACTCTTACTATGAAACGTCAAAGACAATCTGTGAAGGGTGTTCTTTGAAGAAAACTTCACAAAATATGTGAAAGATGTGAGAAGAAATCCCACCAATGATGAAGCCCCCTGGTTGGTACCACTCATGTGGAATAGGAAATGGATCATTCATTGGACACCTGATAGCATCTATTTTGCACTCAACAAACATTTGCATAAACAGGAACAACCATAGCAACAACATCCTGAAAGTGTATCTTTTATACTCTTGCAACAAACCTCTTCAGCAGAGATATTACCCAGTCTATTGAAAATATTTTTAGGTATTTTCAGATGTTTCACTCATTCTATAGTTTGTGTGGTCGCTGCCCTGGTTTCTTTTAAGAGGAATTGGCTAGAATTGATTATGCTGGATTCTGAAATTACAAATTGCGGCAAATCTAAAAAAGTGACTTGTGAGCTGAATCTAAGCCTGAAATATGCTTTGATTTGTAGATAAAATTATCACCACCCATTTAAAGTCTGGCCAATAATATGAAGAAGGGAAGATTTCAAAAATAAAAGAGACATGGTTCTGCCTGCCTCTTGCCCCTGTGGCAGGCTATCTGGGGCAAAATGAGTGAATTATTATAACCACTTCCAGGGTGGCTTATTGACTGTTTTCAAGTACCTACCAAAAAGTCTCATGGGCTTTGACCAAGTGAACTACATGTAATTATTTGCATAATTGCTTGAGGATATAACTTTCTCAGCATTTTAGCCCAGAGTGGCACTTTTGGTAACCAACATGTTGGATAGGGACATATATTAGGGACATGTCAGCACATGTGATGGGCGTGTCAAAAAACAGAAAGGTTTTGGGAAAATGTATTTACAGAAATATCTTTAATTACAAAGCAGACAGCTCCCATGACTCTAGGACTAGCTCTACATAAATTTTATTGTCATGATATGTTGCAGATTAGAAATAAAGAACTCATAAAACATCTATTAACCATTGCAATAACAACTGTTGCCAAGGCATGGAAATAATATAATATATATATATTTATTTTTATTAAAATTATATATATATATCTTTATAATTTTAATAAAAATTAATAAAAATTTCAAAGTGGTTTACAGCATATTAAATCAATAAAACAATAGCCCGGTGTTGTTCCTCTGGCCTCATGAGGAGCCTCTTTCCTAGGGCTGTGTGAGTCTGGGCCTCGCCCCTTAGGCCTGGTGGAAAGCATCTCGCAGGGAACAGCCTACACAGCTGGGCAATGTTCTCCATCCCTCCAGAAATCAACTTGTTGGCCCTAATTTAATTCAGGTTCAGGTACAGGTACTGCTCCAGGGGTTTCACAACCTCTCATGATTTAGATGTTACAGCAAATTGGAGCTCAACAAAAAGTCACAGGCTGTTTCCTATCAGGATGAAATTAAATATTTCCTTTCTGAAAACTCTTGTCACATGCTTTGTATTCAATAACCCTGTGTTCTACCTTCCCATTAATTCATAAATGCTCACATTCTACCAGAATACAACTCTTCACTGAAAGGTGTGTTTTAACGTTCATATTGCATCACAATACACTTCATCCCATTTTGCTAGTTTCCACCGATCACCAGGTCTGAAGCATAGAGAAAGTTCTATGAGGTTGGAGTGATGTTGGAATAGCAGCAGAATCTCTATAGGGAGGCTGTAGTAAAAATGCCATCCATTTTAAACAACACCACTTCATATGTAATAAGATGGTAAAGGAAAAGCACTAGGGTTCTTTTTAAATCTTTCGCCTTATTAGTTGCTCTCTGTTGTTCAACTCAGGCCTCAAGATAATGATGTAGCATTTTGGAGCGAAGATGCAGCCCAACAATCCAGCACTCGAGGATAAGATGGAGAAGATCTCCACCACTACCATGTATTTCCCTTTGGTGCTCAAATAAGTTGGAAGAAAAGAAAGCCAAACACTGCAAAAGAGCAACATGCTGAAGGTAATGAATTTAGCTTCATTAAAACTGTCAGGTAATCTGCGGGCAAAATATGCCACAATGAAGCTGGCAACAGCCAGGAGGCCCATGAAGCCCAGGACACAATAAAACAGGGTCACTGACCCTTCATTACATTGCACAATGATTTCTGTGGTTACAGAGTGCATATCTAAATCTGGGAATGGGGGAGATGTCATCAACCACAAAGCACAAACAATAGATTGAATAAAAGAACAGGAAACTACAACAGAGTAGGCCAGTCTTTTCCCTACCCACTTACTCATGCTAGAGCCTGGCTTGGTGGCCATGAAAGCTACAACTACAGTGATCGTTTTGGCCAGCATGCAAGAAACAGCCATAGAGAAGATCATGCCAAAAGTAGGTTGTCTGAGAAGACAGGTCATTTTCCCAGGTTTTCCAAGGAACAGCAAAGAAGAGAGGAAGCAGAGCAGAAGGGAGACCAGGAGAGTGTAGGTGAGGTCCCGGTTGTTGGCTTTGACTATGGGGGTATCTTTGTGCTTCAAAAAAGTGCCAAACACCAGGGTTGTGAGAAGGGAAAAAGAAAAAGCAACATAAGCTAAGCTAATTCCGAAAGGTTCTTCATAGGAAAGAAAGCTCATAGTTTTGGAGATGCATTGGCTTCTCATCTTGTTTGGATATTGATCTTCTGGGCATCTGAAACAGTCATCCATATCTGAAAAACAGGTCAAATTCCAAAGACAATTAACGTGCTTTCTTTGCCTTCCATATCAACTTGCTGATTCTTAGTGAGTAGATGCTAACATTGCATTTTGATATCATACCAGGCTCAATATTATCATCAGCACCAGTATGTGTCAAACACTCCTGCTGCTGCACCAATTTGGGCTGGTTGCAAATATAATGGATGAGGCCCCACAGCTAATGATATTCATTATTTTACCATAACTCAATGCACCACATTAACATTTATCAAACTTGGAATTAAAGGAATCTTAACTTGTTGATATCCTTGAGAGATAGACTAGATATATGTTTTCTATCTTGAACTAACAACAATCTCTCCTGAACATAACCTCATTCATAGGATATAAATGAGTTCACACCATTCTTCTTTTAAAAATGCATTTCTCAGTCAATCCACACCTACAACAAAATATACCAAGTGACAAAACTCCTGCATCACAATAATGCTTACTCCTGTATCTTTGAAATCATGCATTTTATATGAACCAATCATATACCATTCTGAAAAAGATGCAATGCAATAATAAAGTATAGCAACATTGTTTTATGTAGTCGATTTTTGTTGTGGAGAACCACCATGAGTTATGTTACAATAATATAGTATTTATCTGATAATTCGGGATTCAAGGGAATTAGCAATTATGTAATATACTTTTGTATTTTTCAAAGGAAATGTAGTATAACTATCCCATCTTTGGGGCATCTAATTGCTCATTACGTGGTCACCAATCTTACCCTTACTAGGGTAAATTTATCTTTATGTTCTAGCAGCTTACTTATATGCACAGCATGGTAAATAAATATTTGTAATTAGGTGTTAAGCAAAATCCATAATAAAACTGAAAATAAAAAAAATGATTTCTACTTCATGTACCATTCTGGTCTGAAATCTTGCCTTCTGGACATGCAGCACAATCATAGCAGCAAAATTTTTCACCTTCCTTCCTTTTCTTCTGATGACCAGGGGGGCAGTGCTCATTGCACACAGAAATGGGCATCACCTATCCATAAATAGGAAAGGGGTTTCTGGTTGGAGAGCAAAAAGAAGTTCTCTTTCTGAATTTCTTATAAAATGAAGATTTGCACAAAATGCAGCTGTATCTCTAGTCTGACATTCAAGTCCTCTTGCTTTCTAATTTTATCAAAAGCTGTTTCTAATGTTTACCAATCCAATTAAGGCATGCAAAGGAGTGGAAGAGGGGACTTCACATGTCCAACATGATTTCTTCAACTGAGATTTATGCAATGGAATCAGAGAGAGATAACCTAATGCTGGCTCACTAAAATATTTGCTTGAGATCCCTCAGATGAGGCACAGCTTTAATCTACAATAGATGCACCATTGATTGTTGATGATTCAGTGTTGTGACTAGGATTTCAATGTGCTAGATATCTGGTTCTTTAAGAGCCTGGTGCACATATAATTTGGCAGTGTTTTGCCTAGGTTTTCATTCTGCTAGACAGCAGTGTTATCCCTGTGACATTTTTCAGTAGAAAGAGGGTTTGCAGAAAAAAAAAATTCTGTCTGGACACATTTGTACCTTAGAGCAGACAAAAAATATCCTGTTAGGATTCTGACCTGATTAAAACCTTTGTGCCACATTATCATGTCCTCATGAATGATGAATTTCTTTCCTTCACAAGCACTATCCGCCTCTCCAATTTTCACTCGAAGGAAAGATCTGTTTGGGAATGTGACCATGTTCATGATGTCAAATCCACCTACCATTTCCTTTTTAGCAGTAAAGGACAGTGTTTCTCCAGCTGAATTGTTAAAGGAAATTCCATGAAGGAAAGGGTGGAGCTGATTGAAATAAAAAAGGAGGAGTGACAGAAATGAAGATTATGAATATAATGCCGTGATATAGAAACACACATTTTACTGTTTGTGCTTGTTAGTATTATCTAAGAATGACAAAAAGTGAAAAATAAACAATTATGCCATAGTAGATTAAAACCTTCATTATACATGGAAGACTAAATGCCTTTCCAGGCCAGAATGTGCAAAATATAATTTCAATATAACAACAACAACAACAACAACAACAACAACAACAACAACAACAACAAATAAATAAATAAATAATATATTTATTCCCCACACATCTGGACGGCTTCCAACAAACGGTTAAAAATACATTAAAACTTCAGTCATTAAAAACTTCCCTAAACAGAGCTCCCTTCAGATGTCTTCTAAATGTCAGATAGTTGTTTATTTCTTTGATATCTGATGGGAGGACATTCCACAGGGTGGGTGCTACTACCGAGAAGGCCTTCTGCCTGGTTCCCTTCAACTTCTCTTCTCACAATGAGGGAACCACCAGAAGGCCCTCAGAGCTGGACCTCAGTGTCAGGGTTGGATGATGGGTGTGGAGATGCTCCTTTAGGCCGTTTTGTGCTTTAAAGGTCAGCACCAACACTTTGAATTGTGCTCGGAAACGTACTGGGAGCCAGTGTAGGTCTTTCAAGACTGGTGTTATGTGGTCTTGGCTGCTGCATTCTGGATTAGTTGTAGTTTCCAGGTCACCTTCAGAGCTAGTCACATGTAGAGCGCAATTTCCAAGCTTGTAAAAATATTTAAATACAGATTACCATTTCATTTTTTAAGGGCTTTTGCAAATGACAATGTGGACCAAGCACATTACCTGCCAAGGCTGCAGATCTTGAAATTCAAATATGTTATGACCCATCATTGCTCTTTGCTTGGATCTCTGTAAAGAAATGTCATGTAAAGCATGAGCCACCACATGGACAGCATTGTATATACTGTAGCTGCGGCCAGTCATGCTCATTTCAAAGAATGGATCAGGAAGACTCTCCAGGCTCTCCTCTCCAGAACATTGTTCACTTGTGTCCATTAGCACACTGGGGTTTGGAAAATCACAGTCAAATGCTTGCTCCCAGAAGTCCTTCAGAAAACCATTTTCTTTTATTTCATCAGGTTTTATGCTCTGAAGAAACTCATGGAACCCTAGAAGCTCTTTTGAGTGAATTGTGAAGCAAATGGCACCTTGGAAGAGACCAAGATCCCAGCTCCTTTGAAGCCCCAACAATATGAAATCAATCTGAGTTGTTATAATCCAAACTTTTGTAACTGTTGCAATGTCATTCTTTTTAAGATCTTGCAGAAAAAAGAAAATAGCTGTCAGCCATATGAGTGCCATAGATTCTCCATAGATGATAGATGTCTGGGCTTTGTCATCCTTGAAAACCTTGTGAGTACTTAATAGGACATCGTAAACTTCATCTATGTTATCGTAACGGGGTAGTTTGGGGATTCTTTGTGTGAAGGCTGAACAGATTCCATTTTTGGAAAACAGTGGCTCCATCATCTGCAAGAAATTTTCTCCACCTTCATCATCCACAACAATGAGTCCAACCCACGTCCATCCAAAATGCTTAAGCAAGCTGATTATTCCCCTGTATTGATGGGCTTCATTTGGAACCATGCGGTAGAAGGAAGAGATCTGACTTGTATCACTCTCACCCTCAGTGGGAAATGAACCATAAGTGAGCTAAAAGAAATTGCAAAGATTTTACAGAAGTGCATTGTGAGCGATGTCTCTTTCATTTAATTCTCTACAACTATGAATATATGTCCATGATTTTATTTAAAAATCCATTATGCCTTTTATGGGAATTTACGTCTTGCCTTTAAGAATTGAGTATTAAGTATAGGCACTTTCTGAATCTTGGAATCACAGCTATAGTAACATCATGATATCATGGGGGGAGTCTTTTCCGCTACCCACCCTTTGCCCTTGGAAGCCTATTAAGCAGCTTTTGCAGGTGAGGGGCTGTGAGAAGCATCATGGGAAAGAAGTTTTTGGGCCAAGGGGAAACTGTGAAATTCCCTTTTTCTTTTGTTATTAGATGCTGAATGTTTTCTAAGTAATCTTGGTTTATTTATAGCATCAGAATGAGGTGGGTTTTGGTATCTCATTATTTTTGATATCATTATTTTTGCTATGGTATAATATTGTTATTGTTTGCTATGCTATGACATCATTCTTGTGGCATTGCTTTGGTGTGTTATTATGAAATAGTTTTTGAAGTGTTGGCTTGAAATGCATCCCTGTTTCTTTGTTATGAGCTGCTTTGAGCAAGATTCTGTTTATGGGAAAGCGGCATACAATGAAATGAATGGAAAGATGGATAACAATCAATAGTATAGGGTTGGTCCATATGTATACATGGTGTGAAAGGCTAGGGTGAGGATGTGCGTCTTTAAAGAGCACCTGGCAAATTAGTATTAACTACACAGTGGTACCTTGGTTCTATAACATAATCCATTCCTGAAGACCATTCAACTTCCAAAACATTCAAAAAACCAAGGCGCAGCTTCCCATTGGTTGCAATGGCTTCATACACTCAGCGGAGGCCACATGGCACGTTCGAGTTCTGAGGCGCATTTGAAAATGGAAGCATGTTCAAAACCAGAAATGTTCAACAACGGAGACGTTCAAGAACCAAAGTACCACAGTACACTGAAGATGCTAGACATCCCATTGCAGAGAATTCAAAATTTTAGGGGCTGCCACAGAGGGCCCCTCCCATAGCAAGCAAACTGTCAACCAGTAAGGCTTAATTTAAAAAGTGGTTATATGAGCTCTAAATGGAATTCCAATTTATAATCTGGTCACAAGGGCACTAGGGGAGGAGGTTTCAATTTAATCAAGAAGAAGAAGAAGAAGAGTTTGGATTTGATATCCCGCCTTTCACTCCCTTTAAGGAGTCTCAAAGCGGCTAACATTCTCCTTTCCCTTCCTCCCCCACAACAAACACTCTGTGAGGTGAGTGGGGCTGAGAGACTTCAGAGAAGTGTGACTGGCCCAAGGTCACCCAGCAGCTGCATGTGGAGGAGCGGAGACGCGAACCCGGTTCCCCAGATTACGAGACTACCGCTCTTAACCACTACACCACACTGGCTCTCAATCAACTATTATTGACAGGTAGTCCTGCAAAATGGCCATGGCTGGGAGAGAGCAAGATGTGGTAAAGGGACTTTGATAATTGAGAAACATATATTGCTGCTGCAATATGTTATAATATCACAAATATGAAAAAAAAATTCTAGTGGAAGGCAATAATATCACAAATAGCATCATTCAATTTACGCTGCTTGTTGGGTAGAATATTGAAATAATAAAGATACTCTGGTTTTCCCCAACTAGGTAAGTCTTTCATTTTGGTTCCCTCAGAGAATGATGTTAAAAATTTCTTCATTGCTATGCTCCCTCAATTTTTGGTAGGTAAGACTTAGGTAGCTAGCACTAGCATTTCCAAACAATCTCATCTTCATCCTTGTTTTATATTTAATAATAATATTTTTAAAATAAATAATAAATATTTATTAGTTCTACAGAAGGTGCAATTATTTTGGTCCATAAGGAATCTATTCATCTTGGAAATCTGCCCACCAGACCCATCCCATTGAGATATCCTACCTGTGGAATCTTGTAGAGGCCTATGCTGTCTCTCATATGGAAGGATGTATCAGAGCTAAGTCCCCCAATGATTGCCATAAGGTTCTTCTGGAGCTCACATTTATAATTAGGGACAAATCTGTGAGATTTGAAGAGCAGGTCTAATGTGGCACGGTAGGTCATCCTTGCATCATGATAGCTATCATAGATGTGAAACCCAAGAGTGATATTAGGCAATATTGTGGGGTTCTCATTGATCTCTTTCACAGCAAATGTCAAGGCAAGTATGTGCTGGTAGAATTTTGTCACCATGCTGCAAGTGAAGTTAATTAATTTACAGTTCCAGAAGGGAATTCTACAATGCATAAAATGAGTATACCACAGTTTTGGCCATTTCCTATTCCAATTGATTTTGATTGAAATGAGACAATGGTGTTTGTAATTCATGGTTCTAAGTTAAGAGAAAACAAACAGTAGATGAAAAATGATGATTAAGCAGGGCATCTGTGTTCTGCATGGTACTTTGACAAAACCACCTTTTGCTTTATCATTGTTTCTTGCATTCCCAATCCTAAATTCACTTTTTCACATTTTCCCTGTAGCCTTTATTTAAAATGGACCATAAATCCTCACATAAATGCAACTGCCTAATTCACAGTTGCTGTGTGAACTTTTGCCTAGCATACACATTTTAAAGGAACTGTGTTAAAATATAATAGAAAAAATTAGGAAATATGCAATACAAAAAAACTAGGCAGCAGCTTACAAATGTTACTGAACTGTCTCAACCAACAGGTGTACAATTCTAAGGGCATGACACAGAAGGAAAGAGACTAGAGAGAAATGTAGGGTAAAGAGGAGACTCTTACTATGAAACGTCGAAGAGATTCTGTGAAGGGTGATTCTTGAAGAAAGCTTCACTGAATATGTGAAAGACTTGGGAAGAAATCCCACCGATGATGACGCCCCCTGGTTGGTACCACTCATGTGGAATAGGAAATGGATCATTCATTGGACACCTGATAGCATCTATTTTGCACTCAACAAACATTTGCATAAACAGGAACAACCATAGCAACAACATCATGAAAGTGAGAATTGATTATGCCATCCTGGTTAGAATTGATTATGCCGGACCCTGCAATTACAAATTGCGGCAAATCTAAAAAAGTGACTTGTGAGCTGAATCTAAGCCTGAGATATGCATGCCTTGATGTGTAGATAAAGTCTGGCCAATAATATGAAGAAGGGAAGATTTCAAAAATAAAAGCGACATGGTTCCGCCTGCCTCTTGCCCCTGTGGCAGGCTATCTGGGGCAAAATGAGTGAATTATTATAACCACTTCCAGGGTGGCTTATTGACTGTTTTCAAGTACCTACAGTCTCGTGGGCTTTGACCAAGTGAACTACATGTAATTATTTGCATAATTGCTTGAGGATATAACTTTCTCAGCATTTTAGCCCAGAGTGGCAGTTTTGGTAACCAACATGTTGGATAGGGGCATATATTAGGGACATGTCAGCACATGTGATGGGCGTGTCAAAAAACAGAAAGGTTTTGGGAAAATGTATTTACAGAAATATCTTTAATTACAAAGCAGACAGCTCCCATGACTCTAGGACTAGCTCTACATAAATTTTATTGTCATGATATGTTGCAGATTAGAAATAAAGAATTCATAAAACATCTATTAACCATTGCAATAACAACTGTTGCCAAGGCATGGAAATAATTACAATTATTGAGTATAAAACCATGGTGTAATACAATTTGGCAAACAGCATTATTAGGGGGAAAAACTGACACAAACCATGAAAGTAGCAGGAGGAGAAAAGAAACATAACAATTTTATGCAGTTTGGAGTGATTTTATTGATTCTACGAATTATGAGACATATGGCAGAATTCTACCTATACTTCACATCCCTGTTTCACATGCATGAAGTATATATTTTAATTTTCCATTTTCTACCTTACACACTAAAAAATTCCTCTAAATCCCTTTAAATTAAAATTGATTTTCATACAAAATAACTTTTTCCAAAGGTCAAAAATCTAAGCATAAAAATTATTATACTTCATTTCATATATGTAATAATTATGATATATACACTTTAACACACCTTTTTCTGAGCACATGCTGTTGTTCTGTTTTAATTCTCATTTTAAGTAACTGTTCTATGTTGTATGTCTAAATGTAATCAGCAAAATTGATTGAGTTTGTTTATCCCAAATCTGATTGCATGTTACCTCTGCCCCTTAGTGGTTCCCAACTGGAAATTAATAAAGGACTGGAAATCTAACAAATCTCTACACATTTTGCAATTTGTGGCAAAAATCAGGTGTATCACCAAGAACACCTTCATCCATGGTTCATTCAGGCTTTTGAGTTCTCCTGATTGTCTTTTATTTACTCTGGCAACCTCCAGATTGGATTGCTGCTTTAATGCACTGTATGTAGGGCTGTCAGGGACGCGGGTGGCGCTGTGGGTAAAAGCCTCAGCGCCTAGGGCTTGCCGATTGAAAGGTCGGCGGTTCGAATTCCTGCGGCGGGGTGCGCTCCCACTGCTCGGTCCCAGTGCCTGCCAACCTAGCAGTTCGAAAGCACCCCCGGGTGCAAGTAGATAAATAGGGACCACTTACTGGTGGGAAGGTAAACGGTGTTTCCGTGTGCTGCGCTGGCTCACCAGATGCAGCTTTGTCATGCTGCCCACGTGACCCGGAAGTGTCACTGGACAGCGCTGGCCCCCGGCCTCTTGAGTGAGATGGGCGCACAACCCCAGAGTCTGTCAAGACTGGCCCGTACGGGCAGGGGTACCTTTACCTTTACCTTATGTAGGGCTGTCACTGAGGTAGACCACAAATCTGCAGCTGGAACAAAATGTAGAGACCCAACTGCTCACTGCAGCAGAATTACACCATCATATTATGCCCTTGTTGAAAGAATTGCACTGGCTGCTAATGCATGACAGGGGCTAGTGCATGTACACCAAGCAATATACAGCTGAGAGGGAGAAGGACATTTCACAACACTCTTCCCTAAATAATTCTTATTTCCACAGTAGTTCCTTTTAGTACAGTTGCTTTTTATGGATCTACTCAGTAAGTACCTGTATAAAGTTCCCTCAACTTGGTGCCCTGTATGGGGCAATTGTCCGCACCAACCTAAATCTCGTGCTTGAAGGAAGAGGCCAAAACTAGCTTTTCTGCCATCAAGTACCCTACCCATTATGGCATTTTGCAGAAGTAAGCCTACCACAAATACCTTCTCATAAAAAGGTAAATACAGTACTTTGTATGAGTTAGGCTTCTCTTCATCCCTCCGAAAATCAGCTTGTTGGCCCTAATTTAATTCATCTTCAATACAGGCATTGCTCCAGGGGTTTTACAGCCTCTCATGATTTAGATGTTACAGCAAATTGGAGTCTAACAAAAAGTCACAGGCTGTTTCCTATCAGGATGAAATTAAATATTTCCTCTCTGAAAACTCTTGTCATATGCTTGGTATTCAGTAACCCTGTATTCTACCTTCCAATTAATTCATAAATGCTCACATTCTACCAGAATACAACTCTTCCCTTAAAGGCGTGTTTTAACGTTCATATTACATCACAATACAGTTCTTCCCATTTTGTTAGTTTCCACCGATCACCTGGTCTGAAGCATAGAGAAAGTTCTATGAGGTTGGAGTGATGTTGGAATAGCAGCAGAATCTCTATAGGGAGGCTGTAGCAAAAATGCCATCGATTTGAAACAACACAAATTCATATAGAATAAAACGGTGAAGGAAAATCCCTAAGGTTCTTTTTAATTCTTTCTCTTTATTATTTGCTCTTTGTTGTTCAACTCCAGCCTCAAGGCAATAATGTAGCATTTAGGAGCAAAGATGCTGCCCAATAATCCAGCACTGGAGGTCAAGATGGAGATGAGCTCAACCACTACCATGTATTTCCCTTTGGTGCTCAGGTAAGTTGGAACAAAAGAAAGCCAAACACTACAAAACAGCAACATGCTGAAGGTAATGAATTTGGCTTCATTAAAACTGTCAGGTAATCTGCGGGCAAAATATGCCACAATAAAGCTGGCAATGGCCAGGAGGCCCATGTAGCCCAGGACACAATAAAACAGGGTCACTGACCCTTCATTACATTGCACAATGATTTCTGTGGTTACAGAGTGCATATCTACATCAGGGAATGGGGGAGATGTCATCAACCACAAAGTGCAAACAATAGATTGAATAAAAGAACAGGAAACTACAACAGAGTAGGCCAGTCTTTTCCCTACCCACTTCCTCATGCTAGAGCCTGGCTTGGTGGCCATGAAAGCTACAACTACAGTGATCGTTTTGGCCAACATGCAAGAAATAGCCACAGAGAAGATCATGCCAAAAGCAGGTTGCCTGAGAAGACAGGTCACTTTCCCAGGTTTGCCAATAAATAGCAAAGAAGAGAGGAAGCAGAGCAGAAGAGAGACTAGGAGAGTGTAGGTGAGGGCTCGGTTGTTGGCTTTGGCTATGGAAGTATCTTTGTGCTTCACAAAAATGCCTAACACCAGAGTTGTGAGAAGGGAAAAAGAAAGAGCTACAGAAGCTAAGCTGATCCCGGAAGGTTCTTCATAGGAAAGAAAGCTCATAGTTTTGGAGATGCATTGGTTTCTCTTCCTGTTTGGATATTGATCTTCTGGGCATCTGAAACAGTCATCTATATCTGAAAAACAGGTCAAATTCCAAAGGAGATTAATGTGATTTATTTGTGATCTATATGATAGTCATCTAATTTTAACCTGCTCCTTCTTAGTCTACCAACTCCGTCTCTTGCACCAACTGAGACTCTACCTACTTACGCATTGTCTCACTAGGCTGTTATGTGTTCTGGCTATCTCCCCCTTGGATTGCAATGTGCTCTATGTGGGGCTACCTTTGAAGGTGACTCAGAAAAACCTAATCTAGAATTGGGCAGCTGCCAAGACCATATAACACTGGTTTTAAAAGAGCTACATTGGCTCTCAGTACATTTCCAAACACAATTCAAAGTGTTGGTGCTGCTTTTAAATCCCCCAATGGCCTCAGCCCAGTACACCTGAAGGCGTTTCTCCACCCACGTTATTCCACCTAGATACTGAGATCAAGCTCCGAGGGCCTTCTGAAGGCTCCCTCATTGCAAGGTGCAAGGTTACAGGGAACCAGGCAAAGGGCCTTTTCAGTAGTCACATGTGCCCTGTGGAATGCCCTCCCAGTAGATATCAAACAGATAGGCCAAATTCCAAAGACAATTAATGTGCTTTCTTTGCCTTCCTTGTGACAGTTGTTTAATTTGAACCTGCTGATTCTTAGTGAGTAGATGATAATGTAACAATACATTTTATTATCATATCAAGCTCAATTTTATTATTATTATCATTCATATGTGCCAATTATATGCCTAGTATGTAATAAAGTATATAGAGAACTAAATGATTTGGACTTCATTGAGGCTTTCTGCCAAATCCATGAAGGTTGCACGAGGGTAATTAGTATATCTAAGTGTTTTTGAGAAGGTACTGGGAGTCAACTGAGAAATATTTGCACCCCATACCAAGCAGAAGAGCTTACTGATATGCACAGCATAGTAAATAATCATTTGTAATTAGCTCTTAGGCAATATCCATTAAAAATACTTTGCCATTAAAATAAAAAATGACTTCAATATCATGTACCATTCTGGTCTGAAATCTTGCCTTCTGGGCATGGAGCACAATCATAACAACAAAACTTTTCACCTTCCTTCCTTTTCTTCTGATGACCAGGAGGGCAGTGTTCAGTGCACACAGAAATGGGTATCACCTATCCATAAACAGGATGGGGGTTCAGGTTGGAGACTTTACGAAAAAAGTTCTCCTACAGAATTTCTTATATACTCATTCCATAGCAGGCAGTAAGGTCATGCATCCACAGCTTAAACAAGAGGATGAATGACCGCTGGGAGGAGCACAGAGAGAAGTAACGGCATGATTCCCCTCAGTAGCACAACCGGACACCTTCATCTGCCCCAACAATAACAAAACAAGTCTCTCCTTTATCAGTCTCTACTGCCACAGCAGGCGCTTTAACCTTACAACAGTATGACTTTACCTCCATTGTCTCCCAAGACAGACAGATGCCAACAATTCCAGCAACAATAATGCGTTCCTTAAACTTCTGCATAGAATACAAATTTTTCTATAGTCTGAACATTGAGAAATATTGCTCACTAACATTAGGTGTTGCTGATTTTTTCCATTGCTACTTAGAGGTGCATAGGACTGGAATAGTTGTCTTTGTGGGTCAAGTATGATTCTTCCAACTGAGGTGTGACTCTTGTGCAATAGAAAGATAGATAACACAGTGCTGGATCGCTAACACATTTAATCAAAATCCCACAGAACATCTGCCATCTATAAATGAGGCAAAGGTAAAATATACAGAAATATACCATTGTTTGCTGCCAGTTCACTGTTGAACTTAGGCTTTCGATGTGCTAGATAGCCAGATTATTCCTATGACTATCAATTAGAAGCAGACGAAGTATGCAGGGAAACAGCTATTCTGTCAGGACACATCTAGAGAAAATGGGAGGTGACAGAAATACCTCAGGATGCTGACCTGGTTAAAACCTTTGTGCCACATTATCATGTCCTCATGAATGATGAATTTCTTTCCTTCATAAGCACTATCAGCCACCTCTCCAACTTTCACACGAAGGAAGGACTTGTTTGGGAATATGACCATGTTCATGATGTCAAATCCACCTCCCATTTCTTTTTTATCAGAAAAGGATATTGTTTCTCCAGCTGAATTGTTAAATGAAAAGTCAAGAAGGAAAGCATGGAGCTAATTGAAAGACATAAGGACAAAAAGGGAGGGAGAGTTACAAAGACTTTGAATGTAATGCCATGATATACAAAAGCACTTCTTTACCATTAGTGTTTATTAATATTATTTAACAAATTCCAAGAATAAAAAATCAGTACTTTTGCAATAAGTGATAAAAACCTAAATGCTTTTTCAGGCCAGAATGTGTGGAAGAGTAATGTCAAAGGAATAAAATCCACAGTAGCATTTTATACAATTAGTTTCACATGAGAATCTGGACTTATTTTTAGCACATTACCTGCCAAGGCTGCAGATCTTGAAGGTCCTTTATTTTATGACACAGCATTTCACTGTGCTTGGATCTCTTTAAAGAAATGTCATGTAAAGCATGAGCCACCACATGGACAGCATTGTAGATACTGTAGCTGTGGCCGGTCATGCCCATTTCAAAGATCGGATCAGGAAGGCTCTCCAGTCTCTCCTCTCCAGTACATTGTTCACTTGTGTCCATTGGCATAGTGGATTTTGGAAAATCACAGTCAAATGCTTGCTCCCAGAAGTCCTTCAGAAAACCATTTCCTTTTATCCCATCATGTTTTATGCTCTGAAGAAACTCCTGGAACCCTGGAACCTTTTCTGAGTGAATTGTGAAGCAAATGGTGCCTTGGAAGAGACCAAGATCCCAACTCCTTTGCAACCTCAACAATATGAAATCAATCTGAGTTGTTATGATCCAAACTTTTGTAACTGATGCAATGTCATTTATTTCAGTATCTTGTAGAAAGAAAATAGCTGTTAGCCATATGAGTGTCATAGATTCTCCATGGATGATAAATGTGTTGGCTTTGTCATCTGTGACTTCCACGTAACTATTTATTAGTACACCATAAACTTCAGCTAAGTTATCATAATGGGGTAGTTTCGGGAGTCTTTGTGTGAAGGCAAAACAGATTCCATTTTTGGATAACAATGATTCCATGGTCTGCAAGAAATTTTGTCCACCTTCATCATCCACAACAAAGAGTGCAACCCATGTCCATCCAAAATACTTAAGCAAGCTGATGATCCCCATGTATTGATGGGCTTCATTAGGAACCATGCGGTAGAAAGAAGAGATATGACTTTCATCACTCTGATCCTCAGTGGGAAATGAACCATAAGTGAGCTAAAAGAAATTGCACTTGCATTATAGAAATGCATAATGAGCGATGACTTTTCAGTTAATTCTCTACAGCTATGTCAATATGTTCAATATTTTTTAAAAAATATTTCATCAATTGTATGAGACCTTTTATGGGAATTTATATATTGCTTAATGGACTAAGTATTAATTATCCACACTTTATCAAGTTTGGAATCACAGCAATAATAACATCATGGGAGGGTTGTTTCTAGCTACCCACCCTTTGCCCCTTGAAACATTCAAATTATGGTGCTTGCTCTGCTTCTTCAATTTTTCACTGCAGGAACTAACTGCTAGGTAGTTAGCAATAGCCTTTCCTAACTATTTTGTTTTTATCATCCTTCTTTCATGATATGGGTCCACAAGGAAGAACAGGAGTCTATTCACCCCCTAAATAACTATGTCCCCCTGCTGTTCATAGATCTTACCTGTGGAATCTTGTAGAGGCCTATATTGTCTCTTATATGGAAGGAAGTATCATAGCTAAGTCCCCCAATGATGGCTATGAGGGTTTTCAGGGTGTCACATTTATAGTTGGGCACAAGTCTATCAAAAATAGGTCAAATTTTGACCTATTTTTGACTGAAATGAAGATATTCTAGTTTTAACTCATATTTCTAAGTTAATAGAGAACACACAGTGATTCATCAGGGCACCTATGTACTGCATGGAACTTTGACACATCCACCTTTCATCTCTTCTTCAACCTTTTTCAAATCACAGAAAACACAATACCCCCCCCCCATTTTAAAAGGAAATAGGAAATCAAACAAACAAAGGCCTGGTTAAAGAGGAACATTTTTCTGTGGTGCCTAAATGTTTATAATGAAGGTGCCAGGTGAACCTCCCTGGACAGAGTGTCCCACAGATTGGGGGCCACTGCAGAAAAGGCCCGTTCTCCTGTTACCACCCTCCAGACCTGTTGTGGAGGCCAGTTACCTTGAAATGACCTCAGCTGAAATGTTTCCCAGTCTGCAAGTATGCTTAAATTATTTTTATTTGTTTTCAGGTATTTCAGTGGTTTTATAGTTTGTGTGTTTTCTGCCTAGGTTTCTTTTAAGAGGAATTGGCTGGTTTTGATGATGCCCTGCTCTGCCAATAGAAATAGTGGTAACCCTAGAAGAGTGATTTGTGAGCTCCATTTTAGAAATCTGACATATGCATGCCTTGATGAATAGATTGTCAACACTCATTTAAAGTCTGGCCAATAATATGAAGAAGGGGAAAGATCATCAATAAAAGTGGCATGGTGCTTCCTGCCTCTTGCCCCTATGGCCAGCTGTCTGTGGAAAAAAGAGTAATTTATGATAACCACTTCCAGGGTGGATTATTGACTCTTTTCATTTTTTTTTTAAAAATAATTTTTATTGGGTTTTTACATTTTATAACAACAAACACAGACACAAAGACAAAAACACACAAACACACAAATACAATTACATACCCTAATTTTCTTTACCCACTTTCATTGACTTCCCCCCACCCCCTCCTCTTACATCCCAATTCCAAAATTAATTCAGCAAGTTCTTACCTAACCTCTTAAACATATTCATATTGTTTTTAAAAATTAAATTCTTTTTGTTTATCTATATTCAACTTATCCAATTCTCTTATAATCATTAATTTCTTTTTTTTTTTAAGGTCAATCTAACTTCCCCTCCACAAATTTTCCCTTTATTATATTAATTATAGGTCACATTGACCAAGTAAAACAAATCATAACATTTTATAGTTCTATTCTCTCTCCCCCCCCCTGCCCCAGTTTCTGTCCCTTCCCAGACAAATGTCCAAAAAACAAACAATAAATAGTTCTTAGCCCGGATTCCTCACGTCCGAGGCGTCTGATTCTCTGTCAGTCCCTCTCTGCCAACTATATTGGTAATCCTCTTTGTTGGTCCTAAGACCCCGAAGGAGTTCAGTCAGAGTCACATCATATTTTCTTTCATCCAGAATGTTAAAGAGTGTTTGCTGCGAAGGACCATCTAGTTTTCCATACTCAAGAGGAAAGTCCCAATCATGTTGCTTTATTCTTTTTAGTTTTAATATTCCAAGTACTCCAGGGACTTCTCTCTTCTTCTTTCTCATCTTTCGCAGGTTTGTAATCCAAAGGTCTTCTTGCTCATACTCTAACAATGCAGATTCCTGGTTGATATTTTCCACTTGTAGTGTCTGAACTCCTTCTTTCTTCTCTGTCAATTCCAAAGGCATCTCTTCCTGCTCAGCTGCAGAGTTTTTGTCATGCGTCTCCTTTGTGCATTCAGCAGAGTTGTTTGTTTCAGAATTCAAGGTCATAAAAACTTTACTCAAAGCCATACTCTGCTCCTGCAGGATTCCCACGAGAAAGAACATTTTTTCTATCTCCGCCAGTAATTTTCCCTCTGCAGCCATTGTAATGTCACTAATTCCCCCTAGGGGGCTTTCAGTTATTTAGTAGTCCTTTTCCAATAATCTGTTACTTTGTTATTATCAATACTTTATTTCCAATCGCCTCAGTTCAAATGTATCAGCTTTAATTCCAAGAGTTGTTAAATAACAAAATTCTTTACTTTGTCCACCCGTTTGACAGCTTTTTTGACAGCTGTCAAACTCCTTTCATTTCTTCCTCCGGCACCCAAATAGGACACTCCCGGGTTTTTGGGGGGGATTACACACAAAGTTCCAAAATTCCCTTTCTCTCCAGCACAAAATCTTCTTCTATCAAATTTGTGAAAATTTTTTAAATCATCAAAACAGTATTCATTCCGCCTTAATTCTCCGTTCCTTGCTTTAAATCATCTATAAGTAGAGGGGGTGCGGACTTCCCTTTAACACATCCCCCGATCGTGCCGAATTCACAGGATAGAATTTTTAAAGTCCAAATTCCACTACTCACGGGTCCTTTGTTATCCAGTCCAAATTTTGGGAAGAAAGTCAGCGCTCTCCGGCCATGGCTTGCGGCTTCACTCCACTGAGGTAGCGGTCTACTCTCAGCACCACGCCACTCTCCGTACCCTCTCCGTAGCCTTATAAAGGCTCTTCGTGGGTCGGGGAGGGCGCTTAAGGTGCCCACCGAGTCACCAAGTCCGCAGGCTTCCGCGCCTGCGGTTTCTGAGGGTCCCCGTGTCGCCGGCACGGCAAGACCCGTCTTCAGCAGAGCCGATTCCCTCCGGAGCTCGGAGGGAATCCGCCATTAGCCGTTCGCGCTAACCCGGAAGTCCGATTATTGACTCTTTTCAAGTGCCTACCAGAAATTCTCTTGAGCTTTAACCAAGTGAACCAAATATAATTATGTAGCTAATTCCTAGAGGAATTTAACTCAGAGTGAAACTTTTGGTAACCAACATGTTTGGTAGGGACCTATATTAGGGGCGTATCAACACAAGTGATGGGCATGACAAAAAATAGAAAGGTTTTAGGAAATGTATTTACAGAAATATCTTTAATTATAAAGTAAACAGACCCCATTACTCCAAGACTAGCTCTAATTAATTTGTATAGTCATGATATGTTGCAAGTTAAAAATAAAGAACATATCACAAAATAAATTTGGGTTGTCATGCTAGTGTTATATTCAGGTATAACAGTGTTCCATAGTGATGTTGAGGGCCACTCTATATCATTTTCAAGATAATAAATTGCACTTTAAGTTTGTAGCAGTACAAGTATTTCCTCTTCCTCTGAGCAAGAATTCCTCATATATGAATTGTTCTGTGAATCTGTAATTTGGGACTAGAATGTTTTGTCAGTTCTAAACCAGGTCTCAATAAACCAAAGGGAGCAAAGAAACGAAAGGGAATCATCTCAATGTAATCTGTAGCTTGACTCAATACAGCAAATCATCAGAACACATTCCTGTTTAGAAAACCCTTGCCAGGCACCGCTTCTCTGTTGATCTGCTGTGGAGCTCAGCTTTCCTCTGCTTCCTTCTTTCTTTTTCATCATTTTCAGTTTATATTATTTTGCTTACAGTTTTCATATAAAAAAGGTAAAGGTAAAGGACCCCTGACAGTTAAGTCCAGTTGCAGATGACTCTGGGGTTGCAGCACTCATCTCGCTTTAAAGGCCAAGGGAGCCAGCATTTGTCCACAGTTTTTCTGGGTCATGTGGCCAGCATGACTAAGCCGCTTCTGGTGCACCGGAACACCAAAACCAGAGCAGCGCATGGAAATGCCGTTTATCTTCCTGCCTGAGTGGTACCTATTTCTCTTCTTGCACTTTTGGGCGTGCTTTTGAACTGCTAGGCTTTTGAGCTGGGACGAAGCAACAGGAGCTCACCCCATTGAGGGGATTCAAACCGTATGCTAAGTAAATGGAAGCTTTATTACACATTAGTGTACCAAGTTCTCATTTCATAGAAAACAGCTGCTCTGCTCTAATTAGCATATTTAAATAGGTCCTATCTTTCACAGGGATGGTGGCAGTTAGCTGAGAGATATGAGGTGAGGGGAATATGCAGGATTTGGAGAAGCAATAAAAACTGTGTGAGGAGATGTGTAAATCATTTTAATTGAACTTGGTTAAATAGTATAAATGACGTGTGCATAAACCTTACCCTTCATTTATAATATAATGGTGGCAAAACTAAGTGATACATTAATTCTTTCTCCTTATTAGTTGTTCTTTGTTGTTGAGCTCGGGCCTCAGCATGATAATATAGCATTTCGGGGCAAAGATGCATCCCAGTAACCCAGCACTGGAGGCCAAGATGGAGAAGATCTCCACCATCACCATGTATTTACCTTTGGTGCTCAGGTAGGTTGGGACAAAGCACAACCAAACACTGCAAAACAGCAACATGCTGAAGGTAATGAACTTGGCTTCATTGAAAGTGTCAGGTAATTTGCGGGCCAGGAATGCTGACAGGAAGCTGAAGAAAGCCAGGAGGCCCATGTAGCCCAGGACACAGGAAAACAAGGTCACAGACCCTTCATTACATTGCACAGTGATTTCTTCCATTAGTGAGTGCATGTCTAATTCTGGGAATGGGGGTGAAGTTGCCAACCAGAGAGTACACAGACTTGCTTGAATCAAAGAGCAGGAAAGGACAATGGAGTTGGCCAGTCTTTTCCCCACCCACTTCCTCAGGCTGGACCCTGGCTTGGTGGCCATGAAAGCTACAACTACGGTAATGGTTTTGGCCAGCACACAAGAAACAGCCATTGAGAAGATGATGCCAAAAGTAGGTTGTCTGAGGAAGCAGACCATTTCCCCTGGTTTGCCAATGAATAGCAAAGAAGATTGAAAGCAGAGCAGAAGAGAGATGAGGAGAGTGTAGGTGAGATCTCGGTTGTTGGCTTTGACAATGGGTGTATCTCTGTGCTTCACAAAAGCTAATAACACTAAAGTTGTGACAATGGAGAAAGAAAGAGCTATTGAGGCTAAGCTGATCCCCAGTGGTTCTTCATAAGAAAGAAAGGTTATAGTTTTGGAGATGCAACCATGTTTGTCCATGTTTGGATATTGGTCTTCTGGGCATCTGAAACAATCATCCATATCTGAAAAACAGAAACAGGTCAAATTCCAAATGTAATTCATATTCATCCTCTGTCTCCCATATGACCATTTTGAGAGTGCTACCTGAACATTCTTAATGACCTGGGATAAAATAAAAAATGCACTTTAGTATTGCAATAAGCCCCAAACACATTTAAGTTGTGTGCATTCAGCTTTACTCGCTTGGCAAGCAAATTAATAAATAATAATAAAAAAAAAAATAGGAGGAAAGGGAGAGTGCGTCTGGGAATAAAGGCTTTGGCAATCCCTCCCACCATGGAACCCAATGTGTTTTAACCATACACCATTTTTTGTTTTAGGTGTGATTCCCCAGCATGTAACTCACATAACTTGTGGGCTTACTGTATAACAATTATTCTTAGGAAAGAAGAAAGTAGATTCCGACTAAACATACATAAAAACTTTCTGAGAGCTTTTTGAAAGG
The DNA here is from genome assembly GCF_964252035.2 of Podarcis erhardii. NCBI lineage: Eukaryota > Metazoa > Chordata > Lepidosauria > Squamata > Lacertidae > Podarcis > Podarcis erhardii. The sequence continues at coordinate 6,341,344 of NC_138502.1, read as the reverse complement.
GGAACAATTTCCCTCAGATGGTTGTGGACTCTCCTTTGGAGGTTTTAGGCAGAAGTTGGATGGTCATATTTAATGCATGCCTTAGCTGATATTTCTGCATTGCAGGTGCTTGGACTAGATGACTTTTGGGGTCCCTTCCAACTCTACAATTTTATGATTAGGCTTATTGTATGGTATTCTGGAACACATGATCCAACTTCTGAACCTCTTTTGGCTGGCTGTGACCACATACCTAATCCTGTTATTAATTATTATACTTATCTTACAAAATGAAGCAAAATAAGACTGATGTATTGTTAGTGGGCAGTTCCCTAGACCAGAGATTGATGAGAGACTGCCTGCTCTTGGCTGGCTTACACTGCCTAAGCTTTGGCTTATGGCTCCATCGGGACAGGGATAGCCTAACTTCTGTTCTCTATGCTCTGGAAATGTCTAGGTTAGATTACTGCAAAGGCATAATTTTCCATATGTGATGCCTTTTAGAGATTGACCAGTAGTCAATCAAGCCCTGGTATATCACCACCTCACTATTGCCTATCTTGAACTACCTGTGTCTCTAGCCATACAACATTAAGCTTATGTGAAACTTCTCACTGTTGATACAGAGGGGGCTTAACTTTCCTCCCAAACATAGCAAATGTCGCAGAGGGAATTAAGGAGAAACTTAACTCTCAGACACAGCAACTACTACTCATAATCACACTTTAATTTCACCTCTTAAAGGCAGAAATTTGTCAAAATCTTCATTATCATCATCAGGACCACCATCAGGAGCATTAACATTCATCTACTAAGTACTGTATACCTTCAGCAACAAACAATCTCTCTGATGAAAACAGAAATCAATTCTATGTCACAAACCCTTCTGGTCTGAAATCTTCCCTTTTGGACATGGAGCACAATCATAGCAGCAAAATTTCTCCCTTTCCTTCCTTTTCTTCTGATGACCAGGGGGACAGCAGTTGTTGCAGAGAGACATAGGTACCACCTATTCATAATGTAAAAGAAAATTCAGATAGGAGAAATGCCCCTACAGAAAAATATTATGTAATTTATTTAATTTTTTAATTTTTTAATTTTTGCCCAGGAATGGGAAATAAACATTTTAAGAAACTTAAACTATAAACCTATATTACAAAAGTAGAGCGAAAATCCCTAAGAAAATGCAAAAGAAATTGCCCTTTATGACTACAGACTATTGTTATTTTCAAGGCCTACTTGGAGATGCAGACGATTGATCATGGGACCATTACATTTCAACTATTTTGTTATTCAGATGAGCTTTGGACTCTTTCCAGTGGGACAGAGCTTGGAGGGCTCATAATAACTCTCCAGGACCCATACCTGGTTGAAACCCTTGTGCCATTTAATCATGTCCTCATGAATGATGATTCTTCTTGCTTCAAGAGCGTCATTGTCCACCTGTCCAACTTTCACTCGAAGGAAAGACTTGTTTGGGAATGTGACTATGTTCATTATGTCAAATGCACCTTCCATTTCATTTTTACCATTGAAACTCACTGTTTCTCCTGCAGAGTTGTTAAATATAATGCCACGAAGAAAAGGTTGCAGCTAATTGAAACATAACATAAAGAGGTTACAACTGACATGAAATTTAACATAATACTGTGATTTGGAAAGTCCCCACTATTGCTAGATATACAAGCTTAGGTGAGAGCAAAAGTCCTTTAATTCAGAGTTTGGCTCATACAACCCCTTCCCCCGAGAATGGGTTTTCTGGGTTTACGGGTCATGTGTATGAGCTGAAAAGGTTTTAGAATTGGGATAATTTTCACCCTGCCCTCCTCCCAACTCCCCCTCTTTACAACCTATCAAATTCTTGACTCAGTCAGCTGAAACACGGTTAACCTGGGATGGAAGACATAATCAGAGTATCTTCTGTATTGCTGGGATGGGAAACATCAGATGGATCAGCCTGAGAGCTAAGGATTCCAATAAACCCTCATCCCAGCAGATCTCAGGTTTGGCTTGCTGCCTTGCCATGAGATGATGTAAACATAAACCACATACATTCCTACATTGCTGGGATTGGACTAGATGAGCCTTGGGGTCCTTCCATCTCTAAAACTCTATGACTAAATGATTCTAATTTTCTCATTGAATAAATGTATAATGCCATTTCGTCAGGTACTGGTTGATACAACCCCTCCTTGGAATATTCAACCCACTGAATTAAGAAGAATTTGATTTCAATATATTACCTTCAGAGGTTGCCAGTCTTGAAGATCCAACTTTCCATCTGCCATTAAAGTCTTCTGCTTCAATCTAGTTGAGACAATGGCATGCAAAGCATGAGCCACAACATAGACAGCATTGTAGATACTGTAGCTGTGGCCAGTCATGCCCATTTCAAACAGCGCCCCCGGAAGGCTCTTCAGTCTCTCTTCCCCAGTACAATGTTCATTACTATCTAAAGGCACACTGGGGGTTGGCAATGTACAGTCAAATGCTTGCTCCCAGACGTCCTTGAGGAAACCATCTCTGTCTATTCTATCAGGCTTTATATTCTGAAGAAATGTGTTGAACCCTAGAAGCTCTTCTGAGTGAATTGTGAAGAAAATGGATCCTTGAAAGAGCTCAAAATCCAAAAACCTTTGAATACCTATTAATACGACATCAATCTGTGTGGTTATGATCCAAACCTTCCTAAATGATGAACTTTCCTTATTTTCAGGATCTCGTAGAAATATAACAATTCTTATCCATGCAAGAGCTAAAGATTCTCCAAAGATTATACATGCATTGACTTTATCATCTGTTAAAGACAGGAAAATATCGAAGAAAGCACCAATTGTTACACTCAGCTCATCTAAATGGGCTACTTGTGGTATTTTTTGTGTGAAGGCTGAACAGATTCCATGCTCGGAAAGGAATGGTTCCAGGGTCTGCAAGAATTTTTCTCCACTGTCACCTTCCACAACGAAAAGTCCAACCCATTTCCATCCAAAATGCTTTAGTAAACTGATGATCCCCATATATTGATGGCTATCATTGGGTACCATGCGGAAAAAGGAAGGGAACTGATCTGCATCACTCTCCTCTGGGGGAAAACATCCATATGTGAGCTAAAAGGAAGTGTACAGGCATGATGGAGTTAACATTAAGATAAACCTTCATTTTCAGCATGTGCCCATTCCTTCAGCAAATGCAAGTCACAACTTTCCTGTTCCAGCTAAGTTTTCTAGAGTTATTGTGATTTTTTAAATAAAAAATTCTGGTAATTTTTATTCGTCCCTCATACTATAAATGTTCTGAAATTTCAGCACTGATTTCTAAAACTAGTTCCTCAGTTTACAGTCTTTTTCTGGAGGTCTATTATTATTTTCATTGTCATTCTCATCATTATAATTACTATTGGCCTTGGTGAAGACTTGACATTTTCATCCCCAAAAAGATTTTTGATTTGAGTTCCTACTGAAATGAGGCTGCATTTTAATGTTGTATTTTAATCTTGTTTTTAATCAATAGTTTTTATACCTTGTGTTAGCCGCCCTGAGCCCAGTCTTGGCTTGGGAGGAGGGTGGGGTATAAATAAAAATTTATTACTTATTTTTATTTATTATTTATTACTACTACTAGTAGTAGTATCATTCTAAATTGAATCCCAGCTAATAAGATTACTCCTGTATTTTGCACCAGTTGATGTTTCAAAGATGTTTTCCAATTGAGCTTCATGGCCAGTCTGGATTATAAGCAAAGGAAGAGTGTACATTGTGAAAATCCACATCCCTGTTCCCATTCAAAGCTGCTACCTGAGGAATCTTGTAGAGTCCTATGGTGTCAGCCATATAGAAGGAGGTATCAGAGCTAAGTCCTCCGATGATGGCTATGAGGTTTTTCTCCATGTCACATGTATAGTTGGGGATAAATCTATTCGATTTGAAAAGTAGGTCCAGAGTTGTCCGATACGTCATCCTTGCATCATAATAACTATCATAGATGTGAAATCCAAGGGTGAGATTGGGCAAGATCTTGGGGCTGTCATTTATCTCTTTTACAGCAAATGCCAAGGCAAGGGTGTGCTGGTAGAATTTTGGCACCACACTGCAAATGAATTCAAGTGTAAATTCTATAGTGTATGGAATCAACATATCATAATATGGATCATTTCTGTCTTAAATTAAAATATATTTTGAAATGAGATTATTTTCTCTTCTCTTTCTAAGCTAAGAAACACCAAACAATCCAAATAACATTGATTTTTCATAAAGTCATTTGCATTCTGTAGAGTTGAAAGATCTGTAGTAAATCTGTTGCTTGTACTTTTCACCTGACTTGATTGAAAAAAACAGAACATAACCCACAGCTCTTTGGTATGTGAGCAATTCTTATACCAAGTTTGTCCTGGACCATGAAACCTAGAACCCTAAACACAGTGACTGCCTAGTATTGTCTTTCCTGAATTTCTGCTGTAGTTTGCTTTCAAATTCGCTTTTGTCGGTCTTTGGACTATAATAAAGAATGTGTGTGACAATCTTATACTTATCAAGAAATAAGTTCCATTGAACTCTGTGGGGCTTACCTCTTAGTAGACAGTTGTGGGTGGGTTGCTGCTCTGCGACAGTTTGGTGGATCATCTGTTTTTCTTTTAGATGATCCCAGGTCCAATAGTTGACATCTCCAGCTAGGTCTGGGAATGTCGCTGTGCTAGAAACTCTGGGAAACTGCTACCCATTACTGTTTATTATACTGAGCTAGATTAACTAATAGTATGACTTTGCATAAGACAGCTTCTGGTGTTTATTTGTAGAATTACACCATATGAACCAAGTCCTAGGTGCCAAGGCAGCCCCCCCCCAAAAAAAAACCACACATTTTTTAGAGGGCAGTTTCACTCCACCCTCGGCTCTTTGCGACTTCATGCCTGTAACATCAGGACATTGTGTTGGATTCCTTCAGTCATCTTGAGTGCACCATAATTTCCTTACAGTTAGTTCATATTAAAATCCATGAGACTAATTAATTGTGACTTTCAACATCCCATTGATTCCAATAAGAAAATATCTGACACATTCCCATTCTAACCTATATATTTCTATTCAGAACAGCAAACCATTTTGTTCAAGTGTGTCTTATTTTCAGAGGAATGAAGCACTCAGATTTAGCAGTGTGTGTGTGTGTGTGTGTGTGTGTGTGTGTGTGTAAAATATACAAATGTTCATTAAAAAGTTCCATCCCTTTACAAAAATTATACATTAAACGATACAATAAGAAACATATAAAAATTAAAATCAGAAATCAGATTTTACATAAACATTTATGTATTCTAAGATGCCTGCATAAGTTTGATGTGTAAGATACATTTTCCGAAGGAATGTAAAAGTTGAAATAATGTGTTTTACTGCTTTTAAATTGTTCTTTTATGTGCAGATGTCTTAGCTCTTTTCATGTCTCATGACGATAAGTTCAATTGCAATTCTGCTAAAAACAGAAATGCGAGCAGAAGTTACCACTGTTTGCTCATTCCTTCTATGTCCAGATAGGAAATCAATCCTGGGAATATCATCATCATCATCATCATCATCATTTATTTGTATGCCACCTTTCCATAGTTAAAGCAGTGCTCAAGGCGGTTTACAATATGACAAGATTTACACAATTACCAGCATAACAAAAGTCATAAACAATAAATAAAACACTTCAAAAAGTACACAACCGAATGGAAAGCAATTTCAACGCAAATCATAAAATCTAAAACTAAGAATATAGCATTAATAGCAATCACAATCACAATTTAAAATGACATAGATGAAAAAAGAAGAAGAAGAAGAAGAAGAGTTTGGATTTGATATCCCGCCTTTCACTCCCCTTCAGGAGTCTCAAAGCGGCTAACATTCTCCTTTCCCTTCCTCCCCCACAACAAACACTCTGTGAGGTGAGTGGGGCTGAGAGACTTCAGAGAAGTGTGACTGGCCCAAGGTCACCCAGCAGCTGCATGTGGAGGAGCGGAGACGTGAACCCGGTTACCCAGATTACGAGACTACCACTCTTAACCACTACACCACACTGGCTCTCAACATAAACATAAAACATAAAAGCCATTTTTTAAAAAACCAAACAAACAAAAACGGAGCCCTGTCTGTCCAGCAGCAGCAGCAGCAGCAGCACTACCTGATGGAGCCTGCAGGCCCTTCCCCAAGCCAGGTGGAGAGAAGCAGGGCTGGGCCCTTCAGGTTCCAGCTGCATACAAGTGGCAAATGACAAATGATTTATTAAACTTCCCTCCCATTTTTATTGTGTTTCTTGTGCACTGAAATTAATTGCATGAAACAATGCAATGGTTACATACATAAATTCATACATAAAGTCACATGAATAGATTAGTTTTTGGTGGAAGATAAACTTCAGCAGAACAGAACAAAATCTGTGTCGCATGTGATATATACAGGGTAGAATGGAAAGCAAAGCCTTTTTTCATCCTTAGCCTCATGCAAAGCAATTTGGAAATGAAATAAACAATATCAAATGAAGTAATAAATAGTTTCCATTAATCTGAGAAGCATAAGCTTCAAATTTGAGAGAGAACATTTTGAGAACACTTTGCTCTCCGAATGTGATTGAGACTGAGGAGTGCCCAGAGGTGGATGTATTTAATTATTTGTGACCCAGTAGAATTCTTTCTTTACTTGACGTGTAAAGAAAAGGAAAGTGCAAAAAGAAAACGACATCTGGGAGAAAATCACTGCTTCTGCTTACACAGAAAATCCTGGACATCTACTATTAAATTAAAAATCACCCCGGGCGCCAATGTAGTCCCCATTCCACCCTGGACATTAACAAATTCTTCTGGTTCATATGGCAACCCTGTTTAATCTGAAATAAGTGGGTGCACAAATGGTTTTTTAAAACCCAAAAGGAATTTAAAAAACCACTTTCGTGGGGAAGAAATAGTTTGTGAAACTGGAGGGCCAGCTTTGATACAGCACTAGATTTACTTTTGAATTCAGTTTCAAAGTTATCTTTTTCATCTTTACTCTCCACCTCCCAAACACCAGGGCTGTGTAGAAATCACATATACTTTGGGTGCAGTTAAAGCCAAACTTATACCTTATTCCCTTCTCTCTATCGCTTTATAAAATGGAGAACAATTGTCTGTGCTGAAAGTTTGCAAGCTGAGTAGAAGAGTGGTGCCATTTTCTTTGGGGATGGAAAGCAATACCCAGACAGTGACTGACAATGAGAAGTGCTCAGGGGTTGATCTGTTGGAGCTTTCTCAATTATGTAAATGCTTCTTTGTGAACCAGTATAATCATATATTTGCGTGAAGCACTTTTATCCTTTTCAGCCAGAAAAGGCTTCAAAAGCGGCTTACATATTTCAGTGATAAGAAACTCACTACATTAAATCTTAAAATCTAGGAGACATGACACAAAAGGAATGGGGATTTGAAGGGATACAGGGGAGACACTTACTATGGAATTTTGAACATGTTCTGTGAAGGCTGTTCTCTGAAGGAAACTTCATCAAATTGATAAAAGATCTGAGAAGAAATCCCACCGATGATGAGGCCACCTGGCTGGTACCACTCATGAGGAACAGGAAAGGGGAAACTGGTGGGACACCTGGTCGTATGTGCATTGCACACTCCAGGCACTTGCAAAAACAGCAACACAAATACACAAAACATCCTAGCAGTGTAACTTATCCCGTTTCACACAAGCCTCTTAAGGAGAAAAATCTTGCAGTCTATATCTTTATCAGTATACCCTTTAGATATTGACAGGTGCTTTAACTGATCTATAATTTGCTGTTGCTCTCATTTCCTTTGAGAAGAAGAGACTACATTGGGTAATAACTGGCTCTGGCAAAAAATTTCCAGAAGATATTTGTGAGTTGCATTTAGAATCAAAGTGTAACAAATGGAGCCTTTTTTAGAAGGTAAGATTGCCAGAACCCATTTCAAGTCTGGCCAATAAAGGGAAAATGTGAGAAATAAGATGGGCATGGTTTTCTCTGGCCTTTGCCTCTACCCTCACCACTCTGCTGAATACAACATTATTTATTATAACAACTTCGAGGCTTTCCTATTGAATTTTTCCAAGTGACTACTGGAAAGTCTCTTGAGCCTGGACAAACTGAGCAAAATATAATGATTTTTTTAATTGCATGAATAGATAATATTGTTTTCAGAGTATTAGCTCAGAGTAGCAGTTTTGGTAACCAACAAGTTAGCTGGGTTTGTTTTCTAAAAAGTGACTCCATGTTACCTCTGACCCTGAGTGGCCCACTAAGTAGCAAGGGGCTTGAAATCTTCTCTGGTGAATGAACATACTCAGGAAAGTCAGAGTGCTGCCATTTTCTTTGTGGATGCAAAACAGCAAATCCTGAACTAAGGGCCACACATGCAACCCTAGTTTTACAGAAGGCAGGGAAACACATTTCTTTACACACGAAAGCTCATACCAAGAACTAACTTAGTTGGTCTTTAAGGTGCTACTGGAAGGAATTTTTTTGTTTTGACTATGGCAGACCAACACGGCTACCTATCTGTAACTGGAACTATGGAAGGCACCACATTGAGCCGCATGAAATGGAAGTCGAAGAAGTGTGCATGCACATGAAAGCTCATACCAAGAACTAACTTAGTTGGTCTTTAAGGTGCTACTGGAAGGAATATTTTTGTGCACCTTTTGTGAGACTGCCCCTGAGGCTGGCCTGGAATCCGCAGTGTCTGCCTTGAAGTCTTGTGTCTGTCTCTTTAATAAGAAGCCAGTACTCACAGAAAGGAAGGGGGTTAAAAGTAAAAAAAAATGATAATTCTTAATCACCAGAGCATCCTTATCCATTTTTAATCTTTCTGAATCTGAAATAAATAGGTATGTCTTTGGTATTATTTTACAGTCTTTTAGATATTCTAACTAATGCCTCTTTTTATGACAGCAGTCAAGTAACATTCCAGGTGAAAATTAATTGGCAGAAAGGGTCATCCAAATTATAATCTCAAAATATCCCAATATCAAATATTGTTAAATGAAGAGAGGCTTTGCTGATTTGAGGTCCTGAGAGCTAACCTTGAAGGATATTGTGCAGTATCTGGGCACAATGGCAGATTCTCTCTCCAAAACATTATCTGCCTCCAGAAAGTTCTCATACTCGGTTTAAAGAACGGCTTTCTTCAGAGCATGTGAGGTTAATCTCCCTATCACAAAAGGGAGAGTGTACTAACAAAGATTTAAGTCTTAGCTGGCAACGGGAGTGTTAACCAGCAAAATTTCCTCCAAGAAGTCAACACGTAAATAATTTTAAATGAACTTTTGTAAATAGTATAAATGAATTATGCATAAACCTTCCTTTTTAACAAAAAAATGATGGCAAATCAAAGAGATGCCTTAATTCTTTATTCTTATTAGTTGCTCTCTGTTGTTCAGCTCTGGCCTCAGCATGATAATATAGCATTTTGGGGCAAAGATGCAACCTAGTAAGCCAGCACTGGAGGCCAAGATGGAGAAGATCTCCACCATCACCATGTACTTCCCTTTGGTGCTCAGGTAGGTTGGGACAAAGCACAACCAAACACTGCAAAAGAGCAACATGCTGAAGGTAATGAACTTGGCTTCATTGAAACTGTCAGGTAATTTGCGGGCCAGGAATGCTGAGAGTAAGCTGAAGAAAGCCAGGAGGCCCATGTAGCCTAGGACACAGGAAAACAAGGTCACGGACCCTTCATTACATTGTACAGTGATTTCTTCCATTAGTGAGTGCATGTCTAAATCTGGGAATGGGGGAGAAGTTGCCAACCAGAGAGTACACAGACTTGCTTGAATCAAAGAGCAGGAAAGGACAATGGAGTTGGCCAGTCTTTTCCCCACCCACTTCCTCATTCTGGACCCTGGCTTGGTGGCCATGAAAGCTACAACTACGGTAATGGTTTTGGCCAACACACAAGAAACAGCCACAGAGAAGATGGTGCCAAAAGTAGGTTGTCTGAGGAAGCAGGCCATTTTCCCTGGTTTGCCAAGGAATAGCAAAGAAGATTGAAAACAGAGCAGAAGAGAGATGAGGAGAGTGTAGGTGAGATCTCGGTTGTTGGCTTTGACAATGGGTGTATCTCTGTGCTTCACAAAAGCTAAAAACACTAAAGTTGTGACAATGGAGAAACAAATAGCAATTGAGGCTAAGCTGATCCCTAAGAGTTCTTCATAAGAAAGAAAGCTCATTGTTTTGGAGATGCATCCATCTTTGTTCCTGTTTGCATATTGGTCTTCTGGGCATCTGAAACAGTCATCCATATCTGAAAAACAGAAGCAGGTCAAATTCTAAACAAAATTCATTTGCTTCTTTCGCCTCCCATATGACCGTTTTGGGATTTCAACCTGGACATTCTTAATGCACTGTTGTAAAATGAAAGTGCACTTTAATTAGCCCACAACTTACGGACATTTGACCTTTGTGCACTTTACACAATTGGAAAGCAAATGAAAAATAAATAGAGGAAAGGGAGCTTGTGCCTGGGAAAAAAGACTTGGCCAATCCCACCTGCCACTGAATCCAGTATTTTTGACTATACACAACTTGGGCTTTAGGTGTGATCCCAGAATTGTAACTCCTGGGTCTGTTGTGGGCTTTCTGTATAACAATTATTCTAACGCATGTTATGTGATACTGTGTAGCAGCTATTACAACATCTGCACCTATTTTGGCTAGATGCAGAGATAGTGGATAGTTATTTTCATGATTTTACTTATAAACTGAAGCACAATCCAGATAAGAATGAGGTTTCCTAGGTTAATTGGCAGTTGCATCCTCAGTTTTGGCTGTCACCGCAGCTGCCTTTTTCTGGACAGGGATAGCCTAACTTCTGTCATCTTTCCTTTGGTTATATATAGGTTAGATAACTGCAATGGGTTATAGATGGGCCACCTCTGGAGATGGCTTAGAAACTTCAGCTTGGGCAGAATTCTGTGGCCATGTTGCTGTTCTAGGTAAGACAGTGTGAACATAAAACTCACTCTGGCCTGACTGCACTAGGTCCCCATTAGTTTTTGGGCAAAGTTCTGGTTTTGACATATAAGGCCTTAAAATGCCCCAGGATGAAATCCTCCCAGGACTGCCTCTCCCCATATGAACTGTACCAGAATTTCCTATTGCCATCTGAGGCTCTTCTCTTATCTCCTCAACAAGAGATCTGGAGAATGGCAATCCCAAAAATTGACCTTTGGTGTGGTGGCTGCCCATTTGCGGAATGCTCTCCCTTGGGAGGCTCCTGTCGGAATATCATTATATATCTTTAGGCGCAAGGCAAATGTTTACTTTGACAACCAAGCCTTTTGGCTTTTAACCATATGTGGCCTTTTAGAAGTGGGTGGAATATTTCCAGTGTATTTCTCTTTTCTCTTTTGGCTTTAATATATGTATGGGGTTTATTGTTTATTTCAGGGTTGGCCCAAGATATTTAGGCACCTGAAGCAGATCCCAAATGGCATCAGGAAGAAAGGGGAATTGTAATAATTAATAAAACTTTCCCAGTGAAATTCATTTTCATGGGAATAAAAGGTATAATTTTGAATTTGTGATGTCCTGTGCAGATTGGCCAGACATGTATTCCTGGCACATCTTCCCTTCACTGTTTCCTATCTAGAACTGTGTATCTGGTTGTCTATTTGAGGGGTGCCCCTACATTTTTTCGCATCTGTCATGTGTGGCAGAGAGCACTAAGGAGAAACTGACCTGTCAGACCTAGCATCTACTACTTGTAATCAAATGTTGATTTCATCTCTTAAAAGCAGAAATTTGTCAAACTCTCCATGACCATTATCAGGAGTCTTAACATTTCTCTACGGACTTTTTGATAGTTTTGTTTTAGCCATTTTAATGGCGAACGGTGTACAACTACTGTAGATCATTTTGTCTAGTTTAGAGCTCACACTCAAATCCATATAAAATGTATTGCATGGGGCTTCCTCATTTTTCAAAACATCCCTGGGAATATATTGGAAGTCAACAGAGAAACATTCCAGGCAGCATGGTAACTAAAGATAGCAATTAGATCTAAAGAAGCAAACCATCCCAATCCTAGGCAATGAAAATAAAACATGATTTCTATGTCACAAACCATTCTGGTCTGAAATCTTCCCTTCTGGACATGGAGCACAATCATAGCAGCAAAATTTCTCCCCTTCCTTCCTTTTCTTCTGATCACCAGGGGGGCAGCGGTCATTACACACAGAAATAGGCACCACCTATCCATCAGGAGGAAAGAAAAGTCAGGTGGAAGAAAGTCTCCATTCCTCCCCACAAAATAATAATTATATAATAGTAATAATATATTTAATTTCTTGGTTTTCTTTTTTGCTCATGAACTTGAAAGACTCATCTTAGAAATTTTACGTATAAACGTGTGCTGTAAAAGTAGAGGATGCATCCCTATAAAGGTGGATAGGACAACTGATCATTGGTCCATCTGGCTGTTTTTTTTATTACAGACCAGTGTTATTTTCAAAGTCTACTTAAAGATGCAGAGGATTGAACATGGGACCATTGCATTTCAACCATTTTGTTACACAGATGAGCTTAGGAGTTTTTCCAGTGGGACAGAGCCTGCAGGGCCCACAGTCACAATCCAGAACCCATACCTGGTTAAAACCCTTGTGCCATGTAATCTTGTCCGCATGAATAATGAATCTTCGTGTTTCCAAAGCATCATTGTCCACTTGTCCCACTTTCACTCGAAGGAAGGACTTGTTTGGCAATGTGACTATGTTCATAATGTCAAATACACCTTCCATTTCCTTTTCCCCATTGAAACTCACTGTTTCTCCTGCAGAGTTATTAAATATAATGCCACAAAGAAAAGGATGTAGCTAATTGAAAAATAACAAGACATAAAGGGGTAAAAACTGATTTACAATTTAAGCAAAATGCTGTGATTTGAAAAGTCCCTCTTTTATAACTATAATCAAGCCATGGTTCCCAAACACCTCGGCTATCTTACATTTTGGCTCCCGATCGCCAAAAACCTGGAAGTAAATGTTCTGGTTTTTTAATCTTTTTTGGTAACCAAACCTTTGACACAGCTTCTGCTTGAGTGTTAGAAGCTCATGCAACCAATCAGAAGCCGCGCCTCGGTTGTGGAAAGTTTCTGGAATGGATAAACAGGCTTCTGGAATTGATTGCATTCAACAAACAAGGTTTCACTGTATTTCAAAAGGTACAAGCCTAGGTGAGGGCAAAAGGCCTTTAATACAGAGTTTGGCTTATACGACCCCTTTGCCCTGGAATGGGTTCATTTGGATCTCTGGCTCCTGTGAATGAGCTGAAAAGGTTTTAGAATTGGAGTAATTTTCCTTCAATCCCCAAACCCCCGGTCTCTTTGTAACCTATCAAATCCTTGGCTCAGTCAGCTGAAACACAGTTAACCTGGGATGGAAGACATAATCAGAGTATCTTCAGTATTGCTGGGATGGGAAACATCAGATGGATCAGCCTGAGAGCTAAGGATTCCAATAAACCCTCATCCCAGCAGATCTCAGGTTTGGCTTGCTGCCTTGCCATGAGATGATGTAAACATAAACCACATACATTCCTACATTGCTGGGATTGGACTAGATGAGCCTTGGGGTCCTTCCATCTCTAAAACTCTATGACTAAATGATTCTAATTTTCTCATTGAATAAATATATAATGTCATTTCGTCAGGTACTTGTTGATACAATCCCTCCTTGGAATATTCAACCCACTGAATTAAGAAGAATTTGATTTCAATATATTACCTTCAGAGGTTGCCAGTCTTGAATCTCCAACTTTCCATCTGCCATTAAAGTCTTCTGCTTCAATCTAGTTGAGACAATGGCATGCAAAGCATGAGCCACAACATAGACAGCATTGTAGATACTGTAGCTGTGGCCAGTCATGCCCATTTCAAACAGTGCCCCCGGAAGGCTCTTCAGTCTCTCATCCCCAGTACAATGTTCGTTACTATCCAAACGCACACTGGGGTTTGGGAATGTACAGTCAAATGCTTGCTCCCAGACGTCCTTGAGGAAACCATCTCTGTCTATTCTATCAGGCTTTATATTCTGAAGAAATGTCTTGAACCCTAGAAGCTCTTTTAAGTGAATTGTTAAGGAAATTGCACCTTGAAAGGAATCAAGGTCCCAAGACCTTTGAAAACCTGTTAATATTAATTCAATCTGGGTTGTTATGATCCAAACCTTTCTAAACGATGAGCTTTCCTTATTTTCAGGATCACTAAGAAATATAGCAGTTCTCATCCAAACAAGGGTTAAGCTTTCTCCAAAGATTATACATGCGCTGACTTTATTATCTCTTAGAGAGAGAGAGAGACCCATTATCACATCCATCGTTTTATCCAGCTTATCTAAATGGGCTACTTGTGGTATATTTTGGAAGAAGGCTGAACAGATTCCATACTTGGACAGCAATGGTTCCAGGGTGTGCAGGAATTTTTCTCCACCGTCACCTTCTACAACATAAAGTCCAACCCATGTCCATCCAAAATGCTTTAGTAAGCTGATGATCCCCATATATTGATGGCTGTCATTGGGTACCATGCGGAAAAAGGAAGGGAAGTAATCTGTATCACTCTCCCCTGGGGGAAAAGATCCATATGTAATCTAAAAGGAAGTGTACAGGCATGATGGAGTTAACATTAAGATAAACCTTCATTTTGAGCATGTGCCTGTTCCAACAAATGTAATTCAGAGCAAGGTGTGGGTTCAGGGACAGTTAAACCCAACTTCCCTTTTCTAGCTAAATTCTTTAGAATTATTTCGATTTTTTAAAATAAAAAATTCTGGAAATTTTCTTCCTTCCTTCATTTTGTACATTTTCTGGAGATTCAGCACTGGTATGTTACACTAGTGGATCAGTTTATAATATCTTTCTAAAGCTCTATGATCATCATCATCATCATAGATGGTTTCGTGGGAGCCGATTGAAACTAAATCCTTCGAAGACAGAGGTCCTATGGCTAGGTCGGGATGGCATGGGGATGAGGGACCAACTCCCTTCTCTTGCGGGGGCCCAATTAGTGCCATTGCCTTCCGTTAAGAGTTTGGGTGTAATCCTTGACGCCTCCCTTTCCATGGAGGCGCAGGTTACAGCAACAGCCAAGGCGACATTTTTCCACCTTCACCGCATCAAGCGGTTGGTCCCTTACCTTTCCCGCCCTGACCTGGCCACAGTGATCCATGCGACAGTCATCTCCAGGCTTGACTACTGTAATTCGCTCTATGCGGGGCTGCCCTTGAAGCTATCCCAGAAACTCCAGCGGGTACAGAATGCTGCAGCGAGGCTCCTCACGGGGTCTCTGCCATGGGAGCATATTCACCCAGTGCTTTTCAAGCTGCACTGGCTCCCGGTGGAGTACAGGGTCAGATTTAAGGTGCTGCTTTTGACCTTTAAAGCCCTTCACGGCCTAGGACCCTCGTACCTACGGGACCGCCTCTCCTGGTATGCCCCACGGAGAGCCTCAAGGTCCATAAATAGCAACACCCTAGTGGTCCCAGGCCCTAAGGAAGTTAGATTGGCTTCAACCAGAGCCAGGGCCTTTTCAACTCTGGCTCCGGACTGGTGGAACGCTCTGCCTCATGAGACCAGGGCCCTGCAGGATCTGATTTCTTTCCGCAGGGCCTGTAAGACAGAGTTGTTCCGCCTAGCCTTTGGCTTGGAGCCAATTTGATTCCCTTCCTCTCTTTTCCCCCCCTTTCTTTTCCTTCTCCTCCTGCGATGAGGCTACATTTTAATATCTTAATGTTCCATTATTTTAATGTTGTATTTTATTTTTGTTTTTAAGTTGTAATCATTCATCTTGTTTTTATTATTGCTTGTAAGCCGCTCTGAGCCCGGCCTTGGCTGTGGAGGGCGGGGTATAAATAAAAAAATATTATTATTATTATTATTATCATCATCAATATCATTACTATTATTAGTATCATTCTAAACTGAATCCCAGCTATTAATATTACTCCTGTATTTTGCACCAGTTGATGTTTCAAAGATGTTTTCCAATTGAGCTTCATGGCCAGTCTGGATTATAAGCAATGGAAGAGTGTACATTGTGAAAATCCACATCCCTGTTCCCATTCAAAGCTGCTACCTGAGGAATCTTGTAGAGGCCTATGGTGTCAGCCATATAGAAGGAGGTATCAGAGCTAAGTCCTCCAATGATGGCTATGAGGTTTTTCTCCATGTCACATGTATAGTTGGGGATAAATCTATTCGATTTGAAAAGTAGGTCCAGAGTTGTCCGATACGTCATCCTTGCATCATAATAACTATCATAGATGTGGAATCCAAGGGTGAGATTGGGCAAGATCTTGGGGCTTTCATTTATCTCTTTTACAGCAAATGCCAAGGCAAGGGTGTGCTGGTAGAATTTCGTCACCACACTGCAAATGAATTCAAGTGTAAATTCTACAGTGTGTGGAATCAACATATCAATATAGATCATTTCTGTCTCAAATTAAAATATAGTTTGAAATGAGGTTATTTTCTCTTCTTGTAAATGATTTTTCTAAGCTAAGAAACACCAAACAATCCAAATAACATTTCATAGAATCATAGAATCATAGAGTTGGAAGAGACCACAAGGGCCATCGAGTCCAACCCCCCCTGCCAAGCAGGAAACACCATCAGAGCACTCCTGACATATGGTTGTCAAGCCTCTGCTTAAAGACCTCCAAAGAAGGAGACTCCACCACATTCCTTGGCAGCAAATTCCACTGTCGAACAGCTCTTACTGTCAGGAAGTTCTTCCTAATGTTTAGGTGGAATCTTCTTTCTTGTAGTTTGGATCCGTTGCTCCGTGTCCACTTCTCTGGAGCAGCAGAAAACAACCTTTCTCCCTCCTCTATGTGACATCCTTTTATATATTTGAACATGGCTATCATATCACCCCTTAACCTCCTTTTCTCCAGGCTAAACATGCCCAGCTCCCTTAGCTGTTCCTCATAAGGCATCGTTTCCAGGCCTTTGACCATTTTGATTGCCTTCCTCTGGACACATTCCAGTTTGTCAGTGTCCTTCTTGAACTGTGGTGCCCAGAACTGGACACAGTACTCCAGGTGAGGTCTGACCAGAGCAGAATACAGTGGCACTATTACTTCCCTTGATCTAGATGCTATACTCCTATTGATGCAGCCCAGAATTGCATTGGCTTTTTTAGCTGCCGCGTCACACTGTTGGCTCATGTCAAGTTTGTGGTCAACCAAGACTCCTAGATCCTTTTCACATGTACTGCTCTCAAGCCAGGTGTCACCCATCTTGTATTTGTGCCTCTCATTTTTTTTGCCCAAGTGCAATACATTTCTCCCTGTTAAAATTCATCTTGTTTGTTTTGGCCCAGTTCTCTAATCTGTCAAGGACGTTTTGAAGTGTGATCCTGTCCTCTGGGGTGTTAGCCACCCCTCCCAGTTTGGTGTCATCTGCAAATTTGATCAGGATGCCCTTGAGTCCATCATCCAAGTCGTTGATAAAGACAGAACCCTGTGGCACCCCACTAGTCACTCTTCTCCAGGATGAAGAGGAACCATTGATGAGCACCCTTTGGGTTCGGTCAGTCAGCCAGTTACAAATCAACTGAGTGGTAGCATAGTCAAGACCGCATTTTACCAGCTTCTTTACAAGAATATCATGGGGCACCTTGTCAAATGCCTTGCTGAAATCAAGGTAGGCTACATCCACTGTGTTCCCTTCATCTACCAGGCTTGTAATTCTGTCAAGATCAGGTTAGTCTGACATGACTTTTTTTTTCAGAAATCCATGCTGACTATTGGTGATCACAGCATTCCTTTCTAGGTGCTCACAGACTGTTTGCTTAATGATCTGCTCCAGAATCTTCCTGGTATTGATGTCAGACTGACTGGGCGGTAATTATTTGGGTCCTCTCTTTCCCCCTTTTTGAAAATAGGGACAACATTTGCCCTCCTCCAGTCTGCCGGGACTTCGCCTGTTCTCCAGGAATTCTCAAAGATGACTGCCAGTGGTTCTGAGATCACATCTGCCAGTTCTTTTAATACTCTTGGATGCAGTTCATCTGGCCCTGGAGACTTGAATACATCTCCTTAGTTATTCTGGGCTGTGTTTCCTCTGCTGAATCATTTGCTCCAAATTCTTCAGGTTGGGCATTGTTTTCTTTATTGGAGAAAACAATCAAGTCATTTGCATTCTGCATAATTGAAAAATCTCTTTGGTATGTGAGCAATTCTTATACCAGGATTTTCCTGGACCATGAAACCTAGAACCCCAAACACAGTGACTGCCTAGTATTGTCTTTCGTGAACTTCTGCTGTAGTTTGCTTTCAAATTTGCTTTTGTCGGTCTTTGGATTATAATAAAGAATGTGTGTGACAATCTTATCACGAAATAAGTTCCATTGAACTCTGTGGGGCTTACCTCTTAGTAGACAGTTGTGGATAGGTTGCTGCTCTGCGATACTTTGGTGGATCATTTGTCTTTCTTCTAGATGATCCCAGGTCCAATAGTTGACATCTCCAGCTAGGTCTGGGAATGTTGCTGTGCTATAAACTCTGGGAAACTGCTACCCATTACTGTTTATTATACTGAGCTAAATAACTAATAGTATGACTCTGCATAAGACAGCTTCTGGTGTTTATTTGTAGAATTGCACCATATGAGCCAAGTCTTAGGTGCCAAGGCATTCCCCCCCCCCCACAAAAAAAAATACCACACATTTTTTAGAGGGCAGTTTCACTCCATCCTCGGCTCTTTGCGACTTCATGCCTGTGACATCAGGACATCGTGTTGGATTCCTTCAGTCATCTTGAGAAGATGGCGGCTCTGGACAACACCATAATTTCCTTACAGTTAGTTCTGACACCTTCCCATTCCAACCTATGTATTTCTATTCAGAACAGCAAACCATTTTGTTCAAGTGGCTCTTATTTTCAGAGGAATGAAGCACTGAGATTTAGGACTCTCTCTCTGTGTGTGTGTGTGTGTTTAAAATATACAATTTTTCATTAAAAAATCACAGATGATAGATAGATAGATGACAGATAGATAGACAGATAGATGATAGATAGATGATAAATAGATAGATAGATGTTAGATAGATAGATGATAGATAGATAGATGATAGATAGACAGGATTAATCTAGGGTTGCCATATTTCAAGATGTAAAAATCTGGACAGAGTTGCTCATCCTTTTTGGGGGTGATCGTGCAAAGTTCAGCTTTTTTATAGCAGGAAGCACAGAAAATCCTGGACATTTACTATTAAATTAAAAATCCCCCCAGGTGCCAGATTAGCACATACATAACCCTGCACATTACCGAACTCTTCAAGTTCATATGGCAACACTATTCCATCTGAAATAAGTTGGTGCACAATTTTTTAAAAAAGGTAAAAGGAATTTAAAAAACACTTCCAAGGGGGAAGAAATATTTTGTGAAACTGGAGGACCAGCTTCCATACAGCACTAGATTTATGTTTGAATTTATCCCCAACATTATCTTTCTCAACTTTACACTTCACCTCCCAAACACAAGGGCTGTGTAGAAATCACACATACGTTGATTGCAATTAAAGCCAAACTTAAACCTCATTGGAGAACAATTGTCTGTACTGAAAGTCTGCAAGCTGCGTAGAAGAGTGGTGCCATTTTCTTTGGGGATGGAAAGTAATACCCAGGCAGTGACTGACAATGAGAAGTGCTCAGGAGTTGACCTGTTGGAACTTTCTCAGTTAGGTAAATGATTCTTTGTGAAGCCGTATAATTATATACAGTGGTACCTCAGGTTACAAACACCTCGGGGAATAAACACTTTGGGTTACAGACTCCACTAACCCAAAAATAGTACCTCGGGTTAAGAACTTTGACCAAGGATGAGAACAGAAATTGTGCACTGGCGGTGCGGTGGCAACAGAAAGCCCCATTAGTTACATTGGTACCTCAGGTTAAGTACAGCTTAAGGTTAGGAACGGACCTCTGGAACAAATTAAGTTTGTAACCAGAGGTACTGTACCACTTTATTTGCCTGAAGCATTTCTATCCTTTTCATCCAGAAAAGTATTCCAAAGTAGCCACTATACATAGGTCAGTGATAAGAAACTTACTACATGAATGCTTAAAACTTAGGAGACATGACACAAAAGGAATGGGGATTTGGAGGGATAAGCGGGGAGACACTTACTATGGAATTGTGAACATGTTCTGTGAAGGCTGTTCTCTGAAGGAAACTTCATCAAATGTATAAAAGATCTGAGAGGAAATCCCACCGATGATGAGGCCACCTGGCTGGTACCACTCATGAGGAACAGGAAAGGGGTCACTGGTGGGACACCTGGTCATATCTGCATTGCACACTCCAGGCACTTGCAAAAACAGCAACACATATACACAAAACATTCTAGCAGTGGGGCTAATTTCATTTTCGCATAAGCCTCTTAAGGAGAAAAATATTACAGTCTATTTCTCTATCGGTATAGTCTTTAGATATTTTCAGATGCTTTAATTGATTTATAATTTGCCGTTGCTCTCATTTCCTTTGAGAGGAAGAGACTACATTGGGTAATAACTGGCTCTGGCAAAACTATTCCAGAAGATATTTGTGAGTTGCATTTAGAATCAAAGTGTAACAAATGGAGCCTTTTTTAGAAGGTAAGATTGCCAGAACCCATTTCAAGTCTGGCCAATAAAGGGAAAATGTGAGAAATAAGATGGGCATGGTTTTCTCTGGCCTTTGCCTCTACCCTCACCACTCTGCTGAATACAACATTATTTATTATAACAACTTCGAGGCTTTCCTATTGAATTTTTCCAAGTGACTACTGGAAAGTCTCTTGAGCCTGGACAAATTGAGCAAAATATAATGATTTGTTTAATTGCATGAATAGATAATATTGTTTTCAGAGTATTAGCTCAGAGTAGCAGTTTTGGTAACCAACAAGTTCAGCTGGGTTTGTTTTCTAAAATGTGACTCCATGTTACCTCTGACCCTGAGTGGCCTACAAAGTGGCAAGTGGCTTGAAATCTTCTGTGGCGAATGAACATACCCAGGAAAGTCAGAGTGCTGCCATTTTCTTTGTGGATGCAAAACAGCAAATCCTGAACTAAGGGCCACACATGCAACCCTAGTTTTACAGAAGGCAGGGAAACACATTTCTTTACAATAATTGTCTAGGGGAACCTCCTCCCGCAAAGCACAACACACACACACACACACACACACACACACACACACACACACCAGATACATCATCAAAAAGAGGAGAATTAATCAATTGATTATCCAGACTGTTAAAACTTCCAGATGGTGTTTTGCTTGCATGGGTAACCTCCAGATTTCATTAAGAATGCAGTGCACCTTTTGTGAGACTGCCCCTGAGGCTGGCCTGGAATCCGCAGCTAGCGCAAACTGCGGTGCTCACTGGAGCAAAATTTCACCATCATGTTATACCACTGAAGATGAAAGAACTGAACTGCCTGCAAATGAGGTCAATGTGCTCGTATTGGTATACAAAGCCATATACTGTACAGCTTGGAACCACAATACATAAAAGAGAATTTCCCCTTTATGTAGGCCACTAATCACTGTGCTATGCAGCTCCATATCTTCCATTCCCATTTCTAGTTTGCCATGATTTCACGTCCTAATTTAAATTCCTCTTCTGTCACTCTGTTTCCAAAAGGCCGGAGGCTTGGTGACTTTCCCCTCTAAATTCTTCTTCTTTTTTTTTTTTTTTTTTGGACTTTCCCCTCTAAATTCATTCCAAATTGTACACAGGATCCTTTCTCTCGACTCTATCTCTGGCATCTCATGAAGTTTCTTGCTATCTCTGTCAATGAATTAATTCCACTCCTTCAGCATAACAACTCCATCTTTTGTCTGGGTCACACATCCAGGCACCTTTGTGAAGGTCTTGTCCATTCCATCACCTGCAGCCATTCCCCTTTCCTGTTCAGGCAGACCTTGATCAGTACCCCACCCCCACCCCCCAAAGGTCCTGTGTATTCTTTGGTATTATTTTTCTCTGATCCATTTTTGTTCATCATTTTATCCTTCTTAGCTATGAACTCTTTCAATTGCTCACCCAATAAATGCCACACAATACCAACAATCAATGGGGTATTCAACAATATCTTTGCCATATTGGATTATATTTCTCTCCACCATAACAGTGTCTGCCTTGATGTCTTGTGTCTGTCTCTTTAAGAAAGAAGCCAGTACTCACAGAAAGGAAGGCGGTTAAAAGTAAGAAAAAATGATAATTCTTAATCACCAGAGCATTCTTTTCCATTTATCATCTCGTTGAATCTGAAATAAATAGGTATGTCTTTGGTATTATTTTACAGTCTGTTAGATATTCTAACTAATGTCTCTTTTTATGGCAGCAGTCAAGTAACATTCCAGGTGAAAATTAATTGGCAGAAAGGGTCATCCAAATTATAATCTCAAAATATCCCAATATCAAATATTGTTAAATGAAGAGAGGCTTTGCTGATTTGAGGTCCTGAGAGCTAACCTTGAAGGATATTGTGCAGTATCTGGGCACAATGGCAGATTCTCTCTCCAAAACATTATCTGCCTCCAGAAAGTTCTCATACTCAGTTTAAAGAACGGCTTTCTTCAGAGCATGTGAGGTTAATCTCCCTATCACACAAGGGAGAGTGTACTAACAAAGATTTAAGTCTTAGCTGGCAATGGGAGTGTTAACCAGCAAAATTTCCTCCAAGAAGTCAACACGTAAATAATTTTAAATGAACTTTTGTAAATAGTATAAATGAATTATGCATACACCTTACCCCTTCCTTTTTAATAATAAAATGATGGCAAATCAAAGAGATGCCTTAATTCTTTCTCCTTATTAGTTGCTCTCTGTTGTTCAGCTCTGGCCTCAGCATGATAATATAGCATTTCGGGGCAAAGATGCAACCTAGTAAGCCAGCACTGGAGGCCAAGATGGAGAAGATCTCCACCATCACCATGTACTTCCCTTTGGTGCTCAGGTAGGTTGGGACAAAGCACAACCAAACACTGCAAAAGAGAAACATGCTGAAGGTAATGAACTTGGCTTCATTGAAACTGTCAGGTAATTTGCGGGCCAGGAATGCTGAGAGGAAGCTGAAGAATGCCAGGAGGCCCATGTAGCCCAGGACACAGGAAAACAAGGTCACGGACCCTTCATTACATTGTACAGTGATTTCTTCCGTTAGTGAGTGCATGTCTAAATCTGGGAATGGGGGAGAAGTTGCCAACCAGAGAGTACACAGACTTGCTTGAATCAAAGAGCAGGAAAGGACAATCGAGTTGGCCAGTCTTTTCCCCACCCACTTCCTCATTCTGGACCCTGGCTTGGTGGCCATGAAAGCTACAACTACGGTAATGGTTTTGGCCAGCACACAAGAAACGGCTACAGAGAAGATGATGCCAAAAGTAGGTTGTCTGAGGAAGCAGACCATTTCCCCTGGTTTGCCAAGGAATAGCAAAGAAGATTGAAAGCACAGCAGAAGAGAGATGAGGAGTGTGTAGGTGAGATCTCTGTTGTTGGCTTTGACAATGGGTGTATCTCTGTGCTTCACAAAAGCTAAAAACACTAAAGTTGTGACAATGGAGAAACAAATAGCAATTGAGGCTAAGCTGATCCCTAAGGGTTCTTCATAAGAAAGAAAGCTCATTGTTTTGGAGATGCATCCATGTTTGTTCCTGTTTGGATATTGGTCTTCTGGGCATCTGAAACAGTCATCCATATCTGAAAAACAGAAGCAGGTCAAATTCTAAACAAAATTCATTGTCTTCTTCCGCCTCCCATATGACCGTTTTGGGATTTCAACCTGGACATTCTGAATGAACTGTGGTAAAATGGAAGTGCTATTTAGTTAGCCCACAGCTTATGCACATTTGACCCTTGTGTACTTTACACAATTGGCAAGCAAATGAAAAATAAATTGATAAAGGAACAAAGGAAGTTTGTGTCTGGGTAAAAACACTTGGCCTATCCCACTTGCCACTGAATCCAATGTCTTTGACTATACACAATTTTGGATTTCGGTGTGATCCCCAGGATGTAACTCCTGGGTAAGTTGTGGGCTTACTGTTTAACAATTATTCTCAGGCATGTTATGTGATACTGTGTAGCAGCTATTACAACATCTTCACCTTTGGCTGGATGCATCAGACCATAACTACTTTCAGGAATTTACTTTTAAACTGAAGCACAATCCACATATGAATGAAGCATTCTTTGTGCATGATTCCCTAGATTAATTGGTGGTTGCTCCCCCAGCTTTGGCTTCCACCACAGCTGCCTTTTTCTGGACAGGGATAGCCTAACTTCTGTCATCTTTCCTTTGTTTATATGTAGGTTAGATAACTGCAACAGGTTATAGATGGGCCACCTCTGAAGATGGCTTAGAAACTTCAGCTTGGGCAGAATTCGGTGGCCATGTTGCTGTTCTAGGCAAGACAGTGTGAACATAAAACTCACTCTGGTCTGACTGCACTAGGTCCCCATTAGTTTTTGGGCAAAGTTCTGGTTTTGACATATAAGGCCTTAAAAGGCCCCAGGATGAAATCCTCCCAGGACTGCCTATCCCCGGGGGGGGGGGGCGCTAGGGGCACATTGCAAGATGGCTGACAATACCATCTCTCCGGCTCACACATGGTAATTAAGAGGCTCCCCAAGGAAATGAGGAACATTGCCTTGCCTGCAGTTGCCATAAATCACCCCCAGATTCGAAAGAAGGGGGTGAGGGCACTAGGCACATAGCCCTCGAGGGAGACGGCTCTCCCTGAAGCTGTCTCTGATTGCGCGTTCTAGTTGCAGGAGCTCAAAATAAACAATTAGAGAGAAGCACATATTTCGAGTGAGGATCGGGAGATAAGACTGCTAATTAAAGTGATCTCTGTGAAGTGGAGTGATGGGCTGGATTCAACAATATATCAAGAAGAAGATTCATCAAAGGATTGGTATGTCGGAGCGGGACTGAAGGGGGGGTTCTTTTTTTATCTTATGTGAGTATCCAATAACCCTCCCCCCAAGAAAGAACCGTTGCAATTACTGATTACAAGCAGGATGATTAAGAACTGTGTGGAAATAAATTACTAATCAAAGACATGGCTTGTGGGAACATCGGGAAAGGAATGGAAGCTCTTTGTGACACAATTATAAAAAGAGTTTTGTTACAGCAGGCCTGGCCACAGGATGATCGAGGGGGAGGAGGACCATGGCTTGTTATTATACCGGACTGTGAGTTTGACCTGGCAGGGCACCCTGAGAAAATTGAGGAGAGACTGGCAGGCCTGTGGAAATTAACAGACAGACTTTGGGAATGTTTTGTACAGAGGTGCGGAAATGGCATCTGTCTATTTTGATATGGCTCTTGGAGGAGTGTAAAATCCACACAGGATATAACAATGTTTGTTTTCAACCCGCTTGTGGAGACTACCAGAGATCACAAAGAAAGGAATATATGATAACAACAAGCAGATAAGGAAAATAACAAAGAGAAGATTGAACAGAACTGTGAATACTATTTGGACAGAACTGTGTACATTAAAGCAGCAGCAGCAAGAGAGATGTTTGGATCCCTTTCTGAGCTCAAAGCATGGGTACCCCCAACAAAAATTTAAAAATTTTGCTGTGTAATTTGGAATTAATGTGATTTGGAATTAATGTGATTTGATTGGCCTGTTAATAAAAATTATTTGAAAGGACTGCCTCTCCCCATATGAACTGTACCATAATTTCCTATTGCCATCTGAGGTTCTTCTCTTATCTCCTCAACAAGAGATCTGGAGAACGGCAATCCCCAAAATTGACCTTTGGTGTGGTGGCTGCCCATTTGTGGAATGCTCTCCCTGGGGAGGCTCCTGTCGGAATATATTTATATAGCTTTAGGCGCAAGGCAAATGTTTACTTTGACAACCAAGCCTTTTGGCTTTTAACCATATGTGGCCTTTTAGAAGTGGGTGAAATATTCCCAATGTATTTCTCTTTCCTCTTGGCTTTAATATGTGTATGGGGTTTATTGTTTATTTCAGGGTTGGCCCAAGATATTTAGGCACCTGAAGAAGATCCCAAATGGCATCAGGAAGAAAGGGGAATTTTAATAATTAATAAAACAATCCCAATGCAGGACATTGAAATTCATTTTCATGGGAATAAAAGGTATAATTTTGAATTTGTGATGTCCTGTTCAGTTTGGCCAGACATGTATTCCTGGCACATCTTCACTTCACTGTTTCCTATCTAGAACTGTGTATCTGGTTGTCTATTTGAGGGGTGCCCCATGGATTTTTGCACCTGACATGTGTTGCAGAAGCCACTAAGGAGAAACTTAAATGTCTGATCCAACATCTACTACTAATAATCACACTTTGATTTCACCTCTTAAAAGCAGAAATTTGTCAAACTCTCAATGACCATCACCAGGAGTGTTAACATTTCTCTATGGACTTTTTGACCATTTGTTTTGGCCATTTTTATATTTTTTTCTGTTTAGGATATCATAAAGAAGGTGTGCAACTACCATAGATCATTTTGTCTATTTTAGCGCTCAGACTCAAATCCACATAAAATGTATTGCATGAGGCTTCCTCATTTTTCAAAATGTCCCTGGGAAGATATTCAAAGTCAACAGAGAAACATTCCAGGCAGCATAGTAGTTAAACATAGCACTTAGTTCTAAAGTACCAAACCATCCCAATCCTATCCAATGAAAATAACACATGAATTCTAAGTCACAAACCATTCTGGTCTGAAATCTTCCCTTCTGGACATGGAGCACAATCATAGCAGCAAAATTTCTCCCCTTCCTTCCTTTTCTTCTGATGACCAGGGGAGCAGCGGTCATTACACACAGAAATAGGCACCACCTATCCATCAGGAGGAAAGAAAATTCAGGTGGGAGAAAGTCTCCATTCCTCCCCTCAAAATAATAAAAATAAAAATATATTTAATTTCTTTATTTGTTTTCTTTTTTGCTCATGAACTTGAAAGACTCATCTCAGAAATGATGATGATGATGATGATGATGATAATAATAATAATAATAATAATAATAATAATAATAATAATAATAATAATTTATTTGCACCCCGCCCATCTGGCTGGGTTTCCCCAGCCACTCTGGGCGGCTTCCAACAAGACAAAAAATACACTAAAATGTCACACATTAAAAACTTCCCTGAACTACCTGACAGGTAGTTGTTTATCTCTTTGACATCTGATGGGAGGGTGTTTCACAGGGCGGGCGCCACTACTGAGAAGGCCATCTGCCTGGTTCCTTGTAGCTTTGCTTCTCGCAATGAGGGAACCGCCAGAAGGCCCTTGGCACTGGACCTCAGAATCCGGGCAGAACGATGGGGGTGGAGACGCTCCTTCAGGTATACTGAGCCGAGGCTGTTTACGGCTTTAAAGGTCAACACCAACACTTTGAATTGTGCTCGGAAACGTACTGGGAGCCAATGTAGGTCCTTCAAGATCAGTGTTATGTGGTCTAGGTGGCCGCCCCCAGTCACCAGTCTAGCTGCCACATTCTGGATTAGTTGTAGTTTCTGGGTCACCTTGAAAGGTAGCCCCACGTAGAGTGTATTGCAGAAGTCCAAGCGGGAGATAACTAGAGCATGCACCACTCTGGAGAGACAATCTAGGGGCAGGTAGGGTCTCAGCCTGCCTACCAGGTGGAGCTGGTAGATAACTGCCCTGAATACAGAATTGACCTGCGCCTCCATGGACAGCTGTGAGTCCAAAATGACTCCCAGGCTGTGCACCTGGTCCTTCAGGGGCACAGTTACCCCATTCAGGATCAGGGAGTCCTTCACACCAGCCTGCCCCTGTCCCCCAAGAACAGTACTTCTGTCTTGTCAGGATTCAACCTCAATCTATTAGCCATCCATCCTCCAACTGCCTCCAGGCACTCACAGAGGACCTTCACTGCCTTCACTGGTTCTGATTTGAAAGAGAGATAGAGCTGGGTATCATCTGCATATTGATGGACACCCAGTCCAAACCCCCTAATGATCTCTCCCAGTGGCTTCAGGTAGATGTTAAAAAGCATGGGGGAGACAACTGAACCCTGAGGCACCCCACAAGTGAGGGCCCAGGCGTCTGAACACTCATCCCCCAACACCACTTTCTGAACATGGCCCAGGAGGAAGGAGCTGAACCACTGTATAACAGTACCCCCAGCTCCCAGCCCCTGTAGACAGTCCAGAAGGATGTTATGGTTGATTGTATCAAAGGCCGCTGAGAGATCCAGCAGAACTAGGAAACAGCTCTCACCTTTGTCCCTAGCCCGCCGGAGATCATCAACCAGCGCGACCAAGGCAGTTTCAGTCCCATGATGAGGCTTGAATTGGAAGGGATCCAAATGGTCCGCATCCTCCAGGCATGCCTGGAGTTGCTCAGCAACCATCCGCTCAATCACCTTGCCCAAGCATGGAAGATTTGAAACTGGGCAAGAGTTGGCCATACTGGCCAGGTCTAAATATGGTTTTTTAAGAAGCGGTTTAATGACCGCCTCTTTCAGCGGGTCTGGGAAGGCTCCCTCACAGAGGGAAGCATTCACCACCCCGCAGAGCCCATCGCCCAGCCCTTCCCGGCTTGCTTTTATTAGCCAGGATGGGCAAGGATCAAGGAGACAGGTGGTTGGTTTCACGCGTCCAAGCAGCCTGTCCACATCCTCGGGGGTAATGGATTGAAATTGATTCCATGCAACTTGACCAGACAGAGCTCCAGCACTCTCCCGCCCCAGCCCTGCTCCCACAGTGGTGTCTAGCTCCTTCCGAATATGAGCGACATTATCTGCAAAAAACTTTGCAAAATAATTGCAGGAGATCTTGAAGTCTTTACAAGGCCCTGGTGGTACAGGTGGTTCTGTTAAATTGCGGACCACCTGAAAGAGTCTCCTGCTACTATTTTCTGCAGATGCAATAGAGGTGGTGAAGAAAGTCTTCTTCACTGTCACTATGGCCACTTGGTAGGCTCAATGTTGAGCTCTAACCCATTTCCAGTCCGATGCAGAATGTTTTCTGCCACCAATGCTCTAGCAGTCTCAGCGATTGTTTCCTCACCCTCAGCTCCGAAGAAAACCACGGGGCCCTCTGGGCTCCATGCAATCAGAGAGGGCGCTTCGGAGCCAAGCAGTCAATAGCCCTGTTTAACTCCACATTCCAGCGGGCCACCAGGGAATCAGCTGAAAGGCCGTCAACATGGGATAAAGCATCCCCTACCATTTTTTGGAAACCATTTGGATCCATTAAGTGGTGGGAGTGGACCATCCAAATTGGTCCCACCTCCCTGCAGAGGGGAAGGGTTGCGGAGAAGTCCAGTTGCACCTGGAAGTGATCTGACCATGGCACTTCTTTTGTTTCAATTTTACTTAGTGTCAGATCACCCGTGTCACTAGAGGTAAACACCAGATCTAAGGCATGTCCGTGACTATGAGTTGGGCCAAACCTATTCAGTGACAGCCCCATGGAGGCCATGGTTTCCACAAAGTCCTGAGCAGCCCCTTGTAAGGTTGTGTCAGCATGGATGTTAAAATCCCCTAGGACAACCAAACTAGGTGATCAACCCAACTAGGTCAAGGCCAGACCCAGAGGCATGGATAGTCTTCAAACAACAACTAAGCCTGCCTCCTCGGTAAGCCTGCTTATCGTAACTCCAGCTCCTGCCCATGATCACTGAGATCGGATTTCTTACTGCTCCCCCCCCCAGTGGAACTTGCCCCAGCCACTGTGTTGCCTGGGGCCCACTCCCAGGCAGACCTGATCCTGCCCCTTAAAAACAAAACACAAACTATACAACAACCAATAAAACAGCAAAAAAAAAAAAAAAAAACAGAACAGTTATACTAAAATTAATCCCCAACCAGATATCCATCCATCTCACCCACCAACCCACCCACCCCAACAAAGCAAAAAGGAGAAAGAAAAAAACTTAAAATGACACTGACTGCTTAAGGACATTTTAAAACACATTAGCCACTTGGAACAGGGAAGCAACAGCAGAACAACCCTGCACTTCACCAAGAGTTTGTTCCAAATGAGTCCAGCCCCACTCTCTAGGCACTGCCACAGGAGTCCTTTTGCAGCTGGGAGAATGAGGGCCTGGGACATGGCCCCTGGGCCAGCTGGAAAAGGCCTTGGAAGGGAGCAGGCCCTGAGGTCCTCACCATAGCCGATGGCCTAAGCCTCACAACAGCACAAGTCCTTTTGTAGCTGGGTTGTGAGGGCCTGGGTCATGCCCCTTGGGCCAGCTGGAAAAGGCCTTGGAAGGGAGCAGGCCCTGCAGTCCTCACCACAGCCAATGGCATAAACTTGTGCTATAAAAGTAGAGCATGAATCCCTATAAAGGTGGATAGGACAACTGATCATTGGTCCATCTGGCTGTTTTTCTATTACAGACCAGTGTCATTTTCAAAGCCTACTTGGAGATGCAGAGGATTGAACATGGGACCATTGCATTTCAACCATTTTGTTATTCAGATGAGCTTAGGAGTTTTTCCAGTGGGACAGAGCCTGCAGGGCCCACAATCACAATCCAGGACCCATACCTGGTTAAAACCCTTGTGCCATTTAATCTTGTCCTCATGAATGATGATTCTTCTTGCTTCAAGAGCATCATTGTCCACTTGACCAACTTTCACTCGAAGGAAGGACTTGTTTGGGAATGTGACTATGTTCATGATGTCAAGTGCACCTCCGGTTTGCTTTTTACCATTGAAACTCACTGTTTCTCCAGCAGAGTTGTTAAATGCAATGTCAAGAAGAAAAGGGTGGAGCTAATTGAAACATAACAAGACATAAAGGGGTTAAAAACATAAAATTCGCAAGTATGGTTTAGCACAGTTCAATAATTTAAACTATAGGAAGCCATTTAAGATTACCTGGAACGCCATTCAGAAATTGAGTGCTTCTGATTGGCCCAAGTCTGAGGGAGGTCAAAAGGTCTCTAATACAGGGTTTGACTGATACCACCCTTTCCCCCAGTCTAGGTTCTGCTGGGTTTCTGGCTCATATGAATTCTCTGAAAGGGTTTTAGAACAGAATTCTTACCAGGCCATGACCCAAGCCCACAACACCATTTTTAAAAAGATATCACATCCTGGACTCAGTCTGCTGAGCCACAATTAACCTAGGATGGATGGCATATATTGGAGTAGCTTCAATTTTGCTGGGCATAAGGAACTTAAGGTTGTCTCATCTCATGTTTCACCATTACAATCTACCCTCCTCCCAGAAGATATTGGGTTTGCATTGTTCCATATTTGTGAAAAATCTTCTTTTTTGTCCTCACAAATGGGCCATTAATAATGCAATGTAGATTAAATTTATTCTGAGGGGGAAAGTAAACCAGATGATATCAACATAAATTCCTGCACTGCAGAGGACTGGATTAGATAACCCTTAGAATCGCTTCCCACTATGCAATTCTATGGTCCCATGATTCTACGTTTCTCAGGGATGATAATTTGGATGAAGTCTCCTTTTTGACTACTAAAGCCATTGAATTAAGAAGAATTTGATTTCAACACTTTACCTTGAAAGGTTGCAGATTCTGATGTTCATATTTTTTATCTCGGGCCATTGCTCTCTGGTTTGCTCTCGTTGAGTAAATAACATGCAAAGCATGAGCCACAACATAGACAGCATTGTAGATACTGTAGCTGTGGCCAGTCATGCCCATTTCAAACAGAGGTCCAGGAAGGCTCATTAGTCCCTCATCCCCAGTACATGATTCATTGGCTTCCATTGTCAAACTGGGGTTTGGGAATGTACAGTCAAATGCTTGCTCCCAGAAGTCCCTAAGAAAACCATCTTCTTTTATTTTATCAGGCTTAATGCTCTGAAGAAATTCATTGAACCCTGGAGGCTCTTTTGAATGAATTGTGAAGGAAATGGAACCTTGAAAGGTCTGAAGATCTAAAAGCTTTTGGAAAGCCACTAATATGAAATCAATCTGGGTTGTTATGATCCACACCTTTCTTAATGATGAGCTTCCCTTCTTTTCAGAATCTCCTAGAACTAGTACAGCTCCCATCCATATAAGGGTTAAAGATTCTCCAAATATTATACATGCACTGACTTTATCATCTGTTAAAGAGAGATAAATATCCAAGAGCACATCAAGTGTTTCACTCAGTTTATCTGTATTGGCTACGTGTGGTATTTTATGTGTGAAGGATGAACAGATTCCGTGCCTATAAAGCAATGGTTCCAGAGTCTGCAAGAAATTTTCTCCACCGTCACCTTCCAAAACAAAAAGTCCAATCCATTTCCATCCAAAATGCTTTAATAAGCTGATGATCCCCACATATTGATGGCTGTCATTGGGAACCATGTAGTAAAAGGAAAGGAACTGGTCTGCATCACTCTCCCCTGGAGGAAATGACCCATATGTGAGCTAAAAGGAAGTGTACAAACATTATAGAGTTCCATATGGATGAACCTTCATTTTGATCCTGTGCCTGTTCATTCAACAAAGATTAAGTCAGAGCCATTCATAGGTTCAAGAACAGTTCAACGCAAGGACTCTCCTAGATAATTTTTTTCTATTGTTATGGTGATTTTTAAAAATCTGAATATTTACCTTAACCATATATATATATATATATATATGCAGGTTTTGGTGTCCTCGGGTGTCTTCCCGTGTAACACGGGAAGACACCCGAGGACACCAAAACCTGCATTCCTGTACCCGTGAAAATCTACGAAAGCATATATATATATATATATATATTGAATTTTGCCCTGGCTTGCAAGGCTAACACCTCAGTAAACAGCCTATTTCTGAAGCATTATTATTATTGCCATCATCTTCATAATCAACATCCTATTAAATGGAATCCTAGTCAGTAACATGGCTGCTTCATTGTGCATGAATTCACATTCCGAATATGTTGTCCAGGAGAGTCATAAGACCAATATGGATTATTAGTAACAGAAGAATATAGATTGTGAAATGCCTATTCATTGGTCCTACCTGTGGAATCTTGTAGAGGCCTATGGTGTCAGCCATAGAGAGGGAGGTATCAAAGCTAAGTCCCCCAATGATGGCTATAAGGTTTTTTTGAACGTCACATTTGTAGTTGGGGACAAATCTATGTGATTTGAAAAGTAGGTCCAGAGTTGTCCGATAGGTCATCCTTGCATCGTAATAACTGTCACAGATGTGGAATCCAAGGGTGAGATTGGGCAAGACCTTGGGGCTGTAATTTATCTCTTTTATAGCAAATGCCAAAGCAAGGGTGTGCTGGTAGAATTTTGTCACCACACTACAAATGAAGTTAGATATTCAGAATTTCTAGTGCAATGTGTTGAATCAACATATCACAAAATTGATCATTTCTGTAACTTGTATGTCTAAGGTAAGAAACACCATATAGCCCCAGTGGCATTTGTTTTTCATCAGGTCATTTCCATTCTGCATATTAATTCGACAACTCCTATTGTTAATCTCTTGCTTTTCCTTTTCTATTGACTAGATTTTAAAAACTCTCAGCTCTCTTTCCGTGTTCAACCATTTCATATCCATGATTACTTGTGCTCTGGACCATGAAAGCTCCAGTCCTAAAACTACCAGGAAATAAATCCCATTGACTTCTTGGTAGACAGTCCTGGATGGATTGTTGCTCTTTGGCAGTTTGGTGGACCATCAGTTTTTCATCTAGAAGGTCCCAGGTGACAACTCCAGGTAGATCTGGGAAAGTCTCCCTGCTTTAAACTCTGGAGATCTGCTACCTATTTCAGTTTCCAGTACTGAGCAAGATCAATCAATGGTCTGACTCAGTATAAGGCAGCTTCTGGTGTTTATTTGTAAGAATACACTGTAAGTTCCTTAAAGTTAGTTCTCATTTAAACTAATGAAGCAAGTTAGTCATGACTTTCAAGGCACCATTGATCCTAAAGGGAACAAATCTGACAACATCCAATTCAAACCTGGGCATGTCTATTCAGAATGACACCCAACTTTGTTCAGGGGCTCTTACTCTCAGAGGACTGAATCCTTAAATAATTAATTATCAGAGCCATAAATTATACAATAAAAATCATATAAAAATTAAAATCAGAAATCAAATAAATATGGTGTAAATATGTATTCTAAGATGCCTGTGTGTAAAGATTGAAATAGAAGGTGTCTTTATCAATTTAAATATACCTTAAGAATCTGTGTCACTTTTCGTAATTGGGAAGACCACATCAGCTGTGGGGAAATGAGAATTCACTGTGCCACAGTCAGCAAAATATATTTACTTTTGTCACAATTAGTATTTATATTGGATCTGATCTGATTCTAAATATGTACTGAATTGTTTTTTAATTTGTTCTTTTATGTGCAGATGTCTTAGCTCTTTTCACATCTCAGGATGATAATTCAAATGGCAATTGTGCTGAAAATAGAACTGGGAGCAAAAATTACCAATGTTTACTCATTCCTTTCAGGTCCAGAAAGGAAATCAGTCCAGGGAATACAATCTGCATGTGCTGCTCCAGTTGCTTGCAAACTGCAAATGGTACACAATTTATTCGATCCCCTGCCCACCCATTTCAAAATAAATTACATATAAATTACTTTTAGAGGAATGGAATCAGCAATTCAGGTGACAATTAAAAGGCAGAATGCAAAGCAACGCCTTTTTAATTCCTAGTCTCATGGAGAACACTTCAAAAATGAAGTAAATAATGAATAATGAAATAATAAATAGTTTCCATGGCTTAAGAAGCATGAGCTTGGAATTTGAGATAGGAAATTGTGAGAACACTTTGTACTCCTTAAAGGTGTTTTGTGGGTGGGTGTGTATCAGGTGGACAGAATTTCCACATTGCCTGTATTTTTTTTCTTTTCATTTTCACCCTTTTCCTCCACAATAATTGTACTATGTTCTATGTAGGAATTGTACATTTATTTGGGGAAAATAAAACCAAACATACCGCCTCCCCCCCCCATTTTTATTTTGGCAAAACAAAAGTCTGTGTTGAACATCTCTTAGCTTAATGAACTCAGACACTGATTGAGAATGAGAAGGGCTTAGGGATGAACCTATTAGAACTTTCTCAATTATGTAAATGCTTCTTTGTGAACCAGTAGAATTATTCATGCAGCTGAAGCATTTTTATCCCCTTATTCAGCCACTAAAGGCCAACAAAGCAGCTTACATACAACAGTGAGAAGAAACTTATTGCTTTAAGCCATAAAATCTGGAAGACACAAGACAAAAGGAATGGAGATGTGAAGGGATAAGTGGGGAGACCCTTACTATGGAAGTGTGAACATATTCTGTGAAGGCTGTTCTCTGAAGAAAACTTCATAGAATGCATAAAAGATCTGAGAAGAAATCCCACCGATGATGAGGCCACCTGGCTGGTACCACTCATGAGGAGCAGGAAAGGGGTCACTGGTGGGACACCTGGTCATATCTGCATTGCACACTCCAGGCACTTGCAAAAACAGCAACACCAATAGACAAAACATACTAGCAGTGGGGCTATTTTCCTCTTTCCAGAAGCCTCGTAAGACGAAACACCTTCCAGTCTGTGCATACTTCGTAGATGATTTCCGTCACTTTAATCCTTCTATAGTTTGCACTTTGCTGCTCTTGTTTCCTTTGAGAGGAAGGGACTACATTGGGTTAGGAATTTCTCTGCCAATACTATTCTAAAAGAGGTTTGTGAGTTGCACTTTAGAAACAGGGAGTTCCCAATAGAGCCTTGATTAGAAGGTGAGATTGCATGCACCCATTTCAATTTTGGCCAATAACGGGGAAATGTGAGAAATGAAATGAACGTGGCCATGCCTGGAAGCTGCCCCTACACTAACTATTCTGCTGAATAGAGTATTATTTATTCTAACAACTTCTAGGCTTGCTTATTGACTCTTTTTAAGTGGCTACTACAAAGCCCCTTGAGCTTTGATGAATTGAACAAAATACAATGATTTGGTTAATTGCATGAAGAGACATTTTCTTCCAGAAGTTTAGTGCAGAGTAGCACTTTTGGTAACCAATGCATTGGGTTGGGTTTGTTTTCTAAACTGTGACTCCATGTTACCTCTGCCTGTGAGTTCTGTCATGAGCAAATATTGCCAGGAAAGTCAGAGTGAAGCCATTTCTTTTGTAGATGAAAATCATAGTCAATTTTTTTAAAAAAAATATAGGCATTGTTAAGATCAAGTATGATTTTATTTCTGTGTATTGTAAGCCACCCTGAAATAATGTGATTAAGAGTGATATCAAAGTGTTCAAACAAAACAAGCCCATATTTCATTTCTACTGGCGCTTGGGATGTAATCCTGCAACACCAGGAAACATGCATTGTCCACGTCAGGATTCACAGTGGAATGAAAACTTTAAAATGTGAAAAAGGATAATGATTGCTTTTCTTTGTAGCAGAAGTATTTCCACTTCCTTTGAGTAAGGATTCCACTATTATAAATTGTCTTGTGAATCTCTAATTTGGGACTAGAATGGTTTCTCAGTTCTAAACAAGGTTTCAATAAACCAAAGGAAGCAAAGAAACGGAGGGAATCATCTCAATGTAATCTGTAGCTTGACTCAATACAGCAAATCATCAGAAAAAAGTCCTATTTAGAAAACTCTTTCCAGGCACTGCTTCTCTGTTGTTCTGCTGTGGAGCTCTGCTTTCCCTGTGTTCCTTCCTTCTTTCTTTTTCATTCTTTTTCATCATTTTATATTGATAATAAATAAATATTTTTTTATTTATACTCCACCCTTCCCGGTTTAAAAACAGGGCTCAGGGCAGCTAACAGCAAATATAAAACATTGATTAAAATGTGACTTAAAAACAGCATAAAACTGCATAAAACACAACATAAAATGCAGAATCAATATCAATCAAATTCAAAAATTCAGGGGTCATTTTTTGGGGGGAGAGAAGAAAAGCCCAGTAAGTAGGCATCAAATGATCCCCAGAGCTAACTGGCCAAGTTGGTCCTACTACGGCCAACAAGGAGACCAGGGAAGAATTTAAATGTGGGGTCCCAGAAAGGATTTCTTCATAGAAGAGGAAATGGAAAAGGGAATAGACGATCAGGCTAATTCAAATTGAAGGCCAGGAAGAATAGCTCTGTCTTACAGACCCTGTGGAGATCAAGTCCAGCAGGGCTCTAGTCTCGTGGGACAGAGCATTCCACCAGGTCAGAGCCATCACTGAAAAAGCCCTGGCCCTGGTGGAGGATTGTCTGGCTTCCTTGGGGCCTGGGACATTTAAGCTATTATTATTCATGGACTTTAGGGTCCTCTGTAGGACATACCAGGTGAGGCAATCCCGTACGTTACTGTTTACCTTACTTTTTTTATTAGGCTATGCTAAGTAAACCAAAGCTTTATTATGCTTTAATATAACAGGTTCACATTTCATAGAAAACACACGCTCCTCTCTGAT
The DNA here is from genome assembly GCF_964252035.2 of Podarcis erhardii. Lineage (NCBI taxonomy): Eukaryota > Metazoa > Chordata > Lepidosauria > Squamata > Lacertidae > Podarcis > Podarcis erhardii. The sequence goes on along the minus strand of NC_138502.1, from coordinate 6,303,994 downwards.
TAGCTCGTTTAAATACCCCCAATCCTTCATGGGATTGGTGGCAGTTAACTGAGAGATAGATGGGGTGAGGGAACTAAATAGGATTTGAAGAACCAACAGAAACTGTGTGAGGAGACAGAAAAAATATTTTAAGTGTACTTGTGTAAATAGTATAAATGAACCCATACCCTTCATTTAGGATATAATGGTGACAAAACTAAGTGATACATTAATTCTTTCTCCTTATTAGTTGTTCTTTGTTGTTGAGCTCAGGCCTCAGCATGATAATATAGCATTTAGGCACAAAGATGCAGCCCAGTAACCCAGCACTGGAGGCCAAGATGGAGAAGATCTCCACCATCACCGTGTATTTCCCTTTGGTGCTCAGGTAGGTAGGGACGAAGCACAGCCAGACACTGCAAAAGAGCAACATACTGAAAGTAATGAACTTGGCTTCATTGAAAGTGTCAGGTAGTTTGCGGGCCAGGAAAGCTGCCAGGAAGCTGAAGAAAGCCAGGAGGCCCAAGTAGCCCAGGACACAGGAAAAGAGGGTCACAGACCCTTCATTGCATTGTATTGTGATTTCTTCTATTAGTGAGTGCATGTCTAAATCTGGGAATGGAGGACTAGTGGCCAACCAGAGAGTGCAAAGACTTGCTTGAATCAAAGAGCAGGAAAGGACAATGGAGTTGGTCAGTCTTTTCCCCACCCACTTCCTCAAGCTGGACCCTGGCTTGGTGGCCATGAAAGCTACAACTACGGTGATGGTTTTGGCCAGCACACAAGAAACAGCCATGGAGAAGACGATGCCAAAAGCAGGTTGTCTAAGAAAGCAGGCCATTTTCCCTGGTTTGCCAAGGAACAGTAAAGAAGACTGAAAGCAGAGTAGAAGAGAGATGAGGAGTGTGTAGCTGAGATCTCGGTTGTTGGCTTTGACAATGGGTGTATCTCTGTGCTTCACAAAAGCTAATAACACTAAAGTTGTGACAGTTGAAAAAGAGAGAGCTATTGAGGCTAAGCTGATCCCCAGTGGTTCTTCATAAGAAAGATAGGTTATAGTTTTGGAGATGCAACCATGTTTCTCCATGTTTGGATATTGGTCTTCTGGGCATCTGAAACAGTCATCCATATCTGAAAAACAGAAACAGGTCACATTCCAAATGTAATTCATATTCATCCTCTGCCTCCCAGAAACTCAGCAGTTCAGAAACATTATTTTGAGTGCTATTCCTTGAAAGTCTATGGGACTCAAACCCCTATTTTAACAGTTTAAAGGGGTTGCAAATCCCCTTGTGTGCTCTCACTGACTTGAATGGGAGAACGATCATTTTGACTCTTTTAGGGCTTAAACTCAAATCAGTGTAGAATGTATTGATGAAGCTCATTCATTTTTTCAAAATGCCCTTTGATATATAATGCAAGTCAACAAAGAAACAGTTCTCTTATGAAAATAAAAATAAATTATTTGTCACAAACCATTCCAGTCTGAAATCTTCCCTTCTGGACATGGAGCACAATCATAGCAGCAAAATTTTTCTCCTTCCTTCCTTTTCTTATGATGACCAGGGGAGCAGCAGTCATTACACACAGAAATAGGCACCATCTACCCATAACCAAGAAAGATTTTTTTTAAAATTACATATTATTTAATTAATTTGTTTAATTCTGCTTGTGAACTTGAAATAAATTCATCCAGAGAATGTTAAATATAATCTTAGAGCCCTAATCATTGATTTATCTGGCTCTTTATTATTAGAGGCCAGGGATATTTTCAGTTCCTACTTGGAAATGCAGAGGATTGAATCTGAGGCATTTCTTCATCAAGCATTTTGATGTTCCAATGAGCTTTGGATTCTGTTCAATGGAACAGAAAGAGAGAGCAAGGACCACAGTAATACCCCTGGAACCATACCTGGTTAAAACCCTTGTGCCATGTTATCATGTCCTCATGAATGATGATTTTTCTTGATTCAAGAGCATCGTCATCCACCTGTCCAACTTTCACTCGAAGGAAGGACTTGTTGGGGAATGTAACTATGTTCATGATGTCAAATAAACCTCCCATTTGCTTTTTACCATTGAATCTCAGAGTTTCTCCAACTGAGTTGTTAGATGTAATGCCAGAAAGATAAGAGTGGAGCTAATTGAAAAGGAGATTTTAGATGAACTAATTAGAAATGAGAAAGAATTAGTTAAAAAACCTGGAAAAAGTTCCATAAAGCAAGCAATAAAAATATAGCAATCACAGTATTCAATGAAAGTCAATCAAGAAATAGCAAAGAAGTTTTTAAAAAGACTTTTTTAAAAAAAATAATGCAAACAATCCAGGAAAACTAACCTGGGAGAAGAATTGGTGGAAGAGGACTGGAAGAAATTTAAGGATTATCTACAAAAACATTGTAAATTGTATGAATGTTAAGAAAGATGTAAGATTTGTAATAACATGGCTCCAACAAATTAGTAATAAGGAATACAAATTTATATGCAACTGAAAGAAAAGACAAATTTTGGATATATAAATAATTTAAAACTAAGTTTTCTAAACGGTGATTTAAATTCTAAAATTTGAGATTTAATATTGGAAAATTACAATTATATGAACTGAAATAAGTAAATAATTTGCTAACAAAATTTATGAGATTAGAATGCAGGAACAAGAGATGTGAGGAAGTCCAAAGATGAGAATGAAATGTGGATATTGGAAAAGACTATGTTATCTTGTATGTTTTTTATTGCTTAAAAATTTTAATAAATACTATTATGGAAAAAAAAAAGAAAACAAGCAGGCGCAGAAAACAAATCAGAAGGAAAAAAAAACAATCCAGGAAAACTACTGGCTTGGCAACTGAGGGGATAAGAGGGCTTGAAAGTGATAAACAAACTGAGTATAGAGAGTAAAATAGTGGATCATCCAAAAAACGTAAGGAAACAATTTCAAAAATACCATGCAGAATTATTTTGTTCAGGTCCTGAAAATAAAGAGAAAATACAAGAATATCTAGAAAAAAATAAAATTCCACAAATTTCTAAAGAGAAAATTATTCTATTAAATGAGCTGTTAACGACACTGAATGTGCAAGAAGCAATTAAACAACTTAAGATTGGTAAAGCACCAGGGGCTGATGGGCTCTCAGCAAAATATTGCAAAAAAAAAAGGATTTTCTGGTACAACCATTAACAGAAGTAATGAATGAAATCTTAAAGTTAAGCAAAGTACCAGATATATTTGGAAGGATGCCTACATTGTCCTAATCCCAGAGCAAGACACAGACTTATTGTCAGTTAACAATTATAGGAAAGAACCAACAATTCCGACGAAGGAAGAATGGCAAGCCAAAATGCTGGACTATGCTGAAATGGCAAAACTGACTGGGAGACTCAGGAATCAAGAAGATAATGTCTTTTTAAAAGAATGGGGGGAAATGGGGAGAAACCAGGGATAATTCAGAGAGATGGAAACTGTTGAGTACGTAATGATATGTAGTTTCAGAAAAAATATTTTTAAGGGGACAGAGTGTAGGCATGAGATTCAGAGAATCTCATATATGGGTATGGTAAAAGTTTTTTCTTTTTATTACTTTGAATTTCTTATTGTGATTTCTAATAAAAATATTTATTAAAGAAAAAAGAATGGAGCTTATTGAATCATAACACCAAGCCATAAATGGATAAAATTTGATATATAATCTAAATGTAAGGCAGTGATTTAAAAAGTCCCTCTTTCTCAAATACCATTTAGGTATAGTTAAGTAATCTAAACTTTAGGAAGCCAACAAGATTCATGCCAGTTTATGTTTAACCAATAGAAAAAACAAAAAACTGCTTTACAACACAATTTGACTTATACCACCATTTCTCCCCCGTGTAGGTTCTGCCGGGTTTGTGGGTCATGTGAATGAACTGAAAGGGCTTTTCAATGGGAGTAATTCTGACCTTGCCTTGCATCACCTCAACAAGACCCCTCTTTTGTAACCCATCACACCCTTGGCTCAGCTAGTGAGGCAAAGATAACCTGGGATGGAGGGAATACACCATTGTATCGGCCCTTATCCCAGATGATCTTGGGTTTGGCATGCTCCCTAGGTGTGCAAAATTAGCTCTTATTTTCTAAACAGATGGTAGATGGATAATGCATTGTAATGTCAAGCAAAATGTACATGAGATGATGTGAACATATGCAACATACATCTCTACATTGCAGGGAATTGGACTAGATAAACCCTGAGATCCCTTCCAACTATACTATTCTATGATTCTAAGTTTGTCAGTGAATAAGATGAATAATCTCATTTCATCAGCTACTTGTGGAGGATAAATTGGATGCAGCCCCACCTTGGACTATTCAATCCATTGGATAAAGAAGATTTTGATTTCAACACATTACCTGCAAAGACAGTTGGTCTTGAAGTTCAAATTTCTTATCCCAGACCATTGCTTTCTGCTTCAATCTTCTTGAGTGCATGCCATGCAAAGCATGAGCCACAACATAGACAGCATTGTAGATACTGTAGCTGTGGCCAGTCATGCCCATCTCAAACTGAGGCGCAGGAAGGCTCTCCAGCCTCTCTTCCCCAGTACATGGTTCATTGCCTTCCACTGGCACACTGGAGTTTGGGAATGTACAGTCAAATGCTTCCTTCCAGAATTCCTGCAGAAAACCATCTCCTTCTGTTTTATCAGGTTTTAAATTCTGAAGATATTCATTGAATTTTAGAACCTCTTTTGAGTGAATTGTGAAGGAAATTGCACCTTGAAAGAGCTCAAGATCCTTTAATATAAAATCGACCTGGCTTGTTATGATCCATACCTTCCTAAATAATGAACTTTCCTTATTTTCAGGATCTCGCAGAAATATAATACCTCTCATCCACATAATCATCAATGATTCTCCAAAGAGTATACATGCACTGACTTTATCATCTGTTAAAGAGAAATAGATATCCAAGAGAACATCCACAGTTTCACTCAGCTTATCTAAATGGGCTACTTGTGGTATTTTTTGGTTGAAGGCAGAACAGATTCCATGCTCGGAAAGCAATGGTACCAGGGTCTGCAAGAAATTTTCTCCACCGTCACCCTCTGCAACAAAAAGTCCAACCCATGTCCATCCAAAATACTTTAGTAAGCTGATTATTCCCATATTCTGATGGCTGTCATTGGGTACCATGTGATAAAAGAAAAGGAACTGGTCTGCACCACTCTCCTCTGGAGGGAAAGATCCGTATGTGAGCTACAAGGAAGTGTACAGGTAGGAAAGTTTAAAGTTAGGATGAACCTTCATTTTGAACATGTGCCTGTTTCAAAGTTTTCTTCCTAGGGAGCCTCAATGACAGCTTTATTGGAAATGGAAGAATGTAAATTATGAAAATCCATATATCTCCCCCCATTCATAGCTCCTACCTGTGGAATTTTGTAGACGCCTATGGTGTCAGCCATATAGAAGGAGGTAACAGAGCTAAGGCCCCCAATGATGGCTATGAGGTTTTTTTGAGTGTCACATATATAGTTGGGGACAAATCTACGTGATTTGAAAAGTAGGTCCAGAGTAGTCCGATAGGTCATCCTTGCATCATAATAACTATCATAGATGTGGAATCCAAGGGTGAGATTGGGCAAGATCTTTTGATTCTTGTTGATTTCTTCTACAGCAAATGCCAAGGCAAGGGTATGCTGATAGAATTTTGTCACCATGCTGCAAATAAAGTTATATTTTCAAAATTTCAAGTGGAAATTGTGGGTTTCTGGGTTAGCCAGAAATGCACCCCACAGCTTTGTCCCAGGTGGCCTATATGACCCTTTAAATACTCTGATGGTTTTTGGAGTAGGCTTGAGATCACCTAAGTATGTTGGAATCACAATTCCTTGACCTGGATAGAGTCAGAGGACTCAGTTATGGACAGGTGGAGTGGCAAGATGCAGGCAGACATCTTCATTGACTTTGCCATTGTAAGTCACAGAATGCAAGCTTGTAAGTGGATGACTTCCACTAACTTAAAGAAAGTACACTATCACAGAAACAGTGAGGTGCAAACTTCCCAGACAGGAAGAAGAGTTTTATCTTTAATGGAAGCTGAAAAGAAGACTGATTCAAATGAGACTCTGGCAGCATTGAAAACAATCCTGGGACCAACACCAGTGCACTGCCTCAGCTTTCTATAAATATACAGGAGTTAAGAAAAAGTACAGTCTCTGTTGAGGAGACAGTCAAAAAATGGAGTGAGAAGAATCACCAAGTTAAGAAAAAACTGGATGCTATACAGGCAGATTGTTATGTACTGAGTTGAATAGGATCCAAAATTCAGCAGTCTGATTGGTCCGCAGGAGCCACCCAAGTGTGAAAAATTTGGGAGATCCAAGAACAAGATGAAGAAAACTTAAATCAAGATAAGTACAAGATGTGACCAAATTTTTTGAAACGGAGGAAACTTTGATGTTAAAAGGCAATAGATTTTGGGCATAATATTGAATGTGATTTCTGGAGAAAACTGTGGAATGAAAATTTGAAATTTGCAGCTTCTATGGCATTAAAATAAAATATAATGAAGATGATGTACACATGGTATCTAACACCAGTAAAGTTAGCTAAAATGTATAGAATGAGAGATAAAACATGCTGGAAATGTAAAGAACCAGATGGAGATTTTTGGGAATTGATCTATATTGAATTTAAAAAGATGTTCAGATATACCTTCCCCAAAAAACCTGAAACATTTTTTGCTAGGTTTGATGGGAAAGGAATTTGTGAAGATAGATCAAAGACTATTTATGTACGCCACAGTAGCAGCGAGAACTTTAATGGCCCCAAAGTGGAAGTTATAGGAGGTACCTACGATTGCGGAGTGGCAAGATGATGTACTTTGCAGAACTGGCCACACTGACCTGAAGGATTCAAGATCAAGACAATCAAAAATTTCAAAGCAATTGGAGTAAATTTACTATATATTTCAATAATAATTGTAAAAATTGAAGACACTAGCAGGACTGAAATAAATCCTGCAATGTGAGCAATAGAAGTTAAAGAGCTAAAGTGTGAGATGGCATTTGAAAGTGGAAAACCAGCTGAAGGAAAATCACATGGTCAGCAGAACAGAAAGTCTTTGGGTTTGTTATTGTATTGTTGAAAATATTGTTTAAGGAGGAAAACAATAAAAAATATTTCTTTTTTAAAAAAACAGATTTAGGAAACTTGAGGCCCTCATTGACAGTCTTCCATATTAAGTCAGCTTATGCCAAATCAAATAAAGGAGATTGTTTAAAAATTACAGTTTACAGTTTACATTAACAGCTCTAGGACACAGAATTACAATTCTGAAAGAAATTCCATGAAGGATTATATATGTCCGGCAACTGCTCTCAAAAATAAATCACCTTCAACCCATTCCTTGCATCAAGAGATGTGCCCAGCAGTGCTCAAAAATGCCCCAGCTCTGAACACTAGTTCCGAAGGACCAGCTTTGATTGCGTATACACATTTTAAATCTGCTATTATTTCTCTTAGTTCTGCTTAAAACCTAATGTGAGAATGATTGAATGACTGAATAAATGAATACAATATTGGTGGGAATATCCAGAAGGAATATCATTTTGTAATGAATTGCTTAAAGCACAAGAATTCTGAAGAGAGTACAAAAAGAGCTTTACACAACTGCCCTGGAACCATTGGATGAGGAACTGTAAAATTTGGTTGCCTTGGATATAAAATGTAACACGGTTGGCCAGTGTCTCTGTTATTGTTAATATTGGTGTTAAAAGTTTAGAAAGATAAGGGAAAGTGATGAGATACAAGGTATCAAAGTGGGACAGCAAACCTAAAACCTATATATTAAAGCATTTTCAGATGATGTAGTTTTTGTTTGTAGAATACCCCTTGGTGACTGTCTCCTTGTCCATTCCTCTGTTGCTCTACAAAATAGAAAGAATTTTAATATGGGAGAATGAAAGTCTCTTTGATGTCTGTCTGCTTAGAAGACTCAGACAGTGACTGAGAATGAGAAGCACTCATGGTTGGCCCTATTGGCCCTATTTTAGGCAGAAAAGGTCACCAAAGCAGTTTATATACATCAGTGGTCAAAACTCACTACTTTAAGACTTAAAATCAGTAAGACATGAAACTAAAGAAATGGGGATTTGAAGGGATATGTGGGGACACACTTACTATGGAGCTTTGAACATATTCTGTGAAGGCTCTTCTTTGAAGAAAACTTCATCAAATACATAAAAGATTTGAGAAGAAATCCCACCGATGATGAGGTCACCTGGCTGGTACCACTCATGGGGAACAGGAACAGGATAACTGGTGGGACACCTGGTAGTATTTGCTTTGTACGCAAAAGCCACTTGCAAAAGCAGCAACAGAAATAGATCAAGCATCCTTGCAGTTCAGCTTATTTCCTCTTCCCACAAGCCTCTTAAGAAGTGGCTGCTGGAAAGTCTCATGAGTTTTGATTAATTGAACAAATTGTAATAAATTGGATAATTGCATGGAAAGATAATAACTTTTTCAGAGTTTTAACTCACAGTGACACTTTTTAAAAATCAGCATCATCATCATAATGAGTAAAGCCATATGTGGATGCAAAGCAACAAATCTTACAACAAAGACCACTTCTGAAACTCTAGTTTACTGAAAGGCCTGGGAAATCAACATTTCTCTACACAATAAATATATGGCAACACTCTTCTCCAAACACACAAACCCCCACCCTCCTCCCAGATTCATCGAGAAAAGAATTAATCAATTGCTTTCCCAGGCTTTCTTTCTTTTTTCTTAACCCCACTCCCAAGTTTTTTAGGTTAACATTATTTCCATACACGCCAAACATTTTCCATATATGCAAAACTGGGATTATACAAACCCCTCGGACTTCCCCTTGTCCCACCCTGGTTTCCATATTTTATCCTCTTTTCTTGCATATAATTATCCATTCTATTTCATCTCCTAATTTACTACTTTAATTCATTTTACTTCATAAACGTTATATCAAGCCTGCTAATGTTTCTAAATAGCTAGAGTGGATTTGAAGGTACTCAACCAAATTGTCCCATTCTTGTTTAAAAACTTTATCATCTTGATGTCTGATCTTCATGAGCATCTTTGCCCATTCAGCATAATCCATCATTTTGGTAATCCACTCTTATTTTGTTGGGACCTTCTCTTCCTTCCAAATAATAATAATAATAATAATAATAATAATAATAATAATAATAATTTATTTATACCCCGCCCATCTGGCTGGGCCTCCCCAGCCACTCTGGGCGGCTTCCATAGAAACCAAAAATACAGTAAAATATCACACGTTAAAAACTTCCCTGAACAGGGCTGCCTTTAGATGTCTTCTTAATGTCAGGTAGTTGTTTATCGCTTTGACATCTGCTGGAAGGGGGTTCCACAGGGCGGGCGCCACCACCGAGAAGGCCCTCTGCCTGGTTCCCTGTAGCTTTGCTTCTCGCAATGAGGGAAGCGCCAGAAGGCCCTCGGCGCTTGACCTCAGCGTCCGGGCAGAATGATGGGGGTGGAGAGGCTCCTTCAGGTATACTGGACCGAGGCCGTTTAGGGTCTTTAAAGGTCAGCACCAACACTTTGAATTGTGCTCGGAAACGTACTGGGAGCCAATGTAGGTCTTTCAAGACCAGTGTTATATGGTCTCGGCGGCCACCCCCAGTCACCAGTCTAACTGCTGCATTCTGGATTAGTTGTAGTTTCCGAGTCACCTTCAAAGGTAGCCCCACGTAGAGTGCATTGCAGTAGTCCAAGCGGGAGATAACCAGAGCATGCACCACTCTGGCGAGACAGTCCACAGGCAGATAGGGTCTCAGCCTATGTACCAGATGGAGCTGGTAAACAGCTGCCCTGGACACAGATTTGACCTGTGCCTCCATGGACAGTTGTGAGTCCAAAATGACTCCCAGGCTGCGCACCTGGTCCTTCAGGGGCACAGTTACCCCATTCAGGACCAGGGAATCCTCCACACCTGCCCGCCTCCTGTCCCCCCAAAACAGTACTTTTGTCTTGTCTTGTCAGGATTCAACCTCAATCTGTTAGCCACCATCCTCAATCTGTTAGCCACCATCCATCCTCCATCCATCCTCCAACCGGCTCCAGACACTCACACAGGACCTTCACCGCCTTCACTGGTTCTGTTTTGAAAGAGAGGTAGAGCTGGGTATCATCTGCGTATTGATGAACACCCAACCCAAATCCCCTGATCTATCCCAGCAGCTGCATGTAGATGTTGAAAAGCATGGAGGAGAGGATAGAACCCTGAGTTCTCCCACAAGTGAGAGTTCCAGGAGTCTGAACACTCATAACAGTGCCCCCAGCTCACAGCGCCTCTAGACAGTCCAGAAGGATGTTATGGTCAATGGTATCAAAAGCCACTGAGAGATCCAGCAGAACTTTGTCCCTACCCTGCCAGAGGTAGAGCTGGGTATCATCTGCATACTGATGAACACCCAGCCCAAGCCTCCTGATGATATCTCCTAGCGGCTGCATGTAAACGTTGAAAAGCATGGGGGAGAGGACAGAACCCTGAGGCACCCCACAATGAGAGCCCAGGGGTCTGAACACTCATCCTCCACCACCACTTTCTGAACACGGCCCAGGAGGAAGGAGCGGAACCACTGTATGACAGTGCCCCCAGCTCCCAGCCCCTCAAGATGGTCCAGAAGGATGTTATGGTCGATAGTATCAAACACCGCTGAGAGATCCAGCAGAACTAGGAAACATCTCTCACCTTTGTCCCTAGCCCGCCGGAGATCATCAAACAGTGCGACCAAGGCAGTTTCAGTTCCATGATGAGGCCTGAATCCTGACTGGAAGGGATCCAAATGGTCCGCTTCTTCCAGGCGTGCCTGGAGTTGTTCAGCAACCGCTCGCTCAATCACCTTGCCCAAGAATGGAAGATTTGAGACTGGGTGATAATTGGCCATCGTGGCCGCATCTAAAGATGTTTTTTTAAGAAGCGGTTTAATAACCGCCTCTTTCAGCAGGTCTGGGAAGGCTCCCTCACGGAGGGAAGCATTCGCCACCCAACGAAGCCCATCGCCCAGTCCTTCCCGGCTAGCTTTTAGAAGCCAGGATGGGCAAGGATCCAGGAGACAGGTGGTTGGTTTCACTCGTCCAAGCAGCCTGTCCACATCCTCGGAGGTAACAGATTGGAATTGATCCCACTCAACTTGACTAGACAGAACTCTAGCACTTTCCCACCCCGGCCCTGCTCCCACTGTGGAGTCTACCTCTTCCCGAATCTGAGCGATTTTATCTGCAAAATACTTTGCAAAATCATTGCAGGAGAACATGTGGCCCGTACTGGGCCCCGATGTTGCAGGTGGTTCCGCTAAATTGTGAACCACCTGAAAAAGTCTCCTGCTGCTGTTTTCTGCAGATGCAATAGAGGCGGTGAAGAAATTCTTCTTTGCCGTCGCTATCGCCACTTGGTAGGCTCGACGTTGAGCTCTAACCTGTGTCCGGTCAGATTCGGAATGAGTTATCCGCCACCGGCGCTCTAGCCGTCTCAACGATTGTTAAAATCCCCTAGGACGACCAAGCTAGGTGTCTCCAGGAGAACATCCGCCACAACCTGAAGCAGCTCGGGCAGGGAATCCTTGGTGCAGCGGGGAGGTCGGTACACCAAAAGAAATCCTGTACTGCCCCTATTGCCCAACTTCCAGAACATGCACTCGGAAAACTGGGTCTTCCCAATAGGACGGCTGGTGCAAACTAATGACTTCCTAAAAATCACTGCAACCCCCCCTCCCAGCCCACATGACCTGGGTTGCTTTGCGTAATAGAAACCTGGTGGACAAGCGGCGGCAAGGACAGGCCCATCTGCTTCATTCAACCAAGTCTCTGTTACACATGCCAGGTCAAGTCCTCCATCCATGATCAAGTCATGGATGGCAGTGGTCTTATGAATCATTGACCTGGCATTGCACCGCAGCACCTTCAGGTCATGTGGGTATCCCTTGCTGATTCTAGTATCCATCCGGTCAGGACCAGACCCAGAGGCAGTAATAGTCCTCAGACAACGACTAAACCTGCCCCCTCTGTAATGACATGATCTAGTCTTAGCGTAACTCCTCCTCCTACCCGTGATTACTGAGATCGGTTGTCCCTAGCACCCCCCCCCCTGTGGAACATGTCCCTGCCATTTTGTGGGCTGGGGCCCACTCCCCGGCAGCCCTGACCCCTCCCCCTAAGAACAAAATAGCACCTTAAACAAACAAAGAAAACCAATAAAACAATACAAACAAAAAATGTAAAAATTACAAAAACATCAAAATAATAATAATTTAAAAATTCCCCAAGCCCAACCAAACATCCATCCCACCCCCACCCCCCACATACAAAAAATTTTTAAAAAACATTTTAAAAACACTCTGCCCCTCCGGCAGTAACAACAACTGTCCTAGTGAGGCCTGTCAGGCCCCGCCCCAGGCCAGGTGGTAAGTGGCAGGAAGGAGCCGGGCCCTCAGGCACTCACACATGCTTTTCCAGGCCTTCGAGCCCTTCAGATAGTGTTTCATTTGCACTGGTAGCCTTCAGACTGAATTGCTGCTGCAATGCACATTTTGTGGGGCTGCCCCTGAGGCTGGCTTTTGCAGCTAGTGCAAAATGCAGTGGCTCACTTGCTGACTGGGGCAGAATTACACCATTATGTTATGACACTGTTGATGAAAGAACTGAACCGCCTGCAAATGAGGTCAAGGTGCCGCTTGGGATCGGAATACTTAAAAGATGCTCTTCCCAAAGTGAACAATGGAACTTAAGGATTCCATTTTCTGTCAAATGGTTTTCACCAAACTCCTCTCCACATGATCACCTTCCCAAACAAGTTCTTCCTTCAAATGACAAGTTGATCCTGATGCTCTTGAAGGAGAAGCATTCATCATTCATGAAGATATGATGATGTGGCACAGAGGTTTTAATCAGGTCTGAATTCTGGGAATCCTTCGGGTCCTCACTGGTCTTATGATGTGTTCTTCAAATGTCGGAAATTCCATTTTTAAAAACTGTTGTTTCTATCTGATATAGCCAAGGAAAAATGTGGCTGCCTGGCACATTCAAAATTGATACCGGGGGGGAAACCATTATATTTTTGTATAACTATATCTTCCATGAGCTTTCGTGTGCATGCACACTTCTTCAGATACACTGAAACAGAAGTTTCCAGACCCTTCTATATAGTGAGAAGGTGGGGCTCTCACTATATAGAAGGGTCTGGAAACTTCTGTTTCAGTGTATCTGAAGAAGTGTGCATGCACACGAAAGCTCATACCAAGAACTGACTTAGTTGGTCTTTAAGGTGCTACTGGAAGGAATTTGTTTTGTTTTGACTATGGCAGACCAACACGGCTACCTATCTGTAACTATATCTTCCATATATATAAAGTAAAGCTTTGGAATATATCAATGAAATTAGGCACCCCACAAGTGAGAGCCCAGGGGTCTGAACACTCATAACAGTGCCCCCAGCTCACAGCCCCTCTAGACAGTCCAGAAGGATGTTATGGTCAATGGTATCACAAGCCACTGAGAGATCCAGCAGAACTTGGAAATAGTTCTCACTTTGTCCCTACCCTGCCAGAGATCATTGACCAGCACGACCAAGGCAGTTTCAGTCCCAGGATGAGGCCTGAATAGTCCTCTTCTTCCAGACGTGCCTGGAGTTGTTCAGCAACCACTCGCTTAATCACCTTGCCCAAGAATGGAAGATTTGAGACTGGGCGATAGTTGGCCATATTGGCTGGGTCTAGAGATTTTTTTTTAAGAAGCGGTGTAATGACCGCCTCTTTCAGCAGGTCTGGGAAGGCTCCCTCACAGAGAGAAGCATTCACCACCCCATGAAGCCCATCACCCAGCCCTTCCCGTCTTGCTTTTATAAGCCAGGATGGGCAAGGATCAAGGAGACAGGTGGTTGGTTTCCCATGTCCAAGCAACCTGTCCACATTCTCGGAGGTAACAGATTGGAATTGATCCCATGCAACTTGACTAGACAGGACTCTAGCACTCTCCCACCCCACGCCTGCTCCCAAAGTGGAGTCTACCTCTTCCCGAATCTGAGTGACTTTGCCAAATCAGTGCAGGAGATCATGTGGCCCATAATAGGCCCTGATGGAGCAAGTGGTTCCGCTAAATTGCGAACCACCTGAAAGAGTCTTCTGCTGCTGTTTTCTGCAGATGCAATAGAGGTAGTGAAGAAAGTCTTTTTCACCATCGCTATCGCCACTTGGTAGGCTCGATGTTGAGCTCTAACCCGTGTCCGGTCAGCTTCAGAATGAGTTATCTGCCACTGGTGCTCTAGCCATCTCAGTGATTGTTTCACTGCCCTCAGATCCATGGAAAACCATGGAGCTGTCCGGGCTCCATGCAATCGGAGAGGGCGCTTTGCAGCCAAACAGTCAATAGCTCTGGTTAGCTCCACATTCCAACAGGCCAACAGGGAATCATCTGAAAGGCCATCTCCAGGCAGGGTTAAAATGAAGTCCTGGTGAACTGTTCTTCAATTGTTTTGCAGCATTTTGCATTACAAACTTTGCATTTTGGGGAGCCCTCATTATGTGTGAGTGACCTGACAAACTTAGTGCCCTACCGGTCAGCCACAATCCACAAATGGAAAACTTTGGCACAGGTTTGGTGTGAATTGAACAATTTTGGATTGGGGTTGTCCAGTATTGCACCATGTTGGGGAAGTCAAACAATATTTTGGGGCACCTTAGAATGGGATTTTTTTTCTGAAAAATGATTGCAAAGTTTGTCATAGGTTTGGAGGGGATCCCAAATAATGTGATTCATAGTTAACGCAGCTGCATACTGCAGCTTTTTATATTAAACCTTTGTTTGCTGTGTAGTGAACTTCATTCCATGGCGAGTCCCCTCCCCCAAGAGAAATGAAGACACTGGACACATTATTTAAGGTTAATGGGCATAAAAAGGCCACAACTTTATTGATTACAGGAATTGGAAGGTATTGGCCTTAGGCATTGGCTCCTATCGACTACCCAGCATGGAGACCGGGAAGAGTTGTCCACAAGCCGTGGAAGTCCTGTTGAAGTACGCCAACTAGGATCCCACGGGTTTATTAATCGTGGCGTAGCTAATTGGTTTACGACCCCAATTAGCCGTAGCTTTAAGCGATCTCCAGCCCGGCATGTTTCCCTCTAGCTGCGCCTCCTGCTGCTCCGATCCCTCGTTCGCCACGAATGCAGAGTAAACACAGGGGGCTGTTGCTCCTCGGTGTTTAGAAGATCAAACACACCCAGTCATTAGTGTGTTTATTTGACAGTGTTTATTCAAGCAGTAAAACAAAACAGAAATCCTCAGACTCTCCCCTGGACTTCTAGCGCTCATGGCTGCTACCGTCTCCTTCGGAAACAGAGACAAACAGGCAGTGGAATCAGACCACTCCCTCCTCCCTCTAGTCACGCCTCAGGAATTGAGAGACGTCACACAGAACTCTTTAACCCTGTGAGTTCTGAAACCATTCACAGGGTTTGTCATAGGTTTGGGGGGGATCCCAAATAATGTGATTCCCATTTCTCTGTGTAATGACCACTGCCACCCTGGGAATCAGAAGAAAAAGAAAGAAGGGGGAAAGTTTTGCTGCTCTGGTTGTGCTCCATGTCCAGAAGGTGAAATTTCAAACATGGATGGTGAGTTATATAGCACTCATCTTTGTCATCCTGTGAGGAAACTGGCAAGGCTAGACTGCAGCATTTGAGGGGGTTATTTTAGTGCAACAATGAGTAAGGAGCAACATGAGCTCAGGGACATCAGAGGAAATTGAGTGTTTGATGATTCAGAACAGGCAAAAGAAAACTAAAATCTTCATGAAGTACATGATTAAGCTATGGAATTTGTTCCCTCAAAAGGCAATGATGGGCACAGCTTTTGTTTTTTTTAAAAAAATAATATTTATTACTTTTCCAACAATTTAAACACCACAAAAAACAAGAACAATACAATACACAAACACCGCACAACACCAACACATTAAACTAACAAAACAAAACAAAAACAATCTAAAGCACATCAAATAATTTCAATATCTTATTTCCATGACCTCCTCACACCTCCCTTTTCGTATTCCACTTCTGTTAATTGTTTCAGCAATTCCTTTCCGTCTTCCTCTGTTTTCTATCCTATAAT
The DNA here is from genome assembly GCF_964252035.2 of Podarcis erhardii. Taxonomy (NCBI): domain Eukaryota; kingdom Metazoa; phylum Chordata; class Lepidosauria; order Squamata; family Lacertidae; genus Podarcis; species Podarcis erhardii. The sequence goes on along the minus strand of NC_138502.1, from coordinate 6,287,868 downwards.
TATCTTAGCACATTCTAACCTTATTTTCCCTTTAATACTCTATTAATCTGTTTATACTTAATTCCTTATAACATTTCTACTAAAGCCGTATAACTTAATTCCAACATTTTTCTAACATTCATCTTTAATACTCTATTAATCTATTTATACATAATTCCTAATAACATTTCTACTAAAGCCATATAGCTTCATTCCAACATTTTTCTAACATTCATTAAATTTACAGTATTTCCATAAATAATCTTTAATTTTTTTCCAGTCTTCTTCCGCCGACTCTTCTCCCTGGTCTCGGAATCTGCCAGTCATTTCCGCCAGTTCTGTATAGTCCGTATAGTCGATCAACTTCATCCTGGTGATCTTCTATCCGATGCTCTTGGCTCTTTTCCAAGTCCCTTCTGCAGATCTTCTTCATATTTATACAAAAACTTTACTTTATCTTCTACTGATCTTATTTTTATTTTCCTTCCTTTGAAACTGAAGGATAGACCTTGGGGAAACTCCCACCTAAAGATGATTTTGTTCCTTCTCAGCAGGGCAACAATATCTCTGTACAGATAGGTAGCCGTGTTGGTCTGCCATAGTCAAAACAAAACAAATTCCTTCCAGTAGCACCTTAAAGACCAACTAAGTCAGTTCTTGGTATGAGCTTTCGTGTGCATGCACACTTCTTCAGATACCTGTAGTTAGGCCTAAAATCCAAAATATATTTTGGGACGTCTTTAAAAATGTCCACTCTTATTTGTTGTACTTCTAGGTTCTTCTGGTAATGCCAACCCAAGATTCCATCTCTCTCTTCTTTAATTCGAAGGGTAATCAAGCAGTCTCTTAATCTATTCTTCTCTTTTTTCCCCTCCTCTTCCAAGTCTGAAGGCCCTCACAATTCTATACTCTTCTAGGCCCAAGTCCAAGTCCCAAAAGTCAGCAGATTCCTGTATGAGAAAATCTTTCAAGCTTTCCTTCTCCAATTCAGGTAGGGCTCTGGTCCTCAAATTCAACTGTTTTTCTTTAAGTTCAATCATAACAAGCATCAACTTATGTTCATCAAGTTGCCTCTGTAGGGCTGGGGGTCTCTCTCTCTCAAGTTGTGTTACTTTACATTCAGCAGCAACGGCTTTCTCCCTGGCTTCCTCAGCAGTCTGCCATATCAGAGTAGATTCCTGTATCAATTTCTGGATAGTTTCTGTATTGGTATTCACCTTTTGTCCCAAATTATTTATACTTTCTGTATTTAAGTCAATTTTAGTAGTTACAGCATCCACTTTCACATTTATCTCGTCTGTTTTCTTGTTAAGCTGTTCCAGTGAATCATTTATCTTATTTAATGCAGAATGTCTGTCGACATTCCTCTTGATTTTGAGTGTACTGATACAAAAGCAGCAGCCGAAGAGGCAGAGGGGCCTGATGTTGAGCCTCTCCTGGATTGCTGCCAAGTCCTCCCAAACCTTAATGTTTTTTTCAGCAATTGACTTGTCTGTTTTTTCCTTTCCATTTGCCATAACACTTAAAAAATTCAAGATCAGTCCCAGAGTCTCACAGTTCTTTATCTTGCAGCTGGAAATTCCCCTAGCCCAGCTCTTGTAAAGCAACCAGTTTCAAAGGCTTCCACTAGGGGGAAACAGTTTCTATTTATATTAATCAGTAATGTCCTCTTTTAAACACAGTTTCCAACAATCCAAAGTTAGTTTCAATTTTCAGTTACTTTTACTCCTTTTTTAAAAGCAGCCGGAGACCATAGAAACAATGTATTTCTCTTATTTAGCTAGCTGTCAATGAACGTTCTAAACATTGTCATTAAGCATTCCAAAAGACATCAGTCCTGCTAGCAGCCCGTTTCCAGAGTCAGAGCGACAGTATTTTAGCTCTCTTCGCTCTCTCCTGCAGGCATACTCAATCCACAACTCCCCCCCCCCTCTTCTCCTGCCTCCAAAGGGGGGTTAATGTTCTTTACCAGTGGAAATTTAGTCCTTTACAGTAGGCTTTCCAAGACTTCAGCTTGCAGCCTCATTGCTTCAGTCTATTTACAAAAGGGGAAGGCGGACTTCCTGAATTGAACCTCCCCGTTACGATGCCAAATTAAACTTTTTTAAAAATCCAATTCTCCCACTTCAGCTCTACTCACGGGTAATTACTCTAAAATCAAATTGTCCACAGGAAAAAGTCAGCGCTCTCTGGCAACAGCTATGCGGCTTCGCTCCGTGGAAGAAGCAGACGATTCGAAGCACCGCGCTGCTCTCTCCAACGGACAGATATCGCTCTTATGTGATTGTAATTGTGGGGCACCGGAATCGTTACATCACATAATTTTGGACTGCGCTCTTCACTTACTGGCTAGGAGCAAGTTTCTTGCTCAATATCTTAAGGGAATTGCCGATGATACGATTGAAGCCAAACTGAGATATCTACTAATTGACGATGACCCCCTAAGATCACTCATGGTTGCCAGATTCTTGATCAGCGTCCTATCCCTAAAGAAGAGAAATGGTCTCCTGTGTGGCTCGGATAACCCCTTTAAACCATGATCTATGTTTTAAGCGATATCACCATTGATATCCGTGATTAATTTATGAGCAGAGGGCGATGTATAGGTTACAAATTTATTGTAATGTATGATGGTCATCCTTGTTTTTGTTTTGCTTCGGTTCCTGTTTGTCTTTTGTAAGTTTAGGCGATTTTAAATCTGGAGGTCTAAGTATAATATGTTGGTATGGGAAACTGTCGTGTAACGGGCCAATGGCCGTAATAAAGATCAATCCAATCCAATCCAACCGCGCTGCTCACCCCACTTCGCTCCGGACCCCCGAAACCGGGTTTCCCCGCGAGTAGGGGAGGCACAAAAGGTGCCCGCCGAATCCCACGCTCACAGGCTTCTCCTGCCTGTGATTTTTTACGGGTCTCCGCCTTCGCCATGGTGGCCAGACCCAGATTCCCATGGGGCAAATTCCTCCCGATCAGAGGAATTACGCCATTACCGGAGGCACCAACCCGGAAGTCGATGGGCATGGCTTTTGAAGCCTTCAAAGGAGTATTAGACAAATTCATAGAAAATATTAATGGCTGTGATCTCTGATGGCTTTGCTGTGCCTCCATCACATTTTCTTTGTGGATGCAAAGCAGGAAATCCTGAAATAAAGGCCACATGTAGAACATGGTTTTTCTATGAGCTCTTTCAATTGCTCACCCAATAAATGCCACACAATACCAACAATCAGTAGGGTATTCAACAATATTGTTGCCATATTGTATTATATTTCTCTCCACCTTAACAGTGTCTGCCTTGAAATCTTGTCTCTCTCTCTTTAAGAGGAATGTAATTTCACTTCTGCAGCCTACACTCACAGAAAAGACAGAGAGTTAAAAGTAAGATAAAATGTTTATTCTTAATCACTAGAGCATCCTTATCCATTTATCTTAATCTCAAAAAAAAATATGTCTTCGGTATTATCTTACACTCTGCTATTTATTGTTAGCTAATGTCTCTTCTTGGGGCAGCATTCAATTGACATTCCTGATGAAAATGAATTGGCAGGCAGGGTAATCCAAGTTATAATCTCAAAATATTCCAGTCTCAAAAATAGTTGAAAGAAGGGAGGCTCAACTGACATGAGGTTCTGAGAGCTAACCTACAATGCTATTATGCAGTATCTGGGCATAATGGCGGATTCTCGTTGCAAAACTTTATCTGCCTCCAAAAACTTCTCATAATCAGCTTTCTTCAGAGCATGTGAGGTTAATCTCCCTATCACACAAGGGAGGGTATACTAACAAAGATTTAAGCCATGGCTGTCAACGGGCGTGTTAACCAGCAAAATTTCCTCCAAGAAGTCAACACGTAAATAATTTTAAATGAACTTTTGTAAATACTATAAATGAGTTATGCATAAACCTTACCCCTTCCTTTTTAACAATAAAATGATGGCAAATCAAAGAGATGCCTTAATTTTTTATTCTTATTAGTTGCTCTCTGTTGTTCAGCTCTGGCCTCAGCATGATAATATAGCATTTCGGGGCAAAGATGCAGCCCAGTAAGCCAGCACTGGAGGCCAAGATGGAGAAGATCTCTACCATCACCATGTACTTCCCTTTGGTGCTCAGGTAGGTTGGGACAAAGCCCAACCAAACACTGCAAAAGAGCAACATGCTGAAGGTAATGAATTTGGCTTCATTGAAACTGTCAGGTAATTTGCGGGCCAGGAATGCTGAGAGGAAGCTGAAGAAAGCCAGGAGGCCCATGTAGCCCAGGACACAGGAAAACAAGGTCACAGACCCTTCATTACATTGCACAGTAATTTCTTCCATTAGTGAGTGCAGATCTAAATCTGGGAATGGAGGAGAAGTTGCCAACCAGAGAGTACACAGACTTGCTTGAGTCAAAGAGCAGGAAAGGACAATAGAGATGGCTAGTCTTTTCCCCACCCACTTCCTCAGGCTGGACCCTGGTTTGGTGGCCATGAAAGCTACAACTACGGTAATGGTTTTGGCCAGCACACAAGAAACAGCCACAGAGAAGATGATGCCAAAAGTAGGTTGTCTGAGGAAGCAGGCCATTTCCCCTGGTTTGCCAATGAATAGCAAAGAAGATTGAAAGCAGAGCAGAAGAGAGATGAGGAGAGTGTAGGTGAGATATCGGTTGTTGGCTTTGACAATGGGTGTATCTCTGTGCTTCACAAAAGCTAAAAACACTAAAGTTGTGACAATGGAGAAACAAATAGCAATTGAGGCTAAGATGATCCCTAAGGGTTCTTCATAAGAAAGAAAGCTCATTGTTTTGGAGATGCACCCATCTTTGTTCCTGTTTGCATATTGGTCTTCTGGGCATCTGAAACAGTCATCCATATCTGAAAAACAGAAACAGGTCAAATACTAAACAAAATTCATTTGCTTCTTTTGCCTCCCATATGACCGTTTTGGGATTTCAACCTGGACATTCTTAATGCACTGTGGTAAAATGAAAGTGCCCTTTAATTAGCCCACAACTTACACACATTTGACCTTTGTGCACTTTACACAGTTGGAAAGCAAATGAAAAATAATAGAGGAAAGGGAGCTTGTGCCTGGGAAAAAAGACTTGGCCAATCCCACCTGCCACTGAATCCAGTATTTTTGACTATACACAACTTGGGTTTAAGTGTGATCCCGGTATAACTCCTGGGTAAGTTGTGGGCTTTCTGTATTACAATTATTCTAACACATGTTATGTGATACTGTGTAGCAGCTATTACAACATCTGCACCTATTTTGGCTGGATGTAGAGACAGTGGATAGTTATTTTCATGATTTTACTTATAAACTGAAGCACAATCCAGATAAGAATGAGGTTTCCTAGATTAATTGGCGGTTGCATCCTCAGTTTGGGCCGCCACCACAGCTGCCTTTTTCTGGACAGGGATAGCCCAACTTCTGTCATCTTTCCTTTGGTTATATATAGGTTAGTGAACTGCAATGGGTTATAGATGGGCCACCTCTGAAGATGGTTTAGAAACTTCAGCTTGGGCAGAATTATGTGGCCATGTTGCTGTTCTAGGCAAGACAGTGTGAACATGAAACTCACTCTGGCCTGACTGCACTAGGTCCCCATTAGTTTTTGGGCAAAGTTCTGGTTTTGAGATATAAGGCCTTAAAATGCCCCAGGATGAAATCCTCCCAGGTCTGCCTCTCCCCATATGAACTGTACCAGAATTTCCTATTGCCATCTGAGGCTCTTCTCTTATCTCCTCAACAAGAGATCTGGAGAATGGCAATTCCGAAAATTGACCTTTGGTGTGGTGGCTGCCCATTTGTGGAATGCTCTCCCTGGGGTGGCTCCTGTCAGAATATCATTATATATCTTTAGGTTCAAGGCATATGTTTACTTTGACCACAAAGCCTTTTGGCTTTTAACTATATGTGGCCTTTTAGAAGTGGGTGGAAAGTTTTCAATGTATTTCTCTTGCCTCTTGGCTTTATTGTTTATATCAGGGTTGGCCCAAGAGATTTTGGCACTTTAAGCAGACCCCAAATGGCAACAAAAAGAAGAGGGGATGTAAAACTCACATGGATATTTTCTACCCATGTGCATTCTGCTTCCTGAGGCAGTCACCTCACCTTTCCTCATGGGTAGGTTGGCCTTGAATTAAGATTCATACTGGGATCTGCTGCTCTGCTGGACCTTACTGGTGGACCTTCATATTTCCTCATGGGTCAGCCAGCCCTAGTCTATTTGGTCATAAAGCACAATGTAAAGTGATTAAAAAAATTAATAACTGAATAACCAATAAAACAATCCAAATGCAGGACAGTAAAATTCATTTTTCTGGGAATAAAAGGTATAATTTTGAATTTGTGATGTCCTGTGCAGATTAGCCAGACATGCATTCCTGGCACATCTTCACTTCACTGTTTCCTATCTAGAACTGTGTATCTGGTTGTCTATTTGCAGGGTGCCCCAATACTTTTTTGCATCTGTCATGTGTGGCAGAGAGCACTAAGGAGAAACTGACCCATCAGACCCAGCATCTACTACTTGTAATCAAATGTTGATTTCATCTCTTAAAAGCAGAAATTTGTCAAACTTACCGTGACCATCATCAGGAGTGTTAACATTTCTCTATGGACATTTTGATAGTTTTGTTTCAGCCATTTTTATATATTTTTTTCTGTTTAGGATATCATAAGGTAGGTGTACAACTACCGTAGATCATTTTGTCTATTTTAGAGCTCACACTCAAATCTATATAAAATATATTGCATGAGGCTTCCTCATTTTTCAAAATGTCCCTGGGAAGATATTGGAAGTCAACAGAGAAACATTCCAGGCAGCATGGTAATTAAAGATAGCAATTAAATCTAAAGAAGCAAACCATCCCAATCCTAGGCAATGAAAATAAAACATGAATTCTATGTCACAAACCATTCTGGTCTGAAATCTTCCCTTCTGGACATGGAGCACAATCATAGCAGCAAAATTTCTCCCCTTCCTTCCTTTTCTTCTGATGACCAGGGGAGCAGCGGTCATTACACACAGAAATAGGCACCACCTATCCATCAGGAGGAAAGAAAAGTCAGGTGGGAGAAAGTCTCCATTCCTCCCCTCAAAATAATAAAAATAAAAATATATTTAATTTCTTTATTTGTTTTCTTTTTTTGCTCATGAACTTGAAAGACTCATCTCAGAAATGTTAACTATAAGCTTGTGCTATAAATGTAGATCATGAATCCCTAAAAAGGTGGATAGGACAACGGCTTTAGATCCATTTCAGTCCGGTTTCCGTCCTGGTTTTGGGACCGAGACAGCTCTGGTTGCCCTAACAGATGATCTCCGTAGACGACTGGATCGAGGCAGGTCAGGACTGGTGATCCTTTTAGATTTGTCAGCAGCCTTTGACATGGTCGATCATGATCGTCTGGACCACCACCTCGCAGACGTTGGGATACAGGGCATAGCCCGTAACTGGCTGTGCTCTTTTATCTCTGGTCGGGGACAGAGGGTGGCACTAGGAAGGGAAATGTTGACACGCCACTCCTTGGTGTGTGGAGTGCCGCAGGGCGCAATTCTCTCCCCGATGCTTTTAAACATCTTTATGTGCCCCCTTGCCCAGATTATCCGGAACTTTGGGCTGTGCTGTCACCAATATGCTGATGACACTCAGCTCTATCTGCTGATGGATGGCCACACCGACTCAGCCCCGAACACACTGACCAGATGCTTGGAAGCTGTGGCTGGATGGTTTCGTGGGAGCCGATTACGGCAACAGCCAAGGCAAATTTTTTCCACCTTTCCGCATCAAGCAGTTAGTCCCTTACCTTTCCCGCCCGACCTGGCCACAGTGATCCATGCGACAGTCATCTCCAGGCTTGACTACTGTAATTCGCTCTACGCAGGGCTGCCCTTGAAGCTGTCCCAGAAACTCCAGCGGGTACAGAATGCTGCAGCGAGGCTCCTCACGGGGTCTCTGCCATGGGAGCATATTCACCCAGTGCTTTTCAAGCTGCACTGGCTCCCGGTAGAGTACAGGGTCAGATTTAAGGTGCTGCTTTTGACCTTTAAAGCCCTTCATGGCTTAGGACCCTCGTAGCTACAGAACCACCTCTCCTGGTATGCCTCACGGAGAGCCTCAAGATCCATAAATAGCAACACCCTCGTGGTCCCGGGCCCTAAGGAAGTTAGATTAGCTTCAACCAGAGCCAGGGCCTTTTCAACTAAAAATTTTGTTTTTAAGTTGTAATCATTCAACTTGTTTTTATTATTGCTTGTAAGCCGCTCTGAGCCCGGCCTTGGCTGGGGAGGGTGGGGTATAAATAAAATAATTATTAAATTGTTATCATCATCATCATCATCATCATCATCATCATAGTCAAAACAAAACAAATTCCTTCCAGTAGCACCTTAAAGACCAACTAAGTCAGTTCTTGGTATGAGCTTTCGTGTGCATGCACACTTCTTCAGATACACTGAAACAGAAGTTAAGGTCTTTAAGGTGCTACTGGAAGGAATTTGTTTTGTTTTGACTATGGCAGACCAACACGGCTACCTATCTGTAACTGAATCATCATCATCATCATCATCATTGGTTTATCTTGCTGCTTTTGATTACAGACCAGTGTTATTTTCAAAGTCTACTTGGAGATTCAGAGGATTGAACTTGGGACCTTTGTATTTCAACCATTTTGTTTTTCAGATAGAGCCTGCAGGGCCCACAAAAATACTTCAGGACCCATACCTGGTTAAAACCCTTGTGCCATGTAATCTTGTCCTCATGAATGATGATTCTTCTTGCTTCAAGAGCATCATTGTCCACTTGACCAACTTTCACTCGAAGGAAGGACTTGTTTGGGAATGTGACTATGTTCATGATGTCAAGTGCACCTCCGGTTTGCTTTTTACCATTGAAACTCACTGTTTCTCCAGCAGAGTTGTTAAATGCAATGCCAAGAAGAAAAGGGTGGAGCTAATTGAAACATAACAAGACATAAAGGGGTAAAAAGCATTACATTTGCAAGTATGGTTTAGTAAAGTTAAGCCTTAGAATCCCTTCCCACTGTGCAATTCTATGGTTCCATGATTCTACGTTTCTCCGGGAATAAATTGTACTTGTGGATGATAATCTGGGTGGTCTCCTTTTGGACTACTAAAGCCACTGAATTAAGAAGAATTTGATTTCAACACTTTACCTTGAAAGGTTGCAGATTCTGATGTTCATATTTTTTATCTCGGGCCATTGCTCTCTGGTTTGCTCTCATTGAGTAAATGACATGCAAAGCATGAGCCACAACATAGACAGCATTGTAGATACTATAGCTGTGGCCAGTCATCCCCATTTCAAACTGAGGTCCAGGAAGGCTCATTAGTCCCTCATCCCCAGTACATGATTCATTGGCTTCCGTTGTCAAACTGGGGTTTGGGAATGTACAGTCAAATGCTTGCTCCCAGAAGTCCCTAAGAAAACCATCTTCTTTTATTTTATCAGGCTTAATGCTCTGAAGAAATTCACTGAACCCTGGAGGTTCTTTTGAATGAATTGTGAAGGAAATGGAACCTTGAAAGGTCTGAAGATCTAAAAGGTTTTGGAAAGCCACTAATATGAAATCAGTCTGGGTTGTTATGATCCACACCTTTCTAAATGATGAGCTTCCCCTCTTTTCAGAATCTCCTAGAACTAGTATACCTCCCATCCATATAAGGGTTAAAGATTCTCCAAAGATTATACATGCACTGACTTTATCATCTGTTAAAGAGAGATAAATATTGAAGAGCACATCCACAGTTTCACTCAGCTTATCTATATTGGGTACGTGTGGTATTTTATGTGTGAAAGATGAACAGATTCCGTGCCTAGAAAGCAATGGTTCCAGAGTCTGCAAGAAATTTTCTCCACCGTCACCTTCCAAAACAAAAAGGCCAATCCATTTCCATCCAAAATGCTTTAATAAGCTGATGATCCCAATAGACTGATGGCTGTCACTGGGAACCAAGTGGTAAAAGGAAAGGAACTGGTCTGCATTACTCTCCCCTGGAGGAAATGACCCATATGTGAGCTAAAAGGAAGTGTACAAACATTATAGAGTTACATATGGAAGAACCTTCATTTTGATCCTGTGCCTGTTCATTCAACAAAGATTAAGTCAGAGCCATTCATAGGTTCAAGGACAGTTCAACCCAAGGACTCTTCTAGATAATTTTTTCTATTGTTATGTTGATTTTAAGAAATCTGAATATTTTCCTTCATCCTCATATTCTAGCATTTAGCTCTGACTTGCAAGGAATAACCTCAGTAAACAGCCTCTTTCTGAAGTATTATTATTGTCATCATCTTCTTCATCATCATCCTTCTAAAAGGAATTCCAGCCAGTAACATGGCTGCTTCATTGTGCATGAATTCGCATTCTGAATATGTTGTCCAGGAGAGTCAAAAGACCAATATGGATTATTAGTAACAGAAGAATATAAATTGTGAAATGCCTATTCATTGGTCCTACCTGTGGAATCTTGTAGAGGCCTATGTTTTCAGCCATAGAGACGGAGGTATCAAAGCTAAGCCCCCCAATGATGGCTATAAGGTTTTTTTGAATGTCACATTTGTAGTTGGGGACAAATCTATGTGATTTGAAAAGTAGGTCCAGAGTTGTCCGATAGGTCATCCTTGCATCATAATAACTGTCATAGATGTGGAATCCAAGGGTGAGATTGGGTAAGATCTTGGGGCTGTCATTTATCTCTTTTATAGCAAATGCCAAAGCAAGGGTGTGCTGGTAGAATTTTGTCACCACACTGCAAATGAAGTTAGATATTCAGAATTTCTAGTGTAAAATCTGCAATGTGTGGAATCAACATATCACAAAATTGATCGTTTCTGTAACTCATATTCCAAAAAATATCATATAGCCCCAACAGCACTTACTTTTAATTCTGCATATTAATTCAAAAAACCTATTGTTAATCTCCTGCTTTTCCTTTTCAATTGACTAGATTTTAAAAACTCTCAGCTCTCTTTCTGTGTTCAACCATTTCATATCCATGATTACTTGTGCTCTGGACCATGAAAGCTACAGTCCTAAAACTACCAGGAAATAAATCCCATTGACTTCTTGGTAGACAGTCCTGGATGGATTGCTGCTCCTTGGCAGTTTGGTGGACCATAAGTTTTTCATCTAGAAGGTCCTAGGTGACAACTCCAGGTAGATCTAGGAGAGTCTCACTGCTTTAAACTCTGGAGATCTGCTATCCATTTCAGTTTCCAGTACTGAGCAAGATCAATCAATGGTCTGACTCAGTACAAGGCAACTTCTGGTGTTTATTTGTAAGAATACACTATAAGTTTCTTAATGTTAGTTCTCATTTAAACCAATGAAGCAAGTTAGTCATGACTTTCAAAGTACCATTGATCCTAAAGGGAACAAATCTGACAACACCCAATTCAAACCTGGACATTTCTATTCAGAATGACACCCAACTTTGTTCAGTGGGTCTTACTCTTAGAGGATTGAAGCCTTAAGAGTTAATTATCAGAACCATAAATTATACAATAAAATCATATAAAAATTAAAATCAGAAATCAGATAAATATGGTGAAATTATGTATTCTAAGTTATATATAAAACTTTGATGTGATAGAAACATTTTCATCAGGCGTTTAAAGATTGAAATAGACAGTGTCTGCCTATCCCCTGTTTTTATCAATTTAAATATACCAGAAGAATCTGTGTCACTTTTCATAATTGGGAAGACCACAATAACTGTGGGAAAATGAGAATTCACTGTGCCACCGTCAGCAAAATATATTTACTTTTGTCACAGTTATTTTTTATATTGGATCTGATCTGATTCTAAATATGTATTAAATTGTTTTATGTGCAGATATATTAGCTCTTTTCACATCTCAAGATGATAATTCAAATGGCAATTGTGCTGAAAACAGAACTGGGAGCAGAAATTACCAATGTTTACTCATTCCTTTCATGTCCAGAAAGGAAGTCAGTCCAGAGAATACAATCTGCATGTGCTGCTCCAGTTGCCTGCAAACTGCAAATGGTACACAATTTATTCAATCCCCCGCCCACCCATTTCTATTGTATTTACCTGCACATAGAAATGAAATGGCATTTTATCTTACATTTTCAAATGTTACATAAGTTTACCCCATTGGATAGCCAGATGAATAATTTAGTTTTTGATGGATGAAAAAGTTTACCAGAACAGAATCAGCACTTCAGGTGGCAATTACAGGGCAGAATGCAAAGCAATGACTTTTTAATTCGTAGTCTCATGAAGAGCACTTCAAAAATGAAGTAAATAATGAATAATAAAATAATAAATAGTTTCCATGGCTTTAAGAAGCATGAACTTGGAATTTGAGATAGGAAATTGTGAGAACAATTTGTACTCCGAAAAGGTGTTTTTTGGGTGGGTGTGTATCAGGTGGACAGAATTTGAAACAGTGCTTGTTCTTTCTCTTTTCCACATTACCTGAATTTTTCTTTTCTTTTCATTTTCACCCTTTTCCTCCACAATATTTGTTCTATGTTCTATGTAGGAATTGTAAATTTATAGGGGAAAATAAAACCAAACATACAGCCTTCTCCCCCCTTTTTATTTTGGCCAAATAAAAGTCAGTGTTGAACATCTCTTAGCTTAATAAACTCAGACACTGACTGAGAATGAGAAGGGCTCAGGGATGAACCTATTGGAACTTTCTCAATTATGTAAATGCTTCTTTGTGAACCAGTAGAATTATTCATGCAGCTGAAGCATTTTTATCCCCTTATTCAGCCACTAAAGGCCAACAAAGCAGCTTACATACAACAGTGAGAAGAAACTTATTGCTTTAAGCCATAAAATCTGGAAGACACAAGACAAAAGGAATGGAGATGTGAAGGGATAAGTGGGGAGACCCTTACTATGGAAGTGTGAACATATTCTGTGAAGGCTGTTCTCTGAAGAAAACTTCATAGAATGCATAAAAGATCTGAGAAGAAATCCCACCGATGATGAGGCCACCTGGCTGGTACCACTCATGAGGAGCAGGAAAGGGGTCACTGGTGGGACACCTGGTCATATCTGCATTGCACACTCCAGGCACTTGCAAAAACAGCAACACCAATAGACAAAACATACTAGCAGTGGGGCTATTTTCCTCTTTCCAGAAGCCTCGTAAGACGAAACACCTTCCAGTCTGTGCATACTTCGTAGATGATTTCCGTCACTTTAATCCTTCTGTAGTTTGCTCTTTGCTGCTCTCATTTCCTTTGAGAGGAAGGGACTACATTAGGTTAGGAATTTCTCTGCCAATACAATTCTAAAAGAGGTTTGTGAGTTGCACTTTAGAAACAGGGAGTTCCCAACAGAGTCTTGATTAGAAGGTGAGAATGGCAGCACCCGTTTAATTTTTGGCCAATAATGGGAAATGTGAGAAATGAAATGAAATGGTCATGCCTGGAAGCTGCCCCTACACTAATTATTCTGTTGAATAGAGTATTATTTATTCTAACAACTTCTAGGCTTGCTTATTGACTCTTTTCAAGTGGCTACTGCAAAGCCCCTCGAGCTTTGATGAATTGAACAAAAAACAGTGATTTGGTTAATTGCACTGAGAGACATTTTTTTTCCAGAGGTTTAGGGCAGAGTGGCTCTTTTGGTAACCAATGCATTGGGTTGGGTTTGTTTTCTAAACTGTGACTCCATGTTACCAATGCCCATGAGTTCTGTCCTGAGCAAATATTGCCAGGAAAGTCAGGGTGAAGCCATTACTTTTGTAGATGCAAATCACAGTCAATTGTTTTTTAAAAATATAGGCATTGTTAAGATCAAGTATGATTTCAGTTCTGTTTATTGTAAGCCACCCTGAAATAATGTGATTAAGAGTGATATCAAAGTGTTCAAACAAAACAACCCTGTATTTCATTTATACTGCGACTTGGGATGTAATCCTGCAACACCAGGAAACATGCATTGTCCAGGTCAGGATTCACAGTGGAATGAAAACTTTAAAATGTGAAAAAGGATAATAATTGGTTTTCTTTGTAGCAGTAGAAGCATTTCCTCTTCCTTTGAGCAAGGATTTCACTAGTATGAATTGTCCTGTGAATCTGTAATTTGGGACTAGAATGTTTTGTCAGTTCTAAACCAGGTCTCAATAAACCAAAGGGAGCAAAGAAATGGAGGGAATCATCTCAATGTTATCTGTAGCTTGTCTCAATACAGCAATACATTCCTGTTGGGAATGGTGGGAGAAGACATTGACAAGAATGACCAGGAACTGTTCTTATACACAACAGTGGCAGCGAGGTTATTGCTGGCTCAGGTATGGTAACAGCAAAAATTGCCTACAATAGAAGAATGGCAGTACAAGGTTATGGAGTACACAGAAATAGCGAAATTAACAGCAAAAAATTCAACATCAGGGGGATGAAACATATCAAAAAGAATGGGGAAAATTTATGTCATATAGTGAGAAGACGATGTGAAATAGGGAAACCAGTAGAATTAAAATAATTTATCATAACGGGAAAATACAAGAAATTGACAGGATAATAATATCAAAATGAATTAAAAATGTATATTAGGATTATTACTGAACAATATTTGTAAATGAATATAGACTGACAGCAAGAATTTGTATATCTAGAAAGATTTATTTGTTTACGGACATTTAATAGAAAAAATGAAGAAGAACAATCTTATGGAAAATGGACAAAGAAAATGCGAAAAGTCAAAGAAGACACAAAAAAAGCCAGAAGAAGGAAGGAGGGAAGTCAGCTTGGGAGAGCAAGAACAAATGTGAAATATAATGTATGTGTATGTACAGTATGTAACTAAAAATTCAACTGATTAGATAGATAGATAGATGATAGATAGATGATAGATAGATAGAGATAGATAGATGATAGATAGATAGATAGATAGATAGATAGATAGATAGATAGATAGATGATAGATAGATAGATAGATAAATGATAGATAGATAGAGAGAGAGAGAGAGAGAGAGAGAGAGAGGGAGAGAGAGAGAGAGAGAGAGAGAGAGAGATAGATAGATAGATAGATAGATAGATAGATAGATAGATAGATGATACATAAATAAGTATTTTTTCATTTATACACCGCCCTTCCCGGTTTAACAACTGGGCTCAGGGTGGCTAACAGCAAATATAAAACATTGATTAAAATGCAACTTAAAAACAGCATGAAACAGCATAAAACACAACGTAAAATGCAGCATCAATATCAATAAAATTCAAAAATTCAGGGGTCATTTTTGGGGGGAGAGAAGAAAAGCCCAGTAAGTAGACATCAAATAATTCCCAACTGTTGGTTCCATCAAATAATTAGTAGGACCAACTTGGCTAACTGGCCAAGTTGGTCCTACTAAGGCCAGCAAGGAGACCAGGGAAGAATTTAAATGTGGGGTCCCAGAAAGGATTTCTTCATAGAAGAGGAAAGGGAAAAAGGAACAGAGGATCAGGCTAATTCAAATTGAAGGCCAGGAGGAATAGCTCTTTCGTACAAACCCTGTGGAGATCAAGTCCAGCAGGGCCCTAGTCTCGTGGGAGAGAGCATTCCACCAGGTCAGAGCCATCACTGAAAAAGCCCTGGTCCTGGTGGAGGATAGTCTGGCTTCCTTGGGGCCCGGGACCTTTAAACTATTATTATTCATGGACTTTAGCGTCCTCTGAGGGACATACCAGGAGAGGCGGTCCCGTAAGTACGAGGGTCCTTACTGTTTAGCTTACTTTTTTTATTAGGCTATGCTAAGTAAATCAAAGCTTTATTATGTTTTAATATACCAGGTTCTCATTTCATAGAAAACACATGCTCCTCTCTGATTAGCACGTTTAAATAGCCCCAATCCTTCATGGGACAGGTGGCAGTTAACTGAGAGATAGATGAGGTGAGGGAATTAAATAGGATTTGAAGAACCAACTGAAACTGTGTGAGGAGACAGAAAAAATATTTTAAATGGACTTGTGTAAGTACAGTACAGGAGGTGGACTCTCCTGTGTGAGTGTCTGAGGGCTCTGCTCTTGCCGCTTACCACCTACCTGGCCCAGGGCGGGGCCTGAAGCCTCACAGGGACTGCCGCACTCTGCTGCCCAGGAGGACTCTCCTGTGTGAGTGTCTGAGGGCTCTGCTCCTTCCTGCCACTTACCACCTGGCCCAGGGCGGGGCCTGAAGCCTCATAAGGACTGCTGCGATCCGCTGCCCAGGAGGACTCTCCTATGTGAGTGTCCTTGCCACTTACCAACTACCTGGCCCAGGGCAGGGCCTGAAGCCTCACAGGGACTGCTGCACTCTGCTGCCCAGGAGGACTCTCCTGTGTGAGTGTCTGAGGGCCCCGCTCTTGCCACTTTCCATCTACCTGGCCCAGGGCAGGGCCTGAAGCCTCACAGGAACTGCTGTGCTCTGGTGCCCAGGAGGAATCTCCTGTGTGAGTGTCTGGGGGACCTGCTCCTTCCTGCCACTTACCACCTGGCCCAGGGCAGGGCCTGACGGGCCGCCCTAGGACAGTTGCTGTTACTGCTGAAGGGGTGCAGAGTGCTTTTAAAATATTTTTAAAATTTTCTTTTGAATTTTTTGTATGTGGGGTGGGTGGGGGTGGGATGGATGTTTATTGGGCCTAGGAATTTGTTTGATTTTACGTTTTTGTAATTTTTACTGTTTTTTGTTTGTATTGTTTTATTTATTTTTTTAAAAGGTGTTATTTTGTTCTTAAGGGGAGGGGTCAGGGCTGCCGGGGAGTAGGTCCCAGCCAACAAAATGGCAGGGACATGTTCCACAGGGGGGGATGCACTGGGACAACCGATCTCAGTGATCACGGGTAGGAGGAGGAGGTACGCTAAGACCAGACCATGTCATTACAGAGGAGGCAGGTTTAGTCGTTGTCTGAGGACTATTCCTGCCTCCGGGTCTGGTCCTGACCGGATGGATACTAGAATCAGCAAGGGATACCCACATGACCTGAAGGTGCTGCTATGCAATGCCAGGTCAATGATTCATAAGACCACTGCCATCCATGACTTGATCACGGATGGAGGACTTGACCTGGCATGTGTAACAGAGACTTGGTTAGATGAAGCAGATGGGCCTGTCCTTGCCGCCGCTTGTCCACCAGGTTTCTCTTACGCACAGCAACACAGGTCATGTGGGCGGGGAGGGGAGGTTGCAGTGATTTTTAGGAAGTCATTAGTTTGCACCAGGAAAGACCCAGTTTTCCGAGTGCATGTTCTGGAAGTTGGGCGATAGGGGCAGTACAGGATTCCTTTTGTTTTTTTTTTTAATAAATATTTATTAAAGTTTTTTGAATACCGATACATAAATAATAAACAACATTACTTATATCATAACATAATTTCATCACTTCTTTGGACTCCCTCACGTCTCCCGCTCCCACTTACATCGTTAAAAAAATTTTTTTTCAAGCAAATTACCATCTTGTTTACAATCTTATATCCGCTCATTTAAATAGAATCTAGCAGTTCTCCAAAAGGTTTATATTTTCCTTAATCTCACTTATCGTCAGATTCAAATCTAATTTAGTGGTGGACAATTATTTATGATCTAGCATCCTTCTTAACATTCAACCAAATTACAATATTTTTGTAAATAAATCTTAAATTTCTTCCAGTCTTCTTCAACCCTCTCTTCTCCCAGGTCTCGGATTCTGCCAGTCATCTCGGCCAGTTGCATATAGTCCATCAGCTGCATCTGCCACTCTTCCAGTGTGGGTAGATCTTGAGTTTTCCAGTTCTTAGCGATGAGTATCCTTGCTGCCGTTGTTGCATACATAAAAAATGTTTGGTCCTTCTTTAGCACCTTCTGGCCGACAGTACCCAGAAGGAAGGCCTCTGGTTTCTTAGTGAAGGTATACTTAAATACCTTTTTCAACTCATTATATATCATTTCCCAGAAGGCCTTCACTTTAGGGCAAGTCCATCAGAGGTGAAAGAATGTTCCTTCATTTTCTTTACATTTCCAACATTTATTATCAGACGAATGGTATATTTTGGCAAGTTTAACTGGGGTCATGTACCATCTATATATCATTTTCATTACATTTTCCTTCAGAGCATTACATGCAGTGAAGTTCAGCCCAGTGGTCCACAACCTTTCCCAGTCCTCAAACATAATGTTATGCCCAATGTCCTGTGCCCACTTTATCATAGCCGATTTAACCATTTCGTCTTGTGTGTTCCATTTCAACAGCAAGTTATACATTCTTGAAAGTACCTTAGTCTTAGGTTCTAACAGTTCTGTTTCCAACTTCGATTTCTCCACCTGGAACCCTAACTTTTTATCATTTTTAAAAACTTCTTTAATCTGAGCGTAATGTAACCAGTCTCACACTTTATCCTTCATTTTCTCCAAACTCTGCAATTTCCAATTATCTCCATCTTTTTCTAGTATTTCCCAATACTTTGGCCATTTGGCCTCCATATTGGGTCTTTTTCGGGCCTTAGCTTCCAGAGGTAAGAGCCACCTTGGAGTTTTGTTTTCCAATAAGTCTTTATATTTTATCCAGACATTAAACACTGCTTTCCTGACAATATGGTTCTTAAAGGCCTTATTGATCTTAACCTTATCATACCATAAGTATGCATGCCAACCAAAAGCATTGTTAAAACCTTCCAGGTCCAGTACATCAGTGTCTTCGAGAAGTAGCCAGTCTTTTAGCCAGCAGAAAGCTGCGGCTTCATAATACAGCTTTAGGTCTGGCAGGGCAAAGCCCCCTCTTTCTTTCGCATCAGTTAATATCTTAAACTTAATTCTGGGCTTTTTGCCCTGCCAGACAAATTTAGAAATATCTCTCTGCCACTTCCGGAAGCACTCCGTCTTGTCCACAATCTGTAACGTTTGAAACAAAAATAACATTTTTGGCAATACATTCATCTTAATAGCGGCAATTCGGCCTAGCAAAGAAAGTTTTAGTTTTGTCCAACTGTCTAAGTCTCTCTTAATTTCAGACCAACATTTTTCATAATTATCCTTGAATAGACTCAGATTTTTTGCTGTTATGTTTACCCCTAGGTACTTTACTTTTTTAACCACAGTTAGTTCTGTCTCTCTCTGAAACCGTTCCGACTCTGTATCTGTCAAGTTTTTCCCCAAAACCTTAGTTTTCTGTTTATTTAGTTTGAATCCCGCCACCCGACCAAAGTCTTGAATCAATTGTAATACTCTTTTTGTACTAGATTCTGGCTCCTGCAGGGTCAGAACTAGGTCATCTGCAAAAGCTTTAAGTTTATATTGTTTCGCTCCGACCTGAATCCCTTCCACCAACCGGTCCCTTCTAATCATATTTAAGAGCACCTCCAGAACCGAGATAAATAACAAAGGGGAAATCGGGCAGCCTTGTCGTGTTCCTTTTTCAATTTTGAACTCTTCTGTAACCACATTGTTAACTATCAATTTAGCCTTTTGTTCTGAATATATTGCCTCAATCCCATTTTCAAAACCTCGTCCCACTCCCATTTCTTTTAAATTTCCCTTCATAAATTTCCAAGAGATATTATCAAAGGCCTTCTCCGCATCTATGAAGATTAGCACTGCTTTTGTGTTTATGTCTGTTTGCAAAAGTTCCAAGATGTCAATAATGTTCCTTGTGTTAGCAAACATGTGTCTACCTGGGAGAAAGCCTGCCTGGTCTTTATGAATTACTTCATTTAGAACTTTTTTAAGTCTACTTGCCAAAACATCTACAAATATTTTGTAATCCACATTTAAAAGGGAGATGGGACGGTAGTTCTTGAGTTGTGTCTTTTCAGATTCCGATTTGGGTATCAATGTGATGAAAGCTTCCTTCCACGATTCCGGCGCCCTCTTCCCCTCTAAAATTTAATTGCTGACCTCCATCAGTGGTTGTATCAAGTAGTCTTTTAATGTCTTATAATACTTGGAGGTCAGCCCATCTGGCCCTGGAGATTTGCCCAGTTGCATGTTCTGAATGGCTTGTTCAATCTCCTGTCGTGTTATTTTGCTGTTCAGGAGTGATCTATTTTCTTGTGACAGTTTTTTTAGTCCAATTTTTCCCAAAAATTGTTTAATCTCAACCTCATCCTGTGGCCCTTGAGTATATAATTTTTTGAAGTATTTCTGAAAACATTTTCTAATCTCCGCGGTGTTCTGAATGTTTCTTCCTTCAATTTCCAGATTTGTGACTGTATTTAATTTTTGTCTCTTCTTCAACTGCCAAGCTAGCAGTTTTCCACATTTGTTTGCCGATTCGAAGGTTTTTTGTTTCATTAATTTAATCTTCCACTCTATTTCCTGATTTATCAGTTTAGAATATTGTGCTTGATAAAGTTTGATTTCTCTCAGAATCGGCTGTGACTTCGGATTTAATCTTAACTTCTTCTCTAATTCTTTAATTTTCTCCAAGATCTTTTCTTTCCTCTCATTTTGTGTCCTTTTCTTTACAGCATTCTGTTGTATCAAGAACCCCCTCATCACAGCTTTGCTTGCATCCCAAATAGTTCTTTTTTCCACCGTAGTGTTCATGTTTATCTCAAAGTAGTCCTTCAAAGCTTTTTGGGCCTTCTTAATAATCTCCTGATCTCTAAACAAATTGTCATTCATCTTCCATCTAAAGGAGCCGGTTGGTAATAGTGTCATATCCATTTTCAGTGCATTATGGTCGGAGCAGGTCTTTGGGCAGATTTCCACCTTTCTGACCTTGGGTGCCAGACCTCTAGTTATCCATATTTGGTCGATTCTTGTCCAAGTCAGCTGGGCTTCAGAGAAAAATGTTCCTTCTCTTCCCAAGGGGTTCTTCATTCTCCAGATATCAATCCAATCCATATTGTCTGTCATTTCAAAGAAGGTCTTTGGTAGTCTACCGTCTTTTGTGACATTTTGGCTTTGTGACTTATGCATGTTAGTTGATACGACCCCATTCATATCTCCCATCATAATGATGTTGTTATAGTCCAGATAGTCCAGCATAATCTCATGCAACTTCTTGTAAAATTCCGATTTCCCTTCATTTGGCGCATAAATTCCTAATATCAGAATCTTCTCTCCTTGATGTTGTATTTCGATTGCCAAAATTCTTCCATGTTCATCTTTGAATAAAAATTTAGGTGACAGGCTCTCTTTTGCATATATCACCACGCCTCTCTTCTTTACTATGTCCGAAGATATGAATTCCTGGCCAAGCCTTTTGTTTATTAACACTTTTCTGTGGAGCCTAGTCACATGTGTTTCTTGTAAACAAATAATGTCCAATTGTTCCTTTTTTAATATATGAAAAATTTTCCTCCTTTTTTCCGGGATGTTACAGCCATTTATATTCCAGCTCAAAAGTTGCAGAGACATCCTGAATAAATCTGGTTATTTTCCTTGGGGTGGTACTTTGTTCTCCGGATCTTCAGGATCCGAGGGTGCAGGTACCCCTGGTGGTTCAGGCCCCGAGGGTAGTTCAAGTCCTTTTTGAAGGTCCTCTCCGTATGCGGTCAGAAACTTGTCTCTGTCTTCCAGTGTTCTGATTTTAATCTTCTTCCCTCTAAAAGTGAAAGATAATCCTTGAGGAAAATCCCACCTGAAGATGATTGAATTGCTCCTCAACAGTCTTACTAGTTCCAAATAGTCAGATCTCAGGTCCAGCAGTTGTTTAGGAATATCCTTGTAAATTTCAATTCTTTTGTCCGAAATGTCCAGTGACTTTCCGTAATGCAGGCCCAAAATCTTGTCCCTTTCCTCCTTTGATCTCAATGTTATCAGACAGTCTCTGGGCTTCTCTTTCTTTATAAGTCTTCCAAGCCTAAAGGCTGATACGATTTTAAAATCTTTTTCCTCTAAGTTCCAAAACTTGGAAAATTCTTTAGTCAAAAACTCAGCTAAGTGACCTTCTTCCGCTTCTGGTACCGACCTTATCCTTAAGTTGGTCTCCCTGTTCCGCAGTTCTATCATAGAAAGATAGGTCTGATGTTCACCTACTTGTTTACAGAGTGGTCTTACCTCTTTTTCTAACTTTCCAAGTCTTTGGCTGGTATCCTCAGCCAATTTCCGATTTTCACCTGCAGCCTCCTTCAGTTCTCCAATTGCTTGTACATTCTGTGCTACTTGTCCAGTTAACCTATTTAGACATTCTGTGTTTTGATCGATTTTAGCTGTTTGCTGGTCAGCTTTTTTATCCAAAGATTCCAATTTTTCAAGGTTTTTCTCTAAGATGGAGCCAGTTGCTCCTGAGGCCATATCTTCCAATTGTAATTCCTCAGTTTCTCCCTCCCCTGCCCGTGGCAGAGAAGCAGCTTCTTCCTCAGAAGGCAAAGTAGGCACAGATGATCTGCATGCCTGGGAGGCTGCGGTTAAGGTTGTTAAGGTTGTTTGTCTGGTTTTTGGTCCCTTTTTTCTTGCGCTACTCATTCCAGAGTTATCTAAAAGTCAAGGTCAAGCTGAGTTGTTCCCATGAGAAAGCAACGGCCCAGATGGTAACAGTCAGACAGGAGGCCGGGAAAAGGGAAGTAAAACAATGTCACTGCTATAAATCCCAAATCCTCTAGGGGGAGCTTAAAATGTCTTTAGGGAAGAGATCAATTCCAGTAAAATTAGTAAAATCAAATTTAATGTCCAGGAACCTTCAATAGAGTAAGTTTTATTAGAGTTAGTATTTAAAAGCCACAATGTTTCAGACAGTGCTTACTGGCATTCTGGATGGTGCTTCAAAGTAGCAAGTCCAAACTCCCTCAGATTGTTTCAAGATTTAGCTTCAAAGTGTCCAAACCTGCAGGCTGACTGCTCAATTACTCAGGCAGTTCCAGCCCCTGGGTTTCTTGCTTAAAATGTAATCCCAATAGAAGAAAGGTATCACAGTCCAAATAGAAGTCATAAAATCCAATGCTTAAAGTCCTTATTCTGCTTAATAAGAAGTTCAGTGGGTGCTCAGATCAGTTAGGTTAAAAGTTCACTCTTTGCCTCCACTCCTCCAGCTCTTTACTTTCAAGTTCAATGGCAGCGGAAGACGGACTTCCTGTTTTTCGTCACTCCGCTTTCAACCAAATTACGTATTTTTAGGTCTCAAAGTTTTATAAAATCCTTGTTACTCACGGGTTGTTACTTTCCAAGTCAGAAATTTCAGGAAGAGAGGTCAGCGCTCACCGGCAGCAGCAGCGCGGCTTCGCTCCGTTGATTGCGAAACGACCCACAGCGCCGCTACCCCCTCCCCGATCTGGAGCCCCTTACGGGGTTCCTTCAACGTTTCGGGGGTTGCTCCTGGCGCCCGCCGGGTCCCGAGACCACAGGCTTCTGCTGCCTGTGGTTTTCCGATGTGGGTCTCCGCTTCGCCGTAGCGGACGACCCGTTCTCAGCGGAGCTCCCTCTCCCAGTTAGAAGAGGGCAGCCATTGCCGTTCGCGCCGCCTCCGGAAGTCGAGTACAGGATTCCTTTTGGTGTACCGACCTCCCCGCTGCACCAAGGATTCCCTGCCCAAGCTGCTTCAGATTGTGGCAGATGTTCTGCTGGAGACACCTAGCTTGGTTGTCCTAGGAGATTTTAACATTCATGCCGACACGACCTTACAAGGGGCCGCTCGGGACTTTGTGGAAAGCATGACCTCCATGGGGCTGTCCCTGAATAAGTCTGGCCCAACCCATAGCCGCGGACATGCCTTGGACCTGGTGTTTACCTCTATGGATGTTGGTGATCTGACACTAAGTAAAAGCGAAACGAAAGAAGTGCCATGGTCAGATCACTTCCTGGTGCAACTGGACTTCTCTGCGACCCATCCCCTCTGCAGGGAGGTGGGACCAATTCGGATGGTCTGCCCCCGCCACTTAATGGATCCAAATGATTTCCAGAGAGTGGTAGGGGATGCTTTATCCCATGTTGATGGCCTTTCAGCCGATTCCCTGGTGGCCCGCTGGAATGTGGAGTTTACCAGGGCTATTGACTGTTTGGCTCCGAAGCGCCCTCTCCGATTGCATGGAGCCCGGACAGCCCCGTGGTTTTCCACGGATCTGAGGGCAATGAAACAATCGTTGAGACGGCTAGAGTGCCGGTGGCGGATAACTCATTCTGAATCTGACCGGACACAGGTTAGAGCTCAACGTTGAGCCTACCAAGTGGCTATAGCAACAGCGAAGAAGACTGTCTTCGCTGCCTCTATTGCATCTGCAGAAAACAGCAGCAGGAGACTTTTTCAGGTGGTTCACAATTTAGCGGAACCACCTGCGACATCGCGGCCCAGTACGGGCCACATGTTCTCCTGCAATGATTTTGCAAAGTTTTTTGCAGATAAAATTGCTCAGATTCAGGAAGAAGTAGACTCCACCGTGGGAGCAGGGCCAGGGCGGGAGAGTGCTAGAGTCCTGTATAGTCAAGTTGTGTGGGATCAATTCCAATCTGTTACCTCCGAGGATGTGGACAGGCTGCCTGGACGAGTGAAGCCAACCACTTGTCCCCTGGATCCTTGCCCATCCTGGCTTATAAAAGCTAGCTGGGAAGGACTGGGCGATGGGCTCTGCGGGGTGGTGAATGCTTCCCTCCGTGAGGGAGCCTTCCAAGACCCGCTGAAAGAGGCGGTCATTACACCGCTTCTTAAAAAACCATATTTAGATGCGGCCACGATGGCCAATTATTGCCCAGTCTCAAATCTTCCATTCTTGGGCAAGGTGATTGAGCGAGCGGTTGCCGAACAACTCCAGGCACGCCTGGAAGAAGCGGACCATTTGGATCCCTTCCAGTCGGGATTCAGGCCTCATCATGGGACTGAAACTGCCTCGGTCGCACTAGTTGATGATCTCCGGCGGGCTAGGGACAAAGGTGAGAGCTGTTTCCTAGTTCTGCTGGATCTCTCAGTGGCGTTTGATACCATTGACTATAACATCCTTCTGGGCCGTCTAGAGGGGCTGGGAGCTGGGGGCACTGTAATACAGTGGTTCAGCTCCTTCCTCCTGGGCCGTGTTCAGAAAGTGGTGGTGGGGGATGAGTGTTCTGACCCCTGGGCTCTCACTTGTGGGGTGCCTCAGGGTTCTGTCCTCTCCCCCACGCTTTTCAACATTTACATGCAGCCACTGGGAGAGATCATCAGGAGGTTTGGGCTGGGTGTTCATCAGTATGTGGATGATACCCAGCTCTACCTCTCTTTTAAATCAGAACCAGTGAAGGCGGTGAAGGTCCTGTCTGAGTGTCTGGAGGCGGTTGGGGGATGGATGGCAGCTAACAGATTGAGGTTGAATCCTGACAAGACAGAGTACTGTTTTTTGGGGACAGGAGGCGGGCAGATGTGGAGGATTCCCTCGTCCTGAATGGGGTAACTAACTGTGCCCCTGAAGGACCAGGTGCACAGCCTGGGAGTCATTTTGGACTCACAGCTGTCCATGGAGGCACAGGTCAAATCTGTATCCAGGGCAGCTGTTTACCAGCTCCATCTGGTACGTAGGCTGAGACCCTATTTGCCTGCAGACTGTCTCGCCAGAGTGGTGCATGCTCTGGTTATCTCCCGCTTGGACTACTGCAATGCGCTGTACGTGAGGCTACTTTTGAAGGTGACCCGGAAATTACAACTAATCCAGAATGCGGCAGCTAGACTGGTGACTGGGAGCGGCCACTGAGACCATATAACACTGGTCTTGAAAGACCTACATTGGCTCCCAGTACATTTTCGAGCACAATTCAAAGTGTTGGTGCTGACCTTTAAAGCCCCAAATGGCCTCGGTCCAGTATATCTGAAGGAGCGTCTCCTCCCCCATCGTTCTGCCCGGACACTGAGGTCCAGCTCCGAGGGCCTTCTGGTGGTTCCCTCACTGCGAGAGGCCAAGTTACAGGGAACCAGGCAGAGGGCCTTCTCGGTAGTGGCACCCACCCTGTGGAATGCCCTCCCATCAGATGTCAAAGCGATAAACAACTACCTGACATTCAGAAGACATCTGAAGGCAGCCCTGTTCAGCCCTGTTCAGGAAAGTTCTTAATATGTGACATTTTAGTGTATCTTTGTTGGAAGCCGTCCAGATTGCCTGGGGAAACCCAGCCAGATGGGCGGGGTACAAATAATAAATAATTATTATTATTATTATTATTATTATTATTATTATTATTGTATAAATGAACCCATACCTTCATTTATAATATAATGGTGGCAAAACTAAGTGAAACACTAATTCTTTCTCCTTATTAGTTGTTCTTTGTTGTTGAGCTCGGGCCTCAGCATGATAATATAGCATTTAGGGGCAAAGATGCAGCCCAGTAACCCAGCACTGGAGGCCAAGATGGAGAGGATCTCCACCATCACCATGTATTTACCTTTGGTGCTCAGATAGGTAGGGACAAAGCACAGCCAGACACTGCAAAACAGCAACATACTGAAAGTAATGAACTTGGCTTCATTGAAAGTGTCAGGTAAGTTGCGGGCGAGGAATGCTGACAAGAAGCTGAAGAAAGCCAGGAGGCCCAAGTAGCCCAGGACACAGGAAAACAGAGTCACAGACCCTTCATTGCATTGCACAGTGATTTCTTCTCTTAGTGAGTGCATGTCTAAATCTGGGAATGGAGGTGTAGTGGCCAACCAGAGAGTGCAAAGACTTGCTTGAATAAAAGAGCAGGAAAGGACAATGGAGTTGGCTAGTCTTTTCCCCACCCACTTCCTCAGGCTGGATCCTGGTTTGGTGGCCATGAAAGCTACAACTACGGTGATGGTTTTGGCCAACACACAAGAAACAGCCATGGAGAAGACGATGCCAAAAGCAGGTTGTCTAAGAAAGCAGACTATATCCCCTGGTTTGCCAATGAATAGCAAAGAAGATTGAAAGCAGAGCAGAAGAGAGATGAGGAATGTGTAGCTGAGATCTCGGTTGTTGGCTTTGACAATTGGGGTGTCTCTGTGCTTCACAAAAGCTAATAACACTAAAGTTGTGACAGTGGAAAAATAAAGAGCTATTGAGGCTAAGCTGAACCCCAGTGGTTCTTCATAAGAAAGAAAGGTTATAGTTTTGGAGATGCAACCATGTTTGCCCATTTTGGGATATTGGTCTTCTGGGCATCTGAAACAGTCATCCATATCTGAAAAACAGAAACAGGTCAAATACTAAACAAAATTCATTTGCTTCTTTTGCCTCCCATATGACCGTTTTGGGATTTCAACCTGGACATTCTTAATGCACTGTGGTAAAATGAAAGTGCCCTTTAATTAGCCCACAACTTACACACATTTGACCTTTGTGCACTTTACACAATTGGAAAGCAAATGAAAAATAATAGAGGAAAGGGAGCTTGTGCCTGGGAAAAAAGACTTGGCCAATCCCACCTGCCACTGAATCCAGTATTTTTGACTATACACAACTTGGGTTTAAGTGTGATCCCGGTGTAACTCCTGGGTAAGTTGTGGGCTTTCTGTATTACAATTATTCTAACACATGTTATGTGGTACTGTGTAGCAGCTATTACAACATCTGCACCTATTTTGGCTGGATGTAGAGACAGTGGATAGTTATTTTCATGATTTTACTTATAAACTGAAGCACAATCCAGATAAGAATGAGGTTTCCTAGATTAATTGGCGGTTGCATCCTCAGTTTGGGCCGCCACCACACCTGCCTTTTTCTGGACAGCAATAGCCTAACTTCTGTCATCTTTCCTTTGATTATATATAGGTTAGTGAACTGCAATGGGTTATAGATGGGCCACCTCTGAAGATCGTTTAGAAACTTCAGCTTGGGCAGAATTCTGTGGCCATGTTGCTGTTCTAGGTAAGACAGTGTGAACATAAATCTCACTCTGGCCTGCTGCTTAAACGAAGAGACCCCTACAAACTGCTGACCCAGACATTAAAGAGAAACAATATTGAGTTCAGGTGGGAATTCCCAGAAGGAATTTCATTTATGTATAGAAGTAAGAGGCACAGACTGACAAACCCAGAAGAAACTGGGAAATTTTTGAGGAAATATAAAGAACTCAAAGTTGATCCGGAGGAAAGTAAAGGAGCAGAGGGAAGAACACCAGAGCAACTAAAACCAAAGGCGGCGGAAGGAGAGAATAGAAAGGAAACGGATGAGGAAGAAGACGAGGAAGAAGAAGAGGCAGACAAATTATAGGCAAACAGCTAGACTTTATTCAAAGTAAGATATCATGGCGCTAAAAATTTGGAATTGGAACATAAATGGGATGAACGAAAAAAAGAAAAGGAATAGTATTGAACAGTTTCTAAAAAGGAAAAATTTAGACATCATATGCCTACAAGAGACACACGTAGCAAGAAGACACAAAAAAATATTAATTAATAAAAGACTGGGAAACGAATTTGTATCGTTAGACAAGGAGAAAAAAAGAGGAGTGGTCTTATATATTAGAAAACAAATTGAAGCGAAACAAATTTTCAAGGATGAAGAAGGAAGGATAATTGCGGTTCGAATCAACTGGCATGGAGAAAATCTGATTATTGTGGGGATCTACGCACCGAACGGAAATAAAACAGAATTTTATAAGGTGTTAGAAGAGAATCTATCTGAATACATGGATCAAAAAATCATTTTAATGGGTGACATGAATGGGGTGACCTCATTAGAAATGGATAGATGCAGAGAAGGAATAAGTAAAGAAGGAAAACTACCAAAATCCTTTTTTTGGATGATTGAGAGTTGCAATTTGATAGATATTTGGCGCCTCAAGCATCCATTAGACAAACAATTTACATTCTATTCTGAACCAAATAAGTCAATGTCAAGGATTGACCAGATTTGGATCTCGAGTGAACTGACACCAAGAACCCAACGGATAGAAATTCAACCGAAAGTAATCTCTGATCACAATCCGATAGAATTTGAATTAAGAAGCTTCGAAGAAGGAACCTTTAGATGGAGATTGAAAGATTATCTCCTAGATGATCAGAAAATAGTAGAAAAAGCGCAAAAGGAATTATCAGAATATTTCATAGCCAATTGTAACAAAGGCACAAAGGATAAAGTAGTATGGGATGCCAGCAAGGCAGTAATGAGAGGCTTCTTCATTCAGCAAAATTCAATTAAAAACAAAAATAGAGAAAAAGAGAAAAAAGAAATTTTGAAGCAAATTATGGATAATGAACAAAAATTAATTAAGAAACCAAACAATTTGGAGATAAAAGAAAAAATTAAAATTCTACAATCACAGTTTGCCATTATAATAAATAGAGAAATAGAGTGGAATATAAAGAAGTTGAGACAAAGAAACTTTGAATTTGCGAATAAATCAGGAAAATGGCTCGCATGGCAATTAAAAAAAAGGAAAGAACAGAATACAATAAATAAGATCACAATAGAAGGAGAAGAGATTACCAACCCAAAGGAAATAAGAAAGGGATTCTTGGACTATTATAAAAGACTATATAAAAATACAGAAAGAAACAACTCGAGGAAAATAGAGAGATACCTGAAAGAGAAAAAGACACAAAAGATCCCGACTGAAAAAAGAGAGCAACTGAACACTCCAATTGATATAGCAGAGATAAAAGAGGTGATTAAAGAGTTAAAAAGGGGGAAAGCACCAGGGCCGGATGGTTTCACTGCCTGTTATTACAAAGAAATGGAACCAATTTTGATAACACCATTGAAGGAAGTGATGAACAATATTCTAAAAGAGGGAGAAATCCCGGAAACATGGAAGGAGGCGTACATTACATTCATCCCAAAACAGGACTCAGATCTAACCCAAGTCAAAAACTACAGGCCGATTTCACTCCTAAACCTAGATTACAAGATATTTGCTGCAATTCTAGCAAAGAGGCTGAAAAAGATTCTGTCAGAAATCATACATAAAGACCAGGCCGGCTTCTTACCAAACAGACAGATGAAAGACAACATAAGATATATAGTTAATGTGATGGAATACCTGTCTGATAGGATTGATAAAAGAGCCGCAATGATCTTTGTAGATGCCGAGAAGGCATTCGACAACATAATATGGGACTTTATGATGAGAAACCTAGAATACATGGAGATAGGCGAAGACTTTCTTAAGGGAGTCAGAGCTATCTATACAGATCAGAAAGCTAAACTGATTATAAATAATGTAGTTACAGAAGGAATAAGGATACAAAAGGGAACGAGGCAGGGATGCCCTCTCTCGCCGTTACTTTTCATAACGGTATTAGAGGTTCTTTTGAATTCGATCAGACAAAACAAGGCTATAAAGGGAGTGACAATCGGACAGAATGAGTATAAGACCAAAGCATTCGCAGATGACTTGGCTATAATGATTGAGGAACCAACAAGTACAATAAAAGCAGTTTTGGAGGAAATGGAACAGTTTGGAAATCTGGCAGGCTTTAAACTCAATAAGAAAAAAACAAAAATAATAGTAAAAAATATGGATCAAGACCAAATAGAAGCAATGCAACAATTAACCCAAATAGAGGTGGTCAAAAAGGTAAAATATCTGGGTATTTGGATAACTCCCAAAAATATAGATTTATATAAAAACAACTACGAACCAGCTTGGAAGGGAATCAAAAAGGACTTGGAGGTGTGGGCAAAATTGAAATTGTCATTTTGGGGAAGGATCTCTACAATCAAAATGAACGTGCTCCCAAAATTACTGTTCCTATTTCAGACTATCCCCATAATTAAGGGAATTAAGATCTTTAAGGAGTGGCAAAGAGTGATCTCAAAATACATCTGGCAGGGCAAAAAACCGAGAATCAAATTTAAATTGCTAACAGATTCAAAAGAAAGAGGAGGTTTTGCCCTGCCAGATCTGAAATTGTATTACGAGGCCTCATGTCTTTGCTGGACGAAAGAGTGGATTAAATTGAAGAATAACGAACTGTTGGATTTGGAGGGATTCAACAACAGATTTGGGTGGCATGCTTATTTATGGCACGAAAAAAAGAGAGTCCATAAGGGCTTTGAGAACCACATATTCCGAGGTCCCTTAATTGAGGTCTGGGATAGATACAAAAATCTATTAGAACTTAGAACACCACGCTGGTTTTCACCCTTAGAAGCAAAGAGTATAAAGAGATTAAATATGGGAAGTAAATGGATAACATATGACCAACTGTTATATAAAGAAGGGGAAAAGTGGAAAATAAAACCGTATGAGCAGGTGAAGGAATATGTTTATGACTGGATGCACTATTTCCAAATGAATGAGGTGTTTAAAAAAGACAGTAAAGAACGAGGTTTCATGGACAAAGAATCGTTATTTCAAAGCGAGGTTATAGGTAATGATACGAAAAATTTATCAAAAATGTATAAACTGTTATTGGATTGGAATCTGGTAGATGAAGAAGTTAAGTCGGTAATGATTAGTTGGGCAAAGGATGTGGGCCACAATATACAATTTGAGGAATGGGAAAAATTATGGAAGGAGGGCTTAAAATTCACGGCATGTATGACGTTAAAAGAGAACACGATGAAGATGTTTTATAGATGGTATATGACACCGGTGAAATTGGCGAAGATGTATAAGACATGCAATAGATGCTGGAAGTGTAAGGATAAGGAGGGTACATTCTATCACATGTGGTGGGGCTGTGGGAAGGTGAAAGACTTCTGGGAGAAAATATACAATGAGTTAAAGAAGATCTTAAAGTATACGTTTAGAAAGGAGCCAGAAGTCTTTTTACTAGGACTAATAGGAAAGGAAATAAAAAAGGAAGACTGCAAATTTTTTAGATATGCAATCACAGCCGCAAGAGTGGTATTGGCCCAGAGATGGAGACAACAGGAAATACCGACCATAGAGGATTGGAGAACAAAATTGTTAGAATACGCAGAGTTAGATAAATTGACAGGAAAGATTAGATACTTAAGAGACCAAAAATTCATCGGGGACTGGAAGAAATATGTAGATTATCTGGAATGCTTAAGTAAAGGAAAGATGACGCTTAAGGGATTTAAAGAAGCACTGTAAAAAAGTAATAAGTATTGATTAAAGGGAATAGGAGGAAAAGAGATAAATAATGTCAATACAAGATTGAGGAATGCGTAATGAAAGTGATGAATACGGATGATTTACGGGACAGCTGAGGGAAGTTTGAAAGAAAATGTAGTGATGAAAATGATGTGAAACTACTGTATATATATATATTATTTTTCGTTGTTGTTGTCGTTTGTCTTGTTTTATGTTTATGTTTCATGTTTAATAATAAAAATTATATGGCAAAAAAAAAAAGAAAAACAGAAACAGGTCACATTCCAAATGTAATTCATATACTTCCTCTACCTCCCAGAAACTAAGCAGACATTTTTTTGAGTGCTATTCCTTGAAATTCTATTTTAACAGTTTAAGGGGGGTTGCAAGACCACAAGGGCCATCGAGTCCAACCCCCTGCCAAGCAGGAAACACCATCAACTGATCATAGTCACCTCATAGAATCATAGAGTTGATTCTCACTAAGTTCTCACTGACTTGAATTGGAGAACGCTTGTTTTGACTCCTTTAGGGCTTAAACTCAAATAAATATAGAATGTATTGATGAAGCTCATTCATTTTTTCAAAATGCCCTTTGATATATAATGCTAGTCAAAAAAGAAACAACACAAACAGCATGCAATCAGACATTAATAAGTATATTTTAGGCCCCAAAACAGTTCTCTTATGAAAATAAAAATGAATTCTTTGTCACAAACCATTCTGGTCTGAAATCTTCCCTTCTGGACATGGAGCACAATCATAGCAGCAAAATTTTTCTCCTTCCTTCCTTTTCTTCTGATGACCAGGGGAGCAGAAGTCGTTACACACAGAAATAGGCATCATCTACCCATAACCAAGAAAGATTTTTGAAAATTACATATTATTTAATTTATTTATTTAATTTTGCTTGTGAACTTGAAATAAATTCATCCAGGGAATGTTATATATAATCTTAGAGCCCTAATCATTGATTTATCTGGCTCTTTATTATTACAGATCAGTAATATTTTCAGTTCCTACTTGGAAATGCAGAGGATTGAACCTGAGGCATTTCTTCATCAAGCATTTTGATGTACAAATGAGCTTTGGATTCTGTTCAGTGAAATAGAGAGAGAGAGAGAGAGAGAGAGAGAGAGAGAGAGAGAGAGAGCAGGGCCCACAGTAATACCCCTGGACCCATACCTGGTTAAAACCCTTGTGCCATGTTATCATGTCCTCATGAATGATGATTTTTCTTGATTCAAGAGCATCATCATCCACCTGTCCAATTTTCACTCGAAGGAAGGACTTGTTGGGGAATGTAACTATGTTCATGATGTCAAATAAACCTCCCATTTGCTTTTTACCATTGAAGCTCAGAGTTTCTCCAACTGAGTTGTTGAATGTAATGTCAGGAAGATAAGAGTGGAGCTAATTGAAAAGGAGATTTTAGATGAACTAATTATAAATTATTTTGAGCAGGTCCTGAAAATAAAGAGAAAATACAAGAATATCTAGAAAAAAATAAAATTCCACAAATTTCTAAAGAGAAAATGATTCTATTAAATGAGCTGATAATGGCACTTAATGTGCAAGAAGCAATTAAACACGCTATAGCTGGTAAAACACCAGGGCCTGATGGGCTCTCAGCAAAATATTACCCCCAAAAATGGACTTTCTGGTACAATCATTAACAGAAGGAATGAATGAAATCTTAAAGTTAGGCAAAGTACCAGATACTTGGAAGGATGCCTACATTGCCTTAATCCCAAAGCAAGACATGGACTTATTGTCAGTTAAAAATTATAGACCAATTTCCTTACTAATTAATGATTATGGAATATTTGCCAATATTTTAGCCAATTGATTGAATGTGTCTTAGCAGAAATAATTCCTCATGACCAGGCCGGATTTCTACCAAGTCGCCAAATGAAGAATAATAGAAGGAATATAATAGACATTATTGAATATCCGGAAGTAAGAAATGAGGAACAAGAGACCATAATGTTTATAGATGCTGAAAAGGCCTTTGACAGCGTTTCCTGGGCTGTTATTGAAAAAAAATGATAGAAAAAATGAATCTTGGGGAATTATTTGGGAGAGGACTAGATGCAATTCACTCTGAACAACAGGCCATGTTGATTCTTAATAAGGCTATAACAGAAAAATCCAAAATAACAATGGGGACAAGGCAAGGATGTCTCCTCTCACCATTATTATTCATTTTAGTATTAGAGGCCTTGGCAAGGGACATAAGAGTGGATAAAAGAATCAGAGGAATAATGGTAGGAAACAAAGGATACAAATGAAATGCTTTTTCAGATGACTTTGTCAGTGCAAGATCTTAAAGATACTCTACCAAAGGTTTTAGAAAAGATACAGGACTTTGGGAAGTTCACAGGCTTTAAATTAAATTTAAATAAGACTAAGGTTTTGCTTAAAAAAAATGAGGAAGCAAGAAAAAAGGAATTAGTTATATATAAATACAGAATTATAGGTAAAGGTAAAGGGACCCCTGACCATTAGGTCCAGTCGTGGCCGACTCTGGGGTTCCGGCACTCATCTCGCTTTATTGGCCGAAGGAGCCGGTGTACAGCTTCCGGGTCATGTGGCCAGCAGGACTAAGCCGCTTGTGGCGAACCAGAGCAGCACACGGGAACGCCGTTTACCTTCCTGCCAGAGCGGTACCTATTTATCTACTTGCACTTTGACATGCTTTCGAACTTCTAGGTGGGCAGGAGCTGGGACTGATCAACGGGTGTTAGGATATTTCCGTTCCACCTTAAAAAGGGGACAGGCTGTTGTCAGTCACAGCCTATGTATTTCCTGCTCACAGGAAGTTTATGTTTTGTATATGCTTTCGTTTTCTCTCTGTGCCTGAGACATCGAAGCGGGCAGTCATGTTTTTTTCTCTGTTCTGACCAACGCTGAATAAAGTTGTAAATATGCTCTCCTGAGTGCATCTTTCGCTGTGCGAACTCTGCTGAAAGAGCATGCACCAGCAGCCTTGGAATGTGGCATGCTATTTCTGAGGCTTCGTGTCGCTAATTGACTGATACTGTGTTATCTACGGGAGGTCGATGGATCCCAACGGAGACAGCTTGGGGGCATGATGGCATTGTCTCCCTGGCAGTATCCCTGGGGTTGCGGCGCTCATCTCACTTTATTGGCCGAAGGAGCCGGTGTACAGCTTGCGGGTCATGTGGCCAGCAGGACTAAGCCGCTTCTGGCGAACCAGAGCAGCGCACGGAAATGCTGTTTGCCTTCCCGCCAGAGCGGTACCTATTTATCTACTTGCACTTTGACATGCTTTCAAACTGCTAGGTGGGCAGGAGCTGGGACTGAGCAACGGGAGCTCACCCCGTCGCGGGGATTCGAACCGCCGACCTTCTGATCGGCAAGTCCTAGGCTCTGTGGTTTAACCCACAGCGCCATCTGTGTCCCTGTAAATACAGAATTAGTTGTACATAAAAAAGTAAAATACCTAGGAGTTTAGTTAACAGCTAAGAATATTAATCTATATAAAGACAATTATGAAAAAGTACGGAAAGAAACAAAAAGAGATTTAGAGATATGGGGAAGAATGAACCTATCATTGTGGGAAAGAATGTCAGTGATAAAAATGAATGGACTGCCAAGAGCCCTTCTTTTTTTCAATCAGCCCCGATAATAGGCAATGTTAGATGCTTTGAACAGTGGCAAAAAGACATATCTAGGTTTATCTGGCAGGAGAAGAAACGAAGGATAAAATATAAACTCTTAACAGATGCAAGAGAAAGAGGAGGTTTCACTCTGCCAGATCTGAAACTTTATTACGAAGCATCCTGTATGTTGTATGCTGAAGGAAATCACTTGAAAATGATGTACTGGTGGTATCTGACTCCTACTAAGTTATCCAAAATGTTTAGAACAAACTCCAAAATTTGTTGGAAGTGTAAAGAAAAAGAGTGGGCTAGTCAGACTTCTTTGAAGTCTCTCAGCTTCACTCACTTCACAGAGTGTTTGTTGTGGGGGAGGAAGGGAAAGTAGAATGTTAGCCACTTTGAGACTCCTTCGCGTAGTGATAAAGTGGGATATCAAACTACTCTTCTTCTTCTTCTTCTTCTTCTTCTTCTTCTTCTTCTTCTTCTTCGATGGAGGGCATACACCATTGTATCTGCCCTTAACCCAGATGATCTTGGGTGTGGCTTGCTCCCTATGTGTGCAAAACTAGCTCTTCTTTCCTAAACAGATGGTAACTGGATGATGCATTGTAATGTCAAGCAAAATGTACATGAGATGATGTGAACATACATCTCTACATTGCAGGGAGCTGGACTAGATGGACCTTGGGATCCCTTCCTACTATACTATTCTATGATTCTAAGTTTCTCAGTGAATGAGATGAATAATCCCATTTCATCAGCTATTTGTGGAGGATAAATTGGATGCAGCCCCACCTTGGACTATTCAATCCATTGGATAAAGAAGATTTTGATTTCAACACATTACCTTCAAAGACGGTTGGTCTTGAAGTTCAAATTTCTTATCCCAGACCATTGTTTTCTGCTTCAATCTGCTCGAGTGCATGGCATGCAAAGCATGAGCCACAACATAGACAGCATTGTAGATACTGTAGCTTTGGCCAGTCATGCCCATTTCAAACTGAGGCGCAGGAAGGCTCTCCAACCTCTCTTCCCCAGTACATGGTTCATTGCCTTCCACTGGCACACTGGAGTTTGGGAATGTACAGTCAAATGCTTCCTTCCAGAACTCTTGCAGAAAACCATCTCCTTCTGTTTTATCAGGTTTTAAATTCTGAAGAAAATCATTGAATTTTGGAACCTCTTTTGAGTGAATTGTGAAAGAAATTGCACCTTGAAAGAGCTCAAGATCCTTTAATATAAAATCAATGTGGCTTGTTATGATCCATACCTTCCTAAATGATGAGCTTTCCTTATTTTCAAACTCTCGTAGAAATATAATACCGCTCATCCATAACATGGACAAAGATTCTCCAAAGAGTATACATGCACTGATTTTATCATTGGTTAAAGAGAGAGAAATATCCCTGAGCAGACCAAATGTTTCACTCAGCTTATCTATACGGCCTACTTGTGGTATTTTTTGGTTGAAGGCTGAACAGATTCCATGCTCGGAAAGCAATGATTCCAGGGTCCGTACAAAGTTCTCTCCACCGTCACCCTCTGCAACAAAAAGTCCAACCCATGTCCATCCAAAACACTTCAGTAAGTTGATTATCCCCATATACTGATGGCTGTCATTGGGTACCATGTGGTAAAAGGAGATGAACTGATCTGCATCACCCTCTGCAGGGGGAAAAGTTCCATATGTGAGCTAAACGGAAGTGTAAAGACATGATAGATTTATGTCAGGATAAACTTTCATTTTGAGCATGTACCTGTTCATTCATCACAGGTAAGGTTTGAGGACAGTTCAGTCCAAGGATTTTTAAGGATATCACCACAGTGAAGCTTTATTGATGTTATAGTTGTTGTTGCTGCGGCTATGATTAATACTAATATTCTAAATGGAATCCCATCCAGTGATCTGGCTGCTATATTGATGTTTCATAGTTTTCTTCCTAGGGAGCCTCAGTGACAGCCTTATTGGCAATGGAAGAATGTAAATTATGAAAATCCATACACCTCCCCCCATTTATAGCTCCTACCTGTGGAATTTTGTAGAGGCCTATGGTGTTGGCCATATAGAAGGAAGTAACAGAGCTAAGGCCCCCAATGATGGCTATGAGGGTTTTTTGAGTGTCACATATATAGTTGGGGACAAATCTATTTGATTTGAAAAGTAGGTCCAGTGTAGTCCGGTAGGTCATCATTGCATCATAATAACTATCATAGATGTGGATTCCAAGGGTGAGATTAGGCAAGATCTTTTGATTCTTGTTGATTTCTTTTACAGCAAATGCCAAGGCAAGGGTATGCTGATAGAATTTTGTCACCATGCTGCAAATAAAGTTATATTTTTAAAATTTCAAGTGGAAATTGTGGGTTTCTGGCTTAGCCAGAAATGCGCCCTGCAGCTTTGTCCCAGGTGGCCTATATGCCCCTTTAAACACTCTGATGGTTTTTGGAGTAGGCTTGAGATCACCCAAGTATGTTGGAATCACCATTCCTTGACCTGGATAGAGTCAGAGGACTCAGTTATGGACAGGTGGAGTGGCAAGATGCAGCCAGACATCTTCATTGACTCTGCCATTGTAAGTCTCAGAATGCAAGAGTGTAAGTGGCTGACTTCCACTAACTTGATTGAAATTAGATTCTTTTAAAAAAGTAAGTACACTGTTGCAGAAAAAGTGAGGTATTTACTGCAAACTGCCCAGAGAGAAAGATGAGTTTTAGCTTTAATGGCAGCTCAAAGAAGACTGGTTTAAATGAGACTCTGGCAGCATTGAAAACGATCCTGGGACCAACACCAGTGCACTGCCTTAGCTTTCATTAAATATACAGGAGTTAAGAAAAAGTACAGTCTCTGTTGAGGAGACAGTCAAAAAATGGGGTGAGAAGAATTACCAAGTTAAGAAAAAACTAGATATTATACATTGAAAGGTGAAAAATAAAAACCGAAATATCAAATAGTGGTTCTAGAAATGCCTCAAATAGAATTCTTCCTAAAAAGTATCGGAAATCCAAGAACAAGATGAAGATAACTTAAATCGAGATTAGCATAAGAAGTTCAAATTTCTTGAGATGGAGGAAACTAGAGGCCCTCATTGACAGTCTTCCATATTAAGTCAGAAAATGCCAAAGCAAATAAACTGTCAGGATATTGTTTGGTACAATTTACGTCAAGGGCTATAAAGGATAGAATTTTACAAACTTTAAAAGCAACCTACACACTGGAGGACATAGAATTACAATTCTGAAAGAAACTCCATGAAGAATTTTAAAGAAAAAGGATTATATATGTCCGGCAACTACTCTCAAAAATAAAGGATTGGTCTGTTAATCTTTTTGAGTTTATTTAAATGCTGAAAATAACTTTCTCTCTCCACTTAAATTATGTGCAATACATAATACTTGAATTCAGTAAGACATAACACAAAAGAAATGGGGATTTGAAGGGATAAGTGGGGAGACACTTACTATGGAGCTTTGAACATATTCTGTGAAGGCTCTTCTTTGAAGAAAACTTCATCAAATACATAAAAGATCTGAGAAGAAATCCCACCAATGATGAGGTCACCTGGCTGGTACCACTCATGGGGAACAGGAACAGGATAACTGGTGGGACACCTGGTAGTATTTGCTTTGTACGCAAAAGCCACTTGCAAAAGCAGCAACAGAAATAGATCAAGCATCCTTGCAGTGCAGCTTATTTCCCCTTCCCACAAGCCTCTTAAGAAGTGGCTACTGGAAAGTCTCATGAGTTTTGATTAATTGAACAAATTATAATAAACTGGATAATTGCATGGAGAGATAATAACTTTTTCAGAGTTTTAACTCATAGTGACACTTTTTTAAAATCACCATCATCATCATAATGACTCCATGTTGCCTCTGCCCCTGAGTGGCCCACAAAGGGGTAATTGGCATGAAATCTTCTGTGGTAAGTGAAAATCAGCCAAAAAAATAAGAGTGAAGTCATTTGTGGATGCAAAGCAACAAATCTTGCAACAAAGACCACTTATGAAACTCTAGTTTAATGAAAGGACCGGGAAACCAACATTTCTCTACAACATTTCTCCAGTGGTAATCAACTCTTATTTTGTTGGGACCTTCTCTTCCTTCCACATGCTTTCCCAGGCTATCAAGCCCTTCTGATAGTGTTTCATTTGCATTGATAGCCTCCAGAATGAGTTGCTGCTGCAATGTACATTTTGTGGGGCTGCCCCTGAGGCTGGCTTTTGCAGCTAGTGCAAAATGCAGTGGCTCAGTTGCTGACTGGGGCAAAATTTCAGCATCATGTTATGATACTGTTGATGAAAGAACTGAGCCGCCTGCAAATGAGGTCAAGGTGCATCTTGGGATCAGAATACTTAAAAGATACTCTTCCCAAAGTGAATAAATGAACTTAAGGATTCAATTTTCCTCATATTCTGTGTCCAAATTTCCCTCTAGAAACTTAATGGGATGAAGGGACTAGCCTTGAAAGTATATTGAGCAGAAGGGTGTGAATGTCTGTGGGAAGATGGGAATGGTCCCTTGATTCCCATGCAGTGTTTTGAAGGGCGATGGTTCAATGTTTCCATGACTGAAATCTTTAGATTAGAGAGATCTGTCAAATGGTTTTCACCATTCTACTCTCAAAAATTTCCACAGAGACCAAAAGAAAAAGCCTTCATGTGGCATTTCATGAGATGTAAAGTGGAAAAATTCAGAGCTGAGTTTCTAATAGCAGTGCAGCACCCCATAACATCACCACCAAGCTTGCAGATCCTGAAATCCAAAACTTTCTTCCCCCTCAGTTGCCCTGTACCTTTATCTGGACTAGTAAATGGGATGCAAACCATGTGCCACAACATAGACAGCCTTGTAGATCTTCTATCTGTGGCCAGTCATGAGCAGTTCAAAATGAGGTCCAGTAAGGCTTTCCAGCCTCTTCTCTCCAGAACACACTTTATTATCTTCCATTGGAACATGAAGATTTGGCTATACAGTCAAATGGAAAGGGGAGGGGAAAGCCTGTATATGGCTGTTTCCCTGGAGCTCAGGGCCATTTTTGCCTTGAGAGCTCCAGACTGACTCTTCCTCATTCTTTGGTATGCTACACCCCCACCACTGCAAGGCCATAATTCAGTGGTAGAACATCTGCTCTGTATGCAGAAGCCCCAGGTTCAATCCTGAGCATCCCCAGGTAGGGTTAGTTGGGACCTTGTCTGAGGCCCTGGAGTTTTGCTGCCAACTCAAGAGAAGGAAATACAGAGCTAGAAGGAAAAACAGGTCTGTTTCAGTGTAAGGTGGCTTCTCTTGTTAACCGCTTGTCATGGTTGATATTGTGGTCTAACAAAAAAAGAAGAAATGGAATTGGGCTGGGTCAGCATAGGATAGGGGGCTGTAAGCAGTCTGAGACACATTTAAAGTGAAAGATGAGACCCAATTCTTTTCTTCTGGGTTCTGCGGCCTGTTGACTGAATGCAGATCACCTTTGGAGCTAACCTTAGACTTAGCTCTGATACCTCCTTCCATTTGACTGATACCTTAAGCCTCTATAAGATTCCATAGGAAGATTTTATGAGTAGGGGCAGGAATTTTTTGTGCCACAAATCACACTCTCCTCTAACCATTCTGAAAATGATTTTGAGATTCAGAATGTGAATATGACTGATGCTGAAGCATTACAAGCAGGAGTGTCAATCAGAAATGTAGACTACTCCTTACCAGTAGAGATTGCTACACCAGTGCAAGTCTGAGTCAAGCAGCTAGCAGGCAGCACCTTCGACACTTCCAACCCGAGCTCCCTGTGACACACATCAACTGCAAGGAGCCGGGTTGACCTGAAGACTTGCAAACTGACTTTGCCTCCTTGAAGATTCTGGATAACTGATTAAAGGGTCCTAATTTATTTTGCACTATTGGACATTTGCAGGGCTAGAGAAGTTCAGTATGTTACTCATCATCTGACTCAGATGACTATAGGGAGAAGTATTCTCTAGCCAGTGTAGCTCTGAATTATATTGTGGTAGATTTCCTGCCATGGAAATTGTCTATTTTAAGCCAAGTCTTGTGTCATTCACTCTATTGTCCCATTCATAGGTTATGACAATTCTGTTACGATATGGATGCAATGCAGCTGCAAAGTGCTAGCTTGAAAGGTAAATGTTGAGTTGAAATAAACGACAGATGAGTAACAGGTGTCATCTGGGAGGCATCCTCCTGAGCATGTCTCAGGGAGTCCCTTTTATTGAATATTGCAGCATTGCCACATATGTCTTATTCCTGATTGGTTAATACAGATACAAA
Organism: Podarcis erhardii; assembly: GCF_964252035.2. Lineage (NCBI taxonomy): Eukaryota > Metazoa > Chordata > Lepidosauria > Squamata > Lacertidae > Podarcis > Podarcis erhardii. The sequence goes on along the minus strand of NC_138502.1, from coordinate 6,246,183 downwards.
GAAAAGGATACATGCCACATATGTGCTTAATGCTGATTGGTTAAAGCAAAGGATACACGTCACATATGTGCTTGGTACTGATTGGTTAACACAAATACAAAGCAAGGATTACATATAGGTATTAATCACCAATAGATTAAAGGCTGGGAAAGGGAACACAGAACTAGACAAGCATGAAAACTTCCTAGTTAAATTATAATTAGTGATTAATAGAACAAGACCTAAAACAATTACTTATGATGGATAATGTAAAACTTAAAAGGACATATCAATCATGTTCCATAGATGTGATCAACTATGCGTTAAGAACAGGTCAGAATACCATGTTTTTCATGAGCTCAGTGAACTCAAGATGAACTGAACATCCTCGGTATGTTCTCATCGGAGCAGTGTGTGTAAAAACATGTGTAGAGACAAATACTTTCAGAGACTTTCCTTCCATGATGGGAATGTTGGGACTTCCCGTGGGAAACAGAGGGACAGTCAATTCACAGTGCAAAGCACCGGAATTAGCTCAGAGTGTAATATGAGCTCTTCCGTTTGTTCCTGTCCAGGAAGTACAGGAAGTGTTAGCTCTCTACACTGCTGGAGTTTGAAGAGAGCAGTCATGTTTTTTGTAATGCTGCAAAGACAGAAATAAAGGCAGGTAAATACATTTCTGTCTATCTCTTTCCCCTGCCAGGGGGCAGGGAAGGGGGGGGGTGTTCTTCTCATGTTTGAGAAGAATCGCCTATCGAGACCTCGCCTGGATATTGCTGGGGAATGCAGCCAGGGAGGTCAACAGGGAATCATGCCGGGTGCCTGGGAGAGTTGCCAGTTTCTCCTGATAAAGACTTGATTCCTGACAAATTCATGTTTCCCTTTGAAGAAGCCACAGAGATCTTGCTTGGAAGGAGTTCAGGATGTCCCACTATGCACTTACGCTGGTATCCACAAAACATGCACCACAAACACACACACACAGCACCTTGAACATGCAAACCACAGTTTTTCAATACATAAGTCTCACCACAACTCTAGAAAATTCAACTGGCAGTATATTTCAATTTAAGTGTCTGGAAAGGAAGAAATTGCTTCAACAAACATTTGTTGAATAAACAGCCACATGCTAAAAGTAATTGTTTATACTTATCTATATACTTATCTATATATTGTCTGATTTTATCCTGTTAGCTTGTATATGGCTCATTTCTGCAAGAAGAGAGTGATATAGATCACTTGCTTTCCCTTTACCACATGGTGCCCAATGAAGTTCAGTATATGGCGATTATCAGCTTGCTTCAGCATTTTGGATGGACATGTGTTGGACTCTTTTTAACGGATGATTACGGAGGAGCAAATTCTTGCGTGCCCTGGAACACTTGTTATACCAGCATGGGATCTGTTCAGCCTTCACACAAAGAATGGAAAAGGTAGCTCATTTTGATATGTTGGCTAAACTTTATGACATGCTCAAAAGCTATTATGTGGGTCTCACAAATGATAAAGCCAATGCATTCATTGTCTATGGAGATCCTCTGACTTTGAGCTGGCTGAGATGTGTTATATTTCTACGAGATCCTGAATAGAAAAAAAGAAAGCACATCATTTAGAAAGATGTGGATTGTGACAACACAAATTGATTTTGTATTGTTGAGTTTACAAAAGGCTTGGGGTCTTGATCTCTTTCAATGATAAAATCTCTTTCAATGATAATGATAAAAGGGAAATGAGAGGTCGATTTGGCATCACAAACATGATCACGTTCCCAAACAAGTCCTTCCTTCAAATGAAAATTGGGCAAGTTGATCCTATGGCTCTTGAAGGAGAAGCATTCATCATTCATCATTCATCATTCATCATTCATCATTCATCATTCATCATTCATCATTCATCATTCATCATTCATCATTCATCATTCATCATTCATCATTCATCATTCATCATTCATCATTCATCATTCATGTGGCACAGAGATTTTAATCAGGCCTGCATTCTGGAAACCCTTCTGGTCCTCACTGGTCTTATGATGTGTTCTTCAGATGTCGGAAATTCCATTTTTTAAAAAAAACTGTTGTTTCTATCTGATATAGCCAAGGAAAAATGTGTCTGCCTGGCACATTCAAAATTGATACCGGGGGGGGGGGGGGGACCATAACATTTTTGTATAACTATATCTTCCATATATATAAAGCAAAGCTTTGGAATATATCAATGAAATTACTACATAGGTGCCCATTCAGTAACATCTTTTTCTATTTTATGGAGACAATAACTAAGTAATAGAACATGTATTGTTTGCAAAAGTCAGATAGTTGTTTATTTCCTTGACATCTGATGCTTGGAAACGTACTGGGAACAAGTGTAGGTCTTTCAAGACTGGTGTTATGTGGTCTCGGTGGCTGCTCCCAGTCACCAGTCTAGCTGCCACATTCTGGATTAGTTGTAGTTTCCGGGTCACCTTCAAAGGTAGCTTCACATAGAGCTCAATGCAGTAAACCAAGTGGCAGATAACTAGAGCATGCACCGCTCTGGTGAGAAAGTCAGTGGGCAGATAGGGTCTCAGCCTGTGTACCAGACAGAGCTGGTAAACAGCTGCACTGGACACAGAACTGACCTGCACCTACATGGACAGCTGTGAGTCCAAAATGACTCCCAGGCTGCGCATCTGGTCCTTCAGGGGCACAGTTACCCCATTCAGGACCAGGGAGTCCTCCACACCTGCCTGCCCCCTGTCCCCCCAAAACAGTACTTCTGTCTTGTCAGGATTCAACCTCAATCTGTTAGCCGCCATCCATCCTCCAACCGCCTCCAGGCACTCAAACAGGACCTTCACCACCTTCACTGGTTCTGATCTGAAAGAGAGGTAGAGCTGGGTATCATCCGCATATTCATGAACACCCAATCCAAACCCCCTGATGATCTCTCCTAGTGGCTGCATGTGGATGTTGAAAAGCATGGGGGAGAGGACAGAACCCTGAGGCACCCCAAAAGTGAGAGCCCAGGGGTCTGAACACTCATAACAGTGCCCGCAGCTCACACCCCCTCTAGACGGTCCAGAAGGATGTTATTGTCAAAGGTATCAAAAGCCACTGAGAGATCCAGCAGAACTACGAAACAGCTCTCACCTTTGTCCCTAGCCCGCCAGAGATCATTGACCAGCGCGACCAAGGCAGTGTCAGTCCCATGATGAGGCCTGAATCCCGACTGGAAGGGATACAAATGATCCTCTTCTTCCAGACGTGCCTGGAGTTGTTCAGCAACCACTCGCTTAATCACCTTGCCCAAGAATGGAAGATTTGAGACTGGGCGATAGTTGGCCATATTGGCTGGGTCTAGAGATTTTTTTTTAAGAAGCGGTGTAATGACCGCCTCTTTCAGCAAATCTGGGAAGGCTCCCTAACAGAGAGAAGCATTCACCACCCCGTAAAGCCCATCGTCCAGCCCTTCCAGGCTAGCTTTTACAAGCCAAGATGGGCAAGGATCAAGGAGACAGGTTGTTGGTTTCATGCATCCAAGCAGCCTGTCCACATCCTTGGAGGTAACAGATTGGAATTGATCCCACACAACTTGACTAGACAGGACTCTAGCACTCTCCCGCCCCACCCCTGCTCCCACAGTGGAGTCTACCTCTTCCCAAATCTGAGTGACTTTATCTGCAAAAAAACTGACAAATCAGTGCAGGAGATCATGTGGCCCATAATGGGCCCCGATGGAGCAAGTGGTTCTGCTAATTGCGAACCACCTGAAAGAGTCTTCTGCTGCTGTTTTCTGCAGATGCAATACAGGTAGTGAAGAAAGTCTTTTTCACCATCGCTATCGCCACTTGGTAGGCTTGACATTGAGCTCTAACCCGTGTCCAGTCAGCTTCAGAATGAGTTATCTGCCACTGGCTCTCTAGCCAACTCAGTGATTGTTTCATTGCCCTCAGATCCATGGAAAACCATCGAGCTGTCCGGGCTCCATGCAATCGGAGAGGGCTATTGCTGCCAAACAGCCAATAGCCCTGGTTAGCTCCACATTCCAACAGGCCAACATGGAATCATCTGAAAGGCCATCTCCAGGCAGGGTTAAAATGAAGTTTTGCAGTATTTTGCATTACAAACTTTGCATTTTGGGGAGCCCTCATTATGTGTGGCTGACCTGACAAATTTAGTGCCCTACCGGTCATCCACAATCCACAAATGGAAAACTTTGGCACAGGTTTGGTGTGAATTGAACAATTTAGGATTGGGGTTGTCCAGTATTGCACCATGTTGGGCAAGTCAAACAATATTTTGGGGCACCTTAGAATGTAATTTTTTTCCTGCAAAATGATTGCAAAGTTTGTCATAGGTTTGGAGGGGATCCCAAATAATGTGATTCATAGTTAACGCAGCTGCATACTGCAGCTTTTTATATTAAACCTTTGTTTGCTGTGTAGTGAACTTCATTCCATGGCGAGTCCCCTCCCCCAAGAGAAATGAAGACACTGGACACATTATTTAAGGTTAATGGGCATAAAAAGGCCACAACTTTATTGATTACAGGAGTTGGAAGGTATTGGCCTTAGGCATTGGCTCCTATTGACTACCCGGCATGGAAGGGTTGTCCACAAGCCATGGAAGTCCTATTGAAGTATGCCAACTAAGATCCCACGGGTGTCACCGCTCGGGGGCGTGCCGGGGGCCCTCATCTCCCTAGGTTTTGTACAGGGCAACGCCCCCCGGAGTCCTCTACCGGACTACCCTTTTCATTGGGGGAAGGTGATAGCACTTCCTTCCCCCTTTCATTTGCATAACAATTCCCCCTGCCAATGCCTAACCACCAATACCGAAGAAGTTGTGACGTTTGCTACGAGGTAGGTGAAAAAAACAAAAGACTGGAAGTGCGCCAAGTTGGAAAAATTCCTACCAGGCCACATTCGGCGACCAACTGGAGTCCATAGCAAGGTCAGAGCTAGCTAAGCCTAAAGGGTGGGTGGGATGGGAAAACCGGGCAGCTGGAATGGGGCAAAGAGGGTGGTCCCCGGGCGTGCCGGCCTTAAAAGGGCTAGGCCACGCCTCCCCTGCCTGCCGAGTGGCGGGCCGGGTCGCAGACACGCCCGGGGATTCCCTCTTCTCGCGGGGGCTAGAACCAGCTCCCACGTGTGTGGGAGAGGGTGGCCCGCAACCCCCCTCCTCTCGAGCTCGGAAGGGGCTTTGCGTGGCGAGTCCCCTCCCCCAAGAGAAATGAAGACACTGGACACATTATTTAAGGTTAATGGGCATAAAAAGGCCCCAACTTTATTGATTACAGGAATTGGAAGGTATTGGCCTTAGGCATCGGCTCCTATCGACTACCCGGCATGGAGACTGGGAAGGGTTGTCCACAAGCCGTGGAAGTCCTGTTGAAGTACACCAACTAGGATCCCACGGGTTTGTCATAGGTTTGGAGGGGATCCCAAATAATGTGATTCATAGTTAACGCAGCTGCATACTGCAGCATTTTTATATTAAACCTTTGTTTGCTGTGTAGTGAACTTCATTAATAGAAATCAAATAAGCAATTAGTTTCTCTGATCTTCTAAACTGCTTTTCTGCTATGGATAGGTGATTCCCATTTCTCTGTGTAATGACCACTGCCACCCTGGGAATCAGAAGAAAAAGAAAGAAGGGGAAAAGTTTTGCTGCTATGGTTGTGCTCCATGTCCAGAAGGTGAAATTTCAAACATGGATGGTGAGTTATATAGCACTCATCTTTGTCATCCTGTGAGGAAACTGGCAAGGCTAGACTGCAGCATTTGAGGGGATTATTTTAGTGCAAAAATGAGTAAGGAGCAGCATGATCTCAGGGACATCAAAGGAAATTGAGTGTTTGATGATTCAGAACAGGCAAAAGAAAACTAAAATCTTCATGAAGTACATGATTAAGCTATGGAATTTGTTCCCTCAAAAGGCAATGATGGGCACAGCTTTTGTTTTTTTAAAAAAATAATATTTATTACTTTTCCAACAATTTAAACACCACAAAAAACAAGAACAATACAATACAATACACAAACACCACACAACACCAACACATTAAACTAACAAAACAAAACAAAAACAATCTAAAGCACATCAATTAATTTCAATATCTTATTTCCACAACCTCCTCACACCTCCCTTTTCGTATTCCACTTCTGTTAATTGTTTCAGCAATTCCTTTCCATCTTCCTCTGTTTTCTATCCTATGATTATCTTAGCACATTTTCTAACCTTATTTTCCCTTTAATACTCTATTAATCTGTTTATACTTAATTCCTTATAACATTTCTACTAAAGCCGTATAACTTCATTCCAACATTTTTCTAACATTTATCTTTAATACTCTATTAATCTATTTATACTTAATTCCTTATAACATTTCTACTAAAGCCATATAGCTTCATTCCAACATTTTTCTAACATTCATTAAATTTACAGTATTTCCGTAAATAATCTTTAATTTTTTTCCAGTCTTCTTCCGCCGACTCTTCTCCCTGGTCTTGGAATCTGCCAGTCATTTCTGCCAGTTCTGTATAGTCTGTATAGTCGATCAACTTCATTCTGGTGATCTTCTATCCGATGCTCTTGGCCCTTTTCCAAGTCCCTTCTGCAGATCTTCTTCATATTTATACAAAAACTTTACTTTATCTTCTACTGATCTTATTTTTATTTTCCTTCCTTTGAAACTGAAGGATAGACCTTGGGGAAACTCCCACCTAAAGATGATTTTGTTCCTTCTCAGCAGGGCAACAATATCTCTGTAGTTAGGCCTAAAATCCAAAAGATATTTTGGGACGTCTTTAAAAATGTCCACTCTTATCTGTTGTACTTCTAGGTTCTTCTGGTAATGCCAACCCAAGATTCTATCTCTCTCTTCTTTAATTCGAAGGGTAATCAAGCAGTCTCTTAATCTATTCTTCTCTTTTTTCCCTCCTCTTCCAAGTCTGAAGGCCCTCACAATTCTAAACTCTTCTTGGCCCAAGTCCAAGTCCCAAAAGTCAGCAGATTCCTGTATGAGAAAATCTTTCAAGCTTTCCTTCTCCAATTCAGGTAGGGCTCTGGTCCTCAAATTTGTCTGTTTTTCTTTAAGTTCAATCATAACAAGCATCAACTTATGTTCATCAAGTTGCCTCTGTAGGGCTGGGGGTCTCTCTCTCTCAAGTTGTGTTACTTTACATTCAGCAGCAACGGCTTTCTCCCTGGCTTCCCCAGCAGTCTGCCATATCAAAGTAGATTCCTGTATCAATTTCTGGATAGCTGCTGTATTGGTATTCACCTTTTGTCCCAAATTATTTATACTTTCTGTATTTAAGTCAATTTTAGTAGTTACAGCATCCACTTTCATCTCGTCTGTTTTCTTGTTAAGCTGTTCCAGTGAATCATTTATCTTATTTAATGCAGCTGCTAAGGCTTCTTCTGTCGACATTCCTCTTGATTTTGAGTGTACTGATACAAAAGCAGCAGCCGAAGAGGCAGAGGGGCCTGATGTTGAGCCTCTCCTGGATTGCTGCCAAGTCCTCCCAAACCTTAATGTTTTTTCAGCAATTGACTGGTCTGTTTTTTCCTTTCCATTTGCCATGACACTTAAAAAATTCAAGGTCAGTCCCAGAGTCTCACAGTTCTTTATCTTGCAGCTGGAAATTCCCCTAGCCCAGCTCTTGTAAAGCAACCAGTTTCAAAGGCTTCCACTAGGGGGAAACAGTTTCTATTTATATTAATCAGTAATGTCCTCTTTTAAACACAGTTTCCAACAATCCAAAGTTAGTTACTTTTATTCCTTTTTTAAAAGCAGCCGGAGACCATAGAAACAATGTATTTCTCTTATTTAGCTAGCTGTCAATGAACGTTCTAAACACTGTCATTAAGCATTCCAAAAGACGTCAGTCCTGCTAGCAGCCCGTTTCCAGAGTCAGAGCGACAGTATTTTAGCTCTCTTCGCTCTCTCCTGCAGGCATACTCAATCCACAACTTTCTCCCCTCTTCTCCTGCCTCCAAGAGGGGGTTAATGTTCTTTACCAGTGGAAATTTAGTCCTTTACAGTAGGCTTTCCAAGACTTCAGCTTGCAGCCTCATTGCTTCAGTCTATTTACAAAAGGGGAAGGCGGACTTCCTGTATTGAACCTCCCCGTTACGATGCCAAATTAAACTTTTTTAAAAATCCAATTCTCCCGCTTCAGCTCTACTCACGGGTAATTACTCTAAAATCAAATTGTCCACAGGAAAAAGTCAGCACTCTCCGGCAACAGCTATGCGGCTTCGCTCCGTGGAAGAAGCAGACGATTAGAAGCACCGCGCCGCTCACCCCATGTTGCTCCGGACCCCCGAAACCGGGTTTCCCCGCGAGTAGGGGAGGCGCAAAAGGTGCCCACCGAATCCCATGCTCACAGGCTTCTCCCACCTTTGATTTTTTACGGGTCTCCGCCTTCGCCATGGTGGCCAGACCCAGATTCCCATGGGGCAAATTCCTCCCGATCAGAGGAATTACGCCATTACCGGAGGCACCAACCTGGAAGTCGATGGGCACAGCTTTTGAAGCCTTCAAAGGAGTATTAGACAAATTCATAGAAAATATTAATGGCTGTGATCTCTGATGGCTTTGCTGTGCCTCCATCACATTTTCTTTGTGGATGCAAAGCAGGAAATCCTGAAATAAAGGCCACATGTAGAACCTTGGTTTTTCTATGAGCTCTTTGAATTGCTCACCCAATAAATGCCACACAATACCAACAATCAGTGGGGTATTCAACAATATTGTTGCCATATTGTATTATATTTCTCTCCACCTTAACAGCGTCTGCCTTGAAATCTTGTGTCTCTCTCTTTAAGAGGAATGTAATTTCACTTCTGCAGCCCGCACTCACAGAAAAGACAGAGAGTTAAAAGTAAGATAAAATGTTTATTCTTAATCACCAGAGCATCTTTATCCTTTTATCCATTTATAATCTTTCTTAATCTCAAAAAAATAATATGTCTTCGGTATTATCTTACACTCTGCTATTTATTGTTAGCTAATGTCTCTTCTTGGGCCAGCATTCAATTGACATTCCTGACGAAAATTAATTGGCAGGCAGGGTAATCCAAGTTATAATCTCAAAATATTCCAGTCTCAAAAATAGTTGAAAGAAGGGAGGCTCAACTGACATGAGGTTCTGAGAGCTAACCTACAATGCTATTATGCAGTATCTGGGCATAATGGCGGATTCTCGTTGCAAAACATTATCTGCCTCCAAAAAGTTCTCATAATCAGCTTTCTTCAGAGCATGTGAGGTTAATCTCCCTATCACACAAGGGAGGGTATACTAACAAAGATTTAAGTCTTGCCTGTCAACGGGCGTGTTAACCAGCAAAATTTCCTCCAAGAAGTCAACACGTAAATAATTTTAAATGAACTTTTGTAAATAGTATAAATGAGTTATACATAAACCTTACCCTTCCTTTTTAACAATAAAATGATGGCAAATCAAAGAGATGCCTTAATTCTTTATTCTTATTAGTTGCTCTCTGTTGTTCAGCTCTGGCCTCAGCATGATAATATAGCATTTCGGGGCAAAGATGCAGCCCAGTAACCCAGCACTGGAGGCTAAGATGGAGAAGATCTCCACCATCACCATGTACTTCCCTTTGGTGCTCAGGTAGGTTGGGACAAAGCACAACCAAACACTGCAAAAGAGCAACATGCTGAAGGTAATGAACTTGGCTTCATTGAAGCTGTCAGGTAATTTGCGGGCCAGGAATGCTGACAGGAAGCTGAAGAAAGCCAGGAGGCCCATGTAGCCCAGGACACAGGAAAACAAGGTCACGGACCCTTCGTTACATTGCATAGTGATTTCTTCCATTTGTGAGTGCATGTCTAAATCTGGGAATGGAGGAGAAGTTGCCAACCAGAGAGTACACAGACTTGCTTGAGTCAAAGAGCAGGAAAGGACAATAGAGATGGCCAGTCTTTTCCCCACCCACTTCCTCATTCTGGACCCTGGCTTGGTGGCCATGAAAGCTACAACTACGGTAATGGTTTTGGCCAGCACACAAGAAACAGCCATGGAGAAGATGATGCCAAAAGCAGGTTGTCTGAGGAAGCAGGCCATTTCCTCTGGTTTGCCAATGAATAGCAAAGAAGATTGAAAGCAGAGCAGAAGAGAGATGAGGAGAGTGTAGGTGAGATATCGGTTGTTGGCTTTGACAATGGGTGTATCTCTGTGCTTCACAAAAGCTAAAAACACTAAAGTTGTGACAATGGAGAAACAAATAGCAATTGAGGCTAAGATGATCCCTAAGGGTTCTTCATAAGAAAGAAAGCTCATTGTTTTGGAGATACATCCATCTTTGTTCCTGTTTGCATATTGGTCTTCTGGGCATCTGAAACAGTCATCCATATCTGAAAAACAGAAACAGGTCAAATACTAAACAAAATTCATTTGCTTCTTTTGCCTCCCATATGACCGTTTTGGGATTTCAACCTGGACATTCTTAATGCACTGTGGTAAAATGAAAGTGCCCTTTAATTAGCCCACAACTTACACACATTTGACCTTTGTGCACTTTACACAATTGGAAAGCAAATGAAAAATAATAGAGGAAAGGGAGCTTGTGCCTGGGAAAAAAGACTTGGCCAATCCCACCTGCCACTGAATCCAGTATTTTTGACTATACACAACTTGGGTTTAAGTGTGATCCCGGTGTAACTCCTGGGTAAGTTGTGGGCTTTCTGTATTACAATTATTCTAACACATGTTATGTGGTACTGTGTAGCAGCTATTACAACATCTGCACCTATTTTGGCTGGATGTAGAGACAGTGGATAGTTATTTTCATGATTTTACTTATAAACTGAAGCACAATCCAGATAAGAATGAGGTTTCCTAGATTAATTGGCGGTTGCATCCTCAGTTTGGGCCGCCACCACACCTGCCTTTTTCTGGACAGCAATAGCCTAACTTCTGTCATCTTTCCTTTGATTATATATAGGTTAGTGAACTGCAATGGGTTATAGATGGGCCACCTCTGAAGATCGTTTAGAAACTTCAGCTTGGGCAGAATTATGTGGCCATGTTGCTGTTCTAGGTAAGACAGTGTGAACATAAATCTCACTCTGGCCTGACTGCACTAGGTCCCCATTAGTTTTTGGGCAAAGTTCTGGTTTTGAGATATAAGGCCTTAAAATGCCCCAGGATGAAATCCTCCCAGGTCTGCCTCTCCCCATATGAACTGTACCAGAATTTCCTATTGCCATCTGAGGCTCTTCTCTTATCTCCTCAACAAGAGATCTGGAGAATGGCAATTCCGAAAATTGACCTTTGGTGTGGTGGCTGCCCATTTGTGGAATGCTCTCCCTGGGGTGGCTCCTGTCAGAATATCATTATATATCTTTAGGTTCAAGGCATATGTTTACTTTGACCACCAAGCCTTTTGGCTTTTAACTATATGTGGCCTTTTAGAAGTGGGTGGAAAGTTTTCAATGTATTTCTCTTGCCTCTTGGCTTTATTGTTTATATCAGGGTTGGCCCAAGAGATTTTGGCACTTTAAGCAGACCCCAAATGGCAACAAAAAGAAGAGGGGATGTAAAACTCACATGGATATTTTCTACCCATGTGCATTCTGCTTCCTGAGGCAGTCACCTCACCTTTCCTCATGGGTAGGTTGGCCTTGAATTAAGATTCATACTGGGATCTGCTGCTCTGCTGGACCTTACTGGTGGACCTTCATATTTCCTCATGGGTCAGCCAGCCCTAGTCTATTTGGTCATAAATCACAATGTAAAGTGATTAAAAAAATTAAGAACTGAATAACCAATAAAACAATCCAAATGCAGGACAGTAAAATTCATTTTTCTGGGAATAAAAGGTATAATTTTGAATTTGTGATGTCCTGTGCAGATTAGCCAGACATGCATTCCTGGCACATCTTCACTTCACTGTTTCCTATCTAGAACTGTGTATCTGGTTGTCTATTTGCAGGGTGCCCCAATACTTTTTTGCATCTGTCATGTGTGGCAGAGAGCACTAAGGAGAAAGTGACCCGTCAGACCCAGCATCTACTACTTGTAATCAAATGTTGATTTCATCTCTTAAAAGCATAAATTTGTCAAACTTACCGTGACCATCATCAGGAGTGTTAACATTTCTCTATGGACATTTTGATAGTTTTGTTTCAGCCATTTTTATATTTTTTTCTGTTTAGGATATCATAAGGTAGGTGTACAACTACCGTAGATCATTTTGTCTATTTTAGAGCTCACACTCAAATCTATATAAAATATATTGCATGAGGCTTCCTCATTTTTCAAAATGTCCCTGGGAAGATATTGGAAGTCAACAGAGAAACATTCCAGGCAGCATGGTAATTAAAGATAGCAATTAAATCTAAAGAAGCAAACCATCCCAATCCTAGCCAATGAAAAGAAAACATGATTTCTATGTCACAAACCATTCTGGTCTGAAATCTTCCCTTCTGGACATGGAGCACAATCATAGCAGCAAAATTTCTCCCCTTCCTTCCTTTTCTTCTGATGACCAGGGGAGCAGCGGTCATTACACACAGAAATAGGCACCACCTATCCATCAGGAGGAAAGAAAAGTCAGGTGGGAGAAAGTCTCCATTCCTCCCCTCAAAATAATAAAAATAAATATATATTTAATTTCTTTATTTGTTTTCTTTTTTGCTCATGAACTTGAAAGACTCATCTCAGAAATGTTAACTATAAGCTTGTGCTATAAATGTAGATCATGAATCCCTAAAAAGGTGGATAGGACAACGGCTTTAGATCCATTTCAGTCCGGTTTCCGTCCTGGTTTTGGGACCGAGACAGCTCTGGTTGCCCTAACAGATGATCTCCGTAGATGACTGGATCGAGGCGGGTCAGGACTGGTGATCCTTTTAGATTTGTCAGCAGCCTTTGACATGGTCGATCATGATCGTCTGGACCACCACCTCGCGGACGTTGGGATACAGGGCATAGCCCAAAACTGGCTGTGCTCTTTTATCTCTGGTCGGGGACAGAGGGTGGCACTAGGAAGGGAAATGTTGACACGCCACTCCTTGGTGTGTGGAGTGCCGCAGGGCGCAATTCTCTCCCCGATGCTTTTAAACATCTTTATGTGCCCCCTTGCCCAGATTATCCGGAGCTTTGGGCTGGGCTGTCACCAATATGCTGATGACACTCAGCTCTATCTGCTGATGGATGTCCACACCGACTCAGCCCCGAACACACTGACCAGATGCTTGGAAGCTGTGGCTGGATGGTTTCGTGGGAGCCGATTACGGCAACAGCCAAGGCAAATTTTTTCCACCTTTCCACATCAAGCAGTTAGTCCCTTACCTTTCCCGCCCGACCTGGCCACAGTGATCCATGCGACAGTCATCTCCAGGCTTGACTACTGTAATTCGCTCTACGCAGGGCTGCCCTTGAAGCTGTCCCAGAAACTCCAGCGGGTACAGAATGCTGCAGCAAGGCTCCTCACGGGGTCTCTGCCATGGGAGCATATTCACCCAGTGCTTTTCAAGCTGCACTGGCTCCCGGTAGAGTACAGGGTCAGATTTAAGGTGCTGCTTTTGACCTTTAAAGCCCTTCATGGCTTAGGACCCTCGTAGCTACAGAACCACCTCTCCTGGTATGCCTCACGGAGAGCCTCAAGATCCATAAATAGCAACACCCTAGTGGTCCCGGGCCCTAAGGAAGTTAGATTAGCTTCAACCAGAGCCAGGGCCTTTTCAACTAAAAATTTTGTTTTTAAGTTGTAATCATTCAACTTGTTTTTATTATTGCTTGTAAGCCGCTCTGAGCCCGGCCTTGGCTGGGGAGGGTGGGGTATAAATAAAATTATTATTAAATTGTTATTATCATCATCATCATCATCATCATCATCATCATCATCATCATTGGTTTATCTTGCTGCTTTTGATTACAGACCAGTGTTATTTTCAAAGTCTACTTGGAGATTCAGAGGATTGAACTTGGGACCTTTGTATTTCAACCATTTTGTTTTTCAGATAGAGCCTGCAGGGCCCACAAAAATACTTCAGGACCCATACCTGGTTAAAACCCTTGTGCCATGTAATCTTGTCCTCATGAATGATGATTCTTCTTGCTTCAAGAGCATCATTGTCCACTTGACCAACTTTCACTCGAAGGAAGGACTTGTTTGGGAATGTGACTATGTTCATGATGTCAAGTGCACCTCCGGTTTGCTTTTTACCATTGAAACTCACTGTTTCTCCAGCAGAGTTGTTAAATGCAATGCCAAGAAGAAAAGGGTGGAGCTAATTGAAACATAACAAGACATAAAGGGGTAGAAAGCATTACATTTGCAAGTATGGTTTAGTAAAGTTAAGCCTTAGAATCCCTTCCCACTGTGCAATTCTATGGTTCCATGATTCTAGGTTTCTCCAGGAATAAATTGTACTTGTGGATGATAATCTGGGTGGTCTCCTTTTGGACTACTAAAGCCACTGAATTAAGAAGAATTTGATTTCAACACTTTACCTTGAAAGGTTGCAGATTCTGATGTTCATATTTTTTATCTTGGGCCATTGCTCTCTGCTTTGCTCTCCTTGAGGAAATTACATGCAAAGCATGAGCCACAACATAGACAGCATTGTAGATACTGTAGCTGTGGCCAGTCATGCCCATTTCAAACTGAGGTCCAGGAAGGCTCATTAGCCCCTCATCCCCAGTACATGATTCATTGCCTTCTGTTGTCAAACTGGGGTTTGGGAATGTACAGTCAAATGCTTGCTCCCAGAAGTCCCTAAGAAAACCATCTTCTTTTATTTTATCAGGCTTAATGCTCTGAAGAAATTCACTGAACCCTGGAGGTTCTTTTGAATGAATTGTGAAGGAAATGGAACCTTGAAAGGTCTGAAGATCTAAAAGCTTTTGGAAAGCCACTAATATGAAATCAGTCTGGGTTGTTATGATCCACACCTTTCTTAATGATGAGCTTCCCTTCTTTTCAGAATCTCCTAGAACTAGTACAGCTCCCATCCATATAAGGGTTAAAGATTCTCCAAAGATTATACATGCACTGACTTTATCATCTGTTAAAGAGAGATAAATATCGAAGAGCACATCCACAGTTTCACTCAGCTTATCTATATTGGCTACGTGTGGTATTTTATGTGTGAAGGATGAACAGATTCCGTGCCTATAAAGCAATGGTTCCAGAGTCTGCAAGAAATTTTCTCCACCATCACCTTCCAAAACAAAAAGTCCAATCCATTTCCATCCAAAAAGCTTTAGTAAGCTGATGATCCCTATAGACTGATGGCTGTCACTGGGAACCAAGTGGTAAAAGGAAAGGAACTGGTCTGCATCACTCTCCCCTGGAGGAAATGACCCATATGTGAGCTAAAAAGAAGTGTACAAACATTATAGAGTTACATATGGATGAACCTTCATTTTGATCCTGTGCCTGTTCATTCAACAAAGATTAAGTCAGAGCCATTCATAGGTTCAAGGACAGTTCAAACCAAGGACTCTTCTAGATAATTTTGTCTAGTTATGTTGATTTTAAGAAATCTGAATATTTTCCTTCATCCTCATATTCTAGCATTTAGCTCTGACTTGCAAGGAATAATCTCAGTAAACAGCCTATTTCTGAAGCATTATTATTATTATTATTATTATTATTATTATTATTATTGTCATCATCTTCTTCATCAGCCTTCTAAATGGAATTCCAGTCAGTAATATGGCTGCTTCATTTTACACCCATTGCCGTTTGAAATAGGATATCCAGGAGAGTCAAATGTCCAGTCTGGATTATTATTAATAGAAAAATATATAAATTGTGGAAAGCCCATTCATTGGTCCTACCTGTGGTATCTTGTAGAGGCCTATGGTGTCAGCCATAGAGAGGGAGGTATCAAAGCTAAGTCCCCCAATGATGGCTATAAGGTTTTTTTGAATGTCGCATTTGTAGTTGGGGACAAATCTATGTGATTTGAAAAGTAGGTCCAGAGTTGTCCGATAGGTCATCCTCGCATCGTAATAACTGTCATAGATGTGGAATCCAAGGGTGAGATTAGGCAAGATCTTGGGGCTGTCATTTATCTCTTTTATAGTAAAAGCCAAAGCAAGGGTGTGCTGGTAGAATTTTGTCACCACACTGCAAATGAAGTTGGATATTCAGAAGAAGAAGAAGAAGAAGAAGAAGAAGAAGAGGAGGAGGAGTTTGGATTTGATATCCCGCCTCTCACTTCCTTTAAGGAGTCTCAAAGCAGCTAACATTCTGCTTTCCCTTCCTACCCCACAACACTCTGTGAGGTGAGTGGGGCTGAAATATTCACAATTTCTAGTGTAAAATCTGCAATGTGTGGAATCAACATATCACAAAATTGATTGTTTATGTAACTCATATTCCAAAAAAATATCATATAGCCCCAACAGCACTTACTTTTAATTCTGCATAATAATTCAAAAAACCTTTTGTTAATCTCTTGCTTTTCCTTTTTAATTGACTAGATTTTAAAAACTCTCAGCTATCTTTCTGTTTTCAACCACTTCATATTCATGATTAAGTGTGCTCTGGACTATGAAAGCCACAGTCCTAAACCTATCAGGAAATAAATCCTATTGACTTCTTGGTAGACAGTCCTGGATGGATTGTTGCTCTTTGGCAGTTTGGTGGACCATCAGTTTTTCATCTAGAACAGGGGTGTCAAACACAAATTCATCGGGGGCCACATCAGCAGTTTGGTCACCCTCAAAGGGCCGGTTGTATCTGTAGGACTATGTGTCCACTCTTTATTATCATAAATTATTGTCACTGCATTCAATTATTACTGTTTTTTGTAATAATGTAGACGGTCCAGAAAGATGTTATGGTCGATTGTATCAAAGGCCACTGAGAGATCCAGCAGAACTAGGAAACAAAGTTGTTCCAAATAATGAGCCCTAATGAGACGATTGCTGCAATCCTATGTGCATTTACTTGAAACTCCTGTTGAAGAAAGTGAGGCTGGCTGTAAACATACACGACATGGGGCTGTAAATAAAATGTGTGGGGGGAGAGAGAGAAAGAGAGAGAGAGAGAGAGAGAGAGAGAGAGAGAGAGAGAGAGAGAGCGCTCTGACAGGAAAGCATCAACATGCCTTGTGCACTCTCATTTTCCTTGGCTAATTCCCCTGCCCCCCCCAATCTTGGGGTGCCATTGCATAGCGCAAAAGGCGAAAGAGTGTGAGCGCGCTGCCTGCAACTGGATCTCCGGCTTCTTCCTTTCCTTCCCCGAGGTGGGAGGGAGAGATCAAGACGGAGCTGCTGGCAGGGCGGAGAGTGAGCCGCCCAATTGTGTGACCGAGTGATGGAAGGGCTGCAAGGAGCCGCATCTGATCTCCTCCCAGGAAAGTGCCAGCGGGACTGACATGTGCCAGAAGGCGGGGAGAACCGCCCAGCGCCACTGTGCGGGCGCGGAGTCCAACTTGTGGAGCTGAGATAGAGAGCCGGGCTCCAGATCACCTTCCTCGCTTGGCTTGCTGCGAAATTGCAAGAGGAGGAGGAGGAAGGTGGCGGCGGTAGGGGGCGGGGAGCGGAGGGGGTGCCAGGGAACACAGCCCCCTCCCATCACGGCCATCATCATCGCTGCCCCCACTTTACATTTATTTTAAGGGTGTTTGGAGTGTGCGCGCCTCTCTATCTCTCCCACTCACCCCCCCCCCAGCCACCCCATATTCCCAAAGAACAACTTGATCATGGGCATCGTTGGTCCTGGAAATGCTGGCTGTGCAAAGATGGAGTGGGAGGCGAAATTAAGAGGAAGGGAAGCCCCGGGCTGGTGAAATCCAGCACGGAGGAGAAGAGGACGCCTCCCGCAGGGCGAGTTTGCACGCCGGGATCCAGCATCCCCGGAGAATTTTTTTTTCTCCGAGGAGAAAGACTCCCCCTCCGCGGCGCGGAGAGACCTGACCTTCCGCTTGCTCTTTTTGAGCAGTGAGCGGGAGAGAGAAGCCAGCTGCCCGCCTCGCTTCGGCCCCCGACAACGAAGGCGCAAGTTGAGAGACGCGGGGACATTTGAAGCAGCAGCCACGTCCTTAAGAGCGACGGGGGGAGGCGAGTAGGGAGCCGCACCATGTAAACTTTATTGTGTCAAAAAAAAAAAGTGAGAATAAAAGATGAAGGCTGGCAGCCGGCGGCTACACGGGCCACATGAGGAGGTCTGGCGGGCCGGATTTGGCCCACGGGCCTTGTGTTTGACACCCGTGATCTAGAAGTTCCCAGGTGACAACTCCAGTAGATCTGGGAAACTCTCCCTACTTGAAACTCTGGAGATCTGCTACCTATTTCTGTTTCCAATACTGAGCAAGATCAATCAATGGTCTGACTCAGTATAAGGCAGCTTCTGGTATTTATTTGTAAGAATACACTGTAAGTTCCTTAAAGTTAGTTCTCATTTAAACCAATGAAGCAAGTTAGTCATGACTTCCAAGGCACCACTGATCCTAAAGGGAACAAATCTGACAACATCCAATTCAAACATGGGCATTTCTATTCAGAATGACACCCAACTTTGTTCAGTGGGTCTTACTCTCAGAGGATTGAAGCCTTAAGAGTTAATTATCAGAACCATAAATTATACAATAAAAATCAGATAAAAATTAAAATCAGAAATCAGATAAATATGGTCAAATTATGCATTCTAAGTTACCTATAAAACTTTGATGTGATAGAAACATTTTCATCAGGCGTTTAAAGATTGAAATAGACGGTGTCTGCCTATCCCCTGTTTTTATCAATTTAAATATACCAGAAGAATCTGTGTCACTTTTCATAATTGGGAAGACCACAATAACTGTGGGAAAATGAGAATTCACTGTGCCACCGTCAGCAAAATATATTTACTTTTGTCACAATTAGTATTTATATTGGATCTGATCTGATTCTAAATATGTACTGAATTGTTTTTTAATTTGTTCTTTTATGTGCAGATGTCTTAGCTCTTTTCACATCTCAGGATGATACTTCAATTGGCCATTGTGCTGAAAACAGAACTGGGAGCAGAAATTACCAATGTTTACTCATTCCTTTCATGTCCAGAAAGGAAATCAGTCCAGGGAATACAATCTGCATGTGCTGCTCCAGTTGCTTGCAAACTGCAAATGGTACACAATTTATTCGATCCCCTGCCCACCCATTTCTATTGTACTTTCCTGTACATAGAAATGAAATGGCATTGTATCTTACATTTTCAAAATTAATTTTCAAATGTAACATAATTTTACAATTTTACCCCATTGGATAGCCAGATGAACAATTTAGTTTTTGATGGATGACAAAGTTTACCCGAACAGAATCAGCACCTCAGGTGACAACTAAAGGGCGGAATGCAAAGCAACGCCTTTTTAATTCCTAGTCTCATGAAGAACACTTCAAAAATAAATGATGAATAATGAAATAATAAATAGTTTCCATGACTTTAAGAAGCTTGGAATTTGAGACAGAAAATTGTGAGAACACTTTGCACTCCCCAAAAGTGTTTTGTGGGTGGGTGTTTTTTTTAATCCCCTTATTCAACTACTAAAGGCCAACAAAACAGCTTACATACAACAGTGAGAAGAAACTTACTGCTTTAAGGCATAAAATCTGGAACACATAAGACAAAAGGAATGGGGATTTGAAGGGATAAGTGGGGAGACCCTTACTATGGAATTGTGAACATGTTCTGTGAAGGCTGTTCTCTGAAGAAAACTTCATAGAATACATAAAAGATTTGGGAAGAAATCCCACCGATGATGAGGCCACCTGGCTGGTACCACTCATGAGGAACAGGAAAGGGTTCACTGGTGGGACACGTGGTTGTATCTGCATTGCACAACCCAGGCACTTGCAAAAACAGTAGCACCAATGCACAAAACATCTTAGCAGTGTGGCTTATTTCCTCTTCCCATAAACCTCATAAGATGAAACACCTCCCAGTCTGTGCCTTTATGTGCATATATGTCCTTCTATAGTTTGCTCTTTGCTGATGACGTTTCCTTTAAGAGGAAGGGACTAGATTGGGTTAGGAATTTCTCTGCCAATACTATTCTAAAAGAGGTTTGTGAGTTGCACCTTAGAAACAGGGAGTTACCAATGGAGCCTTGATTAGAAGGTGAGATTACATGCACCCATTTCAATTTTGGCCAATAACGGGGAAATGTGAGAAATGAAATGAATGTGGCCATGCCTGGAAGCTGCCCCTACACTACCTATTTAGCTGAATAGAGTATTATTTATTCTAACAACTTCTAGGCTTGCTTATTGACTCTTTTTAAGTGGCTACTACAAAGCCCCTTGAGCTTTGATGAATTGAACAAAATACAATGATTTGGTTAATTGCATGAAGAGACATTTTCTTCCAGAAGTTTAGCGCAGAGTGGCACTTTTGGTAACCAATGCATTGGGTTGGGTTTGTTTTCTGAACTGTGACTCCATGTTACCTCTGCCCGTGAGTTCTTCCCTGAGCAAATATTGCCAGGAAAGTCAGAGTGAAGCCATTTTTTTTGTAGATGCAAATCACAGTCAAATTTTTTTAATAATATAGGCATTGTTAAGATCAAGTATGATTTTAGTTCTGTGTATTGTAAGCCCCCTTGAAATAAAGTGATTAAGAGTGATATCAAAGTGTTCAAACAAAACAACCCCATATTTAATTTATACTGGAACTTGGAATGTAATCCTGCAACACCAGGAAGCATGCATTGTCCACGTCAGGATTCACAGTGGAATGAAAACTTTAAAATGTGAAAAAAGATAATAATTGCTTTTCTTTGTAGCAGTAGAAGTATTTCCTCTTCCTTTCAGCAAGGATTCCACTATTATGAATTGTCTTGTGAATCTCTAATTTGGGACTAGAATGGTTTCTCAGTTCTAAACCAGGTTTCAATAAACCAAAGGGAGCAAAGAAACAGAGGGAATCATCTCAATGTAATCTGTAGCTTGACTCAATACAGCAAATGATCAGAACACAGTCCTGTTTAGAAAACGCTTTCCAGGCACTGCTTCTCTGTTGTCCTGCTGTGGAGCTCTGCTTTCCCTGGGTTCCTTCCTTCTTTCTTTTTCATTCTTTTTCATCATTTTATATTGATAAATAATAAATATTTTTTTATTTATACCCCACCCTTCCCGGTTTAAAAACAGGGCTCAGGGCAGCTAACAGCAAATATAAAACATTGATTAAAATGTGACTTTAAAACAGCATAAAACAGCATAAAATACAAAATAAAATGCCAGCAAGGAGACCAGGGAAGAATTTAAATGTGGGGTCCCAGAAAGGATTTCTTCATAGAAGAGGAAAGAGAAAAGGGAATAGAGGATCAGGCTAATTCAAATTGAAGGCCAGGTGGAATAGCTCTGGCTTACAGCCCCTGCGAAAGGAGATAAGTCCAGCAGGGCCCTAGTTTCGTGGGAGAGAGCATTCCACCAGGTCAGAGCCATCACTGAAAAAACCCTGGCCCTGGTGGAGGATAGTCTGGCTTTCTTGGGGCCCGGGACATTTAAGCTATTATTATTCATGGACATTAGGGTACTCTGTGGGACATACCAGGAGAGG
Organism: Podarcis erhardii; assembly: GCF_964252035.2. Lineage (NCBI taxonomy): Eukaryota > Metazoa > Chordata > Lepidosauria > Squamata > Lacertidae > Podarcis > Podarcis erhardii. Next base: position 6,224,695 of record NC_138502.1, on the reverse strand, counting down.
CGGTCCCGTAAGTACAAGGGTCCTTACTGTTTTGCTTACTGTTTTTATTAGGCTATGCTAAGTGAAGGGAAGCTTTATTATGCTTTAATACACAAGATTCTCATTTCATTGAAAACACCCACTCTTCTCTGATAAGCTCTGGTGGCACTATTAGGACTGGTGGCACTTAACTGAGAGATATATGAGGTGAGGAGACTAAATAGGATGTGAAGAACCAACAGAAACTGTGTGAGGAGACAGGCAAATCATTTTAAATGAACTCGTGTAAATAGTATAAATGAACTGTGCTTAAACTTTACCCTTCATTTATAATGGTGGCAAAACAAAGTGAGACTTTAATTCTTTCTCCTTATTAGTTGTTCTTTGTTGTTGAGCTCAGGCTTCAGAATGATAATGTAGCATTTCGGGACAAAGATGCAGCCCAGTAACCCAGCACTGGAGGCCAAGATGGAGAAGATCTCCACCATCACCATGTATTTCCCTTTGGTGCTCAGGTAGGTAGGGACAAAGCACAGCCAGACACTGCAAAACAGCAACATACTGAAAGTAATGAACTTGGCTTCATTGAAACTGTCAGGTAATTTGCGGGCCAGGAATGCTGAGAGGAAGCTGAAGAAAGCCAGGAGGCCCATGTAGCCCAGGACACAGGAAAACAAGGTCATGGACCCTTCATTGCATTGCACAGTGATTTCTTCTATTAGTGAGTGCATGTCTAAATCTGGGAATGGAGGACTAGTGGCCAACCAGAGAGTACACAGACTTGCTTGAGTCAAAGAGCAGGAAAGGACAATGGAGATGGCTAGTCTTTTCCCCACCCATTTCCTCATGCTGGACCCTGGTTTGGTGGCCATGAAAGCTACAACTACAGTAATAGTTTTGGCCAACACACAAGAAACAGCCATGGAGAAGATGATGCCAAAAGCAGGTTGTCTGAGAAGGCAAGCCATTTCCCCTGGCTTGCCAAGGAATAACAAAGAAGATTGAAAGCAGAGCAGAAGAGAAATGAGGAGATTGTAGGTGAGGTCTCGATTGTTGGCTTTAACTATAGGTGTATCTCTGTGCTTCACAAAAACTAAAAGCAAAAAAGTTGTGACAATGGAGAAAGAAAGAGCTATTGAGGCTAAGCTGATCCCCAATGGTTCTCCATAAGAAAGAAATGTGATTGTTTTGGAGATGCATCCATGTTTTTCCATGTTTGGATATTGGTCTTCTGGGCATCTGAAACAGTCATCCATATCTGAAAAACAGAAACAAGTCAAATTCCAAATGTAATTGATATAATTCCTCTGCCTCCCAGAAACTCAGCAGTTCAGAAACAGTATTTTGAATGTTATTCCTTGAAAGTCTATGGGATTTAAACCCCTATTTTAACAGTTTAAAGGGGTTGCAAATCCCCTTGTGTGTTCTCACTGACTTGAATGGGAGAATGATTGTTTTGTCTCTTTTAGGGCTGAAACTCAGATCAATGTAGAATGTATTGCATGAGACTCATTCATTTTTTCAAAATGCCATTTGATATATAATGCAAGTCAACAAAGAAACATTGCAAACAGCATGCAATCAGACATTAATAAGTATATTTTAGGCCCCAAAACAGTTCTCTTATGAAAATGAAAATAAATTCTTTGTCACAAACCATTCCGGTCTGAAATCTTCCCTTCTGGACATGGAGCACAATCATAGCAGCAAAATTTTTCTCCTTCCTTCCTTTTCTTCTGATGACCAGGGGAGCAGCAGTCGTTACACACAGAAATAGGCACCACCTATCCATAACCAAGAAAGATTTTTCTTTAAATTATATATTATTTAATTTATTTGTTTAATTTTGCTTGTGAACTTGAAATCAACTCATCCCGGGAACTTTAAATATTATCTTAGAGGCCTAATCATTGATTTATCTGGCTCTTTATTATTACAGGCCAGTGATATTATCAATTCCTACTTAGAAATGCAGAGGATTGAACCTGAGGGATTTGCTTATCAAACATTTTGTTATACAAATGAGGTTTGGATTCTGTTCAATGGAATAGAGAGAGAGAGAGAGAGCAGGGCCCACAGTGATACCCCTGGATCCATACCTGGTTAAAACCCTTGTGCCATGTTATCATGTCCTCATGAATGATGATTTTTCTTGATTCAAGAGCATCGTCACCCACCTGTCCAACTTTCACTCGAAGGAAGGACTTGTTGGGGAATGTAACTATGTTCATGATGTCAAATAAACCTCCCATTTGCTTTTTACCATTGAAGCTCAGAGTTTCTCCAACTGAGTTGTTGAATATAATGCCAGAAAGATAAGAGTGGAGCTAATTGAGAAGGAGATTTTAGATGAACTGATTAGAAATGAGAAAGAATTAGTTTAAAAACCTGGAAAAAGTTCCATTAAGCAAGCAATAAAAATGTAGTAATCACAGTATTCAATGAAAGTCAACCAAGAGATAGAATGGAAGTTTTTTTATTATTATTATTTTTAATATGCAAACAATCCAGGAAAACTAATGGCTTGGCAACTGAGGGGAAGAGAGGGCTTGAAAGTGATAAGCAAGCTGAGTTAGAGGGTATTTTAAAAATACCATGCAAAATTATACTGAGCAAACCCTGGAAAAAAAAGAGAAAATACAAGAATATCTAGAAAAAAAATAAATTCCACAAATATCTAAAGAGAAAATGATTCAATTAACCGAGCTGATAACGGCAATTGAGGTGCAACTCAAGACTGGTAAAATGCCAGGTCCTGATGGGCTCTCAGAAAAATATTGCAAAAAACAAAAAAAAGGACTTTCTGGTACAGAAGTACCAGAAAGTACTGAGCGAAATGTTAAAGTTAAGCAAAGGACCAGATACTTGGAAGGATGCCCACATTGTCTTAATCCCAGAGCAAGACACAGATTTATTGTCAGCTAAAAATTATACACCAATTTCCTTACTAATTAATGATTATGAGATATTTGTCAATATATTAGCAAATTGATTGAAAGTGTCTTAGCAGAAATAATTCATCATGACCAGGCCGGATTTCTACTAGGTCACCAAATGAAGAATAATATAATGAATATAATAGACATTATTGAATATCTGGAAGTAAGAAATGAGAAACAAGAGGCCTTAATGTTTATAGATGCTGAAAAGGCCTTTGACAGTGTTTCATGGGCCGTTATGAAAAAAATGATAGAAAAAATGAATCTTGGGGAATTATTTGGGAGAGGACTAGATGCAATTCACTCTGAACAACAGGCCATGTTGATTCTTAATAAGGCTATAACAGAAAAATCCAAAATAACAATGGGGACAAGGCAAGGATGTCCCCTCTCACCATTATTATTCATTTTAGTATTAGAGGCCTTGGTAAGGGAGATAAGAGCTTGCAAGCTTTAAATTAAATTTAAATAAGACTAAGGTTTGGTTAAAGATATGACGGAGCAAGGAAAAAGGGAATTATAACAGAAAACAGATTTAGTTATACATAAAAAAGTAAAATACCTAGGAGTTTAGTTAACAGCTAAGAATATTAATCTATATAAAGACAATTATGAGAAAGTACGGAAAGAAACAAAAAGAGATTTAGAGATATGGGGAAGAAAGGACCTATCATTTTGGGGAAGAATGTCAGTGATAAAAATGAATGGACTGCCAAGAATGTTATTTTTATTTCAATCAGCCCCGGTAACAGGCAGTCTCGGATGTTTCGAGCAGTGGCAAAAAGACATATCTAGGTTTATCTGGCTGGAGAAGAAACCAAGGATAAAATGTAAATTATTAACAGATGCAAGAGAAAGAGGAGGTTTCAGTCTGCCAGATCTGAACCTTTATTACAAAACATCCTTGTATCTGCTGGATCTGGGGCTGGATCTTGCCGGGACATTCTAGATTTAGATAATAGATTTGGAAGGCATGCATACCTATGGTATGAAAAGGCATAGGTCCACAAAGCATTTCAGAACCATAAATTAAGAAAGTTGATTTTTAGGGTATGGGAAAACTATAAAAAGGGCTTTTCCCTTTGGAAGCAATAATTTGAGAAAAGTGAACATGAGAAGTAATTGGCCAACTTGTAGAGGACTGCTAGAAATGCAGAAAATCAGTTAAATTAAAAGATTTTGAAGAGATAAGGAAATTAGTAAGAAATTGGCTACAGTATTTTCAGTTGAATGATATCTTCAAGATAGATAAAAAGAGCGGTTTTAGTTATTCCAAAAAAGAACTTATAGAAAATAATATCAAGACTCTGTCAGAAATGTATAACTTGCTCCTAGAATGGCATATGAAGGATGAACATGTTAAATTGGCTATGATAAACTGGGCAAAGGACTTAGGACACAACATACAACTGGCAGATTGGAAGAGGCTATGGAGAACAGATTTGAAATTCAAAGCATGTTGTATGCCGAATGAAAATTACTTGAAAATGATATACCGGTGGTATCTGACTCCTACTAAGTTATCCAAAATGTATAGAACAAGCTTCAAATTTGTTGGAAGTGTAAAGAAAAGGAGTGTACTTTTTATCATATGTAGTGGACATGCAAGATAACAAAGTCTTTTTAGGAATTGATATATAATGAATTGGGGGGGGGGTGTTTAAAATACCATTTGTTAAAAAACCAGGAGCATTCTATTAGGAATTACAGGTTCCGATATCCCAACAGACAAAAGAAGACTGTTTATGTATGCAACAACAGCTGCAAGAATGCTACTAGCCCAAAGATGGAAAGAACCAACGGTTCTGAGGAAGGAAGAATTCCAAGCCAAACTGCTGGACTATGCTGAAATGGCAAAACTGACTGGGAGACTCAGAAATCAAGAAGATCATGACTTTTAAAAAGAATACGGGGAAATTATAATTTACTTAGGAGACCATTGTGAGCAAATAAAAAGGTTATCTGGACTTTAGAAACAACTTGTAAAGAAACGGGGGGGTGGACCACGGATAATTCAGAGAGATGAAAACTGTGGATGATATGTAGTTTTAGAAAAATTATGTTAAGGTGACGGGGTCAACACAATTTGACTTATACCACCATTTCCCCCCAGTGTAGGTTCTGCCGGGTTTGTGGGTCATGTGAATGAACTGAAAGGGCTTTTCAATGGGAGTAATTCTGACCTTGCCTTGCATCACCTCAACAAGACCCCTCTTTTGTAACCCATCACAGCCTCAGCTCAGCCAGTGAGGAAAAGTGAACCTGGGATGGAGGGCATACACCATTGTATCTGCTCTTATCCCAGATGATCTGGGCTTTGAAGTGCTCCCTATGTGTGGAAAATTAGCTGTTATTCCCCTAAAGAGATGGTAACTGGATGATATTGTAATGTCAAGCAAAACGTACATGAGATGATGTGAACATACACAACATATATCTCTACATTACGATTACGATTACAATATCTTTATTGTCACTGTCCCATGCAGAACAATGAAATTGAAAAACTACATAAAACTACCACAAAACTACCACGAAACTACATAAAACTACCACAAAACTACATAAAACATTCAAAAACCCCTAAAAACTCTAAAACCCCATTTTAAAATACACTATACTATAGAGACCCCTTATGCTGCGTTTAGAACCAGTATTGCATTTGCATAGAAACTGTTTCTCAGGCGGCTAGTCCTGGCCTTTATAACCCTATACCTTCTTCCAGAAGGCAGAAGCTGAAAAAGATCATTTCCAGGGTGTGTACTATCCTGCGCTAGCTCTGCCGCTTTCTTATGGCACCTGGCAGCATAGATTTGATCTAAGGTGAGAAGAGTGCACCCAATTATTCTCTCTGCAGTCTTTACAACCCTGGATAGCATTGTTTTTTCCCTGGCCGTGCAGCTCCCAAACCACACTCATAGACCATAAGTTAGTACGCTCTCCACAGTGCAATGGTGAAATGCCATCAACAGGTCCTCTGAGAGATTGTTTTTCCAGAGGATTCTCAGAAAATATAACCTCTGCTGTGCTCTCTTCACCAGGTCTTTGCTGTTCCCTCCCCAGGTTAGGTCGTCTCTCAACTCCATTCCCAGAAATCGAAACACCGAGACCTGTTTCACGCACTTCCCCTCAATAATAAGTGGCTGAATATTCAATTTACGTTTCCTAAAGTCCACAATGATCTCTGTTGTTTTCTTTAAGTTAAGGAGTAAGTTGTTTTTCCTGCACCACTCCCCCAACTGCTCAACTTCCTTCCTATAAGCCCCAGGGAGTTGGACTAGATGAACCTTGGGTTCCCTTCCTACTATACTATTCTATGATTCTAAGTTTGTCAGTGAGTAAAATTAATAATCTCATTTCATCAGCTACTTGTGGAGGATAAATTGGATGCAGCCCCACCTTGGACTATTCAATCCATTGGATAAAGAAAATTTTGATTTCAACACATTACCTGCAAAGACAGTTGGTCTTGAAGTTCAAATTTCTTATCCCAGACCATTCCTTTTTGCTTCGATCTGCTTGAGTACATGGCATGCAAAGCATGAGCCACAACATAGACAGCATTGTAGATACTGTAGCTTTGGCCAGTCATGCCCATTTCAAACTGAGTCGTAGGAAGGCTCTCCAGCCTCTCTTCCCCAGTACATGGTTCATTGCCTTCCACTGGCACACTGGAGATTGGGAATGTACAGTCAAATGCTTCCTCCCAGAACTCTTGCAGAAAACCATCTCCTTCTGTTTTATCAGGTTTTAAATTCTGGAGATATTCATTGAATTTTAGAACCTCTTTTGAGTGAATTGTGAAAGAAATTGCACCTTGAAAGAGCTCAAGATCCTTTACTATGAAATCAATTTGGGTTGTTATGATCCATACCTTCCTAAATGGTGAGCTTTCCTTATTTTCAAACTCACGTAGAAATATAATAGATCTCATCCATATAATGGTCAAAGATTCTCCAAAGAGTATAAATGCACTGATTTTATCATTGGCTAAAGAGAGAGAAATATGCCTGAGCATACCAATTGTTTCACTCAGCTTATCTATCCGGCCTATTTGTGGTATTTTTTGGTTGAAGGCTGAACAAATTCCATGCTCGGAAAGCAATGATTCCAGGGTCCGCACAAAGTTCTCTCCATCGTCACCCTCTGCAACAAGAAGTCCAGCCCATGTCCATCCAAAATACTTCAGTAAGTTGATTATCCCCATATACTGATGGCTGTCATTGGGCACCATGTGGTAAAAGGAGATGAACTGATCTGCATCACCCTCCGCAGGGGGAAAAGTTCCATATGTGAGCTAAACGGAAGTGTACAGACATGATAGATTTATGTCAGGATAAACCTTCATTTTGAGCATGTACCTGTTCATTCATCACAGGTAGGGTTTGAGGACAGTTCAATCTGAATATTTGTAAAGATATCAGGGACGCGGGTGGCACTGTGGGTTAAACCACAGAGCCTAGGACTTGCCTATCAGAAGGTCGGCGGTTTGAATCCCCATGACGGGGTGAGCTCCCGATGCTCGGTCCCTGCTCCTGCCAACCTAGCAGTTTGAAAGCACATCAAAGTGCAAGTAGATAAATAGGTACCGCTCTGGCGGGAAGGTAAACGGTGTTTCCATGTGCTGCTCTGGTTCGCCAGAAGCAGCTTAGTCATGCTGGGCACATGACCCGAAAGTGGTACACTGGCTCCCTCAGCCAATAAAGCGAAATGAGTGCCGCAACCCCAGAGTTGGCCACAACCGGACCTAATGGTCAGGGGTCCCTTTACCTTTACCTTTACCTTTACCTTTACCTTTACCTTTACCTTTACCTTTACCTTTACCTTTACCTTTACCTTTACCTTTACATTACAGTGAAGTTTTATTGTTGTTGTTGTTGTTGTTGTTGTTGTTGTTGTTGTTGTTGTTATTATTATTATTACTGCTACTGCTGCTGCTACGATTAAAACTAATATTCCAAATGGAATCCCAGCCAGTAATTTTGCTGCTATATTGATGTTTAAGTCTTCTTCCTAGGGAGCCTCAGTGACAGCCTTATTGGCAATGGAAGAATGTAAAATATGAAAATCCATATATCTCCCCCCCATTCATCGCTCCTACCTGTGGAATTTTGTAGAGGCCTATGGTGTCAGCAATAAAAAAGGAGGTAACAGAGCTAAGTCCTCCAATGATGGCTACGAGGTTTTTTTGAGTGTCACATATATAGTTGGGGACAAATCTATGTGATTTGAAAAGTAGGTCCAGTGTAGTCCGGTAGGTCATCATTGCATCGTAATAACTATCATAGATGTGGAATCCAAGAGTGAGATTTGGCAAGATCTTTTGATTCTTGTTGATTTCTTTTACAGCAAATGCCAAGGCAAGGGTATGCTGATAGAATTTTGTCACCATGCTGCAAATAAAGTTATATTTTCAAGATTTCAAGTGGAAAATTGTGGGTTTCTGGCTTAGCCAGAAATGCGCCCTGCAGCTTTGTCCCAGGTGGCCTATATGCCCCTTTAAACACTCTGATGGTTTTTGGAGTAGGCTTGAGATCACCCAAGTATGTTGGAATCACAATTCCTGGACCTGGATAGAGTCAGAGGACTCAGTTATGGACAGGTGGAGTGGCGAGATGCAGCCAGACATCTTCATTGACTCTGCCATTGTAAGTCTCAGAATGCAAGAGTGTAAGTGGCTGACTTCCACTAACTTGATTAAATTAGATTCTTTTAGAAAAGTAAGTACACTGTTACAGAAAAACGTGAGGTATTTACTGGAAACTGCCCATGCAGAAAGATGAGTTTTAGCTTTAATGGCAGCTGAAAGAAGACTGATTTAAATGAGACTCTGGCAGCATTGAAAACGATCCTGGGACCAACACCAGTGCACTGCCTCAGCTTTCATTAAATATACAGGAGTTAAGAAAAAGTACAGTCTCTGTTGAGGAGACAGTCAAAAAATGGAGTGAGAAGAATCACCAAGTTAAGAAAAAACTGAATATCATAAAATCATAGGGAGTTGGAAGAGACCACAAGGGCCATCGAGTCCAACCCCCTGCCAAGCAGGAAACACCATCAGAGCACTCCTGACATATGGTTGTCAAGCCTCTGCTTAAAGACCTCCAAAGAAAGAGACTCCACCACACTCCTTGGCAGCAAATTCCACTGTCGAACAGCTCTTACTGTCAGGAAGTTCTTCCTAATGTTTAGGTGGAATCTTCTTTCTTGTAGTTTGGAACCATTGCTCCGTGTCCGTGTTTCACCTTTCAAAGCTATATTATAGCATTGAAAGGTGAAAAAGAAAAACCAAAATATCAAATAGTGGTTCTAGAAATGCCTCAAAAAGTATTCTTCCTAAAAAAAATTGGAAATCCAAGAACAAGATGAAGACAACTTAAATGGAGATTAGCATAAGAAGTTCAAATTTCTTGAGATGGAGGAGACAGACTTGATGCCCTCATTGACAGTCTTGCACATTAAGTCAGAAAATGCCAAAGCAAAAAATTGTCAGGATATTGTTTGGTACAATTTACGTCAAGGGCTATAAAGGATAGAATTTTACAAAATCTTCAAAAGCAACCTACACATTGGAGGACATAGAATTACAATTCTGAAAGAAACTCCATGAAGAATTTAAAGAAAAAGGATTATATATGTCCGGCAACTACTCTCAAAAATAAAGGATTGGTCTGTTAATCTTTTTGAGTTTATTTAAATGCTGAAAATAACTTTCTCAATCCACTTAAATTATGTACAGTACATAATACTTTAAGAAAGACTTGAAATCAGTTAGACATAACACGAAAGAAATTGAGATTTGAAGGGATAAGTGGGGAGACACTTACTATGGAGCTTTGAACATATTCTCCGAAGGCTGTTCTTTGAACAAAAGTTCATCAAATACATAAAAGATTTGAGAAGAAATCCCACCGATGATGAGGTCACCTGGCTGGTACCACTCATGGGGAACAGGAACAGGATAACTGGTGGGACACCTGGTAGTATTTGCTTTGTACACAAAAGCCACTTGCAAAAGCAGCAACAGAAATAGATCAAGCATCCTTGCAGTGCAGCTTATTTCCCCTTCCCACAAGCCTCTTAAGAAGTGGCTACTGGAAAGTCTCATGAGTTTTGCTTAATTGAACAAATTATAATAAATTGGAAAATTGCATGGAGAGATAATAACTTTTTCAGAGTTTTAACTCATAGTGACACTTTTTAACAATCACCATCATCATCATAATGACTCCATGTTGCCTCTGCCCCTAAGTGGCCCACAAAGTGGCAATTGGTAAGTGAAAATCAGCCAAAAAAATAAGAAGGAAGTCATTTGTGGATGCAAAGCAACAAATCTTACAACAAAGACCACTTGTGAAACTTTAGTTTAATGAAAGGGCCAGGAAACCAACATTTCTCTGCACAACAAATCTGTGGCAACACTCTTCTCCAAACAACCCCCCACTCTCCTCCCAGATTCATCAACAAGAGAAGAAATAATCAATTGCTTTCTCAGGGGTTCTTTCTTTTTTCTTACCCCCCCCCCCGATTTTTATTTCCATACATGCCAAACATTTTCCACATATACAAAACTGGGATTATACAAACACCTCATACTTCCCCCTGTTCCACCCTGGTTTCCATATTTTACCCTCTTTTCTTGCATATAATTATAATTATCCATTCTATTTCATCTCCTTATTTACTACTTTAATTCATTTTACTTCAGAAATGTTATATATAACACTTCACTTTTGGACCATTTCAATCGGATACTCCCTGCTGATGTGGATAGATTCCTCCAAGTTGGTAGGCCCACCACCTGCCTCCTTGATCCGTGCCCGTCTTGGCTGATTAGGGAGTGTCCAGGTGTCGCGCGGACCCCCCGGTTGAAATTATCAATTTGTCCCTTAACACGGGGACATTCCCAGGGGAACTGAAGGAAGCAGTGGTGTGTCCACTCTTAAAGAAAACTTCACTAGATCCCTTAGACCTATCCAATTACCGCCCAGTTTCAAATCTTCAATATCTGGGTAAGGTAATTGAGAGAGTGGTTGCTGAACAGCTTGGTAGGTTTCTGGAGGAAACTTTGGCTTTAGATCCATTTCAGTCCGGTTTCCATCCTGGTTTTGGGACCGAGACGGCTCTGGTTGCCCTAACAGATGATATCCATAGACAACTGGATAGAGGCTGTCACCAATATGCTGATGACACTCAGCTCTATCTGCTGATGGATGGCCGCACCGACTCGGCCCCGAACACACTGACCAGATGCTTGGAAGCGGTGGCTGGATGGTTTCATGGGAGCCGATTGAAACTAAATCCTTTGAAGACAGATGTCCTAGGGCTGGGTCGGGATGGCATGGGGATGAGGGACCAACTCCCTTCTCTTGCGGGGGCCCAATTAGTGCCATTGCCTTCTGTTAAGAGTTTGGGTGTAATCCTTGACCCCTCTCTTTCCATGGAGGCACAGGTTACAGCAACAGCCAAGGCGACATTTTTCCACCTTCGCTGCATCAAGCAGTCGGTCCCTTACCTTTCTCGCCCCGACCTGGCCACAGTGATCCATGCAACGGTCACCTCCAGGCTTGACTACTGTAATTCGCTCTACGCGGGGCTGCCCTTGAACCTGTCCCAGAAACTCCAGCGGGTGCAGAATGCTTTTTCAACTCTGGCTTCGGCCTGGTGGAACGCTCTGCCTCATGAGACCAGGGCCCTGCAGGATCTGATTTCTTTCTGCAGGGCCTATAAGACAGAGTTGTTCCACCTGGCCTTTGGCTTGGAGCCAATGTGATTCCCTCCCTCTCTTTCTTTTTTCTTTTCCTTCTCCTCCTGTGATGAGGCTACATTTTAATATTTTATAGTTTCATTATTTTAATGTTGTATTCTAATTTTGTTTTTAAGTTGTAATCATTCAACTTGTTTTTATTATTGCTTGTAAGCCGTCCTGAGCCCGGCCTTGGCTGGGGAGGGCGGGGTATAAATAAAAATTATTATTATTATTATTATTATTATTATTATTATTATTATTATTATATCAAGCCTGCTAATGTTTCTAAATAGCTACAGTGGATTTTAAGGTACTCAACCTAATTGTCCCATTCTTGTGTAAAAACTTTATCATCTTGATGTCTGATCTTCACGGTCATCTTTGCCAATTCAGCATAATCCATCATTTTGGTAATCCACTCTTATTTTGTTGGGACCTTCTCTTCCTTCCACATGCTTTCCCAGGCTTTCAAGGCCTTTGGATAGTGTTTCATTTGCACTGGTAGCCTTCAGAATGAATTGCTCCTGCAATGCACATTTTGTGGGGCTGCCCCTGAGGCTGGCTTTTGTAGCTAGTGCAAAATGCAGTGGCTCAGTTGCTGACTGGGGCAGAATTTCACCATCATGTTATGGCACTGTTGATGAAAGAACTGAACCGCCTGTAAATGAGGTCAAGGTGCAGCTTGAATACTTGAATACAAGGTGCAGAATACTTAAAAGATGCTCTTCCCAAAGTGAGTAAGTGAATTTATGGATTCAATTTTCTGTCAAATGGTTTTCACCAAACTCCTCTCAAAAATTACCACAGAGACCAAAGGAAACAGCCTTCATGTCTCTTCTGCAACCATCTCTCATTATCAATATAATGTACAACCATAGTTTAAACAATTTCCTTCTTCATTTTTATTCAGCTCTTAGAAAGGAGACTTTAACCTTTATAATGCAATGATAGAAAAATACAATGATTTTCATGACTGATGTGCACAAATATCTGTGCTCCAAAAAGAATCATGGGGGAAATTGTGGCATTTCATAAGATGAAATCAGGAAAAATTCAGATTTTATGGAGAAATGTAGAGCAGTGCAGCACCCCATAAGATCACCGTCAAGCTTGCAGATCTTGAAATCCAAAACTTTCATCCCCCTCTATTGCTCTGTGCTTTGATCTGGACTAGTAAATGGGATGCAAAGCATGTGCCGCAACATAGACAGCCTTGTAGATATTCTATCTGTGGCCAGTCATGAGCTGTTCAAACTGAGGTCCAGTAAGGCGTTCCAGCCTCTTCTCTCCAGCACACACTTTATTGTTTTGCAATATATGTCACAATAAAAATGAAACATGTTTCATACAAATTACTAAAGAAAATACTACAATGAGAGAGAAGGAGTAACAGGAAGGCTTTCCAGCCTCTCTCTCCAGAACATACTTTATTATCTTCCATTGGCATATGAAGATTTGGATATACAGTCAAATGCAAAGGGGGGCTGTATATGGTTGTTTCCCCTGGAGCTCAGGCCAGAGAGCTCCAGACAGACCCTTCCTCATTCTTTGGTATGCTACACCCCCACCACTGCAAGGCCATAATTCAGCGGTAGAACATCTGCGCTCTGCATGCAGAAGGCCCAGGTTCAATCCCAGGCACCCCCAGGTAGGGTTAGGTGGGACCTTGTCTGAGGCCCTGGAGTGTTGCTGCCAACTTAGGAGAAGGAAATACAGAGCTAGAAGGAAAAACAGATCTGTTTCAGTGTAAGGTGGCTTCTCTTGTTAACCGCCTGTCATGGTGGATATTGTGGTCTAACAAAAAAAAGAAGAATTGGAATTGGGCACGGTCAGCATAGTATAGGGGGCTGTAAGCAGTCTGATACACATTTAAAGTAAAAGGTCAGACCCAATTCTTTTCTTCTGGGTTCTGTGGCCTGTTTGACTGAATGCAGATTACCTTTGGAGCTAACATGTAACACCTTCTTAGAGTTGCGGGGCCCCATGATGGGGTGGGCCAGCAAGGCCTCCCTGCCCCCTTAGGTGAAAACAGATGTAAATAGGTGGTCTTAAATCCAACCCTGTTTAGGTGGCAGTGTGTGACTTGACTGAGTGGTTAGCAGCTGAATTCCAACACAATCAAATTGAAGATAATTTAAACAATTTACATAAAAATTCCCTGACTTCACTTGTGTCACATGCCTTTATTTCATGTTTACTGTTGCAATAGTATAATTCTCCTCAGGGATGATGCATCTGTTTCTTTGCCACAAATTTATTGTGGAGAGAAATAATAGCTGTCAGGTCATGTGCTGAAACGGGCGTTGGGTAGTCATCTTTCTTTCAACTTTTGCTGCTTTGAGTTACAAAACAAAATGGATTCACTTTGACTTTCTTGCTGGTGTCCACTTATCATGGAAGACGTCAAGCTAAATGCCACTTTTTGTACCTCTAATGGGTAGAGGTAACATTTAGGTCTTTTTGAGAATAAACTCACAACTCAACATGTTGTTTTTTAAAAAATGACCCTTGGAACTAAAACTAAATCTTTTACTATTTTTTCAACCTACAATTATTCAAATCACTATAATTTGTGCACCTGGTCAGAACTCCAAAGGCATTTTTTTCTCCCATTATATATATATTTATAATATTGCTCAGATTAGCAATTAGAGTGTTGGAAATCTCACCTATTGGCCAAAGCATGTGGTTATACTGTTTTGATTCTAAAATAAGGTGTGCCAATCATTCTTATCTTATTCACTTATCTTATCTTACTCACATATGATGGAAGACTTTTAGCTAAATGCCACTTTTTTGTGCCACAAAGGGGCAGAGGTAGCATGTAGGAAGATTTGAGAATAAACACAGAACTCAACATGATTAAAAAAAAACCTCATTGGAATTCAAACATTTTAAAAGTTATTAAGTCACTGTACAATTATCCAAATCACCATAATTTGTGCACTTGGTCAGAACACCAGAGAAATAAGAAAACTGTCAATAAACAACCATAAAAGGTATTATAATAATGTACCTCTGTATCATAAGGAGATAGAAATAGTGGCAAGAAGCAGCCATGGCTCTCAATTTCTTTTCTCCCATTTTGTATTTTCTTCATATTATTGGTCTGTTTTGAAAGCTGAGTGTTGGAAATCTCACTTAGCATGCAAAGCATGTGTTTATACTGCTTTGATTTTAAAATAAGGTGTGCCTATCTCTCTTGTTGTGCTCTATTGACAGAGACAGGTATCATGAAATCTAGTTTGCTTAAGTCATTCTGCAGGGACTGATAGGCAAAGAGCATCCAAGATTACAAAGAAGCTTGCCTACAAGGATGCTGTGGTCATTCACTTTGCTTTTTCTGCTGCCTCCTGTTTGGTGCAAAGCAGTTATGAGTTGCCCTGAGACTGATATATTTCCTGTTCCACATGAGTGGTACCAGTCAGGTGGCCTCATCATCGGTGGGATTGCTTCTCAGTTCTATTATTCCTTCTCTGAAGATTTATTCATGGAAAACCCTTCACATAAGCTTTTTAATGATGATCCACTGTAAGAGATTCTCCCTCCCCCTTCATTTTTGGGCTTAATCATTCCAGCATTTTTTTATAGTATTGCGTATTCTACTAAGCTGATTGGCAATAAATAATGGCTTTGCTCTCTGTGATAATAATACGTTCAATTTTGAAAAACAATGTGGAGAAAGGGTGGGAGACTTTGTATACCTTGTTTTAACTCTACCACAAAGACCAACAAAAGGGTTATGGAGGGGTTAATATATTTCACTCATCTATGAAGTGACCCCTGGCACTGGCTGATAAAAGTGAAATAGAGAAATCTAGAAATTTTAACAAAATGTAGTGTGTATTGTGAGTCTGTTAAACTGATTGTAGCAGCAGCAAGTTGATGGGAAATTAATTCCTTTCCCAAGGCATGAGTGAGAAAAAGGTATGAGCTTTGCTGTAGACAACATGATGTATAAAGAATAAATCATCAAAATATGCTCTTCGAACATGCTACTTGCAATTATTTGCATGCACTAATATGGATGTTTCCTTCATTCTAATACCCATTCTAATACTCTAATACTTTTACCTTCACCTTTTTTAAAACCCCGAATTCCCATTTTTTGTTTGAATTAAAATGCTTTAATGACATGAATTTATATTCAAAAACATTTGTTTTATCCATCTTCCTTGAACTGCAAATGCAAGCTGCAAAAATCATTTAACCCTGTGGAGGTTTTGGGGTTTAACAACTCAGCCATTAAATTAGTAAAATATAGAGCAATATGCTCTGTATGCATTTCTGACCATGGTATAGTGACAGAGAAGCGAAGATAAGATAAGTCTAGAGGAGCTAGTTTATTCTTCTATGAAGTTTAGAATTGAATGTGTTTGATAGTTGTGATGGAAAGCTGAAGAACCTTAAAACTGAGATTAAAAGAAAACATTTCACTCCATTTTTCTATGCCTGACTTACGTAACAATCTAAGAGGTGACTTCTGGTATATTAAAAGTGATTGATTGCATGTAAACCAAGTCTGCAACCTTATACAAAAACATTGGAAGTTATTCCCATTGAACTCATTTCGACTTGCATTTGAGTAGAAATGAATGAGTGAATGAAACTTTATTTGTGTCAGCTATCGGCCATAGCAACAAAAGAACATTGTGGTATAGAGAGAACAAAATAAAAAGTCAATTATATAAAACACAGTTTAGAGTCCTGAATCAGCAGTCAAATAATGGAGCTTATTCTTAAATCCCCCAGCTAAAAACCTTGCAACCTTTGCTGTCATCTGCTCCTCTTGATCTGCCAGAAGAAAAGAGACTGTGGCAGGGGTGGGCGGCCTGGAATAGACAGTAGAAGAGGGTGATAATGTCATTCCTCAGGCCTTTGTAAAGAGTGCAAGGCAGGAGGACATGCGCCACTGATTCGGTTTTGCCATCTCCACAAGGACATAAGGGTTTTTCGTATGGAATCTGTTGGAATCATCCCTCAGTCCAATAAATGAATACTAGAAACTGCCTTGTATAAGGATGGTAGTAACTGTAACTAATTCAAAGAAGCATTGATGCTTTCCTGGGCTAGATGCATAGAGTTGTCACCTTCATGGCCAGTTTGAGTATAAAGAGAAACAAGTGGACATTGTTGTAGTCTTTTTTTAGGGGGGAGTGAATATTAAAGATCACACAAGGATTAACTAAAAGATGGTCATAGAAATGGCAGGATAAGTAATTCATTTCATTTAGGCAGAAGAGTTTGATATTTATTATTTCAGAGCCACCATAAAAGATAACAAAGTTGTAGTTCTATATGTATCAGTATGAGACATACAAGGCAATTTGTTTTGCTAACTTTCTGCATTGTAGAACTCTCTTCTGAAATTTTTAACTAATCTCATTTGCAGCATGATAACAAAATTCTACCAGCACATCCTCGCCTTGGCATTTGCAGTGAGAGTGATAAATGAGAATCCCAACATCTTGCCCAATGTCACACTGGGCTTCCACATCTATGACAGCTATTATGATGCAAGGATTACTTATCGTAACACTTTGAACCTGCTCTTTAAAATGCGTAGATTTGCTCCCAACTACAAATGTGACTCGCAGAGAAACCTCATAGCAGTAATTGGAGGACTTAGCTCTGATACCTCCTTCCATTTGGCTGAAACCTTAAGTCTCTACAAGATACCACAGGTAGGTTTTATGAGTAGGGACATGCATATTTGTCCCACAAATCACACTCATCTCTTCCCATTCTGAAAATGATTTTAAGACTCAGAAAGTGAATATGACTGATGTTGAAGCATTAAAAGCTAGAATGTCTATCAGAAGTGTAGATTACTTCTTACTAGTAGAGATATGGAAATGAGAGCTGGACCATAAAGAAGGCAGATCGCCGAAGAATTTATGCTTTTTAACTATGGTGCTGGAGGAGACTCTTGAGAGTCCCATGGACTGCAAGAAGATCAAACGCATCCATTCTTAAGGAAATTAGCCCTGAGTGCTCACTGGAAGGACAGATTGTGAAGTCTGAGTCAAGCAGAGAGCACTCAGCACCTTGGACACTTCCAACACCACCACCATGTGCCTCACATCAACTACAAGAGAAGTTGTTTCTGCAAGGAACCGGGTTGAACTGAAGACTTACAAAGCTCAATTATTTTGCACAATTAGACATCTGCAGGGCTAGAGAGGTTCTGTATGTTACTCATCATGTGACTCAGATGACTGTAAAGAGATGTATCCTCCAGCTAATGTAGCTCTGAATTAGAAACTTGAAGCATCCTTGAATTTAACTGTCTGGAAAACTACCAAATGTGTCAAGAAACATTTGTTGAATTAACAGCCAAATGCTAAAAGTAATTGTTTATACTTATCTTTATAATGTCTGTTCTTTTCCTGTTAGCTTGCATATGGCTCATTTCCCCAAGAGGAGGGTGATAAAAATCACTTGCTTTCCTTTTACCACATGGTGCCCAATGAAGCTCATCAGTATATGGCGATTATCAGTTTGCTTCAGCATTTTGGATGGACATGGGTTGGACTCTTTGTTACGGATGATGAAGGAGGAGAAAAATTCTTGCAGGCCCTGGAGCACTTGTTCTACCAGCATGGGATCTGTTCAGCCTTCACACAAAGAATGGAAAAAGCAGCTCATTCTGATATGCTCATTGAACTTTATGACATACTTGAAAGTTATTATGTGGGTCTCACAAATGACAAGGCCAATGCATTCATTGTCTATGGAGATTCTCAGACATTGACCTGGCTGAGATGTGTTATATTTCTACGAGATCCTGGAAATAAGGAAAGCACATCATTTAGAAAGGTGTGGATCATGACAACACAGATTGATTTTGTATTGCTGAATTATCAAAAGGCTTGGGGTCTTGAACTCTTTCAAGGTGCCATTTCCTTCACCATTCACTCAAAAGAGCTTCTCAAGTTCAATGACTTTCTTCAGATCATAAAACCATACTGGAACCCAGCAGATGGTTTTCTCAAGGACTTCTGGGAGCAAGCATTTGAGTGTACATTCCCAGATCTGCTCATGCAAGATACTGAAACATGTACAGGGAAGGAAAAGTTAGAGTGTCTTCCTGAGTTTCTGTTTGAAATGGGCATGACTGGCCACAGCTACAGTATCTACAATGCTGTCTTTGTTGTGGCTCATTCGTTGCATGCTATTTATTCATACAGATCAAAGCACAGAGCAGGAGACAAAAGGTTTGAACTTCAAGATCTGCAGCCTTGGCAGGTAACATGTATTTTACTATTTTAATATAATAAAATTGTATTTTAATATTTTGCTGGAAGCTGCCCAGAGTGACTAGGTAATAATAATAATAATAATAATAATAATAATAATAATAATAATAATAATAATGATAATAATTTTGCAAACAGTGAGACAATTTCTCCAAGACCAGATATCAAGTGATTACATTTTGTGAATGTCCCTTTTTCCCGTATATTTACCATGTACATAATTTTTGCCATCTATTGCTGTGTTATAACTTTTCCATCTGCTATATGAAAATAGCTCCTTGTTTAGAATTGGTCTTCATTATATATATTTTTCTTATTTTTCCTTTTTTTCTTTGAATCAGCTCCACTATTTTCTGCTAGGCATTTTATTTAACAACTCAGAAGGAGAAACAGTGTCCTTTAATGATAAAAGGGAACTGAGAGGTGGATTTGACATCACAAACATGATCACATTCCCAAACAAGTCCTTCCTTCAAATGAAAGTTGGACGAGTTGATCCTGATGCTCTTAAAGGAGAAGCATTTGTCATTCATGAAGATTTGCTTGTATGGCACAGAGGTTTTAATGAGGTCTGCATTCTAGGAATCCTTCTGTTACTCGCTGTTCTTATGACATGTTCTTCAGATGTCAGAAATTCCATTTTGTTTAAAAATGTTGTTTCCATCTGATATTGCCAAGGAAAAATGTGGCTGCCTAGCACATTCAAAATGGATACCGCTTAGAAATGCCAAGGGGAAAAAACAGTGTTCAGTGGTACCTCGGGTTAAGAACTTAATTCGTTCTGGAGATCTGTTCTTAACCTGAAACTGTTCTTAACCTGAAGCACCACTTTAGCTAATGGGGCCTCCTGCTGCCGCCGTGCCGCCGCCACTCATCCTGAAGCAAAGTTCTTAACCCAAGGTACTATTTCTGGGTTAGCAGATTCTGTAACCTGAAGCGTCTGTAACCTGAAGCATCCGTAAGCAGAGGTACCACTGTATAACTATATCTTCCATATGCATAAAGCAAAGCGGTGGAGTATCTAAATTAAATTTCGATGTAGAAGCTCATTTGGTAACTTCTTTTTATAATGTATGGAGGCAAAAACTTAGTAATAGAACACATACAGCCTGCAAAAGGTCCCAGGTTCAATCAATTGCATCTCCGGGCAGGATTAAAATGAAGTCCTGGTGAGCTGTTTTTCAATTGTTCTGCAGCATTTTGCAAAACAAAAATTTTGTTGAGCCCTAAAACTGTGTGGCTGACCTGCCAAACCGAGGACCCTACTAGTCATCCCCAATCAACTAATACAATATGTTGGCACAGGTCTGGAGTGAATTGAACAATATTGGAATTGGGGTGACCAGTATAGCACCATGTTGGGGAAGTCAGACACTATTTTGGGACACCTCAGAATGTGGGGTTTTTTCATGATTGTAAACTTTGTAATAGCTTTGGAGGGGATCCCAAATAATGTGATCCATAGTTAACGCAGCTGCATAATGCAGCTTTTTTATATTAAACCTTTGTCTGCTGTGTAGTGAACTTCATTAATACAAGTCAAACAAGCAATTAATTTCTCTGATCTCCTAAACTCCTTTTCTGCTATGGATAGGTGATTCCCCTTTCTCTGTGTAATGACCACTGCCACCCTGGGAATCAGAAGAAAAAGAAAGAAGGGGAAAAGTTTTGCTGCTATGGTTGTGCTCCATGTCCAGAAGGGGAAATTTCAAACCAAGATGGTGAGTTATGTAGCACTCATATTTGTCATCCTGTGAGGAAACTGGTAAGGCTAGATGGTAGCATTTGAGGGATTTCTTTTAGTGCAAAAACGAGTAAGGAGCAACATGATTAAAAAATTGATAAAATTGTTCAATGCATTGGAAAATAGGGTAAACACAATACAAGATCTCAGGGATATCAGAGGAAAGTGAGTGTCGGATGATTCAGAATAATAATAATAATAATAATAATAATAATAATAATAATAATAATAATTTATTATTTGTACCCCGCCCATCTGGCTGGGTTTCCCCAGCCACTCTGGGCGGCTTCCAACAGAGATAAAAAATACACTAAAATGTCACATATTAAAAACTTCCCTGAACAGGGCTGCCTTCAGATGTCTTCTGAATGTCAGGTAGTTGTCCATCGCCTTGACATCCGATGGGAGGGCATTCCACAGGGCGGGCGCCACCACCGAGAAGGCCCTCTGCCTGGTTCCCTGCAACTTGGCCTCTCGCAATGAGGGAACCGCCAGAAGGCCCTCGGAGCTGGACCTCAGTGTCCGGGCAGAATGATGGGGGAGGAGACGCTCCTTCAGATATACTGGACCGAGGCCATTTAGGGCTTTAAAGGTCAGCACCAACACTTTGAATTGTGCTCGGAAACGTACTGGGAGCCAATGTAGGTCTTTCAAGACCGGTGTTATATGGTCTCGGCGGCCGCTCCCAGTCACCAGTCTAGCTGCCGCATTCTGTATTAGTTGTAGTTTCCAGGTCACCTTCAAAGGTAGCCCCACGTAGAGCGCATTGCAGTAGTCCAAGCAGGAGATAACCAGAGCATGTACCACTCTGGCGAGACAGTCCGCAGGCAGATAGGGTCTCAGCCTACGTACCAGATGGAGCTGGTAAACAGCTGCCCTGGATACAGATTTGACCTGTGCCTCCATGGATAGCTGTGAGTCCAAAATGACTCCCAGGCTGCGCACCTGGTCCTTCAGGGGCACAGTTACCCCAGGTAAAAAGAACAGGTAAAAAGGAAAATAACATCTTCATGAATTACATGATTAATCTATGGAATTTGTTCCCTCAAGAGGCAATGATGGGCACAGATTTTGAAGCCTTCAAAGGAGGATTAGACAAACTCATGTTGAATATCAATGGCTATGATCTCTGATGGCTTTGCTGTGCCTCCATGGACAGAAGCTGAATTCTTCCAAATATGAATTGCTGGGAAGCGTGGGTGTTGGGGGAGACTTCTGTTTCACTCAGGTCCTGCTTGCAGGCTTCCCATAGGTATCTGGTTCGCCACTGTGAAATCAGGAAGCTGGATGAGACGAGTCATTGGCCTGATCCAGCAGGCTCTTAAGTTCTTATCCAAAAGAGGAAATAAATTAGAAGGCAAAATACTGTTGATAAGTGAGATCAAAGCATTTATATCTGAACATTAAAACACATGAAACCAATAGGTTTAATTTCATGTAAGTGAAGCAGTCATATAGAAGACATTCAAGCAGTATTGAAATTTGACCTTGTTTATTTTTCAGATATGAACGACTGCTTCAGATGCCCAGAAGCTCAGTATCCAAACAAGAACAAAACTGCCTGCATTGAGAAAATGATGACCTTCCTTTCTTATGAAGAACCTTTAGGGATTAGTTTAGCATCAGTTGCCCTTTCTTTCTTCCTCATCACAGCTTTGGTGCTAGGAATATTCATTAAATACAGAGACACTCCCATAGTCAAAGCCAACAACCGGGACCTCACCTACTCTCTCCTTGTCTCTCTCCTGCTCTGCTTCCTCTCTTCCTTGTTATTCCTGGGTGAACCTAGCAAAGTCTCCTGCCTCATCCGACAACCAACGTTTGGCATCATCTTCTCTGTAGCCGTTTCTTGTGTGTTGGCCAAAACTATCACTGTAGTTCTAGCTTTCTTGGCCACCAAGCCAGGGTCCAGCATAAGGAAGTGGGTAGGGAAAAGACTGACAAATTCCATTGTATTTTCCTGTTCTCTTATTCAAACAATTATTTGTACTGTGTGGTTATTGACATGTCCACCATTCCCTGATTTGGACATGCACTCTTTAACAGAAGAAATCATTGTGCAATGTAATGAAGGCTCAGTCACCATGTTCTACTGTGTCCTGGGCTACATGGGCCTCTTGGCCATTGCCAGCTTCGTTGCCGCATTTGCAGCCCGCAAATTACCTGACAGTTTTAATGAAGCCAAGTTCATTACTTTCAGCATGTTGCTCTTTTGCAGTGTTTGGCTATCTTTTTTTCCAGCCTACCTGAGCACAAGTGGAAAGAGCATGGTGGCTGTGGAGATCTTCTCCATCTTGTCCTCCAGCGCCGGGTTATTGGGCTGCATCTTTACCCCTAAATGCTACATCATTATTCTGAGGCCAGAACTGAACAACAGGGAGCAACTTATAAGAAAAAAGAATTAAACAATCCCCCCACACTCTGGTAAATATTAAATATGTGATAGGTAAGAGTTGAAAACCAAAATATCTCTCTCTCTCTCTCTCTCTCTCTCTCTCTTCCAGCAGCAAAAGTACTTCTTGCCATTTGTTTAATTTTATTTTATACATGCAAGTCCCAGTATCCAAATGTTTTTACACAAAAATTCACTTACTCTTACATGGGTAATTAGTACCCAAACCTTGTTGTATACACCACAGATTCAGATAGCCAAACTGTTGGAACTGTGTTTAATACTTTAACAAATTTTACAAGGCTTCAGTAGGTTTTTCTGGGTGTTTCACCCTTTGGGGCATCAAAATTTTGAGGCTGAGAACACATTGGAAATAGTTCCATAGGAATTAATGGAAATTGTTTACTTGTTATTCAAATGGCCACCTAATAAATGATTTTCTAAGAATGCATTGTGTTTGGATAGTGATATTTGTGAGGATACAAATGAAATTTGTAGGAGTGTTAAGTACCACAGCTGTATGTGCGTATTTGGCTTTAGTCTAGTTCAAAGTTACCCTTTAAGTTTGTTTGTTGTTGTTTTTTTGAAATAAACATTTTTAATTGTTTTTCTTCCAACATGAAACCCTTTGTAATTTCAGACAGCACATTCTTTTCTTCTTGGTATGTTTTATTATTGACTTAGACTATCACATAGCTATATCCAAATTTCTTTATTGCCAATTGTGACAGTTTATTCTCTCCCCCTTTTTTTCTTTAAAGGCTAATTTCTTTTTCTTTTGCTATGTTTTTATGTATCTTTTTCATGTTACTAAAATTTAATAAAAAAATTTTTTGGAAAAAGACAAACACATTTTGGAATGTGAATTATTTATTTTAGAAGCCAAACTTATTCAACCTTTTTGCTCAAAGTTTGCTCCGACATTTTGCCAGATGTACGGCAGCCCTATTGTACCACCTCTGGCGGCCCCACAACTTTAAGAAGGTGTTACATGTCAGCTGTAAAGGACTCCCCTGGGAGCAAAAACTTTAAAAATGTTATTAAATCACCCTACAATTATCAAAATCACTACGATTTGTTCACCAGGTCAGAACTCCAGAGGCATTTCAGAAGACACCAGAAGGCACCAGAAAACAGCCAATAAATGGCTTTGAAAGTGTTTTTTTAAAAAAATATTTATTTATGTTATTGTTCAGACTTTCTTAGAGTGCTTTTTATTTCAGACTTTACAGAGAGAAGCTATAGAACCCAGCCTCTTGGATAATGGTGCTGTACCATGTGAATCTCCCCTCCCCCCATCTCTCCCACTTCCTCATTCGTCATCATCATCACCTCCTTTATGGGTGCCACTAAGTGCCCTCCAGCCTCTTCTCTCCAGTACACACTTTATTGTCTTCCATTGGCACATGGAGATTTGGATACGCAGTCAAATGCAAAGGGGAGGGGAAATCCTGTACATTGCCACTTCTCCTGGAGCTCAGGGCCATTTGGAATTGAGAGCTCCAGACGGACGCCTCATCATTCTTTGGTATGCTACACCCCCATCACTGCCAGGCCATAATTCAGGGGTAGAACATCTGCTATGAATGCAGAAGGCACCAGGTTCAGTCCCTGGCATCCCAGGGCAGGGTTAGGTGGGACCTTGTCTGAGGCCCTGGAGTGTTGCTGCCAACTCAGGAGAAGGAAATACGGAGCTAGAAAGACAGTTAGGTCTGATTCAGTGTAAGGTGACTTCTCCTGTGAAGAAGGCAACCATTCAATAAAATATTTCCACCCATTTTGTAGTTGTGTGGGTAACTGGCTGCTGAGTGAGAGGGCAAATAGCACCTTATTAAGCTGGCCACATGATCCCTCCTCAGCCTCACAGTTGGAATTATTTATTTCTCCCCCGTTGTTTTTGTATTTAGCAACTCTTAATGACTTAAAGGGACACTGGTGGTGCTGTAGTCTAAACCACTGAGCCTAGGGCTTTCCAATTGGAAGGTCGGCAGTTTGAATCCCCGCCATGGCGTATGTTCCCGTTGCTTGGTCCCTGCTCCTGCCAACCTAGCAGTTCGGAAACACGTCAAAGTGCAAGTAGATAAATAGGTATCTCTCCGGCGGGAAGGTAAATGGAGTTTCCGTGCACAGCTCTGGTTTCACCAGAAGCTGCTTAGTCATGCTGGCCACATGATCTGGTAAAACTGTCTGCGGACAAACTAACCCTGTCTAGGTGGGACTGTGTAATTTGACTGAGTTGTTAGCAGCTAAGTTCCAACACAATCAAATTGAAGATTATTTGCACAGTTTACACAAACACCCTGACTTCACATCATTTCATTTCATGTTTATTGTTGCAATAGTATATTTTTCCTCTTATGTACGATGCATCTGGTTTTTTGCCACAAAATTTTTGTGGCGAGACATAATAGTTGTCAGGTCATGTGGTAAAACAGGCACTGAGTAGTGACCTATCTTTCAACATTTGCTGCTTTGAGTCACAAAACAAAACATATTCACTTTGACTTTCCTGCTGGTCTTCACTTACCATGGACAACTTCAAGCTAATTGCCACTTTTTGTGCCACTAAGGAGTAGAGCAAGCACATAGGAAGATTTGAGAATAAACACACAACTCAACATGTTAAAAAAAAGAACATCCATTGGAACGCAAATTAAATCTTTTAATAACTTTACAATTATTCAAATCACTATAATTTGTTCACCTGGTCGGAACTCCATAAGCATTTCAGAAGGCACTAGAAAGCTGTCAATGAACAGCTATGAAAGTGGTTATATTTGACGAAACTCTGTACAATGAATAGATAGGAGTAGTGGCAAGAGGCAGGGATGACTTTCAATTTTCTTTCTCCCATTTTATATTTTTTTATATTATTGGTCAGACATGAAATCAGAGTGTTGGAAATCTCACCTATCGGCCAAAGCTTGTGGTTATACTGTTCTGATTCTAAAATAAGGTGTGCCTATCTCTCTTGTTGTGCCATATTGACAGAGCCAGGCATCATGCACTCTAGTTTGCTGAAGTCATTCCGCAGGTGCTGATGGGCACAAGAGCAACCATGTTTTCAGAGATGCTTGACTACAAGGATGCTGTGGTCATTCACTTTACTTTTTCTGCTGCCTCCTGTTGTGTGCAAAGCAGCTATGAGGTGCCCTGGGATTGATACATTTCCTGTTCCACATGAGTGGTACCAGTCAGGGAGCCTCATCATCGGTGGGATAGCTTCTCAGTTCTATTATTCCATCATTGAAGATTTATTCAAGGAAAACCCTTCACAGAATCTGTTTGATGATAATCCACAGTAAGAGACTCTCCCTCCCCCTTCATTTTTGGGATTAATCCTTCCCAGTACTTTATTTAGTATTGTGCACCCTACTAAACTGGCAGGCGGTAAATGATGGCTTTGTCCTTTGTGAGAATGAGAATCCTTTCTATTTTGAAAAGCAATATGTAGCTGTGGTTCGTATGCTTGGTTTTAATTGCAGCAAATGGATGTGTAATAAGGACCAACAAGAGGAGGATGGAGATGATACTGCTGTATCTCGTATTGGGGCACAGACTGTTTAATCTTCCTAGAGCATACATTGTGAATCAGGGACTGTTTGAGGGAATTTCTTTGATATGTTGTTGCTTTCCTGGGCTACATGCATAGAATGGTCACCTGTATAGCCAGTTTGAGTAAAAAGAGAGAGGGAGGAGATTGTTGTTGTCTTTTGAGGGGGGCAGGCAACTGAGATTAAAGGTCAAACAAGACATAATACACAGATGGCACAATGAATGATATATATTTTATTTGGGCTGAGGAGTTTAATATTTATTATTTTAGAACCACCATAAAAGACAAGGTTAGTTCAGTATGTATCTGTTTGAGACAGAAATGGCACTTTGTTTTGTCTACTTCCTGCATTGTAGAATTCTCCTCTGAAATTTTAAACTAACCTCATTTGCAGCATGATAACAAAATTTTACCAGCACATCCTTGCCTTGGCATTTGCTGTAAAAGTGATAAATGAGAATCCCAACATCTTGCCCAATGTCACACTGGGTTTCCACATCTACGACAGCTATTATGATGCAAGGATGACCTATCGTAACACTTTGGACATGCTCTTTAAAATGCATAGATTTGCTCCAAACTACAAATGTGACTCGCAGAAAAACCTCATAGCCGTAATCGGAGGTCTTACCTCTGATACCTCTTTTCATATGGCTGATACCTTAAGGCTCTACAAAATTCCACAGGTAGGTTTTATGCATGGGGACATGAATTTTTATCTCTCAAATCTCACTTTTCTATTACCATTCCAAAAATGATTTTGAGATTCAGAATTTGAATATGACTGATGGTGAAGCATTACAAGCTAGAATGTCTATCAGAAACATAGATTACTCCTTAACAGTAGAGATTGCTAGACCAGTGAAAGCAGAGAGCATTCAGCACCTTGGAGACTTCCAACACAACCATCCTGTACCAGCCATCAACTGCAAGTGAAGTTGTCTTTGCAAGGAGCCAGGACCACCTGAAGACTTACCAAGTTGACCTTAGGCTCTGCCTCCCTGGAGAGCCTGGATGACTGATAAAAGGGCCCTAATTTATCTTGTACTATTTCAGTTCTGCAAGTCTGGAGAGCCAGACATTTTTGCACAGTAATCATCATCTGACTCTGAGGACTACAGGGAGTTGTATCCTCCAACCAATGTGGCTCTAAATTAGACAATGGTAGTTCTCTTGCCAAGGAAATAGTCTGTGCTCAAGCAATAGTCTGTCCCCCGCCATGCATTCCATTGCAGCAGTCATAGGTCATGACAACTCTCCAACTTAGAAGAGACCCCAGAGAGACTGGCTGGAAGGAGCACAGGGCACCAACATACACTGGCATCCACAAAATATCTGCCACACATAAATACAGCACTTTGAGTATGTGAACCACAGTTTTCAACCCATGCAGATCGAAGATAACTGTTATATCTTCGTCTGCTATGTGCATCTTATACATGATTTCCAACAGTAGAACTAGAGTAGCATTCTGCTGGTGCACTGAAGAATTTTGCCAGCCTATCTGACATGGCAAAGATATATCTAGGGTTAATCCAACTAGTGCGGTTTCTCCCAAATCCTAAATTTCCACTGAGTAATTACACAATAGGATTGCACTCTACAAATGAAACAAAGGGACATTTCTGACAAGACATACTTTATGAAATAAAATATCCAGAAATTGGAAAATGTCGCCACAACTCTAAAATATTTTACTGGAAGCATCTTTCAGTTACCTGTCTGGAAACCGCAAAATTGCTTCAACAAACATTTCTTGAATGAAGACCCACATGCTCAAAATAATTGTTTATACTTAGGTACCCTTATTATATCTGTTCTTTTCCTTGTAGCTTGCATATGGATCATTTCCCCCAGAGGAGAATGATATAGATCACTTCCTTTCCTTTTACCGCATGGTGCCCAATGAAGCTCATCAGCATATGGCAATTATCAGCTTGCTTCAGCATTTTGGATGGACATGGGTTGGACTCTTTGTTACAGATGACAATGGAGGAGAAAAATTCTTGCAGACTATGGAGCAATTGCTTCACCAACATGGAATCTGTTCAGCCTTCAAAAGAAGAATGGAAAAAGTAGCTCATTTTGATTTGGTGGCGGAAATTTTCAACATCCTCAATGAATATTATGTGGATGTCACAAATGATAAAGCCAATACATTCGTTGTCTATGGAGATTCTCTGACATTGACCTGGCTGAGATCTGTTATATTTCTACGAGATCCTGAAAATAAGAAAAGCACATCATTTAGAAAGGTGTGGATCATGACAACACAGATTGATTTCGTATTATTGAGTTTTCAAAAGTCTTGGGATCTTGATCTCTTTCAAGGTGCCATTTCCTTCACCATTCACTCAAAAGAGCTTCTCAATTTCCATGAATTTCTTCAGATCATAAAACCTTACTGGAACCCAGCAGATGGTTTTCTCAAGGACTTCTGGGAGCAAGCATTTGACTGTACATTTCCAGAACTCCATCTGCAATTTAGTGAAACATGTACAGGGGAGGAGAAGTTAGAAAGTCTTCCTGGGCATCTGTTTGAAATGGGCATGACTGGCCACAGCTACAATGTCTACAATGCTGTCTTTGTTGTGGCTCATGCTTTACATGCTATTTATTCATACAGATCAAAGCACAGAACAATGGCAAGAGACAAAACGTTTGAACATCAAGACCTGCAGCCTTGGCAGGTAACATGTTGCAAAATATTATTTCAATGAGACAATTACCCAAAGCCCGGACTTTATTAAATAGGACATTTTTAGAGTGATATAGTTTTGTAACCTTTCTATCTGCTACATGAAAATAGCTCCTTTTTCATACCTGTTCTGTGTTAGGGGCGGATCCATAAGCAATATTCATAAATAAGGGAGTAACACAATGCAAACAAGATAGTATTTCAGTTAGCCAATTACTCCAAAGCCACACATCACGAAATGCGATATTTTTAAAGTGATAACATTTTGTGAGTGCCCCTTTTCCTGTATGTTTAGCATGTATTTTAGCCTTCTGTTGCTTTGTTATAACTTTTCCATCAACTAGACTGAAATAGCTCATTTTTTATATTTGGTCTTCACTATATGTATATATATGTTTCTTTTTTCCCTCCCCCCCCCCTTGAATCAGCTCCACTATTTTCTGCAAGACATTTTATTTAACAACTCAGCAGGGGAAACAATGTCCTTTAATGATAAAAGGGAAATGAGAGGTGGATTTGACATCATGAACTTGATCACATTCCCAAACAAGTCTATCTTTCGAATGAAAGTTGGATGTGTTGATCCTGAAGCTCTTGAAGGAGAAGCATTCATCATTCATGAAGATATGCTTGTATGGCACAGAGGTTTTAATCAGGTCTGAATTCACCATGGGAAGAGTGGACCCTGAATTTCTGTAGAAGTAATTTTTTAATTTATATTTACTATACCTTCCATATATAAAAAAGCAAAGCTTTGGCATATCCAAATGAAATTGCTTCATAGCAGCCCATTCGCTAATCTCTTTTTCTATCGTATAGAGATAATAACTCAGTAATAGAACACATAATGCATGCAAAGGTTCCCAGGTTCAATCCCTTGCATCTCCCGGCAGGGTTAAAATGAAACCCTGGAGAGCTGTTTTTCAATTGTTTTGCAGCATTTTGCAGAACAAACTGCATTTGGGTAAGCCCTCAAACAGTGAGGGTGACCTGCCAAACCAGGGGTCTTACCAGTCACCCAAATCCACGAATGCAAAACTTTGGCACAGGTTTGAAGTTGATTGGACAGTATTGCATTTGAGGTGACCAGTGTAGCACCTTGTTGGGGAATTCAGAGTGTTTGGAGGGCACTGCAAAAAATGGGGTTTGTGCTGCAAAATGATTGCAAAGCTTGTCATAGATTTTTTAGGGGATCCCAAATAATTGGGTTCATAGTTAGTGCAGCTGCGTATGGCAGTTACTTATATTAAACCTTTTTTTTTTTTTTTTTTTTTTTGCTGAGGGGTGAGCTCCATTAAGAGAAGTCAAATAAGCAATTAGTTTCTCTGATCTCCTAAACTGCTTTTCTGCAATGCATAGGTGATTCCCCTTTCTCTGTGTAATGACCACTGCCACCCTGGGAATCAGAAGAAAAAGAAAGAAGGGAAAAAATTTTGCTGCTATGGTTGTGCTCCATGTCCAGAAGGGAAAATTTCAAACCAGGATGGTGAGTTATGTAGAAATCTTATTTTTTATCCTACGAGGACACTGACCGGAGTGGTTTGTGTGAGTTGGGGCACATGATATAAATGCATAAAATCATGCAAGGCATTGAGAAATCAGATAAAAAGGAAGTTCTCATAACCCCAGGACTTGGGTGCATCTAAGGAATCTGAATGTTGGATGATACAGAACGGGCAAAAGAAAAGTGACGTCTTCATGAAGTACTTGATAAAGCTATGGAATTTGTTTCTTCAAGAGACAGTGATGGGCACAAATTTTAAAGGCTTCAAAGGAGAATTAGACAAACTCATGTAGGATAAGGCTATCAGTGGCTATGACCTCAGATTACTTTGCTGGGCCTTCATGCTCAAAGGCTGTATTTTCCCAAATACCAGTTTCTGGGAAGTGTGGGGGTCGGGAAAGACTTCTGTTTCACTCAGGTCCTGCTTGCAGAATTCCCATAGGCATCGGGTTGTCCACTGAGAGATCAGGAAGCTGGATGAGGTGGGTCATTGACTCTTATGTACTTATTCCAAAGACAGTTTGAAGGATTTCTACTCAGATATTATCAACATGCTCTGGTCCATGGGCTCACAAAGAGTCGCACACGACTAAACAACTAAACAACAACAACACATTATCAACTTAGCAGACAACTTATAATAACCTTAAGAATAAGTGAGAACAAAGCATTTTTATATAAACACTAAAACACGTGGATCTAATAGATTGAATTTCATGTCAGCAAAGCGGTCACATGGAAGACAAAGTACTGTTGAATCAATATTGAAATTTGACCTTGTTTATTTTTCAGATATGAATGACTGCTTCAGATGCCCAAAAGCTCAGTATCCAAACAAGAACAAAACTGCCTGCACTGAGAAAATGATGAGCTTCCTTTCTTATGAAGAACCTTTAGGGATCAGTTTAGCATCAGTTGCCTTTTCTCACTTCCTCATCACAGCTTTGGTGCTAGGAACATTCATTAAGTACAGAGACACTCCCATAGTCAAAGCCAACAACCGGGACCTCACCTACTCTCTCCTTGTCTCTCTCCTGCTCTGCTTCCTCTCTTCCTTGTTATTCCTGGGTGAACCTAGCAAAGTCTCCTGCCTCTTCCGGCAACCAACGTTTGGCATCATCTTCTCTGTAGCCGTTTCTTGTGTGCTGGCCAAAACTATCACTGTAGTTGTAGCTTTCATGGCCACCAAGCCAGGGTCCAGCATGAGGAAGTGGGTAGGGAAAAGACTGGCGTACTCAGTTGTGATTCCCTGTTCTCTTATTCAATCAACTATCTGTACTGTGTGGTTGATGACATCTCCCCCATTCCCTGATCTCGACATGCACTCTTCAACAGAAGAAATCATTGTGCAGTGTAATGAAGGGTCAGTCACCATGTTCTACTGTGTCCTGGGCTACATGGGCCTCTTGGCCATTGCCAGCTTCTTTGCTGCATTTGCGGCCCGCAAATTACCTGACAGTTTTAATGAAGCCAAGTTCATTACCTTCAGCATGTTACTCTTTTGCAGTGTTTGGCTGTCTTTTTTTCCAGCCTACCTGAGCACCAAAGGGAAACACATGGTGGCTGTGGAGGTCTTCTCCATCTTGTCCTCCAGTGTTGGGTTACTGGGCTGCATCTTTGCCCCTAAATGCTACATCATTATTCTGAGGCCCGAGCTGAACAACAGAGAACAACTTATAAAAAAAAAGTATTAAACAATTGTTTCCCCCTCACTCTGATAAATTTTAAATATGTGATAAGTAAGGGACACGGGTGGCACTGTGGGTTAAACCACAGAGCCTAGGACTTGCCAATCAGAAGGATGGTGGTTCGAATCCCCATGATGGGGTGAGCTCCCGTTGCTAGGTTCCTGCTCCTGCCAACCTAGCAGTTCGAAAGCACAAAGTGCAAGTAGATAAATAGGTATCGCTCTGGCGGGAAGGTAAACGGCGTTTCCGTGCACTGCTCTGCTTCGCCAGAAGCGGCTTAGTCATGCTGGCCACATGACCCGGAAGCTATACACCGGCTCCCTCGGCCAGTAAAGCGAGATGAGCGCCGCAACCCCAGAGTCAGTCACGACTGGACCTAATGGTCAGGGGTCCCTTAACCTTTACCTATGTGATAAGTAAGAGTTCAGTACCATACATTCTCTCCACATGCCCCCCCCCCATATATTACAGTAGCAAACATACTTGAGATTACTTTTTTGCCACTTGTTTAATTTTATTTTATACACCCAAGTCTCAGTATCGAATTGCTTTTTATACAAAAAAATTCACTTACTCTAGCGTGAGTTATTAGTACCCAAATCTTGTTATATACACTGTAGATTCAGCTCTCCAAACTGCTGGGCCTGTGTTTAGTACTGTTAACAATAAGCAGAGTTTTCTTCCTTCTTTTACAAGGTTTCAGAGGGTTTTCCTGGGTTTTTTTACCCTTTGTGGGGTGTCAAAATTTTGAGACTGACAACACATTAGAAATATTCCCATTGGAATTCATGGAAATTGTTGACTCATTATGTAAATGGACATCTAAAAACCCATTTCCTGAGAATGCATTGTATTCAGATAGTGAAATTTTTGAGGAGTGTGATGTACCACAGCTATATGTGAGTATTTCACTTTAGACTAGTTCAAGGTTGCCTTTTAAGTCCTTTTTTTAAATAAACATTTGTAATAATTATTCTTTCAAACATGAAACCCTTTGTAATTACAGATGGCACATTGTTTTCTTCTTGATATGTTTCATTATTGACTTAGAATATCTCATAGCTATATACAAATCTCTTTATTGCCAATTAATGACAGCTTATTCTTCCCCCCTCTTTTTCTTTAAAAACTAATTTCCTTTTCTTTTGTTTTTTTTATGTAGCCTGTTTCTGGTTACTAAAATTCATTAAACATATTTGAAAAGAACAACCACATTGTGGAATGTGAATTATTTATTTTAAAAGCAAAATTAAAGATTAGCCATGTCCCAAAACGTATTCAGGACTACATCTGGGATGGGATGTGGGTGGTCCCCAGTTTGACCCATTATGGTTGTGATTCAGACTGCGGCTTGAATCCTCATATCATGAAGCAGACTCAATATCAGAGTTTTCCAAACTTTCGATTTGGTGACTCATTTTTTAAACATGCATCATTTTGCTACATAATAATTCAGTTTTACTTCCAAACTGAATGTTAAAATAACCCCTTTTTTAGCCCTGGGAGCAGTGTGGGGACCATTTGCGTGACACACCTACACACTGCAGCCGAAACACTAACATGTTACGACTCAAAGTTCAGAAAGCTCTGCTCTATGTTCTTGGGATGACTGTTTTCCTAAAATGAGGATGGGGAGAAGCGTGTACATCACCTTGACTTCCACAGAGGATAAGGCAGTCAGATAGCTCAGTTGGTTTGAGCATGGTGCTGATAATGCCAAGGCTGCAGGTTTAATTCATGTAAAGGAGAGCTGCACAGGCCTGCATTGCAGGGGTTCGACTAGATCAGGCATAGGCAAACTCCAACCCATTAAATGTTTAGGCCCAAACATCTGGAGGGCCGGAATTTGCCTATGCCTAGACTAGATGATTCTCAGGGTTCCTTCAACTCAGATTCTGTATAATCTGTTGGATTTTTAGTAATATATTTGAACTTCAGTTTTATTGAACTGCATGCCACAGTTCAGGGCCAACAGTATGCAAGTGTCAAGGAAACTATAAGCCCCAAGAAAGCTTCCTTCAGAAAAAAGATAATCTTGTTGAAATGAGAAAAATGAAATGAAACGCATCTTGAAAAGAAGTGTGAGCAAAATTCAAAGAGGTTTTTGCAAGTAATAATAATAATAATATGTAAATACAAAGACCAACACCAAAATATCATTTAAATGCATTAGAAACAGGTGACCAATTGGAAGGGAGTTAGGCCTTTCAATGACAATGAAGGGTTTGTCTACAAGGGACAAATGTGTAATGAGACAAAGGTTGGGTATGGTTGTGGTTGTGTCTAATTTCTCCTTCTCTACAATTGTAGAAGGGGAATCAGTGCAGTTTATTTCCCTTACTAAGACCCACATATCACAGAGATCCATCACATGTGATTTGCTAATTTCTCCCACAGTTACGTTGCCAGAAGGAAAGGAAGTATATGTTACAGTTGGCATTCAATGCCTATATTAAGATGCATGAATCTGCTTTGGGTGATTAAGCTAAGAAGGCCATTAAACTGGGAACTGGGAATTCTCCCACAGCAAATTGTATCTTGAGTCCCTAAATTAGAAGTAAAATATTTATTCTAGTGACAGTTATGTGATGCAGACAATTGGTGCAGCAGCAGAGGGTAAATGGGAAGAACACCAGAAACTTTCTGGAGAGACTAGTAGATGACTTTAATTAAATATATGTGATTAATATAATATTGCCTGGACAATATTAAGTTGAGAAACCTGCATTGCAGCATGTTGGACTTCTTGGAAGTCCAACTTTGCAGTTGTATGTTTCTATTATTATATGGCTTGTCCTCTTATGTGGCTGATATGGGCAGTACTTTTGGAGGTAAGTGTTTGGTGAGTTCTCTAAGACACCTTTAAACAGAAAGATGAGATCCTATTATTTTCTTCTGAGTTCTGGCATCTGTACAGATCACATTTGGAGCTGACATGTAACACCTTCTTAAAGCTGTGGGAACCCAAGAGGGGCTAGGTCAACATTAGGGCTGTCATACATTGGGCAAAATGCTTGGGGAAACCCAGATGCATGGCAAAAACCCATTTTTGAGGGGGATATGCACCCACCCCTCAAAAAAGCTGAATAACTTTGAGCAAAGTTCAACAACCTTTTCACTTTGGGGAATATGGCAATCATAGTCAAGAAGGCCTTCTTCCCACATAAGATGTGGTTAACAGCTAACCACAGTGAAAATAATTTCCACAATTTAAATGAAAATGGCCCTATGTTTCACCCTGACTTCTCTTGCATCACACCTCTTTCTTTCATGGTTATTGTTGCAATAGGATAATTTTCCCCTTCTGGATGACACATCTGGATCCTGTCACAAATTTATTGTGTATTATTCCTCAGGGTGGGAGGCTGAGAAAGGAGGAGGCTTTACTAGATGAGAGCCAGTAAGATTCCTTTCTTGGTATGTCAATCAATGATCAAGATAGAAAAGTGATGGAAGCTATATGCCCCATGGAGAACCTTAAGGTCCATATATAGCAACACCCTAGAGGTCCCGGGCCCTAAGGAAGTCAGATTAGCCTCAACCAGAGCCAGGGCCTTCTTAACACTGGCTCCGGCCTGGTGGAACGCTCTGTCTCATGAAACCAGGGCCCTGCGGGATCTGATTTCTTTCCGCAGCGCCTGTAAGACAGAGTTGTTCCACCTGGCCTTTGGCTTAGAATCAGTTTAATTCCCTCCCACTCTTTCTTTTTCCTTCCTCCTCCTGTGAAGAGGCTGCATCCTAATGTTTTAATGTTGTATTTTAATCTTTTTTAAATTGTATTTTAATCA
The DNA here is from genome assembly GCF_964252035.2 of Podarcis erhardii. Taxonomy (NCBI): domain Eukaryota; kingdom Metazoa; phylum Chordata; class Lepidosauria; order Squamata; family Lacertidae; genus Podarcis; species Podarcis erhardii. Next base: position 6,188,399 of record NC_138502.1, on the reverse strand, counting down.
ACTTGTTTTTATTATTGGTTGTTAGCCGCCCTGAGGCCGGTCTTGGCTGGGGAGGATGGTGTATAAATAATAATAATAATAATAATAATAATAATAATAATAATTATTATTATTATTATTATTATTATTATTATTTCAGACATGTGGTTTATATACTTATGTATATTATTTTTTCTTTTTTCTTATTTTTCTCCTTCTTCTTTTTCTTGCATTCCTGTTACTCCTTCTCTCTCTTTGTACTATTTTCTTTAGTAATTTGTATGGAACATGTTTCATTTTTATTGTGTCATATATTGCAAAACAATAAAGTGTGTACTGGAGAGAAGAGGCTGGAAAGCCTTACTGGACCTCTGTGTGAACAGCTCATGACTGTTCACAGACAGAATATCTACAAGGCTGTCTATGTTGAGGCACATGCTTTGCATCCCATTGACTAGTCCAGATCAAAGCACAGAGCAATAGAGGGGGATGAAAGATTTGGATTTCACGATCTGCAAGCTTTGCAGTAATTTTAAGGGGTGCTGCACTGCTATTAGAAACTTAGCTCTACTTTTCACCGTATCATCTGAATTTTTTCCACTTTTCATGTCATGAAATGCCACAATTTTTCCCATGATTATATTTGTAGGGGTTCAGAAATATTTCTCCACATCAATAATGAAACTAATCATACTTTTCTATCATCACTGCATTATAAATGTTAAAAACTCATTTCCAAGGCCTGAATGAAAATGGAGGAGGAAATTGGAAAAACTATGGTTGCTACATTATTTTGAAAAAGACAGATGGTTGCAGAAGAGACATGAATGTTTTTTCTTCTGGTCTCTGTGGGAAATCTTGAGAGGTGATTGGTGAAAACCATTTGACAGATTTCTCTAATCTGAAGATTTCTGTCATGGAAACATTGAACCATCTCCCTTCAAAACACAACATGGGAATCAAGGTCCCAACAAAATAAGAGTGGATTACCAAAATGATGGATTATACTGTGAAGGTCAGACATCAAGATGATGAAATTTTAAAACAAGAATGGGAAAATTTTGTTGAGTACCTTAAAAACCACTGTAGCTATTTAGAAACATTAGCAGGATTGATATTGCATTTATGAAGTAAAATGAATTAGATTAGTAAATGAGGAGATGAAATAGAAGGTATAATTAAAATTATATGCAAGAAAAGAAGGTAAAATATGGAAACCAGGGTGGGACTGGGGCAAGTCCAAGCGAGTTGTATAATCCCAGTATTGTACATACGGAAAAAAAATTGAGGGTATGGCAATAATGTTAACATAAAAAATGGGGGGCGGTTAAGAAAAAATAAATCAATTGATTAATTTTCCTCTTGATGATGAATCTGGGTTTGTGTTTTATTGGTGTGGGGGGGGGGGTTGCCACAGATTTATTGTGTAGAGAAATGTTACTTTCCCAGTGCTTTCATTAAACTAGAGTTTCAGAAGTGCTGTTTGTGGCAAGATTTGTTGCATTGCATCCACAAATGGCTTCACTCTTATTTTTTTGACTGATTTTCACTTACCACAGAAGATTTCATGCCAATTGCCACTTTGTGGGCCACTCAGGGGCAGAGGTAACATGGAGTCATTATGATTATGATGATTTTTTAAAAAGTGTCACTATGAGTTAAAACTCTGAAAAGGTTATTGTCTTTCCATGCAATTATCCAAATTATTATAATTTGTTCCATTAATCAAAACTCAGGTGGCTTTCCAGTAGCCACCTCTTAAGAGGCTTGTAGGAAGGGGAAATAAGCTGCGCTGCAAGGATGCTTGATCTATTTCTGTTGCTGCTTTTGCAAGTGGCTTTTGTGTACAAAGCAAATACTACCAGGTGTCCCACCAGTTATCCTGTTCCTGTTCCCCATGAGTGGTTCCAGCCAGGTGACCTCATCATCGGTGGGATTTCTTCTCAGATCTTTTATGTATTTGATGAAGTTTTCTTCAAAGAAGAGCCTTCACAGAATATGTTCAAACTTCCATAGTAAGTGTCTCCCCACATATCCCTTCAAATCCCCATTTCTTCCATATCATGTCTTACTGATTTTAAGTCTTAAAGTAGTGAGTTTTGATCACTGATGTATATAAACTGCTTTGGTGACCTTTTCTGCCTAAAATAGGGCCACCCATCCCTGCTTCTCATTCTCAGTCACTGTCTGAGTCTTTTAAGCTGTCAGCCATTAAAGAGACTTTCATTCTCCCATATTAAAAATCTTTCTATTCTGGACAAGGAGACATTCACCAAAGGGTATTCAACAAACAAAAGCTACATCATCTGAAAACGCTTTAATTTTTAGGTTTGCTGTCCCACTTTGATACCTTGTATCTCATCACTTTCCCTTATCTTTCTAAACTTTTAACACCAATATTAACAATAGCAGAGACAATGATCAACCTTGTCAGATTTTATATCCGAGGCCACCAAATTTTACAGTTCCTCATCCAATGCTTCCAGGGGAGCTGTGTCAAGCTCCTTTTTGTACTTTCTTCAGAATTCTTGTGCTTCAGGCAATTCAATACACCAGTGCCCCTTGACTATGTAGGTAAATGATATTCCTTCTGGATATTCCCACCAGAATTGTATTCATTCATTCAGTCATTCATTCAATTATTCTCACATTAGGTTTTAAGCAGAACTCAGAGAAATAATTGCAGATTTATAATGTGTATACTCAATCAAAGCTGGTTCTTCGGAACTAGTGTTCAGAGCTGGGGGCATTTCTGAGCACTGCTGGGCACATCTCTTGATTCTAGGAATGCGTTGAAAATGATTTGCTGAAGTGTGATAATGTATTGTACATGATTTAAGTGGCGGGAAAGTTATTTTCTGCATTTAAATCAACTAAAAAAAAATCACATGTATGGAGATTCTATAACATTATACATATTGACAGTGACTGATTAGCAGACCAATCCTTTATTCTTGAGAGCAGTTGCTGGACGTAATAATTCTCCTCTTTCTTTAAAAATCCTTCATGGAATTTCTTTCAGAATTGTAATCCTGTGTCCTTCAAGGTGTAGGTTGTTTGTAAAGTGAATTTGTAGAATTCTATCCTTTATAGCTGTTAACGTTAACAGTACCAAGCAATATCCTTTATTTGCTTTGGCATATGCTGACTTAATATGGAAGAATCCAATTGTTTGACTGTCTCCTCAACAGAGACTGTTATTTTCATTAACTCCTGTATATTTATAGAAAGCTGAGGCAGGGCACTGGTGTTAGTCCCCAGGATCGTTTTCAATGATGTTAGAGTCTCATTTAAATTGGGACGCGGGTGGCACTGTGGGCTAAACCACAGAGCCTAGGATGGGGTGAGCTCCCATTGCTCTGTCCCTGCTCATGCCAACCTAGCAGTTTGAAAGCATGTCAAAAGTGCAAGTAGATAAATAGGTACCACTCTGGCGGGAAGGTAAACGGCATTTCCGTGTGCTGCTCTGGTTCACCAGAAGCAGCATAGTCATGCTGGCCACATGACCCAGAAGCTGTCTGATGACAAAAGCCGGCTCCCTCGGCCTGTAGAGTGAGATGAGCGCACAACCCCAGAGTCGGTCATGACTGGACCTAATGGTCAGGGATACCTTTACCTTTACCTTTTCAACTTCTATACAGCTGAAGCTCTCCTTCCTGTACTGGCAGTGTGCAGTATAGACTTCACGGTTTTTGTTACAGTGTCCTTTCTTTTCTTTTCTTTTCTTTTCTTTTCTTTTCTTTTCTTTTCTTTTCTTTTCTTTTTTTAAAAAAATCTAATTTAAATCAAGTTAGTGGGAGTAAGCCACTTAAGCGCTTGCATTCTGAGACTTAAAATGGCAGACTCAGTGAAGAAATCCCCAATTTCCACTGGAAATTTTGAAAATATAACTTTATTTGCAGCATGGTGACAAAATTCTATCAGCATACCCTGGCCTTGGCATTTGCTGTAAAAGAAATCAACAAGAATCAAAAGATCTTGCCTAATCTCACCCTTGGATTCCACATCTATGATAGTTATTATGATGCAAGGATGACCTATCGGACTACTCTGGACCTACTTTTCAAATCACGTAGATTTGTCCCCAACTATATATGTGACACTCAAAAAATCCTCGTAGCCATCATTGGAGGACTTAGCTCTGTTACCTCCTTCTTTATTGCCGATACTATAGGCCTCTACAAAATTCCACAGGTAGGAGCTATGAATGGGGGAGGTATGTGGATTTTCATAATTTACATTCTTCCTTTGCCAATAAGGCTGTCACTGAGGCTCCCTAGGAAGAAAACTATGAAACATCAATATTGCAGTCAGATTACTGAATGGGGTTCCATTTAGAATATTCATTTTAGTAGTAGTAGTAGTAGTAGTAGTGGTAGTAGTAGTAGTAGTAATGAAGCTATCCTTACAAGCTATGCTAGATTCCCATAAATCATATGCAGAATGAAGGAAAATTACCAGAAAATAATAATAATAAAAGGAAGAACAACAATAATAATTCACAATAACTATAGAACATTAAGCTTGAAAAGTCCTTGGATTGAACTGTCCTAAACCTTTATCTTTGTTGAATGAAAAGGCAAATACTCAAAATTAAGTTTTATCCTGACATAAATCTATCATTTCTGTTCATTTCTTTTTAGCTCACATATGGATCTTTTCCTCCTGAGGAGGGTGATGCAGATCAGTTCCTTTCTTTTTACAACATGGTACCCAATGACAGAAACCAGTATATTGGGATCATCAACTTACTAAAGCATTTTGGATGGACATGGGTTGGATTTTTTGTTGTAGAGGGTCATGGTGGAGAAAAATTTTTGCAGACCCTGGAACCATTGCTTTCCGAGCATGGAATCTGTTCAGCCTTCATCCAAAAAGTACCACGAGTAGGTCATATAGATAACCTGAGTGATACATTTGGTTTGTTCTCGGATTTTAATTTGTCTTTAACAGATGATAAAGTCAGTGCATGTATACTCTTTGGAGAATCGTTGACCATTATATGGATGAGAGGTATTATATTTCTACGAGATTTTGAAAATAAGGAAGGTTCATCATTTAGGAAGGTATGGATCATAACAACCCAGATTGATTTCATATTAAAGGATCTTGAGCTCTTTCAAGGTGCAATTTCTTTCACAATTCACTCAAAAGAGGTTCTAAAATTCAATGAATTTCTTCAGAATTTAAAACCTGATAAAACAGAAGGAGATGGTTTTCTGCAAGAGTTCTGGGAGGAAGCATTTGACTGTACATTCCCAAACTCCAGTGTGCCAGTGGAAGGCAATGAACCATGTACTGGGGAAGAGAGGATGGAGAGCCTTCCTGCGCCTCAGTTTGAGATGGGCATGACTGGCCACAGCTACAGTATCTACAATGCTGTCTACGTTGTGGCTCATGCTTTGCATGCCATGTACTCAAGCAGATTGAAGCAGAAAGCAATGGTCTGGGATAAGAAATTTGAACTTCAAGACCAGCAGTCTTTGGAGGTAATGTGTTGAAATCAAAATCTTCTTTATCCAATGGATTGAATAGTCCAAGGTGTGGCTTCATCCAATTTATTCTCCACAAGTAACTGATGAAATGGGATTATTCATCTTATTCACTGACAAACTTAGAATCGTAGAATAGTATAGTAGGAAGGGATCTCAAGGTTCAGTCCAACTCCCTGCAATGTAGAGTTGTATGTTGTGTATGTTCACATCATCTCATATACATTTTGCTTGAAATTACCATCTGTTTAGGGAACAAGAGCTAATTTTACACACATAGGGAGCAATCCAAACCCAAGATCTGCTGGGAAAAGGGCAGATACAATGCTGTATTCTCTCCATCCCAGGTTATCTTTGCCTTAGCTGGCTGAGCCAAGGGTGTGATAGGTTATAAAAGAGGGGTCTTGCTGAGGTGGTGCAAGACAGGGTCAGAATTATCCCCACTGAAAAACCCTTTCAGTTCATTCACATGACCCACCAACCCGGCAGAATCTACACTGGGGGGAAATGGTGGTATAAGTCAAATTTTGTTGTAAAGCAGTTTAGCGGTATTTATATTGGTTAAACTTAAATAGGTATGAATTATGTTGGTTTCCTATTGTTTAGATTACAGTGGTGCCTCGCAAGACAAAATTAATCCGTTCCGCGAGTCTCTTCGTCTTGCGAAGCATGGCTATTAGCGGCTTTAAGAAAAAGGAAACAAACTTGCAAGAATTTGCAAGGCGTTTCGTCTTGCGAAGCAAGCCCATAGGGAAATTCATCTTACGGAACGACTCAAAAATTGGAAAACTCTTTCGTCTTGCGCGTTTTCGTCTTGCGGGGCATTCGTCTTGTGAGGTACCACTGTACTTTATAATACCTAAAACATATTTGAAAACAAGGGACTTTCTAAATCACTGCCTTATGTTTTGATCATATATCAATTTTAACCCATTTATGGCTTGTTGTTATGATTCAATTAGCTCCACTCTTATCTTCCTGAGATTACGTTCAACAACTCTGTCAGAGAAACCATGAGCTTCAATGGGAAAAAGCAAATGGGAGGTACATTTGACATCATGAACATAGTTACATTCCCAAACAAGTCCTTCCTTCGAGTGAAAGTTGGACAGGTGGATGACGATGCTCTTGAATCAAGAAAAATTATCATTCAGGAGGACATGATAACATGGCACAAGGGTTTTAACCAGGTATGGATCCAGGGGTATTACTGTGGGCCCTGCTCTCTCTCTCTATTCCATTGAACAGAATCCAAAGCTCATTTGTATATCAAAATGCTTGATATGCAAAGCCCTCAGGTTCAATCCTCTGCATTTCCAAGTAGGAATTGAAAATATCCCTGGCCTGTAATAATAAAGAGCCAGATAAATCAATGATTAGGCCTCTAAGATTATATTTAAAGTCCCTGGGATGGGTTGATTTCAAGTTCACAAGCAAAAATAAAACAAGGAAATTAACTAATTTGCAATTTAAAAAAATAATTCTTTCTTGGTTGTGGGTAGGTGGTGCCTATTTCTGTGTGTAACGACTACTGCTCCCCTGGTCATCAGAAGAAAAGGAAGGAAGGGGAAAAATTTTGCTGCTATGATTGTGCTCCATGTCCAGAAGGGAAAATTTCAGACCAGAATGGTGTGTGACAAAGAATTCATTTTTATTTTCATAAGAGAACTTCTTTGTGGCCTAAGATATACTTATTAATCTTTGATTACATGCTGTTTGGAATGTTTCTTTGTGGACTTGCATTATCTTCCTAAGGACGTTTTGAAAAATGAATGAGTTTCAAGCAATACATTCTACATTGTTTTGAGTGTAAGCTTTAAAATAGTCAAAATGATCTAGTTGCAGACCTATTTTATAATATCTTAGCTGCCTATGCTGACCCATTGACATTTACTTTTAATCAAACTTACATAGTTCAAACTGTGCGTGGTTCGAAATGTAAGCTCCAGCAATTTCACATTTAGAAAAATGAATAAGTCTCATGCTGGGATTATATATTATGCATTGATTTGTGTGTAAGTCTTAAAATAGTCGAACCAATCTAGTTGCACACCTATTTTAAAATATCTTAAACAGAAGAATATTAAAATGGCCATGATGATGATGACCATGAAAATGTTATCAAAATTCGGGGGGGGGGGAGTTGGGGGGGACACAAAGTGTGAATATCATTAGCAGATGCAGTTACAGTTCAACAGATGGCATGTTAGGGAGGAAAGATAGTTCCCCTCTGATACAGCACATGGAAAATTTGAGTCAAGAATGTGTACCCCCTTTTACTGCGATGTAGGTGGCCAGATTTTTTGGTTCATTTTTTTAATGGTGTGGATTGATTGAGTCTGGGAAATTCAAAGTTTTAGAATAATTATGCCTACTCAGCCATATCCTTCTGTAAAGCTTATCATTTTATAACTGGAAATGCAGAAAGTTCCAGATAGGAACTAGTGAAGTGATGCTGTGCCAGGAATTTACCTGGTCAACCCTTGGTTCCCAGGGAAATAAATTTTACTGTGCTGCACTGGGATTTATTCATTTGTTTATTATTTAATTTGTCAGTCACTTTATATAGATCTTTATGGAGTTTACTTTACAACCCATACAAACACACTTATCAAACTAAACATAAAAATAATAATGCCCAGTCAAAAAACAAACAAACAGCAACAGAACAAAAGACAAAAAGATACAAATAAAACATAATAACCAATGGAAACTTATAGAAAACAACTCGTCCACGATATATATATATACCATATTTCAACTCTTTTTCTTCCAATTGACTTCCTTCATCCTCAACACGGTTCTCTTCTCAATTTTTGGTAAACTGTTCCCTTTTTAGTTTTTATATTATTCCTTATTCTTTCTATATTATTTCTTTCTATATTATACCTTGTTCTATGGTATTTAAGTACCATAAATTATTTTGCAGAAATTATTAGAAACAAGTCCAAGTATTAATTTGAGGGCACTGCTTTTTAAGATAATCTTTTCATTTTTGCCATTCTTTTTGATATTTTTGTTTGGGCTGGCCCCCAATTGCCTCTGTCAACCTAGCCAATTCCATATAATCAAATAATTTGTCTTGCCATTCTCTTTTTGTCGGTGTTGTTTCTTTTTTCCAATTTTTATCAATTAGTGTTCTCACAGCCCCTGTAACGTAAAGGGATATTTTCTTATTTTCTCTGGCAATATCTGTGTCTGATATCCCCAATAAAAAAGATTCTATTTTCTTTAGCTCTTCGTATACCGTATCACAGAAGCCTTTTATTTTATTACATGTCCACCACATATGTATGAGTGTCCCTTCTACTTTGTTACACCTCCAACACAGATTTGATTTTGTTTTATACATTTTACATATTCTGGTTGGTGTTAAATACCATCCATAAAACATCTCTATTAAATTTTCCTTTATCACTTCACAAGCCGTAAATTTCCAACTCTCTCTCCATAGCTTTTCCCGTGATGCTAATTTGATAGTTTTACCTATATCTATAGCCCATCTAAACATTACCTATTTAACTTGTTCATCTTTCACCTCCCACTCCAGTTTTGTTTCATAAATTTTAGAAATTACTTTTGTCTTATTTTGTAGTAGCTCTTTATCTAGTAATGGGATTTCCTTTGCAAAGGAAATATCACCCAATTTAATTCCATGTTTTTCTTTTTTACCTTCTAAGGGTGAAATCCACCAGGGTGTCTTTGTTTCTAATCATTCTTTATATTTTACCCATACTCATATAGATTGATGGGGGGAAGGTGATCAATATATAGATTGATGAGGGTAAGTTGCCAGTCTATATGTTCAAGCTTACCTTTGCGTATATATACATTATAACAGCACACATGTGGACACTCTAGAAGGAGATTAACACCTACAGTTCTGGTACAGTGCCTGCCTCCTATCAACTGAACTGAGTTGGACAACATACACACTAACAGCCTTACAGTGCTTTAAAGTTTAACACAAACATTTATTTGTGACCTGACAACTTACCTGGGGGTTACATTCATGGAATCACACCTACAGCCCAAATTGTGTATAGTTAAAAGACACAGGATTCAAGCGTGGGTGTGATGGCCAAAGTTCTTTTTTGCAGATGCCCACACACTTTCTCCTCATTTTCCACCCCCTTATCTTTTAAAATTTTGTTTGCCATGTGTGTGAAGCAAAATGCACCTGAGTTAAAGGTACGTAGATTGGGGACTTATTTTAACACTAACACTAAGTATTTTTTATATTACTCCAGTTCATTAAGAATGATCAGGCTAAACTCCAAAAACGGTCACATGGGAGGCAGGGGACGTATATGAATTGCATTTGGAATGTGACCGGGTTTTTTTTCTTCCAGATATGAATGACTGTTTCAGATGCCCAGAAGACCAATATCCAAACAGAAACAAACATGGATGCATCTCCAAAACGATCACCTTTCTTTCTTATGAAGAACCATTGGGGATCAGCTTAGCCTCAATTGCTCTTTCTTTCTCCATTGTCACAACTTTAGTGTTATTAGCTTTTGTGAAGCACAGAGACACCCCAATTGTCAAAGCCAACAACCGAGACCTCACCTACACTCTCCTCATCTCTCTATTGCTCTGCTTTCAGTCTTCTTTGTTATTCCTTGGCAAGCCAGGGGAAATGGCTTGCCTTCTCAGACAACCTACTTTTGGCATCATCTTCTCCATGGCTGTTTCTTGTGTGTTGGCCAAAACTATTACTGTAGTTGTAGCTTTCATGGCCACCAAACCAGGGTCCAGCATGAGGAAATGGGTGGGGAAAAGACTGGCCAACTCCATTGTCCTTTCCTGCTCCCTCATTCAAGCAAGTCTTTGCGCACTCTGGTTGGCCACTAGTCCTCCATTCCCAGATTTAGACATGCACTCCCTAATAGAAGAAATCACTGTGCAATGCAATGAAGGGTCTGTGACTCTGTTTTCCTGTGTCTTGGGCTACTTGGGCCTCCTGGCTTTCTTCAGCTTCCTCTCAGCATTCCTGGCCCGCAAATTACCTGACAGTTTCAATGAAGCCAAATTCATTACTTTCAGTATGTTGCTGTTTTGCAGTGTTTGGCTGTGCTTCGTCCCTACCTACCTGAGCACCAAAGGGAAATACATGGTGATGGTGGAGATCTTCTCCATCTTGGCCTCCAGTGCTGGGTTACTGGGCTGCATCTTTGCCCCAAAATGCTACATTATCATCCTGAAGCCTGAGCTCAACAACAAAGAACAACTAATAAGGAGAAAGAATTAAAGTCTCACTTTGTTTTGCCACCATTATATTATAAATGAAGGGTAAAGTTTAAGCACAGTTCATTTATACTATTTACACGAGTTCATTTAAAATGATTTGCCTGTCTCCTCACACAATTTCTGTTGGTTCTCCAAATCCTATTTAGTCCCCTCACCTCATATATCTCTCAGTTAAGTGCCACCAGTCCCGTGAAGGATTTGGGGTACTTAAATGAGCTAATTAGAGCTGAGTGTGTGTTTTCTATGAAGTGAGAGCCTGGTACACTAAAGTGAAATAAAGCTTTCATTTAATTAGCATAGCCTAAAAAAAAACAGTAAGCAAAACAATATCAATAGAAAATGATGAAAAGGAAAAAGAATGGAGGAATCAGAGGAAAGCTGAGCTCCATACCAGAGAAGCAGTGCCTGGCAACAGTAATGTATTCTGATCATTTGCTATATGGAGTCAAGCTACAGATTACATAGAGATGATTCCCTCCATTTCTTTGCTCCCTTTGGTTTATTGAGACCTGGTTTTGATCTGACAAAGCATTCTATTCCCAAATTACAGATTCACAAGACAAGTCATACTAGAGGAATCCTTGCTCAAAGGAAGAGGAAATAGTTGTACTGCTGCAAAGAACAGAAATTTATCATATTGAAAATGGTAGAGGGTAACAAAAGTGACATGAAAATTGTTTCTTTATGCCTTTGTGGAATGCGTGAATGGGAGCTTGTAGTAGTAGCATCCTTGTAGTAGCATCCTTGCTGCTGTTGCATACATTCCTGGTCTTTTAGGATATTGGAACCTGTAATTCATAATAGAAATACTTCTGGTTTTTTAACAAACGTTAATTTAAACATCCCCCCCCACTTCATTGTATATCAATTCCCAAAAAGACTTTGTTATCTTGCATGACCACCACATATAATAAAAGGTACCCTCCTTTTCTTTACATTTCCTACAAATATTGGAGCTTGTTCTATACATTTTGGATAAATGCTTCCCTAAACAGGAATGCCTTCAGATGTCTTCTAAAATACAATGTCATGTATGCCATTCTAGGAGCAAGTTATACATTTTTGACAGAGTTTTAATATTATTTTCTAGAAGTTATTTTTGGAAGCCTGATATTTCATAACTCAAACGTCTCCGTTTGTCTGTCTTGAAGATATCAGTTATTTACTTCATTTTTGAAGTGCTCTTCATGAGACTAGGAATTAAAAAGGCATTGTTTTCCATTCCTCCCTGTAATTGTCACTTGAAGTGCTGGTTCTGTTCTGCTAAACTTTGTCTTCCACCAAAAACTAAATTCTTCATCGGGCTATCCACTGGGGTAAATTCATGTAACATATGTAATTTACTTTGAAAATGTAAAGTATGTTGCCATTTCATTTCAATGTACAGGAAAATGCAATACAAATGGGTGGGCAGGGTATGAAATAAATTCCTTTCTGGACATGGGAGGAATGAATAAACATTGGTGATTATAGTGATTTTCATAATTGTATTTTGATTAAATAACGTTCTATTTTTTTTTGTTCCAAGCAAATCCTGGAATAGAATTCAAGTACAGTGGTACCTCGGGTTACATACGCTTCAGGTTACAGACTCCACTAACCCAGAAATAGTACCTTGGGTTAAGAATTTTGCTTCAGGATGAGAACAGAAATCATGCTCCGGCGGGGCGGTGGCAGTCGGAGGCCCCATTAGCTAAAGTGGTGCTTCAGGTTAAGAACAATTTCAGATTAAGAATGGACCTCTGGAACGAATTTAGTACTTAACCCGAGGTACTACTGTAACACTGTACATCTCAATGCAATTCTCAAACAGGAGAAATATGCATTTGCGCCACTAGGAGGCACTGCAGGGAAAAACCTCCAGTTCAGTTTACTTGTGTACCTCGGACCTCCTACAGTTGAGTAACTGTTGGTACACAAGAGGTGATAGTTTCTGTCCTCCTCTCAGGCTTTAACTGACAGGTAAGAGGGTAAATCTGTCTGACATATTAGTTTCTCTTTTGTAACCCTTAAATGATTCCTATTAATATTCTCCACCATCACAGCATAATGTTTACCTGTAGTCTGGTCAGTAAATTGATTTTTCTTTTCCTCCTATCAGTAAAATCGTAAAACCAACACCTAGAGTTTGGAAATATTTCCACCGTGCGATTTCTGCTGAGAGCAAAGCTGCAATTTGCAAATATTGTGAGAATAAATATTCTTTTCCAAATGTTGCAAGGATGACAAAACACATTCTTGCGTGCCAGAGGTGCCCTAAAGACATTAAAAAATACTTTATGGAATTAAATGAAGAGGACCCAAATGAAAATGCAAGTAGCTTTTCCTTCCAGAGCTCTAATTCCAGAAACACGATTTCTGCTGCTTCTGGATCATTACAAAATGTTTTTTTCACCAACAGCATCTTCAAGTAAAGAAGTGTTGCAAACCACTGCCTCACAAAATTGCACCATACCTTCATTTATAGATAAAATGACACTTGAAAATCAGGAGTAAAGATCTTGGACCAGATGGACTGTTTCAAGAAGTGGCAGAAAGATATATCAAAATTCGTCTGGCAAGGCAAAAAGCCCAGAATAAAATTTAAGATCTTAACTGATGCAAAAGATAGAGGGGGGTTTGCCCTGCCGGACTTAAGACTTTATTATGAATCGGCAGCAGTTTCTGGCTGAAACACTGGCTACTTCTTGAGAACACAGACATTTTGGATCTGGAAGGGTACGATAATAACTTTGGCTGGCATGCATACTTATGGTACGATAAGGCAAAGGTGTATAAAGGTTTCAAAAATCATATTGTTAGGAAAGCATTATATAATGTTTGGATCCGATATAAACATCTGTTGGAAAGTAAAACTCCCAGGTGGCTGTCACCAATGGAAGCCAAGGAGGTGAAAAAACTTAATATGGATTCTAAATGGCCAAAATATTGTGAAATCTTAGAACATGATGGTGAAAGAGTTAAACTTCAGAGTTATGAGAAATTAAAGTCCAAAGTTCGAGATTGGTTGCACTATCATCAGATAAATGAGACATTTAAACAGGATAGGAAAATAGGATTTCAGAAAGAGAGGTCAAAATTAGAAACAGAACTGTTAGAACTCAATACTAAGAATTTGTCAAGAATGTATAATTTGCTGTTGAAATGGAATACACAGGATGAAACGGTGAAATCAGCTATGATTAAATGGGCACAAGACATCGGTCATGACATTATGTTTGCTGACTGGGAACAGTTATGGACCACTGGTGTTAGATCTACCGCATGTAATGCTTTGAAAGAAAACATAATGAAAATGATCTATAGGTGGTACATGACCCCAGTCAAGCTTGCAAAAATCTATCATTTGCCCAATAATAAATGTTGGAAATGTAATGAGACTGAAGGTACTTTTTACCACCTTTGGTGGACCTGCCTGAAGAGTAAAGCTTTTTGGGAAATGATCTATAATGAAATTAAGAAAGTCCTTAAGTGGACCTTTCCTAAGAAACCTGAGGCTTTTCTCTTGGGCATGGTTGGCCAATTGGTGTTAAAGAGGGACAGGATTTTTTTTATGTATGCTACCACAGCAGCAAGAATTCTTCTGGCAAAGTATTGGAAGATGCAAGAACTACCTACTCTGGAAGAATGGCAAACAAAGGTGACGGACTTTATGGGACTGGCTGAGATGACTGGCAGAATCCGCGACCAGGGGAAGGAGACAGTGGAAGAGGACTGGAAGAAATTTAAAATATATCTTAAAAACTGTTGTAAAATTGAGGAGTGTTAAGATGTCAAGGGGTAAGAAGCAGAGAATTACAGCTGTAATTAACAAATTAAAGAAAACTTAATGAAAGGGAATTATAGATAAATTGACTAAAGGGTTGCTAAAGAATCGTAAAACAAGGATGCAGTGATGGGGAGGTATGGGGAAGTCGAAGGAAAGAAGGTGCATGAAAATAAGATTATGAAGTTATACATGTTTAAATGTTTTGTATGTTTTTGTTTTGTGTTTCGCTTGTCTTTATTATGTGTTTGGAAAATGAATAAAAATTATTATTAAAAAAAGAAAATCAGGAGTAAAGTGATCATGCACTTGTAAGAGCAATATATGCTTCTGGATCGACATTGTCAAAAACTGAAAATGCACATTGGCAGGAAGCTTTTAAATTATTGCCTGTGTCCTCACACAGTTTCTGTTGGTTCTCCAAATCCTATTTAATCCCCTCACCTCATGTATCTCTCAGTTAAGTGCCACCAGTCCCATGAAGGATTTGGAGTATTTAAATGAGCTAATTAGAGCAGCTCCTTCACGGATCAATGCCTTGCCATAGTGAAGGGGCTTGAAGAACTCAGAGAAACTATGAGCTATGCTGTGCAGGGCCACCCAAGATGGACAGGTCATAGTGGAGAGTTTTGACTAAACATGATCCACCTGGAGCAGGAACTGGCAAGCCACTCCAGTATCCCTGCCAAGAAAACTCCATGGACAAAGAGAACAGACATATAAAAGTTATGAAGCTGGAAGATGAGCCCTTCTGGTCGGAAGGCGTCCAACATGCTACTGAGGAAGAGCGGAGGACAAGTACAAGTAGATTCAGAGCTGATGAAATGGCTGGGCCAAAGCCGAAAGGTCGCTCAGTTGGGGATATACCTGGAAACGAAAGAAAAGTCCAATGCTGTAAAGAAAAATATTGCATAGGAACCTGGAATGTAAGAACCATGAACCTTGGTAAGCTGGATGTGGTCAAAAATGAGATGGCAAGAATAAATATTGACATCCTGGGCATCAGTGAACTAAAATGGACAGGAATGGGCAAATTCAGTTCGAATGACCATCATATCTACTACTGTGGGCAAGAATCCCATAAAAGAAATGGAGTGGCCCTCATAGTCAACAAAAAAGAGGTAAAAGCTGTACTGGGATGCAATCTCAAAAATGATAGAATGATCTTGATACGAACCCCATGCAGACCTTTTAACATCACAGTAATCCAAGTTTATACACCAACTACTGGTGCTGAAGAAACTGAAATTCACCAGTTCTACGAAGACTTACAACACTTTCTAGAAATGACACCAAAGAAGGATGTTCCTCTCATTATAGGGGATTGGAATGCTAAAGTAGGGAATCAAGAGATAAAAGGAACAACTGGGAAGTTTGGCCTTGGAGTCCAAAACGAAGCAGGGCAAAGGCTAATAGAGTTCTGCCTAGAGAACAAGCTGGTCATCACAAACACTCTTTTCCAACAACACAAGAGACGACTCTACACATGGACATCACCAGATGGGCAGCATAGAAAACAGATTGATTATATTCTCTGCAGCCAAAGATGGAGAAGCTCTATACAGTCAGCAAAAACAAGACCTGGAGCTGACTGTGGCTCAGATCATCAGCTTCTTATAGCAAAATTCAAGCTTAAACTGAAGAAAGTAGGAAAAACCACTGGGCCGGTAAGATACAATCTAAGTCAAATCCCTTATGAATACACAGTGGAAGTGAGGAACAGGTTTAAGGATTTAGATTTGGTGGACAGAGTGCCTGAAGAACTATGGATGGAGGCTCGTAACATTATACAGGAGGCAGCAACTAAAACCATACCAATGAAAAGGAAATGCAAGAAAGCAAAGTGGCTGTCCAACGAGGCCTTACAAATAGCGGGGGAGAGAAGGCAAGCAAAATGCGAGGGAGATAGTGAAAGATACAGGAAATTGAATGCAGATTTCCAAAAAATAGCAAGGAGAGACAAGAAGGCCTTCTTAAACGAGCAATGCAAAGAAATAGAGGCAAACAATAGAATGGGAAAAACCAGAGATCTGTTCAAGAAAATTGGAGATATGAAAGGAACATTTCGTACAAAGATTACCATAATAAAAGTGGAAAGTGGAACAAAAGTGGAAAGGACCTAACGAAGCAGAAGACATCAAGAAGAGGTGGCAAGAATACACAGAGGAACTATACCAGAAAGAAATGGATGCCTCATATACCCCAGGTAGTGAGCTTGCTGACCTTGAGCCTGACATCCTGGAGAGTGAAGTCAAATGAGCCTTAGAAAGCACTGCTAATAACAAGGCCAGTGGAAGTGATGATATTCCAGCTGAACTATTTAAAATTTTAAAAGATGGTGCTGTTAAGGTGCTACACTCAATATGCCAGCAAGTCTGGAAAACTCAGCAGTGGCCAGAGGATTGGAGAAGATCAGTCTACATCCCAATCCCAAAGAAGGGCAGTGCCAAAGAATGCTCCAACCACCGCACAATTGCACTCATTTCACACACTAGCAAGGTTATGCTTAAAATTCTATAAGGCAGGCTTAAGCAGTATGTGGACCGAAGAGGAATTAAAGAACCTTTTAATGAGGGTGAAAGAGGAGAGTGCAAAATATGGTCTGAAGCTCAACATCAAAAAACTAAGATCATGGCTACTGGTCCCATCACCTCCTGGCAAATAGAAGGGGAAGATAAGGAGGCAGTGAGAGATTTTACTTTCTTGGGTTCCATGATCACTGCAGATGGTGACAGCAGTCACGAAATTAAAAGCCACCAGCTTCTTGGGAGAAAAGCAATGACAAACCTAGACAGCATCTTAAAAAGTAGAGACATCACCTTGCCAACAAAGGTCCGTATAGTAAAAGCTATGGTTTTCCCAGTAGTGATGTATAGAAGTGAGAGCTGGACCATAAAGAAGGCTGATTGCCGAAGAATTGATGCTTTTGAATTATGGTGCTGGAGGAGACACTTGAGAGTCCCATGGACGGCAAGAAGATCAAACCTATCCATTCTTAAGGAAATCACCCCTGAGTGCTCACTGGAAGGGCAGATCCTGAAGCTGAGGCTCCAATACTTTGGTCACCTTATGAGAAGAGAAGACTCCCTGGAAATGACTCTGATGTTGGGAAAGATTGCGGGCACAAGGAGAAGGGGACGACAGCGGACGAGATGGTTGGACAGTGTTCTTGAAGCTATGAGCATGAGTTTGACCAAACTGCGGGAGGCAGTGGAAGACAGGAGTGCCTGGCGTGCTCTGGTCAATAGGGTCAGAAAGAGTCAAACATGACTAAATGACGAAAGGCCAGCAGTTTGAATCCCCACGACGGGGTGAGCTCCCGTTGTTCAGTCCCAGCTGCTGCCAACCTAGCAGTTCAAAAGCACATCGAAGTGCAAGTAGTTAAATAGGTACCACTCTGGCCAGAAGTTAACAACGTTTCCGTGGGCTGCTCTGGTTTTGCCAGACGCAGCATAGTCATGCTGGCCACATGACCTGGAAAACTGTCTGCGGACAAACTAACCCTGTCTAGATGGGGCTGTGTAATTTGTCTGAATGGTTAGCAGCTAAGTTCCAACACAATCAAATTGAAGATAATTTGCACAGTTTACACAAACACCCTGACTTCACAGCCTTTTATATCATGTTTATTGTTGCAATAGTATAATTTTCCTCTTATGTACGATGCATCTGGTTTTTTGCCACAAAATTATTGTTGGAGAGATATAATAGTTGTCAGGTCATGTGGTGAAACGGGCATTGAGTAGTGACCTATCTTTCAACATTTGCTGCTTTGAGTCACAGAACAAAACATATTCACTTTGACTTTCCTGCTGGTCTTCACTTACCATGGACAGCTTCAAGCTAATTGCCATTTTTGGGGCCACTAAGGAGTACAGGCAGCACATAGGAAGATTTGACAATAAACGCACAACTCAACATGTTGTTAAAAAAAAGAACATCCATTGGAAGGCAAATTAAACTTTTTAATAACTTTACAATTATTCAAATCACTATAATTTGTTCACCTGGTTGGAACTCCATAAGCATTTCAGAAGGCACTAGAAAGCTGTCAATGAACAGCTATGAAAGTGGTTATATTCAATGCCCATGGGGTTCAATGCCCATGGGATTACTGTGCTTGATTGGCCAGCAAACTCACCTGACCTGAACCCCATAGAGAATCTATGGGGCATTGCCAAGAGAAGGATGAGAGACATGAGACTGAGCAATGCAGAAGAGCTGAAGGCTGCTATTGAAGCTTCCTGGTTTTCCATAACACCTCAGCAGTGCCACAGGCTGATAGCATCCATGCCATGCCGCATTGAGGCAGTAATTGATGCAAAAGGGGCCCAAACCAAGTACTGAGTACATATGCATGCTTCTACTTCTCAGAGGTCCAATATTGCTCTATTTGCAGTCCTTGTTTTGCTTATTTCATTTAATATTCTAATTTTCTGAGATTGTTAATTTGGGGTTTTCAGCAGCTGTACACCATGATCATCACAATTATAACAAATAAAGGCTTGACATATCTCGCTTTGCATGTCATGAGTCTATCTCATATATTAGTTTCACCTTTTAAATTCAGGACCAAAGTATGCAAGTGTCAAGGAAGCTATAAGCCACAAGAAATCTTCCTTCAGAAAAAAGATAGCCTTGTTGAAATGAGAAAAATGAAATGAAACACATCTCGAAAAGAAGTGCGAGCACAATACATGAGGTTTTTGCAAAAAAAATAATATGTAACTAAATACAAAGACCAACAGCAAAATATCATTTAAATGCATTAGAAACAGGTGACTAATTGAAATGGAGTTAGGCCTTTCAATGACAATGAGGGGTTTGTCCACAAGGGACAAATGTGTAATGAGACAAAGGTTGGGTATGGCTGTGGTAGTGTCTAATTTCTGCTTCTCTACAATGCTAGAAGGGGGATCAGTGCAGTTTATTTCCCTTACTGAGACCCACATATTACAGAGATCCATCACATGTGATTTGCTAATTTCCCCAAGACTTACGTTGCCAGAAGGAAACGAAGTATATGCAGGGCCTGCAAGACAGAGCTGTTCCACCAGGCCTTTGGCCAGGGCACAGCCTGACTCCCTCCCTCGGCAATCTTTGCGGAGCTCTGGCCCAATGGTTGCCAGCGGCTTGAATTAATTAATTTTATAATGAATGATTTTAGAGTGTTGTTTATGCTGTACTTTTGTACTGTTTTATTGTTGTTAGCCGCCCTGAGCCCGGCTTCGGCTGGGGAGGGTGGGATATAAATAAATTACATAATAAACATTATTATGCCTTACATAATAAACATTATTTGGGTAAGAATCCAGCTTGATCTATGTGTATTGAATTTGTTAAATATTTCTTGTCTATTCGCCATTATTTCAGCAAATATTTTATAATCATTATTAAGTAGCGATATCAGTCTGTAATTTTTTATATTTAATTTATCTGAGTCTGGGGTTTAGGTATCAACGGAATGTGTGCTTCTTTCCAGGAATCCGGTATCTTTCCTCCTCGTAGGACATTATTCATTACATCACATAACACCGGGGCTAGATGTTCTTCTAAAACTTTATAATATTTAGCCGATAGTCCATCTGGGCCTGGGGCTTTCCCTGATTTCATCCTCTTTATTGCCTCCTGGACTTCATCTATTTTTATAAGCTTGTTCAATTGGGTTTTCTCTTCCTCTGTTATGGGTTTCATTCCGTTGTCTTCTAGATATTTTTCTATTTCTGTTGTATCTTCTTCTCTTTTATATAGTTTTTCATAGAACTTAAGGAAGTTTTTCTTTATTTCATTGGGGTCTTCCACAAGTTGCTCTTCTATTTTTTATTTTATTAATCACATTTTGTTTTTTCCTTTTTCGTAATTGCCACGCCAATAATTTCCCCATTTTATTTGCTGATTCAAAGAATTTTTGCTTCATTGACTTAATTCTCCATTCCACTTCTTGGTTTATTAACACTGAGTATTGTAATTGTAACATTTTGGATGTTTGTTTATTCTGTTCATCACTGGGGTTTGTTATTAATTTTTTCTCACATTCTCTTAATTGGGCGATAATTCCTTCTTTCTTATGTTCTCTTAATTTTTTCCTATGACTATTTTGTTGAATTAAAAAGCCTCTTAACACCGCCTTGCTGGCATCCCAAACTATGTCAATGTTTGTCTCTTTATTAAGGTTTAAATCAAAATAATCTTTCAAAGTAGTTTTGGCCTTCTCAATCACTTCATCACTTTCAAATAAATATTCGTTCATTCTCCATCTGTACGCGCCCTGGATTCCACACTTAATTTCCAATATTATTGAATTATGATCAGAAAAGGTTCTGGGTTGTATTTCACATTTTTCCGCTCTTGTTGATAATTCTCTTGAAACCCATATCTGATCTATTCTACCCCAGCTCTGGTGAGGCTCTGAAAAGTATGTAAATTGTTTCATTAGTGCATTTTTATGTCTCTAAATGTCTATTAAGTCTAAATTTTCCTCAAGGTTTTTAAACGATCTTGGTAATTTCCCTTGGTTCAATTTTTTCCTTTTTGCATTTCTATCTAATTCTGGGATTGGTACTCCATTTAGTTCTCTGAGTTAAATCAGATTCTCTAAGTCTAATAGTAATTGTTCCATTTTTTTAAAAAGAATTCTGCTTTATTCGTATTTGGAGCATAAACAGTTACCACATTAAATTTTTCTCCCTGGTGGTTAATTTGTATTCTCAAAATGCTTCCTTCCTCATCTTTGCATATTAATTTAGGATCCCATTTTTCCTTAGCATATATCACTACCCCCTTTTTTTCTTTACATCTGAATTAATAAATTCAACCCCCAACCTTTTATTTATCAAAATATGTTTATGTTTTTTAGCCACATGTGTTTCCTGGCCACATACCACATCAAAATTCTTTTTCATCAAGACCTTCAAGATTTTATTCCTTTTAGATTATTCATTTAAACCGTTCACATTCCAAGATAAAAACTTAAAAGTCATTATTATGATTTTTTATTCATTCTAGTCAAGTTCTCAGGCTTATATTCTAGTTGTTTTGTTCCTATTAATTTCTTCCTCTTCCTCTTCTTCTCCTCCCACTGCTCCTTCTTCCTCTTCTTCTTCCCCTTCCTCCTCTTCTCCTTTCCCCTTCTCTTATTTCCATTTTTTCTTCTCATTCCTTCTTTTTTCTCTCCTCTATGTTTCCCTCTCTTTCTCCAAACCTTTCTTCCACTTTTCCAAGCTCCTTCTCGTATCTTCTCAAAAAAAAAATTGACTTCTTGGGTGTCCGTCAGTCTAAATCTTTTGTCCTTGTAGTAGAAGGTAATCCCTTCTGGGAATTTCCATTTATAAGTTATAGCATTTCTTTTCAGGACACTTACTATTTGTCTATAACCATCCCTTTTGTGCAATAGTTTAATTGGAATTTCTTTAAAAATAACAATTGGCCTTCCTTCAATTATTATTTTTTTGATAGCTCATTCTTAAGATCATATTCTTCATCTCAATTGAGTTGAAAATCACTAAACAGTCTCCAGCAAGTTTTTTCAACTTAACTTGTTGAGTTTTCACTCTTATTCTAAATGCCTTTTCTACTGTATAAGCTACCTCTTCCTCTTTCATTTCCAACCATTTAGCTAGCTCTCTAATCATTTTTTCCTTTATGTTCTCATTCACTTCTTCTCCCACTCCTCTGAATTTTAAATTAAGCTGATTCTGTCACATTTCAACCATAGCTAGATTATCTGATAATTGATCTTGCCTTTTATTCCATTCTCTTATTTCTTCCTTTATTTTTTCTGTCTTTCTTTTGTTCTTTCATTTCCCTTTGAATTTTCTTATTTGTTTCTTCCATTGTTTTTGACCTAACTGTCAAGTCTTGAATCTTGCTACAGAGTTCTTCTACTGCTCCTATCTTTTTGTCTATCCTGTCCTGCACCTCTCCTAATTTATTTTCCATATGTACCTCACTTTGTCTAAATTCCTCCTTAATCTTTAACCACAGGATATCTAAGTCTTTAATTTCTTCTTGCCAAGATGTTTTCCTCTCCCCTGGAGTCCCTCCAGCCTTTTTTCCATTTTCCCCCAACATATTGCAGTTATTTTTCCAAATTATCAGTTTTATTACCTAATCTCTCCCTTGGAGGATGCACAATCTCTCTCTTACTCTATCTAAATCTAACTAGGTCTCAACAAGGTAATTATCTTTTTCTCTCTTAGGATTTTCTTTGTAATTCCCCACCCCCCAAAAAAGCTGAATAACTTTGAGCAAAAAAGAAGAAGTTCAACAACTTTTTCACTTTTCACTTTGGGAATATGGCATCCATAGTCAAGAAGGACTTCTTCCCCCATAAGACGTGGGGCTGATGGAAATAGGTGGCAGTGTGCAACTTACATATGTGGTTAACAGCTAACCACAGTGAAAATAATTTCCACAGTTTAAATGAAAATGGCCCTATGCTTCACCCTGACCTCTCTTGAATCACACCTCTTTCTTTCATGGCTATTGTTGCAATATTATATTTTCCCCCCTTCTGGATGACACATCTAGATCATGCCACAAATTTCTTGTGTATTATTCCCCAGGGTGGGAGGCTGAGAAAGGAGGAGGCTTTACTAGATGAGAGCCAGTAAGATTCCTTTCTTAGTATGTCAATCAATGATTAAGATAGAAAAATAATGGAAGCTATATGCCCCACGGAGGAACTTAAGGTCCATATATAGCAACACCCTAGAGGTCCCGGGCCCTAAGGAAGTTAGATTAGCCTCAACCAGAGCCAGGGCCTGCTCAGCACTGGTGGAACACTCTGTGTCATGAGACCAGGGCCCTGTGGGATCTGATTTCTTTCTGCAGGGCCTGGAAGACAGAGTTGTTCCACCTGGCCTTTGGCTTAGAATCAGTTTAATTCCCTCCCTCTCTTTCTTTTTCCTATCTCCTCCTGTGAAGAGGCTACATCCTAATGTTTTAATGTTGTATTTCAATCTTTTTTAAATTGTATTTTAATCAACTTGTTTTTATTATTGGTTGTTAGCCACCCTGAGACCTGTTTTGGCTTGGGAGGATGGGGTATAAATAAATTATTATTATTATTATTATTATTATTATTATTATTATTATTATTATCATCATCATCATCATCATCATTATTTTAATTTTTCTTTTTCCTTATTTTTCTTTTTCTTATTTTTCTTGCATTCCTGTTACTCCTTCTCTCTCTTTGTAGTATTTTCTTTAGTAATTTGTATTTAACATGTTTCATTTTTATTGTGTCATATATTGCAAAACAATAAAGTGTGTTCTGGAGAGAAGAGGCTGGAAAGCCTTCCTGGACCTCAGTTTGAACAGCTCATGACTGTTCACAGACAGAAGATCTACAAGGCTGTCTATGTTGCGGCACATGCTTTGCACCCCATTTACTAGTCCAGATCAAAGCACAGATCGATTGAGGGGGATGAAAGTTTTGGATTTCAAGATCTGCAAGCTTTGCGGTAATCTTATGGGGTGCCACCGTCTATTAGAAACTAAGCTCTACTTTTCACCGTATCATCTGAATTTTTCCGCTTTTCATCTCATGAAATGCCACAATTTTCCCCATGATTATATTTGTAGGGGTCCAGAAATATTTCTCCACATCAATAATGAGAATAATTGTACTCTTCTATCATCATTGCATTATAAATGTTAAAAACTCCTTTCCAAGGGCTGAATGAAAATGGAGGAAATTGGAAAAACTATGGTTGCTACATTATTTTGAAAAAGACAGATGGTTGCAGAAGAGACATGAAGGTTCCTTCTTCTGGTCTCTGTGGCAAGTTTTGAGAAGAGATTGTTGAAAACCATTTGACAGATTTCTCTAATCTGAAGATTTCTGTCAGGGAAACATTGAACAATCTCCCTTCAAAACACAACATGGGAATCAAGGTCCCAACAAAATAAGAGTGGATTACCAAAATGATGGATTATGCTGAATGGGCAAAGATGACCGTGAAGATCAGACATCAAGATGATGAAATTTTAAAACAAGAATGGGAAAATGTTGTTGAGTACCTTAAAAACCACTGTAGCTATTTAGAAACATTAGCAGGATTGATATTGCATTTATTGCATTTATGAAGTAAAATGCATTAGATTAGTAAATGAGGAGATGAAAGAGAATGGATAATTAAATTATATGCAAGAAAAGAAGGTAAAATATGGAAACCAGGGTGGGACTGGGGCAAGTCCGAAGGGGTTGTATAATCCCAGTATTGTATATATGGAAATTTATTTTAATGTATGGCAATAATGTTAACATAAAAAATGGGGGGGGGTAAGAAAAAAGAAATCAATTGATTAATTTTCCTCTTGATGATGAATCTGGGTTTTTTGTGGTTTTTGGTGTGTGTGTTGGGGGGGGGATTGCCACAGATTTATTGTGTAGAGAAATGTTACTTTCCCAGTGCTTTCATTAAACTAGAGTTTCACAAGTGGTCTTTGTTGCAAGATTTGTTGCTTTGCATCCACAAATGGCTTCAATCTTATTTTTTTGGCTGATTTTCACTTACCACAGAAGATTTCATGCCAATTGCCACTTTGTGGTCCACTCAGCGGCAGAGGTAACATGGAGACATTATGATGATGATGATGATGATTTTTTAAAAGTGTCACTATGAGTTTAAACTCTGAAAAGGTTATTATCTCTCCATGCAATTATCCAAATTATTATAATTTGTTCCATTAATCAAAACGCAGGTGGCTTTGCAGTATCCGCTTCTTAAGAGGCTTGTGGGAAGGGGAAATAAGCTGCACTGCAAGGATGCTTGATCTCTTTCTGTTGCTGCTTTTGCAAGGGGCTTTTGTGTACAAAGCAAATACTACCAGGTGTCCCACCAGTTATCCTGTTCCTGTTCCCCATGAGTGGTTCCAGCCAGGTGACCTCATCATCGGTGGGATTTCTTCTCAAATCTTTTATGTATTTGATGAAGTTTTCTTCAAAGAAGAGCCTTCACAGAATATGTTCAAACTTCCATAGTAAGTGTCTCCCCACATATCCCTTCAAATCCCCATTTCTTCCATATCATGTCTTACTGATTTTAAGTCTTAAAGTAGTGAGTTTTGATCACTGATGTATATAAACTGCTTTGGTGATCTTTTCTGCCTAAAATAGGGCCAATAGGGCCAACCATGAGTGCTTCTCATTCTCAGTCACTGTCTGAGTCTTCTAAGCAGACAGACATCAAAGAGACTTTTGTTCTCCCATACTAAAAATCTTCTATTCTGTAAAGCAACAGAGGAATGGACAAGGAGACATTCACCAAGGGATATTCTACAAACAAAAACTACTGAACTACTGAAAAACTCTGAAAATGCTTTAATTTATAGTTTTACTGTCCCACTTTGATACCTTGTATCTCATCACTTTCCCTTATATTTCTAAACTTTTAACACCAATATTAACAATAACAGAAACAATGGTCAACCTTGTCAGATTTTATATCCAAGGCCACCAAATTTTACAGTTCCTCATCCAGTGCTTCCAGGGGAGCTGTGTCAAGCTCCTTTTTGTACTTTCTTCAGAATTCTTGTGCTTCAGGCAATTCAATACACCAGTGCCCCTTGACTATGTAGGTAAATGATATTCCTTCTGGATATTCCCACCAGAATTGTATTCATTCAGTCAGTCATTCATTCAATTATTCTCACATTAGGTTTTAAGCAGAACTCAGAGAAATAATTGCAGATTTATAATGTGTATACTCAATCAAAGCTGGTTCTTCGGAACTAGTGTTCAGAGCTGGGGGCATTTCTGAGCACTGCTGGGCACATCTCTTGATTCTAGGAATGCACTGAAAATGATTTGCTGAAGTGTGATAATGTATTGTACATAATTTAAGTGGGGAGAAAAAGTTATTTTCTGCATTTAAATCAACTAAAAAAATCACATGTCTGGAGATTCTATAACATTATACATATTGACAGTGAATGATTAACAAACCAATCCTCCCCCCCCCTTTTTTTTTGAGAGCAGTTGCTGGACATAATAATCCTTCCCCTTCTTTAAAAATTCTTCATGGAATTTCTTTCAGAATTGTAATCCTGTGTCCTTCAAGGTGTAGCTTGTTTGTGAAGTGAGTTTGTAAAATTCTATCCTTTTTAATATGGAAGAATCCAATTGTTTGACTGTCTCCTCAACAGAGACTGTTCTTTTTGTTAACTCCTGTATATTTATAGAAAGCTGAGGCAGTGCATTGGTGTTAGTCCCCAGGATCCCTTTCAATGATGTTAGAGTCTCATTTAAATTGCTCTCCTTTTCAACTTCTATCACAGCTGAAGCTCTCCTTCCTGTCCTGGCAGTTTGCAGTAGATACTTCACGGTTTCTGTTACAGTGTCCTTTCTTTTCTTTTCTTTTTCTTTTTTAAAAACTAATTTAAATCAAATTAGTGGAAGTAAGCCACTAAAGCGCTTGCATTCTGAGACTTACAATGGCAGACTCCATTGTAATTTCCACTGGAAATTTTGAAAATATAACTTTATTTGCAGCATGGTGACAAAATTATATCAGCATACCCTGGCCCTGGCATTTGCTGTAAAAGAAATCAACAAGAATCAAAAGATCTTGCCTAATCTCACCCTTGGATTCCATATCTATGATAGTTATTACGATGCAATGATGACCTATCGGACTACCCTGGACCTACTTTTCAAATCACGTAGATTTGTCCCCAACTATATATGTGACACTCAAAAAAACCTCATAGCCATCATTGGAGGACTTAGCTCTGTTACCTCCTTCTTTATTGCCGACACTATAGGTCTCTACAAAATTCCACAGGTAGGAGCTATGAATGGGGGAGGTATGTGGATTTTCATAATTTACATTCTTCCTTTGCCAATAAGGCTGTCACTGAGGCTTCCTAGGAAGAAAACTTGGAAACATCAATATTGCAGCCAGATTACTGGATGGGGTTCCATTTAGAATATTCATTTTAGTAGTAGTAGTAGTAGTAGTAATGAAGATTCAATGTGGTGCTATCCTTACAAGCTGTGCTAGATTCCCAGAAATCATATGCAGAATGAAGGAAAATTATCAGAAAATAATAATAATAATAATAATAATAATAATAATAATAGGAAGAACAACAATAATAATTCACAATAACTATAGAACATTAAGCTTGAAAAGTCCTTGGATTGAACTGTCCTAAACCTTTATCTTTGTTGAATGAAAAGGCACATACAAAAAATTAAGTTTTATCCTGACATAAATCTATCATTTCTGTCCATTTCTTTTTAGCTCACATATGGATCTTTTCCTCCTGAGGAGGGTGATGCAGATCAGTTCCTTTCTTTTTACAACATGGTACCTAATGACAGAAACCAGTATATGGGGATCATCAACTTACTAAAGCATTTTGGATGGACATGGGTTGGATTTTTTGTTGCAGAGGGTGACGGTGGAGAAAATTTTTTGCAGACCCTGGAACCATTGCTTTCCGAGCATGGAATCTGTTCAGCCTTCATCCAAAAAGTACCACGAGTAGCTCATATAGATAAGCCGAGTGATACATTTGGTTTGCTCGCGGATTTTAATTTGTCTTTAACAGATGATAAAGTCAGTGCATGTATACTCTTTGGAGAATCGTTGACCATTATATGGATGAGAGGTATTATATTTCTACGAGATTTTGAAAATAAGGAAAGTTCATCATTTAGGAAGGTATGGATCATAACAACCCAGATTGATTTCATAGTAAAGGATCTTGAGGTCTTTCAAGGTGCAATTTCTTTCACAATTCACTCAAAAGAGGTTCTAAAATTCAATGAATTTCTTCAGAATTTAAAACCTGATAAAACAGAAGGAGATGGTTTTCTGCAAGAGTTCTGGGAGGAAGTATTTGACTGTACATTCCCAAACTCCAGTGTGCCAATGGAAGGCAATGTACCATGTACTGGGGAAGAGAGGCTGGAGAGCCTTCCTGCCTCTCAGTTTGAGATAGGCATGACTGGCCACAGCTACAGTATCTACAATGCTGTCTACGTTGTGGCTCATGCTTTGCATGCCATGTACTCAAGCAGACTGAAGCAGAAAGCAATGGTCTGGGATAAGAAATTTGAACTTCAAGACCAGCAGTCTTTGGAGGTAATGTGTTGAAATCAAAATCTTCTTTATCCAATGTATTGAATAGTCCAAGGTGGGGCTTCATCCAATTTATTCTCCACAAGTAGCTGATGAAATGGGATTATTCATCTTATTCACTGACAAACTTAGAATCGTAGAATAGTATAGTAGGAAGGGATCTCAAGGTTCAGTCCAACTCCCTGCAATGTAGAGTTGTATGTTGTGTATGTTCACATCATCTCATGTACATTTTGCTTGAAATTACCATCTGTTTAGGGAACAAGAGCTAATTTTGCACACATAGGGAGCAATCCAAACCCAAGATCTGATGGGATAAGGGCAGATACAATGCTATATTCTCTCCATCCCAGGTTATCTTTGCCTCACTGGCTGAGCCAAGGGTGTGATAAGTTATGAAAGTGGGGTCTTGTTGAGGTGGTGCAAGACAGGGTCAGAATTATCCCCATTGTAAAACCCTTTCAGTTCATTCACATGACCCACCAACCCGGCAGAATCTACACTGGGGGGAAATGGTGGTATAAGTCAAATTGTGTTGTAAAGCAGTTTTGCGGTATTTATATTCGTTAAACTTAAATAGGTATGAATTATGTTGGTTTCTAAATCACTGCCTTATGTTTTGATCATATATCAATTTTAACCCATTTATGGCTTGTTGTTATGATTCAATTAGCTCCACTCTTATCTTCCTGAGATTACGTTCAACAACTCTGTCAGAGAAACCATGAGCTTCAATGGGAAAAAGCAAATGGGGGGTTCATTTGACATCATGAACATAGTTACATTCCCAAACAAGTCCTTCCTTCGAGTGAAAGTTGGACAGGTGGATGACGATGCTCTTGAATCAAGAAAAATTATCATTCAGGAGGACATGATAACATGGCACAAGGGTTTTAACCAGGTATGGATCCAGGGGTATTACTGTGGGCCCTGCTCTCTCTCTCTATTCCATTGAACAGAATCCAAAGCTCATTTGTATATCAAAATGCTTGATATGCAAAGCATTCAATCCTCTGCATGCAAAGGTTCAATCCTCTGCATTTCCAAGTAGGAATTGAAAATATCCCTGGCCTGTAATAATAAAGAGCCAGATAAATCAATGATTAGGCCTCTAAGATTATATTTAAAGTCCCTGGGATGGGTTGATTTCAAGTTCACAAGCAAAAATAAAACAAGGAAATTAACTAATTTGCAATTTAAAAAAATAATTTTTTCTTGGTTGCGGGTAGGTGGTGCCTATTTCTGTGTGTAACGACTACTGCTCCCCTGGTCATCAGAAGAAAAGGAAGGAAGGGGGAAAATTTTGCTGCTATGATTGTGCTCCATGTCCAGAAGGGAAAATTTCAGACCAGAATGGTGTGTGACAAAGAATTCATTTTTATTTTCATAAGAGAACTTCTTTGTGGCCTAAGATATACTTATTAATCTTTGATTACATGCTGTTTGGAATGTTTCTTTGTGGACTTGCATTATCTTCCTAAGGACGTTTTGAAAAATGAATAAGTTTCAAGCAATACATTCTACATTGTTTTGAGTGTAAGCTTTAAAATAGTCAAAATGATCTAGTTGCAGACCTATTTTATAATATCTTAGCTGCCTATGCTGACCCATTGACATTTACTTTTAATCAAACTTACATAGTTCAAACTGTGCGTGGTTCGAAATGTAAGCTCCAGCAATTTCACTTTTAGAAAAATGAATAAGTCTCATGCTGGGATTATATATTGATTTGTGTGTAAGTCTTAAAATAGTCGAACCAATCTAGTTGCACACCTATTTTAAAATATCTTAAACAGAAGAATATTAAAATGGCCATGATGATGATGACCATGGAAATGTTATCAAAATTCGGGGGGGGGGAGTTGGGGGGGACAAAGTGTGAATATCATTAGCAGATGCAGTTACAGTTCAGCAGATGGCATGTTAGGGAGGAAAGATAGTTCCCCTCTGATACAGCACATGGAAAATTTGAGTCAAGAATGTGTACCCCCTTTTACTGCGATGTAGGTGGCCAGATTTTTTGGTTCATTTTTTTAATGGTGTGGATTGATTGAGTCTGGGAAATTCAAAGTTTTAGAATAATTATGCCTACTCAGCCATATCCTTCTGTAAAGCTTATCATTTTATAACTGGAAATGCAGAAAGTTCCAGATAGGAACAAGTGAAGTTATGCTGTGCCAGGAATGTATGTCTGGTCAACCCTTGGTTCCCAGGGAAATAAATTTTACTGTGCTGCACTGGGATTTATTCATTTGTTTATTATTTAATTTGTCAGTCACTTTATATAGATCTTTATGGAGTTTACTTTACAACCCATACAAACACACTTATCAAACTAAACATAAAAATAATAATGCCCAGTCAAAAAACAAACAAACAGCAACAGAACAAAAGACAAAAAGATACAAATAAAACATAATAACCAATGGAAACTTATAGAAAACAACTCGTCCACGATATATATATATATACCATATTTCAACTCTTTTTCTTCCAATTGACTTCCTTCATCCTCAACATGGTTCTCTTCTCAATTTTTGGTAAACTGTTCCCTTTTTAGTTTTTATATTATTCCTTATTCTTTCTATATTATTTCTTTCTATATTATACCTTGTTCTATGGTATTTAAGTACCATAAATTATTTTGCAGAAATTATTAGAAACAAGTCCAAGTATTAATTTGAGGGCACTGCTTTTTAAGATAATCTTTTCATTTTTGCCATTCTTTTTGATATTTTTGTTTGGGCTGGCCCCCAATTGCCTCTGTCAACCTAGCCAATTCCATATAATCAAATAATTTGTCTTGCCATTCTTTTTTTGTCGGTGTTGTTTCTTTTTTCCAATTTTTATCAATTAGTGTTCTCACAGCCCCTGTAACGTAAAGGGATATTTTCTTATTTTCTCTGGCAATATCTGTGTCTGATATCCCCAATAAAAAAGATTCTATTTTCTTTAGCTCTTCGTATACCGTATCACAGAAGCCTTTTATTTTATTACATGTCCACCACATACGTATGAGTGTCCCTTCTACTTTGTTACACCTCCAACACAGATTTGATTTTGTTTTATACATTTTACATATTCTGGTTGGTGTTAAATACCATCCATGAAACATCTCTATTAAATTTTCCTTTATCACTTCACAAGCCGTAAATTTCCAACTCTCTCTCCATAGCTTTTCCCGTGATGCTAATTTGATAGTTTTACCTATATCTATAGCCCATCTAATCATTACCTATTTAACTTGTTCATCTTTCACCTCCCACTCCAGTTTTGTTTCATAAATTTTAGAAATTACTTTTGTCTTATTTTGTAGTAGCTCTTTATCTAGTAATGGGATTTCCTTTGCAAAGGAAATATAACCCAATTTAATTCCATGTTTTTCTTTTTTACCTTCTAAGGGTGAAATCCACCAGGGTGTCTTTGTTTCTAATCATTCTTTATATTTTACCCATACTCATATAGATTGATGGGGGGAAGGTGATCAATATATAGAATGATGAGGGTAAGGTGCCAGTCTATATGTTCAAGCTTTCCTTTGCGTATATATACATTATAACAGCACACATATGGGCACTCTAGAAGGAGATTAACACCTACAGTTTTGGTACAGTGCCTGCCTCCCAGCAACTGAACTGAGTTGGACAACATACACACTAACAGCCTTACAGTGCGTTAAAGTTTAACACAAACATTTATTTGTGACCTGACAACTTACCTGGGGGTTTCATTCATGGAATCACACCTACAGCCCAAATTGTGTATAGTTAAAAGACACAGGATTCAAGCGTGGGTGTGATGGCCAAAGTTCTTTTTTGCAGATGCCCACACACTTTCTCCTCATTTTCCACCCCCTTATCTTTTAAAATTTTGTTTGCCATGTGTGTGAAGCAAAATGCACCTGAGTTAAAGGTACGTAGATTGGGGACTTATTTTAACACTAACACTAAGTATTTTTTATATTACTCCAGTTCATTAAGAATGATCAGGCTAAACTCCAAAAACGGTCACATGGGAGGCAGGGGACGTATATGAATTGCATTTGGAATGTGACCGGGTTTTTTTCTTCCAGATATGAATGACTGTTTCAGATGCCCAGAAGACCAATATCCAAACAGAAACAAACATGGATGCATCTCCAAAACGATCACCTTTCTTTCTTATGAAGAACCATTGGGGATCAGCTTAGCCTCAATTGCTCTTTCTTTCTCCATTGTCACAACTTTAGTGTTTTTAGCTTTTGTGAAGCACAGAGACACCCCAATTGTCAAAGCCAACAACCGAGACCTCACCTACACTCTCCTCATCTCTCTATTGCTCTGCTTTCAGTCTTCTTTGTTATTCCTTGGCAAGCCAGGGGAAATGGCTTGCCTTCTCAGACAACCTACTTTTGGCATCATCTTCTCCATGGCTGTTTCTTGTGTGTTGGCCAAAACTATTACTGTAGTTGTAGCTTTCATGGCCACCAAACCAGGGTCCAGCATGAGGAAATGGGTGGGGAAAAGACTGGCCAACTCCATTGTCCTTTCCTGCTCCCTCATTCAAGCAAGTCTTTGCGCACTCTGGTTGGCCACTAGTCCTCCATTCCCAGATTTAGACATGCACTCCCTAATAGAAGAAATCACTGTGCAATGCAATGAAGGGTCTGTGACTCTGTTTTCCTGTGTCCTGGGCTACTTGGGCCTCCTGGCTTTCTTCAGCTTCCTCTCAGCATTCCTGGCCCGCAAATTACCTGACAGTTTCAATGAAGCCAAATTCATTACTTTCAGTATGTTGCTGTTTTGCAGTGTTTGGCTGTGCTTCGTCCCTACCTACCTGAGCACCAAAGGGAAATACATGGTGATGGTGGAGATCTTCTCCATCTTGGCCTCCAGTGCTGGGTTACTGGGCTGCATCTTTGCCCCAAAATGCTACATTATCATTCTGAAGCCTGAGCTCAACAACAAAGAACAACTAATAAGGAGAAAGAATTAAAGTCTCACTTTGTTTTGCCACCATTATATCCTAAATGAAGGGTAAGGTTTAAACACAGTTCATTTATACTATTTACACGAGTTCATTTAAAATGATTTGCCTGTCTCCTCACACAATTTCTGTTGGTTCTCCAAATCCTATTTAGTCCCCTCACCTCATATATCTCTCAGTTAAGTGCCACCAGTCCCGTGAAGGATTTGGGGTACTTAAATGAGCTAATTAGAGCTGAGCGTGTGTTTTCTATGAAGTGAGAGCCTGGTACACTAAAGTGAAATAAAGCTTTCATTTAATTAGCATAGCCTAAAAAAACAGTAAGCAAAACAATATCAATAGAAAATGATGAAAAGGAAAAAGAATGGAGGAATCAGAGGAAAGCTGAGCTCCATACCAGGTCAACAGAGAAGCAGTGCCTGGCAAGAGTAATGTATTCTGATCATTTGCTATATGGAGTCAAGCTACAGATTACATAGAGATGATTCCCTCCATTTCTTTGCTCCCTTTGATTTATTGAGACCTGGTTTTGATCTGACAAAACATTCTAGTCCCAAATTACAGATTCACAAGACAAGTCATACTAGTGGAATCCTTGCTCAAAGGAAGAGGAAATAGTTGTACTGCTGCAAAGAACAGAAATTTATCGTATTGAAAATGGTAGAGGGTAGCAAAAGAGACATGAAAATTGTTTCTTTATGCCTTTGTGGAATGAGTGAATGGGAGCTTGTTGAGCTCCACTTGATTGCCCTGCATTTGACTTCCCTCTGCCCTCTCTAAGGGAAACATCTATCTATCTCACGTCAAATGTTGAATGAGAAATACAGCTCTCCCCTTTCAATATCATCACATTAAAGTTTGGAGTTTTGATTCCCATATTCCTAGTTCAGCATTCTGAGTTTTGATTGCCTGGTTTAAATGAGCTTCTGCCGTGGATGCTTCCTTAAGTACAAAGGAATATAACCTTATATCTATATCAGGAAACAGGCCATTAATTCCAACAGTTTGATTTCCTGATCTTCAAGTTGCTAAAGTAGGATATGGAAGCCATAAGGTTATAAGATAATAAGACCATCAACTCAGTCATGAAGGGATTCCCACAGATAATTGCGGGTATCAGGTACAAGGAATGAATTACTTGTAATACACATAAGAACCTAAACACAGGAACTTGCCGTATATCATGATTTGCTTTGGAGCAGGAGATATAATGTTTCCTTCCCCTGCCCCCTTCCTGGTGGAATGTTTAATTAATATGTTTTCTCCAAATGAATGAGCCAGATAAATTTATGATTTATTTTGGATGAGTATGCTATCAGTTCATCTGAGTCACGGTGAGTCAGCTTGATGCCTGTCCTGGTATCCTGTTGATTATTTTTCACTGTCCTGGAAGTTTAGTTTGGGGTGCTGCAGTTTTCCATTTTCCATGTGTCTCCAGTGCTAGTTAGCATCTACAAAAAGTGGTCGTTTGGAGATTTGGGTTAATGTGTCATAAGAACTCTGATGATACCTAGCTGCATTTCTAAGTAACGTCTAAATAATAAAAAGCTATTGAACCCCTGGTTGACTTGGACGTGGGTTAGATGGGGGCCAGCAAGCTACGTTTGCTTTCTGCCAAGCTGAAGGAAATTCTAAAGTACAGAATGCATCACTTGATGAGATAGTATTTGCAGAATGTTATCTCCTGCAGAATGCAGTGATCAGTAGGATACAGAAGGTGAAAAACAATCATTTGGGATTGTGGTTCCAAAATATATATGGCTATGCATAGCCATACATTGAACTCATTAGCAGCCGTTGCAATTCTTTCAGCAACACTATAACATTATTGTTGAATTCTGCCCTAGTCAGCTGTCCAGTAACTGCATTTTACACTAGGTGCACTTGGTCAGAACAGTTGGTTTTCTCCATCTTTGGGCTAGTAGCATCCTTGCTGCTGTTGCATACATTCCTGGTCTTTTAGGATATTGGAACCTGTAATTCATAATAAAAATGCTTCTGGTTTTTTAAGAAACATTAATTTAAACATCCCCCCCATTCATTGTATATCAGTTCCCAAAACGACTTTGTTATCTTGCATGACCACCACATATAATAAAAGGTACCCTCCTTTTCTTTACATTTCCTACAAATATTGGAGCTTGTTCTATACATTTTGGATAAATGCTTCCCTAAACAGGAATGCCTTCAGATGTCTTCTAAAATACAATGTCACGTATGCCATTCTAGGAGCAAATTATACATTTTTGACAGAGTTTTAATATTATTTTCCAGAAGTTATTTTTGGAAGCCTGATATTTCATAACTCAAACGTTTCCGTTTGTCTGTCTTGAAGATATCAGTTATTTACTTCATTTTTGAAGTGCTCTTCATGAGACTAGGAATTAAAAAGGCATTGTTTTCCATTCCTCCCTGTAATTGTCACTTGAAGTGCTGGTTCTGTTCTGCTAAACTTTGTCTTCCACCAAAAACTAAATTCTTCATCGGGCTATCCACTGGGATAAATTCATGTAACATATGTAATTTACTTTGAAAATGTAAAGTATGTTGCCATTTCATTTCAATGTACAGGAAAATGCAATACAAATGGGTGGGCAGGGTATGAAATAAATTCCTTTCTGGACATGGGAGGAATGAATAAACATTGGTGATTATAGTGATTTTCATAATTGTATTTTGATTAAATAACGTTCTATTTTTTTTTTTGTTCCAAGCAAATCCTGGAATAGAATTCAAGTACAGTGGTACCTCGGATTACATATGCTTCAGGTTACAGACTCCACTAACCCAGAAATAGTACCTTGGGTTAAGAACTTTGCTTCAGGATGAGAACAGAAATCATGCTCCGTCCGGCGGGGCGGTGGCAGTCGGAGGCCCCATTAGCTAAAGTGGTGCTTCAGGTTAAGAACAATTTCAGATTAAGAATGGACCTCTGGAACGAATTTAGTACTTAACCCGAGGTACTACTGTAACACTGTACATCTCAATGCAATTCTCAAACAGGAGAAATATGCATTTGCGCCACTAGGAGGCACTGCAGGGAAAAACCTCCAGTTCAGTTTACTTGTGTACCTCGGACCTCCTACAGTTGAGTAACTGTTGGTACACAAGAGGTGATAGTTTTTGTCCTCCTCTCAGGCTTTAACTGACAGGTAAGAGGGTAAATCTGTCTGACATATTAGTTTCTCTTTTGTAACCCTTAAATGATTCCTATTAATATTCTCCACCATCACAGCATAATGTTTACCTGTAGTCTGGTCAGTAAATTGATTTTTCTTTTCCTCCTATCAGTAAAATCGTAAAACCAACACCTAGAGTTTGGAAACATTTCCACCGTGCGATTTCTGCTGAGAGCAAAGCTGCAATTTGCAAATATTGTGAGAATAAATATTCTTTTCCAAATGTTGCAAGGATGACAAAACACATTCTTGCGTGCCAGAGGTGCCCTAAAGACATTAAAAAATACTTTATGGAATTAAATGAAGAGGACCCAAATGAAAATGCAAGTAGCTTTTCCTTCCAGAGCTCTAATTCCAGAAACACGATTTCTGCTGCTTCTGGATCATTACAAAATGTTTTTTTCACCAACAGCATCTTCAAGTAAAGAAGTGTTGCAAACCACTGCCTCACAAAATTGCACCATACCTTCATTTATAGATAAAATGACACTTGAAAATCAGGAGTAAAGTGATCATGCACTTGTAAGAGCAATATATGCTTCTGGATCAACAGTGTCAAAAACTGAAAATGCACATTGGCAGGAAGCTTTTAAATTATTATGACCATCATATCATTTGCCAAGCAGACCTTCACTGAGTAAGCCTCTTTTGGAGTCAGAATATGAGCATGTGATAGAATCTGTACAAGGAAAAATCAATGAAGCACTATGTCTTGCAAATCCACTCCACTTCCCAGTGGGGAGGAGTTGCGGTGGACCACATGGCCACCTAATCCCCACCGGGGGCGGGGGACTTTGTCCCCCGTTGCCTGGGGGATCCTGGCCACGTCAGAGCCCGGTCAGCCAACCCGCTGGCTGGGGGGGCATGGCCGGGGCCGTTTAAACGGAGGAGCAAACCAAAGGACTTCCTCTTTGGCTCGCTTCCTCAATCACCGACCCTCCCTCCCTATTTTGCAGGTTAGGCAATGGCCTTGCTATGGACTTCGGTTGGTCGCCTTGGTTGTCTGAGGGGCCTGGTAGGAATTTTTCCTCTTGGCAAATTGGCACTGGCCACTTGGTTTTCGCCTACCTCATAGCAATCGTCACAACTTTGTTAGGGTTGCAGTTAGGCATTGTTTGACCTTGTGTGGGGGAGGGGAAGTGTGGCCATACCTGCCCCTCCATGCTTAAGGGTATTCCGTTAAAGGAATCTGGGGGTGTTGTTCTAGTCTGAAGTCCGGATGGGGGGGCTAAGGCCTTGACACGACCCCGACGGGAACACCAGGGGGAGCTTGAGTTGGTCCGCATCGACAGGGCTCCCCCTAACGGTGGCTTACCTTTACTGGGAACTTCCTGCACAATGGGCAGGAGTCAGATATAGTCAGGTCCAATCAGTGCCTAAGTCAATACCGCTCACATTCTGTAATTTCAATAAAGTTGTGGCCAAAATTTGCCCAATAACATAAACCTAATATCCGTGTCCTTGTGTGAGTTGTTTAAAACGAGGGGGTGGCTGCGGGGTCTCGACACACAATACTTACAGATGGATGGACAAATGTTCGGGGAGAAGGAATCATTAACTTTGTGTTAACAACACCTCAACTAGTCTTTTATAGAAGCACTGAAACTGGAGGAAATACCGACCATAGAGGATTGGAGAACAAAATTGTTAGAATACGCAGAGTTAGATAAATTGACAGGAAAGATTAGATACTTAAGAGACCAAAAGTTCATCGGGGACTGGGAGAAATATGTAGAGTATCTGGAATGTTTAAGTAAAGGACAGATGACGCTTAAGGGATTTAAAGAAGCACTGTAAAAAAGTAATAAGTATTGATTAAAGGGAATAGGAGGAAAAGAGATAAATAATGTCAATACAAGTCCGAGGAATGCGTAATGAAAGTGACGAATACGGATGATTTACGGGACAGCTGAGGGAAGTACGAAAGAGAAAGAAGTGATGAAAATGATGTGAAACTATTGTATATATATACATTATTTTTTGTTGTTGTTGTTGTTTTGTTTTGTTTTATGTTTAATAATAAAAATTATATAGGGAAAAAAAAGAAGCACTGAAACTGGAGAGAACAGACATACTGCCGAGTATATCAGCAGTGAAATATGTGCAGTTTTAGAGAAAACTGAGAGTGGTAAAGTATTTGCTTTGCTGACTGACAGTGCAAGTAATAGGAAAGCTGCATCGGAAATTACAGTGGACAAGTATTCACATATTACCGCAATAGGATGTGCATCTCATGAACTAAACTTACTTCTTAGTGACTTCATGAAACAGGACACCCTTCAAAGGATTTACAGAAGAGCTAAAGAAGTTATCAAATTTTTAAAAGCTACTCATGTTGTCACCGCAGTCTTCAAGAAGAAGCAAGCAGGGAAAAATGCACAGAATAAAATAGTGATACTGAAGCTCTGTAGTAAAACACGTTGGGGTGGAGTGGTGATCTCCTTTGAAAGTTTACTAAGAAACAAAGAAGCTCTGTAAGCAACAGTAATGATTTTGTTGCTATCTAATACATGCTGCTGCAAATCTACAGGATCCCAGATTCAAAGGCAGTTGTGTGAGTAGAGATGGGAAGGCCTGGAAAAAAACTGGAAAAATTGGGGGGGGGGGTAGTTTTCACCCTGGGTTTTCCAAAGCCTTTTTTTTTTCTGTGGAAAATGAAAAAAAAGGGAATATTCAAACTATATCAAACTATTTTTTTTTTTCATTTTTTCCAGGGGGGGGGGGACAGCTTTGTAAAAAAATGGGGGGAAAACCTGCTCTCCCCCAGTTTTTCTGTTTATCCCCCAGGCCTTCCCATCTCTAGGTATGAGTGATGAGAATATAGCTGGTGCATTTGACAAACAAGTTGCATGCTTAGGACCTGATGTTGGAAAAGTACTTTCAAAAGCTGCAGAATATAGATTTGGGCCACTAGTGCATTCTGGGATTCTGCAAAACATCCCTCCTGCAACATGGTGGCAAAGTCCTGCACCACACAACCTTTGATGCTTCTCGCATCTCGCTTACTGCAGATTCCTGCATCTTCTGCTGCATGTGAAAGAATCTGTTCGATGTTTGGTAGTATTCATACTAAATCAAGAAACAAACTGACCTGTGAAAGGGTAGAAAAGCTGGTTTCAATCTGTGCAAACCTAAAGCTTTTAGATGTCCATGGGAGAAAAGAAATTGAGAGCCATGGCTGCTTCTTGCCACTATTTCTATCTCCTTATGATACAGAGGTACATGAGAAAAATGACAAAGAGGAGGGGGAAGTAGAAACAGAAAATGTTAGCAGTAATAGAGTAATAAGAAGAGCGCATTGCAGTAGTCCAAGCGGGAGATAACTAGAGCATGCACCACTCTGGCGAGACAGTCCGCGGGCAGGTAGGGTCTCAGCCTGCGTACCAGGTGGAGTTGGTAGACAGCTGCCCTGGATACAGAATTGACCTGCGCCTCCATGGACAGCTGTGAGTCCAAAATGACTCCCAGGCTGCACACCTGGTCCTTCAGGGGCACAGTTACCCCATTCAGGACCAGGGAGTCCTCCACACCAGCCCGCCCCCTGTCCCCAAAAAACAGTACTTCTGTCTTGTCAGGATTCAACCTCAATCCATTAGCCGCCATCCATCCTCCAACCGCCTCCAGGCACTCACACAGGACCTTCACCGCCTTCACTGGTTCTGATTTGAAAGAGAGGTAGAGCTGGGTATCATCTGCATATTGATGTACACCCAGTCCAAACCCCCTGATGATCTCTCCCAGCGGCTTCATATAGATGTTAAAAAGCATGGGGGAGAGGACGGAACCCTGAGGCACCCCACAAGTGAGGGCCCAGGGGTCTGAACACTCATCCCCCACCACCACTTTCTGAACACGGCCCAGGAGGAAGGAGCGAAACCACTGTATAACAGTGCCCCCAGCTCCCAGCCCCTCTAGACGGTCCAGAAGGATGTTATGGTCGATTGTATCAAAGGCCGCTGAGAGATCCAGCAGAACTAGGAAACAGCTCTCACCTTTGTCCCTAGCTCGCTGGAGATCATCAACCAGCGCGACCAAGGCAGTTTCAGTCCCATGATGAGGCCTGAATCCCGATTGGAAGGGATCCAAATGGTCCGCATCCTCCAGGCGTGCCTAGAGTTGTTCAGCAACCACGCGCTCAATCACCTTGCCCAAGAATGGAAGATTTGAGACTGGGCGATAGTTGGCCATACTGGCCGGGTCTAAAGATGGTTTTTTAAGAAGCGGTTTGATAACCGCCTCTTTCAGCGGATCTGGGAATGCTCCCTCACAGAGGGAAGCATTCACCACCCCGCAGAGCTCATCGCCCAGCCCTTCCCGGCTTGCTTTTATTAGCCAGGATGGGCAAGGATCCAGGAGACAGGTGGTTGGTCATGTGGCCAGCATGGCTAAGCCGCTTCTGGCAAACCAGAGCAGCGCATGGAAATGCCGTTTACCTTCTTGCTGGAGCAGTACCTATTTATCTACGTGCACTTTGACATGCTTTTGAACTGCTAGGTTGGCAAGAGCAGGAACCGAGCAACAGCAGCTCACCCCGTCGCAGGGATTCGAACCACCGACCTTCTGATTGGCAAGTTCTGGGTTAATGGAAGTAGTTAAATCCAACCCCTTCTAGATGGCAGTGTGTGGCTTGGGAGAATGGTTTACAGCAGCTGAGTTCGAGGAAAAACACACTGAAGAAAATTTGCACAATTTAACCAAAAACAGACCTGTGTTTCACCCTTACTTCACTTGTGTCACTCCTCTTTATTTCATGGTTTTTGTCAGAAGAGTATACTTTTCCTCTCCTTGATGACACATCTGTTTTTGCCACAGATTTATTCTGTAGATAGATAAGAACTGCCCAGTCATGTGACAAAACTGGAGTTTTACTTTTATTTCAAGATTTTCTGCTTTGAGTCACAAAACTAAATGGATTCACTTTGACTTTCCTGCTGGTGTTCACTTAAAATGGAAGACTTCAAGCTAATTGCCATTTTTTTTTGCCACCAAGGTTCAGAGGCAGCACGTAGGAAGATCTGAGAATAAACACACAACTCAACATGATGCAAAAGAAATAAAACAAAACACCTCATTGGAACTAAAACTTTTTAAAAGTTATTAAGTCATCATACAATTATCTAAATCACTGTAATTTCTGCACCTCGTCAGAACACCAGAGGCATAAGTAAGCTGTCAATAAACAGCCAGGAAAGGGATTATAATAATGAAGCTCAGAACCATGAGGAGATAGGAGTAGTGGCAAGAGGCAGCCAGGGCTCTCAATTTTCTTTCTCTCATTTTGTATTTTCTTCATATTATTTGTCTGACTTGAAATCAGATTGTTGGAAATCTCACCAAAGTATGTTTTTATACTGCTTTGATTTTAAAATAAGGTGTGTCAATCTCTCTTGTTGTGCTTTATTGACAGAACCAGGTATCATGCAATCAAGTTTGCTTAAGTCATTCTGCAGGTACTGATAGGCAAATAGCATCCAAGATTACCGAGAAGCTTGTCTACTAGGATGCTGTGGTCATTCACTTTGCTTTTTCTGCTGCCTCCTGTTGTGTGCAAAGAAGCTATGAGGTGCCCTAAGACTGACACATTTCCTGTTCCACATGAGTGGTACCAGTCAGGTGGCCTCATCATCGGTGGGATTGCTTCTCAAATCTATTATATCTTCTCTGAAGATTTATTCAAGGACAACCCATCACATAATCTTTTTGATGATGATCCACAGTAAGAGACTCTCCCTCCTCTTTCATTTTTGGGATTAATTCTTCCAGTATTTGTATTCTACTAAACTGACTAGCAATAAATAATGGCTTTGCTCTTTGTAATAATAATACTTTCTATTTTGAAAAGCAATGTGGAGAAAGGGAGGGAGACTTTGTATGCCTCGTTTTAATTCCACAAAGAAGGACCAACAAGAGGGGGATGGAAGGGTTACTGCTGTGCATGTTCTTGTGAGACATAATCTGAAAGTGTCTAATCGTCCTAGAACAAATGCCATGAATCAGACCCTATTTGAATCTCCTTTGTGAGATATTGACCTCATGGTTTGAGAATTGCTTTGTGAGATATAAACCTGTTTCAATATATTTCATTCATCTGTGAAGTGACACCTGGCACTGGCTGATAAGTGAAACAGAGAAATCTAGAAATTTTAACAAAATGTAGTCTGTGTTGGGAGTCTGTTAAACTGATTGTAGCAACAGTAAGTTGATGGGAGATTAATTCCTTTCCCAAGGCATGGGTGATAAAAAGAAGATATTAACTTTGCTGTAGATAGCATGAGGTTTAAAAATAAACCATCAAACAAAGCTCTTGGAGCATGTTACTTGCAATTATTTACATGCACTAATACAGATGTTTCTTTCATTCTAATACTCAAAATTCCAATTTTTTTGTTTGAATTAAGATGCTTCAATGACATAAACTTGTATTCAAAAGCTTTTCTCTTTTTATCTTCCTTGAACTGCAAATGCAAGCTGCAAAAATCATTGAACCCTGTGGAATATGCTGTGTATGCATTTCTGACCATGGTATAGTGATAGGGAAGTGAAAATAAGTCTGGAGAAGTTAGTTTATTCTTCTATGAAGTTTAGAAATGAATATATTTGATAGTGTTGATGGAAAGCTGAAGAACCTTCAAATTGTGATTAAAAGAAAACATTTCACCCCATTTTTCTATGCCTGTCTTACACAGCAATCTAAGAGGTGACTTTTGGTATATTAGAAATGCAAATGCATGATTGCACCTAAAACAAGTCTCCAATCTTATACAAAAATACTTGGAAGTTATTCACATTGAACACATTTGCACTTGCATTTGAGTAGAAATGTATTGGATCACACTGTGGTAGGTTGGTTCTGATTAGTTCTTTTTTAAAAAAACAATGTTGCTTTTAAAGTAATCACTAGCTTCTCTCAGTTTAGTTTGTTTATTTAACTGAAAGCTATTTTCAAAGCAAATGCATAGTGCAATCCAATAAATGAATACCCCAAACTGCCTTGTATAAGGATGGTAGTAACTGCAACTAATTCAATGAAATATTGTTGAATTCCTGGGTTAGATGAATAGAATAGTCTCCTTCATGGCCAGTTTGAGTATAAAGGGAAAGATGTAGACATTGTTGTAGTCTTTTTTTTTGGGGGGGGGGAGAATATTAAAAATCAAAGAAGTACTAACTAAAAGATGGTCAAAGTAATATAGAAATGGCGTGATGGTAATTCATTTTATTTAGGCTGAAGAGTTTGATATTTGTTATTTTAGAGCCACCATAAAATATAACAATGTTTAGTTCAATATGTATCAGTTTGAGACAGACAAAGCAATTTGTTTTGTCTGCTTACTGCATTGTAGAATTTTCCTCTGAAATTTCAAATAACCTCATTTGCAGCATGATAACAAAATTCTACCAGCACA
Organism: Podarcis erhardii; assembly: GCF_964252035.2. Classification (NCBI taxonomy): domain Eukaryota; kingdom Metazoa; phylum Chordata; class Lepidosauria; order Squamata; family Lacertidae; genus Podarcis; species Podarcis erhardii. Next base: position 6,144,263 of record NC_138502.1, on the reverse strand, counting down.
TCCTTGCCTTGGCATTTGCTGTAAAAGTGATAAATGAGAATCCCAACATCTTGCCCAATGTCACACTGGGCTTCCACATCTATGACAGCTATAATGATGCAAGAATGACCTATCGTAACACTCTGGAGATGCTCTTCAAAATGCATAGATTTGCTCCCAACTACAAATGTGACTCGCAGAAAAACCTCATAGCTGTAATCGGAGGTATTAACTCTGACACCTCCTTCCAGATGGCTGATACCTTAAGCCTCTACAAGATTCCACAGGTAGGTTTTATGAGTAGAGACATGAATTTTTGTTCTGCAAATCACACACTTCTCTTACCATTCTGAAAGTGGTCTTAATATTCAGATGGTGAATATGACTGATGCTGAAGCATTACAAGCTGAAATGTCTATCAGAAATGTAGATTACTTCTTACCAGTAGAAATTGCTACACCAGTGAAAGTCTGAGTCAAGCAGGCAGAAGGCAGCACCTTGGACACGTCCAACACCAACACCCTATGGCACACATCAACTGCAAGAGAAGTTGTCTCTGCAAGGAGCCAGGACCACCTGAAGACTTAGAAAGCTGAGCATAGACTTTGCCTCCTTAGAGAGCCTGGATAACTGATTAAAGGTCCTAATTTATTTTGCACTATTGGGCATCTGCAGGGCTAGAGAGTTTCTGTATGTTGCTCATCATCTTGACTCAGATGTCTATAGGGAGATGTATCCTCCAGCCAATGTAGCTCTGAATTAGATAGTGGTAGTTCCCCTGCCATGAAAATCGTCCATTTTAAGACAGGTCTTCTGTCTTGCACTCTATTGTCCCATTGATAGGTTGTGACAACTCATTCTCCTCTTCTTTGAAGAGACCCCATTGATTCTGCCTGGATGTAGTTCAAGATCCCACCATGCATGTACCCTGGCATCCACAACAACACATCCACCACAAACAGACACACACACACAGCCCATTGAAAATGCAAACCACAGTTCTTCAATAATTCAGCATCACCACAACTCAAATTAAATTTCAACTGGAAGCATCTTTCAACTTAAATGTCTGGAACACTAGCAATTGTTTCAACAAACATGTGTTGAGTAAACAGCCACAAGCTAAAGGTAATTCTCTATATTTATCTTTATAATTTCTCTGTGTGTCCTCCCCATTAGCTTGCATATGGCTCATTTCCACAAAAGGAGAGTGATATAGATAACTTTCTTTCCTTTTACCGCATGGTGCCCAATGAAGCCCATCAGTATATGGCGATAATTAACTTGCTTCAGCATTTTGGATGGACATGGGTTGGACTCTTTGTCACGGATGATGATGGAGGAGAAAATTTCTTGCAGGCCCTGGAGCCTTTGCTTTACCAGCATGGGATCTGTTCAGCCTTCACAAAAATAATGCAGAAAACATATCATTTCGAAATGATGCATGATGTTTTTGACATATTCAAAAGTTATTATGTGGGTCTCACAAATGATAAAACCAATGCATTCATCGTCTATGGAGATTCTCTGTCACTGAGCTGGCTAAGATTTCTTATATTTCTACGAGATCCTGAAAATAAGGAAAGCTCAACATTTAGAAAGGTGTGGATCATGACAACACAAATTGATTTTATACTATTGAGTTATCAAAAGTTTTTGGATCTTGAGCCTTTTGAAGGTGCCATTTCCTTTACCATTCACTCAAAAGACCTTCTTGAGTTCAATGAATTTCTTCAGATCATAAAACCTTACTGGAATTCAGGTGATGGTTTTCTCAAGGACTTCTGGGAGCAAGCATTTGACTGTACATTTCCAGATCTGATCATGCAGGTTAATGAAACCTGTACAGGGGAGGAGAAGTTAGAGTGTCTTCCTGGGCACCTGTTTGAAATGGACATGACTAGCCACAGCTACAATATCTACAATGCTGTCTTTGTTGTGGCTCATTCGTTGCATGCTATTTATTCATACAGATCGAAGCACAGAGCACTGGGGGGAGAAAAAATGTTTGAACTTCGAGATCTGCAGCCTTGGCAGGTAATTTGTTGCACACAATATATTATTTCAGTGAGTGAATTTCTCAAAGGCCAGACGTCCAGAGATAACATTTTGTTAGTGCCCACTTTCCTGTACAGAATAGATCCATCTATTGCTTTGTTATAAATTTCCATATGCTATATGAAAATACAGTGGTACCTCGGGTTAAGAACTTAATTCATTCTTAACCTGAAATTGTTCTTAACCTGAGGTACCACTTTAGCTAATGGGACCTCCCGCTGCTGCTGCACTGCTGCCACATGATTTCTGTTCTCATCCTAAAGCAAAGTTCTTAATCCGAGGTACTATTTTTGGATTTGCGGAGTCTGTAACCTGAAGTGTCTGTAACCTGAAGTGTCTGTAACCCGAAGTAGCACTGTATCTGATTCTTGACACTTGGTCTTCATTATACATATTTTTTTCTTATTTTTACTGTTTCTGTTTGAATCAGCTCCACTATTTTCTGCAAGGCACTTTATTTAACAACTCAGCAGGAGAAACAATGTCCTTTAATGAAAAAAGGGAACTGAGAGGTGGATTTGACATCACGAACATGATCACATTCCCAAACAAGTCCTTCCTTCAAATGAAAGTTGGACAAGTTGATCCTGATTCTCTTGAAAGAGAAGCATTCATCATTCATGAAGATATGATTGTGTGGCACCGAGGATTTAATCAGGTCTGCATTTTAGGAATCCTTCTGGTCCCCACTGTTCTTATGATGTGTTCTTTGCGTGTCAGGAATTGCATTTTGTTTAAAACTGTTTTTTTTCTCTATCTGATATGGCCAAGGAGAAATGTGGCTGCCTAGCACATTCAAAATTGGCATCACCTAGAAATGCCAAGGGAAAAAACCAGTACATTTTTTAATATCTATTTTCCCCATATATATGTATAAAGCAAAGCTTTGGAGTATATAAATGAAATTAATGCACAGGAGCCCATTCGGTAACGTCTTTTCCTCTTGCATGGAGACAATAACTCAACACATACTGTTTGCAAAAGGTCTCAGGTTCAATACCTTGAATCTCCAGCAGGGCTAAAAGGAATTCCTGCTGAGAGGTTTTTCAATTATTTTGCAGAATAGACTTAACATTGTGGAGAGCCCTCAAACTGTGTGGCTGACCTGCCAAACTTGGGGCCCTACCAGTCACCCCAATCCATGAATTCAGAAGTTTGGCACAGGTTTGGAGTGAATTGAACAATATTGGATTTGGGGGGAGCAGTATAGCACCATGGTGGGAAAGTCAGACACTGTAAAAAGGGGAGTGCTGCAATATGTAAAAAGGGGAGTGCTGCAATATGATTGCAAAGTTTGTCATAGGTTTCAATGGGATTCCAAATAATGGGATCCATAGACAACGCAGCTGTGTAAGGCAGCTATTTATATTGAACCTTTTTTCCCCCCTGAGTGGTGAACTTCATTAATAGAAGACAACTAAACAATCAGTTTTTCTGATCTCCTAAAAGACTTTTCTGCTATGGATAGGTGATTCCCCTTTCTCTGTGTAATGACCACTGCCACCCTGGGAATCAGAAGAAAAAGAAAGAAGGGGAAAAGTTTTGCTGCTATGGTTGTGCTCCTTGTTCAGAAGGGGAAATTTCAAACCAGGATGGTAAGTTATGCAGCACTCATATTTTTCATCCTACAAGGACAATGGCAAGGCTAGACAGTAGCATTTGAGGGGGTTCTTTTACTGCAAAAGGAGTAAGGAGCAACATGATAATAATAGGATAAATATAACATTAGTCTTTGGGGCATATGAGGAAATTGAATGTGGGATGATTCAGAAAAGGCAAACGAAAATTAACTTCTTCATAAAGTACATGATTAAGCTATGGAATTTGTTACCTCAAGAGGCAGTGATGCGCACAAATTTTCAAGGCTTTAAAGAAGTATTTGACAAACTCATGGAGGATTAAGCTATTCATGCCTATGACCTCTGGTGGCTTTGCTGTGCCTCCATCATCAGAGACTGAAATCTTCAAATACCTGTTGCTGGAAAGTGCGGAGGTCGGGGGAGACTTCTGTTTCACTCAGGTCCTGCTTGTAGGCTTCCCATAGGAATCTGGTTGGCCACTGTGAAATCAGGAAGCTGGATGAGATGGGTCATTGGCCTGATGTAACAGGTGCTTATGTTCTTTTGTGAAAAAGAAATGCAGTTAGAAGGATATCAATACACATAAAATCAACTTTGCACACTAAAGATTTTCATAAGCCTAAAAATACACTGAACATGCAGGCATCTCCCTGCAAGGCCCTTTCCAATGTAAAGGCAGCTCCCTTTCCAACTGGGGTAGGGGACGAGGTCCAGACTCAGCAGTCCTGCTAAAGAGGCCCCTCATGATGCTGGAAGACCATCACCCTGCTATTGTTTTATTGATTTATTGATTTAATATGATGTAAACAACTTTGAGATTTTTATTAAAAACATAAAGCGGAATATAAATTTAAAAACCAAAAAACCAAAATAAAAAACACTCATATATGAACACTTAAAACACATGGAAGAAATAGGTTGAATTTCATGTGAGCAAAGAAGTAATATGGAAGGCAAAATATGCTTGAAACGTAACAACTGAATCAGTATAATAGCTTTCAGAATACGGAGATCAAAACATTTATATCTGAAAACTAAAACACATGGATCCAATAGGTGTAATTTTATGTAAGTGAAGAAGACAAAAAATTGTTCAATCGGTATTGAAATTTGACCTTGTTTATTTTTCAGATATGACTAATTGCTTCAGATGCCCAAAAGCTCAGTATCCGACCAAGAACAAAACTGGCTGCATTGATAAAACGATTACCTTCCTATCTTACGAAGAACCTTTAGGGGTTAGTTTAGCATCATTTGCCCTTTCTTTCTTCCTCATCACAGCTTTGGTGCTAGGAATATTCATTAAGTACAGAGACACTCCCATAGTCAAAGCCAACAACCAGGACCTCACCTACTCTCTTCTGGTCTCTCTCCTGCTCTGCTTCCTCTCTTCATTGTTATTTCTGGGTGAACCTAGCACAGTCTCCTGCCTCCTCCGGCAACCAACTTTTGGCATCACCTTCTCAATGGCCGTTTCTTGTGTGTTGGCCAAAACTATCACTGTAGTTGTAGCTTTCATGGCCACCAAGCCAGGGTCCAGCATGAGGAAGTGGGTAGGGAAAAGACTGGCCTACTCAGTTGTGATTCCCGGTTCTCTTATTCAATCAACTATCTGTACTGTGTGGTTGATGACATCTCCCCCATTCCCTGATTTGGACATGCACTCTTTAGCAGAAGAAACCATTGTGCAATGTAATGAAGGGTCCGTCACAATGTTTTATTGTGTCTTGGGTTATATGGGCCTCTTGGCCATTATCAGCTTCATTGCCGCATTTGCGGCCCGCAAGTTACCTGACAGTTTTAATGAAGCCAAGTTCATTACCTTCAGCATGTTGCTCTTTTGTAGTGTTTGGCTGTCCTTTATTCCAGCCTACCTGAGCACAAGTGGAAAGGGCATGGTGGCTGTGGAGATCTTCTCCATCTTGGCCTCTGGGGGTGGGTTACTGTGTTGCATCTTTGCCCCTAAATGCTACATCATTGTTCTGAGGCCTGAACTGAACAACAGGGAGCAACTTATAAGAAGGAATAATTAAATAATAGTTTTGGTTTCACCTTATTCTGGAAAAAAAAGAAATATATGGAAGGTAAGGGTTTAAATTCTTTTTTTAAAAAAAATTCTGTCTATTATTACTAATATTTGTTTAAAATGCTCTGTCTTGGTGCATCATTTCCATTGCTGCTCCAAGTCCTGTTCTATTTTTCTGGATTTCTTAACCAGCCTCATATCACCAACATGCATAAATCTAATTAGTGCACGGATTAAGTCTAATTAATGCATTAATATCATAGAATAAGCTGTTCTTCAAGGCTTTGCTCACCCAGGAACAAAGTAGGTAATCAAGATTTTGTTCCCCTTCAGTCTACCTGAGAAACTCCATGTGTGAAAAGGTTTGAGCTGGTTAGTATGTGGCTGTCTCTAGCCAGTCTTGAGTTTCTATACTAATAATTGGGGAACTTTGACCACTTTGTAACTAAGTTGTACTGCCTGTTTTCTTAAGCAGTGTATTTGACCTTTGAAGAATTTTTAAGTAAACTGTTTCTAACTTACCAAACTTGTGCTCATTTTCATACATTGGGGGAAGTGGGAAACTTTGGAACTCTCTTCAAAGGGCACATTTTAAGGTTTTACTGCCTGTATTTCCATGCTATACGTTGCTGCATAGTTTGTTTACTCAGGGACATGCATGGCTTTTGAACTTGCAGTCCACAATTAGCTACCAGCTGTTCATTCACCGGGATGGATCACGGTTGGCCAAGTATAAGGTGGCCAGAGTGCTATGATCAGCCCCAGAGGTCTTGGGGCTACCCCTTAAGGCAGGCTTCCTCAAAGATGGAACATCGGCCCTCCAGATGTTTTTGGCCTACAACTCCCATAATCCCTAGCTAGCAGTGATGATAGAAATTGAAGTCTCAAAAAATCTGGAGGATTGAGTTTAAGGAAGCCTGGTTTAACGGATATGGGACTCACTCTTTTCAAATTGGTGCTGCTAATTCTGCAACTTTTTGGTGGCTTAGTGAGAAGTGGATAATGACTTTGGAGATCATGTGCGTTTTGGAGCCATTCTGCCCCTTTCTGGTGGTGCCCTACTGCCAGTAATTCTGGTTTGTTTGTTTGTCTGTTTGTTTGTTTGAACCTTCTGATTGTGGTTTGTGGCAGAAGGTGTACCACAGTAGGTCATCCCTTGTGGTGGAAATGGCATTGGAAGGATCATCATAGTATGAGGGGAGGACAGAACATCCCCCCCCAAGCTTGGTGTTGGGGTATCTGCCTGGTAGGAATCAGCATCTCAGTCACCCATTGAGACCCTGCTTGCTTGACTTGCACCACAACATGGTTCAACAGTGACTGACTCCCATGGGATAGGTTTGGGGCGGTCTAAACCCAGCAGATTCGTTCCATCAAAATGTGTTGTCTGGAATAATAAAAATTATTATTAATAATAATAATAATAATACCCCAGCCACTCTGTGCGGCTTCCAACCAAACACTAAAATACAAAAACCTATTAAACATTAAAAGCTTCCCTAAACAGGGCTGCCTTCAGTTGTCTTCTAAAAGTTTGGTTGTTATTTTTCTCTTTGTCATCTGGTGGGAGGGCATTCCACAGGGCGGGTGCCACTACCGAGAAGGCCCTCAGAATAATGAATTCTGAGACCCAATGTCATGCCTGCTGCTGTCAATAAATATTTCAACTGATTATATCCCTCCACTGTTGTGCAATCTGCTTATTTTTTTGCTCTCATGGCTCACATAATGCACCTGCCTGGGCCATATTAAGTTGAGATTCCTGCCTTGCAGAGACCCTTGAGGTCCATTCAAACTTTACAGTTCTATGATTCTATGGCGTTTGGCTCTTATGTGGCTGATAAGGACATTATTTTAGCAGCTAGTTGTTTGGTGAGCACCCTTAGAAACCTTTAAAGAGAAATGTGAGACCCAGTTATGTTCTTCTGGGTTCTAAGACCTGTTCATTGAATACAGATCACAATTGGAGCTTACATGTAACACCTTCTTAGAGTTGTGGGGTCCAAAGAAGGGGTCGATCCACAAGGCCTCCTTCCCCCCTTAGGTGTGGGGCTGATGGAAGTAGATGAAGTTAAATCCAATTTCTGCTAGGTGGCAGTGAGTGGCTTGACGGAATGGTTAGCAGCAAAACAGTTCGACAAAAATCACACTGAAGAGAATTTCCTCAATTTAAATAAACCCAGTCCTATGTTTCCACCCTTACTTCACTTGTGTCATGGCTCTCTATTTCATGGCTTTTGTCACAAGAGTATACTTTTCCTGTCCTTGATGACACGTCTGTTTTTGCCACAAATTTATTCTGTGTATAGAATCACGTGGCAAAACTGGAGTCGGACAGTCACCTTTATTTCAAGATTTGCTACTTTGAGTCACAAAACAAAATGGATTCATTTTGACTTTCCTACTGGTGTTCAGTTACCATGGAAGACTTTAAGCTAATTGCCACTTTTTGTGCCACCAAGGGGCAGAGGCAGCACGTAGGAAGATCTGAGAATAAACACACAACTCAACATGATGCAAACACCCACCCCCCAAAAAAGCCAAAACACCTCATTGGAACTAAAACTTTTCAAAAGTTATTAAGTCATCATACAATTATCCAAATCACTATACTTTGTCCAAGTGGACAGAGCACCAGAGGCATAAGTAAACTGTCAATAAACATCCATGAAAGGAATTATAATAATGAACCTCTGTACCATGAGAAAATAGGAGTAGTATCAAGAGGCAGCCATGGCTCCCAATTATCTTCCTCTCATTTTGGGTTTTCTTCATACTATCTTTCTGCCTTGAAATCAAAGTGTTGGAAATCTCACCTAGCATCCAAAGCATGTGTTTATACTGTTTTTATTTTAAAATAAGGTGTGCCTGTCTCTCTTGTTGTCTTTTTTGATAGAGCTAGGAATCATGCAATCTAGCTTAAGTCATTATGATAGGCAAAGAGCATCCATGTTTTCAGAGAAACTTGTCTACTAGGATGCTGTGGTCATTCACTTTGCTTTTTCTGCTGCCTCCTGTTGTGTGCAAAGCAGCTATGAGGTGCCCTGGGAGTGATACATTTCCAGTTCCACATGAGTGGTACCACTCAGGTGACCTCATCATCGGTGGGATTGCCTCTCAGTTCTATTATTCTTTCGTTGAAGATTTATTCAAGGAAAACCCTTCACAGAATCTGTTTGATAATCCACAGTAAGAGACTCTCCCTCCCCCTTCATTTTTGGGATTAATCCTTCCCGGTACTTTATTTAGTATTGAGCACCCTACTAAGCTGGCAGGCAGTAAATGATGGCTTTGTCTTTTGTGATAATGAGAATGCCTTCTATTTGGAAAAGAAATACGGAGATGTGATTAGTATGCTTGGTTTTAATTGCACGAAATGGATGTGTAAAAAGGACCAAGAAGAGGAGAATCAAGATGATACTGCTGTACCTAGTCTTGGGGCACAGACTCTGATTAATCTTCCTAGAACATATTTCATGAATCAGAGACTGTCTGAGAGAATTTCATTGAAATATTCTTGCTTTTCTGGGCCAGATGCAAAGAATGGATACCTGCATAGCCAGTTTGAGTATAAAGAGAAAGAGGTGGAGATTATTGGTTTTTGGGGGAGGGGGGGCCACTGGGATTAAGATTCAAACAAGACATAATACAGAGATGGCATGATGAATCATATATTTTATTTGGGATGAAGAGTATGATGTTTATTATTTTAGGACCACCATAAAACATAACAAGGTTATAGTTCTATATGTATCAGTTTGAGACAGAAAGGCAATTTGTTTTGTCTACTTCCTGCATTGTAAAATTCTCCTCTGAAATCTTAAACTAACCTCATTTGCAGCATGATAACAAAATTCTACCAGCACATCCTGGCCTTGGCATTTGCTGTAAAAGTGATAAATGAGAATCCCACCCTCTTGCCCAATTTCACACTGGGATTCCACGTCTATGACAGCTATTATGATGCAAGGATGACCTATCGTAACACTCTGGACTTGCTCTTTAAAATGCATAGATTTGTTCCAAACTACAAATGTGACTCGCAGAAAAACCTCATAGCCATAATCGGAGGACTTAGCTCTGATACCTCCTTCCATATGGCTGATACCCTAAGCCTCTACAAGATTCCACAGGTAGGTTTTATTAGTTGGGACATGAATTTTTTTTCTCACAAATCACACTCTTCTCTTCCCATTCTTAAAATGATTTTGAGATTCAGAAAGTGAATATGACTGATGCTTATGCATTACGAGCTGGAATGTCTATCAGAAATGTAGATTACTCCTTACCAGTAGAAATTGCTACACCAGTGAAAGTCTGAGTCAAGGAGACAGCAGGCAGTGCATTGGACACTTCCAACACCAACACCCTGTACCTCCCTTCAACTGCAAGTGAAGTTGTCTCTGCAAGGAGCCTGGACCACCTGAGGACTTATAAAGCTGACCTTCGACTCTACCTCCCTGGATAACCTGGATGACTGATGAAAGGGTGCTAACTTATTTGTAATATTTGAGTTCTGCAAGAATGGAGAGACAGAAGCTTTGTACAGTACTTATCATTTGGCTCAGAGGACTATGGAGGATGTGTCCTCCAATCAGTGTGGCCCTGAATTAGCCCTGAATTTCCTGCCAGGGAAACAGTCTGTTCTCAAGAAAGTCCCCAGCCATGCATTCCATTGCAGCAGACATAGGTCATGAGAACTCGTGCTCTCCTTCTTTGGAGAGATCCCATAAAGCCTGGCTGGAAGGAGCACAGGACACCAACATACCACCATGCAAGGAAGTACAATAGCATTCAAAAAATATCTACCACACACACACACACAACACCTTGAACAGGTGAACCATAGTTCCTCAGTCCAGTTGCAGGGTAACTGTGATACTTCCTTGTGCCGTGTGCATCTCATTCATGATTCCAAACAGCTCAACTAGAGTAGCATTCTTCTGGTGCATTAGTGGAATTTGGCCAGCATATCAGACATGGCAAAGATATATCTGGGGTTAATCCAAGTAGTGCAGCTTCTCCCAAATGCTAAATCTCCACAGACAGAGGAATTCAAGATTAGGATTGCACCCTACAAATGAAACAAAGGGACATGTCTGAAAAGACACAAATACTTTATGAAATAAAATATTCAGAAATTGGAAAATATTACCACAACACTAAAAATTTAAACTGGAAGAAGCATTCAGTTTAACCATCTCGAAATTTCTTCAACAAACATTTGTTGAATGAACAGAAAAATGATCAAAAAAATTGTTTAGACTCACGTACCTTTATAATGTCTGTACTTTTCCTTGTAGCTTACATATGGCTCGTTTCCACAAAAGGAGAGTGATATAGATCACTTGCTTTCCTTTTACCACATGGTGCCCAATGAAGCTCATCAGTATATGGCGATTATCAGCTTGCTTCACCATTTTGGATGGACATGGGTTGGACTCTTTGTTACAGATGATAATGGAGGAGAAAATTTCTTGCAGACTATGGAGCCATTGCTTTACCAACATGGAATCTGTTCAGCCTTCACACGAAGAATGGAAAAAGTAGCTCATTTTGATTTGGGAGGTGAAATTTTCAACATGCTCAATGAATATTATGTGGATGTCACAAATGATAAAGTCAATGCATTCATCATCTATGGAGATTCTCTGACACTGAGCTGGCTAAGATTTCTTCTATTTATACGAGATCCTGAAAATAAGGAAAGCTCAACATTTAGAAAGGTGTGGATCATGACAACACAAATTGATTTCATATTACTGAGTTATCAAAAGTCTTGGGATCTTGAGCCCTTTCAAGGTGCCATTTCCTTTACCATTCAATCAAAAGAGCTTCTTGAGTTCAATGAATTTCTTCAGATCATAAAACCTTACTGGAACCAGGCAGATGGTTTTCTCAAAGACTTCTGGGAGCAAGCATTTGACTGTACATTTCCAGATCTGCTCATGCAAGATATTGAAACATGTACAGGGGAGGAAAAGTTAGAGTGTCTTCCTGGGCATCTGTTCGAAATGGGCATGACTGGCCACAGCTACAGTATCCACAATGCTGTCTTTGTTGTTGTTCATGCTTTGCATACCATTTATTCATACAGATCAAAGCACAGAGCACTGGCAGGAGACAAAAGGTTTCAGCTTCAAGATCTGCAGCCTTGGAAGGTAACATGTTGCAAACAATATATTATTTCCATGAGCCAATTACCCCAAGTCTGAACTTCGTGACACAGGACATTTTTAAAGTGATATCATTTTGTAACATTTCTATCTGCTATATGAAAATGGCTCATTTTTAATACTTGGTCTATGTTAGGTGCAGATTCATAAGCAATAGTCATATAAAAGGGAGTAACACAATGCAAACAAAATATTATTTCAGTTAGCCAATTACTCCAAAGCCACAAATCATGAAATATGATATTTTTAAAGTGATAACACTTTGTGCTCACCCGTTTTCCTGTATATTTAGAATGTACAGAATTTTAGCCTTCTACTGCAATATTCTAACTTTTCTATGCACTGGATTGAAATTGCTCATTTTTTATATTTGGCCTTCAGTATATATTTTTCTTTTTTCTTTCCCCCCCTTGTTCTCTTTGAATCAGCTCCACTATTTTCTGCAAGGCATTTCGTTTAACAATTCAGCAGGGCAAACAATGTCCTTTGATGAAAAAAGGGAAATGGGAGGTGGATTTGATATCACGAACATGATCACATTCCCAAACAAGTCCTTCCTTCAAGTGAAAGTTGGACGTGTTGATCCTGACGCTCTTGAAGGAGAAGCATTCATCATTCATGAAGATATGATTGTGTGGCACAGAGGTTTTAATGAGGTCTGCATTCTAAGAATCCATCTGGTGCCCACTGTTATTAAGACATCTTCTTTGGGTGTCAGAAATTCCCATCTTTAAAATTGCTGTATCTATCTGATAGGGCAGAGGGGAAAAATTCTTTGGCACATTCAATGCAACTTTAAAGGTAAAGGTACCCCTGTTCATTAGGTCCAGTCATGGATGACTCTGGGGTTGTGCACTCCTCTTGCTCTATAGGCCGAGGGAGCCGGCGTTTGCAGACAGCTTCTGGGTCATGTGACCAGCATGACTAAGTTGCTTCTGGAGATACCAGAGCAGCACATGGATACGCCATTTACCTTCTTGCCAGAGTGGAACTTATTTATCTATTTGCACTTGACGTGCTTTCAAACTGCTAGGTAGGCAGGAGCTGGGACTGAACAACAGGAGCTTACCCCGTTGTGAGGATTCAGAACGCCAACCTTCTGATCGGCAAGCCCTAGGCTCTGTGGTTAAGACCACAGTGCCACCCGCATCCCTAATGCAACTTTAGGGTTGCCATATTTCAACTGTTGTTGAGCATTTCCTTAGCAAGATCCCAAAATTGATGACTTGGAAGGCAGCTATGCTCACCACTATAAAATTTCAGACTGATAAAATGTCAAGGGATAAGAAACAGAGAATTACAGCTGTAAATGTTTAAGTTAAGAAAACCTGAGGGAAGTTAAATATAAAAATGGAATGAAGGATTGCTAAAAAATTGGAAACAAGGGTGCAGTGAAGGGGAGGTATGGGGAAGTCATGTGTTGTTTGTGTATGTTTTTTTGTGTGTTTTTGTTTGTGAAAATTAATAAAAATTATTTAAAAAAAAAAAAAACCAAAATTGATGACTTGGGTTTTTTTAAATAACCCCCCCCCCCAAAAAAAAACCCCACATTTTTTTGTTTACTTGCCTAAGATCCAGGAGAAACCACCACCTTCCGTAAAGTCCCCCCCCCCCCGACATAACTTCCACCTTTGACATCCCTGTAATGTCCAGGAAAATCTTGAGGTATGGCAGCCCTATGTAACTTTGAACAGCTAAATTTGGGGTTTATATTTACAGTGCCTTGCATATATATAAAGCAAAGCTCTGGAATATCCACATGAAATTTATTCAGATTCCCCCATTTGTCAATCTCTTTATCAATAGCTTAGTAAAAACACATGTGCTGCTGGGAAAAGGTCCCTTTCATCTCCAGGCAGGGTTAGAAAGGAAATACTGGTGAAATTTTTGGACCAAAAGTCAGACTTGGCATAAGGCAGCTGGGTGAACTATGAAAAACATTGGGATCCGCTCCTAACCTATGCCAAAGTTTTGCAATTGTATTACAGCATTTCATAAGTCAATTGGTGAAGTTTAACTTATGAAATGCTGTAAAACATTTGCAAAACTTTGGCATAGGTTACCCCCAATCCATGATTGCAAAACTTTGGCACAGTTTTGAAGTGTTTCGGACAGTGCTGAATTTTGAGTGGTGTTAACTAGGAACCAAGATTGATGTATCAGTTACTCTGTCCCACCCCCCACCCCCCCCCCCGGAGTTATGCTATAAACACTGCAAAACTATTGCAAGACTATAGCACAAGGGGGAGTGATTTTGGCAATATTGCATTTGTGGTAACCGATAGAGCACCGTGCTGGGAATATCAGCCATACAGTTTTGAGGGCACTGCAAAATTTAAAGTTTCTGCTGCAAAATAATTGCAAATTTTATCATAGGTTTGGAGGGGATCCCAAATAATGGAATTTTACAGCTGTATAGGACAATTCTTTTTAAAAGACCTGTGCTGAGTAGGGAACTAAACACAGTTTCTCCTATCCTCTGAAACTGCTTTCCTGCTATGGATAGGTGATTCCCCTTTCTCTCTGTAATGACCACTGCCACCCTGGCAATCAGAAGAAAAAGATAGAAGGGGAAAAGTTTTGTTGCTATGGCTGTGCTCCATGTACAGAAGGAGAAATTTCAAACCAGGATGGTAAGTCATGCAGCGCCTGTTACACGATTAAAGAAAATTTCCTTAAAAGGATGTACCGGTGGTATATGACTCCAGCACAATTGGATAAAATGAATTAAAAGATTACGGTAGTAACAAATGCTGGAAAAGAGGGAGTCTTTTCCACATGTGGTGGACGTGTCCCAAAATTAAAAAATTATGGGACATGACTTATGAAGAAATTAAAAAAATGATTACACATCCATAGTTTAAAAAAAAGGAGAAAAGTTTTGCTGCTATGGTTGTGCTCCATGTTCAGAAGGGGAAATTTCAAACCAGGATGGTAAGCTATGTAGCACTCATATTTTTCATCCTATGAGGACAATGGCAAGAATAGATAGTAGCATTTGAGGGGGTTATTATAGATCAAAAAGTGGGTAAGGGGCAAGATAATGACAGTGTATAAAACTAGGCAAGGCATTGAGAAATCAGATAAAGGGGGGGGGATACCCGTCTCTAATACCATGAGAGCTCAGGGGCATCTAATGAAATCGAAAGTTGGATGATTCAGAACAAACAGAAGAAAATTATCTTCTTCATGCAGCACATGATTAAACTATGAAATTTCCACCCACAAGAGGTCAGGATAGACATGGACATGGAACAGTATAATTTCCCCCTTCTTTATTACACATCTGCCTTTCGCCACAAATCTATTGTGTATTATTTGCCAACAAATATTATTTGCCAACAAATATTTGGGTAATTGAAGTCCCCCATTACTACTTCTCTTCCTTAATTTTGACCCAAATGCTCTCACTTTGGCTTTGAGGTTCTAAATCTTGGATCTCTTCACAGGTATACACATCCCTGACATATAACGCCACTCCTCCTCCTTTCTTTTCTGGTCTGTTTCTCTGAAATAGATTGTATCCCTCCATTATTATATTATTCTCAAATAAGGTGTACAAAACTCTCTTGTTGTGCTGTATTGACAGAGCCAGGCATCATGCAATCTATTTTTTAAAAAATAATATTTATTAAATTTTCCGTTTTAATCACCCAATAAAAACCACATTGAAACATTTCAAATTACAATAAATCAACAAAGAGCCAAAAAATGCCAAATTGTATATCTTTTTGGGGTGGTTTACCTTGCTCTGAAGTTCGCAGATTGCTATTCATCTAACATCACATTGTGTTTCATAATTCATCAAAAAACCATTCCGATGTTAATCCTTCACTTAACTGTCCTTTATTTCTTCAGCCACTGGTCTGTTCAACTTTTTCCTTTATAGCTCTGTGTGGAATTTTCCTTGTTGTAATCCGCCTCCAGCCAGTCCATTTCCTATTTCTGCCCACAGTGGCCATAATATCCCTCATCCCAAACAGAGAGATGCCATCAGCCCTGGACAGCTTTCCAGAATTCCCCTCTGTACCTCCCCTCTGGAGCTATATAATTAATCCATGGATTAATTAGCCTGTCAGTCCTTTGCAGTATAGTTTTCACTCCTCAGTGGCTGCATTCATTTCCTGCTCTCAGGAGTAATTTTAAGTGTGTCACTGTCTGCCATTAATCCAGAATTCTCATCTTTGGCCTCTTGCCAGCTGCTAATGAGATGTTGCCTCCACACTAACGCAGTAAATCCAGTCAGGGAATCCTTTCATCTTTCTCTTGATAAAATCATAGTCCAAATTCCACACAATCCTTTCACCCATTAAACTTAGTGTCCACTCACATATTCACATATTCCAGGCGGTGTCTTAGTTATGGTGAAAGTCTTCTCGAGATCTAATCCTTCTCAGTGGATGGTTAAATTAGCAAGTTATTTTATCTCCGCTAATTCAAAGCATGTCTATTAATTAAGTCCAAAATTTGTCTTTAAAAATAAACAGGTGTCCTTTGCTCCTGGCGACAGCTTCGGAGAGTTACCTAGGTGTGCGTTGCATTTTACATCCAACACCCCCTGCCCCCACATCCCCTCATGATGGACAGCAGGTATCGGGTGGCTGCAGATGAAGCTGCCCCTCCACGATCCTGGTGGAGTTTCAGGATGCTAATTACTCCCTTATCCACACGAAAAGTTTCTGGTGATATGGACACAACTATCAGTCATGGCAGCCAGACAGGAAATCAGGCATCATGCAATCTAGTTTGTTTAAGTCATTCAGCAGGTACATTTTCAGATTGACTAGAAGGATGCTGTGGTTATTCACTTTGCTTTTTCTGCTGCCTCCTGTTCTGTGCAAAGCTGAAACTATGAGTTGCCCTGTAACTGATACATTTCCTGTTCCACATGAGTGGTACCATGTTTGGCTGTCTTTTATTCCGGCCTGGTTGATGGAAGTTGGGGGAGTTAAATCCAACCCCTTTTAGGTGGCAGTATGTAGCTTGCCAGAATAGTTAACAGCAGCTGAGTTTGAACAAAATCACACTGAAGAAATTTTGCACAATTTAACTTAACAAAACTCCATGTTTTACTCTTACTTCACTTGTGTCACACCTCTTTATTTCATGGTTATTGTCACAATAGTATAATTTCACCCTTCTTGATGACACATCTGGTTTTTGCCACAAATTTATTAGAGAAATAATAGCTGCCAAGTCATGTGGCAGAATTGGAGTTGGGCAGTGGCATTTCTTTCAAGATTTGCTACTTTGAGTCACAAAATGGGTTGACTTTGACTTTCCTGCTGGTGTTCACTCACCATGGAATACTTCAAGCTAATTGCCACTTTTTGTGTCTCAAAGGGGCAGAGGCAGCATGTAGGAAGATTTGAGAATAAACAAACAACTCAACATGATGGGGGGGGACCTCATTGGAACTAAAACTTTTTAAAACTTATTAAGTCATCATACAATTATCCAAATCACTATAATTTTTCCACCTGGTCAGAACACCAGAGACATAAGAAAACAGTCAATAAACAGCCATGAAAGGGGTTATAAAAATGAACCTCTGTGCCACAAGGAGATGGGAGTAGTGGCGGCAAGAAGCCATTTCTTATTTTCTTCAGATTATTGGTCTGCCTTGCGGTCAAAGTGTTGGAATTGTCACCAAGGACCCAAGCAAGTGTTTATACTGTTTTGATTCTAAAATAAGCTGTGCCAATCTCTCTTGTGTTGTATTGACAGAGCCAGGTATCATGCAATCTAGTTTGCTGAAGTCATTCTGCAGGGACTGATGGGCACAAGAGCATCCACGTTTTCAGAGCAGCTTGCCTACAAGGATGCTGTGGTCATTCACTTTGCTTTTTCTGCCTCCTCCTCTTGTGTGCAAAGCAGCTATGAGGTGCCCTGGGACTGATAAATTTCCTGTTCCACATGAGTGGTACCAGTCAGGTGGCCTCATCATCGGTGGGATTGCTTCTCAGTTCCATCATGTCTTCTTTGAATATTTATTCAAGGACAAGCCTTCACAGAATCTGTTTGATAATCCAGAGTAAGAGACTTTCCCTTCCCTTCATTTTTGGGATTATCCCTTCCCAGTACTTTATTTAGTATTGTGCATCATACTAAACTGACAGGCAGTAAATGATGGCTTTGATCTTTGTGATAATGAGAGTCCTTTCTGTTTTGGAAAGCAATATGGAGATGTGGTTAGTATGCTTAGTTTTAATTAATGGATTTGTAATAAGGAACAGCAAGAAGAGGATGGAGAGGATACTGCTATACCTAGTTTTGGGACATATAGGTAAAGGTACCCCTGACCATTATGTCCAGTCTTGGACGACTCTGGGGTTGCGGCACTCATCTTGTTTTATTGGCCGAGGGAGCCGGCATACAGTTTCCAGGTCATGTGGCCAGGATGACTAAGCTGCTTCTGGAGAACCAGAGCAGTGCATGGAAATGCCGTTTACCTTACCGACGGAGCGGTATCTATTTATCTGCTTGCACTTTGACGTGCTTTCGAACTGCTAGGTTGGGACATAGACTCTGTTTAATCTTTCTAGTATATATTTCATGAATCAGGGACTGTTGGAGTGGATTTATTTAAAATATTTTTCTTTTCCTGGGCTAGATGCATAGAATGGTGACCTGCATAGCCAGTTTGAGTACAAGGAGAAAGAGGGTGAGATTATTGTTGTCTTTTGAGGGGGGCAGGCAACTGGGATTAAAGGTCAAGCAAGAGATAATGGACAGGTGGCATGATGAATTATATGTTTTATTTGGGCTGAAGAATATGCTGTTTATTATTTTAAAAAGGTAATGTGACCCGTGACCATTAAATCCAGTCATGGACAACGCTGGGGTTGGGGCGCTCATCTCGCTTTACTGGCAGAGGGAGCCGGCGTTTGTCTGCAGACAATTTATCCGGGTCATGCAGCCAGCATGACTAAGCAGCTTCTGGTGAACCAGAGCAGTGCAAGGAAACTCCATTTAGCTTCCCGCCGGAGTGGTACCTATTTACCTACTTGCACTTTGACATGCTTTCGAACTGCTAGGTGGGCAGGAGCTGGGACTGAACAATGGGAGCTCACCCCGTTGCAAAAATTCAAACCACCAACCTGATCAGCAAGCCCTAGGCTCTGTGGTTTAGACCACAGCACCACCCACATCCTGTTTATTATTTTAGAAGCACCATAAAAGGTAACAAGGTTATAGTTCAATATGTATCAGTTTGAGATAGAAATGGCAATTTGTTTTGTCTACTTCCTGCATTGTAGAATTCTCCTCTGAAATTTTAAACTAACCTCATTTGCAGCATGATAACAAAATTCTACCAGTATAACCTTGACTTGGCATTTGCAGTGAGAGTGATAAATGAGAATGCCAACATCTTGCCCAATGTCACACTGAGATTACACATCTATGACAGCTATAGTGATGCAAGGATGACTTATCAAAACACTCTGATCCTTCTCTTTAAAATGCATAGATTTGCTCCCAACTACAAATGTGACTTGCAGAAAAACCTCATAGCCATAATTGGAGGACTTAGCTCTGATATCTCCTTCCATATGGCTGATACCTTAAACCTCTACAAGATTCCACAGGTAGATTTGAAGAGTAGGGACATGAATTCCCCCCCCCCCCCAAATCACACTCTTCTCTAACCATTCTGAAAACGGCATTGAGATTCAGTAAGTGAATATGACGGATGCTTAAGCATTACAAGCTAGAAGGTCTATCAGAAATGAAGATTACTCCTTATCAGTGGAGATTGCTACACCAAGTTAAAGTCTGAGTCAAGCAGGCAGCAGGCAGCACCTTGGACTCTTTCAACACCACCACCCTGTGACACACATCAAATGCAAGTGGTGTTGTCTCTGCAAGGAGCCGAGTTGACCTGAAGACTTAGAAAGCTAACCATAGGCTCTACCTCATTGGAGAGCCTGGTTGTCCTAATTTATATTGCACTATTGGACATCTGCAGGGCTAGAGTGTGTCTTTATGTTATAATAATAATAATAATAATAATAATAATAATAATAATAATAATAATAATTTATTATTTGTACCCCGCCCATCTGGCTGGGTTTCCCCAGCCACTCTGGGCGGCTTCCAACAAGGATGAAAAGTGCACTAAAATGTCACATATTAAAAACTTCCCTGAACAGGGCTGCCTTCAGATGTCTTCTGAATGTCAGGTAATTGTTTATCGCTTTGACATCTGATGGGAGGGCATTCCACAGGGCGGGCGCCACTACCGAGAAGGCCCTCTGCCTGGTTCCCTGTAACTTGGCCTCTCGCAGTGAGGGAACCGCCAGAAGGCCCTCGGAGCTGGACCTCAGTGTCCGGGCAGAACGATGGGGGAGGAGACGCTCCTTCAGATATACTGGACCGAGGCCGTTTAGGGCTTTAAAGGTCAGCACCAGCACTTTGAATTGTGCTTGGAAACGCACTGGGAGCCAATGTAGGTCTTTCAAGACTGGTGTTATATGGTCTCGGCGGCCGCTCCCAGTCACCACTCTAGCTGCCGCGTTCTGGATTAGTTGTAGTTTCCAGGTCACCTTCAAAGGTAGCCCCACGTAGAGCGCATTACAGTAGTCCAAGCAGGAGATAACCAGAGCATGCACCACTCTGGCAAGACAGTCTGCAGGCAGATAGGGTCTCAGCCTACGTACCAGATGGAGCTGGTAAACAGCTGCCCTGGATACAGATTTGACCTGTGCCTCCATGGACAGCTGTGAGTCCAAAATGACTCCCAGGCTGCACACCTGGTCCTTCAGGGGCACAGTTACCCCATTCAGAACCAGGGAATCCTCCACACCTGCCCGCCTCCTGTCCCCCCAAAACAGTACTTCTGTCTTGTCAGGATTCAACCTCAATCTGTTAGCCGCCATCCATCCTCCAACCACCTCCAGACACTCACACAGGACCTTCACCGCCTTCACTGGTTCTGATTTAAAAGAGAGGTAGAGCTGGGTATCATCCACATACTGATGAACACCCAGCCCAAACCTCCTGATGATCTCTCCCAGCGGCTGCATGTAAATGTTGAAAAGCATGGGAGAGAGGACAGAACCCTGAGGCACCCCACAAGTGAGAGCCCAGGGGTCTGAACACTCATCCCCCACCACCACTTTCTGAACACGGCCCAGGAGGAAGGAGCGGAACCACTGTATGACAGTGCCCCCAACTCCCAGCCCCTCAAGACGGTCTAGAAGGATGTCATGGTCGATGGTATCAAACGCTGCTGAGAGATCCAGCAGAACTAGGAAACAGCTCTCACCTCTGTCCCTAGCCCGCCGGAGATCATCAACCAGTGCGACCAAGGCAGTTTCAGTCCCATGATGAGGCCTGAATCCCGACTGGAAGGGATCCAAATGGTCCGCTTCTTCCAGGCGTGCCTGGAGTTGTTCAGCAACCACTCGCTCAATCACCTTGCCCAAGAATGGAAGATTTGAGACTGGGCGATAATTGGCCATCGTGGCCGCATCTAAAGATGGTTTTTTAAGAAGCGGTTTAATAACCGCCTCTTTCAGCGGGTCTGGGAAGGCTCCCTCATGGAGGGAAGCATTCACCACCCCACGAAGCCCATCGCCCAGTCCTTCCCGGCTAGCTTTTATAAGCCAGGATGGGCAAGGATCCAGGAGACAGGTGGTTGGCTTCACTCGTCCAAGCAGCCTGTCCACATCCTCGGAGGTAACAGATTGGAATTGATCCCACACAACTTGACTAGACAGGATTCTAGCACTCTCCCGCCCTGGCCCTGCTCCCACGGTGGAGTCTACCTCTTCCCGAATCTGAGCGATTTTATCTGCAAAAAACTTTATGAAATCATTGCAGGAGATCATGTGGCCCGTACTGGGCCCCGATGTCGCAGGAGGTTCTGCTAAATTGTGAACCACCTGAAAAAGTCTCCTGCTGCTGTTTTCTGCAGATGCAATAGAGGCAGCGAAGAAAGTCTTCTTCGCTGTCGCTATCACCACTTGGTAGGCTCGACGTTGAGCTCTAACCTGTGTCCGGTCAGATTTGGAATGAGTTATCCGCCACCGGCGCTCTAGCCGTCTCAACGATTGTTTCATTGCCCTCAGATCCGTGGAAAACCACAGGGCTACCTGAGCTCCATGCAATCGGAGAGGGCGCTTCGGAGCCAGACAGTCAATAGCCCTGGTTAACTCCACATTCCAGCGGGCCACCAGGGAATCGGCTGAAAGGCCATCAACATGGGATAAAGCATCCCCTACCACTCTCTGGAAACCATTTGGATCCATTAAGTGGCGGGGGCGGACCATCCGAATCAGTCCCACCTCCCTGCAGAGGGGATGGGTCACAGAGAAGTCCAGTTGCACTCATCATCTGACTCAGATGTCTATAGGGAGATGTATCTTCCAGCCAATGTAGCTCTGAATTAGATTGTGGTAGTTCCCCTGTCTTGAAAATAGTCCATTCTAAGCAAAGTCTCCTGTCATGTACTCTATTGTCCTATTGATAGGTCATGACAACTCATGCCCCCTTCTTTGAAGAGACCCCAGAGATCCTGCTTGTATGTAGTTCAAGATGTCCTACCATGCATGTACCCTGGCATCCACAACACATCCACCACAAACACACGCATAGCACCTTGAACATGCAAACCACAGCTCTTCAATACTTAAGTATCACCACAACTCAAATTTATTTTCAACTGGAAATATCCCTCAATTTAAACAGCCACATGCTAAAGGTAATTCTATATACTTATCTTTACAATGTCTGTTTCCCCCACCCCCACTAGCTTGCATATGGCTCATTTCCCCAAGAGGAGAGTGATATAGATCACTTGCTTTCCTTTTATCGCATGGCACCCAATGAAGCTCATCAATATATGGGGATTATCAGCTTGCTTCAGCATTTTGGATGGACATGGGTTGGTCTCTTTGTTATGCATGGTGATGGAGAAAAATTCTTGCAGGCCCTGGAGCCCATGCTTTACCAGCATGGGATCTGTTCAGCCTTCACACAAAGAATGAAGAAAACATATAATCTCGATATGGTGGAAGAGCTTTATAACATACTCAAAAGTTATTGTTACAGATAGGTAGCCGTGTTGGTCTGCCATAGTCAAAACAAAACAAATTCCTTCCAGTAGCACCTTAAAGACCAACTAAGTCAGTTCTTGGTATGAGCTTTCGTGTGCATGCACACTTCTTCAGATACACAAAAGTTATTATGTAGCTATCACTAATGACAAAGCCAATGCATTCATCGTCTATGGAGATTCTCTGTCACTGCGCTGGCTGAGATGTGTTGTATTAAAAGAGATTTTGAAAATAAGGAAAGCTCAACATTTAGAAAGGTGTGGATCATGACAACAGAGATTGATTTCGTACTATTGAGTTATCAAAAGTCTTGGGATCTTGAGCTCTTTCAAGGTGCCATTTCCTTTACCATTCACTCAAAAGAGCTTCTCAAGTTCAATGAATTTCTTCAGATTATAAAACCTTACTGGAATCCAGGTGATGGTTTCCTCAAGGACTTCTGGGAGCAAGCATTTGACTGTCCATTCCCAGATCTGCTCATGCAAGATACTGAAACATGTACAGGGGAGGAGAAGTTAGAGTGTCTTCCTGGGCATCTGTTTGAAATGGGCATGGCTGGCCACAGCTTCAATATCTACAATGCTGTCTTTCTTGTGGCGCATGCTTTGCATGCTATTTATTCATACAGATCAAAGCACAGAACAATGGCAAGAGACAAAAGGATTGAACTTCAAGATCTGCAGCCTTGGCAGGTAACATGTTGCAAACAATATATTATTTCAGTGAGTCAATTATTTGAAGGCCAGGTGTCAAGAAATAAGAATTTGTTAGTGCCCCCTTTCCTGTATGTTGAGCATGTACAGAATTTTAGCCATCTAGTGTTGTGTCATAACTTTTATCAGCTATATGAAAATAGCTCATTGTTTAGTCTTGGTCTGCATTTTATATATGTTCCTTCTGTTCCCTTTTTCTGTTTGAATCAGCTGCACTATTTTCTGCAAGGCACTTTATTTAACAACTCAGCAGGAGAAACAATGTCCTTTAATGATAAAAGGGAAATGAGAGGTGGATTTGACATCACAAACATGATCACATTCCCTAACAAATCCTTCCTTCAAATGAAAGTTGGACGATTTGATCCTGACACTCTTGAAGGAGAAGTATTCATTTTTCATGAAGATATGATTGTATGGCACAGATGTTTTAATCAGGTCTGAATCTTAGAAATCTTTATGTTCCTCACTATTCTTATGACATTTTCTTTGGGTGTCAGAAAATTCCATTTTATTTAAAACTGTTGTTTCTATCTGATACGGTCTAGGAAAAATGTGGCTGCCTAGCACATTCAAAATTGATGCTGCTTGAAATGACAAAAGGGAGAGGGGGTAGCCTACATTTTCGCAGAAGTAAATTTTTGATTTATACTTACTATACCTTCCATATATATATAAAGCAAAGCTTTGGGGTATATCAATGAAATTACTATATAGGTGCCCATTCAGTAACCTCTTTTCTTATTGCATGGAAACAATAACTCAGTAATAGAAGACATATTGCTTGCAAAAGGTCCCACGGCAATTTCTTGCACCTCCAGGCAGTGCTAATGGAATTCCTGCTAAGACGTTTTTCAATTATTTTGCAGCATTTTGTAGAACAAACTGCATTTTGGTGAGCCCTCAAATTGTGTGGCTGATCTACCAAACTTGAGGCCCTACCAGTCACCTCATTCCAAAAATGCAAAACTTTGGTACAGGTTTGGAGTGAATTGGACAATATTGGATTTGGGGTGACCAGTATAGGAACAGGTTGGGGAAGTCAGACACTATTTTGGGCCACCTCGGTATGTGGGGGTTTTTGCTGCAAAATTCATTGCAAAGTTTGTAGTAGGTTTGGAGGGGATCCCAAATAATGGGATTCTTAGTGCAGCTCTTTTATATTGAACCTTTTTTTGCTGAGTGGTGAACTTCATTAATAGAAGTTAAATAAACAATCAGTTTCTCTGATCTCCTAAAAGACTTTTCTGCTATGGATAGGTGATTCCCCTTTCTCTCTGTAATGACCACTGCCACCCTGGGAATCAGAAGAAAAAGATAGAAGGGGAAAACTTTTGTTGCTATGGCTGTGCTCCATGTTCAGAAGGAGTAATTTCAAACCAGGATGGTAAGTCATGCAGCGCCTGTTACACGATTAAAGAAAATTTCCTTAAAAGGATGTACCGGTGGTATATGACTCCAGCACAATTGGCTAAAATGAATTAAAAGATTACGGTAGTAACAAATGCTGGAAAAGAGGGGAGTCTTTTCCACATGTGGTGGGCGTGTCCCAAAATTAAAAAATTATGGGACATGACTTATGAAGAAATTTAAAAAATGATTACACATCCATAGTTAAAAAAAAAACAGAATTATTTTTATTAGGAATTTGCACAAAGGACATCCCAAAGAAAAAGCGAAGAGTCTTTCTATACGCAATCACGGCCGCAAGGATCGTGATAGTGAAACATTGGAAATGTGATACAATCCCAACAAAAGAAGAAAGGCTCTTAAAATTAAGTGAATATTTAGAACTTGCCAAATTAACGGACCTAAGAAAGAACAAGGAGAGAATGGGCTGTCTTTATAAATTACATGGAAAAGGAAGGCTTCCAGAACATCACTTGGTTTAGTGTAGAGTAAATCCCACTGGCAATTAGACTGTCTCTCCAAGATTTACCATCCGAATACAGGTATCTGGAAAAAACAGATTTACTAAGTACATTTATGGATAGGGGGAAGTCATGATACGAATTAAGGAGCCAAGCCAAAGCTGTTTTAAAAAGGCTTGAACTCCCTATGTAGAAGTTGATGTGAAAACACAGTAGTACCTCAGGTTACAAATGCTTTGGGTTACAAACTCTGCTAAACCGGAAGTAGTTGCTCTGGGTTGCAAACTTTGCCCCAGGTTGAGAACGGAAAACGCACACCGGCAGTGCGGCAGCAGCAGGAGGCCCCATTAGCGAAAGTGTGCCTCAGGTTAAGACCGTTTTCAGGTTAAGAATGGACCTCCGGAACAAATTAAATTTGTAACCTGAGGTACCACTGTACTTGTTTTTTGAAGTTTTTTATTTAATTTTCTATTTCTTTCTATTTTCTATTCTTTTCTTTTGTGTTTTATCTATGTATATTGGATGTATTCATGTGTTTGTAAGAAGAAGAAGAAGAAGAAGAAGAAAATTTTGTTGCTATGTGTCAGGGAACTGCCATCAGAGCCAAGGGTGGAGGTAAGGCTCCCCAATGACGCTGGAGAGGGAACCAGCAAGGAGAGAGGGGGAGCTTCCGCTGGGGAAGGAGATAGGTGTGACGCTAGGAAGAAAGGGGAGGCTGAGGGAGCTTCGGAGGGAGGGCTCCGAGACTGTTCCAGCGAGACCAGCGGGGAGAGCACAGAACCTCCGCTTGGGACGCCCACTCTGCACAGAAAGCTTCCGCGCAGGGAGGCTAGGCGGAGACTTGGTGTCAAAGAACTTTTATGTTGGAAAAAGTTCAGGAAACGCCCACTGACGGATTCTGCCAGTGATTGAGACAGCCACGGAGTAGAGGCTGTCCAGCCGGGGGAAAAGTTTTAACCAAACAAGTCAGCTTGCAGCAGTTTGCGGGTTACGCACAAGCAACCCCAACCCCCATTACAGCAATCTGTCAGTCCTTGACGTTGCTTGTGCACAGGGCGGGAGAGGCAGCATCATGAGTCAGACCGGAGGAGCGGGCGCCGGAGAGGGAGCCAGGGGAGGACCAACTCTGGAGGAGAGAAACAGAGATTTTGAACAGCAGCTGGCTCTACTAGCGGCACGGCTAGATGAAAGGCGGTCTCAGGATGCCCAGGGGAAACCCACCCCCATCGCAAGGAAGGTACCGGGACTGGTGCATAATTGCGGGCAATCCCAGGGATTATAATGCATTTAAGATGGAGGTGCAGTATGCGCTGGACCTGCAGTATGATGACTTCGTGGACGATGGGGCGAGGGTGGCCTATGTGATAGGGCATCTTCAGGATGGTGCCAGGGAATGGGTCAGACCCTTAATGGCCTCGGACAATGCTGCCTTAAAGGACCTGAGGAATTTTTTTAGCGCGATGGACCACATGTTTTCCAGTGAAGTGGAGCAGAGCGTGACGTGCAGGGAACGGATGGCGTGCAAACAAGGGAGCCAATCAGTTAGAGAGTACTGGTCGCAGTTTGCGATGCTTATCCACAAACTTGGGTGGGAACTGGGTTCGCAACCAGTGCAGATGCTATTTGAGGAAGGCTTAGCCCCTTCGGTAAAGGACGAAGTTTCCCGCTCGCCCTGCCCGCAATCGATGGATCAGCTGACTAAAATGGCACTTGCTGTTGGAGTACGCCAAGAGGCGCGCGCTCTGGAGAAGCGGGAAGGGAGAGCCGAGCGTTGGCATGGCAACTGCATTCCTGAAATGCCGGAGCAACCTTCCCAGCCAGCGGAGCCAATGGAGATTGGAGGGGCGCGCATGCGCGGGGTTTCAAATTCCAGCGAGGTGCGTAAAAAGGAGGGGAAAACAACCAGGAAGTGTTTTCTCTGCCAACAGCCTGGACATTTTGCCAGGGTCTGCCCTCAGAGAAAGGCATGGCAAGGAATGGTGGGGGCAGCTGGCAGTGAGGAGGAGGGGAATAAAGAGCAGGGAAAAGCCAGCGCTTGGCTGCCGATCAGCAGGCACAGCAGCCAGGCGAGCAACCAGTAAGAGTGCCCAGACCAGACCCCCCCCCCCCGGGCAGCCATAGCCATAGAGGTGGTGCTAGAGCTCCCCAACGGACACCCAATTAAGGTGAAGGCACTGCTGGATTCAGGCAGCTCTTGCAACTTCTTTAGCAAGGACTTTGCACTAGAGCACCAGCTCCACCTGGTGCCTTTAGAGCACCCCTTGCAAGTAACACCATTGATGGGAGAGAACTCCTGGGGGGAGAAGTGACCCACCAGACTCCTCCCATGAAGATGAGGGTCTTCAGACACACTGAGACAATTGCCTTTCACGTAGCCACACTAGCCGGGCCGCCAATCATACTGGGGATGAGCTGGCTGGCACTGCATGATCCAGTAGTGGCATGGCACCAGCGGACAGTAGCCTTTGGGTCAGCTCACTGCTTGGAACACTGCCACGGGGGGGGGAGACCCCGAGGATGGCCGTAGCCAGGGTGGCAGGGATGGGGGCAGAGGAAAAGACGAGGGTGCCGCCGCAATACGCTGATTTGGAAGAAGTCTTCAGTGAGAAGGAGGCGGATAGACTACCCCCGATAGGTCCTTTGACTGTCAAATCAACCTACTCCCGGGGGCTCAGCTGCCAGTGGGTAAGCTGTATGCCATGTCAGACAGAGAAATGCAGGAGTTGCGGAAGTTTATTGACAAGAACCTGAAGAGGGGTTTCATAAGAGAATCGAGGGCGGTGGGGGGCAGTCCAGTGTTCTTTGTGGACAAAAGAGACTCCAAAGAGCCCAGATTAATTGTGGATTATAGGGGGTTAAACTTGGTATCGGAGCCGGTGACCTTCCCAATGCCCAGAATTGATGACATTTTGACCAGGGTAAGGAAGGGAAAGATTTTTACCAAGTTGGACCTTCGAGGGGCGTACAATTTGATTAGGATAAGGGAAGGGGATGAATGGAAGACCACCATGTTCACCCCCCTGGGGGCTTTTGAGTACCTAGTTATGCCCTTCGGATTACAATCGGGCTCCGCCTGTTTTCAATCGTTCATGCACCACGTGTTGGGGTCCCTACTGTACAAGAATTGCATGGCCTTTCTAGATGACGTGCTAATCTACTCGGAGAACGAGGAACAGCATGTTAAAGACGTCAGAGAAGTGCTAAAGGGGCTGCAGGAGCACCAGTTGTGGGTGAAACTGGAGAAGTGCCAATTCCATGCCCGAGAGGTCGAGTTCCTGGGTTACAGGTTGTCGGACAAGGGCTTAGCCATGGACCCAAGCAAGGTGCAGGCGGTGCTAGAATGGAAGACCCCCAAGAACCGGAAGGACGTGCAGAGGTTCCTGGGGTTTGCGAATTTCTATAGGAAGTTCATCAAGAACTTCACGCACTTAACTGCACCCATCACCGATTGTCTCAGTAGCAAGAAGAAGTTCGTGTGGATAGAAGAGGCACAGCAATCCTTTGAAAGACTAAAAAGAGCGTTCGCTTCGGAAGAGCAGCTCTTGCACGTGGATCTGCAGAAGCCAATGAGGCTGGAGACAGACGCGTCAGACAGAGCGGTGGGGGCCATACTGCTCCAGCCGGGAAACCAGTCCGACTGGAGACCGTGCGCCTTTTGCTCGAGGAAACTGAGCAAGTCAGAACAGAATTACACGGTGTATGACCGGGAACTGCTTGCAATTTACGAAGCGTTCCGATGCTGGAGACATTTGTTGATAGGGGCTCAGCACAAGATCCAGGTGTGCACGGACCATAAGAACCTGGAATACTGGAGGACTGCACGGGTTCTCAACCAGAGACAGATGCAGTGGGCTCAGGAGTTCTCCAAGTTCTCTTTTGAGATTCGGTACGTACTGGGAGAGGAAAAGGTCCGAGCAGACGCCCTCTCCCGGAAACCAGAGTACTTGGAAGGAGAGGGAGCGCCGGAAGTACGACATGTCATACCCGAGGACCGGTGTGTGTGTGTGGGAGTATTGGTCGAGAAACGAGAACTAGCAAGGTTGACGAGGGACGACGAGGGACGACGAGTACGCCCAAACAAAAATCAGGGAGCTCCGGGACGCAGGAGAAAATCAGGGGGGTTTTGAGGAAAGAGAAGGGGCATTGTATTACAGGGGAGCATTGTACATACCAGAGGGGGATTTGAGGAGGAGAGTACTCAAACAACTACATGACAACCCCACGGCGGGGCATTTTGGTCAACACAAAACCATGTTGCTTGTCACCAGGCGGTTCTGATGGCCAAGAGTGAGGGAAGACATGAGGGAGTATGTACGGGGTTGCGACCGCTGCCAGCGGGCTAAGGGGGAGAAAGCAGTGCCCGCGGGGTTACTAGAACCCTTGCCCATTCTGGGAAGACCATGGGAGGTGGTATCCATAGATTTTATGACCAATTTGCCTAAGTCCAGGGGAAAAACAGCCATCATGGTGGTAGTTGACTTGTTAACCAAGATGTGCCATTTCATTGCTTGCTCGCATGCAGTCACGGCAGAGGAAACAGCTAGGCTGTTTGTAGATCACGTCTTTCGGTTGCATGGCGCCCCCTTGAGGGTTTTGTCCGACAGAGGAAGGCAATTCACTTCCAGATTCTGGAGGAAGCTCATGAGCTTGCTCCAAGTAGAGGTGAGTTTCTCGACGGCCCGACACCCGGAAACCAACGGACAAGCAGAAAGGGCCAATAGCATTCTCCAGCAGTACCTACGCTGCTACGTCGGGGAGAGGGAGAACGACTGGGTGGAAAAACTAGCGCTGGCCGAATTTGCTTACAATAACGCTGAACATGTGTCCACGGGGATGAGTCCGTTCATGGCCAATTACGGGTGTCACCCCAGGGCCTTCCCAGGGGAGGGGGAGGAGAGGTGGAGTGTGCCTGCGGCAGAGGAATTTGTGGAAGAAATGGAGGCCTTACACCAACAGCTTAAGATGAACCTGGAGAGGGCCAAGGAAGCGTACAAGAGGCAGGCAGACAAGCACTGCAGAAAAGGGGAGACCATAAGGGTTGGGGACCGGGTGTGGTTGTCAACCAAAGGACTACCGTTCAAGGGAGGTTGTAAGAAACTATGGCCAAGGCGACTGGGACCTTTCGAGGTAACACAGCAGGTGAATCCTGTGGCCTTTAGGCTCAACTTGCCGACCAACATGAAACTGCATCCGGTGTTTCACAGGTCTTTACTCTCACCATACTGGGAAGGGAGGGAGTTTCCGGGGCGAGAGAGAGAAATCCCCACTCACCCACAGGTGGAGGAGAGGGAACTCAGCGGTCAAGCAGCGGAAATTCTTGATTCAAGGTGGAGGGGGAGGCAGGTGGAATATTTGGTAGCTTGGGAGGGGGAGCCTGAGTCGGAAAACACGTGGGTTCCTGAAGGAGGGATCAGGGATGAGTATCTGCTGGAGGACTTTCACCGCAGGTTCCCAAGGAAGCCGAAACCATTAGAGAAATTCTGGGAGGAGCAATTTGGCACCACGGATGATGAAGAAGAGTTTATGGGGTATCCACCCTCCAAGGAGGAGGGAGGGGAGGTATCAGAGGAAGAGGGCTCAGATTGGGGAGATTGGGCAGGGGAAAGAGACAGCGGCAGATGGAGAACGATGTTTGAATCGTCTGAGGAAGGGGATAGCTCATTCCAGGGATTCCCCGCATCACCACTCAGGGAACCGGCCGGGGGGGGAGGAGGGCCCTGGGGGGGAGGTGGATGTCAGGGAACTGCCATCAGAGCCAAGGGTGGAGGTAAGGCTCCCCAATGACGCTGGAGAGGGAACCAGCAAGGAGAGAGGGGGAGCTTCCGCTGGGGAAGGAAATAGACATGACGCCAGGGAGAAAGAGGAGGCTGAGGGAGCTTTGAAGGGAGGGCTCCGAGACTGTTCCAGCGAGACCAGTGGGGAGAGCACAGAACCTCCGCTTGGGACGCCCACTCTGCGCAGAAAGCTTCCACGCAGGGAGGCTAGGAGGAGACTTGGTGTCAAAGAACTTTTATGTTGGAAAAAGTTCAGGAAACGCCCACTGGTGGATTCTGCCAGTGATTGAGACAGCCACGGAGTAGAGGCTGTCCAGCCGGGGGGGGGGGAGTTTTAACCAAACAACTCAGCTTGCAGCAGTTTGCAGGTTACACACAAGCAACCCCAACCCCCATTACACTATGGTTGTGTTTCATGTTCAGAAGAAGAAATTTCAAACCAGGATGTTAATGCAGCACTCATATTTTTCATCCTAGAAGGACAATGGCAAGGCTAGACAATAGCATTTGAGGAGTTTATTTTAGTGCAAAAATGAGTAAGGAGCAACATGATAAAAAATGGATAAAATTGTTCAACGCATGGAAAAATAGAATAAATATAACATTAGAATTTGAGGCATATGAGGAAATTGAGTGATGATTCAGAACAATCAAAAGAAAACTAACTTATTCATGAGGTACATGATTAAGCTATGGAATTTGTTACCTCAAGAGGCAGTGATGGGTATAAATTTTGAAGGCTTTAAAGGAGGATTAGAGAAACATCTAGAGGATAAGGCTTTCAGTGGCTATGACCTCAAATGAATTTGCTGGGCCTCCATCACTGGAGGCTAAATCTTTCCAAATGCGAATTGCTGGCAACTTTGGAGGTCGGGGGAGACTTCTGTTTCACTTAGGTCCTGCTTTAGGCTTCTCATGGGTATCTAGTTGGCCAATGTGATATCAGGAAGCTAGATGAAATGGGTCATTGGCCTGATGTAGCAGGAGCTTATGTTCTTATGTGAAAAAGATACGCATTTAGAAGGATTTCAACACAGATATCATCATCTTAGCACACAAATGATTTTAATAAGCCTAAAAATACACTGAGTTTAAAACACTCATATATGAACACTAAAACACACGGAACCAATAGGTTGAATTTCATGTCAGCAAAGAAGTAATATGGAAGGCAAAATAGATTTGAAAAGTAGGAAGTGAATCAGTATAATAGCATTCAGAAAAAGTGAGATCAAAACATTTATATCTAAACACTAAAATACAAGGATCCAATAGGTGTAATTTCACATCGGTGAAGAAGACAAAAATTTGTTCAATCAGTATTGAAATTTGACCTTCTTTATTTTTCAGATATGAATGACTGTTTCAGATGCCCCAAAACTCTGTATCCTGACAAGAACAAAACTGCCTGCATTGAGAAAACAATTACCTTCGTTTTTTATGAAGAACCTTTAGGGATCAGTTTAGCATTGGTTGCCCTTTCTTTCTTCCTTATCACAGCTTTGGTGCTAGGAACATTCATTAAGTACAAAGACACTCCCATAGTCAAAGCCAACAACCGGGACCTCACCTACTCTCTCCTGGTCTCTCTCCTGCTCTGCTTCCTGTCTCCTTTGTTATTTCTGGATGAACCTAGCACAGTCTCCTGCCTCCTCCATCAACCAACATTTGGCATCATCTTCTCTGTAGCCGTTTCTTGTGTGTTGGCCAAAACTATCACTGTAGTTCTAGCTTTCATGGCCACCAAGCCAGGGTCCAGCATGAGGAAGTGGGTAGGGAAAAGACAGGCCTACTCTGTTGTGCTTCCCTGTTCTCTTATTCAATCAACTATCTGTACTGTGTGGTTGATGACATCTCCCCCATTCCCTGATCTCTTCAACAGAAGAAATCATTGTGCAGTGTAATGAAGGGTCAGTCACCATGTTCTACTGTGTCCTGGGCTACATGGGCCTCTTGGCCATTGCCAGCTTCGTTGCTGCATTTGCAGCCCGCAAGTTACCCGACAGTTTTAATGAAGCCAAGTTCATTACCTTCAGCATGTTGCTCTTTTGCAGTGTTTGGCTGTCTTTTTTTCCAGCCTACCTGAGCACAAGTGGAAAGGGCATGGTGGCTGTGGAGATCTTCTCCATCTTGGCCTCCAGTGCTGGGTTATTGGGCTGCATCTTTGCCCCTAAATGCTACATCATTATTCTGAGGCCAGAATTGAAAAACAGGAAGCAACTTATAAGAAAAAAGAATTAAACAGGTTTTTCTCCCTTCTCTCTGATAAATTTTAAATATGTGATAGTTAAGAGTTGAAGACCAAATTCTCTCTCTCTCTCTATATATATATATATTCCAGTAGCAAACGTACTTGAGATCACTTTTTTGCCATTTGTTTATTTATATTTTCTGTACACAGGTCCAACTATCCAAATGCCTTTTATATGAAAAATCTCTTATTCTAATATGAGTAATTAGTACCCAAACCTTGTTATATGCACCACAGGCTCAGATATCCCAAAGGTTGGACGTGTGTTTAGTACTGTAAAGAAACAAGCTGACTTTCCTTCCATGTATGCCTTTTGGAAGGCTTCAGAGTGTTTTCATGGGGTTTTCACACTTTGAGGGTCAACATTTTGAGGTCAAGAACACATTAGAATGTTCTCATAGGTATTAATTGAAACTGTTGGCTCCTTAGGGAAACACTCACCTAAGAAATAATTTTCTGAGAATGTATTTTGTTCAAATAGTGAGATCTGTAAGTAGACAACTATAACAGCTTAGGAGTGTCAGATATCACAGCTATACCTGAGTTCCCTGTGGAACAGCCTCCCTTCAGCTGTAAAGGAGTTAAGAACTACACTACTTTTAGAATACATCTGATTGCGGCCCTGTATCGAGAAGTTTTTAATGCTTGTTGTTTTTATTATTTGAGATATTATGTAAGCTGTTCAGAGTGGCTGGGAAAACCCAGCAAGATGGGTGGGGTATAAATAAAATAATGGTGGTGGTGGTGGTGGTGGTGATGATGATGATGATGATAAGGCTTTAGACCAGTTCAAGGTTACTTTTAAACTTCTTTTTTGGAATAAACATTTGTAATTGGGTTGATATAGATCATGAAACCTTTTGGAATTACAGATGCAGAGAAATGTGAGACCCAATTATTTTATTCTGGGATCTGGGGCCTATACGTTGAGTACAGATCACCTTTGGAACTACCATGTAGCACCTTCTTAGAGCTGTGGGGCCCCAAGAAGGTGTGGGTCAACAAGGCCTCCCTCCCCCTTTAGGTGTGGGTCTGCTGGAAGTAGGTGAAGTTAAATCCAACCCCTTCTAGGTGGCAGTGTGTGCTTTGCCAGAATTGTTAACAGCTGAGTTTGAGCAAAATCACACTGAAGAGAATTAGTACCATTTAAATAAACACACTTCACTTGTGCCACACCTCTTTATTTCATGGTTATTGTCACAATAGTATAGTTTCCCTCATCTTGATGGCACATCTGGATTTTGCCACAAATTTATCACGTAGAGAAATAAGAGCTGCCAAGTCATGTGGCAAAACTGGAGTTGGAAAGTCACCTTTCTTTCAAGATTTTCTGCTTTGAGTCACAATACAAAATAGACTCACTTTGACTTTCCTACTGATGTTTTCACATACCATGGAACACTTCAAGCTAATTGCCACTTTTTGTTCACAAAAGAGCAGAGGCAGTGCATAGGGCATTGTAGGCAGATTTGAGAATAAACACATAACTCAACATGATGCAATAAAAGAAAAAAACACCAACCCTCATTGAAACTAAAACTTTTCAAAAGTTATTAAGTTACCATACAATTATCCAAATCACTATAATTTGTCCACCTGGTCAGAACACCAGAGGCATAAGAAAACTGTCAATAAACAGCCATGAAAGGGATTATAATGATGAATCTCTGTATCATGAGGAGATAGGAATAGTATCAAGAGGTAGCCATGGCTCCCAATTTTCTTTCTCCCATTTTGTATTTTCATCATATTATTGGTCTCCCTTGAAATCTGAGTGTTGTGCATTGGAAATCTCACCTAGCATCCAAAGCATGTGTTTATACTGCTTTGATTTTTAAATAAGATGTGCCAATCTCTCTTGTTGTACTCTATTGACAGAGCCAGGTATCATGCCGTCTAGTTTGCTTAACTCATTCTGCAGGGACTGATAGGCAAAGAGTATCCAAGATTGCAGAGAAGCTTGCCTGCAAGGATGCTGTCATCGTTCACTTTGCTTTTTCTGCTGCCTCCTGTTGTGTGCAAAGGAGCTATGAGGTGCCCTGAGACTGATACATTTCCTGTTCCACATGAATGGTACCAGTCAGGTGGCCTCATCATTGGTGGGATAGCTTCTCAGTTCTATTATTCCATCATTGAAGAATGCTTCATTGAAAATCCTTCACAGAATCTGTTTGATAATAATCCACAGTAAGAGACTCTCCCTCCTCCTTCATTTTTTGGATTAGTCCTTCCAGTGTTTGTTTGTTTGTTTGTTTAGTATTGTGTATTCTCCTAAAATGACCGGCAGTAAATAATTGCTTTGCTCTCTGTGATAATAGGGTTACTGCTGTGCATGTTCTTGGGGCACCTAATCTGAAAGTGTCCAATCTTCCTAGAAAAGATGCCATGAATCAGACACTGTTTGAGTCTCCTTTGTGAGATATTGACCTCATGGTTTGAGAATTGCTTTGTGAGATATAAACCTGTTTCAATATATTTCATTCATCTATGAAGTGACACCTGGCACTGGCTGATAAGTGAAATCTAGAAATTTTAACAAAATATAGTTTGTGTTGGGAGTCTGTTAAACTGATTGTAGCAACAGTAAGTTGATGGGAGATTAATTCCTTTCCCAAGCCTTGGGTGATTAAAAAAAGGTATGAGCTTTGCTCTTGTTAGCATGAAGTATAAATAATAAATCATCAAAAACTACTATTAGAGCGTGCTAATTGCAATTATTTACATGCACTAATATGGATGTTTTCTTCATTCTAATACTCAAAATTCCTATTTTTTGTTTGAATTAAAATACTTCAATGACATGAACTTGTATTCCAAAACTTTTGTCTTTCCAATTCCTTGAACTCCAAATGCAAGCTTCAAAAATGATTGAACCCTGTGGAGATTTTATGGCTTAAGAACACAGTCATTAAATTAATGAAATATAGAGCAATATGCTCTGTATTCATTTCTGACCATAGTATAGTGATAGAGAAGTGAAGATAAGTCTAAAGGAGTTAGTTTATTCTTCTATGAGGTTTAGAATTGAATATATTTGATAGTGGTGATGGAAAGAACCTTAAAATTGTGATAAAGAGAAAACATTTCACCGCATTTTTCTATACCTGTCTTACATAGAAGAGGTGACTTCTGTGATATTAGAAGTGAATGATTGCACCTAAATCAAGTCTGCAATCTTATACAAAAATACTTGGAAGTTATCCCCATTGAACTCATTTGCACTTGCATTTGAGTAGAAATGTATTGGATCACACTGTGGTAGGTCAGTTCTGATTAGTTCTTTTTAATAACAATATTGCTTTTAAAGTAATCATTAACTTGTCTTATTTTAACTTGTTTATTAAACTGATATCTATTTTTAAAGCAAATGCATAGTGCAATCCTATAAATGACTACCAGAAACTGCCTTGTATAAGGATGGTAGTAACTGCAAATAATTCAATGAAATATTGTTGCTTTCCTGGTCTAGATGCATAGAATAATCAGCTTCATGTCCATTTGTAGTAGAAAGAGAAAGAGTTGGATGTTGTTGCAGTCTTTTGGCGGGCGGTGGGGGGTGGATAGTAAAGATCAAACAGGAGCTACCTAAATGGTGGTAAAAGAAATATAGAAATGGCATGATGAGTAATACATTTTATTTGGGCTGAAGAGTTTGATATTTATTATTTTAAGACCACCATAAAAGATAAGAAGGTTATCATTGAATATGTATAAGTTTGAGACAGAACGGCAATTTGTTTTGTCTACTTCCTGCATTGTATAATTCTCCTCTGAAATTTGAAACTAACCTCATTTGCAGCATGATAACAAAATTCTACCAGCACATCCTGGCCTTGGCATTTGCTGTAAAAGTGATAAATGAGAATCCCAACCTCTTGCCCAATGCCACACTGGGGTTCCACATCTATGACAGCTATTATGATGCAAGGATGACCTATCGTAACACAATGGACCTGCTCTTTAAAATGCATAGATTTGCTCCCAACTATAAATGTGACTCGCAGAAAAACCTCATCGCCATAATCGGAGGACTTAGCTCTGATACCTCCTTCCATATGGCTGATACCTTAAGCCTCTACAAGATTCCACAGGTAGGTTTTATCAGTAAAAGGTAAAAGGTACCCCTGACTTAGGATTAGTCTCGGATGAGTCTGGGGTTGCATGCTCATCTCGCTCTATAGGTCGAGCGAGCCGGCGTTTGTCCACAGACAGCTTCCAGGTCATGTGGCCAGCATCACTAAGCTGCTTCTGGTGAACCAGAGCACCACACGGAAATGCCGTTTACCTTCCTGCCGGAGCAGTACCTATTTATCTATTTGCAGTTTGACATGCTTTCGAACTGCTAGGTGGGCAGGAGCAGGGACTGAACAATGGGAGCTCACCCTGTTGTGGAGATTTGAACTGCCGACCTTCTGATTGGCAAGCCCTAGGCTCTGTGGTTTGGACCACAGTGCCACCTGCATCCAGGTTCTGATTAGTTCTTAGGTTTTATGAGTAGGGTCGTGAATTTTTGTTCACACTCTTATCATTCTGAAAGTGATTTTGAGATTCAGAAAGTAAACATGACTGATGCTGAAGCATTGCAAGCTGGAATTTCTGTCAAAAATGTTACAGATAGGTAGCCGTGTTGGTCTGCCATAGTCAAAACAAAACAAATTCCTTCCAGTAGCACCTTAAAGACCAACTAAGTCAGTTCTTGGTATGAGCTTTCGTGTGCATGCACACTTCTTCAGATACCGTATCTGAAGAAGTGTGCATGCACACGAAAGCTCATACCAAGAACTGACTTAGTTGGTCTTTAAGGTGCTACTGGAAGGAATTTGTTTTGTTTTGTCAAAAATGTAGATTACTCCTTACCAGTAGATATTGCTACACCAGTGAAAGTCTGAGTCAAACAGGCAGCAGGTAGCACCTTGGACACTTCCAATACCACCAACCTGTTCCACACAACAACTGCAAGAGAAGTTGTCTCTGCAAGGAGCCAGATTGACCTGAAGACTTACAAAGCTGACCATAGCCCCTGCCTCCTTGGAGAGTCTGGGTAACGGATTAAAGGGCCCTAATTTATTTTGCACTATTGGTCATTTGCAGGGCTAGAGAGGTTCTGTATAATACTGATAATGTCTGTTCTTTTCCTGTTAGCTTGCATATGGCTCATTCCCCCAAGAGGAGAGTGATATAAATAACTTCCTTTCCTTTTACCGCATGGTGCCCAATGAAGTGCATCAGTATATGGCAATTATCAGCTTGCTCCAGAATTTTGGATGGACATGGATTGGACTCTTTGTTACAGATGATGATGGAGGAGAAAATTTCCTGCAGACCCTGGAGCCCATGCTTTACCAGCATGGGATCTGTTCAGCCTTCACACAAAGAATGGAAAAAATAGCACGTTTTGATATGGTGGGTGAAATTTTTGACATGCTTGATAGGTATTACGTGGGTGTCACAAATGATAAAGCCAATGCATTTATTGTCTATGGAGATTCTCTGACATTGAGCTGGCTGAGATCCGTTATGTATCTACGAGATCCTGAAAATAAGGAAAGTGCATCATTTAGAAAGGTGTGGATCATGACAACACAGATTGATTTCATATTATTGAGTTTTCAAAAGTCTTGGGATCTTGAGCTCTTTGAAGGTGCCATTTCCTTCACCATACACTCCAAAAAGCTTCTCAAGTTCAATGAATTTCTTCAGATCATAAAACCTTACTGGAATTCAGGTGATGGTTTTCTCAAGGACTTCTGGGAGCAAGCATTTGACTGTCCATTTCCAGATCTGCTCATGCAAGATATTGAAACATGTACAGGGGAGGAGAAGTTAGAGTGTCTTCCTGGGCATGTGTTTGAAATGGACATGACTGGACACAGCTACAGTATCCACAACGCTGTCTATGTTGTCGCTCATGCTTTGCATGCTATTTATTCATACAGATCAAAGCAAAGAGCAATGGTTGGAGGCAAAAGGTTTGAACTTCAAGATCTGCAGCCCTGGCAGGTAACCTGCTGCAAACAAAATATTATTTCAGTGAGTGAATTTCTCTGAGGCAAGACATCACGTGATAACATTTTGTGATTATTTCCTGTATATTTTGTATGTACAGAATTTTTGCCTTCTGTTGCTTTCTCATAACTTTTCCATAAATTTAGCCCATTGTTGATATTTGGCCTTTATTCTAGATATATATATTCCTTCTTTTCCCTTTTCTGTTTGAATCAGCTGCACCACTTTCTGCAAGGCATTTTATTCAACAACTCAGCAGGTGAAACAATGTCCTTTAATGATAAAAGGGAAATGAAAGGTGGATTTGACATCACAAACATGATCACATTCCCAAACAAGTCCTTCCTTCAAATGAAAGTTGGACGAGTTGATCCTGATACTCTTGAAGGAGAAGCATTCATTTTTTATGAAGATATGCTTGTATGGCACAGAGGTTTTAATCAGGTCTGCAGTTTATGAATCCTTCTGTTCCTCACTGGCCTTATGACGTGTTTTTTAGTTGTTGGAAATTCCATTTTGTTTAAAACTGTTGCTTCTATCTGATATGGCCAAGGAAAAATGTGGCTGCCTAGCACATTAAAATTTGATAACAGGGGAAAAAAACATTACATTTTTGTATAACTAATCTTCCATATACATAAAGCAAAGCCTTGGCATATATAAATGAAATTACTACATAGGCGCCCATTTGGTAACCTCTTTTTATAATAACTCAGTAATAGAACACATAATGTATGCAAAGGTTCCCAGGTTCAATCCATTGCATCTCCAGGCAGGGTTAAAATGAAGTCCTGGTGAGCTGTTTTTCAATTGTTTTCCAGCATTTTGCAGAACAAACTTAATATTTCGGAGAGCCCTCGAACTGTATGGCTGACCTGACAAACTTAGTGCCCTACTGGTCCCGTCTCCATTAATGCAAAACTTTGGCACAGGTTTGGTGTGAACTGTAGAATATTGGATTGGGGGTGACCAGCATTGCACCTTGTTGGGGAAGTTGACAATATTTTGGTACACTTCAAAATGTGGGGATTTTGCTGCAAAATGATTGCACAGTTTGTCATAGGTTTGGAGAGATTCTAAATAACGTGATTCATAGTTAACACAACTGCATAATGCAGCTCTTTTATATTAAACCTTTATTTGCTGAGTAGTGAATTTCATAAATACAAGTCAAATAAACAATCAGTTTTTCCAATCTTCTGAACGGCTTTCCTGCTATGGATAGGTGATTCCCCTTTCTCTGTGTAATGACCACTGTCACCCTGGCAATCAGAAGAAGAAAAAAGAAGGAGAAAAGTTTTGCTGCTATGGTTGTGCTCCTTGTTCAGAAGGGGAAATTTCAAGCCAGGATGGTAAGTCCTGCAGCGCTCATATTTTTCTTCCTCTAAGGACAGTAGCAAGGCTAGATGGTAGCATTTCAGGGGGTTATTTTAGAGCAAAAAGCAAGAAAGGAGCAACATGATAAAAATGATTAAAATTCTTCAATGCATGGGAAAATACGATAAACAGAAAACAAGAGCTCGTGGGCATCTTTGGAAATTGAGTGCTGGATGATTCAGAACAGGCAAAAGAAAATTAACTGCTTCATGAAGTTCATGATTTAACCATGGAATTCATTCCTACAAGATGCAGTTGGAAGCAATCACATGAAAGCCTTAAAAGGAGGATAAGACAAAGTCATGGAGGACAAGGCTATCAATGGCTATGACCTCTGATGGCTTTGCACTGCCTCCATCATCAGAGGCTGAAATCTTCAAAATACCACTTGCTGGAAAGTGTGGGCATTGGGGGAGACTTCTGTTTCACTCAGGTCCTGCTTTCAGGCTTCCCATAAACATCTGGTTGGCCACTGTGAAATCAGGAATCTAAATAAGATCGGTCAATGTCCTGATGTAGCAGGCACTTATGTTCGTATGTGAAACAGAAAGGCAGTTAGAAGGATTTCAACACAGATATTATAAACTTAGCACACAAATGATTTTAATAAGCCTAAAAAATACACTGAGTTTAAAACACTCATATATGAACACTGTGACACATGGAACCAATAGGTTTCATTTCATGCCAGCAAAGAAGCAATATGGAAGATAAAATACTGTTGAAAAGTATGATAGCTTTCAGAATAAGTGAGATCAAAGCATTTATATTGGAGCACTAAAATACATGCATTTCAATTCACTAAAATACATGCATTTCAGTCAGTCACTATGAAGCAGTCACATAGCAGACAAAGTGCTGTTCAATCATATTTAAATTTGACCTTGTTTATTTTTCAGATATGAATGACTGCTTCAGATGCCCCAAAACTCAGTATCCTAACAAGAACAAAACTGCCTGCATTGAAAAAACGATGACCTTTCTTTCTTATGAAGAACCTTTAGGGATCAGTTTAGCATCGGTTGCCCTTTCTTTCTTCCTTATCACAGCTTTGGTGCTAGGAACATTCATTAAGTACAGAGACACTCCCATAGTTAAAGCCAACAACCGGGACCTCACCTACTCTCTTCTTGTCTCTCTCCTGCTCTGCTTCCTGTCTTCCTTGTTATTTCTGGGTGAACCTAGCACAGTCTCCTGCCTCCTCCGGCAACCAACTTTTGGCATTATCTTCTCTGTAGCCGTTTCTTGTGTGTTGGCCAAAACTATCACTGTAGTTGTAGCTTTCATGGCCACCAAGCCAGGGTCCAGCATGAGGAAGTGGGTAGGAAAAAGACTGGCCTACTCTGTTGTGATTCCCTGTTCTCTTATTCAATCAACTATCTGTACTGTGTGGTTGATGACATGTCCCCCATTCCCTGATCTGGACATGCACTCTTTAGCAGAAGAAATCATTGTGCAGTGTAATGAAGGCTCAGTCACCATGTTCTACTGTGTCCTGGGCTACATGGGCCTCTTGGCCATTGCTAGCTTCATTGCCGCATTTGCAGCCCGCAAGTTACCCGACAGTTTTAATGAAGCCAAGTTCATTACCTTCAGCATGTTGCTCTTTTGCAGTGTTTGGCTGTCTTTTTTTCCAGCCTACCTGAGCACAAGTGGAAAGGGCATGGTGGCTGTGGAGATCTTCTCCATCTTGGCCTCTGGGGGTGGGTTACTGTGTTGCATCTTTGCCCCTAAATGCTACATCATTATTCTGAGGCCAGAACTGAACAACAGGGAGCAACTTATAAGAAAAAAGAATTAAACAGGTTTTTCTCCCTTCA
Organism: Podarcis erhardii; assembly: GCF_964252035.2. Classification (NCBI taxonomy): domain Eukaryota; kingdom Metazoa; phylum Chordata; class Lepidosauria; order Squamata; family Lacertidae; genus Podarcis; species Podarcis erhardii. The sequence goes on along the minus strand of NC_138502.1, from coordinate 6,101,572 downwards.
CTCTGGTAAATTTTAAATATGTGATAGTTAAGAGTTGAAGACCAAATTCTCTCTCTCTCTCTCTGTATATATTCCAGTAGCAAACGTACCTGAGATCACTTTTTTGCCATTTGTTTATATTTTCTATACACAGGTCCCACTATCCAAATGCCTTTTATATGAAAAATCTCTTATTCTAACATGAGTTATTAGTGTCCAAAACTTGTTATATGCACCACAGGCTCAGATATCCCAAAGGTTGGACATGTGTTTAGTACTGTAAAGAAACAAACTGACTTTCCTTCCATGTATGCCTTTTGGAAGGCTTCAGAGTGTTTTCATGGGGTTTTCACACTTTGAGGGTCAACATTTTGAGGTCAAGAACACATTAGAATGTTCTCATAGGTATTAATTGAAACTGTTGGCTCCTTAGGGAAACACTCACCTAAGAAATAATTTTCTGAGAATGTATTTTGTTCAAATAGTGAGATCTGTAAGTAGACAACTATAACAGCTTAGGAGTGTCAGATATCACAGCTATACCTGAGTTCCCTGTGGAACACCCTCCCTTCAGCTGTAAAGGAGTTAAGGATTACACAACATTTAGAATACATCTGAATGCGGCCCTGTATTGGGAGGTGTTTTGTTTTGTTTTTAAATTAAATTTTATTGAATACAAAAAAAAAGAATATCAAATAAGAAAGGAAATACAGAACAGATTTCATACATATACACATAAACATAATTATTTATACATCTTTAAAGAAATATTCAGAAAGAAAGAGGGGGAGGGGGAAAATGAAGAAAGAAAAAAGGAGTAAAAGAATAAAGAAGAAGGAAAGATTTAAAATAGAAATTTAGAAAATAGAAAAGTGTTTGCCATAAACAACAGTTCTAGGGAGGTTTTTAATGCTTGGTGTTTTTATTATAATTTTAGATACCCTGTAAGCTGTCCAGAGTGGTTGGGGAAACCCAGAAAGATGGGTGGGGCATAAATAAAATAAAATAAAATAAAATAAAATAAAATAAAATAAAATAAAATAAAATAAAATAAAATAAAATAATGATGATGGTGATGGTGATGATGGTGGTGATAAGGCTTTAGACTACTTCAAGGTTACTTCTAAACTTCCTTTTTTGGAATAAACATTTGTAATTGTAATGATGATGAAACCTTTTATAATTACAGATGCCACATAATTTTCTTCTTGGTATGTTTTTATTATGGACTTAGTACATCACATAGCTGTATCCTATATTTCTTTATTGCCATTTGTGACAGCTTATTATCCCCCCTTTTCTTTTAAAACTAATTTCCTCTTCTTTTTCTATGTAACCTGTGTCTAGTGTCTAGTTACTAAAATTTAATAAAATATTTTTGGGAAAAACACACACACTGGAATATGAATAATTTATTTAAATTAAGCACTAGTCATGTCCCAAAATTTATTCAGGAGTGCAGCTGGGATGGGGTGTGGTTTGTCCCCTACTTTGATTCATGGTGGACCAACCTGATGCCCCCATATCTGAGCTCTTAGGCTGGTGGGATTGAAAGCTGTGCAAAGCCATTATATATATATATATATATACACACACACACACACACACATACACACACACACACACACACACACACACACACACAATCCATTATGGTTGTGCTTCAGACTAGAGTTCCAATCCCCATGCAGTCATGAAGCTCACTCTATATCAGAGCTTTCCAAACTTTTCATATTGGTGACACACTTTTTAAACATGCATCATTTTTTGACATAACAATTCAATTTTACTTGCAAACCAGAGGTTAAACTAACCCCTTTCCAGCCCAGGGTGGGTGGGTGGGTGGGAGTGTTGGAACCGTTTGTGTGACACACCTGCACACTGCAGCCAAATTACTAACCTGTCATGACACAAAGTTTAGAAAGCCCTGTTCTATGTCCTTGGGCTAGCTGCTTTCTCTCTCTCAGCCTACCCTACCTCATTGGGTTGTTGTAAACATGTGGATAGGAAGAACCATGTGCATCACCTTGTTCAGAGTATGGTGCTGATAACTCCAAGGTTACAGATATGATCCCTGTGAGGGACAGGTGCATATTCCTTCATTTCAGGGGTTTGACTAGATGGTTCTCAGGGTCCCTTCCAACTCTATGATTCTGTGACTCTCTCTCTCTCTATATATATATATAATCGGTTTGATTTGTATCAATATATATATTTAATGCAATTTTATTGGACTGCATACCATGGTTCAGGGCCAACAGGATTCAAGTATCATTAATGAGTAATGTCAAGGAAGCTATAAGCAGCAAGAAACTTCCTTCATAGAAAGCCTTTTCCAAATAAGAAAGGTGAAAGGAAACATATCCTGTAAAAGAAGTGCAAGCGTAATTCAAAGAGGATTTTGCTAAATAAATACAAAGACCAACAATAAAATATTATTTCAATGTATAAGAAACAGATGACCACTTGGAAGGCAGTTAGGCCTTCCTTTCTTTTCCTTTTAGTAGCTTTTTTAATTAATAATTTTATTTTGATTTTGACAAAGTAGTAATAATAAATAAATAAGATTGAATATGTGCACCCCAGACCATTGTAACAATCCAACCTCGCAAAATTTCAACACCTCTCGCGATGGTTCGACCCCTTTCCATTTTAATAGTACAAATTCTACAAACACCTTCCATATCTCCTCAAAATCATTTCTCCTTCATATACCCCATCTTATCTTAATAGCACAAGTTAATTTATCATTAATAGCTATACCCCACACCTCTTTGTACAATTCTTCCATTTTATATTCACCTTGCCCCTTCCACTTCCTACCCATAATAACTTTTGCAGCTGTCAATAAATTTGTGAGCAAGTCTTTCATAGTCTGTTTACCTTCCACCCCACCATATAATTGATAGTAATGCTACCTCTGGACTTTCAGTCAGCTTTAACTCAGTGATTTCAGTTATCTCTTTAAACACCCTTTGCCAAAGTTAGGGCTTTCAATGACAATGAAGTGAAGGGAGGAAAAAGAGACTGTAGAAAAACTGAATGAATTCTTTCCATAAGTTGTCACCACAGGAGAAGATTTAGGACAGGTCCTTTTGCCTGAAGTAACTTTCTCAGGAAGGGAATGTGAGGAACTGAGGCAAAGGTGGTGGCAGAAGGTAAACTTCTAGGACTTAATCAGTAGTGGATGGCATAGAGGGGCAGGAACACTCACCTTTCCTCTAATGCAAATTGGCTCATGAGTCCCTAAATTAGAAGGAAAATATTTTCCTTATACCTGTTCCAAAAGTAAAGCCTCAAGAATGAGAACAGGGAAAGAGGGGAGATCTTACATGTACTGTGTCTCAGCTCAATTAAATGAGCCATCAAAAGGCACTGATGTTTTGAAACCTTGTGTCTTGTGCCTGTTCTCTGCTACACATGTTTGTAGCTCTCCTCAGCATCATTTTGTTGTGTTGAATTCGATCTTTTATCTTCATATTGTCCTGTTATTTAACAGCCATGCCATTCTATCCCATATTATGCTGCAATGAAGCTGGCTCTCCTGCAATTGAACAGTGCAGCTGGCTCCCTGGCTCACGTAAATGTGTAGAATCCAACACATGGGGCAGGCCTAGTGACAGTTATGTGGTGCAGGCAATTGGTGCAGTAGCAGAGGTTAGGAGCATCAGAAACTTTCTGGAGAGATTAGTAAATAATTTTAGATAAAATTGTGTCATTAATATAATAGACATATCATTCTATGCTAAACCCTTACATTTCAAAAATAAAAATATAATAGCAGAAAAATGCACATAGCAGAAAAATGCACGGATTATTTTCTTCTTCTTAGTAGTTGTTGTTTGTTGTTCAGCTCAGGTTTCAACAGAAGGATATAGCATTTAGGGGCAAAAATGCAACCCAGCAGCCCAGCACTTGAGGCCAAGATGGAGAAGATCTCCACAGCCACCATGTCTTTTCCACTTGTGCTCAGGTAGGTTGGAACAAAAGACAGCCAAACACTGCAAAAGAGCAACATGCTAAATGCAATAAACTTGGCTTCGTTAAAGCTGTCAGGTAATTCACGGGCTACAAATGCCACAATGAAACTTGCAATGGCCAAAAAGTGTATGTAACCCAAGACTAAGTAAAACATGAAAAGTGACGCTTCGTTGCATTTTACAATTATTTCTTTCTCTAGCGATTGCATGTCTAAATCAACAAAGGGGGGAGAGGTTGCCAGCCACACCATGCAAATATTTGCTTGGATAAGAGTGCAGAGGAAGACAATGGAGTTGCCCAGTCTTTTCCCCACCCACTTCATCATGTTCGATCCTGGTTTGAAAGCTACGACCACTGTGATGGTTTTGGCCAAGATGCACGAAATAGCTGTTGAGAAGATAATGCCAGATGTTGGTTGTCGGAGGAGGCAGGTCACTTTATTGGGTTTGCCTAGGAAAAGCAACGAAGAGAGGAAGCAGAGCAGGAGGCAGATGAGAAGGGTGTAAGTGAGATCCCTGTTGTTGGCTTTTACAATGGGGGTATTATGATACCTCAGAAAGGTTCCTAACACCAAAACTGTGATAAAGGCAGAAGAAACAGCCGTTGAGGCTAAACTGATCCCCAATGGTTCTTCAAAAGAAAGAAAGTTTATTGTTCTTGGGATGCATCTATCTCTGCTCATAATTGGATATTGATCATCAGGGCATCTGAAACAATATTCTGTATCTGAAAAGTAGGAATAGGTTGAACTTCAGTGACTTATGAACAATTATGTGCCTCCCTGTGGAAGTTATTGCTCGTGTTCCAAGCAAACCAGTCATCCTAAGAAAATAGGAACACGGGAATCTTCTTTACAGAAAGCCAGTACCAAGTGGATTACAATGTACATACACACATAACACCATAAGGGAATAAAAAAGGGCTAATCATATAATACGTTAATATATTGCCTTACATACCATTTATGAAAAAACAAAAACAACACACCCAGCATATAAATGATAACAAACAATATTAACTATACCCAAATGATAAGCAAAGAATACTCCTGTTCATGGATTAGCAGATAAACAACTATCTCCCCCCCCACCTTTAAACTCCCACGCCATGCAAACGTCTGGTGTCAGGCCAGCAAATCAGGTCAGTGGGTCCAGGGATGGTCTAGCATCTCTTCTCTCCCTGCAGGTGGAAGCAGTAGCAAGGCAAAGCAGGAAGGTGGTAGTTTTACCTGCTTTGCAATTGGTCCAGCTTACTTCTCCTCTCCTACTGTCACATATTTATCATTTGCTACAATTATTCTTGTAAAAATAACACAAAAGCATCAGCAATGTTTATCTTCTGAATTAATCAGAATTGTGTTTGAACCACTTTAACTATATTTGTTCCTATGATATTTTGAAGTATATATGTACAAGTAACTCATTCTGAAGTGAATGGGGCTTTATTTAGGACTGCAGCTTTATTCGTCCTTAAAGACTTCCTTGAGAGTTGCATTCATTGCATTTATTTAATTCCAGTTATGAATCACTTCCCATAAAATACCTCAAAGGAATTTAACAATAAATGCACTAACAATAAATATAATTATAACAATTTAATACAGTCAAACCTCGGTTCCTGAACAGCTCTGTTTTGGAACCTGAAAACCCAGAAGTAAATGCTCTGGTTTTCGAATGTTTTTTGGAAGCCGAATATCCGATGCGTCTTCCGCTTGAGTGCAGGAAGCTCTTGCAGCCAACTGGAAGCTGCACTTCACTGTCAAACATTTCAGAGGCCGAATGGGCTTTTGGAAAGGATTACGTTCGACAACTGAGATTTGACAGTGCATGGAAATAATTAGATCACTTTCACACATTAAAAAGAATCAGATCCTATACAGATACATAACAGATCCCCCCCCCAAAAAAATCCAACTGAAAAGCTTAGTGAAAAATACAGCTCTTCAATCAGCACCAAAAAGACAGTATCAATGGTGACTGTAATGTACCAAAGGTTAGGGGCCACCATGCTTAAAACCAATTCCTATACTGTATAGAATGGACCTCTGATGACAGTAGTTACAGGAGGACCTGGAAGATACTGGAAGACAGTAGAGAAATATATTGATATTCTAAGCAGTGAGGTGTGGTTAAATGCACACCATAGTAATTTAATTCTTGTAAATAAGTATAACATGATAATACATTTTAACCCTGTATGGTGAAATTGGAAGGAGCACTCTATCACCTACCAGTTTGATTTGAAACCTTCCCTTCTGGACATGAAACACAATCATAGCAGCAAAATTTTTCCCATTCCTTCCTCTTCTTTTGTTGAGCAGGGAGACAGCATTCATTGCATACAGAAAGGGGATTTGTCTATCCATTAAAAGGAAAAGTTCATGGAAGAGTAAATATTATTTTTTAAAACCAAAAACAAAACCCACAACTGATTTTCCAACGTTTATTTATTCCTTGCATTTATACCCCCCCCCCTTCTGCAAGGAGCTCAATGCATCATGTGTGGTTATTTCCGTCTTCATTCAATCTCAACAACAACCCTGTGAGGTAGGCTAGGCTGAGAAGCAATGTATAAAAACATATTCAAAGGTAGGCTCTCGCCTTCCTTTAGTCAAGAAACCTTCGCACAACTATCCAATTCCATGCTTCCTTTATCCCAGACTGTCCATCCACTTACTGGCTTCATCCCAGAGTATTTGCCTCATTATATGTTGGCATAAGAAGAGTAGGAACCTATCTACCAGACCATGGTATATCCTGATAAGAACTCTGACCCAGATGAATTTACTTTCTGCTGGGTCAGATGTGTAGGAGAATGGTGAATGGATCTGTGTCACCTAATCCAGACACTTACCATTGGTCTCTCAACCTTCACATAAAGGTTTCCTTCCTTCCTTCCTTCCTTTCTTTCCCATCCTACTTGTTTGGAGATGGAAGAGATTAGACCTAAGAACTTCTCAATCCAATCCATGTGGTTTGCAACTAACCTAGGGGCCCTGTCCAGCAAAAAATGAGATCACTGACTGGTGGCTGATTTTATCAGTTTCCCACAAAGCCATGTTTTTATAAGCGGTTTATACTTAATGCTATTCAAGTCTCACTTCTACAGAAACCTGTGGAAGTTTTGTCAGTTCAATGCTTCATCTACATTTAAATGTGCTTGGTAGCCACATTCAAATTATAACCCTATCCAATAGGGCAGTGTTCCCCAACCTTGGGTCTCCAGCTGTTTTCGGACTGCAATTCCCATCATCTCTGACCACTGGTCTTGCTAGCAAGGGATGATGGGAGTTGTAGTCCAAATACAGCTGGAGACCCAAGGTTGGGGAACACTGCAATAGGGCATGACCCATCTGAAGAACATAGGGACCCCCAAAGAATACTGCAGAATCCATACCTGATTAAAACTTGCATGCCACACAATTAGATCTTCATTAAGGATGAATGCTTTCTCTTCAGAGGCCTCAAGATCCACCCTTCCAATTTTCACCCGAAAGACAGACTTGTTTGGGAATGTGACCATGTTCACAATGTCAAATCCATTCCCTGCTTTCCTTTTGTCATGGAAGAAGATTGAGTCCCCAGCACAGTTGTTAAAAGAGACAGCTTGAAGAAATGGATGGAGCTATTGGAAAGACAAAAAGACACGAAGACGTAGCAACATAGTGGAAATTAAATGGAAGAACCATGTATGCTGTGATATAAATGCTGAGGGTGGATCTGGTAGTTTGTTGGTGGTTTGTGCCTCAAAGCAAACTGATTTCTGCTCAGACTAAAACCAAGCTAGCACAAGAATCCTGTACAGTCAAACCTTGGTTCCCAATGGCTTAGTTGCCCAACAAATTGGCTCCCAAGCAGTGCAAACCCGGAAGTAAGTGTTCCAGTTTGTGACCATTTTTCAGAAGCTGAACATCTGATGCAGTTTCTGCTTGAGTGCAGGAAGCTCCTGTAGCCAATCGGAAGCTGCACCTTGGTTTTCAAATGGTTTTGGGAGTCGAACAGACTCCAGGAATGGATTACGTTCAAGAACCAAGGTACCACTATAGTCATTTTGGAATAATGAAGCATTGTGGAGTAAAATATAGAAATGAATCTACAATTGGCACTCATTTTTTATATCCAGTGGTACCTCGGGTTACATATGCTTCAGGTTACAGACTCCACTAACCCAGAAATAATTCCTTGGGTTAAGTACTTTGCTTCAGGATAAGAACAGAAATCATACAGTAGCGGCGCAGTGGCAGCAGGAAGTCCAATTAACTAAAGTGGTGCTTCAGGTTAAGAACAGTTTCAGGTTAAGAACAGACCTCCAGAACAAATTAAGTACTTTACCCGAGTTACCGCTGTATTACTTTTAACAAAGATAATTTGCTAAATAACACAAATATCAAAGATATAATATGCTATTTGATAACAGGGACAAGTGGAAATTCCTATTTAGAAAAGCTCCCCTAAAACTTTAAGAGAGCTTCATACAAAAAGGATCAAATTTGGAAAGGGAGATAATTTGATACAATATATGGAGAGAGAAAATATAAAAAACAGAATTAGAATATGAAAGTTCTGTTCATTCTAAATGTCCAGGAGGAAAATGTGAACCCAGAAAAATCCTCCAGGGAATAAAATGTACTATTTGTGAGAGTGAATCTTTTAAAAGTATCACCTACTCATCAGCTAATTGACCTAAGATGAATTTCTTTCAAAGATATTACCTGCCAAGGCTGCAGACTTTGAAGTTCAGATCTTTTGCTGCCAATCTCTGCTCTGCGCTTGGATCTGAGTGAGTAAATAGCATGCAAGGCATGAGCCACAGCAAAGACAGCATTGTAGATACTGTAGCTGTGGCCAGTCATACCCATTTCAAACTGAGGCCAAGGAAGGGTCTCCAATCTCTCCTCTCCAGTACATGTTTCATGCACCTCCATTGACACTCCAGGTTTTGGAAATATGCAGTCAAATGCTTGCTCCCAAAAGTTCTTGACAAAGCCATTTCCCTGGTCCCAGTAAGGTTTCCTGCTCTGAAGAAAATCCTTGAATCCTGGGATATCTTCCGAATGAATTGTGAAAGAAATTGCACCTTGGAAAGGCTGAAGATCCCAGTTCCTTTGCAAGCTTGATAACGTTAAATCAATTTGGGTTGTCATGATCCACACCTTCCCAGGATCTCGTGCGAATAAAAGAAATCTCACCCACATAATTGTTAAAACATCTCCATAGAGAATAAATGTATTGGCTTTAACATCTGCACAGCTTGCATAAAAGCTTTTCAGCATAGCATACAGGTCACCCCATTTATCAATACGAGGAAGTTGTGGAACTCTTTGTGTGAATGCTGAGCAAATTCTGTTTTGAGAAAGCAAAGGCTCAAGGGTCTGTAAAAAATATTCTCCACGGTCATTATTCACAGCAAAAAGCCCTATCCACGTCCATCCAAAATGCTTAAGCAAGAGGATAATCCCCTTATACTGATGGGTTTCATTGGGGACCATATGGTAAAAGGAAGTGACCTTATTACTAGTGCTTTTCTCTGAGGGAAACGAGCCATATGTGAACTGAAAGGAAATTTAGAGTTATTATATAGATAAGTTTCAAAATATGAAGCCATTGAGTAAATTTATTACGATATTTGGATGAAAGTGTCATCAATGTTATCAGGATTAAGTATCAGAAATTTAAATGTGTGCTTTCCCTCAAAATACATATAGAAAATTTATATTCTTTTTCACATGCTACTATGTAGATGGATATTTTAATATGGTTAAACTACATCACAGCAGCATCACAACATTCAGAGAAGTGCAAAATGCAGTGGATATCTAAGTTCTGATCAGCACATTAGCTTTGAAAGGTGTTATCCAGGCCATATTTTTTCTGTTATTTACGGTGACAGTATTCCTTGAGCTTTCCTTTGTATAGCACATTTGTGCACTGATTTTCTTTAAAGTATCTAGGAGGTTACCGGAACAAAAATAACCAAGGTTAGCTTTAAGCTGGTGCTAAAGAATTCACATTGTTACTCATGACACTTATGCTGAGCTTCTACTGACTGAAACTGAAAACACAAGACACTGTAGCTGATGTTTCAGAGATAATTCATCTGGAGAAAGAACTGGCTAAGCCCCTGTTTACAAATTTGGAAACCATCCACCAACAGGACCAGTAACATTGTTCGGTTTGAGCCACAATCATAACCTCTTGCTAAAGCTCAAAATCACATCCAGAATATCAAGAAAAGGGTGTAATTTGTGAAAATGCCCCTGTTTGTAGATCCTACCTGAGGAATCTTGTAAAGAATTATGACATCGCTCATATGAGAAGAAGTATCTGAGCCAAGCCCCCCAATGATGGCTATGAGGTTTTTCTGGGAATCACATTTGTAGTTGGGGACAAAACTACAGGATTTGAAGAGCAGATCCAGAGTGGCCCGATAAGTCATCCTTGCATCATAATAGCTGTCGTAGATATGAAATCCAAGAGTGGCATTGGGCAAGATGTGGGGATTCTCATTTATCTCTTTCACAGCAAACGCCAAAGCAAGGACATGCTGGTAGAATTTTGTCGCCAGACTGCAGGATGAAGGGAATTAATTTACAGTTTCAAACGGGAATTCTGTGATGCATGAAACCGACATGCCACTACAATGGTTATTTCTTTCCCTAACTGACTTAGTTTACTGGGAAGTCTTGTGGTTTATAATCAATATTTCTGGCTAATAGACACTATACTTATCATTACAGATATATATTATGCATTTTATGTATGCTATGAGGGCATTTGGGATCTGTATAGTGCTTCGACACCACTACAGCCACACTTGCATAACTTTTTCAACTCACTTTGGGGGGACAAAATACACAAATACCTGACACTACTACAGGTACTGCAAAATACCTGTTCCACATTTGTAAGAACTCAGCCATTTAGTGTGGCTGCACCTTTACTTCAGAACTTGCTGCCTATTGAGATCAAGCAAGCACCTTTATTTTACCTTTTCCAAGGCCGGCTAAAAGCATTCTTATTTAGGCATGCCTAGTCATATGCTTAGAAAACTGAGGTTTTTTTTTCTGTTTTAGTGTTTTAACTCTTGTATGTTTTAAAGCAGTATTGTAATTTTTTTCTTGATGTTATTGTCTTATCTTTTTGTAAAGTGCTTTGAGGTTTTCTGCCATCAAGTCGTGTATAGATTTTAATAATAAGTGTGCTTTGGCCCATGAAACTTTATACCACACTATTTTCTTATACATGGACCCACACTCAAACTGAAATCATATAAGCTTTGCGCAGTGGCAGTATCGTAGCCAATGAGGTTAATCCGAGGCACGATTATTGCTAATTGGAAACTTCAAACTGAAATCATAGCCCAATTTACCTGAGTGTAACCTCCTGAAATTGAATAGGACTTACTTCTCATTAGACATGGTTAGAAATGTACTGTTGGATTGTAATTCTACATTAATCTATCAGCAAGCAAGACCCATTCAACTTTCTGATTAGATATGTATAGGACTGTACTGTGTCAATATTAATTTCTAATGGTGACAGTGAGAAAAGTGAATTCTGATTTTGAAATGCTAAACTGTTGCCTTATAAGCCTCTTAAGATTTCAGTGATAAGTGGAGCCTGAGACTAGGGTTCTGGAAGAGAGAAATTGCACTTAAAGAGATTGTTATAAATGTTGCATGGTTTGTGGAAAAGGAGAGTTGGATTCAACATGAATAAAATGTTTCTGAATACACATAATTTTATTGAGCTGTTGCAAGCTTAGGGCAATGCAAAAGACTCAAAGGAGGAGGAGGAATTCCCTACGGAGGACCAATATCTTTTCTGTCAATTGTGCATTAAAAAAAAGCCCAGGAGATGCAGAGGGAGAAAGGGTCCTTACATCGGAAACTCAAACAGATTCTGCGATGGGTTTTCCTTGAAGAAAGCTTCAAAGAAAATGTAAAAGATATGACCAGCAATGCCACCAATCAGGAGGTGACCTGGCTGGTACCACTCCTGTGGAACAGCGATGGGATCATTTATAGGGCACTTCATGGTATCTACTTTGTGCACAACAGGAATAAAAAGAAATAACAACACCAATAACCACAACATCTGGCCAATCTTTTTCTGTAACTGCAGACTGTTTTGTGTCCAACCGCAGCAGAATGCAGACTTGAAATGTACCGGTCCTACTTTTCCATAGAAGGATTAGAAATTCAGGCATTTAGTAATTGTGATGACCAACCCTCTGATTCTGACAAAGCGCGTGAAAACAACTTGGAATTTCAGAAATGAAATTGACAGATCCCTGCCTGCCTCTTGCCTCTATTCCCAGCTCTCCGTGGCACAGGAGTTTTAAACCATTTTTGGATTTTATTATCATCTGTTCTCTTGTGCCTTCTGGAAAGCATGTGCAGCTTTTATTATGGGAACAAATTATAGATATTTGGATCATTGTAGGGAGAGATAATTACTTCTTCAGAGTTTTGGCCCTGAGTAGCACCTTTGGTAATGAACAATTCTTTTCTCTGTCCCATTCCCAGATCTGACCAGATCCTCTGCTCCTCAGTGCCAGGTGGTTTAGAGTTTTCCATTGTGAGCAGCAGCAGAGTGGAACAAGAGTTAAGTCATTGTCTTTGGACACACGAAACATCCCAGCTAAAAACTAATAATCAAAGCTATTATCAAACTCAAGTATTATCAAGGGAATTCATGCCTACAATTTCTCTGTGCAACACATTTTCAGCTAAAAAAAACGACAGGCGTGGAATAAAGGAAAGGAGCAGTGATTCTTGATTTAATCTTAGTGCCAAGAATCTGGTGTAAAATGGAGTATCTACTGTATTATTTATTTTGTTTCTAGCTTGCTCCTTTTATTTACTTAGCCATGCTGAAAAGTCTTTTGTATAGGATGCCATATAAATAATTCAAATAAATGCTTTTTTTGTAGAAATTACCATGAGGGTATCAATTTGATGTGTGTGGGAAATTGCCTGGAAATACGCATAAATTCATCATATTTAATTTCAAAATAAGGGAATAATGTGTCACCCTCCCCCTTGCCTTCTCCACTACTCCTGCGGCATCCTGACCTAGAGTTCAGCAGCATCACTGCAGCAAAGAGGGCAGTGCTGCAATGGCAGCCAACCAGATATGCCACCACTTTGGCTCATAGTTCAAGGGACAAAAGAATAAAAGAAAATGCACAGGGGTAACCCTGTATTGAACCACTAGGCAACACACACTCACACCCCAATGAATCAATAACATGGCTGTAGATCAAGAAGTGACAGAGATCTGTTTAACCTGGTGTGTCTCCATGCCAAGACAAAACTGTGGTGGGTTCTCCTCCATGAGATGTTGTTTACATATCACACGGCTTTGACATGTGCTCATATTTTCAGCATGTTAACATAATGCCTCAGTTAAAGTTATGCTGGCTTGGTCATGCACATAGAATGGAAGGTGGCATGATCCCCAGGGATGTGATATACAGTGATATCTCTGATTATGAACGCTTCGGGTTACGAACTCCGCTAAGCCAGAAGTAGCTGCTCCTGGTTGCGAATGGAAATCACACACCAGAGGCACACGTGCAACAGGAGACCCCATTAGTGAAAGCGCGCCTCAGGATAAGAATGGTTTCAGCTTAAGAACGGGCCTCCAGAACGAGTTAAGTTCTTAACCAAAGGTACCACTGTATGGGGAGCTGGCCACTGGCACTGGGCCTATTGGCAAAACAACCCTCTGTTTCAAAGATGCCAGTAAAAGTGACATGAAACTTCCTTCACCTCTTAATCTTTTAATTCCCATTCTAATAATAGATTGTACATTTTAGATGATATCTTTTTAGGATTTTTTAATAAATCTATTTGTAACTTGGATTCTTCTTTGCCAAATATAGTGATCTTATCCTGCTTAAATAGGTTCTATCACAACATAATTATCTCTATTGGCAAGTCACCGACAGAAGACAGTCAGTTGGCCATGTTCTCTGCTCACCAGAAATTAGACTATTTCAGTCTTTTCATGTCACATATTTCTCCATTCATTCTTGTAGATTCCAATATAGGTATATATTCCATTCAAGGACATATGGCCACTGATAATGAAAAATTATCGCTTTCCATTCATTCTAACATTTCAAAGGTGTTCACAAAAGTGAGTAATGAGGGAGAGACTATAATGTGGTCATTAGATCGTCCACCATTTTTGTTCAAATAAGTATATAGCTCTTAGAAATGTTTACAGGTCTCCTGTCTAAGGTATATATTAGGTTGGAATACAAATTCCAGCAATTTCAGTCCCTGTGCATTATACTTCTTAGCCAAAGAACAATGTGAGGTTAGGAAAACATATTCCAAGTTCTAAACCTAAAGTTAGCAAAAAACCTGTTACAGTTGCACCATTTAGGGCATTAAAATCCACGCAAAGAATAGGCACTGTGGGGAATATATGACTGATCTGCTCCTGACGATTCATCAATATTAACAATATTAACAGTTTATTTCTCCTATTACATCCATTTTTGCACAAATGTTCCCGTGTGTGTGTGTGAGTGTGTGTGTGTAACATCTTCTGTACATTATTTGATTTGATGCAGCTTGTGTACCAATCAGCAAATTAATAGCTACGAGAGCTGCATGAAAAAAAATCAAGAAAGTCACAATTTGGAAAGAAAATTGTGTTCTGTTTTGTGTAATGTTTCAGGAAGCATGATTTTTTTAAAAAATATTAAAATGCAAATCTAATTGAATTTCCTGCACATCATTAGTTACTTCCAGATGAATTTAGGGCATCAAATGAAACTAAGCTCCACATTAAGTATGCATAATGTTACAGGAGGCTCTTGCATCCTAAGCCACTTGTGCTCTAAACATACAAAAATACAACAGGATACACAGCAAAATCCTTCAATTCTTTCTCCGTATGAGTTGCTCCCTGCTATGAGTTGCTCAATAAAGTCATGGTCAAAATATATTGCCAAAAATATTAAACTAAAATCTGTGTCTGATATAGCAATACACTAGCATATCCAATTCTTCAGTTCTTTCTCCTTATGAGTTGCTCCTTGCTATTCATCTGAGGCCTCAGCATTATGATGTAGCATTTAGGGGCAAAGATGCAGCCCAATAAGCCAGCACTGGAGGACAGGATGGAGAAGATCTCCACCACTACCATATACTTCCCTTTGGTGCTCAGATAGGTTGGAACAAAGGACAACCAAACACTGCAAAACAGCAACATGCTGAATGTAATGAACTTGGCTTCATTAAACGTATCTGGTAATTTGCGGGCTAAGAATGCCACAATGAAGCTGGCTGTAGCCAAGAGGCCCAAGTAGCCCAGGACAGAATAAAACATTGCAACGGAGCCTTCATTGCATTGCACAATGATTTCCTCTGCTACAGAGTTCATGTCTAAATCAGGGAATGAGGGAGCAGTGGTCAGCCATACAGTACAAACACTTGCTTGGATAACAGTGCAGGAAAGGACAATGGAGTTGCTCAGTTTTTTCCCCACCCACTTCCTCATGCTGGACCCTGGTTTGGTAGCCATGAAAGCTACAACCACTGTGATGGTTTTCGCAAGCACACAAGAAACAGCCATTGAGAAGACCATGCCAAAAGTTGGTTGTCGGAGGAGGCAGGTCACTGTGTTAGGTCTTCCAAGAAACAGCAATGTAGAGAGGAAGCAGAGCAGGAGGGAGATGAGCAGCGTGTACGTGAGGTCCCGGTTGTTGGCTTTGACGATGGGCGTATCTCTGTGCTTCATAAAAGTTCCCAACACCCAGGCTGAGATCAGGGAAAAGGAAACAGCAATCATGGCTAAACTAATCCCTAAAAGCTCTTGGTATGATAGAAAGGTTATTGTCTTAGGGATGCAGTCACTTCTGTCTTTGCTTGCATGCTTTTCCTCTGGGCATCTGAAACAGTCATCAATATCTGAAAGAAACATGGAAAGAGAGAGAATTTGATGATCAAATTCTTGTTAATTCCAAATGAGTTGATTGTCATATAAAATGCCACTCAACATCAAGTCATTTGTTCTTTTGCTTCCACATTGAGGCCCCCAGGACAGATAGAACTGTATGATCAAATTGTTGTTAATTCCAAATGAGCTGATGGTCATATAACAATGCCACATAACATCTATTCAGTTCTTCGTTTGCTTCTAGTTGCTTAGTTTATCTTGGGCACCGTATTTTTTGCTCTATAAGACGCACCTGACCATAAGACGCACCTAGTTTTTAGAGGAGGAAAACAAGAAAAAAAAAATTCTGAATCAAATGTTGTTGAAGAGGCTTTGCACATGTACTGGTCCTGGGGGGGGGGGTTACCGTGAGGCGTGGTCCAGTCCTGGGCCGAGGGTCTGGAGACTGTCCACCAAGGGTGAAGTGGGGTCCAAAGCAAGGAGCGGGGTGTGGTCGGGAACTCCGGAAAAACAAGTCTGGGTGCTGGCAGAAACAGGTTTCCAAAGCCGTTGCTCCCACAACCTGGGACTGGGCTGATTGGCCTTTATCTCCTCTGGGGCCTTGGGTGGTCCCGGCCCACAAGTGACTCACCTCTCCTGGCCTTAAGGCGAGCACTCCTGAGAGAACCTAGTTCCCTCCGCCTCTCTGCACATAGCCTCTGCAGCTCAGGAGAGGCTGGAGGGTTGCTGGACCCAGAGGCAGCCTCACCTTCTCCTGACAGAGCTGGGAGAGGAGCACCTGCAGGCAATGGGTCCTCAATCACCTCTGGAGCCAGAGTGGATTCATCTGGTGTCTGCTCCTGAGGATCCAGCACAGGTGCAGGCCAGTGTGGTGTAGTGGTTAAGAGTGGTAGTCTCGTAATCTGGGGAACCGGGTTCGCGTCTCCGCTCCTCCACAAGCAGCTGCTGGGTGACCTTGGGCCAGTCACACTTCTTTGAAGTCTCTCAGTCCCACTCACCTCACAGAGTGTTTGTTGTGGGGGAGGAAGGGAAAGGAGAATGTTAGCCGCTTTGAGACTCCTGAAGGCGAGTGAAAGGCGGGATATCAAATCCAAACTCTTCTTCTCCTTCTCCTCCTCCTCCTCCTCCTCCTCCTCCTCCTTCTCCTTCTTCTTCTTCAGATTCAAGGCCCTGCCCCGGCTCAGCTGGCCCTGGAGGCGGGGACTCCTGTGCAGGCTGGGATTCCTCCTGTTCAGCCTCTGAAGCAGACTCCCAGGCCATCACAGTGCGGCTATTTCTGAAGCCAGAACAGCAAGAGGGAACAGCAAAGCCTCTTTAGGGAAGCAGAAGGAACGTTCCCACTGCGCTGAAGAGGCTTCGCACGGCTATCCCTGATCATGGGCTGTGCAGCCTGCATTCACTCCATAAGACGCACACACATTTCCCCTTACTTTTTAGGAGGGAAAAAGTGTGTCTTATAGAGCGAAAAATACGGTAATTAGATCATGCTCAGTGCGATGGTTGGACAGTGTTCTCGAAGCTACCAGCATGAGTTTGACCAAACTGCGGGAGGCAGTGGAAGACAGAAGTGCCTGGCGTGCTCTGGTCCATGGGGTCACGAAGAGTCGGACCCGACTAAACGACTAAACAACAACAACAACAACAACAACAACAACAACACTGCGATGGAGGTTACTCCCTTATTAGGATGCATTTGACTGCCATTTTATTGAAAGTCTTCGTGAGAAATCCTGGGAGGCAGAAACTTATTTACACACCATTCTTATTTAACACTTGTAAATTGCCAATTATTTCACCCCATGAGGAATTAATCCTGTACAATGGGGATACTGATGTACCAAATCACTTACCAATCTGGTTTGAAACCTTCCCTTCTGGACATGGAATGCAATCATAGCAGCAAAATTGTTCTCTTTCCTTCCTTTTCTTCTGATAACCAGGCTGGCAGTGTTCATTACACACAGAAAGGGGAGGCACCTGCAGTTAAACAGGAAAGGATTGCACAGGGAGTTTTTATTTTATTTTTACATTGTGCAAGTGCTTATCTTCAAATTAAACAACAACAAAGAACAACAACCATGAGCAGTCAATCAACCCAGTGACTTTTGCTTGGAATTATCCCTTATAACCAATGCAGCCATTAATCCATTCTGGTCATTGTTTTCAAAATTGATCAACAGCAATTCCTTTGTTTTCAAGGAACGGGTGTTATCACAGATGCACAGCAGAAATATGGAATCAAAAGGAATTATTTACATCCAAATTATGCATCCATACAGACAGGGAAACGATCCCCTCTTTCTACATCCCTAAGAGTGCTCCAGAATCCCCACCTGATTAAAGCCTCTGTGCCAAACAATTAAATCCTCATTTATGATGAACCTGTTTGCTTCAAGGGAACTTGGATCCTCCACCCTTCCAGCTTTTACACGAATGAAGGAATTGTTTGGAAACATGATCATATTAATTATGTCAAATCCACTACCCCATTCCCTTTTTTCATTAAAGAACACTGTTTCTCCAGCTGAGTTGTTAAAGGAAATGGTTTGAAGGAATGGGTGAATCTGAGTAAAAGAGAAAAACATACAGACAAGAAATGAAAGAACATTTTTGTATCATGGTGTGCAATCATAACATGCATAAAGAAACCAAGTATAAAATATAAATTGTTTATAGATTCCAAAGAGAGAGGTGGATTCTCCCTGCCAGATCTGACATTATATTATGAGGCATCCTGCCTTTGCTGGTTAAAGGAATGGATATTATTTTTAAAAAAATACTGATGTTTTAGACCTTGAAGGTCATGATAATAGATTCAGTTGGCACACCTATTTGTGGTTTGAGAAGGTCAAAGTTCACAAAGATTTTCTGACGCATGTAGTTAGAAAAGTGGTGGATAAAGTGTGGGGGAAATATAAAAATGTATTACAACAAAAAACACAATTGTGGTTCTCTCCACTTGAATCGATAGCTTTGGAAAAAACAAACATGTGTAACAACTGAATAACTTATAAAGAACTATTAATGGGAATAGCTCAAGAGTTGAAATTAAAGAGGTTTGAAAATGTAAGAGGATTATTAACTGATTGGTTACAATACCATCAACTCAATGATATATTTAAGTTGGACAAAAGGAAAGGCTTCTTAAATGAAACCTCTCAATTTGAAAAGGAGCTGTTAGAAAATAAGATTAAATTCCTTTCTAAAATGTATAAATTATTATTGGAATGGCATACGAAAGATGAACAAGTCAAATCAGTGATGATACACTGGGCAACAGATTTTGAGTCTAACATTCAAGTGTAAGTATGGGAGAGGTTATGGAACCAGGATTTAAAGTTTACAGCATGCTGAATCAGGAAAGAAAATTAAATGAAAATGATATATTTTTGGTATTTGACCCCCTAGCAAACTAAACAAGATGCATAAATCAAGATCATATGCTTGGTGTAGCAGCAGCAAGATGCGTACACGTACAGTCAATTAAAAGTTGGATTTATTCCAGAAAAACATGCCACTTCTCCAGAGCTCTCTGCCCCCGTGATTTATGGCTACCCTGATGATGACTCAACTAAATCCTCAGCGTTGTTCCTTTTCCTCTGGAAGCAATGTGGGAAAACGAATCTCTTCTGTCGCTTCTGTGATGTCCATTTCCCCTTTTCTTGTACCCCTCCTCCCTGTGTTCTTGCACGCTGAGAGGTTTGGAAACTGGCTCGGAGAAGCTATCGTCTGATATGTCCTGTGTTTCTCTGCGCTGTGAACTGTCCCCTGTACTTTCCTCTGGTCTTCCCATAACAAACCTCCCTTCATCCCCTGGGCTGCCGTCCAAGTCTGGCAGCTGCTGTTGCTCACCTGCTGGCTCCAGCCTGGCACATGGTGGTAAAGTAAAGAGAAAGAGTGCATCTTTTATCATATACAGTGGTGCCTCGCAAGACGAAATTAATCCGTTCCGTGAGGCTCTTCGTATAGCAGTTTTTTCATCTTGTGAAGCAAGCCCATTGACAGCTTAGCGGATTAGTGCTATTAGTGGTTTAGCGGCTTTTAGCGGATCAGCTTATCAGCGGATCAGCTGATAAGCAGCTTAGCGGCTTAGGAAAAGGGGGGGAAAGGGGGGAACCCGCAGGAACTCGCAAGACATTTCGTCTTGCGAAGCAAGCCCATAGGGAAATTCGTTTTGAGAAGCGCCTCCAAAACGGAAAACCCTTTCGTCTAGCGGGTTTTCCGTCTTGCGAGGTGTTTGTCTTGCAGGGCACCACTGTATAGTGGATGTGTGAAGTAGTAAAAGCATTCTGGGAGATGATATACAATGAGCTGAATTTTTTTAAAAAATGACCATCTCTAAGAAATCAGAAGCTTTTCTTTTAGGAATTTTATGTGCAGAGATTCCAAATCACCAGAAGAGACTATTTACGTTTGCGACTACAGTTGCCCAGACTTTTTTTTAGCTCAGAGAAATATAGTCCCTACCAAGAAACAATGGCAGATAAAACTGATGGACTATGCTGAAATGGCAAAACTGACCAGAAGATTTAGGAACCAGGAAGAATAATTTTTTTATAAGAAATGGGGAAGGTACATAATGTATCTGAAAAATTATTGTAAACAATTAAAATCATTAGTAGCATTGATAGAGATAATAGTTGTAGGTAAAGGTTTTGGTAAAATTGGAGTAATAGAGGAGATGCAGGAGAAAAATGTTGGAATGAGGATCAAAAAGGGGAGGAGGGAAGTCAAAGCGGATTTACTGATTATATTTTCATTGTTTTCTTTGTTCTTGTTTACAAACCTAAAAATGCAAAAACAAACTCATAAAAAAGGAAATGTGTTACTGCATACCCAAAATTCAGAATGAATTTCAATAGCTCTTCACCAGCAAGCAAAAGGTGATATATTCACAAAAATGCACCCTTGTCCTGGCTGACAAAATGTTTTAACCAGCCTGAAATTATTAGAGAAGGGATGAGAGGAATGGACCTAAAACTACCATTCCTCTCTAATATTGTTTAGATGGTTTCATCTAAGAAATACCAAATATGAACAAGGAGGCGTTTTGATATGGCAGATGGAAAGTTTGTAATACAATCACAGGAAGCTACAATTCTTTCCTGTTTCAATGGACAGGAGGAAAGGAGAATCCACAAACCATCATGGAAGAAGTGGTTACTGATGAATGGAAATATCTGAATATAGTGTCACCTTGGATTAAGCCAACCAAACTGAAAGAATACAGTTCACATACATTACCTGCCAAGGCTGCAATTCCTGAAGTTCAAAGTTTTTTCCACTCCCCATTGCTCTATAGTTGGACCAAACAGAATACATGGTGTGCATTGCATGGGCCACAGCATACACAGCATTATAGATACTGTAGCTGTGGGCAGTCATGCGCATTTCAAACTGAGGCTCAGGAAGGCTCTCCAGAGTCTCTTCCCCCGTGCAGGTTTCACTGCCTTCCATTGAGACATGGGATTTTGGAAGTTTACAATCAAATGCTTTCTCCCAGAAGTCCATGAAAAATCCATCTCTCAAGCAACAATGAGGTTTTCTACTCTGAAGATATTCCTTGAATCCTAGAGGATCATTTGAATTAATTGTGAAGCAAATGGCACCTTCGAAAAGTTGAAGGTCCCAACCCCTTTGAAAGTCAAATAATATGAATTCAATCTCAGATGTCATAATCCACACTTTTATAATTGATCTAAGCCCATGATCTGCAGCTTCTCGCAAAAATATAACTGTTCTCAACCATACAATTGCCAAAGATTCTCCATGGATTATGTATGTACTGACGGTATTATCTGTGAACGCGGCATACAATCTCAAGCACTTCTCATACATTTCATCAAGGTTATCTAAATGTGGCTCTTGTGGGATTCTCTCTCTGAAAGCTGAACAAATTCCATTCTGGGTAAGCAATGTGTACATATAATGCAGGAAATATTCTCCAGTGTTATCATCCTCTGCAAAGAGTCCAACCCACATCCATCCAAAATGTTTAAGTAGTTTTATAATCCCTGTGTACTGAAGAGCTGAGTTGGGAACCATGCAGTAGAAGGATCGCGTATAACTTGTAAGACTTTCCTCTGGAGGAAAGGAGCCGTAGGTGAGCTAGGAGAAAATGAATTGATATTATAGAAGTGTTTCTGGAAGAGAGGGCACATGGCCAAGTCAGATTGGAGATGACCATTTAGAATCAAAGCTCCTCTGCAGCCACTTGCAATATTGGCTTGGGTATAGACCCAAACCAGCAAGAAAATCTCTAACCCTGCAAAACATTGAAGGGAATCAATTACAATTCCAAAACATCTAAAAAGGATCTTACAAACTTTTTTTCAACTCCAAGAGCAAAGGCAAATCCAAACACAATCATGAGGAAAAGAAGCAGGAAAAATGGTGGAGAGATCAGAAGAACCAAAGCTGGTGACCGAACAGGAGTCAATGGCAGACATAATTTAGAAACCTATTAGCAAAACAACAAGAAATACTTAAAGGCGGAATTCAGACTCTGCTGTTTCCTTTGGAAGCAACACTTCTGGAATTTAACACCAAGTTGGAAGTCTTAGTGCTGTCCACAGCAACTATAAAGCTACTAGATCCGGTTTAGGATGAAGAAACTGCTCTGCTTACAGGAGAAATGTTAAAATTAACAATAAATTAATGGACAGGAGAAATGTTGAAATTAACAATAAATTAATGGACTCAAAAATATCTAACCTTCATATTTCATTTTTCAAAGAAGATGCAGAAAGAAGGGACCCAGCACAATTTATTTTTTCAGAGTTAACAACATTGATCCTTGACCTAAAGTTGTCAACACTGAATTTAGAAAGAGCAGATAGAGCAACTCACCCTAAACTGAAAATATTCCTTCTCAGAATATTATAATATGCTTTGCTTGATATAAATAGGAACTATGTTTTTGCACCTTAAAATTACTGAAAGGGAAAATCAAATACAGCTGGGGGTTTCCCTTTAAGCTGATAGTTATGCTAGGATCATCTTAACTTACTGCTACAAACAGAGAAGCTAATCAAAGTGAGAATTACTGGTTTGTTGTTGATCTTAATTTTAATATGTATTTTGTGGTTTTTATATTGCAGTTTTATGTTTTGAACTGTCCTGTGATCGACACGCAATGAAAGTATACAAATTTAATAAATAACAATTAATAATATATTCACTAGACCCAGAAATACTTGAACTTCAAACTCAAGATTTAGGCTATGCAGAACAGAAGAGTAACAGTCAAACTGGATTTATGGATCAAGATAGAGAGTGGGAAACGATGGTGAAAAATAAACAATTCTGCAAAAATACCAATAAAATAAGTCCAAAGATTTACTACAGACATATCCCTTTGTCTGCAATTCTCAAAGCCCTGCTGTGTGATTAAGTACCTTGTATATTTACCTCTTGAATGCTGCTTCTCTTCAGTTAAAATAATTACTAGTCAACGCAACTGGTACTTGATTAGCTTTCCAAAAGATTCAGTTGTCCTTTTATTTCCCCTTTTTCGTTTCTTTTCTTACTTTCCTCAATTTTGATTCCCCACTTTCACTTTCTCCACATTCACGTCTTTATCTTTTAAACCCTCTAAATTCCTTTTCTTTGATTTCCTGTTCACAAGTCCCATTGCGTTAGGTATCATATATTTTTCAGCAGCCCCTCCTCCCCCCCACAATGTTTAAGAAGAGTCAAGAACATAACAGGTGCAAATGGAGGAGAGCTATGTTATGTTATTTAGTTACATTATTTTAGCATCAACACATTATTTTAGCATCAACTACCTCTGTATACTGTATACTTCTATAAATCTGTATACTGCCCCATACCTGCAACTCTCAGGACAGTTTGCAAAATAGAATCACAATATAAGAAGACAAAATACATAATCAAAATTAAAACATAATCAACCCAATAGCACACAAACCCACATACAAACATTTCCTTTGAAATCTCAACTCAACCTTGCTTTTTATTGTATCATACAAGGACAGTCCTATACTGCAGTTACAGTCAGTAAGTAGGATGACAATTTCTTGGCTGGTCTCTGTTTCACTACAACAACCTGAATTTTAAGAACATTGACCTAGAACTTTCACAGGGAGTGCAACCCCTTCCAGGTTAAAACCCATCTCCTGGAACTTGGCAACAATCCAACCAATGTCTATGATTATGCTCTTTCACATCCCTCCCATGTTCTGAAAAGCAGAATTACTCCTAGAATGGCAAGAGTAAAATTTGTGGGGGTGGGGAATCCCAAAGCCACACTCGTGACTCTTACCTGTGGAATCTTGTAGTGGCCTATGATCTCAGCCATTTGGAAAGAGGTATCAGAGCCAAATCCCCCAATGATGCTTATGAGATTTTTCTGGGAATCACATTTGTAGTTGGGGACAAATTTAGAGGATTTGAAAAGGAGTTTGAGAGTGCTAACGTAGGTCATCTTTGCATTGTAGTAGCTGTCGTAGATATGGAACCCGAGTGTGACATTTGGCAAGATCCTGGGATTCTCATTTATCTCTTTCACAGCAAATGCCAAGGCCAGGATGTGCTGATAGAACTTTGTCACCATACTGAAAGAAGAGTCCATTTATAATTTCAGAGGAGAATTCTGCCCCGCATTAAGTTGGAATACCCCAATGTTGGCCATTTTAGTGTATGACTGATTTAGATTGGGGGAAATTTATTCACTATATGGTCAGATTTCTGAGCTGATTTAAACCTTCATATTACACTGAAACACCACAGTTATGTCTTATTTGAAATTTCTTTGTAAAAGGAAGTGTGTTGGGCTTTGGGGGTATTATCATTCTTTCTCTTTATATACCACCCTTTATCAAATGAGGTATTCATCTGAGTGAGAGTTTCCTTCTATTCAGATCTACAAAGTGAGCTGGTGTCCTGTAAGAATATTTATAACAGGTGAGATTATGTACCAAAAACGTCAATATTACAAGAAATTTCAATGCAGATGATAATTAATTTTTATTATGCCTTTTAAAAAGAAAAATCAAACTGAAGTGCATATATTGAGAACTCAGCTTAAGACTAGAAAAATGAGAAACTTAAGCAACATGAAATGAACAAATTTGCTCATCCCTATTTTGAACCCAATGTCCAATGTTTATTATTCTTAATGTTTGTCAGGATGGATACAACAAGCATGGAGGCTTGGACTGCATTCATTTTTCCTCTAAGCTACCAACATGTGAAATTTGCCAGCCATACAACAACATCTTAGGATTTCTATAAATGTTTCTTTTCAACTAGCCAAGCCAAGAAGATGCAGAGAGAGAAAGGATCCTTACTATGGAATGTTAAAGAGCTTCTGCGATGGCTTTTCTTTGAAGGAAACATCATCGAAAATGTAAATGAGATGCGAAGCAATCCCACCGATAACTAGGTCACCAGTCTCGTACCATTCATGCAGAACAGGGAGGGATTCAGGCATTGGGCCATTCGTATTATCAATTTTGCCCACTATGTGAGGCAACAAAAGCAGCATCAGAAAGAACCACAGCATCATCCCATCCATCTCTAGATGGAGACTCTTCTGTATAAACCCATCAAAATTCCCAGAATTAATCAGGCTATGGTGAGTAATCCCTGCCTCTGGCAATGCAGCTATAAAAGATAAATTAGCAAGCAATGTTTTGCGAACTGAAGGATTACAAATATTTACTTTGATTATTCTTTGGGACTGCCAAAAATCTGATCTGAAGTGTGGCCAGCAAGATGAACAAAACTGCTAGAAACCAAATTGACAGAAACATACCTGTTGTTTGAACCCTACTCCCCAGCTCTCCATGATACAGCTATATATCAATATCTGTTTTAAGGCTTGCTTTTTTATTTATTTCTCCTGCCTTCTAGAAAGCCTTTGGAGCTTTCGCTAGGGGAACAAATTATAGTGGATTGGATAATTAAAGGGGGAGATGATTATGTCTTTGGAACTAGGACTGTTGACTGGGATTTCTGTTTCTGTGCTTGAAATCTGACCCCAACAATGTTCTTCTTCTACAGGGGCAGAAATAGCAGCAACTTTGTTACAGCAGGGATATGGAGAATGTTGACCATGCTCATTACCTCTTTGTGGGTCTGCCACAGTCATCTGTTGGACACCTACAGAACAGATTGCTGGATGAGATGGGCCTTTGCCTTGAACCAACAAGGTTCTCACCTGCCACAACAAGTAAAACACAATAGCAGTGACCACATGCTCCTGATATCTGAGTGGTGGAACTCGCTTGATGGTTCTTTCAGCTCCTCAAGACACGAGCCCAAGCACTGTGTAATATAACCCATTGTTCACCTTACACCAACAAGGATGTGTTTGCTGATCAGGGCAATACATAGGCAGAATACTGCTCAAAGATATAGCAGGTGCTACGCGTGCCTACACAAGCAAAGACACTGATCCCACAATGAAACACTCCCTGGACCCCCTTTCAAGGGAAATGGGCAGGAGCAACTCAGCATGGCAAGGGAGTCTACTCACTTCCAAGCCCACAGGATCACTTTATGTGGTCATCTGTGGGCAACTTCTCTTCTCTGTCAAAACCCATGAAACAGAAACAGCTTCCAACTTCCCCTTCCAAATCTTTAAAAAAAGAAAAAAAAGTTTGGAGCAATAAGTGAGGTCTTTAGGTACACCCCCCCATAGGTGAGAGATTGGTGATCCAAAGGTTTATTCAGTTTCAAAAATTTATTGTAGAAAAGGAAAATCAAAAGCACATTATACATAAATGAATCATTGGAACGGAAAAACATAAGGAATAATGTATACAAGCAAAATCTTAGAAGTCAGGTCCTCCATCATGGAGGGCACCTGTTGTGGTGAGATCACCAGAAACTGCCTCCCTGTTTTGGGGCGTGACTGTTTGGATGACCACAACACCCCATTATTTGCCCCTCTGTTGCTGGGGCAGAAATTTGGTCAGTTGGGTTGGCGATTGGCTGCTGAGGGGCTACTTAAGCAGCTGCACATCACTGGAGAGTTTCATTCCTTGCAATGTGCAGTGGATCACCCTCCCTCCTCTCCCAATATTTAGGGTGGTTCTTGTGACCTTGCTATGCCTGTGTAGGGGTCATCTGTTTGGAGGAGGGTCCTGGTAGGAATTTTGCCATTTGGACAATTGCCTGATGCCACTGGTTTTTTGCCTACTGTCTAGCAAATCATCACAACTTTGTAAGGTTGGTGGTTAGGCATTTGGTTCAATGTTCTGGGGAGGGGACGTGGTTGGCTGTGCCTGCCCCTCTATTGCAGCTGCTAGGGAATTCCATTAAAGGAATCCAGGGGCTCGCCTTGCTTTTGTCCGAACCCAGTCAAGGGGCTAGGACCACGCCAGAGCCCCTGGGAGCATCTGGGGAGAGCTGTGAGATTGAAGTTCTCGCTCCCCCAGGATGCTTTCCCTTACTGACATATGGTGGTGCTCAGTGTCAGTCATGCTCCTGCCAATGTACAGGTTCAGGTAGTCTGGAACCAATGCCTAAACAACCATTCACATGCTGTAATCAATAAAGTCATGGTCAAAATATATTGCCAAAAATATTAAACTAAAATCTGTGTCTGATATAGCAATACACTAGCATATACCATTCTTCAGTTCTTTCTCCTTATCAGTTGCTCCTTGCTATTCATCTGAGGCCTCAGCATTATGATGTAGCATTTAGGGGCAAAGATGCAGCCCAATAAGCCAGCACTGGAGGACAGGATGGAGAAGATCTCCACCACTACCATATACTTCCCTTTGGTGCTCAGATAGGTTGGAACAAAGGATAACCAAACACTGCAAAACAGCAACATGCTGAATGTAATGAACTTGGCTTCATTAAACGTATCTGGTAATTTGCGGGCTAAGAATGCCACAAAGAAGCTGGCTGTAGCCAAGAGGCCCAAGTAGCCCAGGACAGAATAAAACATTGCAACGGAGCCTTCATTACATTGCACAATGATTTCCTCTGCTACAGAGTTCATGTCTAAATCAGGGAATGAGGGAGCAGTGGTCAGCCATACAGTACAAACACTTCCTTGGATAACAGTGCAGGAGAGGACAATGGAGTTGCTCAGTTTTTTCCCCACCCACTTCCTCATGCTGGACCCTGGTTTGGTAGCCATGAAAGCTACAACCACTGTGATGGTTTTCGCAAGCACACAAGAAACAGCCATTGAGAAGACCATGCCAAAAGTTGGTTGTCGGAGGAGGCAGGTCACTGTGTTAGGTCTTCCAAGAAACAGCAATGTAGAGAGGAAGCAGAGCAGGAGGGAGATGAGCAGCGTGTACGTGAGGTCCCGGTTGTTGGCTTTGACGATGGGCGTATCTCTGTGCCAAATAAAAGTTCCCAACACCCAGGCTGAGATCAGGGAAAAGGAAACAGCAATCACGGCTGAACTAATCCCTAAAAGCTCTTGGTATGATAGAAAGGTTATTGTCTTAGGGATGCAGTCACTTCTGTCTTTGCTTGCATGCTTTTCCTCTGGGCATCTGAAACAGTCATCAATATCTGAAAGAAACATGGAAAAAGATAGAACTGGATGATCAAATTGTTGTTAATTCCAAGTGAGCTGATGGTCATATAGCAATGCCACATTACATCTATTCAATTCTTCTTTTGCTTCTAGTTGCTTAGTTTATCTTGGGTACCATACTTTTCGCTCTATAAGACTCACCTGACCATAAGACACACCTAGTTTTTAGAGGAGGAAAACAAGAGAGAGAAAAAATTCTGAATCAAATGTTGTTGAAGAGGCTTCGCGCGGCTATCCCTGATCATGGGCTGCACAGCCTGCATTCGCTCCATAAGACGCACACACATTTTCCCTTACTTTTTAGGAGGGAAAATGTGTGTCTTATAGAGCAAAAAATATGGTAATTAGAACATGCTCAGTGCGATAGAGGTCACTCCCTTATTAGGATGCATTTGACTGCCACTTTATTGAAAGTCTTCTTGAGAAATCATGGGAGGCAGAAACTTATTTACACACCATTCTTATTTAACACTTGTAAATTGCCAATTATTTGATCCTATAACGAATTAACCCTGTACAATGGGGAAACTGATGTTCCAACTCACTTACCAATCTCGTTTGAAACTTTCCCTTCTGGACATGGAATGCAATCATAGCAGCAAAATTGTTCTCTTTCCTTCCTTTTCTTCTGATAACCAGGCTGGCAGTGTTCATTACACACAGAAAGGGGAGGCACCTGCAGTTAAACAGGAAAGGATGGCACAGGGTGTTTTTATTTTATTTTTACATTGTGCAAGTTCTTATCTTCAAATTAAACAACAACAAACAAACAACAGCAACCATGAGCAGTCAATCAACCCAGTGACTTTTGCTTGGGATTATCCCTTATCACCAATGCAGCCATAGATCCATTCAGGTCATTGTTCTCAATATTGATCAACAGCAATTCCTTTGTTTTCAAGGAATGAGTGCTATCACAGATGCACAGCAGAAATATGCAGTCAAAAGGAATTCTTTACATCCAAATTATGCATCCATACAGACAGGGAAGCGATCCCCTCTGTCTACATCCCTAAGAGTTTTCTAGAATCCCTACCTGGTTAAAGCCTCTGTGCCAAACAATTAAATCCTCATTTATGATGAATCTGTTTGCTTCAAGTGAACTGGCATCCTCCACCCTTCCAGCTTTCACACGAAGGAAGGAATTGTTTGGGAACATGATCATATTAATTATGTTAAATCCACTACCACATTCCCTTTTTTCATCAAAGAACACTATTTTTCCAGCTGAGTTGTTAAAGGAAATTGTTTGAAGGAATTGGTGAATCTGAGTAAAAGAGAAAAACATACAGACAAGAAATGAATAAACATTTTTGTGCTATGGTTTGCACGTATAACATGCATAAAGAAACCAAGTATAAAATATAAATTGTTTATAGATTTATATCTATGTTTATAGATTTCAAAGAGAAAAGTAGTTTCTCCCTGCCGTATGACATTATATTATGAGGCACCCTGCCTTTGCTGGTTAAAGGCATGAATATTATTTTTTAAAAAATACTGATGTTTTAGACCTTGAAGGTCATGCTGATAGATTCAGTTGGCACACATATTTGTGGCATGAGAAGGGCAAAGTTCACAAAGGTTTTCTGAACCATGTAGTAAGGAAAGTGGTGGATGAAGTGTGGGAGAAATATAAAAAATTATTACAACAATAAACACAATTGTGGCTCTCTCCACTTGAATTGATAGCTTTGGAAAAAAACAAAACAAAAACGAAAATGAAAAAAGGCCGGGTAAATCATAAAACACTATTAATGGGAATAGCTCATGAGTTGAAATTAAAGAGGCTTGAAAATGTAAGAGGATTATTGTTTGGTTACAATACCATCAACTCAATGATATATTTAAGTTGGACAAAAAGAAAGTTTTCTTACACGAAACCTATCAATTTGAAATGGCACTGTTAGAAAATAAGATTAAATTACTTTCTAAAATGTATAAATTATTATTGGAATGGCATACCAAACATGAACAGGACAAATCAGTGATGATACACTGGGGAAGATATTTTGATTCTAACATCCATGGTATGGGAGAGGTTATGGAACCAGGTTTTAAAGTTTACAGCATGCTGAATCAAGAAAGAAAATTAAATGAAAATGTTGTATTTTTGGTATTTGACCCCTAGCAAACTAGCCAAGATGCATAAATCAAGATCATATGCTTGGTGTAGCAGCAGCAAGATGCGTACACATACAGTCAATTAAAAGTTGGATTTATTCCAGAAAAACATGCCACTTCTCCAGAGCTCTCTGCCCCCGTGATTTATGGCTACCCTGATGATGACTCAACTAAATCCTCAGTGTTGTTCCTCTTCTTCTGGAAGCAACGCGGGAAAACGAATCTCTTCTGTCGCTTCTGTGATGTCCATTTCCCCTTTTCTTGTACCCCTCCTCTCCTGCGTTCTTGCACGCTGAGAGGTTTGGAAACTGGCTCGGAGAAGCTATCGTCTGATAAGTCCTGTGTTTCTCTGCGCTGTGAACTGTCCCCTGTACTTTCCTCTGGTCTTCCCATAACAAACCTCCCTTCATCCCCTGGGCTGCCGTCCAAGTCTGGCAGCTGCTGTTGCTCACTTGCTGGCTCCAGCCTGGCACATGGTGGTAAAGTAAAGAGAAAGAGTGCATCTTTTATCATATATAGTAGATGTGTGAAGTAGTAAAAGCATTCTGGGAGATGAGCTGAATTTTTTAAAAAGGTGACCTTCTCTAAGAAATCAGAAGCTTTTCTTTTAGGAATTTTAGGTGCAGAGATTCCAAATCACCAAAAGAGACTATTTACGTTTGCGACTACAGTTGCCCAGACTTTTTTTTAGCTCAGAGAAATATAGTCCCTACCAAGAAACAATGGCAGATAAAACTGATGGACTATGCTGAAATGGCAAAACTGACCAGAAGATTTAGGAACCAGGAAGAATAATTTTTTTATAAGAAATGGGGAAGGTACATAATGTATCTGAAAAATTATTGTAAACAATTAAAATCATTAGTAGCATTGATAGAGATAATAGTTGTAGATAAAGGTTTTGGTAAAATTGGAGTAATAGAGGAGATGCAGGAGAAAAATGTTGGAATGAGGATCAAAAAGGGGAGGAGGGAAGTCAAAGCGGATTTACTGATTATATTTTAATTGTTTTCTTTGTTCTTGTTTACAAACCTGAAAATGCAAAAACAAACTCATAAAAAAAGAAATGTGTTATTGCATACCCAAAATTCAGAATGAATTTCAATAGCTCTTCACCAGCAAGCAAAAGGTGATATATTCACAAAAATGCACCCTTGTCCTGGCTGACAAAATGTTTTAACCAGCCTGAAATTATTAGAGAGGGGATGGGAGGAATGGACCTAAAACTACCATTCCTCTCTAATATTGTTTAGATGGTTTCATCTAAGAAATACCAAATATGAACAAGGAGGCATTTTGATATGGCAGATGGAAAGTTTGTAATACAATCACAGGAAGCTACAATTCTTTCCTGTTTCAATGGACAGGAGGAAAGGAGAATCCACAAACCATCATGGAAGAAGTGGTTACTGATGAATGGAAATATCTGGATATAGTGTCACCTTGGATTAAGCCAACCAAACTGAAAGTATACAGTTCACATACATTACCTGCCAAGGCTGCAATTCCTGAAGTTCAAAGTTTTTTCCACTCCCCATTGCTCTATAGTTGGACCAAACAGAATACATGGTGTGCAGTGCATGGGCCACCACATACACAGCATTATAGATACTGTAGCTGTGGGCAGTCATGCGCATTTCAAACTGAGGCTCAGGAAGGCTCTCCAGAGTCTCTTCCCCCGTGCAGGTTTCACTGCCTTCCATTGAGACATGGGATTTTGGAAGTTTACAATCAAATGCTTTCTCCCAGAAGTCCATGAGAAATCCATCTCCCAAGTTACAATAAGGTTTTCTACTCTGAAGAAATTCCTTGAAACCCAAAGGATCATTTGAATTAATTGTGAAGCAAATGGCACCTTCGAAAAGTTGAAGGTCCCAACCCCTTTGAATGTCAAGTAATATGAATTCAATCTCAGATGTCATAATCCACACTTTTCTAATTGATCTAAGTCCATGATCTGCAGGATCTCGCATGAATATAACAGTTCTCAGCCATGCAATTACCAAAGATTCTCCATGGATTATGTATGTACTGACAGTATTATCTGTGAACGCGGCATACAATCTCAAGCACTTCTCATACATTTCATCAAGGTTATCTAAATGCGGTTCTTGTGGGATTCTCTCTGTGAAGGCTGCACAAATTCCATTCTGGGTAAGCAATGTGTACATATAATGCAGGAAATATTCTCCAGTGTTATCATCCTCTGCAAAGAGTCCAACCCACGTCCATCCAAAATGTTTAAGTAGTTTTATAATCCCTGTGTACTGAAGAGCTGAGTTGGGAACCATGCAGTAAAAGGATCGTGTATGACTTGTGAGACTTTCCTCTGGAGGAAAGGAGCCGTAGGTGAGCTAGGAGAAAATGAATTGATATTATAGAAATGTTTCTGGAGGAGAGGGCACATGGCCAAGTCAGATTGCAGATGACCATTTAGAATCAAAGCTCCTCTGCAGCCACTTGCAAAACTGGCTTGGGTATAGACCCAAACCAGCAAGAAAATCTCTAACCCTGCAAAACATTGAGAGGAATGAATTACAATTCCAAAACATCTAAAAAGGATCTTACAAACTTTTTTTCAACTCCAAGAGCAAAGGCAAATTCAAACACCACCATGAGGAAAAGAAGCAGGAAAAATGGTGGAGACATCAGAGGAATCAAAGGTGGTGACTGAACAGGAGTGAATAGCAGACATAATTTAGAAACCTATTAGCAAAACAACAAGGAGTACTTAAAGGCGCAATTAAGACTCTGCTGTTTCCTTTGGAAGCAACACTTCTGGAATTTAACACCAAGTTGGAAGTCTTAGTGCAGTCCACAGCAACTACAAAGCTACTAGATCAGGTTCAGCATGAAGAAACTGCCCTGCTTACAGGTGAAATGTTGAAATTAACAATAAATTAATGGACTTGGGGTCCAGATCAAAAAGATCTAGCCTTCATATTTCATTTTTCAAAGAAGATGCAGAAAGAAGAGACCCAGCACAAATTATTTTTTCATAGTTAACAACTTTGATCCTTGACCTAAAGTTGTCAACACTGAATTTAGAAAGAGCAGATAGAGCAACTCACCCTAAACTGAAAATATTCCTTCTCAGAATATTGTAATATGCTTTGCTTGATATAAATAGGAACTATGTTTTTGCACCTTAAAATTACAGAAAGGGAAAATCAAATACAGCTGGGGGTTTACCTTTAACCTTATAGTTATGCTAAGATCTGCTTTTTGAGCAGCACTCATTAATCTAGCTAAAGGGGTAGATCAATGTGCAGGTTTTTGCTTATATTCATCTCCATGGTTATTGCTTTAAAATTTCTGGTTTTAAAAATGTTCCTTTATAAAAAAAAGATTAAAAATTTGAGCATATACAGTGGTTGTATTTACTTGTCATTTTACGTAAAACTGTTGCATGTCATATATCTAAATGTATTCTTTTTTAAAAAAACACCTATTTTTTGCAGCATTATTTGTGTGCATATATCTTTTGATACAACAAATATTATTTGAAGCAATCAATAGGTCTTGGGATGCTTGAATCCAACACCTTTTGAGTTATTGAATTTATTTATTAAATCTGTATACCTGCAGCTCTCAGGACAGTTTGTAAAATAAAATCACAATATAAGAACACAAAATACATAATCAGAATTAAAACATAATCAACCCATTAACACACAAACCCACATACAAACATTTCCTTTGAAATCTCAACTCAATCTTGCTTTTTATTGTATCATACAAGGACAGTCCTATACTGCAGTTACAGTCGATAAGTAGGATGACAATTCCTTGGCTGGTCTCTGTTTCACTACAACAATCTGAATTTTAAGAACAGTGACCTAGAACCCATCTCCTGGAACTTGGCAACAATCCATCCAGTGTCTATGATTAAGCTGTTTCACATCCCTCCCATGTTCTGAAAAGCAGAATTACTCCTAGAATGGCGAGAGTAAAATATGTGGGGGTGGGGAATCCCAAAGCCACACTCATGACTCTTACCTGTGGAATCTTGTAGTGGCCTATGATCTCAGACAGTTGGAAAGAGGTATCAGCCCCCAATCCCCCAATGATGCTTATGAGATTTTTCTGGGAATCACATTTGTAGTTGGGGACAAATTTAGAAGATTTGAAAAGGACTTTGATAGTGCTAAGGTAGGTCATCTTTGCATTGTAGTAGTTGTCATAGATATGGAACCCAAGTGTGACGTTAGGCAAGATCCTGGGATTCTCATTTATCTCTTTCACAGCAAATGCCAAGGCCAGGACGTGTTGATAGAACTTTGTCACCATACTGAAAGAAGAGTCCATTTATAATTTCATAGGAGAATTCTACACTGCATTAAGTTGGAATATCCCAATGTGGGTCACTTTAGTGTATGACTGATTTAGATGGGGGGAAATCTATTCACTATATGGTCAGATTTCTGAGCTGATTTAAACCTTCATATTACACTGAAACACCACAGTTATGTCTTATTTGAAATTTCTTTGTAAAAGCAAGTGTGTTGGGTTTTGGGGGTATTATCATTCTTTCTCTTTATATCAAATGAGGTATTCATCTGAGTGAGAGTTTCCTTCTATTCAGATCTACGAAGTGAGCTGGTGTCCTGCAAGAATATTTATAACACATGAGATTACGTATCAGAAATGTCAGTGTTATGAGAAATTTCAATGCAGATGATGATGATGATTAATTTTCATTATGACTTTTTAGAGAGAGAATTCAAATTGATGTCCATATGTGGAGAACTCAGCTGAAGACTAGAAAAATGAGAAACGTAAGCAACATGAAATGAACAAATTTGCTCATCCCTATTTTGAACCCAATGTCCAATGTTTATTTTTCTTAATGTTTGTCAGGATGGACACAACAAGCATGGAGGCTTGGACTGTATTCATTTTTCCTCTAGCTTACCAACGTGAAATTTGCCAGCCATACAACAACATCTTAGGATTTCTATAAATGTTTCTTTTCAACTAGCCAAGCCAAGAAGATGCAGAGAGAGAAAGGATCCTTACTATGGAATGTCAAAGAGCTTCTGCGAGGGCTGTTCTTTGAAGGAAATGTCATCGAAAAAGTAAATGATATGCGAAGCAATCCCACCGATAATTAGGTCACCAGTCTCATACCATTCATGCAGAACAGGGAGGGATTCAGGCATTGGGCCATTCGTATTATCAATTTTGCCCACTATGTGAGGCAACAAAAGCAGCATCAGAAAGAACCACAGCATCATCCCATCCATCTCTAGATGGAGAAACTCCTGTGTCCACCCATCAAAACGCCCAGACTCAATCAGGCTATGGTGAGGAATCCCTGCCTCTGGCAACACAGATATAAAAGATAAATTAGGAAACAATGTTTTTCCAACTGAAGGATCACAAATATTTACCTTGATTACTCACTGGGAATGCCAAAAATCTGATTTAAAGTGTGGCCAGCAAGATGAACAAAACTGCTAGAAATCAAATTGACAGAAACATACCTGTTGTTTGAACCCTAGTCCTCAGATCTGCATGATACACCAGTATATCAATATCTGCTTTAAGGCTTGCTTTTTTATTTATTTCTCCTGCCTTCTAGAAAGCCTTTGGAGCTTTCGTCAGGGGAACAAATTATAGTGGATTGGATAATTAAAGGGGGAGATGATTAGGTCTTTGGAAGTAGGACTGTTGACTGGCATTTCTGTTTCTGTGCTTGAAATCTGACCCCTTTTTCAGGGGCAGAATCAGTGGCAACTTTGTTACAGCAGGGATATGGAGAATTACCTCTTTGTGGGTCTACCACAGTCATCTGTTTGACACCTACAGAGCAGATTGCTGGATGAGATGGGCCTTTGCCTTGAACCAACAAGGTTCTCATCTGCTACAACAATTGAAACACAATAGCAGAGACCACATGCTCCTGATATCTGAGTGGTGGAACTCCCTTTGTAGTTCTTTCAGCTGCTCAAGACATGAGCCCAAGCACTCTGTAAAATAACCCACATTACACCACAGGATGGGTAGTTCACATTACACCAACAGGATGGGTTTGCTGATGAGAGCAATACATAGGCATTATGCTGCTCAAGGAAAGTCAAAAGCACTATATATATACATAAATGAATCATTGGGAGGGAAAAACATGAGCAGTAATGTATACAAGCAAAATCTTAGAATATAATTATTACAAGGTAAAATAAGGAAATAAAGTGTTTATTTTAAAAAGAACAACAACAACACTGTATTGATAAACCTTCAGGTAAACTATAAATTACATATTAGGAGTACAGTATATAGATTAACAATATCTACAAACTACAAACACCACTACACTCTACCTTGGCCCACTTAAACTCTACCAGCCCTCTATTTCAAACTTACTACACTATCATACACCACTGTTA
Source organism: Podarcis erhardii (assembly GCF_964252035.2). Lineage (NCBI taxonomy): Eukaryota > Metazoa > Chordata > Lepidosauria > Squamata > Lacertidae > Podarcis > Podarcis erhardii. The sequence goes on along the minus strand of NC_138502.1, from coordinate 6,064,649 downwards.
CAGAATTTGGACAAGATCTAGAGACCACAGAAACCCCTTGTTTCCTTTCCTTCTCATTTTAAAATACCGAGGTCCCAAACAAGACAAATATTTGCCCTTCATTGCAAAAGGGAGCAGACATGATGTTTAGGACCCCCATTTCAAATCAAAAATTTATTACATTCCATTGTCCAGTACCCCTGGATCAATCAAATACGAGGAGACCTATGGGAAGTTCAAAATTATTTGGAGGAAGGCTATGCACCAGATTTGGTGAAATACTGAATCCAAAACCAAATCTGCCTGATTTGGAGGAATCCGAACTTTGACTGATTTGGATGGAGACAGATTGCCACAGATTGGGGCATTCACAATGATCCAGAGCAGTCAAGGGCATGACAACAGGCAGGAAAGATGGGGAAGCATTTGATGGAACAAAGGAGAAACCGAAAAAAGGATTAGAAGAGATCAACTGGACCAGCTGCATTTCCACAGTAGAAGGTATGAGTCAGGATGGGTATTGTGTTCATAAGCATTTATTTCAGTCACTCTCCTTCTTCCTATCTGATATCAGCTCCTTCCCTTCCAGTGTGGTGTAGTGGTTAAGAGAGGTAGACTCATAATCTGGGGAACCGGGTTCTGCTCCTCCACATGCAGCTGCTGGGTGACCTTGGGCTAGTCACACTTCTTTGAAGTCTCTCAGCCCCACTCACCTCACAGAGTGTTTGTTGAGGGGGAGGAAGGGAAAGGAGAATGTTAGCCACTTTGAGACTCCTTAGGGTAGTGATAAAGCAGGATATCAAATCCAAACTACTACTCTTCTTCTTCTTCTTCTTCTTCTTCTTCTTCTTCTTCTTCTTCTTCTTCTTCTTCCCAAGCTTACACTTCATTCCTACATGTAAAACCGACCTCATTAAGTGGCACCCCATAAGTTTGAATCTGTTGCACACCAAGCAGTGTGGGCTGCCAGACCCACTTCCTTTGTTACTTTAATGGCCAAAACTTAGTGGGTCATTACCTCACTAGAAGCTAGTCTGGCTATTCCAGGAAATGAACAACGCTAGATCCAGGAATTAGAATGCTAAGGCATACATTCCTACCCAACACAAACACCACCCAAATTCATATCATAATCCTATATTCAAAAATTCCTAGGGTAGGGTGAACAACTTTCAATGGAGATCCTGCAGAATGTAAGCCCCACATGTGGAACAGGAGGAGACATTGCATCCCCTTTTGATCTTCCTATGTTTACTTACATTGATAATAATAATAATTTCAGTACTAAATTATGTAAGCTGCATACTCCTGTTTAAAGGGCTTCTACCTGTATTTCACAATCAATTTGGGCTGAAAAAAAAATGCTCAGAAAGATTCATCAATAATTTACACCTTTTCTTGCATACAATAATTTGCATATATTTATCATGAATATATTTCATTTCATGTAGCTTTCTTCTTAAGCTGCACACTATTTCATTCTAGAGCTGCATAAAAAAATTCCAAATTTTAATTACGTGTGTGTTCTGTTGCATCTAATGTTTCAGAACTTGTGAATGGGTTTATATTAAAATGTTATTGTAGGCTCTTGCATCCTAAGTCATTAATCCCCATTTAAATAGCAGTACACTAGTATACACTATTCTTCAGTTCTTTCTCCTTATGAGTTGTTCCTTGCTATTCATCTGAGGCCTCAGCATTATGATATAGCATTTAGGGGCAAAGATGCAGCCCAGTAAGCCAGAACTGGAGGACAGGATGGAGAAGATCTCCACCACTACCATATACTTCCCTTTGGTGCTCAGATAGGTTGGAACAAAGGACAACCAAACACTGCAAAACAGCAACATGCTGAATGTAATGAACTTGGCTTCATTAAATGTATCTGGTAATTTGCGGGCTAAGAATGCCACAATGAAGCTGGCTGTAGCCAAGAGGCCCAAGTAGCCCAGGACAGAATAAAACATTGCAACGGAGCCTTCATTACATTGCACAATGATTTCCTCTGCTACAGAGTTCATGTCTAAATCAGGGAATGAGGGAGCAGTGGTCAGCCATACAGTACAAACACTTCCTTGGATAACAGTGCAGGAAAGGACAATGGAGTTGCTCAGTTTTTTCCCCACCCACTTCCTCATGCTGGACCCTGGTTTGGTAGCCATGAAAGCTACAACCACTGTGATGGTTTTCGCAAGCACACAAGAAACAGCCATTGAGAAGACCATGCCAAAAGTTGGTTGTTGGAGGAGGCAGGTCACTGTGTTAGGTCTTCCAAGAAACAGCAATGTAGAGAGGAAGCAGAGCAGGAGGGAGATGAGCAGCGTGTACGTGAGGTCCCGGTTGTTGGCTTTGACTATGGGCGTATCTCTGTGCCTAATAAAAGTTCCCAACACCCAGGCTGAGATCAGGGAAAAGGAAACAGCAATCACAGCTAAACTAATCCCTAAAAGCTCTTGGTATGATAGAAAGGTTATTGTCTTAGGGATGCAGTCACTTCTGTCTTTGCTTGCATGCTCTTGCTCTGGGCATCTGAAACAGTCATCAATATCTGAAAGAAACATGGAAAGAGAGAGAATTTGAAGATCAAATTCTTGCAAATTCCAAATGAGCTGACGGTCATATAACAATGCCACTCAACATCTATTCAATTCTTCTTTTACTTCTAGCTGCTTCGTTCATCCTGGGTAATTAGATAATGTTGGCTGCAATGGAGATTACACCCAAATTAGGATGCGTTAGACTGCCGCTTTATTGATTTCTGAAATCCACTTGAGCAAATCCTGGGAGGTAGAAACTTATGCACCATTCTTATTTAATACTTGTAAATGGACAATTACTTGACTCCATAAGGAATTAACTCTGTATAATGGGGAAACTTACCAGTCTGGTTTGAAACCTTCCCTTCTGCACATGGAATACAATCATAGCAGCAAAATTGTTCTCCTTCCTTCCTTTTCTTCTGATATCCCTGGTGGCAGTGCTCATTGCACACAGAAAGGGGAAGCAACTACCCTTAGAGAGAAAAGAAATTGTGAAGGTGTTTTTATTTTTATTTTTGCATCATGCAAGTGCCAATCGTCTTTCTTCCTTTTTTTAAAGGCCAGTCAATCAACCCAGTGACTTTTGCCTGGAATGATGTAGTGTCAAAGTTACCTGTTCCGGCGCTGGGAGGGGCGTACATCTGGGGGTGTGGCTTGCACACATCCCAGGGGGCATGGTGCACGACAGGGGTATGCCGCAAGCAACGCATGTCCCGTGGCGTGCGCAATGGGCTGCGAGTGTGCCGGGGGTTTGCGGTGAGCGGCGAGTGTCCCGGGGGGACGGGCGGCCACAATGTCACCTTCTGGGATGGCACCCAGGGTGGACCACACCCCACTCCCGCACCTTAGTCCGCCAATGGGATGATGCTTTCTACCCAGCCACACCATTGGATCTTCTATTGCATTGTTGTCCACATCAAATAGCAGCAGCTGTCTGGTTTTATTGCATTCAAAAGCATGGGCAGTTTCACAGACATGCAGCACAACTATGCAGTGAAAGGGAATGCTTGGAATACAATTGACACATCCAGCTGTGAAGCCACTTCCCTCACCCTCCATCCCCAATAATGTGTAGATTCCACACCTTGTTAAAGCTCCTGTGCCAAACAATTAGATCTTCATTTATTGTGAATCTGTTTTCTTCAGGAGCTCTAGGATCTTCCACCCTTCCAACTCTCACCCGAAGGAAAGAATTGTTTGGAAACATGATCATGTTCATTACGTCAAATCCACCGCTCCTTTCCCCTTTTTCATTAAAGAACACTGTCTCTCCGGCTGAATTGTTAAAGGAAATGTCTTGAAGATATGAGTGCATCTAGTTGAAAGAGAAGAACATACAAGGAGACTAGAAATTAATGGAGCTTCTTTTGCAGGAGATATATGTTTCTGGATACACAAATGACTTAATGAACTTCTATATTCCTCCACCAGTAAGAAAAAGGATGATGTATTCACAAGGATAAACCCTTCTTTCACCTCACTGGAAAATTTAACCAACCCTAAATTATGTGGAATATAAAGAAGTAATAAATCTAGAACAACCATTCCTACCTGATGTTGTTTAGATAGTATCATCTAAGAAATGCAGAATATAAAAAGTGGGATATTACATTATGGCAAGTGGAAAATTTGTGATACAGTAGCAGGTAAGATTCTTTTCAGTCTCAATAACAGGAGAAATGAAAAATCCACAAACCATCATCAAATAAGATGCTTAGCAGTCGTTACTAACAGATGCTTAATAGTGGTTACCGATGGGTGGATTGAACCAAACAATCTTGGGCGGGGGGGGGGGGGACAGTTCACACACATTACCTGCCAAGGCTGCACTTCTGGAAGTTCAAACCTTTCTCTGCTCATCATTGATCTATGGTTGGATTGATATGAGTACATGACATGAAGAGCATGGGCCACCACATAGACAGCATTATAGATACTGTAGCTGTGGGCAGTCATGTGCATTTCAAACTGAGGCCCAGGGAGCCTTTCCAGAGTCTCTTCCCCAGTGCAGGTTTCTCTGCCTTCTATTGAGACATGGGATTTTGGAAGTTTACAGTCAAATGCTTTCTCCCAGAAGTCCATGAAAAATCCATCTCTCAAGCAACAATGAGGTTTTCTACTCTGAAGATATTCCTTGAAACCTAGAGGATCATTTGAGTGAATTGTGAAGCAAATGGCACCTTCAAAATGTCGAAGGTCCCAACCCCTTTGAAAGTCAAACAATATGAAATCAATCTCAGATGTCATAATCCACACTTTTCTAATTGATCTAAGTCCATGATCTGCAGGATCTCGCATGTATATAACAGTTCTCAGCCATGCGATTGCCAAAGATTCTCCATAGATTATAAATGTACTGACTGTATTATATGTGAATGCCACATACAATCTCAAGTACGTCTCATACATTTCATCAATACTATCTGAATGAGGTTCTTGTGGGATTCTCTCTGTGAAAGCTGCACAAATTCCATTCTGTCTAAGCAAGATCTCTATGTCATGCAAGAAAGATTCTCCACTGTTTCCATCATCTGCAAAGAGCCCAACCCACGTCCATCCAAAATGTTTAAGCAGTCTGATAATCCCTGTGTACTGAAGAGCTGAGTTGGGAACCATGCAGTAAAAGTAACGGGTAAGACTTGTGAGACTTTTCTCTGCGGGAAATGAGCCATAGATGAGCTGGAAGAAATTAAGAAATACTGTAGAACTAGTTTTAGATTATTTTTTGTGTATATAGGTCTTTCGATACAACAAATATTCTTTGAAGCAATCAACTGATCTTATGAAAGTTGAATCCAAGTTAAGGTAATACAGTGGTACCTCGGGTTACAGACACTTCAGGTTACAGACACTTCAGGTTACAGACTCCCGCACCCAGAAATAGGACCTCAGGTTAAGAACTTTGCTTCAGGATGAGAACAGAAATCGTGCAGCAGCGGCGCGGTGGCAGCAAGAGGCCCCATTCGCTAAAGTGATACTTCAGGTTATGAACTGTTTCTGGTTAAAAACGGACCTCCAGAACTAATTAAGTACTTAACCCGAGGTACCACTGTATTATACAATTTCTGTGAGTTTTCAGCCATCAAACGTTTAAAATTATTATTAAGGAGAAGTCCTGTATTGGAGCTACAAGCACTTAATGGGATTAGGGTTAGCAGGTCTCCAAGCACAAGCACCTGCCTCTATCTCTAATTTACTTCAACTATTTGACTTGTAATCTCCACATGGAGTGCACACCTGCAGGGTTAAAACCCATGCCTAATGTCTTGTCATATCCATTCCATGTTTTGAAAGACAAAATTACTTCTAGAATGGCAAGAGTAAAAAGGGTGGGGTAATGGGGGAATCCCAAAACTGCATTGGTAGACCTTACCTGTGGAATCTTGTAGTGGCCTATGATATCAGCCATTTGGAAAGAGGTATCAGCCCCCAATCCCCCAATGATGCTTAGGAGATTTTTTTGGCTGTCACATTTGTAGTTGGGGACAAACTTAGAGGATTTGAAAAGGAGTTCAAGAGTGCTATGGTAGGTCATCTTTGCATTGTTGTAGCTGTCATAGATATGGAACCCGAGTGTGACGTTAGGCAAGATCCTGGGATTCTCATTTATCTCTTTCACAGCAAATGCCAAGGCCAGGACGTGCTGATAGAACTTTGTCACCATACTGAAAGAAGAGTCCATGTGTAATTTCAGAGGAGAATTCTACAATGCATTAAATGTGCATGCAACAATAGTGGTCATTTCTTCCTCCGGCTCATTTAGATTGTAATTAAACTATATTATTTTATTGTCAGGTTTCTGAGGTAATCTAAACCTCCCTCTTCAGCTCAAATATAATTCAGGAAACCTAAAGGGATAGTTTCTAAATACCACTTGTTTGTTCTCTGAGCTTTCCCAGAAAGCAGAAAACAACAAAACATAGCTTTCAATATCTGGCTCCTGCCAAAATGTGCATAATATTGACATTTTTGTACAAAAGGTATCAGAAATTCTGGTGCAGATGCTGATTAATTTTTATGAATATTAATAAAAAACATCAAATTGATGTGCAAATTGGGGAAAACTAATATTAAGACTCAAAAAAGGAGAAACTTGGAGAATATGAATTGGACACATTTGCCAATGTCTATTATGAACCCAACATGAATTGGACACATTTGCCAACGTCTATTATGAACCCAACACAGTTACAAACATGTAAAATTCAGCACACTGCAAAGCATTTCCCACAACATCTTAGCACTTATATGTGTCTATTTTTTAATAAATCATTTTCATAACTGTTCTCATTTCCCAAACATAGACCCACCCAAATCCAAAATTTTATTAATAACATTTTAAAAAACATTTGCCCTGAATCGTGGATCCCCTTGTTTGGATTGATTACTCCTGTGCTTTCTGGTGATTCATTGCATTGTTCTTTGTGAACCACACAAGCCAAGAAGATATAGACAGGGAAAGGATGCTTACTAGGCCGTGTCAAAGAGCTGCTGTGATGGCTGTTCTCTGAAGGAGACTTCATAGAGAGAGTAAATGATATGCGAAGCAATCCCACCAATGTGAAGGTCACCTGGCTCATACCATTCATGTAGAACAGGGAGGGAATCAATCATTGGGCATTTCATAGTGTCTGCTTTGCCCACTATGGGAGGCAACAAAAGCAGCATCAGAAAGAAACACAGCATCCTAGACTTCTTTTTAGATCAGGGTATGGTGGACAGTGCTGGGTCCTGGCAATGCAGCAGCTATTGAAGCTATTGAACAAGCAAAATTTTGAGAACTGAAGAACTGCAAATGTGTGCCTTGATTAGTAGCTGAAATTGCCAGCACTCTAATATCAAGTGTGGCTCAGCAGATGAAGAAAAGCAGAAACTGTTGGAAAGCAAACTAACAGAAAATTGCCTGCCTTTGGCCCCCTACTCCCAAGCTCTCAATTTGGCTAAAGTATATTTATAACCACTTTCAGAATGGCTTCTTAATTTCTTTCTCCTGACTTCTATAAAGCAGTTGGAGTTTTTACCAGTTGAAGAGATTATAGTCTTCTGGTTAATTACAGGGGAAAATAATTACTTCTTAAGAGCTAAGGCTCTTTACTGGCAGTCTTGGAAGCAAATATGTTGTTTCCTTGCTTGAGATTTGACTACAGCAATTCTCTATGTTTTTAGGAGCATAAACAGTGGCAAATTTGTTACAGTAGGGATATGGAGAATGTAGTTGTGCTCATTATCTCTTTGTGGGCTTCTCAGGGCCATCTGGTTGGGCACTCCTAGAAAAGAATGCTAGATGGGATGGTCCTTTGCCTTGATTCTGACCTTGTCCTTGTTCTGGCCTTAGAGATCCCTGGCACTGTCTTTTTTGCCATGACTCCATCCTCTAGAAGTCCAGGTTCTCTGTTGCTAAACTAGTATTCTAACCCAGTCTCCTCTCTGCAACATTACCCCCCCCCCCGTCTACTAATATAGTCATGGATTGCAGCTCAGAAACAAAGCATTGGGTGGGGCTGGGGTGGAGAGAGAGATGATCACAGCGAGGGTAAATGTATTATTATAATTAATATTTATTCAATTTATACACAGCCCTATAGCTGGGGGTCTCAGGGTGGTTCACAAACAAGACCACTACATATAAAATCATACCAAAAAGAATAACACAATAAAAAACCCCAAAAAGGACCATATTCTAAAAGGGTGTTGGATTTCAATAAGGTCAACCAAAGGCCTGATCAGAAATCAACATTTTTGTCTGGCACCTAAAAGTGTATAATGAAGGCACCAGGCAAACTTCCCTAGGGAGAGCATTTCACAGATGGAGGCCACAGCAGAGAATGCCCGTTCCTGTGTTGCCACCATCAGGACCTCTCAGGAGGCAGCACACAAAGAAGGGCCTCAGAAGATGATCTCAGGGTCCGGACAGGTTCATATAGGAAGAGGCGGTCCTTAAGGTATTGCAGTCCAGAGCCTTTTAAGGCTTTATAAGTCAAAACCAGCACTTTGAATTGGGTCCAGAAATGACTTGGTAGCCAGTACAGTTTAACCTGATGCTCCTCAGTTGATTAGATAGTGCAGCTCAGCTATGGGAAATGGACATTTCTCATCAGCTGAGATATGTGTGCGTGTGGAGATTATAAACCTGGTGCTGTTGCACTGAATGAATCCTGAAGATCAGCTATGAAGCACCTCACTACATTTTCACCCTTTGGTGCAGATATCTTAAGCAGATGAGAATAGTTTATGGTTCTTGATCATAACAGGCTGCCCACTGCCACAGTATTCACTTCCCAGCTAGGAAAGCAAAATAGACCTGACCATGTCAAACCCTTGATCTGGGGATGGAGAAGCTGTAACCTTCCAAATTAAAGCTGTGCACAGTCCCCAGACGTGATCTCCCAGGGATCTTGGTGGTGTGAGAGAGATTTTGGGAGAGTTGCTGGGATATTACCTGAACCATCTTTCTCTTCCTTCTACAGAGCTGTACAATGGCTGATTGCCCTGAGCAATCTTAATCTGGGCAGAGAGGACTTTTCTTCTGTGCTAAGAAGTCACCTGCATGGTTGATGGCTTCTACTGATAGGCTAATGACTGGCAATTTCATTCTTTGTTTCTTAGTGCCTTATACCAACCAGCTAAATCAAACTAGTTATCCTAAACTTAATCCAGCAGTGTTTGTCACAGTTGTACTCAAACCTTGATTAATTCCAACCTTACTAACTCCAAAAAATAGTAAATTTATGGGACCCAGACACCTAGCGTTGTATATGCATAATCCACAAGCCCTTCTTACTACACAGGGTGGAAATGTAGTGAGCTGCTTAACTGCTGATCTTCAGGATTCATTTCGTCCAACAGCAGGGGGTATATATTCTCCATTAAGCATGACTTCCTACACACACACACACACACACACACACACAAACCTACATCAGTTGATGAGAAATGACAATTTCCCATTACTTAGCTGCAATATCTAATCAACTGAGGAGCATCATGTTTATATCTCTTCTCACTGTGTTCACCTCTCTCTCCACCCACCCACCCCCACCCACTGCTTTGTTTCTCAGCTGCAATCCATGGCTAGATTAGTAGAGTAAGGGGGGGTGAGGTTGCAGAGAGGAGAATGAGTTAGAATATCAGCTTAGATGAGTGAGGTTGCAGGGTGAGGTTGCAGAGAGGAGAATGAGTTAGAATATCAGCTTAACAGAGAACCTGGACTTCTAGAGGATGGAGTCATGACAAAAAAGACAGTGCCAGGGATCTCTCAGGTCAGAGCAATATGGGCACACAGCTCCTTCCCACTTTATAATTGTCCTTGTAAAAGGACCCAGGAAACATCAGTGGGAAGGGACATAAGGACAAGGTCAGAATCAAGGCAAAGGACCATCCCATCTAGCATTCTGTTCTAGGAGTGCCCAACCAGATGGCCTTAACAAGCCCACAAAGAGATCATGAGCACAACCACATTCTCCATATCCCTACTCTAACAAATTTGCCACTGTTTGTGCTCCTAAAAACAACAACAGAGAATTGCTGTGGTTAGACCTCAAGCAAAGAAACAACATGTTTGCTTCCAAGAGTGCCAGTCAAGAGAATTGCCTCTTAAGAAGTAATTATTCCCCCTGTAATTAACAAGAAGACCACACTCTCTTCTCCTCGTGAAAATTCCAAATGCTTTCTAGAAGTCAAGAGAAAGAAATCAAGAAGCCATTCTGAAAGTGGTTATAAATATACTTTAGCCAAATTGAGAGCTTGAGAGTAGAGGGCCAAAGGCAGGCAACTTTCTGTCTGTTTGCTTTCCAACAGTTTCTGATATTCTTCATCTGCTCAGCCACACTTGATATTGGACTGTTGGAAATTTCAGCTACTAATCAAGGCATACATTTGCAATCCTTCAGATCCCATAAATTTGCTTGGTAATATCACTTCAATAACTGCTGTATTGCCAGGACCCGGCACAATCCACCATACCCTGATCTAAAAAGAAGCCTAGGATGCTGCGGTTATTTCTGATGCTGCTTTTCTTGCTTCCAATAGTAGGCAAAGGAGACACTATGAAATGCCCAATGATTGATTCCCTCCCTGTTCTACATGAATGGTATGAGGCAGGTGACCTTCACATTGGTGGGATTGCTTCACATATCATTTACTCTCTCTATGAAGTCTCCTTTAGAGAACAGCCATCACAGCAGCTCTTTGACACGGCCTAGTAAGCATCCTTTCCCTGTCTACATCTTCTTGGCTTGTGTGGTTCACAAGGAACAATGCAGTGAATTAGTAGAAAGCACAGGAGTAATCAATATAACAAAGGGGAGCGACGAATCAGGGCAAAGGCATTTTAAAATGTTATTAATAGAAGTTTGGATTTGGGTGGGTCTTTGTCTAGGAAATAAGAACAGTTATTAAAAAATAAAAAATGGATACATATTAGTGCTAAGATGTTGTGGTGGGAAATATTTTGCAGTGTGCTGAATTTTATGTTTGTAACCTAGAAAAACTGAACTCAAGACAGACCTCTATGTTGCGTTCATAATACACATTGGCAAATGTGTCCAGTTCATATTCTCCAAGTTTCTCCTTTTTTGAGTCTTAGTATTAGTTTTCCCAAATTTGCACATCAATCTGATTTTTTTATTAGTACTCATAAAAATTAATCAGTATCTGTGCCATAATTTCTGATACCTTTTGTACAAAAATGTCAATACTATACACATTTTAGCAGGAGGCAGAAAAGAGAAAAGTTTTCTGCTTTCTGGGAAAACTTAAAGGATAAACAAGGGGTGTTTCAAAACTATCCCTTTAGGTTTCCTGAATTATATTTGAGCTGAAGAGGGAGGATTAAATTAACTCAGAAACCTGACAATAAAATAAAATAGTTTTATTAAAATCTAAATGAGTTGGAGGAAGAAATGACCACTATTGTTGCATGCACATTTAATGCATTGTAGAATTCTCCTCTGAAATTACACATGGACCCTTCTTTCAGTATGGTGACAAAGTTCTATCAGCACGTCCTGGCCTTGGCATTTGCTGTGAAAGAGATAAATGAGAATCCCAGGATCTTGCCTAACGTCACACTTGGGTTCCATATCTATGACAGCTACAACAATGCAAAGATGACCTACCATAGCACTCTTGAACTCCTTTTCAAATCCTCTAAGTTTGTCCCCAACTACAAATGTGACAGCCAAAAAAATCTCCTAAGCATCATTGGGGGATTGGGGGCTGATACCTCTTTCCAAATGGCTGAGATCACAGGCCACTACAAGATTCCACAGGTAAGGTCTACCAATGCAGTTTTGGGATTCCCCCTTTACCCCACCCTTTTTACTCTTGCCATTCTAGAAGTAATTTTCTCTTTCAAAACAAGGAATGGATATGACAAGACATTAGGCATGGGTTTTAACCCAGCAGAGGTGCACTCCATGTGGAAATCACAATTCAAATTGCTGAAGTGAATCAGAGTTATAGGCAGGTGCTTGTGCCAAGAAACACTAATCCCATTAAGTACTTGTAACTCCAATACATGACTGCTCCTTAATAATAATTAAAAAGGTTGATGGATGAGAACTCACAGAAAGTGTATAATATTACCATAACTTGGATTCAACTCTCATAAGATCAATTGATTGCCACAAAGAATATTTGTTTGTTTGTTTGTTTTAATTTTTTTTATTAAGTTGCCATTTACCAAATTAAACTTATCATACCAATTAGTCCAAATTATATCAGTACACATCATAAAGTCCAAATGTTTTCCAAATTATAATTTTTTTGTGGGGGTACCCATGCTTCTCAATCAGCCGGAGTCTATATTTCTGCTGCTTTCATGTTTACAATGATGTTTTCAGTCCCATCTCCTCAACTCTTTGCCGTTACTCATTTTCCTTTTCAGTCACCTCCGAGTTCTCTCCACAAGTGGATTGAAAGAAACAGTCTTATTTATGTCTCTGTGTGGGCTTTGTAATGCTCTCTCGTAGATCTCTCACAGAAATCCAATAGTCCAGGCGTTCCGTTCGAGCAGACATACGAGCAGACATTCGCCATCTTGTTCCACTCCGATGAAATACAGTCTAAATGTCCACTCATTAACTTTCCAGACCCACTGCATCCTAAATTAGTCTCTCCAGGAGGATAATAGCCAAATTTATGATCCCAACCTGATAAGCGATCCACAGCTCATCCTCCCTAAGACCGTATATCATGCAGCAAAGGTCTGCCTGTCCATATCGGATCACATTTCTTGCTGCGTCACAAAGAGAGCCTCTTTTCTTTCCAAATCTTTTACAGAATAGAACCTTTAATTCATATTATTTTTTCCACACACAGTTCATTTTTAATCTTACTTGCAAATTGGTCGTTAAGATGATTCTTTAAGGGGGAGGGTTGTTAAGTAATCACATGAAAAAATAAAAAAGTCTTCCCCCCCTTTCCGTTCCGTTCCACCTACCAAGATGTCTGCGATTCTCTGATGTTATTTCTGTTCCTTCCGTCCTTCCGTCCCGATCTTCTTCATCTCAGTGGTAAAATTATTAGCAGATAAAAACACTCCTGACCTCTCTTGAAGCATGTGCATTTACTTCTCCATTTTTTTTCTTCTTTTTAAGCAACGCAACCAGGTTCGCTCCTGAAAGCAGCTTCAGGGAGCTCCAAGCCTGTACGAGGGCTATCCGCCCAGTGCCTCTCACCCCCTCCTTCATCCTAACTCGGGGGTGATTTATGGCAACCGTGGGCGAGGGCAGCATCTTCCCCTTTCCCTGGGAAGATGAGGGAGACTGATTTACTCCCCATAATCAGCATATAATTACCTCATGCAACCTGGATAGATGGTATTGTCAGCCATCTTCCAAGGTGCCCCTAGTGGACCCCGCCACAAAGAATATTTGTTGTATCAAAAGACCTATACACACACACACCCAAAAAAATTCTAAAACTAGTTCTACAGTATTTCTTAATTTCTTCCAGCTCATCTATGGCTCATTTCCCCCAGAGAAAAGTCTCACAAGTCTTATCCGTTCCTTTTACTGCATGGTTCCCAACTCAGCTCTTCAGTACACAGGGATTATCAGACTGCTTAAACATTTTGGATGGACGTGGGTTGGGCTCTTTGCAGATGATGGAAACAGTGGAGAATCTTTCTTGCATGACATAGAGATCTTGCTTAGACAGAATGGAATTTGTGCAGCTTTCGCAGAGAGAATTCCACAAGAACCTCATTCAGATCGTATTGATGAAATGTATGAGACGTACTTGAGATTGTACGCGGCATTCACATATAATACAGTCAGTACATTTCTAATCTATGGAGAATCTTTGGCAATCGCATGGCTGAGAACTGTTATATACATGCGAGATCCTGCAAATGATGGACTTAGATCAATTAGAAAAGTGTGGATTATGACATCTGAGATTGATTTCATATTGTTTGACTTTCAAAGGGGTTGGGACCTTCAACATTTTGAAGGTGCCATTTGCTTCACAATTCACTCAAATGATCCTCTGGGGTTCAAGGAATATCTTCAGAGTAGAAAACCTCATTGTTGCTTGAGAGATGGATTTTTCATGGACTTCTGGGAGAAAGCATTTGACTGTAAACTTCCAAAATCCCATGTCTCAATAGAAGGCAGAGAAACCTGCACTGGGGAAGAGACTCTGGAAAGGCTCCCTGGGCCTCAGTTTGAAATGCGCATGACTGCCCACAGCTACAGTATCTATAATGCTGTCTATGTGGTGGCCCATGCTCTTCACATCATGTACTCATATCGATCCAACTATAGATCAATGATGAGCAGAGAAAGGTTTGAACTTCCAGAAGTGCAGCCTTGGCAGGTAATGTGTGTGAACTGTATTCTTTCAGTTTGTTTGATTCAATCCATCCATCGGTAACCACTATTAAGCATCTATTAGTAATGTTAAGCAACTTATTTGATGTTGGTTTGTGGATTCTTCATTTCTCCTGTTATTGAAACTTAAAAGAACCTTACCTGCTACTGTCTCATGAATTTTCCACTTGCCATAATGTAATATCCCACTTTTTATATTCTGCATTTCTTAGATGATACTATCTAAACAACATCAGGTAGGAATGGATGTTCTACTTTTATTACTTCTTTATATTCCACATAATTTAGTGTTGGTTAAATTTTCCAGTGAGGAGAAAGAAGGGTTTATATTTGTGTATACATCATCCTTTTTCTTACTGGTGGAGGAATATAGAAGTTCATTAAGTCATTTGTGTATCCAGTAACATATATCTCCTGCAAAACAAACTCCATTAGTTTCTGGTCTCCTTGTATGTTCTTCTCTTTCAACTAGATGCACTCATATCTTCAAGACATTTCCTTTAACAATTCAGCCGGAGAGACAGTGTTCTTTAATGAAAAGGGGGAAAGAAGCGGTGGATTTGACATAATGAACATGATCATGTTTCCAAACAATTCCTTCCTTCGTGTGAAAGTTGGAAGGGTGGAAGATCCTAGAGCTCCTGAAGAAAATGGATTCATGATCAATGAAGATCTAATTGTTTGGCACAGGAGCTTTAACAAGGTGTGGAATCTACACATTATTGGGGATAGAGGGTGAGGGAAGTGGCTTTACAGCTGGATGTATCAATTGTATTGCAAGCATTCCCTTTCATTGCATAGTTGTGCTGCATGTCTGTGAAACGGCCCATGCTTTGAATGCAAAAGAAGTAGACTGCTAGTTGATGAGGACAACAGTGCAATAGAAGAAGCAATGGTGTAGCTAGGTAGAAAGCATCATTCCAGGCAAAAGTCATGGGGCTGATTGGCTGGCCTTTAAAAAAAAGAAAGAAAAATACAGTAAAAACAAAAACACACATCTCCGTTTCTTTTCTCTAAGTGTAGTTGCTTCCCCTTTCTGTGTGCAATGAGCACTGCCACCAGGGATATCAGAAGAAAAGGAAGGAGAACAATTTTGCTGCTGTTGTTAAACAAATTTTGTTGTTGCTGTTGTTTAATTTGAAGATTAGCACTTGAACAATTTAAAAATAAAATAAAAACTCCCAGTGCAATCCTTTCCTGTTTAAGAGCAGCTGCCTCCCCTTTCTGTGTGTAATGAACACTGCCAGCCTGGTTATCAGAAGAAAACGAAGGAAGGAGAACAATTTTGCTGCTATGATTGCCTTCCATGTCCAGAAGGGAAGGTTTCAAACCAGATTGGTAAGTGATTTGCTACCTTATTTCCCCATTATACAGCGGTCAAATGATTGGCAATTTAGAAGTGGTAAATAAGAACAGCATGTAAATAGGTTTGTGCCTTCCAGGATTGCTCAAGAGGACTTTCAATTAAGCAGCAGTCTAATATGTATATTCAAATGAGGCAGTAAGCTCCATTGCATCAAGCATGACCTTATGACCCAAGATAAACTAAGCAACTAGAAGCAAATACAGAATTGACTTAATGTTGAGTGGCATATATATATATATATATATGACAAAGACCACTTGACAACTGAGTTACAGAATCTCTCAAACGTGTTAATTGCCAATGGATACCAGCAAAACAGGATTACGAAGCTAATCCAAAAGGAAACACCCCCCAAAAACCAAGACACAGAAGAAAACAATGGCATGGCCCTCCTTCCTTATATCAAGGGCACTACAGATAAAATTAGCAAAATCCTCCATAAACACAATATCAAAACAGCCTTTTGCACCAACCAAAAAATAGCCAATATCCTCAGAAACCCCAAGGATAAAATCCAGTTGGAAAACCAAGGGATCTATGAAATACCCTGCAAAGTCTGCCCAGCCACGTACATTGGACAAACAAACAGACGAATAAATGCACGTATCGCAGAACACAAGAATGCCGTCAAAAAAGAAGAAAAAACTTCCTCTCTTTTCCAACACATGAAAGAAACAGGACACGAAATTAATTTTGCAGATTCCAAATTGCTCTTTAACACGGAACATCACCACAAGAGAATAATCATGGAAGCCATCGAGATAGAGAAACACCCTCACAACATGAACAAGCGTGACGACACATCCCGCTTGCCAGACATCTGGAAATTAGCCCTCCCCACAAAAACTGACACCAGATCCAGAGGCACACAGAACGCCAACACCAATCAACCACACCAGACCCAAACCCAGACCCTCTCCACAGATGAATTACAGACACCATCCAGTAGCCAATCCATGGTGGCACCTCCGGATGCTGCACCCCCCTGCAATCCCTACACAGATCTGGCTGACACAAGCCACAAAACCACAGCTCGCCCCTATACACGAAGCCAAGCCAGAGCACAACTAAGTACAATACAGCCATCTTCTCAGGAAAACTCTTCACAAAGTTCAAGAGGTCAAGACACAAAGACTTTAACAACTAATCCACACCTAATGACCCACCTAAGTGGTACTCAGGATATCACTCAAGAAATCACTCAAGATATCTCTCAAGTAATTAAGGAACAAAAGAAGAAAAGGCACACTAGCCTGGGAACTTCCTCTCTGCCCAGAACATTGGAGGCTATACACCACACCCCCTCTACAGTATTTATAGGAACTCAAACACTGAGATCCTGCTCTGTTCCAGTAACAAGAAGCCGAAAGCACCAGCCTGAAGATGACGAGTGAGACCTCGTCGAAACGTCGCCTAGACACCCCAACTTTTACACGGGAAGACACCCGAGGACACCAAAACCTGCATATATATATATATATATATATCAGCTCATTTGCAATTAGCAAAAATTTGTTCATAAAATTCTATCTCTTTCCATGTTTCTTTCAGATATTGATGACTGTTTCAGATGCCCAGAGCAAGAGCATGCAAGCAAAGACAGAAGTGACTGCATCCCTAAGACAATAACCTTTCTATCATACCAAGAGCTTTTAGGGATTAGTTTAGCTGTGATTGCTGTTTCCTTTTCCCTGATCTCAGCCTGGGTGTTGGGAACTTTTATTAAGCACAGTGATACGCCCATCGTCAAAGCCAACAACCGGGACCTCACGTACACGCTGCTCATCTCCCTCCTGCTCTGCTTCCTCTCTACATTGCTGTTTCTTGGAAGACCTAACACAGTGACCTGCCTCCTCCGACAACCAATTTTTGGCATTGTCTTCTCAATGGCTGTTTCTTGTGTGCTTGCGAAAACCATCACAGTGGTTCTAGCTTTCATGGCTACCAAACCAGGGTCCAGCATGAGGAAATGGGTGGGGAAAAAACTGAGCAACTCCATTGTCCTCTCCTGCACTGTTATCCAAGGAAGTGTTTGTACTGTATGGCTGACCACTGCTCCCTCATTCCCTGATTTAGACATGAACTCTGTAGCAGAGGAAATCATTGTGCAATGTAATGAAGGCTCCGTTGCAATGTTTTATTCTGTCCTGGGCTACTTGGGCCTCTTGGCTACAGCCAGCTTCATTGTGGCATTCTTAGCCCGCAAATTACCAGATACGTTTAATGAAGCCAAGTTCATTACATTCAGCATGTTGCTGTTTTGCAGTGTTTGGTTGTCCTTTGTTCCAACCTATCTGAGCACCAAAGGGAAGTATATGGTAGTGGTGGAGATCTTCTCCATCCTGTCCTCCAGTGCTGGCTTATTGGGCTGCATCTTTGCCCCTAAATGCTACATCATAATGCTGAGGCCTCAGATGAATAGCAAAGAGCAACTCATAAGGAGAAAGAATTGAAGGATTTTGCTGTGTATCCTGTTGTATTTTTGTATGTGTAGAGCACAAGTGGCTTAGGATGAAAGAGCCTCCTGTAACATTATGCATACATAATGTGGAGCGTCCCTGCTTAGTTTCATTTGATGCCCTAAATTCATCTGGAAGTAACTAATGATGTGCAGGAAATTCAATTCAATTTGCATTTATAGAAAAAAATATAATTTTGCTTCCTGAAACATTACACCAAACACAGTTTAATTTTTCAAAATTGTGACTTTCTTGAATTTTTTTCATGCAGATTTGCCACCAATTAATTTTCAGTTTTGTACACAAACTGCATTAAATCAAATCATGTATTTTACACACATACACACATTTGGGAACATGTGTGCAAAAATGGATGCCATAGGATAAATAAACAGTTAATATTGACGAATCTTCAGAAGCAGATCAGTCATACATTCCGCACCACACCTATTCTTTGTGTGGATGTTAATGTGCTATTTGTTGCAACTGCATATAGCCCCTAAAGCAGAGGCTGATGAAACAATTGCTGAGACGACTAGAGCTCTAGTGGCAGAAAACTCATTCTGAATCAGACCAGACACTGGTTAGAGCTCAACATCGAGCCTACCAAGTGGTGATAGCAACAGCAAAGAGGACTTTCTTCACGGTCTCTATTGCATCTGCAAAAAACAGCAGCAGGAAACTCTTTCATGTAGTTCACAATCTAACCTTCACCATCAGGGCCTGGTAAGGACCCCAAAATTCCCTGCATTTATTTTGCAAAGTTTTTTACAGATAAAGTTGCTCAGATTCAGAAAGAGGTAGACTCCACCATGGGAGCAGGGCCAGGGCAGGAGAGTGCAAGAGTCCTGTCTAGTCAATGGGGTCAATTCCAATCTGTTACCTCCAAGGATGTGGACATATGGCTTGGACAAGTGAAACCAACCACCTGTCTCCTTGATCCTTGCCCATCCTGGCTCATAAAAGCGAGCAGGGAAGGGCTGGGCGATGGGCTCTGCGGGGTGGTGAATGCTTCTCTCTGTGAAGGAGCTTTCCCAGACCCACTGAAAGAGGCGGTTTTTAAACCGCTTCTTTAAAAAACATCTTTTGATCCAGTCAATATGGCCAACTATCGCCCAGTCTCAAATCTTCTATTCTTGGGCAAGGTGATTAATAATAAATAATAAATTAATAATACATTTTTATTTATACCCTGCCCTCTCCGGCCAGGGCTGGGCTCAGGGCAGCTAACACCAAATATGAATTACAATAATATGTAATAGAAAAAACAACAACAAACACACAAACACTTAATTAAAATACGGCTTAAAATACAGCTTAAAATGCAGCCTCATTTTAGTAGTAGCCCATAAATCAAGACCATAAAGGGAGGAAACATCAGATATTCACCTGAGCCAGCTATCCATGCTGGTCCTAAATGGGCCAGCAAAAAAGCCAAGGGAAAATTTTTATACCAAATCCCATATAAGGGGTCAGAGTGAGACTAAGCCGAAGGCCAGGTGGAACAGTTCTATCTTGCAGGCCCTGCGGAAAGATGTCAAATCCCACAGGGCCTTAGTCTCTTGTGACAGAGCATTTCACCACGTTGGGGCCAGTGCTGAAAAAGACACTGGCCTTAGTTGAAACCAATCTAACCTCCTTGAGGCTTGGGACCTCCAAAGTGTTGTTATTTATGGACCTAAAAGTCCTCCGTGGGGCATACCAGGAGAGGTGGTCCTATAGGTACGAGGGTCCTAGGTCCCTTGTAGGGCTTTAAAGGACAAAACCAGAACCTTAAACCTGACCCTGTACTCCACTGGGAGGCAGTGCAGATGGTAAAGCACTGGATGAATGTGATCCAAGGACCCCATAAGGAGTCTCACCAGGGCATTCTGCACCTGCTGGAGTTTATGGGTCAGCTTCAAGGGCAGCCCCGCATAGAGCAAGTTACAATAATCAAGCCTGGAGGTGACTGTCGCATGGATCACTGTGGCCAGATCAGGGCGAGAAAGGTAAGGGACCAACTGCTTAATACGGCGAAGATGGAAAAATGCCACTTTTGCTGTGGCTACAGCCTGCACCATCATAGAAAGGGAGGCGTCAAAGTTCTACCCAAACTCTTGACAGAAGGCGCTGGCACTAACTGAGCCCCGCAAGAGATTGGGAAGTTTTTCATGTTTGATGTTTTATCACTTTTTATTATTAATATTCTGTTGTGAGCTGCCCAGAGTGGCTGGGGAAACTCAGCCAGATGAGTGGGGTATATAATAATAATAATAATGATGATGATGATGATGATGATGATGATGTGCTCCTCACCAGATGATCGGGGTAGAAATTCTTATTCTTATTCTTCTTATTATCTCCTCACAGAGCAGCTTTCTTATAATATATCCTTGACAGGAGTCCTGGTAAAATTTATAAGGTTCAACATAATTAGCTTTTCCACCATGTTCATTTAACTATCAACCACATTATAGTATCTCTTTCATTGTTGACATTTTAAATACTTTGCTAGAATGAATGGAAGGTGACCACATTCCAACATACATGACCCTATGTTCTCTGATAGAATGCATACCTTTGAACAGAATCTGCAAGAGTGAATGGAGAATTAAAGGGCATGAAAAGACTGAAATGCTTGCACACATTGTATAATGATATTCAACAGACACTAAATTAAAGCTGTGCACTGTTGGGAATTCCATTCTTCCCGTGCTGCAGATGTGTGGGATTGTTACATGTCACATGTCTGTTTACATTCCAGCACTGATTGTTGGAGTCTTGTGAGCGGAAATTGAGAAATGCTGTTCTGTTCTGTACAGCTATTGCTTTTGCAGTTCTCTCTCTGAGTAAGAAAGACAGAGGGAGAAGACATGTTTTCTTCTATTATGTTTGATTTTGTGCACAATAAATTAGGCTTAGATGTTACACCTCAAGGCTCAGCTTTTGTTTGGGCTCTGCTAGTTGTGTGGTCATGTCCTTGGATTTGGGTCACAAAAGCATGATGGGACACCGGAGTGATGAATTCCAGGTGACACTGCATTGGGGGGGGGGAGGGAACAGCCTTGGTCTTATCACCCAACAGGCACAGCCCCCAAATCTGATCTCCCAGGGACCCTGGTGGTGTGAGAGAGATTTTGGGAGAGATGCTCGGATATGACCTGAACCATTTTTCTCTGCCTCCGACAGAGCTGTACAATGGCTGCTTGCCTCAAGAAATCTTAAATCTAGACAAAGAGGTCTCTTCTTCTGTCCTAGGCAGTCACCTGCATTGTTGATGGCATCTGTTGATAGGTTAATGACCGGCAATTTCATTCTTTGTTTCTTAGTGCCTTATCCCAACCAGCTAAATCAAACCGGGCTGACTTGTTATCCTAAATTTAATCCAGCAGTGTTTGTCACAGTTGTAATCAAACCTTGATTAATTCCAACCTTACTAATTCCAGAAATTAGTAAATTTCTTGGACCCAGACACATAGCATTGTATATGCTTAATCCACAAGCCCTTCTTACTACACATGGTGGAAACTTGGTGAGCTGCTTCACTCCTGATCTTCAGGCTTCATTCAGTGCAAAACATTGGATTTCTAATCTCTACTAAGCATGACACCCTACACACACACAACCCTCAGTTGATGAGAAATGACAATTTCCCCTTACTGAGCTGCAATATCTAATCAACTGAGGAGCATCAAATTTATATCTCCCCTCACTGTGATGTCCCCCCCCCCTTCTGCCCAGTGCTTCATTTCTGAGCTGCAATCTATGACTTAATGAGTAGAATACTAGTTTAACAGCAGAGAACCTGGACTTCTAGAGGATGGAGTCATGGAAAAAATTGACAGTGCCAGGCATCTCTAAGGCCAGAACAATATGGGGAAGGATGATCACATAGCTCCTTCCCACTTTTGTAATTGTCCTTGAAAAAGGACCCAAGAAAAATCAGTGAGAAAGGACATAAGGACAAGGTCAGAATCAAGGCAAAGGACCATCCCATCTAGCATTCTGTTCTAGGAGTGCCCAACCAGATGGCCCTGGCAAGCCCACAAAGAGATCATAAGCACAAACACATTCTCCATATCCCTACTCTAACAAATTTGCCACTGTTTGTGCTCCTAAAAACAACAACAGATAATTGCTTTGGTCAGATATCAAGAAGGGAAACAACATGTTTGCTTCCAATAGCGCCAGTCAAGAGAATTGGCTCTCAAGAAGTAATTATTCCCCCTGTAATTATCCAGAAGACTATAATCTCTTCAACTGGTGAAAACTCCAAACACTTTCTAGAAGACAGGAGAAAGAAATCAAGAAGCCATTCTGAAAGTGGTTATAAATATACTTTAGCCAAATTGAGAGCTTGGGAGTAGAGGGCCAAAGACAGGCAACTTTCTGTCTGTTTGTTTTCTGTCAGTTTCTGATATTCTTCATCTGCTGAGCCACACTTGATATCAGAGTGCTGGCAATTTCAGCTACTAATCAAGGCACACATTTGCAGTTCTTCAGTTCTCAAAATTTTGCTTGTTCAATAGCTTCAATAGCTGCTGCATTGCCAGAACCCAGCACCTTCCACCATACCCTGATGAAGCCTAAGATACTGTGTCTTTTTATGATGCTGCTTTTGTTGCCTCCCATAGTGGGCAAAGCAGACACAATGAAATGCCCAATGACTCACTACCTCCCTGTTCCACAGGAATGGTATGAGCCAGGTGACCTTCACATTGGTGGGATTGCTTCGCATATCATCTACTCTCCCTATACATTCTTCTTCAAAAACCAGCCGTCACCAAAGCACTTTGACGCTGCATTGTAAGCATCCTTCCCCTGTCTACATCTTCTTGGCTTGTGTGGTTCACAAAGAACAATGCAATGAATCACCAGAAAGCATAGGAGTTATCAATCCAAACAAGGGGATCCACAATTCAAGGAGTAGGGATTTTAAAATGTTATTAATAAAAGTTTGGATTTGGGTGGGTCTGTGTCTAAGAAATAAGAACAGTTTTGAAAATGATTTTTTTTTAAAGAAATGGATACATATTAGTGCTCAGATGTTGTAGTGGGAAATATTTTACAATCTGCTGAATTTTACATTGAGTTTACATTGTAAACTCAAGACAGACCTTCATGTTGAGTTCATAATAGGCATTGGCAACTCTGTCTAATTCTTATTTTCCATGTTTCTCCCTTTTTGAGTCTTAATATTAGTTTCCCACATTTGTACATCAATTTGATTTTTTTTATTAGTCCACATGAGAATTAATCAGCATCTGCTGCAGAATTTCTGATACCTTTTGTACAAAAACTAAATATTATACACATTTTGGCATGTCACAGAAAATGAAAGCTTTCTGCTTTCTGGGAAAGCTCAAAGGACAAACGAGTGATGTTTCAAAACTACCAGTATGCCCTCAGATTTCCTGAATTATATTTGAGCTGAAGAGGGAGGTTTAAATTACCTGAGAATTCTGACAATAAAATAAAATAATTTTATTACAATTTAAATGAGACGGGGGAAGAAATGACCACTATTGTTGCATGCACATTTAATGCATTGTAGAGTTCTCCTCTGAAATTATAAATGGACTCTCCTTTCAGTTTCGTGACAAAGTTCTATCAGCACATCCTGGCCTTGGCATTTGCTGTGAAAGAGATAAATGAGAATCCCAGGATCTTGCCTAACGTCACACTTGGGTTCCATATCTATGACAGCTACAACAATGCAAAGATGACTTACCAGAGCACTCTTGAACTCCTTTTCAAATCCTCTAAGTTTGTCCCCAACTACAAATGTGACACCCAAAAAAATCTCCTAAGCATCATTGGGGGATTTGACTCTGATACTTCTTTCCAAATGTCTGAGATCATAGGCCACTACAAGATTCCACAGGTAAGATCTACCAATGTGGCTTTGGGATTCCCCCTCCCTCCCCCACAAATTTTACTCTTGCCATTCTAGGAGTAATTCTGTGTTTCAAAACATGGAAGGGATATGACAGATATTAGGCATGGATTTTAATCCAGCAGATGTGCACTTCATGTGGAAATCACAATTCAAATTGCTGAAGTGAATCAGAGTTATAGGCAGGTGTTCGTGCCAAGAAAACCTAATAATGGGATTGTAATTCCAATACAGGATTGTAATTCCAATACAGGATTGCTCCTTAATAATAATATTAAAAAGTTTGATGGATGAGAACTCCTAGAAAGTGTATAATATTAGCATAACTTGGATTCAACTCTCATAAGATCAATTGATTGCTTCAATGAGTTCTTGTTGTATCAAAAGACCTATATACACAATGTTTTATTGATTTTGTGTACAATCTTTACAACAGAGAACTTTACAACCAAAATAAACCTTTACAACAGAAGACCTTACAACCAAAATAAACCAAGATAGAAGGAATAACATAACTCTCATGTTTTCATTTGTACTAAATTCTTCTCAGATTTTCTCATTTTACTATTTAACTTTAATCTTCTTCTTTTAATTCCTTGTTCTTAACCTCCTAAATTGCATATTTGTCCGCTACAATTTTCCAATTACTGCCTTATTCCTCCCTTCTCCTTTACCCATTACTTCCCTTCAGCTATCTGCGATCTTCATACTGTTATATCTTGTTGTGTTGACAGCTATTGAATTTGTTTTTCCATTTGTTTTGTAATATTCTCTTGTATCCTTGTGTACTTCAGGCTATTGCATGTTAAATTTAATATTACCATAACTTGGATTCAACTCTCATAAGATCAATTGATTTCTTCATAGAGTATGTGTTGTATATACACAAAAAATAATCCAAAACTAGTTCTATAATATTTCTTAATTTCTTCCAGCTCAATTATGGCTCATTTCCTCCAGAGAAAGGTCTCACAAGTCTTACCCGCTCCTTTTACTGCATGGTTCCCAACTCAGCTCTTCAGTACACAGGGATTATCAGACTGCTTAAACATTTTGGATGGACGTGGGTTGGGCTCTTTGCAGACGATGGTGTCAGTGGAGAATCTTTCTTGCATGACATGGAAATCTTGCTTAGACAGAATGAAATTTGTTCGGCTTTCATAGAGAGAATCCCAGAAGAATTTCATTCAGATAGTATTCCTGAACTTTATAAGACTTACTGGAGATTGTCTGCACCATTCATTGATAATACAGTCAGTACATTTCTAATGTACGGAGAAACTGTGGTAATCGCATGGCTGACAACTGTTATATTCATGCAAGATCCTAAAGGTTTTGGACTTAGATCAATTAGAAAAGTGTGGATTATGACATCTGAGATTGATTTCATATTATTAGACTTTCAAAGGGGTTGGGACTTTCAATATTTCAATGGTGCCATTTGCTTCACAATTCACTCAAATGATCCTCTGGGGTTCAATGATTTTCTTCAGAGTAGAAAACCTAATAGTTGCTTGAGAGATGGATTTCTCACGTGCTTCTGGGAGAAAGCATTTGAATGTAACCTTCCAAATGGCAATTTCTCATCGATATACAGTAGACCCTGCACTGGAGAAGAGACTCTGGAGAGACTTCCTGGGCCTTACTTCGAAATGCGCATGACTGCCCACAGCTACAGTATCTATAATGCTGTCTATGTGGTGGCCCATGCTCTTCATATCATGTACTCATATCGATCCAACTACAGAGCAATGTTGAGCAGAAAAAGGTTCGAACTTCCAGAAGTGCAGCCTTGGCAGGTACTGTGTGTGGATTGTATTCTTCCCATTAGTTTGGCTCAATCCATCCTTCGGTAACCACTATTAAGCATCTATTAGTAACCACTGTTAAGCATCTTATTTCATGATGGCTTTGGGATTCTGCATTCCTCCTGTTACTGAGACTGAAAAGAATTTTACCTGTTACTGTCTCATAAATTTTCACCTGCCATATTAAAATATCTTATATTTCTGTATTTTTGTATACTATCTAAACAATATTACTGGTAGGTAGGAATGGTTGTTCTAGGTTTACTACTTCTGTACACCCAATAGTATTTAGGGTTGGTTGAATTTTTCAGTGAGCTGAAAGAAGGGTGTATTTTTGTGGATACACCATCCTTTTTTTTTACTTTTTAAAATAGTTTTTATAGAGTTTTTAATCATCATAATAATAACAACATATCAGATAACAAAAGAATATAATTCCCCAGATCCCTCTCCCCTTGAGAGCCAGTGTGGTGTAGTGGTTAAGAGCGGTAGTCTCGTAATCTGGTGAACCTGGTTCGTGTCTCCGCTCCTCCACATGCAGCTGCTGGGTGACCTTGGGCCAGTCACACTTGTTTGAAGTCTCTCAGCCCCACTCACCTCACAGAGTGTTTGTTGTGGGGGAGGAAGGGAAAGGAGAATGCTAGCTGCTTTGAGACTCCAGAAGGGGAGTGAAAGGCGGGATATCAAATCCAAACTATTCTTCTCTTCTTCCCCTCGACCTCCCTTAACTTCCTCTTCTGGTTTTTTACATATTAATTCCCCTGTTTCTGTATTATATCTTCATATTGAGTTCTTTATATCAAATATTATTCTCTTATCATTTTAACATGATCTTTCTAATTTCTATATAGTGGTGCATCGCAAGACGAAATTAATTCGTTCCGCAAGTCTTTTCGTCTTGCGAGTTTTTCGTCTTGCGAAGCACGGTTTCCCATAGGAATGCATTAAAAATCAATTAATGCGTTCCTATGGAAACCGCCTTCAGACCAGGTCCGGGGACAGTCTGTCCCCCGACCTCTTCTGAAGGCTGGCGGGGGGCGAAAGTCTTTGCTCCCCCCCCCGCCTGCCTTCCCGGGAGAGCGGAGAAACACAGCGCTGCAAAAGTCTTTGCTCCCCCCGCCTGCCTTCAGAAGCCGTCCGGAAGGCTTTTAAATCGCCCCGGGACAGTCCCGGGGCGATTTAAAAGCCCCCGGGAAGGCAGGCAGGGGGGACAAAGACTTTTGCCCCCCGCCCGCCTTCGGAAGAGGTCCTGGACCTCTTCTGAAGGCCGGCGGGGGGCAAAAGTCTTTGCTCCCCCCTGCCTGCCTTCCGGGAGAGCGGAGAAACGCAGCGCTGCGTTTCTCCGCTCTCCCGGGAAGGTCCTGGACCTTTGCTCCCCCCCGCCTGCCTTCAAAAGCCATCCGGGATAGCGCTTCCCTGCTATCCCGGACTGCTTTTAAAATGCTGGCGGTGGGGAGCAAAGCCTTTCGGCCCCCGCCGGCCTTCCTGGACCTCTTCTGAAGGCCGGAGGGGGGGGAAGGCTTTGCTCCCCACCGCTAGCGTTTAAAAGAGGTCCCCGGAGATTTCCCTATGGGCTTTCTTCTTGCGAAGCAAGCCCATAGGGAAATTCGTTTTGCGAAGCGCCTCCAAAACGGAAAACCCTTTCGTCTAGCGGGTTTTTCGTCTTGCAAGGCGTTCGTCTTGCGGGGCACCACTGTATTTGTTTATTAATTGTAAGCGTTTACTCAAACTTTCTTTGCATTTACAGATTTGTCATGTATAATGAGATAAGAATCCAAGGTCTTTGTTCAGACCAGGTTTCTCCATGGTTTTAAGTTTGGTGATAAGTTGTAATTCAAAGCTGCTGAATTACAACTTAATTACAACTTATTATCAAACTTAAAACCATTACAACTTATCACCAAACTTAAAACCATGGAGAAACCTGGTCTGAACAAAGACCTTGGATTCTTATCTCATTATACATGACAAAGCCATTTTTCACCTTTTCACCCCTTGCTTTTTCCTGTAAGACCTATTGCAGTCGTTAAGAGTCGTCAACAGGCTCATCACAGCTATCTGCCAATCACCCATTCCCACCACCCTTCTGAGTAATACCCTTCCCCACCTTCTCACTATATAGAAGGGTCTGGAAACTTCTGTTTCAGTGTATCTGAAGAAGTGTGCATGCACATGAAAGCTCATCCCAAGAACTGACTTAGTTGGTCTTTAAGGTGCTACTGGAAGGAATTTGTTTTGTTTTTTCTTTGCATTGTTTCTGTAGGTACCTCATATATGATTCCCAGTCTTTTTAAAATTCTCTATTGTCTTTGTTTTTCAGTTAGCTTCACCATTTCAGCGTATCCCATCAATCTTTCTTGCCATTGTTCTTTAGTTGGTATCTCGTCGCTTTTCCATCTTTGGGCTAGCAATATCCTAGCCAGTGTTGTAGCATACATAAAAAGTTTCTTCTCTTTTGTTCTAAAAAGTCCTTATGTTTCCCCCATTCTTTTAAAAGTGATCTCCTAATTATATGATTATGGAATGCTTTATATACTTTCCCTTTATTATACCACAGATACACATACCATCCAAATCTGTTATTGTGTCCTTCCAAATCTAACAAATCTGTGTTTTCTAATTTAATCTAATCCCAGATTCAAGTAACATAAGCAGCTTCATAATATAATTTGAAGTCTGGAAGGGAGAAACCTCCTCTGTCTTTAATATCTGTAAGTATTTTATGTTTTATCCTTGGTTTCTTCCCTTTCCATATAAATTTTGAGATATCCTTTTGCCATTTTTAAAAGCATGCTATGTTACTTTTTACTGGTGTTGACTGGAACAAAAACAACATTTTTGGCAATGTGTTCATCTTAATAGCTGCAATTCTTCCTAATAATGATAAATTCATTCTGCCCCATATTTTTTACATTTCTTTTTATATCATTCCAACACTTCATAATTGTCTTTATAAATGTTGATATTCTTAGGTGTAAGCCAAATTCCTAAATATTTGATTTTCTTATAACTCTCTATTTCTATAGTCTGGAATAATTCTTTTTTATCTTATTCTGATAAATTTTTAGCCAACAGCTGAGTTATTTTTATTTAGTTTGAAGCCTGCAACTTGCTCAAATTCCTTTATTTTTTTCTAAAATCTTATTGTCTTCAACTGTAATTACAAAGTCATCAGCATATGCTTTCAATTTTTAAGCCTTTTTCCCTACCAGTATTCCTCCAATGTTTTTGTCAGCCCTAATGTTCCTCGTCAGGACTTCTAGGACCAGAATAAATAGTAAAGGTGATAACAGACATCCCTGTATTGTTTCCTTCGGTATCTTACATTCATCTGTTACCACCTGATTCACAATTAATTTAGCTTTTCAATCTGCATATATTCCAGAAATTCCTTTCCTAAATGTTTCTCCAAAATCCATTTCTTCAAGGATTTTATTCATCAATTCCCAAGAGACATTGTCAAAGGCTTTTTCGGCCTATAAACATTAATGCTGCTTGTTTTTCATTTCTTACTTCCAGGTATAATATATTATCTTTCATTTGTCTCCCTGGAAGGAATTCTGCCTGGTCATGATGTATATATTCTTTTAATATTGTTTTTATCCTATCAGCCATTATGTTAGCAAACAGTTTATAATCGTTTAATAACAAAATTGGTCTGTAATGTTTTATTTGGGTCAAATCTGCCTCTTGTTTTGGAATTAATGTTATATATGCATCTTCCCATGTCTCTGGTATTTTTCCTGATCTTAAAATTTCATTCATTATATCATTTAATGGTGCTAAAAGCTGCTTATTTAATTTTTTTGTAATATTTTGCTGATAGTCAATCTGGTCTGGCAATTTTCCTATTTTTGCCTGATTGATTGCAAACAGTCTGGTTTGCATACGTTTTGGATTACAACCACATCAAACCCAGAATTGTGTGTCCCAGTTTACAAACTTTTTTTGGCTTACAACCCATTTTTTTGGGATTATGAACAAAAAAATTTGGGAGGCCCCATTGGCAAAAGCGCACCTTGGGTTACAACCTGTTTTGGTTGACAAACGGACCACCGGAACGGATTATGGTTGTAAACCAAGGTATCACTGTACTTCTTGAGTTGATATCTGGGCATTTAAAATTACTAATTTTCCTCTTTAATTTTTGGTAGGTTACTTGCCTTTAAATATTAGTCTATCTCTGTCCCCTTTTCTAAATAAATCTGTGTAATATTTAACAAATGCTTTCCTATTCTCTTCTGGGTTGTCTATAACTTTTCCATTTAGTTTAATTTTATCTACAGAGTTTTTAAACTCCCTTTTATTTATTTGCCATGCTAACAATTTCCCTGGTTTATTTGCATGTTCAAAATATTTTTGTTTCATTCTTTTAATCTTCATCTAAGAGACTCGTAATCTGGTGAACCAGGTTCGATTCCCCGCTCCTCCACATGCAGCTGCTGGGTGACCTTGGGCTAGTTACACTTCTTTGAAGTCTCTCAGCCCCACTCACCTCACAGAGTGTTTGTTGTGGGGGAGGAAGGGAAAGGAGAATGTTAGCCACTTTGAGACTCCTTCGGGTAGTGATAAAGCGGGATATCAAATCCAAACTCCTCCTCCACCTCCTCCTCCTCCTGCTCTTCTTCTTCTTCTTCAACTCTATTTCATAATCATCATTGAATATTGTGTTTGTACTATTTTAATTGCTTGCTTCTTGAATTCTTTATTTGGTTTACATATCAGTTCTCTTTCTTTTTTCATTAGGCTTTCCAAAATTTCTCTCTTCTTCTGTTCTCTCAGTTTTCTCCTGTATGTATTTTGCTGGATAAATAAACCCCTCATAACTGCCTTACTGGCATCCCATACTGTCTATGCATTTGTCCCCTTATTCAGATTTAGCTCAAAATAATCCCCTAATACTTTTTCTGCTTTTTCTATGAAGTTCTGATCTTCTAATAAATCTTCATTTAATCTCCATCTAAAAGTGTATTGTTTTTCATATTGCATTTCTAGGATTAATGGATTCCAGACTGATATTGTTCTTGGCCTTATTTGTATTTTCCTCACCTTTAATTCTAATTCTTTGGACAACCAAATAGCATCTGACCTTGCGCTGCTTTCATTCATATTTGGAAAAAAAAGGTTGTCCCCTATCTGACACATGTTTATTTCTCCAGATATCTATCAAATTCAAATTGTCTACCATTACACAGAAAGTTTTTGGGAGTCTGCCTTCTTTAGTGTCTTTTTCCCTAACTGTTCTGTCCATTATCAGGTAGGAATGGTTGTTCTAGGTTTATTACTTCTTTATATTC
Organism: Podarcis erhardii; assembly: GCF_964252035.2. Lineage (NCBI taxonomy): Eukaryota > Metazoa > Chordata > Lepidosauria > Squamata > Lacertidae > Podarcis > Podarcis erhardii. The sequence continues at coordinate 6,033,488 of NC_138502.1, read as the reverse complement.
CACATAACTTAGGGTTGGTTAAATTTTCCAGTGAGGTGAAAGAAGTATTTTTGTGAATACATCATTCTTTTTCTTACTGGTGGAGGAATATAAAAGTTCATCCAGTCCTTTGGGTATCCAGTAACATATATCTCCTGCAAAACAAACCCCATTAGTTTCTGGTCTACTTGTATGCTCTTCTCTTTCAACTAGATGCACTCATATCTTCAAGATATTTCTTTTAACAACTCAGCCGGAGAGACAGTGTTCTTTAATGAAAAAGGGGAAAGGAGTGGTGGATTTGACATAATGAACATGATCATGTTTCCAAACAATTCCTTCCTTCGTGTGAAAGTTGGAAGGGTGGAAGATCCTAGAGCTCCTGAAGAAAACGGATTCATGATCAATGAAGATCTAATTGATTGGCACACAAGCTTTAACAAGGTATGGAATCTACACATTCTTGGGGATGGAGAGTGAGGGAAGTGGCTTCACAGCTGGATGTGTCAATTGGATTCCTATGCTGCCTATGCTTTGGATGCAAATGAACTAGACTACTAGTTGATGTGGATAACAGTGGAATAGAAGAAGCAATGGTGTGGCTGGGTTTGAAAGCATCATCCCAGGCAAAATTTATGGGGCTGATTGATTGGCATTTAAAAAAGGAAAGAAGGATGATTGGCACTTGCATGATGCAAAAATAAAAATAAAAACAAACACCACAATTTCTTTCCTCTGTAAAGGTAGTTGCTTGCCTTTCTGTGTGCTATGAGCACTGCCACCTAGGATATCAGAAGAAAAGGAAGGAAGCTGCTGTTGTTCAACAAATTTTGTTGTTGTTCTTTAATTTGATGATTAGCAGTTGCACAATGTAAAAATAAAATAAAAACTCCCAGTGCAATCCTTTCCTGTTTAAGAGCAGGTGCCTCCCCTTTCTCTGTGTAATGAACACTGCCAGCCTGGTTATCAGAAGAAAATGAAGGAAGGAGAACAATTTTGCTGCTATGATTGTATTCCATGTACAGAAGGGAAGGTGTCAAACCAGATTGGTAAGTGATTTGTTGCCTCAGTTTCCCCATTATAAAGGGTCGAATGATTGGCAATTTACAAGTGGTAAATAAGAATAGTGTGTAAATAAGTTTCTGCCTTCCAGAATTGTTCAAAAGGAATTTCAATAAAGCAGCAGTCTAATACGTATATCCAAATTAGACAGTGAGCTCCATTGCATCAAGCACGATCTAATGACCGAAGATAAACTAATCAAATCAAATCAAATTCTATCTCTTTCCATGTTTCTTTCAGATATTGATGACTGTTTCAGATGCCCAGAGGAAGAGCATGCAAGCAAAGACAGAAGTGACTGCATCCCTAAGACAATAACCTTTCTATCTTACCAAGAGCTTTTAGGGATAAGTTCAGCTGTGATTGCTGTTTCCTTTTCCCTGATCTCAGCCTGGGTGTTGGGAACTTTTATTAAGCACAGAGACACTCCCATAGTCAAAGCCAACAACCGGGACCTCACGTACACGCTGCTCATCTCCCTCCTGCTCTGCTTCCTCTCTATATTGCTGTTTCTTGGAAGACCTAACACAGTGACCTGCCTCCTCCGACAACCAACTTTTGGCATGGTCTTCTCAATGGCTGTTTCTTGTGTGTTGGCCAAAACCATCACAGTGGTTGTAGCTTTCATGGCTACCAAACCAGGGTCCAGCATGAGGAAGTGGGTGGGGAAAAAACTGAGCAACTCCATTGTCCTTTCCTGCACTGTTATCCAAGGAAGTGTTTGTACTGTATGGCTGACCACTGCTCCCTCATTCCCTGATTTAGACATGAACTCTGTAGCAGAGGAAATCATTGTGCAATGTAATGAAGGCTCCGTTGCAATGTTTTATTCTGTCCTGGGCTACTTGGGCCTCTTGGCTACAGCCAGCTTCATTGTGGCATTCTTAGCCCGCAAATTACCAGATACGTTTAATGAAGCCAAGTTCATTACATTCAGCATGTTGTTGTTTTGCAGTGTATGGTTGTCCTTTGTTCCAACCTATCTGAGCACCAAAGGGAAGTATATGGTAGTGGTGGAGATCTTCTCCATCCTGTCCTCTAGTGCTGGCTTATTGGGCTGCATCTTTGCCCCTAAATGCTATATCATAATGCTGAGACCTCAGATGAATAGCAAAGAGCAACTCATAAGGAGAAAGAATTGAAGAATTTTGCTGTGCATCCCGTTTTATTTTTGTATGTGTAGAGCGCAAGTAGCTTAGGATGAAAGAGCCTACTGTAACATTATAGGTACTTAAAATTAATGTTGATAGTCCTTTCTGAGTTTTATTTGATGCCCTATATTAATTTGGAAGCACCTAGTGATGGGCAGCAAATTCAATTCAATTTGCATTTTAATATAAAAAAATATTTCTGCTTCCTGAAACATTACACAAAACAGAACACAGTTTTCTTTCAAGATTGTGACTTTCTTGAATTTTTTTTCATGCAGATCTCCCACCAATTAAATTCAGATTGGTACATAAGCTGCTTTTAATCAAATAATATACAGAATAATTTATATTTGGGAACATGTGTGCAAAAATGGATGTAATAAGAGAAATAGATAGTTAATATTGGCAAATCTTCAGAGTTGATCAGTAATATATTCCCCACAGTGCCTATTCTTTGTGTGGATTTTAATGCCTTAGTTGGTGCAACTACAGCGGGCATTTTGCTAACTTTAGGCTTATCAACATGATCATCATCATCATCATCTTTAATTTGTATACCCTTTTTCTATCTTACAATACTCAAGGCGGTTTACAAGCTGAAGAAACAAAAAATGTACATCTTATAACAATCTAATGCAATACAAAAATGTGATAATAAAACATAAGTTTAAAATAGGCGATCTACATCAAAAAAGTAACATTCAACAATCATTAGAATAGTATAAAATAATAATATCAACATATGAATGTTAAACAGAAATCCACTCAACAGTTACAATAAATAATGTTGGGTGTAGTGAAGGGTTAACCTTCTGTGTCTCGAGACTGAGGGGATGGGCTTACAAGGGAAGTAAGCCAGGACGTGACGAAAGCAGCTTGGAATGTTGTGTACTGAGTGGAAATCAAAAGCAGTTTGTTGCATCGCTGCAAGCAGAGGGAGAAGATGCAGCTTGAATCAGATGGAAGTTGGACTTTGTAAATACACTACTTTTGTGCCAATAAAGGGATATTAGGACAGAAGAAACGTTTGGGACTCATTTACTGCTCTTTCGACACACGCCGCTGTGTAACTCTGCTAATTGCTTTACGATCTACGGCTCCCAGGGGAAGGGTGGCTGGGCACCGAACAATAAAGCAATAAATCTACCGAAGAAATAATATCTAAACTATAATCAATAAAACAACTTCAAGCCACAGTACATAAAATAATGCAATACACAATGAGAAGCAGAGACTAGATGGTAGAGCAAGGCAGGTGGAAAGAAGCCTTGCCTGATAGAGTCTTAGGCTTAGAACTTCGAATATGTTGTCCTAACCTCACCTTGTTCTTTGGCTAAGAAATATAATGCACAGGGTCTGAAGTAGCTGGAATTTGTATTCCAACCTAATATATGTATTTGACAAGAGTCCTGTAAACATTTCTAAGAGTCATTATGTTTATTTGAACAAACATGGTGGAAGATTTAATGACCACATTACAATCTCTCCTTCATTACTCACTTATGTGAACACCTTTGAAGTGTTAGAATGAATGGAAAGCGGCAATTTTTCAATATCACGGACCATATTTTCTCTTACGGAATCTGCAAGAATGAATGAAGATATACAGGACATGAAAAGACTGAAATAGTCTCACTTCTGGTGAGCAGGGAACATGGCCAACTACTGTCTTCTGTCAGTGAATTGCCTATAGAGATAATTATGTGGTGATGGATGATGTTGTTATTTAGTCGTTTAGTCATGTTCGACTCTTTGTGACTCCCTGGACCAGAGCACGCCAGGCACTTCTGTCTTCCACTGCCTCCCGCAGTTTAGTCAAACTCATGCAGGTAGCTTCGAGAACACTATGCAACCATCTTGTCCTCTGTCATTCCCTTCTCCTTGTGCCCTCAATCTTTCCCAATATCAGGGTCTTTCCCAGGGAGTCTTCTCTTCTGATTGATGATAGCCAGGCATAAATCTTGGTGATCGAATTCACTGTGTATATAAGAGTGAACTGGCAATTAACCTGATACTCTGAAAAAAGCTGTTTTCTACATCAGGAGACTGAGAAGATGTCACTTCCTGGGACACCTCTGGGGAGAGACATGTTTTATTTCAGCTGGGGCCACATGAAGGCATCTGGTTTCACTAGTATGGGTACATTCCGTGATTCTTTCTTTGATCCTCCCAGTGCTGTGATTACACAACCTGTCTATAGGCACTGAAGTTGTTTTCAAGCGATTGTCACATGGCAGGGTTAATGTTGCCAGCTTTCATGTCACTTTTACTGGCATCCTTGTAGCACAGGGTTGGTCTGCCAACATGCCCAGTGCCTGAGGCCAGCTTTCCATATAACACATCCTTGGGGATCATGCCACCTTCCATTCTATGTGCTCACTCGTAGGTGACTTCCTTCCTTTGGAAGTCCCTATTTTCATTAGGGAAACATTGGAGGGTTGGGTATCCCGGGTCCTCTTGGAGGCAGCCATTTATAGAGAAGGTTTTCATGTTTCATGTTTTATTATGCTTTTATTATTTGTTGGAAGCCGCCGAGAGTGGCTGGGGCAACCCAGTCAGAAGGGTGGAGTATAAATAATAAAATTGTTTGGGAAGGCATGAGGGCTTCAGGATGTCAGATGTTGGCCTCTCATAAGGTGCCATATATACAAATCAAAATATGCAAAGTTTTGTTGATATTCATTCTTGTTGGACACACGCCCACGAAGGCCACCAACTTCCCAAGACACTGGGGCATCTCTCCGGTGGTCACTCTCTGGCTATAAATCTCCCTCAGTCCAGAGAGACCAGCAATAAGCGACCCCTCCCTCCTGAGAGGAGCACACTCGTCTGCTTGCATAACATAGCAGAAGAGTCGATCAGTAGCTCTAAACTACTTTATTTTACAGTCTATATACAGAGAATCCACCAGCATGTCTGTGCTCTTTGAGCACCAGTACAGAACAGCATCTCACACAGATGTGAAACTAACTTCCAACTAACATCTAACAGTACTGAGACTTCCTGTCTCACACTCTCTCAGACACTCACATGATATACACAAACATAGTGCTACTGCTGGAGCTGCATGGATGGATAAAAATCCTAACAATACTTTGGTAACTTTTGGTACAGAATTGTTCTATTCTTGATATAAATAAATCAAGAATAATGAGTAAAAATAATCAAGATATAAAGGGTATAAATAAATATGTTGTCACAGCCACCCAGGTGGGTCCCAGCTCACGAGAGACCTTACTCCGTTGTAGTTTACTTACAGGAAAAGTTTATTGAAGATAATTGCTTCTTTCACAGTTCAGCATTGTGGCTGTACGTCTGTCACGTTAGACCGCCGAAGTCCCCCTCTGACTCCTCCCCTCCTCCACACCAACTTAATAGCCTGGCTCTAGACCACCTCTTCCTCTCCTTTCTTTTCCGCAGGGTCTTTCTGCCCCCCTGGGTTCTCTCTTTCCGGGATTCGCCTGAGGCTGAATCCTCTGCCGCCTCCTGCCCCCTCCTTCTGGCTTTGGGGCCGGGCTCCTCCTCTGAGCTTTCCCCACTTCCCCGCGCCTCTATGTTTGAACTTGGCGCGCGTACGTTGCTTTTGACCTTTCCTTCGTCCTCTATACTGCCCCCTGTTCCACTCTCTACCCTTTCCGGCTGAACACCTTGCTCCAACCCCCTCTCTCTGTTTTCTCCTGTTCCTCCTCCCTCCGAGAGGCTGACAACTCCACCCCCTTTACTCCGTTCCGGCTGAGACCCCTCTGACAGCGTCTGTGCTTCACTGGGCTTTCTCCCCTCCTTTCCTGACTCTTCACAGCTTCTCTCTTCTCCTGCTTTTCGCCTGATCATGCTAGCTCCCTTTTGGGAATCCTCTGACTCACTGCTTAGGCTCATAGATTCCCTTCGAATTCCGTCATCTTCTTCCTCGTCTCTCTCTCCCTCCTCCCACTCGCTTTCCGTCTCCTCTGCCATCTCCTCACTTCTCCCAGAAACCCTGACATCCATCCCCCCCTCGAAGCCCCCCCTTCCCCCCTCCCGGTCGCTGGGTGCAGGTTGAGGGAAATGTGGTTCTTCCTGGGTCGGTTCAGGATACCGGGTGTCCACGTCAATCTTCTCCTCTGGCAGCTCCGTATACGTGTGTTCGAACTCGGGTTCCCCCCCTGAAGGCATCACAGTCTCTTCCTCCCTCACTGCTTCTCCTGGCGCTGCCTGCCAAGGACCTATCATCCACCTCTGACTCCATACCTCCCTTGGGTGATCCACCCACCAATAAGGGTTTGTCTCTCCCCCCCCCAGGCGGGGATCCCTGGTCGGGCTTGTTTTGGGCGTAGAGCCCTCGGGCGAGGAGAAACCCCCGAACGTGCTGCCCGACAAAGTGGGCGTGAAAAGCCAATCATCAAAATACTCCTCGGGCATGGGTTTGTGCGGAAAAATTGCATGAAACTCCTCCTTCAACAGGGGTTCGTCCAAAGCGTAACCCGGCACCCAGCTATTTGCAGAGACTGGAGTGCCTTCCCTGGCGAGAAAATATTCAACTCCCTCCTCCCCCCATCGTGAATCCAGTATCTCTGTGACCTCATTAAGAGGTTCTGGTCTTGGCGACTCCCCTCCCTCAGGCGCCCTTCTACGTGGCTCTGGAGGTGCTCCTGACTCTTGAAACCTGTGTGGGGCTTTGTAGGGAGTGAGCACCGACCTATGAAAGACCGGGTGCACCCTGGAGCCCTCCGGAAGGGCTAGGCGAAAAGCCACCGGATTGATCTTAGCCTCAACTTGATATGGTCCTAGCTGCCTGTGTTCTAACTTCTTTTTGGCCAACGACCTGGCCGGCATCGCGTGGGCTGCTAACCATACCCAGTCCCCAACCTGAATGTCTTCCCCCGCCCTTCTGTGTTTATCGGCTTGCACCTTATACGCCTGCTTTGCCAGCTCCAAATGTCTCCGCAGCTCCTCGTGCACCTCTTGCAACTCTGCTGCAAACTGGTCGGCATTTTGAGGTCCCCCCCCTTCAGGTGCTGTAAAGCTCGGGAAGGTTCTGGGGTGACGTCCATAGTTTGCGAAGAAAGGCGTCACCCCGGTGGATGCGTGCTTCGTGTTGTTGTAGGCGAACTCAGCCATCGGCAGGTAGTCCACCCACGCCGCGGGTCGCTGGTTGGCGTAACACCGTAGGTACTGCTGCATGATCGCGTTGACCCTCTCCGCTTGACCGTTGGTCTGTGGATGCCTCGCCGACGTCAGGTTGATCTTGACGTGCAAGATGCCCAGAAGCTTCCGCCAGAAAGTGGAAACAAATTGGCGCCCCCTGTCGGACAAGACGGACTGCGGTAGTCCATGCACTCTGAAGACGTGATCGATGAAGAGCTTTGCGGTCTGTTCTGCCGTCGCCACCTTGGCACAAGGAATGAAGTGCGCCATCTTGGTGAACAAGTCCACAACCACTAACACCGCCGTCTTACCTCTGGAGCTGGGCAGGTCTGTAACAAAGTCCAACGCTACCCTCTCCCACGGTTGCTGCGGTGTCTCCAGCGGTTCTAACAATCCCGCCTGCTTCTGATGCACTGGTTTGGACCTCTGGCAGATATCGCACCTGGCTACGTAGTCCGCCACCTCTCCTCTCATCTGGGGCCACCAAAAGTCCCTTGCCACCAACTCCATCGTCTTCTCTTTGCCGAAATGGCCCGCACTCGGGGCATCGTGCAATTGTTGCAAAACCGTGGCGCGAAGCTCGTCGGTGGGCACGTAAAGGGCGCCCTTGCGAGTCAAAAGTCCATCCTGCAACTGAAACTCATTGTTGTCAGGCGACCCTCTGCGGAGCTCCTCCATCTTGGATTGTGCAAACTGATCCTCTTGCAGCGCGCGTCGCACCGCGTCCAGGTCGACTGCGATGGTAGCGCACGTCCACGCCTGCGGTGCGAAAATGTACTTTGCTGCGATTGGAGCTACTTCCTCCAGGTATTGAGGCTTTCGGGACAGCGCGTCTGCTATAACATTGGAGTCTCCAGGGATGTATTCTATTTTGAAATCGAAATCCGCAAAGAATTCCGCCCAGCGCATGTGTCGTTGGGTTTGCAATTTAGCCGTCCGCCAATACTCCAAGTTCTTGTGATCCGTGCGGACCTGCACCGTGTGCTTGGCTCCTATCAAGAAGTGTCGCCACGCTTTGAAAGCTGCATGAATGGCCAACAACTCCCTGTCCCATATGGTGTAGTTGCGCTCCGTCTTGCTGAGCTTCCGGGAGTAGAATGCACCCGGTCTCCAGTTGCCTTGCGAATCCTCTTGCAAGAGGACGGCCCCAACTGCTCTGTCTGATGCATCTGTCTCTACCCGCATGGGCCTGCCAGGATTCACGTGCAGCAGCTGCTCCTCGGAGGCGAAAAGGCTTTTAAGCTTCCGAAAGGATCGCTCTGCTTGTTCGGTCCAGACGAACTTCTTCTTCTTGGAACTGAGGGTGTCAGTGATTGCCGCCGTCGCGTTTGCAAAACCTTTAATAAACTTGCGATAAAAATTGGCAAAGCCGATGAACCTCTGGACCTCCTTCCGATTTCGAGGGCTCTTCCAGTCCAACAGCGCTTGGACTTTAGTCTTGTCCATGGCCAGTCCCTCGTCGGACAGCTTGTAGCCAAGGAAATCTACCTCTCTCACATCAAACTGGCACTTCTCCAACTTGGCGTACAGCCTGTGTTCCTTCAGCCTCTGCAGAACTTCCTTCACGTCCTTATCGTGATCCTCTGGCGATTCCGAGAAAATCAGGATATCGTCGAGAAAACAGACACACTTCTTGTAGAGGAGACCTGCCAGGACGTGATGCATGAATGCTTGGAAAACATGGCTGCCATTTTGTAGACCGAAGGGCATAACTCTGTATTCGTACGTGCCCAAAGGAGTGAACATGGCCGTCTTCCACTCGTCGCCCTTCCTGATGCGGATGAGGTTGTAAGCTCCACGTAAATCCAGCTTGGTAAAAATCTTCCCCCTCCTGACTGTAGCCAAAAGGTCGTCAATTTTGGGCATGGGGAAGGCCTTGGGCTTAGTTAGTCTGTTTATGAACCGGTAGTCCACAATGAGCCTCTTCTGGGGCGTGTCTTTCTTTTTCACAAAGAAAACAGGACTGCCTCCCGCTGCTTTAGATTCCTGGATGAATCCGCGCTTGAGGTTGTGTTCTATGAACTCCCGAAGCTCTTGCAGCTCGTCTTCCGACATGGAGTACAGCTTGGCAGTTGGCAACTGCGCGCCTGGCACTAAGTCAATCGCGCAGTCGTAAGGTCTGTGAGGCGGCAATTTGTCAGCTTCCTTTTCGCAGAAAACCTCCAAGAACTCCGCGTACTTGTGAGGAACCGCTTGCACCATACTCAGATGCAGCTGCTGTTCGGCTTCTCCTCCTTGATCGGTTTGGATGCAATTCTGGGCGCAATACGATGAACAAAAGGTGATCTGCCTCTGGTACCAAGCAACCGCGGGACTGTGCCTGTCCAGCCAACTCATGCCCAACACGATGGGCGTGTCCGATAAGTGGGTGACATTGAAACTAATAAGCTCTCGATGGTCTCCAATTTGCATCATCATGGGAGGGGTTTGCTGCACCACTTGCCCCCCCAGCAACTTCCTGCCGTCTACCGTGACCACGTTCAGAGGCGTCGTTGCAGGCAGGAGCGCTATGTTATGCTGCTTGACGAACTGTAATCCCACGAAATCGGCGTTGCTTCCCGAATCGATGGTTGTTGGAACCTCGAGAAGTCGCCCATCAGGCAGCTGGAGTGTTGCTGTGAGTAAAACTGCTGGTTTGGGAGGTAAAGGGTCCATGCGCTGCAAGGATGCTGGGGACTTCTCTACAGATCCGCCTGGCTGAGCCCCAGTAGCTCTGCTTCCAGCCAGGCACTGCAGTTTCCCTGAAGCTGCTCCTCTGATTGCACCTCTGCTGTCACAGTTGCTAGTGCTGCAGTGTGCTTCTGGAGCCTCTGGGGGCACTCTTTCGCCATATGGTGTGCACTGTCGCAGATGTAACACTTCCTGGTCCCTCTAGGAGGCTTCGCTTTGGCTGCAGCAGGGATGGGGCTCTGGGATGGCTTCTGAGCCCTAGCACCACCAATCTCCATTGGCTCTTCGCCTTCCTTCCCCATTGGTGAGGGGTGCGCACGGCTGAAATCCCTGTGCACAAAAGGGAGAGCTTTTGCTTGCGCGCGCGCTTGGGGCCCCCCCTCCTCGTGCCACGGACGTCCCTCATGTCGAATTCCTATAGCCAAAGCCCGTTGCACCACGTCTTCCAGGGTCTGGGGTCTGTCCCCCCTTGCGATCTCATCCTTGACGGAGGGGCTCAATCCCTCCCAAAAAAGATCCCTGACCGGTAGACTGTCCTTCGGCCAAGCTAAGGCGGTGAGCAATGCAAAAAATTTAGAATGATATTGGCGTACAGTGGCTCTCCCCTGCCTCAGCCCGTGCATCTGCCGGCGCGCAATGTCCTTATCCACAGAGGATTGAAAACAAGCATCCATTGCCTTGATAAACGCATCTGCATTGCGACGGGCTGGTCCATCTTCGCGCCACAGATTGCGTAGCCAAGCCCTGGCCTCCCCATGCAGGTGCGAAACAATAAATCCCACTCTCTCCTCCTCATCTCTAAAATCATGACGGAGTAAATGCAGTGCATACACGACATCTGCCCTGAAGTTGGGATAGTCTTGCAAGTTGCCATTAAAATGCGAAACTAGGGCACCCCCCCTCCTTCCAAGCGCAATGCCCTCCGCTCTGGAGCCCGGGGTCCCCGCCTTGTCCGCATTTTCCCACCTTGCTTGCAAATCCTGGCAGGCTTTCTCCAAGTCAGCATTCTTCTTCTGCGAAGCAATGACTGCCGTTGTGAGAGTGGTAATCTGATCCCGGAGTGCAGCCAGCTGTTCCTCAGCACTCATGGCTGCCCCGTTCGTGAGCTTCGCAAAAAAAAAATTTTTGCTTTCAGAGGGAGGGGGACTTTCTGTCACAGCCACCCAGGTGGGTCCCAGCTCACGAGAGACCTTACTCCGTTGTAGTTTACTTACAGGGAAAGTTTATTGAAGATAATTGCTTCTTTCACAGTTCAGCATTGTGGCTGTACGTCTGTCACGTTAGACCGCCGAAGTCCCCCTCTGACTCCTCCCCTCCTCCACACCAACTTAATAGCCTGGCTCTAGACCACCTCTTCCTCTCCTTTCTTTTCCGCAGGGTCTTTCTGCCCCCCTGGGTTCTCTCTTTCCGGGATTCGCCTGAGGCTGAATCCTCTGCCGCCTCCTGCCCCCTCCTTCTGGCTTTGGGGCCGGGCTCCTCCTCTGAGCTTTCCCCACTTCCCCGCGCCTCTATGTTTGAACTTGGCGCGCGTACGTTGCTTTTGACCTTTCCTTCGTCCTCTATACTGCCCCCTGTTCCACTCTCTACCCTTTCCGGCTGAACACCTTGCTCCAACCCCCTCTCTCTGTTTTCTCCTGTTCCTCCTCCCTCCGAGAGGCTGACAACTCCACCCCCTTTACTCCGTTCCGGCTGAGACCCCTCTGACAGCGTCTGTGCTTCACTGGGCTTTCTCCCCTCCTTTCCTGACTCTTCACAGCTTCTCTCTTCTCCTGCTTTTCGCCTGATCATGCTAGCTCCCTTTTGGGAATCCTCTGACTCACTGCTTAGGCTCATAGATTCCCTTCGAATTCCGTCATCTTCTTCCTCGTCTCTCTCTCCCTCCTCCCACTCGCTTTCCGTCTCCTCTGCCATCTCCTCACTTCTCCCAGAAACCCTGACATCCGTGATTATTCTTTTGAAAAGTAAGATATTTATCTTTTCCCATCCTTTATTAATTTAACTTTGTCTACCATAGACATGAACAACAATTGTCACTCGTACCCCTCCTTCCATTCTAAGGGACCTGCTTAATATTTTGGGAGTGAGGTTTGCTGTACAAAAGGGTTTGAAACTATTACCAAAGTTTGTCACTGATTTATGTCTTGAGGCCCCCAGCCAGCCCCCCATGAAATAACTACACACGGACACAGAATTAAGGTTGATGGGTAACATTAAGGCCACAACTTTATTGACTGCAAATTAAATGTGAGTGGTATTGGTATTGGCATAGGCATTGGCTGAAGACTATAACTGACTACTGCCCCAGTTGACAGAATCTATGTAGGTAAACCCATTGAGGCAGCAAAGTTGGGATTTTGCCCAATAGAAGCTTACCGTGAGGTTCCTGTGATTCCAGTATGGCCCTAGCCCATCAAGCGGAATTCAGACGAGATCCAGGACCGGACCCCCAGATTCCTTTAACAGAATACCTATTGATCATTGAGGGGCAGGTGATGGCCACACCTCCCCTCCAAACATAAAATTAAGCCAATGCCTAACCACCAAACCTGGAAAGTTGTGGCAATTGCTAAAGGGGTAGCCAAAAAACCAAGTGGCCAGTGCTAATTTTCCAAATGGATAAAAATTCCTACCCAGCCCCTGTCCCAAGACAGGTGACTCACACGAAGTCCACAGCAAGGCCGAGAACCAACAGTAAGGGTGGGAGGGCGGGTTCAGCAATGCCAATCATGTGCCTGGGCACTCTTGCGCTGATGCTTATATAATTCTTAAACCACCCTAACCCCCTCCTGATTGGCTATGACCCGTGATGCCTATTTAGAGAAATGAAACTTAGACCGAGAAACAAAACCTACTTATCCAGGTGTGTGTCCAGGAGCCCAGTCGCAAGAAGGACCGCCTCCTGAGGACGATCCCATTTGGGTTTTGGTTCACAGTGTACCAATTACTCAGTTCAGGGCAGTGGCAAAAAGTGTGTGGTTGGTAACAAAAGGTTGCACAAAAAGAGCACAAAACTTTGATACCAATTTGGAGTGAATTAGACAAAGCTGGGTTTGGGGTGTGAAGGAGCTGCTTTGTCCCTAAGGTTTTGGTCTGATAAATAAAGTTTGCGTTTTCTGAATTTTGCAGAGAATTGATATTGAAAATATCTCCAGATATCTCCAGAGAATTGATACTGAAAATGGAAGGGCAAAGAAGGTCCAGAATAGGACTGGCTTCTGAAATGAAATTTGGAAGGTAAAAAGTGCACTTCATAGTCGCTTGAGTTTGAAAGTGGAAGGTCTAAGGGTTTCCCATGGAGGAGTAGGGGCGGTGAGATGAGGCACCTCCTAGTTATGAACAAGTGCTCTGTGGAGTAGAAACAGTGACAATGGTACACAATTGGCCCCATCAATGGTGATTCCATTAGGAACATATGCTAGACATGGATCCAATAGATTTCTAGGAGAGGCCTGGAACAACTGGAGCACTTACTGGGCCAGTAAGTGAAATAAACCTGGACCTCCATTTTCCCAAAGGAGAATCAGAATCACTTCTGATTCTTCCCACAATCACTATTATTTCCATTTCTACTTGACATCTGGGAAAGTGGCAGAGATGGCCACATATTATTTTGCACAAAGATACAGTGAAATGAAAGAAGGGAGAGGGAGTCATTTCCAACTGCTCTTTAACCTTAATATATTTTAAGTATTAATTCCCACCTAAGGGTCCATCAGCTGTGAACCTTAATTTAGCATGTTATAAATGTAATTTATTTTATGCTTAGCAAAGCACCAATGAATCTATTTCACAAAGAGCTTTTTACAAGTGGACAGAAGGCGGAGACATAAGACATAAGAAACATAGAACATTGTTAACAATACTCAGTACCACAGAATGTGGAGAATAGAGTTTTAATCCTTCCTGCCCCAGTGTAATGTCAGTGAAAACCACTCATTTGCACCTGCTGCTGTTGAATTGTATGATTCCCTCCTTATTTATTAGCACTATTTATGTGAAAGCATTTATAAACCACTTAATATTTTAAAATCTCTAAGTAGTATGCAATATTAAAAAGAATTAATACAAGGCACTTAAAAGCATATAATTGAAGCAAATAATTCAAGAGTTTCAAAGCACAGTTCCATACAGTTCCTTATTTTGGTTATTCATGAGGATTGTGGCCTACATTATTTAAGAAGTTATGAATTAGAATTAAGATAAATACATCAGAAGAATAATCAGCCATCATGCATGCACGTTATATTCTTAACCCTCCATCCATATGAATCTGTCATATTTGTTGTGTTTGTTTGTAACATAGGAGTAGAAATAGATTGGTCAGGAATGTATGCTACCTAAATCTGACTTCTTGAGTAGGTCCACCATCTCATTGTCATATTGCACAAGAAATACATAAATTGTTTACTTAGGTTCTTTAACTCTTTATTCTTATCAGCTGCTCCCTCGTATTCAGTTCAGGTCTCAACAAAATAATGTAGCATTTGGGGAAAAATATACAACCCAACAAGCCAGCACTGGAGGCCAAGATGGAGAAGATCTCCACAGCCACCATATATTTCCCTTTGGTACTCAGGTAGGTTGGAACAAATGACAACCAAACACTGCAGAACATCAACATGCTGAAGGTGATGAACTTGGCTTCATTAAAACTGTCTGGCAACTTTCTTGCCAGGAAAGCCACAGTGAAGCTGATGATGGCCAGAACTCCCATGTAGCCCAGAACAAGATAAAACATGGTGACAGACCCTTCATTGCATTCTGCTATGATTTCTTCAATTAGGGACTGCATGTCCAAATCTGGGAATGGGGGGGAGGTTGCCAGCCACAGCACACAAATGCCTGCTTGAATAATGGAGCAGGAGAGAACAATGGAATTGGTCAATCTTTTCCCCACCCACATTCTCATTCTGGACCCCGGCTTGGTGGCCATGAAAGCAAGAACCACAATTATGGTTTTAGCCAACACACAAGAGATAGCCACTGAGAAGATAATGCCAAAAGCAGATTGACGGAGAAAGCAGATCACCTTCCCAGGTTGGCCAAGGAATAGCAATGATGAGAGGAAGCAGAACAGGAGGGAGAAGAGGAGAATGTATGTAAGGTCCCGATTGTTGGCTTTGACTATGGGGGTATCTTTGTTCTTAATAAAAATTCCAATTACCAATACTGTAACAATAGAGAAAGACACAGCAACCAATCCTAAACTAATCCCTAAAGGATCTTCGTAGGACAGATAAGCTAATGTCTTTGACATACATTGATCTTGGTCCCTGCTTGCATATTGATCGTCATGGCATTTGTAGCAGTCTGTCATGTCTGAAAAACAAAATAGTGAGAAACATAGTGCGAATTCATTTGTGAATACAGGCCCATTTTCATGAGAATCTTCAACATAGCAGTGTCTGGTTATGCTGAGTATCTGTCAGTCTTTAAGTTGTCATAAATTTCTTTATTGTTTTTACTTCATAAATTGTATTTTCTGTGTATTCTGGAAACATTAACACACTAGAACACCTACCTTGTTGCCATGAAACCTTCCCTTCTGGACATGGAACACAATCATAGCAGCAAAATTTCTCCCCTTCCTTCTTCTTCTTCTGATAACCAGCATGGCAGGAGTCGCTACATACAGAAAGGGGCAACACCTACGCATAAAGGTTGAAAGAATTACGGGTGGAATAAATTAGAGATCACTTTTGTTCATTGGCAAAACTAAAAAGATTCAAGCAAACAGTTGAACACAGTGCAGACAATTTGCCAGTGGTTCCCTGAATCATAGTTTTATAGCCAATTGCTTGTTTGAGGAGTATCTGCACACCAGAGTAAACCAATGGCTTACTCAAATGAATTTTTTATCCCACAAAAACAGGTTGGGGAGTGGAATTCATTTGTGGAGGGGGGGGGTCCATTTTGCTCCACAGATTAATTTCCTCACAGAGAGGGAGGCCCATAATCAAGGCCTGGTAAATATGTACCACATATTCCTTGTATGGGTAACTTTAAGTTCTATACCATTATTGTGAAAAGTAGAAATATTAGGCACTCCATCTCTCTTTAACTCATGGGCATCCCCTGGGGGGCAGGGAGTGGGGCAATGGTGGCCCTATAAACCAAAATTCATATGGACCACAATCCACATTCCTAACTTCCAGTTAAAAGACAGTGAGGAGAAGTTTCTAGCATTTTTAGAATCTCAGCTATAAAGCAAGGTATCCAGGCACCATCATACATTTTTTTTTCTTAGAAACGAGCCCACTCTCTGCTATTCAGTGTTTCATTCCCCCACCCCATCCCAGCCCAGAGAAAGGTATTGCGCAGTTTCTGCATACATGGCACTAACTGAAAACCACAGTGGTCAAATGGTTAAAGCAAGACCAGAAATATCAGGGTTCAATTCCCTACTTGGCGAAGAAAATCATTGTGTGGCCTTGGGGCAAAATGTATCTCTCAGGCTAACGTACCTCAGAGTGTTTTTGTGAGGAAAAATGGAAGCAAGGCAATATTGAACATTTTCTTGTACTCCTTAGAGGAAAGACAGGACATAAATGAACTTAATAAATAAATAAAAAAAAAATTCAGAGCCTAACTTCTGACCATTAGGTCCCATTTTTTAGTATCAGTATATACACATACCTGATTGAAACGTCCTTGCCAAGTAATCCTGTCATCATTCAGGAGGATATCCTGCCCTTCACTGGGATCTTAAGGGATTTAAAGAAGCACTGTAAAAAAGTAATAAGTATTGATTAAAGGGAATAGGAGGAAAAGAGATAAATAATGTCAATACAAGATTGAGGAATGCGTAATGAAAGTGATGAATACGGATGATTTACGGGACAGCTGAGGGAAGTTTGAAAGAAAATGTAGTGATGAAAATGATGTGAAATTACTGTATATATATATATTATTTTTCGTTGTTGTTGTCGTTTGTCTTGTTTTATGTTTGTGTTTTATGTTTAATAATAAAAATTATATGGTAAAAAAAAAAAAAAATCCTGTCATCATTCAGGAGGATATCCTGCCCTTCACTGGGATCTACTCTTCCAACTTTCACTTTTGTGAAGGAGTTGTTGGGAAATATGACCATCTTCATTATGTCAAACCCTGTTACCATTTCCATTTTATTGTTGAAGTGCACTCTTTCTCCCGCTGAATTGTTAAAGGAGATACTTTGAAGAAACTGATGAAGCTTGAGGAATGAGGAAAGAAAGAAAGAAAGAAAGAAAGAAAGAAAGAAAGAAAGAAAGAAAGAAAGAAATCAGCACTGTCACATTGAGCTTCATAAATACATTTCCCTACTGGTGCAGGATTTTGTTTTTGTTTCTTTTGCAATTTCCTTTTACAAATGCTTATGGGGGGAATGCAATAATGAATGCAGTCAAACAGTATTTTTTAAAAAAATGCAAGCAAATTGTTCTTTCAATCTACAAGTGAAAAAACTAGATGAATCTTAGAGTTCTTGGAATGAACCCAAGGGTCATCTAGACCAAGCCCTGTTATGCAGATATCTCAACTAGAGCATCCATGAAAGGTGGCAATCCAACCTCTCCTTAAAAACCTCCAAGGAAGGAGAATCCACAACTTCCTGAGGGAGTCATTCCCAGGATTCTGTTGAAGATGCCCTTGCTGTTAAAGTGGTGTAATACTGCTTTAAATGTGTGGTGTGAATGTGTCCCAGGCGGCAACAGTGAAGAGGGTTTTAGGTGGTTAGCATTTTTCTTCTCTGGTGATTCTGGTTAAAATCACACACACACAAGCTGCTATGAGGCTAAATGCATGTTCAGAAGGCAATTTCCCTCAATATTACGCCGAGAGTGATTAGCTCCTTCTGTTCACGCATCATTCTCCTTCTCCCCACATTTCAGCTCCTTAATGAGTGATCATAATCCTGCTCAGTACAAAATAAGTCACAGGTTCAGCGTATGTGCTCAGCTGAGGAACCAATGGGGTGAAGCTGCCATATGTGGGTTCATGATTGAACACCTCTAAGTCAGAATCCCCCCTAAATGTAACAATAGTTGTTGCTCCTGTTAATGAATTGTACAGTGGTACCTCAGGTTAAGTACTTAATTCGTTCTGGAGATCCGTACTTAACCCAAAACTGTTGACCTGAAGCACGACTTTAGCTAATGGGGCCTCCTGCTGCTGCTGCACCGACGGAGCACGATTTCTGTTCTCATCCTGAAGCAAAGTTCTTAACCTGAAGCACTATTTCTGGGGTAGCGGAGTCTGTAACCTGAAGCGTATGTAACCTGAAGGGTATGTAACCCGAGGTACCACTGTATGTCAAGTGCAATTCCACTGTTATACAGTGGTACCTCTAGTTACGAAATTAATTCCGGAGGTCCGTTCTTAACCTGAAACTTTTCTTAACTACAGGCATGCTTTTGCTAATGGGGCCTCTTGCTGCTGCTGCGCTGCCGGCACACAATTTCC
This sequence comes from Podarcis erhardii, assembly GCF_964252035.2. NCBI lineage: Eukaryota > Metazoa > Chordata > Lepidosauria > Squamata > Lacertidae > Podarcis > Podarcis erhardii. The sequence goes on along the minus strand of NC_138502.1, from coordinate 6,015,063 downwards.
GTTCTCATCCTGGGGCAAAGTTCTCAACTCAAGGTAACTCTTCCAGGTTAGCGGAAATTGTAACCTGAAGCGTTTGTAACCTGAGGCATTTGTAACTCAAGGTACCACTGTATTTGGGTGCTATTTCACTTTATAAAAATGCAATAAATCCATTTTGTTGTGGAAACATTACCTGCCAGGGCTGAAGGTTTTTCCATTCAAGTTTTTTACCACCTGCTTGTGGGTCGTGGTTGGATCTTGATGAGTACATGGTGTGCAAAGCTTGTGCCACGGCGTGGACAGCATTGAAGATGCTGTAGCTGTGACCAGTCATGCGAGTTTCAAAAACTGACCCAAAAAGGTTATCTAGCCTCTCATCCCTGGTACAAACCTTTTTATCAACTTCTAATGGCACATTGTGATTCGGGAATGAGCACTGGAATGCTTGCTCCCAGAAATCCTTGAGGAAAGAATCTCCTTCTTCCCAATAAAGTTTTATATTCTGAAGATATGCCTGGAACCCTGATGGTTCATTTGAGTGAACCTCAAAAGAAATGGTGCCTTGGAAAAATTCAGGATCCCAACCCGTGATAAGGGCTATAACTGTGAAATCAATCTGGGCTGTCACGATCCATATCTTTCCAGAAGATGTGTTTTCCTGATATTCAGGATCAGTTAGAAACATCATAGTAGTTAGCCACATAACAGTGAGAGTTTCTCCATAGAAAACATAAGTGCTGATTCTGTGGTCTGTGAAAGGCTGATATATATTTGTGGCTGTATCAATCATGTCAGTGATATTAATCAACCGAGCTTGGCTTGGGATTCTCTGTGTGAAGGCTGAGCAGATTCCATTTTCAGAAAACAATGCCTCTAGGGCCTGCAAGAAATGGTCTCCACTCTCATCATCCACGGCAAAGAGCCCAACCCAGGTCCATCCAAAATGCTGAAGCAGTCGGATAACCCCCATATATTGATGGGCTTCGTTTGGGACCATGCGGTAAAAAGAGGAGACATTTTCCTCAGGAGGAAATGAGCCATATGTGAGCTATAAGGAAACACACCAGTATCTCAGAAATGACTTCAAAGTATTATATACGCATGTTCCTTTTTATGCAAATAAAAGGCACTTATGATTTAGACTTTGGTTAAAATTAACCCTACTGAAAATCAATGGCCCTTCTTTTTAGAATGCAGATATATGGCACACTTTTATTTAAGTTAATTATGATAAAGAACTCTATTAGGTATCCCTATTATTATTATTATTATTATTATTATTATTATTATTATTATTATTTTCCCACCAACTTTTGACAGTAATTCTTATTTGGCTACAGTATCACCACTTTCTCCAAGACTTTTATTTTCCAGATCCAAAATCAATTCACTCACTTTCTGAAGCTAATTTTGTGATCCCCATGCGGAGAAAAATGGTATACGACCAGTTTGCAGTTGCAGATTCTAAAACAATATGCTACAGCAACAAGCTGTCTTTCCACCAGACTTGTCTTAAAGGGGTAGATCTTACCTGCGGAATCTTGTAGAGACTTAAGATGTCTGCCATGTGGAAGGAAATATCAGGGCCAAGTCCCCCAATGATGGATATAAGGCTTTTCTGGCTCCCACATTCATAGTTAGGGACAAATCTATGCAATTTGAACAGCACATCCAGAGTTGTGCGGTAGGCCATCCTCTCATTGAAGTAGCTGTCACAGACATGGAGCCCAAGTGTGACATTGGGCAAGATCCTGGGATTCTCGTTGATCTCATTTACGGAAAAAGCCAATGCTAAGACATGCTGGTAGAACTTTGTCAGCATACTGAAAAGATAGATGATAGATAGATAGATAGATAGATAGATAGAGATGATAGATGATAGATGATAGATGATAGATGATAGATGATAGATAGATGATATAGATAGATAGATAGATGATAGATTGATAGATAGATGATAGATAGATAGATAGATGATAGATGATAGATGATAGATAGATGATAGATGATAGATGATAGATGATAGATGATAGATAGATAGATAGAGATACACACACACACACATTTTCACAGACAAATTTTTACAATCCAACAGCTCTGAGCTCTGAGCAACTGAAATGCTCCAATTGAAATGTAATTACTGCCATCACTTTCGGAAGGAATAAAAAAAAAGAAAGAAAGAAATCATGAGTGCAGAGAGCTATAGGATGAAGCTGCAAAAAGGACAGAGAACAAATAAAAGGGCCATATAAGAAGAGACAACAGTGGGAAATTTGTCTGAATTTGTGAAGCATAACTGGTAAAAGGCAGAATTTGGAAATCAGTGAAAATACTGTAAATACAGCACATAACGTAAAATGCTGAGCGATCTGTAGCTCAGTGGTAAAGCATCAGCTTTCTATGAAGAAAACTGCTTTTTTCTGGGGGGACACAGGGGTATGCTTACCTCTAAACATTTTGTGAATCTTTGTACTTTTGTCCATTTACTGTATTTATTTTTCCTGATTATAAAATGGTAATTTCCTTGAATCAAAATGAGAGTACCCCTAAACATATTTTTTTTAGGGGGGGAAAGCACTGGAAGAAAGTCCCAAGGCTAGAAGAAACTCCTGCCTAAAACCCGGGAGAGCTGTTTCCAACTTGGGTGGACCAATAGAAGGCAGCTTCCTATATTCATAATTAATTATACATTTGTCTACACACATATGTGTTTTGCCACTGAGCAACAACCCATCACTAGTATGAGAGTGGTGTTCTGAAACCCCCCAAAAGTATGTGCATTGTTCCATAATGTGCCCTCATAGTCATTAACATCTCGCAAGTCACCAATGTTCTGCAAAATAACTAAAAATCATGCCATATCACCCTTCTTTCATTTGGTAATGGTCATCTGAATACACTTTCCTCCTTCCACTGTAGCAAGCCCCCATTACCAGTGCTTTTAACTTAAACATCCTTTTAAATTTGCTCCTTTTAAAAATCGCATTGCAGTTTGCTCGCTCCTCGGTTTTCAAATAGGAATTTTCACCAATGCCCTCATGTTGGCATATTTTGTAGTCTCCTGCAGCTATGCCATTTCAGTGTGTGCATGTGTGTTTTGGTGTGTGTGGGTGTTGCCCTTGATATCTTAGAAGCTTTAAGAAACAAATTATTAGAAGTTACGTCTGACAATATGCAAATCAATGTATACTAAAGAATAAACTGCTTTCAATCTTCTACAACTGACATTTATTTCTTACTATAGTGGTGTTCACACATTACATTCAACAGGTGTGCTATCTGTGTACCTGCGTACAGAAATATTTGAGCTGTACACTTATACAGTTAATCACATGTAATGTTTAATGTGTGTGCAGTACGTGTACCTGTGTACACAATAGTTGAGCTGCACAATTCAACAAGAATCTATATTGTACAAGAGGATATTCCAGCATTGCGGGGGACTAGACGAGATGATCCTTGAGACATATCCCAACTCTACAATTGTATGATTCAATGTTCTCTTTCACACAAACATTTGTATATGTGTAGAGACAGCTTGTACCTGTGTTCAATGTAACATATGAGCAAGCCTTATGGAAGGAGGAAATCCAGGTTTACTATAAGGAATTTACACTTGCACACCATCTATGACCATGAACAAGGTATGAGGCGGATGCAAGCCACACATACAGTCTTTGAGGCCTCCTTCTTAAGTCCCTTGCAACAGAAGTTTTCAAGCTCACACAACACCAGAAGGAAAACAGAAAAGAAAAGAATTATTTACACTGGAATGTTAAAGTCCAACTCCTTAGAAGGGTGTTCCTTGAAGGAAACCTTTGGGAAAAAGTATATTATCTGAGAAACAATTCCACCAATGAGGAGACCACCGGACTGGTACCTCTCATGAGGAACAGGGAGGGAAGAACTTCCAAGACAATTCATGGTGGCTACTTTTGAAACCAGAAACAGCAGCATCACTAATACAACCATCCTGGTGGCTAAATTTATCTCTTGATTAGATTCTCACATGTCGACCTACAGTTTCATCACTGGCATTAAACACCAGCAGATTCTACCAATATTCTTCAGAAAGAGAAACATATTGTCATTAACATTGGCAACGTAAAAAATGTGTGAGGGAGAAACTGACAGAGTTCAAACTGACAGAGCCCGGCCTACCTCTGATCCCTAACCCAAGCTCTGTTTGGCATAAAGGGAAGGTTTATAACCACTTTAAGACTTGTTGATGGATTGTTTTCCTATTACTTTCTGGAACACTGTCCCCCCTGTCATGGAGAGTCAATTATTTCAAATAATTGCATGGAAGATAATACCCCTTGCAAAGTTTTGTCCCCAAGTGGCTACACTGGTAATAAACATGTTTTTCTCCATCTCCTCTGCTCCATAGTGAGACAACTATCAAGGGAGTGAACCCACACTGAACCCACATCCAGGGGCGTAGGGTCAGTGGGCTGCCAGGGTGATGGCCCTGTGTGCATTTTTCTGGGGGTGCATGACTGCCCTGCTGTGTCCTCCTCATGTCGCCCTTCCATCCCGCAGGGTGGCATGAGGAGGGTGCAACAGACATGCGTCCTTCAATCCCAGACTCACCCTCATATTGTGAGGCTGAGATTGAAGCATGCATGGCTGTTACATCCTTCTCCCTCCCTGAGCTGGATCAGGACTGGCATCATGTCAGCAGTGAGGGCTGGGCTGGTGCATCCCCCCCCCCCACTTTAGTGCGCTTGTGAGTGCCATGAAGACTTGCTCTGCCTCTGTCCACAACAACTCCAGTGGGTGAGACTGGGCCTTGGATAAAGCCAACTTTGGACTAGAACTAGCAATAACCCAATTGGCCTCTTCCTCCTCTTCCTCCTTGTCCCACCAAGGCCATTATAAGATAGGACACTTCACTTAAAGGTGAAATATAGATAAAAAAATACAAATAAATGTCCAGTAGCACCTTAGAGACCAACTAAGTTTGTTCTTGGTTGTACCTGAAGAAGTGCGCATGCACACAAAAGCTTATAGCCAGTGTTGTGTATTGAGTCAAAGGATTTTATATCTGTATTATTATTGTTTGTATTTGCATTAGGGTAAAGTAACTGCCTTTTGGTTCCAGAGGGTACAGCTACTATTGGTTCATTTAAGCTGCTGTATTTGGATCCTCTGTCTTATTGGTTGCCTCCAAAAGGCAGGACTGTGATTGCCTGATATTGTTCCCTCCAAAATGTATCCTTTCTAGCTAGTTCCCTGTCCCTATAAATGTAGCTCTCCCCTCCTCAGGCCCCAGTCTTGTTGCTTTAATAAAGAAGTGTTACTAGAGAACTGTCTCCAGCATATTATGTCAAGAAAGCTGAAATCACAAACCCCACGTCACAACAACTGGCAACGAAGATGGGATCCGGAATGCTGAGGAGCGGTTAAACGCAGCCCTGCCTCAGAGTCCAGATTGTAGCTAAGAACAAGACTCACTGGCCAGCTGAGAAGACGACCCTGCCCACAGGACAATGGAGAGTCCAAGGGTATTGGAGCCCTTCCAGCCATCAGAGCCCCACACGTGGGAAGACTACGTCGAACGCTTCGAGTTCTTCGCAGTGGCTCAAGGGATCACCGATGTCAGCAAAAGAAGGGCCACATTCCTGAGCTACTGTGGGCCTGAGACCTTCAAGCTGGCCAAGGCATTGCTTGCCCCAGCGAAGCTAAGTGAGACATCTCTCAAAGATATTCTTGCCTGCCTAACAAGCCATTTAGCGCCTACTGAGACCAAGATGGCCCGGCGGATGGAGTTTCATAAGAGGCAGCAGTGTGCTGGGGAGTCTGTATCTGCATTTCTAGCTGAACTGCGGAAGCTCGCTCAGCACTGCGACTTCCAAGATCTGGAAGAGACTCTCCTGGATCGGTTTGTCGGTGGTCTGAGCAGCAAGAAAGCCAGAAGACGCATCGTGGCTAAAGAAGAGGTTACCCTTGCTTCAGCCTTGAAGGAGGCCACTGCCACGGAGAATTATGAAAGAGAGGAGCTTGATGCCAGTCGCAGGGTCCCTAAGCCACAGATAGAAGTTGCGCATGCCATGGACGAGCTAGAGGCTACTCCGAGCGAGAGCCCAGTCCGTGGGGTCGAGTCAGTGCGTCAGGCCTGCACAGTGCACAAAGATCACCGAGGCAGGTGCCCTGGTTGTGGCGGAAACCATGAGCGGAAGAGTTGTCGTTTCCGGGATGCTATGTGCCGGACGTGCGGAAAGACAGGTCACATCGCCAGGGTCTGTAGATCGGCGGCGTTGGGAGCAACAGGAGCACCTAGACTGGAGCATCGCAGATCGGCCACAGCGAACCATGTTCTAAAGGACTGCCACTACGTAACGGAGATCAACGGGAGGGTCGTGCAGTTTCCAGCGCAAGGGAAGGCACACGTCAAGGTGAAGATTGAGGGTCAGCTGTGCGACATGGAGGTGGACTCCGGATCTGGATTCACTATCGTGTCGGACCAGACCGCGAGGACATTCTTCCCCAGGGGTAAGTTGCCCCCTCTGGAGCCCTTCCCGGCAACTTTGCAGTCATACTCAGTGGGCCGCATCCATGTCATGGGAATGTGTGCCGTGAGAGTACAGTTCCGCGACAAACAGGCGGTACTCAAACTGGTGATTGCGAAGGGCAGTCGCCCCAGTCTCCTGGGCACGGACTGGTTTCCCGCCCTGGGACTGAGTATATCAGGGCTTAATTCAATCCAAACCTGCCCTGAGATGAGTGAGGCATTATGCAAAGAATTTGCTGGTCTCTTTAATGGAAAACTGGGTTGTTATAAAGGGCCCCCAGTTGACTTCGAATTGGACCCTGGGGTGGCCCCAATCCGACTCAAACCAAGGCGAGTGCCATTTGCACTGCAACCCAAGGTCGAAGCAGAGCTGGATAAATTGGTCAAGCAGGGAGTTCTCTCACCCGTGGACTCCGCTAAGTGGGAGACTCCAATCGTCACGCCCCTTAAAGCAAATGGGGAAGTCAGGATCTGTGCTGATTACAAATGTACTATCAATAAGGCACTCAGGGGAAACTCATACCCCATTCCAGTCATATCACATCTGTTGGCTAAACTGGCTGGGGGCAAGGTGTTCGCCAAACTTGACCTGGCACAAGCTTACCAACAGCTGCCAGTAACCCCACAATCAGCGGAAGCACAGACTATTGTCACACATAAAGGGGCGTTCAGAGTTAACAGATTACAATTTGGAGTTTGTGTGGCCCCAGGGATTTTTCAAGGGCTCATGGAACGCCTGTTAAGAGGTCTGCCGGGGGTCTTGCCATTTTTTGATGACGTTTTGATTGCTGGAAAAGACCCACAGGAACTGGTTGCACGTGTCCGTGCAGTGTTGCTCAAGTTCAAGGAGGTGGGGTTGCAACTAAAAAAGGAAAAATGCAGTTTTGGGGTGCCAACTGTGGAATTCTTGGGGTTTAAAATTGATGCATCAGGCATCCACCCCACAGATGCTAAGGTTAAGGCCATCATCGAGGCACCACGACCACAGAACAAGACGGAGTTGCAGTCATTCCTGGGACTTATTAACTTTTATCATTCGTTCTTACCCCAGAAAGCTTCGGTAGCTGAACCATTACATAGACTGTTGCAGAAAAAGAATGTGTGGCGATGGGGGCAGGAGCAGCAGAAGGCTTTTGACTCCTTGCGAGGAATGCTGAGTAGCAAGAGCGTCCTTGCTCATTATGATGAATCGAAGCCGCTGGTCCTGGCATGTGATGCCTCTCAATACGGCCTGGGGGCGGTGCTGAGTCATAGGGAACCGGATGGGTCGGAAAAGCCCATCTCTTTCTATTCCCGTACGTTGTCGCCCACGGAGCGCAACTATGCTCAAATTGACAAAGAGGCGCTTGCAATTGTGGCAGGAATCAAAAAGTTCCATGATTATGTGTACGGTCGTCATTTCTCCATTGAAACAGACCACAAACCACTGTTGGGGTTGTTCAACCCGAACAAACAAACGCCACAAATTCTCTCCCCCAGAATGTTGCGTTGGTCTATATTCCTGAACGGGTTCCAGTACACCTTGACCCATGTGCCGGGGAAACGGTTGTGCCATGCTGATGCGCTGAGTCAATTGCCCCTTCCTGGCGGGAGCAATGAGGATCCTGCTCCAGCGGAGCACATAATGATGCTGGAAACACTTCCGGGGGCTCCTGTAACGGCTACTGATATTGCTGAGAAAACGAGGAAAGATGCTGTTCTCTCCCGTGTGCTCACTTGGGTGGGGAGGGGGTGGCCAGGTGGTCCGCATGAAGACAAATTCAGGCCTTATGCGACAAGGCAGCACGAGTTATCCATGCATAAGGGTTGTCTCCTGTGGGGAGATAGGGTGATCATCCCAGCACCACTGAGAAACAGGGTTCTTGAGACGCTTCACATGGGACACCCGGGAATGGTCAGGATGAAGTCACTAGCCCGATGTTATGTGTGGTGGCCTGGAATGGACCAGAACATAGAACAATGGGTACGAACATGCAAGGCATGCCAAGAGGTGCAGCCAGAAGTGGCCAGAGCACCAGTTCACTGGTGGGAGCAGTCCAGATCTCCCTGGAGCCGGCTGCACTTAGATTTTGCTGGGCCATTCCAGGGGAAGGTCTTTTTGGTTATCGTCGATGCATATTCCAAATGGTTAGAAGTGGCGATGGTCCCTAGCATGGCATCAGCTGCCATAATCAAGGTGTTGAGGCAGCTGTTTGCAACCCACGGGTTACCTGAGACCATTGTATCAGATAATGGGGCAGCTTTTGTATCCCAAGAATTCAGGGCATTCTTGGCTGATAACTTCATAAGAGTGGTCACATCCGCGCCCTTTCACCCATCCTCCAATGGGCAGGCAGAGCTCATGGTAAGAACATCCAAAGAATCCATTGCGCGCTTAATGGAGGGTAACTGGTCAGCTCGCATCGCGCGAATGTTATTTTTGCAGCATGCGACGCCATGTACTGCGACGGGCAAGTCGCCAGCTGAGCTGCTCTTGGGTAGAAGATTGGTAACGGTGTTGGATTATGTCCACCCGGATAAAATGCCAAACCGTAATTCAAGAGCAAACCCCCAGGCTGAGACTGACACAACAAGGTATTTCGCCCCTGAAGATCTGGTCTGCGTGAGGAACTATTCATGAGGTTCGCGGTGGGTGGCTGGCGTGGTCACCCAGGCTAGTGGACCTGTGTCCTATTATGTGACCTTGGAAAATGGGCAAGTTTGGAAGAGACATATAGATCAGCTGAGGCGCCGGGCGCTCAGCAGGGAGGAGTCTGATAATTCATCCCTGGCTAACGACGCAGAGCTGCAAGACCAGAGTGAAAATGGCCCAGAGGTGCAATCACCAGAGGCTTCAGCAAATGAACCAGGGTCTGCTAGTCCTCAGGATGACGAGGTACAGGTAGGGGACCCTGAGATGTCTGGGACTCCATCTGTTCCTGACGAAACCCCTATAGCAGCCCCCCTACCACAGGTGACACCCAATCCAGAACCGGCAACACCAGTTGTCAGGAGATCAAGTAGAAGTTGTAGGACCCCACAGTACCTGAGAGATTACGTCTGCTGTGCTCACTAGGGGGGGGAGGGGTGTTGTGTATTGAGTCAAAGGATTTTATATCTGTATTATTATTGTCTGTATTTGCATTAGGGTAAAGTAACTGCCTTTTGGTTCCAGAGGGTACAGCTACTATTGGTTCATTTAAGCTGCTGTATTTGGATCCTCTGTCTTATTGGTTGCCTCCAAAAGGCAGGACTGTGATTGCCTGATATTGTTCCCTCCAAAATGTATCCTTTCTAGCTAGTTCCCTGTCCCTATAAATGTAGCTCTCCCCTCCTCAGGCCCCAGTCTTGTTGTTTTAATAAAGAAGTGTTACTAGAGAACTGTCTCCAGCATATTATGTCAAGAAAGCTGAAATCACAAACCCCACGTCACAACAGCCAGAACAAACTTAGTTGGTCTCTAAGGTGCTACTGGACACACACACACACACACACACACACACACACATATATATATATATATATATATATATATATATATAAACTGTGTCAGACCAACACGGCTACCTACCTGAATTCATTTAAAGGCATTATTTACAGGGAATCATCCGCAGAGCCTTTGCTCAGGTCTCCTTGAAACTCAGATACCAATTAAGTGAGGTTTGTTGTTCCTTATTACTGGATATTTTATATGTGAGAATCCCTCCTGCCTATACATGCAGGGAATGTAGTATACTGCTTATGACTACTCTTTACAAAACTATGAGGGATTTAAGGAACATAGGAAGTGGCCTTGTGGCAAGCCAGAGAAGTGGCCCATCTAGCTCAACATTTTCTACACTGATATTTAGCAACTCTCCAGAGTTTCAGACAGGGGATACCACCAGCTCCACTTGAACATGCCATAGACTGAAACTGAGACATTCTGCATGCAAAGCAGATGCTCTTCCACTGAGCTGCAGCCCCCATTGGATTGAACATGGAGTGGCAGGCAGAGATCAGTGAGGAGACTGAACAGAATAATGGCATGGGGGAGCTGAGTCAGGGGAAGGGAGGCTGGAGGAAGTGGGTGCAGGGCCGTCTTAAATGTATCTGGTGCCATGGTGCAAAGATCCCTTCGGCGCCCCCCCCCCCCCCCGTTTCCCAGAGTTGCTGACCTTTCTATGGTGCTGTCAGCAGCTTTGCGGGGCTGGAGGAGGTGGAAAGTGGCTGGAGGGTGGGTCCTCCGGCGGGGAAGAGGCGGAAGAGCACAGTGCTGCTTCAGTGAGGCAGGCGAGGGTGATGAACTGATGCCGGGAGGTGCCGCGTCTAGCCTCCGCCTCTTCCCTGGTGCCCTCCAGAACTTGGCGCCCTGATGCCCTGCGCCACTTGCATCTATGGGCAAGATGCCCCTGAGTGGGTGCTCTCTCAGGATAAAGCTGCTCTGAATGTTAAAGCAGGCTTGCCACTTCCCCTCTTCCCTCCCAGGGAGAGGAGTACAGCAATGGAGTCTGGAAAGGACACCAGCCAACCACCGGGGGGGGGGGTGGAACCAGAGTCTGAAGGGAGGCTCCCACCTGGTTATCCAGGACCCAATGGCGTTCCCATCACTGAAAATAGGCACATCCACTCGATGCAATAAAAGTCTGTACACTCAACAATTTCTCAAGATATGAGAGTCATGTCTTGCCCCATCTTTAAGAGCTTGGGGTGTGCGCATAGCAGCCCACTGGGGCACACTGTTTCCTTCCCTGGTCTTGGACTCCATAAGTGGAACTGCCTGGTCATAAATGCTGCTGTGACTCATTATCTGATGCTGAGCCTGTACCTCTATTCTGTCTCAGGAATGATCTCTCCCTTGCTCTCATGTGCTACTATAGAAGCAGACAGAGAAAGAAGTAGAAGAAAACTGACCCATTATGTGCATGCTTCTAGGTAATGTGTAAAAAAATTGAGTAGGCATAAAATAAATTGCCACACAGTTTTTGAAACCCACTTAAAACATTTTAGTTTACACAAGCTTATCCAGACATGAAGAAGTTGAGATAGAAATATGTGGTGGCTGGGGAAACCCAGCCAGATGGGCGGGGTATAAATAATAAATTATTATTATGTCTTTTTAGCCTCTCGTTGTTTTAATTGTTTTTTGAATATTTTTTTTCAGATACTTGCTTTTAATAATCTTTTAATGATAATCATAATGTTTTTATTTAATTTGTAAACTGCCTAAAAGTTGCATTGCAATCAAGGGGTATATAATTTTTGTTAAATAAAACAATTCATTTAATAAACTAGCTTTTTGTCAGTTAAGGTCTTGGGCCAGAGTGCAAGGATTTGTGTGGTGCGAATAGTGATGGCTGAGATTGACGTGGAAGTAGCCTCCATAAACTGTTCTTCCCTTGCCTTTCAGAAGAGGGCAGCAGAGGTGTAATAATGATTGTATTGCCTAGCAGGGAAGTAAGGTGGTAAGTCAAGTGGAGTTTTGTGCTTTCAGCTGTGATGCTGATTGTTCCCCTCCAGCTTTTGGTTGAAACCTGATCTAAGAAATATTCATCCTCAATAGACTTTCCCACAAAATGTTTCAGTCTTATTAAACTTTCTAAGGGCCAAGCTGGGCTTTATAACTGTCATGCATTTGTATCTCTGAATTCAAGTAATATTCATTCCACGTCCAGAAATCAACAAGACTGGCAGTCAAATCGGGAAACAGGACAGCATCTGCCACCATTCCTGAGGGCAGGGGGCAAGCTCAAAGGGTGCAGGGCAACAATCTCTTCTGAATACCCACAATTCCTAGAGAGAAACTCCCATGATAGCTTCTTCCATAATTAATGTGCTATGTTTTGTTTTATTTTAAATTAGATTACCAGAAAAATTTACTTCTACAACAACTACAACTACAACTTATTTCTTTATATGCCACTCGGTTGCCCCAGCCACTTTGGGCAGCTTCCAATGAATTAAAACATTTAAGACTACTTGTTCAGTGCCCATGATTCTTCCCTGATTCTTACAAAATCATATCGTACGCAAGTATTTACTGCCTTTCAAACGATGTATACAGAGTGCATTCATAAAGAGATGTGAGTGGCTCTTTTATGCTCTTTTTAAAAATAAAATCAGTGAAGTAATACATTTATGTGTGTTAGATAAAATTAAGCCAACAAACAGGGGGTGAGAAACTGACAAACTCAGTTTTGTATTATTGTGCTTGAAGAGACACTGTGATAAAGGTCAATAGGGGCTGTGTATCATCATCATCAACATCATCATTTCATTGTTTATATCCCTCCCATCTGGCTGGGTTTTCCCAGGCACTGTAGGCAGCTTACAGCACATAAAAACTTGTAAAACATTAGACATTAAAAATTTCCCAATACAGGGTTGCCTTCAGATGTCTTCTAAAAGTCAGATAGTTCTTTATTTCCTTGACATCTGATGGGAGGGCATTCCACAGGGTGGGCACCACTACCAAGAAAGCCCTCTGCCTGGTGTCCTGTAACCTCACTTCTTACAGGGAGGGAATCGCCAGAAGGCCCTCAGTGCTGGCCCTCAGTGTCCAGGCTGAACGATGGGGGTGGAGATGCTCCTTCAGGTATACTGGGCTGAGGCCGTTTAGGGCTTTCAAGGTCAGCATCAACACTTTGAATGGGAAACTGAAAAGGGGGAACTGATTCTGAATGCCTATTTCTGGTACTTTTTAATGGCCATAAAATTAAACAAAAACCCAGTGAGTGGAGAAGTTACACCTACTCCTTCCTTAGGGCCCTCAAAGCAGAAGGCCTTTGTTCACCTACCTAAGAGTAAGTTATGTTTTATTCAGTGGATATTAATCCTAAATTAACAGTCAACACAATTTTCTCACAGCGCCAGCTGCAGGAGAAATGCAAAGTGCATAGACACCCTGGACTCAGCTATACAGCTGCAAATTAAACATTTTAAGTGTCTTGTAAAGTGCAATATACAAATGTGACACTAGGGGGCGATAGTGAGACATGACAAATTCAACGTATTTTTCAAAAAAAATTTAAAAAAACATTTTCACGGTGTTTTTAATATGTGTGTAGATTCCACCACTTTGTACATTCCCTTCATAGACCTGACAAAGGCCTTTGACTTTCTCAGCTGCAAAGGATTCCTCACACTGCTCAACAAGATGGGATGTCCCCCTGAGCTTCACAAGAGGGTAGTGTCCTTCCACGAAAACATGGGTAGCACTATCCAGTATGAAGGCTCATAAACAGGTGCCTTCCCTGTGTGAGTGGCCATAGTGTCTGATGAGAACTAGAGCTTAACATCCACTAGAAGGCAACAGGTGAAGAAGGCTGATTGGTTCTGTTACAGTCATACCTTGAAAGTCAAACAGAAACCAAAGCATGGCTTCTGATTGGCTGCAGGAAGCTCCTGCAGCCAATCGGAAGCCGTGGAAGCCCTGTCAGACGTTTCCATTCCAAAGAATGTTCACAAACCAGAAAACTCACTTCCTGGTTTGTGGTGTTCGGGAGCCGAAACATCCAAGTACCAAGGCATTCGGGATTCAAGGTACGGCTGTACATGCATACATTAACTATTTTCATAAATGTCTTCATAATGCATTCTGACAATGGTGTTGGACACAGTCTCACCTGATTCCTATCAACAGATATAGTGACCAAGTGTTTGCAACCTTTCAAATAATCTGTGGAGTTTGTATGCACAAAGAGATTGTTGTTACTGTTTAGTGATTTAGCCGTGTCCGACTCTTTGTGACCCCCTGGACCAGAGCACGCCAGGCACTCCTGTCTTCCATTGCCTCCCACAGTTTGGTTGACCAAACTCATGTTAGTAGCTTCAAGAACACTGTCCAACCATCTTGTCCTCTGCCATCCCCTTCTCCTTTGTGCCCTCAATCTTTCCCAGCATCAGGGTCTTTCCCAGGAAGTCTTTTCTTCTCATGAGGTGGCCAAAGTATTGGAGCCTCAGCTTCAGGATCTGTCCTTCCAGTGAGCACTCAGGGCTGATTTCCTTAAGAATGGATAGGTTTGATCTTCTTGCAGTCCATGGGAAAGAGATAATGGTTACCAGTGGGATGTCTTGCTCTTTTATGCTGAACTTTATGTAAATACAGGGGCAGATTCCTCTTTTTATCAGTCATTGCCTCTCCCAGACCCAGCCATCTCAGAAGACAAAACTGCTGTGTGCCCAGCAACCTTCCAGCCAACACCCAAGCCCAAGTCAAGCAAGGAAGGGAATAATGCATTGGCTTCCATTTGTTTTCACTTTAGCAGCAATGAGAGGTGCTTTTTTGCCTTTCAAATACTATAGTTCCATTCCCAGGTTTACATGAAGCAGATTTCTTACAAATATATTTATTTCCAGGTGTCCAAGCAAAGGTCCAGGTGGTGGAAACTGGAGGAGATGTCAAAAGACCTGGAGAGTCCCTCCGCCTCTCTGGCCAAATCTCTGGGTTCAACATCAGCGGCATCTGCATGGATTGGGTACGACAGGCTCCAGGGAAGGAACCGGAATGGATTGCAAGGGATTGTGGTGGAAGCTCAAAATCTTATGCTGACTCAGTGAGAGGGCGCTTCACCATCTCCAAGAATGACCCTTCAAACATGGTATATCTGCAAATGAACAGCCTGAATACTGAGGATGCAGCTGTGTATTACTGTCTGAAAGTAGACACAGTGAGAGGAAGTGAATCTGAAGCCTAACAAAAAAGCCCCCTTTGTGCATTGCAGCTTTCCAGATTGATTCAGCTGCTTTAGATTGAAGGTGGAATGGTTTTCCAGTACAAATTCAGCAGATACGCTTTATACTAATTTTCAAATGTTTGCTGAAAACTTTCCTTTCACTCTAGGAATATGGAAACAGGTTGGGATATTTTTTCTGTTAGAGCTGCTGAACTGTTTCAAGTTTTATTTGGTTTTTTATTGTATTTGTTATGAACAGGTTTGTTATTTTTTTTAATTGAGGTATACATAATTTTATAAACATACAAACAAAACATGTGAGATTGGTCCTGTGAATCACCGGGGCAGGAAGGGATCAGGGGAATATCGGATTCAATTTGTATTTAAGAGAGAACCTACATAATCTGGACTTTCTGAAATAATATGAGAACATCATTAAAAATATGCACTTAACGTTCTTCAGCCAAGTAATATGTACATACATGCATACACTGGAATAAAGTGTGCACAAAAATTCATATCCAGTGCTTTTTTTCCTAAAAAAATAAAATAAAAAATGTTTAGGGGTACTCTCATTTTCCTACTCATATTGAAATACTGCCCCTCAATGAGGCCAAACTTAGATTCACAAAATGTTTAGGGGTATGCGTACCCCTGCATCCCCCCAGAAAAAAAGCACTGTGCATATCTTAGTGAAAGCAACATTAAAAATGCAATATGTTGGGGAGTATTGTTTTGCAAAAAATGTGTGTATCAGGTACAATTGGATACAAGCATTCAGGAAAAAATTGGCCCTTTGTAAACAGATGTGGAAATGTGGAGAAAAAACGTGTATATAAAAAAGACACACTTAAAGAAACCAGATTTGATAGATCATCCCACCATCACAGACTTTTTATATTTCATATTTTCCATGAGGGGGGGAGAACTCATGCAAATACTTCCAGGAGGCTCTCTTCAAAAGGAAACCTCTCAGATGAAGGATGCTCAGTTTCTCCCTGGTCTAAAGGCTCCTGCTTCCTGTTTAGCCAGGGCATCTCTTCACTAACGTGATGAAATTTTTGATCCCTTTCTTGTTTTTCTTAGTGGATGTCCCAAGATGTAAGAACATGTTTAATGGAATATCCAGAAATTGGAGTTTAATTATTAGATTGTTTACATGAAATGCTGCATTGATTGTAATGTTCTATGTTTTCAAGGGGCCTTCTCGGACATCCAGCTTGCATCATCTGGACCAGGCACAGTGAGACCAGGAGAGAATCTCAACCTGGTCTGTAAAGTAACAGGTTTCTCCATTGCTACATCTGGCTATGACTGGCATTGGATTCGGCAGCCTCCTGGGAAAGGTCTAGAATGGATCGCATGGGTTTACCCCAATGGTTGGAGCAAGGGATATGACCCTTCCTTTCAAAGCCGTGCAACCATTTCTTCAGAAACCTCCAAGAATGAGTTCTCCCTCCAGCTGAACTCATTGACAGCTGCAGACTCAGCTTTCTATTATTGTGCTCGAAGAGACACAGTGAGACATGGCAAATGGGGGCAGTGTATGAAAAGGGGAAACTGATTTTGAGGGACTATTTCCCAGCAAGTGGAGAGGTCCTGACAATTTCATGTACCGGGTCCCCAAAATGCAGAAAGACTGTTCTCACGTACCTAGGAGTAAATTCTGTTTAATTCAGTTGGTCTTAATTCTAATTAGATATACATAGCAGAGAACTGTTAGTGCTGACACACTTAATTTTTTTAGTTATATTGGAGGGAAAATAACATTGGAAAGATCAAGCTGCGTATAGTGGGAAATATGAGATAAGGACTGTGTGGTATTCTCCACAAGATGACAATTGAGATTGTTCCGAAACCACTCTTAAATCAAAGGATAGTTCTTAGATCATCTTGGTTTCAGAATTGTGGATGCCTGTCTGATTTTTATAACAGCTGTGTTACTACTGCCACCAGGCTAAAAGCCTTGCATTACTTTCCCCGGATAGTTCTGGGAACTGTTGCTGAGCCACTGATTCCCACCCCCCGCCCTCTGAATGCTCATTGGCAATGCTATTTTCCAGAAACAGAGGTGCCTGAACTCACCATGAATGTCTCCTTTGTTCTCTGATAATGGCAATGGCACCCACCTGAGAGGTGCCAGAACTGATTTCCGTCATGATGCAGCTGAAAAAATAAAAGCCCTGCCTATTGGCACCATTTCTCAGAAAATGCTCTAACATAAGCTATATTCAAGGGACGCGGGTTGCACTGTGGTATAAACCACAGAGTCTAGGGCTGTGGTTTATATGTGGTTTAGGACTGATCAGAAGGTTGGTAGTTCGAATCCCTGCGACGGGGTGAGCTCCTGTTGTTCGGTCCCAGCTCCTGCCCACCTAGCAGTTCAAAAGCACGTCAAGTGCAAGTAGTTAAATAGGTACTGCTTTGGCAGGAAGGTAAATGGCGTTTCCATGTGCTGCTCTGGTTTGCCAGAAACAGCTTAGTCATGCTGGCCACATGACCCGGAAGCTGTCTGCGGACAAACACCGGTTCCCTCGGCCTATAGAGCGAGAGGAGTGCACAACCCCAGAGTCATCCGTGACTGGACCTTTACCTTTACCTTTAAGCTATATTCTGCTTAGCCAAAGGGAACCAGCAGAGGCACGCAATACCTTTGGATTCTGTATTAAGCCGGGAATTTCTAAATATTGTAAAATACTGAGTGAGTGGGAGTTGGGGAGGTCCTTGCAACATAGACTGTCTATAAAAGGATGGTGGTGTCATTTGGGCATAGCCAAAACATGAGCAAAAGGAGTGTGGCGATACTGGGGCAAAGGGTTCATCTTGAAGCAGTGCCATGTGGGATCTGTTCTTGTTTAGTCATTTAGTCATGTCCAACTCTTCGTGACCCCATGGACCAGAGCACGCCAGGCACTCCTGTCTTCCACTGCCTCCCACAGTTTGGTCATGTTGGATCTAGGAACTCCAAAGCCCCCATCACATGTAACCTTAGAAATAGAGGTGGGGGGAAGAAGCAGAAGAAAATTGGCTGGTCCTTACCATCAATGTTTATGAACCAGTATCCGTGAAGGTCAAATCACCTGGTCCAGATATTACAAGGATTTGTAACAGTGAATTGCTCTAGCAATGCTCAAGCTGCAGTCGTTTGCATTAGTTGCATCTCTTCATAAAACTTCCTCCCCTTGTCTTTCGCAAGAGAGCAGCAGAGTTGTAAATATGAGTCCATTGCCTAGGAGGTGGATAACATGGTGGTTTTGTGGTTTCAGCCGCAATGCTGATTATTTTCTCAGCCATATAGTTGAAACCTCTTCACGGAAGACTCTTTATCCTCTAGACCCTTTCCCTCAAAAAGTTTCCAATGAAAGCTGAGGCAGTGTTATCCAGGATTCTAAAAGCCAGACTAGACTTTATAATTATCATGTATTTTGAACTTCTGTGGGGGGGGTCTATCCCCCCCCAAAAAAAATCCAATGTTTGGCTCCAAACAAGTTTTCAAAGGGGGGCAGGTTCCTTAACCCCATGCCTGCTGATTACAATGGATAGAAATATACGTAATGTTGGCTGAAAGGTAGGTAGAATACACCAAGTTACTTACTAACTAAGAAAGTTACTAAGAGCTAAGATGACTTCTTAGATTCCAAGAGAGGGAGAAAGGAAGGGACAGAATTTTATGGAGAGTTGGGACACCTTCTGAATATCAAAATATTTTGACAGAATTGTTTACATTTTATTTATGCATTTTTTTACCTTTATATACCACCTTTTCTTCCAAATAGCTCAAGGTGGTTTACATGGGAAATGGCATGTTAGGCTGAGAGATGGTGACTGCCCAAAGTCCATTGAACTTCATGACTTAGATATTTCAGGGAGAGCTGGAACACCTTTGTAGTATACAGTCAAACCACTGTTGTCGAACGTAATATGTTCCGGAAGCGAGTTCGGTTCCGAAATGTTCAACAACTGAATTGTGGATCCAGTTGGTTGCAAGAGATTCCTGCACTCAGCGGAAGCTGCATCGGACGTTTGGCTTCCGAAAAATATTCAAAAACTGGAGCATTTACTTCTGGGTTTTTTGTTTTTTTTTTGGCATTTGGGAATTGAGGTTTGACTGTACAGTGGTACCTCGGTTTACGAACATTCCTGTTTACGAACAATTCAGTTTACAAACTCTACAAAACAAGAAGTAGTTTGCGAACTTTACCTCGATCTATGAACGGAAGCCGAATGGGGGAAGGGCACCGCTGGCGGGAGGCCTCATTAGGGAAAGCGTGCCTTGGTTTAAGAACGGGTTTGGTTTAAGAACGGGTATCAAGAGCAGATTAAATTTGTAAACTGAGGTACCACTGTATTGGAATATCAAAATATCTGACAGAAATTTTAAAAAATAATAATTTCAAAATGGCTTCCCTCCACTCCATGCTCAGAAATCAACCAGACTTGCAATTGAATCAACATGGGCCAAAGAACAGCATCTCCTACCACCTGTGAGGGGATGGGGAGAGCTCAAGGGGTGCAGGGAACCTCAAGTCTCCCAAACTCTGCTGCTGATCCCTTTCCCACTACAGCTGCCAAACTCTGCCTACTGGTAGGGACAGCCCTTCTCAAGGAAAGATGTGAAAACTTAAATTGCTTCTACTGGTTATCCATAAGTTACAGGGAGCAGATTCCACAATCATTTATTCCATGGCTGAGCAACTATGATTTATTTAGACTTAGATTTTCTTGCTGGCCCATGCTTTGTGTCCATAATTCTCATCCTGGTTCTTATCCATAGATATGGTGACCAGCTGTTTGCCACCTCCCAAATTTTAAGTGGAGTGTGTTTGCATTAAGAGATAAGGGTTACTCAAGGGCTGTTTTGCCCCTTTATGCTGAGCTGTATGTAAATTTGAAGGCTGTTTCCCCTTTATATCAGTGGTCACATCTCCCTGCACCAGCCACATTAGAAGGCATACCCTGTTTGCCAAACACGTTTCCACTTAACCTCCCCCACCCACAGATAAGGAAAGAAATGATGCTTTGGTTTCCATTTGTGTTCACTTTAGCAGCCTTCAAAGGTATTTTTTCAAACACAGGGGAGAGTACAATTCACAGAGTTATATGAAGCAGATCTCTTACAAACATTCTTTCTTTTCAGGTGTCCAAGCAGACATCCAGCTTGTTGAGTCTGGAGGAGATGTCAAAAAGCCCGGAGAGTCTCTCCGCCTCTCCTGTCGAACCTCTGGGTTCACCCTCAGCAGCTACTGCATGGATTGGGTACGACAGGCTCCAGGAAAGGGACTGGAATGGATTGCAAGGGATTGTGATGGAGACTCAAAATATTATGCTGACTCAGTGAGAGGGCGCTTCACCATCTCCAAGGACAACTCTGCAAACATGGTATATCTGCAAATGAACAGCCTGAAACTTGAGGACACAGCTGTTTATTACTGTGCAAGAGACACAGTGAGAGGAAGTGAATCTGAAGCCTGATAAAAACCTCCCTTTGCCCATGGCAGCTCTCTAAATTGAGTTAACTGCACCAGACTGAATGAAGGCTTTAAGAGAAGGGAAACAAATGCTTTATTTGGAAATCCTGCCAAACATCTTAAATAATAAACAAGACTAAGATTAAGACCAAGAATTTGTCCAAAAGAAATTAGTACATGATGCTCAGCCAAAGTTCTCATGACTTAATGATTTTTCTGTTACAAACATCCTTGCTCCCTGCATATGACGACTGGTTTTATTATCTGTTCTACATTGATGCACAATACCGCCTCATATCCCCTCCTTTTTTGAGGTGAGCAGAATAGATTGGATTGGCATAGATAGCATTCCAACCCAATTTCTGGACTGTGCCCTCTGTTTCTAATCCAAGTGATATAATAAGATCTAGTTAGAGTTATCTGCTTCTTCTCCTTATTAGCTGCTCCCTGCTGTTCAGCTCAGGCCTCAGCAGAATAATGTAACATTTGGGGGAAAAGATGCAGCCAAGTAAGCCAGCAGTGGAGGCCAAGATGGAAAATATCTCCACAGCCACCATGTATTTCCCTTTGGTGCTCAAGTACGTTGGAACAAATGACAACCAAACACTGCAGAACATCAACATGCTGAAAGTGATGAACTTGGCTTCATTGAATGTGTCCGGCAGCTTCCTTGCCAGGAAAGCCAAAATGAAACTAATGGTAGCCAGAAGTCCAAGGTAGGCCAAGACAAGATAGAACATGAGGACAGAGCCTTCATTGCATTCTGCTACAATTTCTTCTGGCAGTGAATGCATGTCCAAATCTGGAAATGGAGGAGACCTTGCCAGCCACGTGGCACAAATGGCTGCTTGAATGAGGAAGGAGGAAACCACTGTGGAGTTGGTCACCCTTTTCCCCACCCACTTCCTCATGTTGGAGCCTGGCTTGGTGGCCATGAAAGCCATAACCACAGTGATGGTTTTGGCTAAGACGCAAGAGACAGCCACTGAAAAGATGATTCCAAAAGAGGATTGTCGGAAAAGGCAGGACATCTTCTGAGGCTGCCCAATGAAAGGAAAAGAGCAGAGGAAGCAGAGCAGGATGGAAAGAAGGAGAATGTAGGTGAGGTCCTGGTTGTTGGCTTTGACTATGGGGGTATCTTTGTACTTAATAAAAATTCCAATCACCATAGCTGTAATTAAGGAGAAAGAAAGAGTAACCAAAGTTAAACTGATCCCTAAAGGCTCTTCATAGGACAGAAAACTTATTGACTTAGGAATGCATTTATCTTTTTCCTTGCCAGGATATTGTTTTTCTGGGCATTTGAAACAGTCATCCATATCTGGGGGAAAAAGAGGAGTTACCGTTTTACTGAAAAGGCATGTATCAATTGGAGCCAATGGTCAGAACTGTCTTTTAGTTTGGAACTAGCTCATATTACTCAAAGCATAAAAATCATACTGTGTGTGTGTGTGTGTGTGTGTACGCGCGTGCGCCTTTTACCCAAAGATCCCAGGGAGGTATAAAACATTAGGAATACCACATGGGCATATAAATGAAATGTATTCTTTCTTCACTTTACACTCGAATCAACCTCCATTTTTGTTGGCTCTGTCCTGGAAGGGGCTCCTTCCTCTTACCCCCCTTGATCACTTAAACTTCCCAAATTTTAGGATCTCCCAGCTTGTCCCTTCCCCAAACTGCTCCTCAGCTCCTCCTCAGTGCCCCACCACCAGAATCCAGGGTCTAAGTCTTCTTCCTCTTCTTCTATGCCTTCCTTGGGGGGCTCTTGGGCAGGTGGTGCCCACTGCTCTGCCTTGTCCACCCATTCCCTGACATACAAAGTTAAAATGAAATCCCAGCCCCTAATCTGTCTTCTGCATTTTGGACCAATTGAAGTTTTCACTTTAACACTCAAAGCTGGAATACATTGTGCATCATGTCACTTACCCTCTTGATCTGAAATCTTCCCTTCCGGGCATGGACCACAATCAAAGCAACAGAACTTTTCCCCTTCCTTCGCTTTTTTCTGATTGCCAGCATGGCAAGAATGAGTACATACAGAAAGGGGAAGAACCTATCCATAGAAAAGGAATGAGTGGGAGGAGAAATGATATTTTAAAAACCAGCTAACTGTAAATTGAAATACAATGATTTGACACTGAAGAACAGGGAGCAAGGTACAGGCAACCATCTGCCAGTCTTTCACTGAGCATGCCAAAATGTATTGTTACAAATGTCGGGTGCTTTCTCCTGTCTCTGCCAAGCAGTGGCAAGAGCCCATGGGGTCCCAAGCACTCACCCAGGGTCTGTGTTCCTTTGGAGAATTGAAGATGTGGCAGAGACTGCCATGGCTTTAAGATATATGCCTTATTCACTTTTTCACACCTCCACTCTGCATCTTACAGCATGATCAGTTGAAGAGGGGCTTGTAGGCCCACAGCAGTGCAGCTTTGAAGTCCAAGGCATCTCAGCAGCAAGGCTTGCACCCAGCCTCCCCCAAACATGGATCTCTGCTCTTTAAGGCCCCCACTTAAATTAAAAGAGAATGTGTGCAGTCAATTGCTTGACTGATGAGAAGTTGAAGACTAGTTGAAAAGGATGACTATTTATACTCAGTGCATTATATAAACGTGATTCCCAACTGGTGATGTATATTCCAGGTTTGGACCATGAAGAAATGATAACTGGCCAAAATTTGTTAAGGCCTAGACAATATTTACAACTCCACAGTAAACATAAAACTGCTTTCAATTGATGGGAAGAGCAGAGATATTCAGCACCTCAAATGGACATTTTGTTTTTTAAAAAAATCTGACATTAACAGTGCCTAATTACCACTGGCACAATAAATTGTTTTGTAAAGTAAATTTCTGACCCTCAGATAATCTGCCCTAATAATGAAATAGCCCAAGAGAATGCCCTGGAATCCACACCTGGTTAAACCGCCTATGCCATACAATCCTATCATCACTGATGAGGATTTTGTGTCCTTCTTTGGGATCCACCCTTCCAACCTTCACTTGAACAAAAGAGGTGTTGGGGAACATGACCATGTTCATGATGTCAAATCCAGCTCCCATTTCCCTCTTGTCATTAAAAGTTACCAGTTCTCCAGCTGAGTTGTTAAATGAAATGTCTTGAAGAAATGGGTGGAGCTAGTTAACAGAGAAAAAGTTTAAAAAGTATATACTAATAATAATAATAATAATAATAATAATAATAATAATAATAATATAATTTAGTGTAGACTGTCCAATTTTTTTTATGAAGATGCAATAAATTTTCAGGTGTAGAGTACTGAAAATGTATAGATTCTCTTTCTCCTATCTCTCTCTCTGCCCCATCAAATATCTAAGAGGAAAACAGAAACCACAGACTTTGTCAATGAGTACTACCTACTTTTATTTGTACTCTTCAGTTTTTAACTGTGACACCCTTTCTATGATATCCTTAAGCTGAAAAGAAAAACAACTTTACAATTTGTCGTAAAACAAAAGTGATGCAGCAAAGAAAACAGGAGACATCAGCAAAGAACAGCATCGAAACAATCAGAGCTAAACTAAAATCATGTTGGCTTTGAGTCTTGGAAGACCTGCTCCTTGTCTTTGCAGACCTTTTCCCACCTGGCCTTGGATGGCAGCGCCCCAATTGACTCCAGATACAAAAGCATACCTCCAACATTTCTCCATGAAAATAGAGACATCCTAAGGAAAAGCTGGACATTCTGGGATCAAATCAGAAACCGGGACGGCTTCTGTAAATGTGGGACTGTGCCTGGAAAATAGGGACACCTGGAGCATCTGCAAAAGCTGAGGCTCCTGAAGAGGCCTGAGACCATCTTGGCTGTCTCTTAGTGCTTCTTCTTCTTCTTTGGCAATCACTCATCGCTGAGTAAGATTGACTTCCATAAAGATGGTTTTAACAATGAGTCTGTAAGTGATGTAGAGGCCAATTCTAGATCCACATGTCCTTCCACAGTGGGGAGATTGATTTCTAGATGGGAGTTGATCACGATGTAGATTTGCCAAGTGTGTCTTCCTCTTAGCACGTTTCTCCCTTTCATCCAGAGTTTGAGCATCTTCAAAGCCCATGAAACCTTTGGTAATGGCTGTTCTCCAATTGGAGCACTCACAGGCCAGGTTTTCTCAGTTCTCGGTGTTTATACTACATATTTTAAAGAACTGCCTTGAAAGAGTCTTCAAACCTCTTTTGTTGACCACCAGCATTACGCTTTCCATTTTTAAGTTCAGAATAGAGTAGTTTTCATAGTGCAGTCTCTTAGTGCAGTGCTAGGTCATTGAGCCTGAACTTCCACAACTGCTCTCTAACATGAACCACCACTGCAAAGATTGACAGCAACAGCAGCATGCGTGTTCTAGGCTTATGCTAATATGTTATTCTTTTGTTAGCTTTGCTCCTTTCAGTGTGCACTCTGCACTTGACCTCCTTTGTACTGTTTTCTTCTGAAATCTTTAAGGTATTATTCTACCTTCCTGTTAATGTGATGCTTTAAATGTATACTTTATATTTGTCTTTTTCCAGTAACCTTTTGTTCTGGATTGCTTTATTTGATGTTTGAACATTTGGTAGAGACAAAAATTGTCATGCCTGCAGGCCAGGAGATTCAATAGATGATAGATAGATAGATGATAGATATAGATAGATGATAGATAGATGAAAGATAGATAATAGATAGATAATAGATAGATGATGGATAGATAGATGATAGATAGATGATAGATAGATAGATAGATAGATAGATAGATAGATAGATAGATAGATGATAGATAGATAGATGATAGATAGATCAGTGTTTCCCAACCTTGTGCCTCCAGCTGTTTTTGGACTACAATTCCCATCTTCCCTTGCCATTGGTCTTGCTAGTCAGGGATGATGGGAGTTGTAGTTCAAAAACAGCTGGAGGCACAAGGTTGGGAAACACTGAGATAGATAGATAGATAGATAGATAGATAGATAGATAGATAGATAGATGATAGATAGATGATAGATGATAGATAGATAGATGATAGATAGATAGATAGATAGATAGATAGATAGATAGATAGATAGATAGATAGATAGATATAGATAGATAGATGATAGATAGGTAGATAGATGATAGATAGATAGATAGATAGATAGATAGATAGATAGATAGATAGATGATACATGATACATGATAGATAGATAGATGATAGATAGATCGATGGATGGATGATAGATAGATAGATGCATGATAGATAGATAGATGATAGATATAGACAGATCTTCTGCTTGACTCTGAAAACAACAATGCCAAAGTGGTTTATAAAAAAATAAAGCAATTTCATAGTGGAGACACTACCTGCCAAGGTTGGAGATCTTGAAGTTGGATTCTTTTACCCCTCATCTTTTCTCTCTTATTGAATCTAGATGAGTGCAAGGCATGCAAAGCATGAGCCACAGAATAGACAGCATTGTAGATACCATAGCTGTGGCCAGTCATGCGCATTTCAAAAACAGCCCCTGGAAGTCTCTCCAGCTTCTCCTCTCCAGTACATGTTCTATCAATTTTTGCTGCTGCTTCAGGATTTGGAAATGAACAGTTGAATGTTTGCTCCCAGAAGTCCTTGAGGAAACCATTTCCTTGTGACCAATCAAGCCTTACATTCTGAAGATATCTCTGGAACCCTAAAGGTTCTTCTGAGTGAATTGCAAAGGAAATTGTGCCTTCAAATATTTCAAAATCCCAACCCCTTATGAGACCAGTTACTGAAAAATCAATCTGGGCTGTCATGATCCACACCTTTGCAACTGAAGTGTTTTCCTTATATTCAGGAGCAACTACAACAATTAAAGTGATCAGCCACATTACAGTCATTGTTTCCCCATATATAATAAATGTTCTCACTTTCATATCCATGAAAGGCTTGTAAATATTTTGGGCCTGATCATTAAGA
Source organism: Podarcis erhardii (assembly GCF_964252035.2). Classification (NCBI taxonomy): domain Eukaryota; kingdom Metazoa; phylum Chordata; class Lepidosauria; order Squamata; family Lacertidae; genus Podarcis; species Podarcis erhardii. The sequence continues at coordinate 5,988,548 of NC_138502.1, read as the reverse complement.
TCTTCAAACCCATGGAAATTGCCTTGGTTTGGGATTCTTTCTGAAAAAGCTGTGCATATTCCATTTTGAGAAAGCAATGGCTCCAGCATCTGCAAGAAATGGTCTCCGCTTTCATCATCCACAGCAAGAAGCCCAATCCAGGTCCATCTGAAATGCTGCAGTAACCAGATGATCCCTATATATTGGTGGGTCTCATTTGCAACCATGCTATAAAAGGAACGGGCCTGTGTTGTGACACTTTGCTCTGGAGCAAATGAACCATACGTGAGCTAAAAGGGAATGCACAGCTACTTTAGAGATGTTTTAAGCCAAACCATTCTGTGAGGTCCTTTTTTATGGAATCAAGATTTGGGGAAGTAAAATACCAATCTATATTTCCAGCTCTGGTTGAAATGTGTTTGTTCAATCCTCTGCTTCAAATTTGGAAGTATGATGCCTGGGAAACACAGATGGAAAATTAATCTGCCAGACACTCCCAGGGAATTTTCTGCTCATTTATAGTATCTATATTGAAGAATGCAGTGCAGGGGGGCACTCAGAAAAGGCCTATGGGGAGGGGGGTGGATGAGTGGGAGAATGCCATCTTCCACATACTGTGTCCCCCAATTGTATGAAGCCAGTTTTATTCAGTTTTTCAAACATTATAATTTTATTTTCTACACAGTCATATTTCTCCATCTGTGTCAGCTACACAATCTCTCCACGAATATCAATAAAATATGGAGTTGCATGCTTGATTTTGTGAAGGACCCAGTTCATAGTGCAAGGATCTTACCTGTGGGATATTGTAGAGATTTAAGATGTCAGCCATATGAAAGGAGATATCAGAGGCAAGGCCCCCAATAATGGCTATTAGGTTTTTCTGTGTGCCACATGCATAGTTGGGCAGAAATGTATGTGATTTGAAGAGCATGTCCAGAATGGTACGATAGGTCATCCTCTCAATGTAGTAACTGTCGTAGATGTGGAATCCAAGTGTGGCATTGGGCAAGACCCTGGGATTCTCATTTATCGTTTTTATAGCAAACACCAAGGCCAGGACATGCTGATAGAACTTTGTCACCATTCTGCAAAGAAAATAAGTTATTTCCCAACTAAATTCTATGGTGAGTGCAAAATATTTTATCATAGAACTAGCATAAATGCAATGAGCTTTGACCATCATTATATTAAGGAAGAAAAACTATCACAGTGGCTGCAAACAAGGGAAGGAGATGGAGAAAGCAGTAAATTGCAAATCCATTTCAATTTGACATGTGTTCCATCCAGTTTCTCTCTAAATTTATATTTTTACTTTGTATGTTCCACTCTGGTAAAATTTATGTTAGTATAAGCTAACAGCCTGCATAGTCCTTAACAACTCTCTCTTATCATGCTGAGTTGATTTCCCAGTTAGAAGATTAAACCAAAAGCACTCTGCTAAGCAACTAGAGAACATACTATAATACCCACTTCTTTTTAACAGCATTGCTTGTTTTGAGAACTTTTCTTTATTCACATTTTATCCACATCTAACACTGTTTCAAACCTAAGCATTCCTTAATTTGCTTTTTCTAAAAAATCTCATTATACATGTTTGCCTTTTCATCAGTGTTCACAGTGACCACCTTTTGAACATTTTAGCTTCCTACTAATTTCTCCCATCTCATTGTATTTCACAAACTCACAGAATTGTACTTGGAAGGGGCACCAAGGGACATCTACTCCAACCCCCTGCAATGCAGGAATCTCAACTAAAGACTCCCTAACAGATGGCCACCCAACATTGGGTTGAAAACCTCTAATGAAGGAGAGTCCACCATAGCCTTCATTTTATTTAAACATTCACAGTTTATCATCTCAGGCATCTGTTTGGCTGTTATGGATACAGGATACTGGAGTATCTGCTTTAGTTGTGTAACTGCTCTAGTTGTGATCAGGAACATGATCTCCACAAGTTCTTATGATGGGAGCCAGCCATAAACAAGAACACCATTCATGCTCTTTCAGAATTTTAATTCCTGTACTAAAATCCATAGGTTTCCAAGCTCACAAGACACCAGGAAGCAGGGAGGGGTCTCTTACATTGGAACATCAAAACCTTGTTCCTCAGAAGGGTGGACCTGGAAGGACACTTTGTAGGAAAGAAAAAGGATCTGAGATGTAATCCCACCAATGATGAGACCTTCGGGTTGATACCACTCATGAGGCACTGGGAGGGCATCACTTCTAGGACATGTAATGGTATTTGCCTTGCACACCATGTGTGATAACAAAAGTAGCAACACCACCACCAATGCAGCCATCTCTCCAGATGGTCATCAACTTCCTTATAACATTTCTTTAACATGTCAGTTAACAAGCCCTGAGGGGAACAGCTCTGCACTGATTTGATCAGATGATTAGCACAAATTCCAGGTATATAACCACATTCGGATTGGGTGGGGAAAACTGCTTGAAAGTGTCATGGAGAATCAATTATTTGAGGTAATTGCAGGAGTAATTACATGTGCAAAGTCCGGTCTCTGTATGGCACCAGTAAACATGTTTTTCCACTCTTTTACTCCCTCATGGGAAAACAGATAGAAGATGGGTTCACAATGATCTCAATGAAAAATAACAGGAGAGCTAAGACATAGGAACAAACGAGAGGGAACCTTTAGCTTATGAAACATGAGTTCTCTATTTCCCCAGTACCCCTTTTTTCAGGCTGCAGCTGGCAGCTATACCTCAGACCTATTTTTGCTTTCCCTTCAGTATAACATAAGGAATTTATTGATCATATTCTTATGTGCACTCAAATTTCACATAAGAGATTTCATGTGCCAGCACCTATGTTTGGTTTGGCTACCTTACAATGAAAGTCAGCAGAGGCTGGGGGATTGATGTGATATATCATTTTGTATTTACAAGTTTATACAGGATGAGCATTAAATGGAAGGGCTCTTGCTACCTCATTAGGTTTCTACCCAAGTCCTAAGCCTCCACCATAGCTTTGAATCCAGCACAGATAACAATTCAAGCCTTCCTGACTCTTCCCAGCCCAGCCCGAGGTAGTTTGGACACTCTTTCACTTTTAGGGGCAAATTTACAAACAAAAGCTCCATGGGTTTGAGGTGGTCTTCCCAAAAGCTTAGGGGGCGATTCCCCCCATTTCATGAAATATGGCAACGCTAGAATGTGGTGTATGTGGGACTTCCCTTGGGATTGGTCCAGAAGCTGCAGCTGATGCAGAATACTGTGACAAGGTAGTTTAGAGAAGCACGTTGATACACACATATTCCATATGTGCTAAGGTAACTGTGTTAAAGAAAAAGTTTAATAAGCATAAAGTGCAATGTTTGTATGCATTGCATTTAAAATTTCCATTAGGCAAGCTTTCGGGGTTCAGATTTATTGTTTACTCATTGTTTATTGTTTAAAATTCAAATGGCCCCCCTCCATTCCATGCTCAGAAATCAACCAGATTGGCAATTCAATCAACACGGGCCAAAGGACAGCATCTCCTACCACCTGCGAGGGGATGGGGAGAGCTCAAGGGGTGCAGGGAACCTCCAGTCTGCCAAACTCTGCTGCTGAACCCTTTCCTACTACAGCTGCCTAACTCTGCCTACTGGTAGGGACAGCCCTTCTCAAGGAAGGATGTGAAAACTTAAATTGCTCCTATTAGCTATCCATAAGTTACAGGGAGCAGATTCCACAATCATTTATTCCATGGCTGAGCAACTATGATTTATTTAGACTTAGATTTTCTTACTGGCCCATGCTTTGTGTCCATAATTCTCATCCTGGTTCTTATCCATAGATATGGTGACCAGCTGTTTGCCACCTTCCAAATCTTAAGTGGAGTGTGTTTGCATTAAGAGATAAGGGTTACTCAAGGGCTGTTTTGCCCCTTTATGCTGAGCTGTATGTAAATTAGAAGGCTGTTTCCTCTTTATATCAGTGGTCACATCTCCCTGCACCAGCCACATTAGAAGGCATACCCTGTTTGCCAAACACGTTTCCACTTAACCTCCCCCACCCACAGATAAGGAAAGAAATGATGCTTTGGTTTCCATTTGTGTTCACTTTAGCAGCCTTCAAAGGTATTTTTTCAAATACAGGGGAGAGTACCATTCACAGAGTTATATGAAGCAGATCTCTTACAAACATTCTTTCTTTTCAGGTGTCCAAGCAGACATCCAGCTTGCTGAGTCTGGAGGAGATGTCAAAAAGCCCGGAGAGTCTCTCCGCCTCTCCTGTCGAACCTCTGGGTTCACCCTCAGCAGCTACTGCATGCATTGGGTACGGCAGGCTCCAGGGAAGGGACTAGAATGGATTGCAAGGGATTGTGGTGGAAACTCAAAATCTTATGCTGCCTCAGTGAGAAGACGCTTCACCATCTCCAAGAATGACCCTTCAAACATGGTATATCTGCAGTTGAACAGCCTGAAACTTGAGGACACAGCTGTTTATTACTGTGCAAGAGACACAGTGAGAGGAAGTGAATCTGTAGCCTGATAAAAACCTCCCTTTGCCCATGGCAGCTCTCTAAATTGAGTTAACTGCACCAGACTGAATGAAGACATTAAGAGAAGGGAAACAAATGCTTTATTTGGAAATCCTGCCAAACATCTTAAAGAATAAAAAAGACTAAGATTAAGACCAAGAATTTGTCCAAAAGAAATTAGTACATGATGCTCAACCAATGTTCTCATGACTTAATGATTTTTCTATTACAGACACCCTTGCTCCCCACCAAACTTGCATTGCCCTTCTAACCCCCATGATCAATCCCCTCCCCAGGTAGAGAGTTCCAGAGGTGTGGAGTCACCACAGGAAAGGCCCTTTTTCCTATGCCTATCAATCCTCTCTCTTTCTCTCTTACACACATATATATTTCCCTTTCCACTATTTTGTCTGCCTATAAGCCCCCTATCCGCAGACACTACCTAATAATATCCAGCAACCACAGGGGATCACAATGGACAAGCAACAATGTGCCATTTGTGTATGGAGCAGATAATCCATAATGGTCTACAGGTTGGAGCAGTGAGAGAGGTGAGGAAAGCAATGATATTGGCATAGTACAAACACACTGACAGAACCCATCTGGTGCTAACACTAGTGTGCACTGCACTGACCTTATCACTGCCTTGTCTTTCCCAATAAGGTGCAGTGACAGGAGATCAGGCAAGCACTGCTGTCCCACTCTGCTGACCCTACTGCAGATAACTCATCAACAACAGCAGCAGCAGCAGCAGCATTTACTGCATTAGACCACTGCAGAAAATTAACTCAAGAAAACTGCTCAAACCACACATGATCATTGGAGAATTAAGCACAAAGAAGATTTTATGGCATTAACTTTTGACCCCAATTTCCTGTGTCAGTTTCTCGGTTTGGGGGGCTGCATGAAACACAAGGCTCACGGCACAAAATAGCACTAAACTAGCACTGAACTTTGGCATCAGTTTGGGGGGTAGGATCCAGAATGTCAGGTCCACATATTAATGAAGCTGTCAGGGAACTGCCATCGGAGCCAGAGGCGGAGGGAAGGCTCCAGAGGGATGCCGGAGAGGGTCCCAGTAGGGAGAGAGGCAGCCCATCCGCTGGGGAAGGAAATCAGCGTAGCACCAGTAGAGGAGGGGGGCAGATGGGGGAATCGGAGAGAAGGCTCCAGGACTCCTCGCAGGAGACCAGCGGGGAGAGCATGGGTCCTCTGCTGCCCACACCCTCCCTGCGCAGAAGACTTCCACACAGGGAGAGTAGGAGGAGACTGGGTGTCAAAGAACTTCTATGCTGGAAGAAGTTCAAGAAACGCCCACTGACGGATTCTGCCAGTGATTGAGACAGCCACGGATGGGTGGCTGTCCGGACAGAAAGGGTTCACCCAGGTAACCCAGCCAGGTGTGGCGCCAACTTACGCACGAGCAACTCCCTAGAACCATTACAAAAGCTTACTATAATTCATGATGTGTGATGATTACCATCTCAACAGCTACCTGTCCCTTTGGTGGGTAACTTAATTTCACCCTGAATTCTGTTGTCTACCAGTAAATGACAGAACATTAGAAAAGCAAAACAGGAATTTCAAATACAGGAATTCCATTATATGATCTCATCATCTGATGATGTAGCTACAATGGAGCATTGTTCTACATTATAAAAGTTAAATACATAAAAGCACTTGGGGGGGAGAGAAGTTACAGTGGGACCTTGGTTTGCAACTGCTTTGGATTACAACTGTTTTGGATTATAACCATGTAAAACCCAGAAGTGTGTGTCCCTTTTTTAGGAATACAACCCTTTTTATTATTATTACAAGTAATTTTTTGGGGGGAGGCCCCATTGGTGAAAGTGCGCCTTGGGTTACAAACTATTTCGGTTTACAACCGGACCTCCAAAATGGATTATGTTTGTAAACCAAGGTACCACTGCATAGAATAACTGGTTTTATTATCTGTTCTACATTGATGCACAATACCGCCTCATATCCCCTCCTTTTTTTGAGGTGAGCAGAATAGATTGGATTGGCATAGATAGCATTCCAACCCAGTTTCTGGACTGTGCCCTCTGTTTCTAATCCAAGTGATATAATAAGATCTAGTTAGAGCTATCTGCTTCTTCTCCTTATTAGCTGCTCCCTGCTGTTCAGCTCAGGCCTCAGCAGAATAATGTAACATTTGGGGGAAAAGATGCAGCCAAGTAAGCCAGCAGTGGAGGCCAAGATGGAAAATATCTCCACAGCCACCATGTATTTCCCTTTGGTGCTCAAGTATGTTGGAACAAATGACAACCAAACACTGCAGAACATCAACATGCTGAAAGTGATGAACTTGGCTTCATTGAATGTGTCCGGCAGCTTCCTTGCCAGGAAAGCCACAATGAAGCTGATGGTAGCCAGAAGACCAAGGTAGCCCAAGACAAGATAGAACATGAGCACAGAGCCTTCATTGCATTCTGCTACAATTTCTTCTGGCAGCGAATGCATGTCCAAATCTGGAAATGGAGGAGACCTTGCCAGCCACGTGGCACAAATGGCTGCTTGAATGAGGAAGGAGGAAACCACTGTGGAGTTGGTCACCCTTTTCCCCACCCACTTCCTCATGTTGGAGCCTGGCTTGGTGGCCATGAAAGCCAAAACCACAGTGATGGTTTTGGCCAAGACACAAGAGACAGCCACTGAAAAGATGATTCCAAAAGAGGATTGTCGGAAAAGGCAGGACATCTTCTGAGGCTGCCCAATGAAAGGAAAAGAGCAGAGGAAGCAGAGCAGGAGGGAAAGAAGGAGAATGTAGGTGAGGTCCCGGTTGTTGGCTTTGACTATGGGGGTATCTTTGTACTTAATAAAAATTCCAATCACCATAGCTGTAATTAAGGAGAAAGAAAGAGTAACCAAAGTTAAACTGATCCCTAAAGGCTCTTCATAGGACAGAAAACTTATTGACTTGGGAATGCATTTATCTTTTTCCTTGCCAGGATATTGTTTTTCTGGGCATTTGAAACAGTCATCCATATCTGGAAAAAAAAGAGGAGTTACCGTTTTACTGAAAAGGCATGTATCAATTGGAGCCAATGGTCACAACTGTCTTTTAGTTTGGAACTAGCTCATATTACTCAAAGCATAAGAATCATACTCAATGTGTATATGTGTGTGTGTGTATGTGTGCGTGTGTGCGCATGTGCGCACGTGCGCCTTTTACCCAAAGATCCCAGGGAGGTATAAAACATTAAGAATACCACATGGGCATATAAATGAAATCTAATATTTTTTCCAGTGTGCATCACTTTACACTCGAATCAACCTCCATTTTTGTTAGCTCTGTCCTGGAAGGGGCTCCTTCTTTTTGCCCCCCTTGATTGCTTAAACCTCCCATTTCTAGGATCTCCCAGCTTGTCCCTTCCCCAGACTGCTCCTCAGTGCCCCACCACCAGGATCCAGGGTCTAAGTCTTCTTCCTCTTCTTCTATGCCTTCCTTGGGGGGCTCTTGGGCAGGTGGTGCCCACTGGTCTTCCTTGTCCACCCAGTCCCTGACATACAAGGTCAAAATGAAACCCCAGCCCCTAATCTGGCTTCTGCATTTTGGACCAATTGAAGTTTTCACTTTAACACTCAAAGCTGGAATACATTGTGCATCATGTCACTTACCCTCTTGATCTGAAATCTTCCCTTCTGGGCAAGGACCACAATCAAAGCAACAGAACTTTTCCCCTTCCTTCGCTTTTTTCTGATTGCCAGCATGGCAAGAATGAGTACATACAGAAAGGGGAAGCACCTATCCATAGAAAAGGAATGAGGGGGAGCAGAAATGATAATTTAAAAACCAGCTAACTGTAAATTGAAATACAATGATTTGACATTGAAGAACAAAGAGCACAGTGCAGGCAACCATCTGCCAGTCTTTCACTGAGCATGCCAAAATGTATTGTTACAAATGTCGGGTGCTTTCTCCTGTCTCTGCCGAGCAGTGGCAAGAGCCCATGAGGTCCCAAGCACTCACCCAGGGTCTGTGTTCCTTTGGAGAACTGAAGATATGGCAGAAACTGCCATGGCTTTAAGAAATATGGTTTATTCACCTATTCACACCTTCAGCCTGAATGCAGGGAGTCCAAATCTTACAGCATGGTCATTTTCAGAGGGACTTGTACCCCACAGCAATGCAGCTTTGAAGTCCAAGGCATCTCAGCAGCAAGGCTTGCACCCAGCCTCCCCCAAACATGGATCTCTGCTCTTTAAGGCACCCACTTAAATTAAAACAGCATGTGTGCAGTCAATTGCTTGACTGATGAGAAGTTGAAGACTAGATGAAAAGGATGACTATTTATACTCAGTGCATTATAGAAACGTGATTCCCAACTGGTGATGTATAGTCCAGGTTTGGACCATGAAGAAATGATAACTGGCCAAAATTTGTTAAGGCCTAGACAATATTTACAACTCCACAGTAAACATACAACTGCTTTCAGTTGATGGGAAGAGCAGAGATATTCAGCACCTCAAATGGACATTGTGATTTTTTAAAAAATCTGACATTAACAGTGCCTAATTACCACTGGCACAATAAATTGTTTTGTAAAGTAAATTTCTGACCCTCAGATAATCTGCCCTAATATTGAAATAGCCCACGAGAATGCCCTGGAATCCACACCTGGTTAAACCGCCTATGCCATACAATCCTATCATCACTGATGAGGAATTTGTGTCCTTCTTTGGGATCCACCCTTCCAACCTTCACTTGAACAAAAGAGGTGTTCGGGAACATGACCATGTTCATGATGTCAAATCCAGCTCCCATTTCCCTCTTGTCATTAAAAGTTACCAGTTCTCCAGCTGAGTTGTTAAATGAAATGTCTTGAAGAAATGGGTGGAGCTAGTTAACAGAGAAAAAGTTTTAAAAGTATATACTTAATATAATAATGATAATGATAATGATAATGATAATATAATTTAGTGTAGACTGTCCAATTTTTTTTGATGAAGATGCAATAAATTTGCAGGTGTAGAGTACTGAAAATGTATAGATTCTCTTTCTCCTATTTCTCTCTCTGCCGCATCAAATATCTAAGTGGAAAACAGAAACCACAGATTTTGTCAAAGAGTACTACCTACTGTTATTTGTACTCTTCAGTATTTAACTGTGACACCCTTTCTATGATATCCTTAAGCTGAAAAGAAAAACAACTTTACAATTTGTCGTAAAACAAAAGTGATGCAGCAAAGAAAACAGGAGACATCAGCAAAGAACAGCATCGAAACAATCAGAGCTAAACTAAAACCATGTTGGCTTTGAGTCTTGGAAGACCTGCTCCTTGTCTTTGCAGACCTTTTCCCACCT